>NW_027042695.1:0-1323218 GCF_036327395.1 Knufia obscura
CTACCTCTTACGACGTAATATTAAGACCAGAAGACTAAGCGATAAATTAGACTTTAAGAAACTTAGACTATTTAGAATTAAAAAGAAATTAGGATTAGTAACGTATAAACTAGCACTACCTAAAGATATAAGGATACACCCGGTGTTCCATATAGCACTTTTAGAGAAGGTACCTAACAACGTTAAAACTTAAGAATCGCTACCACTAGATAAAGAAATAGAAATATAGGTATACGATATCGAAGCCGTTCTTAGTATAAGATAGGAAAAGGGAAAAAAGTTATATCTAATTAAATAGATAGATTATAACGACTCGGATAATACATAGGAACTAGAGGAATACTTAGACCCAGATATAATTATAGAACTTCGAATACACTATCTTAAGTAGATTAACGCTACTAAACCTAAAAAACGACTAGTAAAGTACTAGGTCGGCTATAATAAGAAAAGACTAGCTAAGCTAAGGATTGTACCATATAAAATAATAATAAATAAGTACTAGGTACACGGTAACGGCGACTACCCGTTTACGGAAATAGGGCTAGGCGCGAAGCCCTCGCCGCCTATTTTATACTAACTACACTTCGATCAACGATGAGACTATGCGTAGCTAGGAGAACGATTAAGAAGTTTACGTATCGAAGGGCTAAGGCTCTAACGCCGCGATATCCGACTAGGATATACCTTTCGTCACTTTAGAACCCTACTATACAAACTTAGGCTCTACCGGAGCTACCTAGCTATCTTAAGGCAACTTATTTAGAACGCCTAGAGCCAGCATCTCGTAACGAATTATCTAAGAAGAACGATCCTCTAGAGCGGTAATCGTCTCGTCTAACTTAACCGTTTCTATTTCCACCGCAGCTAAGGCCTATTAAGCCTTAACTAAAGCTTTACGTAACTCAGTCAGCTTACGGGCTTTCTTACGACGTTGTTTCTTAACGCGCTCCTTCTCCTTAGCTACTAATCGTAACTCTTAGAGGGAGAAGGTCCCGTCGTATATTCGATCGGACTTTAGGCACTTAGTACACTTAACTAATTATTTACGGTCGTAGTAATAAACAAGGTTATTATCGATATAACTACTATAAGCCACTATAGCGACGTTTTATTTTAGCGAGATTACCTCTATAAGTTTAACGAATCGAAGAGATTTAGGACGTTTAGATTTTAAGGATTTTCATTTATTAATTTAAAAGACGCTACGCGGTATCGTTAGTTTATAACGAAGAGAAAAAGAAAATAAGATAATAGAAAAGGACTTACTAGTTATATACTCGCGTGGACGCGAGTAGGCTAGGGAGGGGAAAGTGTTACGAACTATATTAGTTAGGCCGTCCGGCGGCCGGATATAAGAGATATAAGGAAGGTCTTATAAGGAAGCCTAGTACGTAAAGGATAAGGGACCTATTACGCGACTTCCTAGAAAGGTAATAACTAGTTATATAGGCAATTAAGAGGAACGATACTAATTAACTATTAAATTAACTAAGACTTCCTATTCGGGACTATAGGAATAAGTATATAAATTACAACTCTCCTTTAGTACAGTTTATAGTTTCGTAGTTAACCTAAGTTATACTAGAACCCTACCTATGTATAACTTAACCTTATATTAAATACTCACTGGCCTAACATCCTACTCAGCTTACTTAAGTAGAACCACTAAGGTTCCACTCGTACCATTACTAGTCACGTAGAGACACCGGCCTTATAACAATAAAATCTAAAATCTTAGTATAAATAGCTATTAAAGAGATAGCTTAAACCTCTATTTAGCTACTATTACTTTTAAAGCTATAGTAAACTATATAAAGAGGGTATTATTATTATAAAAATACTTTAATAAAGTATATAAATAATAAAAAGATCTTACTAAGTAAGAATACTTTTTAAGTTAGTATAATACTTAATAAAGACCTTTTAGTAAGTACTAAGCTTATAAAATACTATATAAGTAGTAGTAGATATAATATATATAGCTAGTTATTAAATATAGCTAATCTTAGTATTAAAAATTTAAGCTTATTAAATAGTATAAGTTTAAGTATATATATCTTAGCTTTACTACTAAGTATAAATATATAAACTATATACTACTTATAATTAACTAAAACTATAGTATATATATAGAGTATATAATAATAAAAGCTAATAGTAATAAGATATTAAATTCTAAAAACGTTATCTAGAAAACTTTTATTAGCTAAGTTATATTAGTAATATAAATCAAATATATTAAACTTTAGGTTTTATAGTAACTTTATACTTTAAATTAAGTACTAAAAATAGTTTTATAACTTATATATTAGTATAAGATATATTAAAGTATATAATCTAAAAACTAAGAAAATCCGTTTAAAGTACCTACTTTTGAACTATTATATAATTAGTAAGCTCTATTATATAGTAATAGTAACTTAATATATTTAAAATATATATCTAAAATATATATATAAAGTAGTTTTTATAGCTAATACTATAATATATAAGTGTATTAGAACAGTTTTATAAATTTATTGTTATAGGCTTTAGTAGGTAATAACTATACTATAAATAATAAACGTATACCCTTTCATATATTAGTGTAGTCTCCTCGTCTCTAGCTTTCTAAAGATACTACTCTCGCTCTTATACGATTATTATATAAATAGTTAAGAAGTACGTATAAAAGCGGAGCTAAAATTAAGCATGTCTAATCTTATAAGCGGAGGTGATAAGCCTGCAGCAGCGCGGCGCTAATCTCGCCCTGAAAGCTTGACGCCGGTCACCTGAGCCGATCTGCAGGCAGAGTCAAGGCAGATGCGTTGCCTTCTCCGGGACGCGTCCTTGCTATTCAGTACTCGCAGAAGCAGGACATACACGATGACCTGTCCTCAGCAAGGGTTAGATATCGTCAGCATGATACAAGCCTCGAATACGGCGGCCGGTCTTGCCATTTTTCATCCATCCATCACAATATTGAAATGGTAAAGTCACGGCACGATCATGATCTGGCAGGACATCAAGATAGAATGGTCATCGTAGTAGTCTGACCTTCTGTCATATTGGTATATGCGGCTACTAACCCAACATCATATTCATCCCATCTCATGTTACACAGAAATGAACCACAAGCATGACCAGATCTAACATCCGAGCGGTTCACCCCACCGCTACGATAGCCCAACACTGCAGTCACGGTACTCTCGTCGCCAGCTTGTTGAAGTCCTACATGACATACACAGTAGTACACTCGTACTGGCCGGCTGACAGCAACACTGCAGGTTAGAGACATATCGCCCGCAGAAGACACGACCAATAACTAGCATCACGAAACCACAACTTATTTCTTAACGAGGAAGACATGCATGAACAAGATGAAAAGCACCTCATCACCAAGCCGTAGCTAAGTACGTCCGAACCATAACGGCGCAGACACGATCCATGACAACTTAGAAAGGATGATTGTCAGCTTTGTGATAACGATCCAGGCACGTACGGTAAGAATAACTGAAGGAAAGAGCGACCGAAAACGAAGAAGGTGCAACCGGCAAAGAGGAAGGCACGACCGATGGATAATCGGGAAGGAACGCGCGGGTGATAAGGCAGGTACGACGAGTATCTACTATCAAGGAAGGCACGACCGACAACGGGAAAGGTACGATGAATGCACGAGGAAGGCGCGATCATCAAGTCACAAGCTGAGGAAGGCACGATGGAGTAATTACCTATGCGAAGAGAGGTACGCTTCATCTCAATAACAGCGCAAGTGCATCGTTGTGCTAAAATACGATTTGGCTGACAGGCGTACCCCTCAGCGGTTGCCAGGTACTTCATAGGGTGTCACATTTGCGCAAGGTCAAGTTGCGGAAGAATCCTAACGAAGCAGGAAGAAAAGTCAAGAGTATGTTTCGAAGCCACGTAGTAAATAGCCCGATAGCTCAAATTGTTCCATTGCGAAGTGCTTCAGCTTCCTTGCGAGGAATACTATATAGCGCAGGCTCAAAAACTCCTTTCGACGCTCCATGTCGACTAGGGTCAATTCCTATGATGAACCAGTTCTGCGATGATGGGTATCATTCAAAAGCACACGTCCGACTTGTTGCCTTTCCATTCCAGCCTTGTTGCAATGCTATGCCGGCTGCCAGCCCAGTCCAACCATGTACTCCGTCCTGAATGACTCCTAAATAAATGTCTGTGCCTGATATTACGCAGGCATAGGACTGGTAGGCGCTGTAACCATCTGTGGCTCCCTGAAGTAGTCCTGTGCGCCATTCTCTCGTGGCGTTTCTCTGATTCGATCTCTCGCAATGCTCAAGCCTCCTATGCTGTCGTTCCTCGCATGGTATAGACTCCGATCTCTTTCTTTGTCGCCATGGCCCAGAAGGCCACTCCTGACACTTGCACCGTCCCCTGCCGGCTTATTGGAGATGTAACTGTTGCGTTCTGAGGTCAATGCCGGGGCAGTGACGCCACTAGCGCTGATGAGACTTGCGCGTTCGACATTCATGGCTGATATTGAGCGTGGGTAGTGGACCGAGGCGTTGTCTCGGAAAGAGGCATTGTCGTCTCGGTTGTTCGCGTTTGGATGTGCTGAGCCAGACAGGACGGAAAGGGGCAGGGACTCGCGCGAGCCACCAAACATTGATTGAGGGGCTAATGCCCGCATTGAGGCATTGGTATCGACGCTGTTCCTTCTCCGACGCTTGCTGGAGGAGGCCAGTGTTAGCATTGAGGCATCATCGCTGAGCACGTTATTTGCAGTTGCAGTGTGGTATGTTGCTGGGTGATGGCTGTTAGATACAAGGTGAGCTGGGACGGCGCTGGCAGGCTGTGTCGAGCTGTAGACGGGATTGGAGCCTGCTATGTTTGGTGGAGCGATGACTGGGGTAGTGGACTGCATAGTGGTCAAGGTTGTAGTCATTGATCTCAACGACGGCTCGCGCGACGAGAAGGTGCTGTCTCTGTCGCCTTCTGTTCGGGGAGCTGTAGCACTTGTCCCAGCTCCAGAGACTGTGGTCTCGGCGGTTGTGCCCAACGTCGGCGCCCTTGACTTTGGTGGATTTTGGCCATCCTGGGAAAGGGTCATAGAAACCTTGCCCCGCGAGTCCAAGCTATTTCTAGATGCAGCCGAGGAGAGTGGCACTGATGATGGGGTGTGACCGTTTGGCTGGCCATTCGTCTGCTCAGACCGTACCGGGGATGCGTGCTTCGATGGACTGTTCTTAACACTTCCCATGCCCAACTTTCTCCCACCTGACTGCCTTGAGCTGGCAGGTTCGGTATGCAGGTTCTTCAGGTTCGCCAATCGTTTCATCCAATTTGCGAAAGGTCGTCTTCGCGCATGCCTGTCTTGATGCTTCGTTAGCGGTGTTGATTGATTTGAAGGAGGATCTATCTCACCATGCGTGTGCGTTTGGACCTCGGTCGAAGCCATAGTGGCTGCTGGCCTAGATGCGACTCGAGATCGGGATTTGCAATAGCCTCCGATTCCAGGTCGTGCTCGTCGGGTTGGTGAAAGGCAGGACAAAGAAATTGGACAGGCTGCAAGGTGGACGCTTGCGCAATGGACCACGATCTAGGATTAAGGGTGTTGTGGCTGGAAATGAAGACAGTGATGTCGATAGTTACTATGGTTTCAATGTGACATACAGTGATATGGGTAAGAGCGACGGGGGCTGGTACACTGCACTAGAAGATAGGAAGGTACAACATGTCTCACTTTGCACGTATCGCAATTGACTTGTCAATAACATGCCTCGAGCACGTGTCAACCAGAGTTTCAATTCGCGACTGCGCTCCCAGCCTTGTCCGCCTTACCCCTGCAGCGAGCTCCTTTCCCCATATCTCTCAAAACTCAATCTTATCGATAACTTGCCACGCTGTCAGTTACGATCTGCTCGATGAGGTGCGAACAGTAGAGTTAATGGACAATCGTGAAGATAATTGAGGTAACTGATTAACCCTGACAATGAGTAACAGGACTTATCCCGTGGCTCAAGCTGCGCTATCACATAAAGTCGTCCTCATAAAAGCCAGCATCTCGCTCCTGATTGCTGATCATGTTTTCCTCCTGAAACATATCATCATAAGCATGATCCTTCTGCCATTTCTTCTGCTCTCTCTCCTGCTTCTCCTGCCTATCCTTGGCTTTCTGCTCCTCCCTTCTAAGTCTCTCAGCCTTGTTCTTCTGCTTCTGATCTTCCTCACGTTCAGCTCGTAGATCGGGGAACTTTTCGATTTTGGTCTTGTTCAATCGATTCACGATAACGTTTTGTCTGACTGGAACATGGATTTTCTTGACCATCTTTTGGTCATGGAAGGACACTTGTCCTGCTGCCATAGAGGCGTCCTTTCGGAGATTCGACCATGGTGTGTAGATGATCGTCACGTTGTCTTTCTTGTTACCTGGAGCCCGTGGTTGAATATTGACCATCTCGTGACTTCATTACTTGCTGCCTTACCTTCGATCGAGTTTGCTTTAGTAAGTTGTGCACAGTCCTCGAGTAACTCCTTTGGTATCGACGTCCATGTCTCGCCTGGTCTCATCCGTACATAGACATGAGCACTGGATAGGTTGTCCACATGGAACTGTGCTACATCAGGACTGCTTGAGAAGTACTGGAGGCCGGGTTATCGTACCCTTGGAGCAGCATGTCAGATGTGCATTCGGCCGAGAAGTTTTGACTGCCTACCACACATCTTCATCCCATCCAAACTTGATCAAATCCTCATCTTCATGACTCAGCTCTAATATTTGGCGTGGTGGCCGACGACTTACTCTCGATCTTGTCCTTGCCCACGTAAATGAATGCGGGCGGGTCCACCACGGTGGACTTGAAGTAGTACACCATAGTTTTCGCGCCTGAAATGATCAACGCGTGGTTGAAGGATTCGCTGCGAGTTGATTTCTGGGCTTGTAGAGTTGCCACAAACCTAGACGAATTGCAGTGCGTCGATCGTGGTGACTGAGACGTGGAAGCGCCATCGAGTCGGACGAAAGTATTCCGGTTAGTGGGCACAAAAGAACAAGCAGCATGATCGTGGCCAAGCCTAACACTTTAGCGTCTTGGCTGGACCCATGTCCCACTTCCACCAGACCTTGTACCTTTGCATTTAAGTATTTGTAGCTGAACTCAATCCAGCTTCTTTGCAACGCTGTGCTCAGCTCGAGGTATGGGTATAGCACGCCTCACGCTATCGCTACCAAATAGTTTCAACCACATGCAGACCCGGTGCCGACCTTCCCCGACGAGTGGAAGATGCTTTGTGCTTCTGTACAAATGTTGATAAAATTTGCAGGGAGTAAGGCACTGCTAATTTTATCCTACTGTCAACAATGACGGGCTACATAATACACGGACAAGCTAGAAGACGGCGTTCAGCGTCGCTAGGGACAGTGTCTGGAGTCAAAAATGATGTAAAGAGCCTGTTCCAGGCACGAAGACGGAAGCAAACCATGATGGGTGGAAGCGATCGACTTGTGCACCAATCCAAGCACACCAAAATTCACCGAGTGCCTCCCATGTCCACGGACACAGTTAAACCTGTAGCAAAGTGCAAATTTCACTGTGACAGTACTCAAAAATAGTCTTATGCCAGGCACTGGTCGTTGCCAAAATGCAAAGCGCAACATCAATTCCACGCTTCACAGGCTTCGACGAATGTGGCTGAGGCAGCGGTACCACTCCAAGGTCTGCATCCGCCGACCATAGTTGATCCTTTACGGTACCTGTCCATACGCAGAAGTCGGTGGAGCTGATGAAGGCCCGCAGTGGAATACTTGACGCAATGTCTGGGAGCCCATTATGGGGGTACCCTATGATGCAGACCGCCTGCAAGACGGCTCGAAATGTGGATTGACACCTACTGATAAAGGCTCAGTGCTCAGGAAGGTTCGAGCACAAATAGGAAACGCTTACGGCCTGCCCGACACTAACATTGATGGTATGAATTCCGGTGTGGAGCATCAGCCTATTTTGCTTCTGTGAGTGAAACCCAAAAAGGAAGCCAACGAACGAATGTGGAAATGTAAAGCGCATACCGCAGTAATCGTACAGCACAGTGCCCCACGAAAGAGGAAGCGTGTAACGTTGCTGGCTTAATTCGTGTGTCGTGGATCTGCTTTGAACAGAGGCGGCACTGTCATGTGCTCAACGCGACATGCGAAGAGGCATCGTTGTTCGCAACTAGTACATCTGCATTCCTGCAGCAATTTTGGTCAGCCCCGCTGCACCTTTCCGCCCGTGGCCAACCGGTAGCCGAGAACCGAAATCCGTTCCTTGGCGAGCTACTCCTACCTCTATCCGAAGTCGAGCTCGGAAAGCTGTGTTGGAGCTAGCACGCGCTGGTAGGGGAGCCGTTGGCGACACCCCAGGATTCCGCACGTGCAAGCCCATCGTAGCGAGTGTCGGGACGATGGCGACGATCGACTCTGCAGCGCTGATCCTTTGCCGCGTCACAGTACTCCAGGTTCTGCTGGAACCGAGGAATCTTGGCGTAGCGGTCTGCATGTCTAAGGACTTTTGGGAAATTGGTTATACACAAAGTCAACGAAGGGACTTATTTAGGAATGATTGGCCTTGGTAAGGGCAGAGGTGCCGTTCAGATTTCGGAGCTGCGAAAGGATTAGGTGGTTTGTGTGACACGGCTTTAGCTACCGTACACTTTAGGTGTAGTGCTCAGCTGTTCATGATATTCGCAGTACCTATCAACGACAAAGTCTTATCACAGTGGCTTCGTATTCAGCACTGGAATGGACAGTCAATACAGTGGATGAGTAGGATCCCCAGGATGATCGTTTCTACACTGGCTTTGGCTTTAGCAAATGCAACGTGTGATCTTGGCACCCGAAGCCGCACAGGACGCGAGCAAAGCGGATCGATCATCCACCTCGGCTCCTGACAAAACCTTTTCCTCCGGCTGTTTGCACCTTCTGGTTCACCCTGAAACGCATCTACGTCCCTCAGAAGTACCCAAACGTCGTACATGAGACACGCCTAGACATTACCCAAAGACGCTATGCGACCTGCGAAAATCCAAGGGCTTAGTGTACTTTAGATTATCTATCTATCAGATATCAGCTGCTCGTATCTGGGGCTGCTTCCGAGCATCATCATCTTGAAGTAGTGCAGGTCCACTGCACTAATGCAGCCACTTTATACAACGTCAGGTCGCATTCCGCGTTCATTGATGTTCTAAGTGAAAATAAGCTCAGCACATCGACAAGTTAAGCCTATGTCATGAGCACAGTGGGACAAGACAGGGACGTCTGAAATCTGAACTTGTGATACAAGCGAATCATAACTTTAGATAGTTGATAATATGTTGCAGCTAGTTTCTGTGCTGCTATAAACTAAAACAGTCTCTCAACGCATTACCTCAGGTTGCAGTAGGTACAGCGCTGCAGACCCATGGTGAAACAAGCCGCAGATCCACCCCATGCCATGAAAGGCAACATGGACAGCTCGCTTGTCTGAAAAGACGCTACGTCGGCAACAGACCCAAGCCAGTGTATGTATGGAGATACACTAACATGTCGTAGTGTACCCACCAGCTTCCGCTGCCCACTTACCATGTTATCATTTCACCAAGTTATCATTTTCGTCACATTATTGTTCTACAGCCACCGCCAGCAAGCGCCGACAATGTCTAAAGATCTTCGTCTTAGCCTCTGTACTCCTGGCACTTGTTCATGCGTATCAACAGGAAACCACAAAGCAGTCTACGGAGGAAAATGCCGACTTACTAGCACCTAGGCAAGGTCATCTCTTGTCAGGCCGAAAAGAGACTACTGCCGTCCGTTGTCATAAATGAGGCTGAAAAGAGCAGACTCCAGCTCGACATACGTGCTTAACTTCCGCCGCGCTACATCGTGTCGCGTAGCCGAAATTGAATGCATGTATCGCTATACACGAGGCTGTAATGTTCTTCCACACGTGTTCTTTTTCGAGCTCCCTGGTCTATCGACCGGCAAATGCATGGCTCTGCACGAGTCATTTGTCATCCACGAGAAGCTGAAGTTAATTCGTCGTGCTCCGCACTTATTAGCCCGAAGTCAAAAATCCACTGATTTCCTTGAGCACAACTTAACTTCGGTGAGAGAAGTAAATTAGGAACAAGGTTCGCATTGACCGGGCAGTCTGCGAGAAGGTAAAGCTGCTCACAGTTCACAATTAGCCTGTTTCTGAACCCAAACTCGCGGTGTGAAACCCAATGCAAGCATGGCTGATCACGATTAAAAGGATTCGTGAGTCCTAGATACGACGCAAAGCAATTTCTAGGACCAGGTTCTATCCCTTCCATCTTCAACTCATTTCTACCGTGCCACGTTCACACTTCGCTGTGTTTCACTAAGCGCTAGGAATAGGCGAGCTCCATCGCGAAGAAGGACACATCCATAAACGCTCGACATCCAGTAACAAAATGTCTATCCTTCAGGCTCGTCCGACCTCTGAGTCACACAAAATGTCACGCAGCAGCAAGATGGATGTCCGGACGGCTCTCAGTCGGGCACAAGAAAGCGAGTCAGAAACGCTAGACTCTCAAACAGAAGCAACACTCACATCAGAGCTGGACCGGATATGGGCGAGAATTCAAGCACAGCCTAACTCGTATACGATGGACCTAATCGAGTTCGGCGTTTTCAACAGATACCGAGCTCAGTCTCGATTTCAAAACGAGATCGCACGGAAAGCCATCGAACGGTATTGGAACAGCAGAAGCGCGGCCGACAGTCATTGAATGGGCATTTGTGATGAAGATTGTGAGTTAATATTGCCATACACCAGTGTGCATAACTCACCTCTCGGATCAGACAATCATGATGGAAACTGTTTTTCAAAGTTGCAAGCATGGCCGGGTCCAGGATTTAGCGGAGGATTAGACCACGGATGGAGCATATGTCGGATTGCGTCTGTTAGCACGTCACAAACACGGCATCTTCGCAAGCGAAGGCGCGCTTGAAGGCAACGGTTAGCGGGCGAAACGGAGTAGCATGGGATTTCACTACTGGAACGTCTCTTTAGCTTGAGCCATGGATTTCTTAGGGCAGCAAGGCTTTGGGTTGGATGCAACCTGAGACCCCTGTTGTTAACGCTAGTTTAATTGGCCGGCTGCCATCTTGCTATGGGCAGATAACGTTCGTGCATGATCAGATGCCGTCCAAGCTGCTTACTCGATTCGAAGGTGCGCTCTGACCTCGGTCCTTATATGCGTATATGTCGACGATCCTTTCACAATCCAGTCTCTATGAGTATGTCTGCCGTGCGAATGAATGGGTTCACAGAATGTTTGTGAAGCAGCCATGGGGATGACAAAGACAAGGAAGACTAAGGCTGCCACTTTCGTGGGGGTGGGGACTCCCATTCCCGACGCTTTTACGACGCTTACCAGGGCCAAGTATTGGCGCGGAAGCTCTGCGAAATGACATGCTCACTTGCTGTCCAGCCTCTGGCGTATCATGCACCACGCCAGCACCCACCTGCACTTTTGCTCTGTCCAGACTTACTGCATAACGGAAACTTCACGATGCTTTGCCCATTAGCAAGTCACCGACATCGCATATTGACGAGCACATATTGCTACAAGCAATAGACGCAACGGCAGCTTTGGTCTACACAGGGTCGAGCAGGGGCACCACAATCGAGTCCTCCCTAGCGAGCCCACGTCTATGGAATCAGCTCTATAAGCAACACCGTTGTCTCTTTTGCTGTGGTGAGAAGCCTTCAATCTGCTCAACTATTGTCACTACGGCATAACAGGTCTTTCCGAAACGACAGCTATGGCAACTTGTTCAAGACCGTCACCGTGAATCCTCCATCCTTGAGACGAACCTCTTACTAGCAGGCACCGCTGTAATCGCCAAGCCTGTTCCCTCAATAATTGGCGGAGTCTTTTCACCCACCATCGACTGTCCTCTCTCGATAGCACCATGCTCCGCAACACAGTAAGGGAGATAAAATCATGCTTAGTATGAAATATTCGTCTACATCTGAAGAGTCGATCATGAGATAATGAGATTATTCGTATGGTGCAGTGTGCAATAAGAGCGCTTACAAGGTGGTGTCTTTGAGCCATATTGTCGAACTCCGCCAATTATTGAGGGAACAGGCTTGTCGCTACGGATGCCTCAAGACAAGCATCGTGTCAGCACAATCTAAAGGACCAATCACTGGGTGCATAATCAGTGGTGCGCAAACAAAACAGTTGAGGTCAAGACTTCATTGAAACAGACTCGCACAACCAAGGATTGTTTCTTGAATATCCACGGAGCGCTAACCCCCGAGGTAAGTCCCGGAACTGTTCGAACAACTGGACTTGTTCGATTGTATCGAAGATCCTAGTATGACGTGTACAGCTATCTGTTGCAGTGCCAATTGATACATCGAGGTACCACGCTTAGCATACAACAGCCGTGAGCAGACCATGGAATCCGCAACCACAATTACCCAAGCCACGCTGGACCAGGCCTATATTACGACAATTGCTCGACATCAATCACGTTCCCCTTCTATCGAGTCCACAACGGCAGACATAGTCCGCCACTGTTCAGACCATGAGGGGGTTGTTACGATTAAGCCTCTCCGCTTGGCCACTACTTACGCCGCCTACTATGCAGGCTATGCGTGTGGCATGGGCTCTTCTGTACGACAACCACTGCTTCTGACACCAGGCGGAACCAGGCACGTACCGGAAAACCAAGATGAGCGCTTCTCACCAAAACTTTTTAGGCAAGTCAGGCGTGATGAGGTGCCCACGTTGGTTTTCCGGGGTGTGCCAGGTGACTTACGGGATGATACTCGGTCATGGTAATTGACTTTACGAGAGTGGACTTCCGGGCATGTTCGGTAAAGCCGAATTTTGCCCGGGTTCTCGGCAAGAGTCAAAATCGAAGGTGGTTTCCTATTCGGTAGACTGGCAGACAGCGGTCATTTGCGCATGGCCATCGTCATCTCGAGAGTGAGGCGCTCAAGGTTTGCGTCTCGGAAAGTCTAACAGCAAATAACCTCGCACAGCCACCGAGGGTCACCCGGGAGCGTCAGAGCGTGGCCCAAGCTTGGGACTCGGCAATATTGCCGACAATATGCTTGTTGTTGCCAAGCGTTTCGGCCTGGCGCGCTTGGACGCAACCGTCCCGCGTGTCGAGAACAATGACTTCTTCTGTTTGTTCTTCGTGTTACCGTGAACGTGTCGCCACTCTTGTACTCGCTGCTGTATCGACGGCGGGGTATACGAACACTATCCCTACAGCTTACGCATGCTTATACTACAGATGTACCTACGCATCTGTCAATGAATCATCGATCAGGGACTCGGTCTCTGGCGAAACCACCTGCAGAGTCCTCGTGCGGGTCCGATCCTCAACACAGCTGCCGGCTATGTTCAACGGGTTCTGTATGCCATGATCACCGTCAGAATGTTATCTGGTGCTTGTCAGACGCTCGCGGATGACCACTATCCTTTGATCGTGTGCTTCCGCCAAATTTCGTGCTTTGTTCCAGCATATCCACAGCCGGATGCGAGTATTCCTTTGTCTATGGCAAGCATGTGGAAAGGTTTCAAATTGATCATCTATTCCTGCTTCTCTCCATTCTAGGTTCTATCTTCTCCCACAACCATTAACCATGTTAGCTTTATCACTAGCCGTCCTGGCTGGGTCCCTGGCCCTGACCGCAGCTCAGCCGTGTGACCCTTCTTCCCGTGAGTATCCCCGCTCTGAAAGACCCGTACAAGCTAACAATATACAGAAACATGCCCCGACCAAATTCCCGGCCTCAAGGAGGCCTATCAGGTGGACTTCAGACAGCAAAGTTCTCTGCCTGGTGATTGGATTCTGGCAGACTATGCTAACGTGACTTTCAATGGCGACATGGGCGCCAACTTTTCCTTCGTCAAACGATATGATGCGCCATACATCTGGACAAAGAACTACATGATGTTCGGCCGTGTAGATGTGGAGCTCCAAGCTGCTCCTGGCAATGGCTTGATCTCAGGCTGTGTTCTCATGTGTGACAACAAAGATGAGCTCGACTGGGAATGGTCTGGTAACAATTTCAACCAAGATAAAGGCGTCGTTCAGACCAATTACTTTGGCAAGGGCATAACTGGCAACTACGACCGAGGCACTCAAGAGCCCGTTGACAACCCACAAGGCTCATTCCACACGTACTCCTACGACTGGACCGAAGAGAGAGTCGAGTGGCTGATCGACGGCAAAGTTATTCGGACCTTGAAGAACGAGAACAAGACTGATGGTGACTATCGATATCCTCAGAGTCCTTCTAGACTTCATCTTGGCATCTGGAACGCCGGTGATCCTGACAGTCCCGAAGGTGTAAGGAGTTGGGCGGGTGGTCTGCTCGACATGAACAAGACATATTCTGCATATATCAGATCTGTCAAGCTCACCCCATACAAGCCGTGCTCCAGCTACCAATTCCCGGAGAACTTCAGTGGAAAGTGGTCGGATGTCAAATGCACGAACCAGACCGTCAACAGTGACTCGATCTCTAAGCCCGATACCTATTCCGACTTCAACTCCACTGCGGGCGCAGATGGCAATGCCCCTACCGGCAATGATTCTGGATCCAAGCCATACACTATCATGGCTGGTGACGACTGCCCAAAGATTGCGCAGAGTCAGGGCTGCTCTGAGGATGAGCTGAAGACAGCCAATCCGACCATCAACTGCGGTATGCTTGTCGTTGGTTCGACTGTGACCATTCCCCAAAAGGGTGGCTCTGGCGGTTCTTCGTCAGACTCATCTGCTGGAAGCAGCTCGACAGGTGGTTCAGGCTCTGGCAGTGCGTCTCAAGCTACCACTACCGTCACAAACACCCTCACAGTCACAGCTCAAGTCTCTTCCGGTTCAACTTCTGTCTGCTCCCCTACCGCTACGGTCACTGTCACAGCTGCCGGGTCTGAATCTATGGGAACTACAACAGTCACCGTCACGTCCGCAGGGTCAGGATCTGCTCCAGCCTCAACTATCACTGTCACGGCTCCTTGCGATACTGCCGCCTCGTCAGTTTCCCCTGCCATCAATATTCCATCTGCGAGCGCTCCTACGACTCAGGGCGCTGCAGTATTGCCACTCACCAATGCGCAAAGCTCGGCCGCTCCTCTCGGCTCTACTCCTGTTGCAGCTGATCACGCTTCCTCGAGCGCCGCGCCCACCACGGCAGTTCCTACAGCGATGACCACTACTGATAGCAACGGCTTTGTTGGGACTACCACTCGCACTCCTGATGCAGCCAGCCAAAGTCCATCCAGCGTGGCTCCCACCACAATAACCACCACCGATAGCAACGGCTCTGTTGGGACTACCACTCGCACTCCTGATGCAGCCAGCCAAAGTCCATCCAGCGTGGCTCCCACCACAATAACCACCACCGATAGCAACGGCTCTACCGTGACGACTACGAGCACTCCTGTTGCAGCTAGCCAGACTTCGTCGAGTGTGGTTCCTACCACGATGACCACTACCGATAGCACTGGCTCTGTTATGACCGTTACGAGCACTCCGGGCGTCAACACCGTGACCAGCATGAGCACCTTCACAACTGATTCCACTGTCATAATCACTGCTCCATGCACCATAACCACGAACGGTGTCACTACTACAAGCATGAACACAACGACTTCTACTACTCAGGTTACAAGCAGTGTCCCGGTTACCTCCACGGTCACCGTCGAAAGCACCCCAGCTGTCAGCACCGTAACGAGCATGAGCACCTTCACAACGGACTCCACTATCACAATCACTGCTCCGTGCACCATCACCACCAATGGTGTAACTACTACTAGCATGAACACGACGCTTTCCACTACCCAGGTTACAAGCACCGTACCAGTTATCTCCACAGTCACCTCAAGCAGCACTCCAGTCGCTGCTGACCAGATTTCTAATGGTACTCCATCGATGACTGCACCTACCCCGACGGCTCCATTCGTGACTACGCAGACTGTGGCATGCACGACCTGCGTAGGCGGCATTACAACCGTAACGTCGACCTGCAGCACGTACACCCATGTGCATACTGTCACACAACCCTGTTCCCAATGCAGTGATGGCTCGACTACGATCACCTCGACAAGCACAATCCCATTGACCAGTCCTCCAACTAACAGCACGGTCGATGCGGTGACTCCACCACCAACCACGTCATCCTGCACCTCACCAATGACAACGTGCTCAGCTTTCATGACCACGGGAACTTCATGCAGCAGTGGCCAAAACAGTAGCTGTGCTACTACTTCTGAAGTCTTGACGACCTGTGGATCAGACATCTGTGTGACACCATCTTCGACTCCGACGATAACTCCAACTGGTGGCACCACGACGAGCTGCACGGCGCCAATGACAACATGCTCGACCATGGTTAGCATCGCCACAGCCTGTAGCAGTGGTCAAACATCCTCATGCCCGGTCACGAGCATGACATACTCGAAGTGCGGTCCAGAATACTGTGTTTCACCAACACCACCATCAACGACTACCGCATCGACGACTATGACCACGACTCCGAGCACAACGCCCACTGGCGGCACTACTACCCCGCCACCAAGCTGCACATCTCCAGGTATGACTTGCTCGACCACCACGGCCGGCTCTTCAACATCCTGCGTTAATGGTCAGTCTAACAGCTGCTACACTATTCCTCTGACATCCACGACTTGTGCAGACACAATCTGCTATACACCAACCTGTGCTCCTCCAGGAACTACATGTTCACCGACTACGAGCGGCACGTCAACTGGTGAGACTTGTGCGCCTACGATCTGCGTTACTCCGCCACCGCCAGTGACTACACCAACCGGAGGCACAACCACAACTCCTACATCGAGCTGTACATCTCCAGGCACGACCTGCTCGCCACTCACTCTGAGCGAGTCAACATCATGCAGCAGCGGCCAGAGTACTGGCTGTTCAACCATTCCGCCGGTGACTACGTCTACGTGTGATGCCACAATCTGTTACACACCGCCCGTAACTACACCAACTGGCGGCACGACTACCACGCCGACATCGAGCTGCACATCTCCGGGAACCACTTGCTCGCCGCTGACATTGACTACATCGTGCAGCAGCGGCCAGTCTACCAATTGTGCTACCGTTCCACCAGTGACGACGTCTACTTGTGCCGATACTATCTGCTACACGCCACCAGTAACTACGCCAACTGGGGGTACTACTACTACGCCAACGCCAAGCTGTACGTCACCGGGCACAACCTGCTCACCACTGACGTTGACTGAATCGACATCGTGCAGCAGTGGCCAGTCTACTAACTGTGCTACCATTCCACCACAGACGACCACTACTTGTGCTGATACCATCTGCTACACTCCACCACCGGTGACAAGTTCCTCGTCCACCACTAGCAGCAGCTCCAGCTCGTCTTCCTCTACAAGCACAACTCCATCGACAACTCCAGTGACAACACCAACTGGAGGTACCACGACTACACCACCGCCAGTCACAACACCTCCAGCAACCACGCCAACAGGCGGTCTCACCACCACTGAGCCACCGCCACCGAAGACTTGCACACAAGATGCCTGCTTCAACGACATGTTCAGCGACGACCACATCGAGCAAGCGCACAACGACGCACGGGGCTTCTGTCAAAACCACGCAGCAGCTACGCCCACATACGTCAAGAACTGTGGTGGCAGGAGGGACAGCATAGTGTCCGCATTCCAGTGTATCACTGCTAGTGCCACACCAGTGCCGAGCAAGACCAACTCGGCTGGCGAGAAATGCTTCAAGTTCGGCAACCAGGAGAAATATGCCAGGGGCTCTAGTGGTCGAGGTGGTCGAAGGAAGGGACGACGAGGAGAGAACATGGCGGGTGAAGGAGCCGCACAAGGTGCAAATCAAGGCGGTAACCAAGGCGGTAACCAAGGTGGAAGCCAGGGACCCAACCAAGGCGCCAAGCCTACTGGCTGGCTCGGAAGATTCGGCATGAACGGTTAGGAGTGAGTGAGGAAGGAGGGAGTAAGAGGACGGATTTGGTTTTAAGATTTCCTATGTCTACTATGTCATATATGTATAGAGCGAAGCTTCCAACGTGGAAGTAAGGCGCCTTTTAGATAATTCAAAGTTGCTTGAGGCGAACCAGCTCTTTCTACAGCTGCATGGCACTCGCTCAACACTGAAGTTGAGCTCTGCCCGTGAATGAGCTGCGTTGCAACGTTGAGCAAAGCCATCATGTTTGCTCTGTTTGCTTAGCGAGAAGACGCGCCTACGCGTAGTGCACTGTCTTGGTCTTTTTGTTCCTGACTGCCAGATGCTGATCCGCAGGCGTCGACGTCTCTTATTCAGACGGTAGGCGATTTGGCAATCAGTCTCCTTTATGGGTCATCGTTCGACGGAAAGCCCGCGTTCCCAAGCATGAATAGCACCGCTACCCTCTCGATTCCACACCTCCGATCGAGCAATGTTAACAACAGCGAGGCAAGCCGAGTCTTCAAACAGACTTCACAGGCAGCCTGTAAAGACAGTGAGAGCCGAGTCACGTTCACTTTCACCGAATAACTTCACTGTATCTGCCGCATAGAGTGCATCAGAAGATGTCGAGCCGCAACGATGGGGTACTATCAAAGATAATGATCCAGATTTGTCCTTTGCTTTTGCTATCCAGAGAGCCCTCCGTCACGACTTGAATACGACAGCTTTTCAATTCTCCTCACTCGATACATATTCCCCTGAACAGTTCAGACCTCGAACACTTGAACAGTATCAGAGCTACATTCCAGAAACGAGTCAGTCGAACAATATGCCGACAGTCAAACAAAACATTGGCGTTCTACGCAACGGTGTGCAGAGAAGACGAGCGCAAGCCGCAGACAATGAAGATGAAGCCAACATCAGACTTCCTGTGCGGGACCACTACGAAAGGTTCGAACAGTACATGAAACGACAATATCCGAAGAGGAAACAGGATCGATTTGCTGATGATGCTCTGATGAGGCAAGCTGAAGTTGCAGATCGAAACACCTCTCTCGGCATCATTGACACCGTCGTGAGAGAATTCATAATCTTCTGGATGCCGGAGGTTGAGCTCTTCTTAGCTGACAATGCCTACGATGATGAGGATATAGAGAGACAGGCTTATCAGCGGCTCGCAGGTGGCCTTGAGAAACACATCATGGCTGTCAGTGATCAAGTTGATTGTGGCAGAGATGGCGCTGCAGCTGCCCTTCGAGATGCTCTTCAAGAACGAACTATGCAATACCTTGCAGATCTCTACAACTCTTGCGAGGATGTCTTGAAAGATCACGAGAAACCAGATTTCGATCCAAAGCAAAGATCAAGCAGGCGCTCGAAGACGGCACTCAGTGACAGGCCGACTGCCACGACAGAACTGCTTACAGAAGCTCGTACGCTCGATAGCTCATTGGCATGGAGTTTGGCAGGAGACAGAGATGAAGAACCGCTACAACGCTCAGCATCTCCTCGAATTCGTCATTTGTCGCCCATTCGACAGCTCGATTATGGCGAGGCTGCAGATAATGGTCAGATATGGGGTAATCCCGATGCTGGGACTGGCAAGCGCAAGTTCGAGATTGAGATCACAAATACGATCAAGATTTCTGGGTCCGAGGACATTGAAACCATCGGCAGGAAACGCTTCAGAGACCAGGCAATGGCCAAGGACAACATGGTAGACTTGACAGCAGAAGACGACTCTGAAGCTATGCCTCCTGGCGGTATGTCGTCAAATGACTGGCAGGAAGGTGGAAGTGGCGACGGCTTCGTCGATGCGAGTGAGATCCCCATTCCAGGTGCTTTCAACTAACGTCTGACTATTGGATAGTGGGGAGTCCACCAAGGAAGAGGCAGAAGACGGATGAGGGATGTTGCATTATGTAGACAAGGAGAGAGCTCAGGAGTTGAAATAGTCCTCTCTATCATGTAGCTAACTAGAATCTTAAGACTTCGGTGAGCCTGCCCATGCTTGTTCTACTGACGCGTCGCATTCTCGACATCAGGTCCTTTCACATATTGCCACTTGGCACGCTCTTGCATCAGCTTCTCTTCGCTCCCAGTGGTTACCGTGCCAACAAGAGCAAACGCCGACGAGCTTGTCTTTTTGGCCATCTCGTCATCGACATAGGTAGCAGTCGGCAACATCCCTTTGTTTGCCGCCTTCGACCGCCCTTGCGCGAGCTCTATAGCTCTAATTCAGTCTTGAGTCATTTCGAGCGGGGCTTCAAACGCCGACAATACCATAAACATCAGAGAGCGAAGGCTACAAAACTCGGGAAGCGCATGCTACAAGTCCTATTACAACTTTCTTACTCGATCAAGAGCTGAATACAGGCATACCGAACGCAAAATACTTTTCGAGGCACAACAATCGAAGACATCATAGAGCGACAACCCGTACCTTCTTACCAAGCCGATTGCGCTTTGATACCCTCATCTCTATTCAGCGATTGTGCTAATCACAGCTTGCTATTCAACAAAGCTTGTCACATCAATCGAGCACAATAGACATCACCATGCCTCTCACCATGGATGTATCAACCACCAAGGCTATCAATCAGGGCCTCAAGCAACTACAAACCAAGCTGAAGGAAATATATGTACCGCAAATTTCCAAGCTGCTTGCTCGTCCTAGAACCAAGTCGAATAAAGACCGCCGCTCGATAGACACAAGAAAGATCCACATCAAGGTCAATAAAGATATCGCACAACTATCGAAGATGCTGCAAGCCGAACTGAGACGGCGCGGTAGTAGTGCGAGTAGCGATTATCGGGATGGCCCATCCGCGAGGAGATATCGAGAGAGGACGCAGGCTATGGCAGACAGCCTTGATCAAGAAGTTCAAGACTACTTACGGCTAATGGACGATGCGCTGAACGATGTCAGTGATGATGAGACTCTGGTCAACTCCTCAGATGAGGAAGAGCAGTATGAGGTTCTGGCACTGCGTGCGCGGGCTGGCAATCTTGCTCAAGGCAGGACCAACCAGTCTGATGGTCAAGGTGAACCAAGGCGCACTGTACGCTTTGCGCACGACGCTACGCCTATCATGCCTACCGCTGAACAGCTTGATCGGGTGGTCTCTCAATCTCGAGCTCAATCAGCTGCTCCACAGCCTCGCAACACTCGAGCCGTCGATCAGGAACCAACCTCGACTCACCGTACTCAACACGAAGCAAATCAGGGCAGACCACGGACGTCCAGGCGAGTTATCATAAGAGATGACAGCTGTTCTCCAGAGCCTGAGCGACCAACAGCTATGCCATCTACGACACATATGCCTCCAGCATACCACGGTGCTAGGCCAGATGCCCACCACTACCGTTCACCCCATGGTCAGAGACATAGCGTGGCCCAACACTCCACTCACGAAACTCGGGGACACAACGAAAGCCCGAGACGCGTCTATATGAACACGGATCCACACGATACGAACACAGCATATGCCCACCGAGGTCCAGGTCCAGATGCTGCACATCGGTATTCATCTCAAGTCGTTTATGGTCCGTCGCCACATGCCAATCAAGCGCCTCGTACGACAAGTCATCGGGAGAAGGTCTACTCTAAGTTCGAACATCTTATGACACAGACTCCAGAACAGCCGGGCCAAGATCATCAACAAGCGCCCCGAACACCTTCTCGATTCCCATCTCTCCAGGGCTTAAGAGGTTCACAACCAGGTCCAATCGAGGCCCCCAACCGCGCTTTCCAGCAGAATCCGCTGACATGGCATGCGAGTGACGACTACAGTCCGCCTTCGGGTCGTCGAGAACAGCCTAATGTCCAGATGCCTCCATCTACGCAGCACGCTTGTCACGACCCGTATTGCCGCAATCAGTCAGCTCCTCGTAGAGCTCCTTCTGCTGAGCGTTACCAACATCACTACCGTCAGCGTCATGCAGAATATGAAGAAGTTCACATGCTCTCGGCAATGCAACTCAGCGAAAGCGAGATCATGAACGATACGACGGCATGACAGGCTGAGGCGGATGAGCAGGGGAGATATGTGAGGCCGGGGCAGGAGCACCATCGAACGAGAAGAGGGAACTAGTAGAACTGGTCGAGGACAAAGGAGGCATTGGCTGTAATGGTCTTTGTCGTGACATAAAACTTTATACGGAAGCTGCCGTGGTCGAAGGATGGATAAGGAGAGGTACCCGTGGACAAAGAACGAATCCGTGTTGTATATGTTAGTGTACTTCCTCCAATCTCAGTCTTACATGTTTACTAAGTGAAGATGACTGACGTCTTTTGCGCCACAGATATATATGCCTTGAGTGAAGAGTCAGTCGTGCCCTGTGCCAGTTGCTGCAGAATAATGCTTTCAGTCTAGACGTTGGATAGCCCGGCATTGTTCGCCTCTGCACTGAATGGCCAGCGCCGCATACACCATTACATATCCTCAAGAAAGGCACAAAGTCTAGATTCTTTGCATCACATGCGCTATCAACCATACCATTGTCTACGGTCATTTGATACAGACCCATCTACCATCGACCATACAGCCCTCGACAGATTATCGACGCAAAAGCACTAGACTAGGACTAAGGTCTCTGCCTCCAACATGGGCTTTGTCAAGTGGATGACAGGAGTCGACGTGCCAAGCACAAAGGAGCTCAAGAGAACCATGCCTCAACGTCAGAGGTGAATGTCTAATAGTCGGTCTGTTTCGAGACAGTCCTACACAATGCCGGGGCAGGACTCAGGAGACAACTTTCAGGGCGTACTGTTTGGACACGCTGTGCCTGTGACGCCACCATTCGCGAGGACGCCTCCTTTGACTCCACAGCTCGCCAGAGCTTCTGCACAAAGAGCGCCATATCTGGAATCTTCTGCACGACCGCTTTCACAGCGAAGCACATCAGCCAGGTCAGGATCTATGCCCATACGAGAAGCAAACAGCGACTCCGATGTTAGTGAAGAAGAGGCAAATCTACTGAAAGCACGCTACAAATTTCAGCATGCATACAAACCCGGAATGCAGGAGATGTTCAAGGATTCTACTCTCCAAAGAGCGCAAGCCAAGCAAAGATGTGCATATTTCCGTCAGCGGCTTCTCGAATCGGTCATCAACCCTTGCCGGGCAGTTGCCACTCCTGAGGTTCTCAGGAGTTACCGAGCTGAATATGCAATCGAACTCGAGAAATTATCAAACGCGTTGCTTCAGGATGTCAACAAGCCTTGGCTTTCTAAGTTGGATCAGGCTATCGAAGATCTGACCTCAGACACTGAAGGCGAAGACTCGGATAGCCCCTCAGAGGACTCTGACGGAGAGGTAGGTACAGATTCGGAGACGGCAGATGAAAAACGTGCACCACAGCAAGCTGGCACAGCTGCCTTCGATGATGGGACCCACGAGCCATGTGACGAACCACCCCCAGCATACGAGGAGGCATTGAAGTCACCACGGCCAGGTGTGAGCATGCAAAGATCAGAGAATGAAGGGCGAAGCTCACGTGCACGGCCGCTAGACTTACGAGATATTCAGCACATGCGCCCAAACACTTAGATATGCCCCGGTCGACAGAGACATCTCCTCGTCGAAACAAGACGAGCCAAGCTCCGGAGATGTGTCGAGTGACGAAGAACTGGACGGTCTTATGCCAGGAGCCTTTCCATTACCAAACACCTCCAGTCCACAGAAGCAAGCGAGACACAACGATGCAGGCGCGGCACGAACACAAGCTCCTGACAAGAGCCAGCCACACAGCGATACAACAACCACGACTACCAAAGCCCTACACCAAGCAGACAGACCAAGAACAGGCTATCAAGCCATCAAGCCTTATATTCGACGATCTTCGCAAGACGAACCGAGTCCTAGACAGAGAGATCGGCGGTCAACACAAGATGAGGCAGAGGGAGAGAGCGACGGCGAGGATGAGGCAGCTGAATTGCAGAAGGCTTTCCGTCGCTTGAGTACTGGAGCTAGTCGGCGACTTACTGGGCAAGGTGATGAAGAAGTCTTCGAAGGACGGGGTCAGCGTAGGCGATGAAGTAACGTGGGCGACGGATGGCAGATTGTGGACGAGGAGGCGAGATAAGGGGCTGGCACAAACAATCTATTCGCGCGAGCAAGAGCGACAGGATACAGTCGAGAGCATGTCGGTGTGAGAAAAGGCAGGCGGTGCACCATCGTTAGACAGGAAGGAAGCATCAGGCACGTGGTGGTGATGCTTAGATGCAGCAGCATCATGTGATAGACCTTTGTAATCAGCATTCAAATCGTAAAAGTGATGCTTCAATCCTTGTGTGCATATCAATGTTCGAGACTTGAGAGCAGTTCCCGTCGTAATTCATGATTCTGCGAAAGTGTTTCAGATTCAGGTGAGTTGTCGTTGTATCGCGGTGCCCAACTTTGGTGCAGTGGATCTTGGCGCCCAAAAGGAGGCGAGACGGTACCCAACGAGCCAAGCCCAAGCACCAAGCGGGCATGTCCGGACACGCCCACCGACCCTCGGAACTCCCAACAATGTCTTTAGGTGCGTGCTGCTTTCAACGCCGAGCAGGAGTACTCTAATGCTCACGGCATGTTCAATTGTCCATGTCACTATGTTTGACTTGTACCTAATGTAGAATGGCTTTCAGACACGATCATTGTTTGGAGTTTTGATTCTTGATGACCGCTTCGATAAATATGTAAGCTGAGGCATGCATACGAAATCTTCACAGTAGCAGAGCGATGAAATGCTGTAGACGTCGCAACAGAGCACTGGGACGCTTCACAAAGGAGTGACATATCAGAGTCGGGTTACGACTAGGCTACCGAGACACTGGTCACATGGCCTAAGAAGATGTTACCATGCCTTATGCGCCATGTCAAAACCATCTGCTGACTCGGTGCACTATATACAACTCCATAGTGAGGCTGGCTTCTTGTGACAACATAATGTCCAGATCGACTTATCAGGCTGACGATGCTTCGTTTGTCTTGTGCTCCACTGCGAAGACTGCATGTACAGAGAGGTCCAGTATGCCTGTTCCATGATTCAATCCTTTGGGTATCCTTGCTCACCGCTTTTCCTGTTGAGATTCACCCCTTTTCTATTTACATCCAATTCAAAAACGTGGCGCAAGTTCTAGTCTGAAGCATAGTCCTTCAGTCACCACCAAGACAAATCGACTCGATATTCCGCCATCTGATCAGCCCTTCAAGGCAACAACCAACATCTTCATATGTCATCATCTCAAGACCTAGGATTTCAACCAACACCACCAACCCTAGCAGAACAGCTCTTCTGCTTGTTGCAACTTCGATCCACCGAAACCCTACTGAACAGGTCAATCGCACCCAAAATCCAAAAATTATTTGCTCATCCCGAAGACCACAGAAGCGCTGCCCTTGCAAGGATCGATACGCTGCACAAAAGGATCGAGAAATCTGTCGTCGAGCCAACGGAGTCGATACTCTCCTCCGAATACAGGGCAAAACTTTCGAGCACAGAAGGGTTGGAAGCAGATCAGCTTGGAAAGGCCATTCTGAGGACGGCGGAGGAGTACCTCGTTGAATTGGCAGTGCTGGAGGGCTCTCTTGGTGGTGGAGCTGGGAGAAGGGGCAGGAGAACTGCCTCGAGGGATAGTGGATATGGCTCAAGGGAAGGATCTTTGAGCGAACGATTTGCCAGTGTATCAGAGATGAGTGAGGAGCGGAAGAGTCGCCTTGGGAGTAGCAGTTACCGTGTCAGACTGGCTGAGGGGTGGAGGATGATGAAAGAGAGTCTGAGCTTCTAAGTCAACGAAACTTGTAGCCAGGTGTACTGGGGGAGTTGATGCAGGGATGAGCGGAAAGCTGCTGTCCGCTGGCGGACGAGCTATCGCCGGTCACGGTGTGCAGTTTTACCTTCTCGGAGAGATTCGGTAAAGTCAGGAGATCCTCGTCGCATGGTTTTAGCACAAGCTCCAGATGCTCAAACGTAGCATTGTTGGCTGCATTTGGTGAATGACTCCTGTTAGAAGATTGTGTTCGCTTCGTATGGACCTCCCGCAGGTTCCGAAGAGTTTGCTGTAGGTCGTCCTAAACGTATGGTATCCGGCCTTCGAGTTTCCTTCATATTAGTAGTCTTCGTCTTCGTGCTGATTGCTTCGCGTCAACTGACCTTGGAGCACCGCCTCATCGGGAAGAGGGAAGAACAGCTTCGTACTGAGTAAATGTTCATATCCTTCGGCTTGCCGTGGTTAGACGGATCAGTAGACAACAGCAGGGTGGCGGTATAGCGCTCCCTAACCCCAGAGGTCGTTCTTGCGCAGAGCGATGTGTTCCGCACATGCCGAGTCGCCACAAAGAACGGAAGTCAAATTGAGGAACGACACGAAACCATTCGCGAAGCAGAAGCGCAAAGGCGTCAACCGCATCTGATCGGAACTCAACAGACGTAATTTATTACGACCATTGAATACTATAGCTTTCATGAGGACGCTCTTGTAGTGCCAGTATTATGTTAATCCATCTTAGAAATAGAGATGGTATCACCAAGGACTGCAAATAGGCAGATCTCGGTCGGCGGGGTGAGCGGACATCCATAACAGCTCGAATATCTTTATTCTTAGCCGTAGAGCGTGTTATACGATTGATCATAGACGCTTGTCGCGACATTGCGCACACTGACGCGTTATCTTGCCTCCGAGTCGTTGACAAAGCTGATGAGCGTTATAGTCATCATCCATTTCAAGAACGACATCGCACCTTCGTTCTCGCTGTTGGTCCAATCTCTCGCCACCGGATCGTGATATTTGGTTGATGCGAAATTTGCCTCCACTGCAGTTATTGAGCTTGACCAAAAGCATGGAAGCAACAGATATGACCCGGCTCCGTGTTAGAAACAGCCCCTGATAGAGGCCGTGCTAGACCGGACACTATCAAAACTGAGGAACCATCACCATGATCACCACAAGCCCTCGCGCGAAACGGGTCCAAATGGGCCCCATAGCTCGTCGACCTCTGGTGCAACAGGTAAGAGGACAAGAGGCTGTAAGCGGGTCTGCTCATGTACTCTACTGGAGTAAAGCGTACACGAGATGACCGAAAACGCAACCTTAGAGCGGACACCAATGTGGTAACAGGATACTCTCTAGCCTTCAACGCAGTAGGTTACGAAGATCTCACAGCCCTACTTTGCCACTCGATGACAGATTGGCAACAATACCACTTCCCAATGCGGCGCCACTCACTAGCAAGAACGAGATAGACAAATACAAGGCGACTCACTTTCCCTTATTGCAGCTACCCGAAGTAGTTGCTGCTTCGGCAATTTCTCTGCCTCGCTCGAAAGGCGGTGCTCATGCTGGCTTTTGATTGGATGCCTTAGCCTGCTCTACTACTACATGCAGTCTAGCGTATTACTCCTCGTTCCGCAACGACAAGAACACCTGCACAGAACAGCATATGCGAAATTAGAATATTTACTCAAGCCATCTTCGATGCAGATGATCTTACACAGTCTTTAAACCCTCTGCTGAGTGTCAGACCAGAAATAGAGATTGACTTAGGGCCGGACAGCATGGAGAGGTATATGAAGTTGCTGAGCTCGACGGGTCGATTCGAAATGTCCATTTCCAAGCACAAGATCATCCTACTTGAATTTGTGCCAGCAGTAGCAATACTGGAAGGTCAATTCCATTCTCAACACTATGTCTCAATATCCGCAGCCTCATCAGTACAATGAATCGGCTCAACCAGATATCATTCAGTCTTCTTACATCGAGAACCCCGGCCCCTTCTCGACAGCCACAACGCTGATATCCCATTCTTCGTCGATCACTACATCGGTACTTATCTTGACACTCCTCTACCAAATCGGTTTCCGATTCATCGTGCGGTACCTCCTTCTCCACGATCGACCACCGAAAGGTCTGAAGCTGGTTCCTGGTCCAACGTCAACCATACCATTCCTTGGTCGCGTCCACGGTGTGAATGCATTTGCGCCATGGAAGACTATGCACCAGTTCTCCAACCAATATAACAGGATCTTTCGCCTTACCGCCTATGGCCAGATGCACATTTGGATTGGGGATGCGAAGATCGCAAAAGACCTGATAGTCAAGCGTGCAGCCAAATACTCCTCGCGCCCAGCTATCGCAGCCATACCCGGAGCCGAAAAAGGTGGGCAATACCTTGCCCTCAACGAGCTGGACGACCATTGGCGACTTCAGCGACGGTTCGCACATACCATGTTCACAGCCGCACACCAGAATAGCTACTACGACATCATCCGGCCTGAGGCCATCCGCATGATATACAACCTCCTCAACGATCCGACCGACCACTTCAGACAGACCGATGAGTTCACTGCCCGCATCTCCGCACGCTTGTGCTATGGCAACCCCTCGGAAGCTTCGAGACACAGCCGCAACGCCCACGAATTTATCCCACAGATCTCGCCAACAGCAGCGGGTCCAGCAATGAACATCTTTCCATTCCTCATCCACTTACCTGAATGGATCAACACCTCCAAACGCTGGGTGCGTGAGCGTCGAGAACGCGAGCGGGAGCTTTGGCTGAGCGAACTTGAGCGAGTGAAGCAGTCTCTAGCAAATGGCACAGCTGCACCGCATTCGTATGCCAGAACATACTTTGAGCGGCTCCAAGCAGCTAAGAACAACCAAGGCAATACACCAGCAGGTTTCGGTTTCCCAGAGAGCGAAGCTGCGTACGCGATTGGCATGCTTTCTACCATGGCTATCTTCACCATTGGTGGTCCATTGTATACTTTCTATTTGGTCATGGTCCTCTATCCGGAATGGCAAGATAAAGCGAGAGAGGAAGTTGATCGTGTGGTCGGCTCGGACAGGATCGTTGGATTGTCTGATTCTCCCGACCTACCTACCCTTCGGGCATGCATTAAGGAGTGTCTGAGATGGAAGCCACCGGTCCCTCTTGGTGTGCCGCGGCTGGTGACTGAGGACGATGAGTACGAAGGCTACTACATACCGAAAGGGAGCGTTGTGCATATCATCGAGCAAGCACTATCCTACGATCCCGAGCTCTACCCCGACCCAACGAAGTACAATCCAGCTCGATGGCTCGAACCTGAATATCCTTCATATCAAGAACCACTTACTGTTCACCCAAGGTTGATGGGATTCAGTGGGTTTGGTTCTGGTCGACGAGTCTGTCCTGGCATCGAGTTGACCGAGGCTGAACTTCTGATAGCCTGTGGAAGCCTATTGCAGAATTTCGAGATGCTGCCGAACGTTGATCCCAACACCGGCGAGAAGTTGTTTCCGGATCCAGATAATCGGAATTCGAATGTCATTGGTGGACCAAATCACTTTGACTTCAACTTGCAGGTTAGAGCAGGGCGCGCAGAGAGAATACGGAATATGTACGAGGATGTGAAGGATCAACTAGACTGATCAGCGTTCTCCAGTGGTTCGAGCTTCGCGTATGGCGTTTCCAAGCTGGTTGATGAGGACGTATTGTCTTTGGGTATGGCGCAACCTGTTCGGTATTTAGCAACATCAGTTTCTGTTCAGTGGTAGTGACTCATAAGGTACATTTGAGTGTCTAGCGGGCATAAGCCGAACAGCTGGACGTTGTCGAGGCGACTACCAGTTCCCACCTCAAGCACAGAACGATGAATTCCTCTCTCGGGTCGAATTGTTGCCGATGACCGAGTCTGAAACCAGACCCCGAGTGCCTTGAGACTCTGTGACTCGAAACGACAACTTTGCTCTGTCTTCGCTAATGCACGGGATGGTTGAGCCTCCTGGTAAATGCTAGGTACTTTCGTGTCTGTAACTTCGGACAGAAGTCACCCCCTATCGCGGCGACTTTGTTGAACATGGCATCTGACGTGCACGGCGTCGCGACTAGCTGCTATAGGGCAGTTCTGCAGGTTCCTTTGTCAGCATAACGCGATCTGGCCCCAAGACGAAGGATAGGAGCAGTCTCCGAGGCTGCAATGATTCGTTGCAAAGAAGCAGTTTTGTGTCCTTTACTCCGGCAGATCTCAAGCCTGCACAAATCAGGGGATGTCGTGCATAGATTTCTAAGCTCGAATTCTCGAAGGCGCAAACTGCTGAATTATGAACTTCTGAGCGAATCACAATTTGCGGAAGTGCCCCACTACGTCAACAGACATCCAATTGAAGAGCTTCACAACCACTAGGGTGATTTGTTGACGATGACGTTTCGAACCAAATTTTGAACTCGAGATTCTTCGTGGCATCACGACAACAGCCGAGATGTACGAGGCAACACACTTTTACTCCATAGTAGAGATTGAAGGTTTGATTTGGGTCAAAATGACATGGTATGACATGGACATCGGAGGCAAGTACCACGGGTTAAACAATGTGGGAGACCAGTATCCGGAAGTACATATATCGTGTTCTGTCTCTGTCTTTCCCTCAAGCTTCACCTGAAACCTGTATACTCCTTTGCATTGACCTTTTGCATTGATCCTGACATTGTCCTCCCAACAACAAACCAATATTGTCCACGATGCCTGCACGATATGAATCCGACAGTGCTGATGCAGCGCCACTTGGCAAGCCTCTTCACTTCGAGTTCGCCAATAGGGATGCCCCAAATCGTTTCCTCAAGGCAGCAATGACAGAGCGCCTATCAAGCTGGGACCCCAAGGACTTCCAAAAGCGAGGTGTGCCATCGGAGAATCTAATCAACGTCTACCGCAGGTGGGGTGAAGGTGGTTTCGGTGTGATCCTGACAGGCAACATCATGATCGCCTACGACCAGCTCGAAGCACCGGGCAACCCAATCATCCCACCCGAGGCCAAAGCTGAACCCGGCGACAAGCGCTTCGATGCCTTCAAGAAGATGGCCGATGTCTCCAAAGCACACGGCGCACTGATCGTTGGCCAAGTCTCGCATCCCGGCCGACAAACCGAGCAGCGTCTCCAGCCAGATCCAGTCTCAGCCTCCGACGTCCAGCTCGCAGGCGAAGTAATGGGCATGAAGTTCGCCAAGCCACACGCCGCCACAAAGGACGAAATCAGCGCGATCAAGAAGCAATTCGTCCACGCAGCAGAATACCTCCACAAAGCCGGCTACGACGGCATCCAACTGCACGGCGCCCACGGCTACCTCCTCGCCCAATTCCTCTCGCAAACCACCAACAAGCGAACAGACGAGTACGGCGGCGACCTCAAAGGCCGAGCACGGCTCATCACCGAGATCGCAGATGAGATCCGCGAGGTCGTGCCCACATCCACCGGCTTCACAGTTGGCATCAAGATCAACAGCGTCGAGTTCCAAGAAAGTGGCATCAGCCCCGACGAAGCCAAGGAACTCTGTGCCCTCCTTGAGTCTCACAAATTCGACTTCGTCGAGCTCTCAGGCGGCACATACGAGTCCCTCGCCTTCCAGCACAAGCGCGAATCCTCGAAGAAACGCGAGTCCTTTTTCATCGAGTTCGCGGAGCAGATCACACCCGGCCTGAAACACACCAAGACCTATGTCACCGGCGGTCTCAAGACCGTCGGCGCAATGGTCAAAGCTCTCGATGCCGTCGATGGCGTCGGTCTCGGCCGCCCAGTCACGCAGGAGTTCGATCTACCCAAGCATATCCTTGAGGGCAAAGTCCATGGCGCGATCGAGCAGAAGCTCGATGATCAGAACTTCGGGTTGACTAATGTTGCGGCTGGGACGCAGATTAGACAGGTGGGCAAGGATCAGCAGCCGATTGATCTGAGTCAGCAGGAGAATGTGGACGCGTTCATGAAGGATATGGGCAGTTGGGGACAGAAGATGCAGGAGGATGCGGCGAGTATGAATATGTATGGATATGTGGATTTGGAGAGCATAAAGACGCGGCCTTATGCTGAGACGCCTGCGTAAGCACTAGCAGATAATGCGTGCTTGATAGGTTGAAAATCACCAGTTTTTTGGGCAAAGATATCATTCGTTCTTAATTGCGTTGATGCTCAGTGGAGACTATTCTGTGCATCGTTGCAAAGAAGCTTGAAGTAGGCGAACCACATCCACTCTTGAGCCACGAGCTCAAGGCGATGCGTGCCACTCCAGTACCTCTACCCTACATCGCCCCATTATAGCCTTCTAACAGAGTACTCAGCTTTATCTACTGGCCCTGCGGAACTTGCGGACCCTGCTGGCCTGGCTGGCCTTCCTTCTTCCGATTCTTCCCACCCTTAGCAGCATTAGGAAACGTCCCAAAAGAACTATCACCACCACCATCTCCTCCACCAATCACACCAACCACACCACTACCCTCCACTACCGCCTCCGCCTTTTCCGCCGCCTTAGCCGCCTCTTCCTGCGCTATCTCCTCCCTAGCCTGCTTATCAAAAGGCCTCGTTCTCAGCTCAAGCCGCTCCGACGGCAAGAGGCCATCCTCATCCCTCATATCATTAACATCATACCGTCTCAACCTCCCCACTCTCCTCCCAAAACTCCCATGATCGACGCCATCAACAACCGGATGACACAACCCACAGTGGAAACAATACGGATCATCAACGCCAACCTCCATGTACCCCGACGGCCTCGGCACATACCCGAATTGTCGTGTGTCAAGCTCGATACAGATCGCACATTCGAGACCGTAGTTGCGGACCATGAGGTTGTGGTGGCGGTGCGAGGTGGCGTCGTTGCCGGCGTGCAGGTGGATGTTGTAGGAGTGGTTTGGGTGTTGGATTAGACGGGTTGGGCGGGGGGCATCGACGCGGGGTGGACCGGCGCGATCGGCGTTGGAGAAGGCGCGGGCGAAGGAGGGGTCGTGTTCGTAGGTGGATGTGGATGTGTAGGTTGGTTGGTGGTAGGATGTGGAGCGTGAGTGTCGGGGGCGGGAGGAGTCGTAGAGGGTTCTGGAGCGGCCGAGACCAACTGCTGCTGTGTTGAAGTCTTGGCGGTTGTGGTTGTCTCGGTGGAGATCGTTTCGGGGCGGTTGAGGACTGTAGTATGGTTGACCGGGGTGTGGTTCTGGAGAATATGCTTCCGTGAACATGCCGTTTTGGTAGCTGGGTTGCCGATTGTCTCGATCTGCTTGTCTGTTAGATGATGGTGTATGTCTAGTGAAGGCTTTCCGACCGTCTTGAAGTCTGACTATCCCTGACCTCGGTTGTGGTTGTGATGAGGGCGGACCTTCGTGGTGATCATAACCATAGTCTTCATGGTATGACCGAGGACGACTGCTGCGCGATGAGCGCTGAGATCTTTGGCGAGAAGGCATGGTTCTTTGGAGTTCTTTTGTACTCGGAATGTCGATGCCTGTCATCCACTTGAGGAAGCCCATGTTGGTGGCAGAGGTCTCAACTGGGAGCTTTTGTAGTTCTGAGAAGGGCGCGTTTGTCTGTGATTGATACTCCCAAGGTTTGGTTCCAGGTGTTCAGATGATTGAGGACAGTCTTAGGTGATGGTGTCACAAGAAGAGCTATTGCCGGAGCTCTGTTGAGAAGATCCCTGTGCGGCTTTTGCCAGGAGTGCCGGCCAACTTCACACCCCATTGTGCTCGACAAACAATGATTTCGTCACGTCACTAGGTTATCGAGTCAGCTGAATGGTGTCAAACAATGAATGGCAGTAAGGCTCTTGTCAAGGACAAAAGCCTTGAATCGCCAGTGAAGTAGCAACGCCACAAGTGCTGCTCTGGACGGCCAGCTTCGGCGGACGTCTGCAATGAAGCGTCAGGCCATCGAGTGGGCGCAGTTTGGTCGCAGGCAGATTGACTGCAGAACGTATTTGCATCCTTTAGATCTTGGGTATTTGTCCTGATTGTAGGTAGCCACGCGACAAGCTGTCCTGAATATCACGTGCTTCTTGCGCCGATGTATGCCCTTCGCATGCCTCTATAATGCGTAAAGTTCAGCTCCCAAGCTGTTCGATCGCAACCAACTCTCAATGAACTCCTGCAAATGCCACGTCGTGAATGCATAAGCCGGACACTTTTTCGGTAAAGAACGCTTAGACTTTTCTCCTGTCTCTGCCTTTCGTTCGCTCGACGTCTGGCATCGCTGTCGTCCCATCACTAAATTTGGCGTTGTCGATCCATACCTTTACCTGTTCGAACGCAGACATCTGGATCATATTCTGGATTGCCGTTCGCACGATAACCATTTCAATGCCTCGCCACCGCCCTTGCTTCGATGCTTTGTATGCTGCTTCTTTCGCTGCTGCTGTGGCCGCATTCGCTGGGGAATAAGATGGTGCTTGCATCGGACTGAGCAATTGATTCTGTTGCCGTGTTTTCATCGTATCAATTGGATAGGTCACAATCCAGCTAGAAATGCCGCAGATTGCGCCAGCGAGGGGTATTGCCCACGGTGTATTTTTCATCTCATCGCCGTAATAGCTGCCAAGAGCTTGCTTGCAGCTCTCGTAGACGCCGAAGTATACACCGCCGCCAATAACATCGCGCGCAAGATGAAGGTTGAAGCCTTTCCATAAACTCAAGGCGCCACGTTGTTTGATGATCGTCTTTGCTGCGGCATAAGTGTTGATGCGGTTGTTCTTGCTGCTTTTTTTGTGGTTACCTGACATTAGTACAGCCGTTTGCGAGGCGTTCTTTAGTGCTTCGAATGGTGCTATCAAGCTGTCAACAAGTAGTTCAGTCTTCCCTAGAGAGCACTTACTCAAAATTGGTGTCAGCATAGCACCTGAGATCATGCCAGCAGTGCTAAAGCAGACTAGAGTACTCAAATTGGGGTATGTGCCTGCGGTATTGACCCATTCGAGCGGTGAGTCGCCCGTGACCCTCTCAATCACGTGGTCAACCTCATATTTAGCTTTTCGATATGCAATAAAGCCTAGGGTTCTGCTGAAGGTAAGTGACCAGAGTGGTGTGAGTGTGCTAGCCCAAAAACCACGAACGCCTTCATATTGGTAGATAAATCGTGCTGCAGAGAAAGCGCTCGAGAAGTGTTTCCTAAGACTATCAGCGTTTGCTAAACTTAGTCCTGCAGATTACTCACGATTGCATACGAGTTTTGGTATTCTCGAAAGGAGACTAGAACGGTCAGCGAGGCCTTGTATGGGCGACTCTTTCTTACCCCAGCTACCACAGCGACCGCTGCTGCAGGCCCAGATGCCCAGAACTGCCTGAAATACTTGAAGTAGTACACCTGCGTATCATGGTCCATCAAAGTACTCGGCCGATGCATATTGAAGTTGTGCTCTTGAGCTGGAGTGTATGTGGAGGATTCGTTGTGAGCTACTACCGGAGGACTTTGCTTTGACGCATGGCTCATCGTCGTAAAGCACGACGACGCAATGATCGAAAGCTTGCTGATATGTCTCCCTCTGTCACTTGACCTGGCTCCTCAATATCCTTCTGGTCCTTCCGGACGCAACCTGACGCCGACAGACCTCTTGTTTCTACACGGCTGCAGAAACCTACGGAACGCAACACAGCCTCTCGAATATGAGTAGACCGCTACGCGTCCCACGAACTTCCATCTGCTCTTCCAATCGCACCTAACCTCAAGCAAGTGTTATCTGTATACGATAATCCTTGACGTGCTCAGCTTCGCCTTTAATCAGAGCTATCCTAGTCACGGTCGAAGTATAACACACTCTTCTAGGTCCAGTAGCTTCGCTCGATCGGCCTTTGTGTATCCCAATCCTCGAACCCTTTGTTCCCCGATAGTCGAATGGTGGGGGACTGTTGGGATTCGTTCGCATCTGAGGCTGGGCAGTTGTATATAGCTCGTGTTGGCGACTATGGGAGACGCGGTGAGCGGTCTGGAGCTCACAGATGTAGCAGAAGAGGAGTGTTCGCTACTGAGTCCTTGTATGCTCTCTGTGTTTACACAAGCGAGCTGTATGCAAGCTGCGGACATGGACCACCGTACATCATGCCATTTCCTTACACATGCCAACTTGAACTTCACACAACGGAATTGGTGGGGCATGTCGATTTCAGGCTAGCGTACTGGCCTTTGATTGGACGCAGCCGAGATCCCAGCTTCATGACGTCAACTGCAGCTTGTGAGACGAAAGGACGCACTTGATTGGCTGTATTCTGCTCTCACGCTCATCGCTCCAAGAGCCTGAAGTGGGGGATTCATGGTTTTCAGAGTTCGAAAACGTGCAAAGCTGGTTGCTCTGCATGTCATAAGCGAGGCAAGTAAGAGCAGACCTGTCTGACTCGACTCTGCACACCAGTGTGCAGTAATACTGCAGTAGTGATAGGATCTTTCCGTGCCATGATAGACGGCAACGGCTTCGCAGATCCGTGCTACCAGGCCACCACCATGACACCAGGAGCAAGACAGGTGCTGTCGCTGGCCGTGGTACCGCCGTACGAAGTGAGGTGCTTGGCTCAAATGCTTCCGAAGCTCTTGCTGCCAGGTGGATGGGGGTCGCCATACGAGTCGGATATGCAGCTTGGTCGACCTATGAGTGGCTAAAGGCACCCTGGCATTCATTGCCCCCGGGCTTTACTTTTTGCGGGGAGGAAGTGGCTAGACCGTCACGACAGATGCCGAGGTTGACCTGGGCCGAATCCGAGGAACGTTCAGCACGTTTGTGGTCTTGTTCGGTTCGCCGTCGCAGTTCTCCCAGTATTGCCTTTGGTTGATATATTGCATCAAGCGCAATCGTCTTGTTGTTCTCAACATCGCTCAAACTACAGCCAACACTCACAATTGTGCCGTCTTGGATCCAAAATTTCTACTCGAACACATATCCACAACAACACAAGCAAGATGGGCAGAAAGGCAGCTCCCGCCTACGTGATAGGCGTCGGCATGGTAAGAGACTTGGAGCCCTATGCACGACTTCGCTAACAATAGCAGACCAAGTTCATCAAGCCCAGAGGCAAGGTCGACTACACAGAACTTGGGTTCGAAGCTGGTGTCAAGGCTATGCTCGATGCCCAGATTAACTACGATGAGGTCGACCAGGGCGTGGCATGCTACTGCTATGGTGACTCTACATGCGGACAGGCAGTCTTCTACCAGTTTGGCATGACCCAGATCCCAGTCTACAATGTCAACAACAACTGCAGCACAGGCTCGACTGGCTTGCAGATGGCCCGCCAAGCTGTTGCATACGGCGCAGCCGACTGCGTCCTAGTCGTTGGCTTCGAGAAAATGAACCCAGGTTCCCTTCAAGCATACTTCAACGATCGAGTCAACCCAACCATGACCACAAATAAGATGATGAAAGAGACAAGAGGTGTCACAAATGCTCCGGGTGCCGCACAACTCTTCGGTAACGCTGGCCGAGAGTACATCGAGAAGTTTGGTGCTAAGGACGAGGACTTTGCTGAGATCGCCCGTGTCAACCACGAGCACTCGAAGAGGAACCCGTATTCTCAGTTCACAGACGAGTACACTCTTGAACAGATCCAGAATTCAACAATGATCCATTCACCTCTAACCAAGCTACAATGCTGTCCGACCTCGGATGGTGGTGCAGCTGTCGTGGTTTGCTCGCAGGACTTCTTGGACTCCCACCCACAAGTTAAGGACCAGGCCATCATGATCGCAGGTCAAGCTATGGCGACTGATTCGCCAGAACTTTTCAGTAGGTCCGCTATGGACCTTGTTGGCTTCCAGATGTCCAGACACGCCGGCCAGGTTGCTATGAAGGAGGCCGGTGTCACACCAAAGGATGTTTCTGTTGTCGAGCTCCACGATTGCTTCTCTGCCAATGAGATGTGTGTCATCGATGCTCTTGGTCTATCCGACCCAGGCAAGGCTCACGAGCTCGTTCGAAGTGGCGACATCACATACAAAGGCAACAAGTATGTCATCAACCCATCTGGCGGCCTGATTTCGAAGGGTCACCCACTCGGCGCAACAGGTCTAGCACAGTGCGCCGAGCTCGTCTGGCACCTTCGAGGCTGGGCCAACAACAGACTGAAGGAGGGAACCAAGGTCTGTCTACAGCACAACCTTGGTCTTGGTGGTGCAGTCGTCGTCACTGTGTACAAGCGACCAGATGGTCAGGTCGCCACATCAGTGTCCGATGCCGAGGTCGGAAAGAAGAACGGTCTTGGGTACAACCCAGCCACACAGGCCAAGGGCTTCACCAGTCAGCAAGCTGATAAGGTCCGAAGCAAGAAGATGAGAAGTGATTGGGCTCTGCAAGATACCCAGAACAAGGTCCAAGCAAGATTTTAAAAGTATCTAGGGTTTGTTGGATATAGCGTGCACTGAATGTGGATTATTCCTTCTCCTTCATGGGGTGCTGTTTCGTGACATAAGTTCGTGAACTCACCTTGTGTGCCTCATCTCAATTTGAGGCAATCTTTGCTTAAAAGCGCTCACGTTGAGTTCCCGGGGATAAGCCTGCTTCCTCCGCTGGTATTGATAAGCAGCTTCACCTAGCTGACCAACCTCAAGAATACAACTTGGCGGCATACGAAGCATAAAGCTGCTGTATAGTTGAGACAATGGGTGGTTGCGATTGAGTCGTGAAGATCACAGCATCGTATAGGCACATTCAGCATGACGTCCATAAATCCCACCCTTACCACCCGAGATGCCCTCGAATCATGGCTTCTTGACTTTCACAAATCAACAGCAACACTTGATGCGAAACATTGCACCGAGAAGTTCTTTACTTCCAACGTTGAATTGCAATATGCCAACAATCCAGTTGCCACAGGCAGGGAAAATGCTCAAGGCTTCTTCGACATGGCATTCAAAGCACTTGACATAATGACACACGAGATTGTGTACTTCGACTTCGTCGCTCCAAACAAGCTGTATCAGGCTGCAAAAATCAACTATGTGGTCAAGGGAGATGATCCAGAGAAGGATATGATCACGATACCGGCGATGATGAGTGTTTGGCTGGAAGAGCAAGAGGGCAAGCTGATGATCAGGAGGAACGAGATATATTTGGATGCTAGTGGTTTGTTCGGACGTATGGGAGAGAAAGGCCTGATATGAAGAAGCACTTTGTGTATTCGATGTGATGCGCCGTAAGCGCCGTTACTGCGAGGCTGGACGAGAGACAATTCAAGTTAATCAAGTTACACAATAACAGGTAGAAGGACACCCGAATCTTGCCAAGCACGGCTAGATCTAGTACCAAGATGGATCTTGGTCGTATAATTTCGGGCTTGCCAGACCGAACTCTCATGACCAGCTTTCTCGGTCCTGCTTTCCCGACTTCTCTCCGAGCTGTTTGAGGCGACGATGTGCAAGAGCTGCGGAGCACCACGTGAAGGCTTTGCTTGCCAGTGGGCAGATGAAGCTCTCAAGAACCCCAGATAAACCTTGAATCCATATTTTCTCCTTAGCAGGAGAGTATAAACACTTCTCCGGGCCCTTCCTACTTCTCGTCGCGGTTCCTCATTACTGTCTGGCAGATGGCCAGCCATTGTTGAACAATTTCTTTCTCCGTAACACTATCTCACTGACATCATGGCCTGGCGTCAGTCAATCCGCCGGCTCGCGAAGCCCACGCTCTATGGCGGTGCTGCCGCTGCAGCAGTGGGTGGTACCATCTTCTACATCTCCTACAAGCCCATCAGTGTTCCTGGATCCGAGGGCGCTGCCGTCCCAATTCCCACCGATGCGGATGGAAATATCATCCCCCCGAAGTTCCCTCTAGTCAAATCTCGAGAGGAATCGATAGCAGACCTGAGAAAGAGTGGTGGTCTGGTAGGGGAGTCTTCGGAAACGCCCCTCACACAACAAGCCGCGAATACATGGTCAAGACTGAAAAAGTCGACAGATTCGAAGCCGACTGCAGAGGCAGAAGAGACGAGTAACAAGGCACTGCAGGGCGAGCAAGATGCTGGTGAGGAGTACGATCTCCTCGTCATTGGCGGTGGTGCCACAGGTGCTGGTATTGCTCTCGACGCAGTGACACGAGGTCTGAAAGTGGCAATGGTCGAAAGAGATGACTTTGCTTCCGGTACATCTAGCAAAAGCACGAAACTGGTTCATGGAGGTGTTCGATACCTCGAGAAAGCAGTATGGGAATTGGACTACAATCAATATGCCCTGGTCAAGGAAGCACTTCGAGAACGAAAATATTTCCTCGATACTGCACCGCATCTGTCTCATTGGTTACCGATTATGATTCCTCTTCAGCACTGGTGGCAAGCTCCGTACTTCTGGGCCGGTACCAAGTTCTACGACTTTCTAGCTGGTAGTGAAGGTATCGAGACTAGCTACTTCATGACAAAATCGAAGGCTCTGGATGCATTCCCTATGCTCAGAAAGGATAATTTGGTCGGAGCTCTGGTCTACTACGATGGTGCGCACAATGATAGCAGAATGAACATTGGCATTGCTGCTACCGCTGCTCTTTACGGTGCTACAGTCGTCAACCACATGGAAGTCACAGAACTGAACAAGGATGCTCAAGGCAAGCTTTGCGGTGCAGTCTGTAAAGATCTCGTCGCTGAAGCGAACGGCAAGCCGTCAGCACCTGTCCGAATCAGAGCAAAAGGTATCATCAATGCAACCGGCCCATTCTGCGACTCGATCCGGAAGCTCGACGAACCACAGGTCAAGGAAATCGTCGCTCCAAGCTCCGGTGTCCACATCATTCTTCCTGGCTACTACTCTCCGCAGAAGATGGGATTGATCGATCCGTCTACATCCGACGGCCGAGTCATCTTCTTCCTTCCATGGCAAGGTAACACAATTGCAGGCACAACTGACGCTCCCTGTGAGATCAAGCAGAACCCGCAACCTGGTGAGGACGAAATCAACTGGATCTTGAGTGAGATCAAGAATTACCTGGCATCCGATATCAACGTTCGTCGTGGTGACGTCCTGGCTGCATGGTCCGGCATTCGACCTCTGGTCAAGGATCCCAACGCGCGAAACACGGAATCTCTTGTCCGAAACCACCTTGTCACAGTCTCCGATTCTGGTCTTCTTACATGTGCGGGTGGCAAATGGACTACTTATCGACAGATGGCTGAAGATGCTGTTGACGAGGCCATTAAGCAATTCAAGTTGCAGACCAAGCCAATTACAGAGCGAGCACATATCTCCGGTACTGAAATGATCGATGATGCAGCACCACTCGATGGAACTTGCCAGACGCATCAGGTCAGACTGGCAGGTGCACACGGTTACTCCAAAACACTCTTCATCAACCTTATCCAGCATTTCGGTATTGAGACAGAAGTTGCGAAGCATCTTGCTGAGGCCTATGGTGACAGAGCCTGGACAGTCGCAGCACTTGGCGATGCGACTGAGGACCGATTCCCAGTCCGAGGCAAGCGACTCTCACCTTTGTACCCGTACATTGACGGCGAGGTACGCTATGCTGTCCGTCATGAATTCGCACAGAGGCCAATTGATGTCCTCGCCCGACGAACACGACTTGCATTCCTGAACGCACAAGCTGCTCTCGAAGCTCTTCCGAAGGTCATCGACCTGATGGCTGAAGAGCTCCACTGGGATAGCAAACGCAAGGAACTTGAGTTCAAGGAGTCGGTACAGTTCCTTGCCTCGATGGGCCTGCCAAAAACTATGCTGAGTGTTACACGTGCAGAGGTTGAGGCTGGTAAGGCGAGGTTCGCTAGTGAAGCTGAGCGAAAACAATTCTCCAGATTTGATGGCCCGGCTGATACACTTGAGTCGGACTCTAAGTACTACGAGGGCCACAACCCTATGGTTGGAAAAGACAGTTATGTGAATAGGTGACTCGATGGTGGCCAGCAAGAAGATAAAGATCCTGGCTTGTTAACTATTCTGAGGAGATATTTGAGATCTGGTACACACGATTACTTGACCGAGCATCACGAACCAGCGGCGGAGCATGATCGAGTGGCGGAGCATGACCGAGGTCTTGGTTCACTGCTCATGGGCCTCTTTGGGCTCGAATCAAGTCCTTCAGTTCAAAGTCCGGCAGAAGCCCAAACGCTTATTGCGGAAGAGTTCAAGCTTTGTCCTACCTGCGAAGCTGAAGTTGAGAAGTGGACTGAGATCCTAGCTCAGCGCGCCGAGGAGCAAGCAGAAGAAGATTTTCGTACTCGAGTGGTGTACGATGCGTTAGCTTGCTTTGCGTCAGGTGCCTTGATGGGGATCGTGTTTGGGATACTGAGAGACTAATCATGTACGAGTCTGGTGTTTGGCGTATCGCGGAGTCTCTTCAGGGGACATCCCAATTCGTCGTTGGCGCATCTATTGTATATACCTAGCTCAGTGGTGATTATTGAAACGTGAACCTCATAGACTCGGAGAGTATTCCGACCATGAAAGTTTTAGGGTCAGCGATCACCAAAATTCGTGCTTCTAGGCAAAAAATTTAGGGGTCAACGCTCTAAACCTTTTGCAAGTCCCATATCACATGACGTTCACGTAATATCGGTGATCACCGTTGAGCCTAGGCAGCGTCAGGCGGTTGACAAAATAATTGGCAAAGTCCAGGTTAGGCGCTCCATGCCTAAAATGTAATCACTAGAGGTGCTCTAGGGCGAGCTAGGCATGCCTAGATGTGCATAGCTGGTTTCTAAGAATACGGTGAACGGACGAGGCCGAATCGGGACTTTGCCAATTATTTTGTCAACCGCCTGGCGTGTCCCGCTGAGCACTGAACCTCTAAAGGCCCCCCAAGACCCCAGGCGGGCTCCAGATTCAGCATTGCCGCGCCAAGAATATGTGCTCTTGGTGTCCACGCATGTCCGGACATCTACATGCTGAAGTTTGTTTGGTGCCGAGCGTGCCTTCCGACTGTATTGCAGCAGTGGCCCTAATGTTGATTCCCAAATTGCAAAGCGACTAATCGATCGATCGTGAGATAGCATATGAATGTGGATCAGTCGGGCGTCTCTGCATCTCGTCTATTACCTTCTATCAGCATTGAGAAATCAAGGCTGTGCTAGTTCCGCCACCCTTCTGCTGGCCTTTGGAGTGATGAAACGTGACTGACAAGGATGTTCCCCTCCAAGGTATCATATTTGAATGAGCCTCACTGCTGCCGTCACGACAGACGCAGTAGCATCAGCAACATGATGTGCTGCTCATGCAGATTTGAGAAGCCTTCTATTCAAGTTCCTCCTTCCTCGAATGCTAAATTGAGCTGACCACTATGGCGAATGTAGGTGTTGATCCTTCACGTGGTGTCACGACTAAACGCGTCAAATGCACCTTTTGTGACAAGACGTTCTCCGAGAAAGAATGCTTTTTCCATTGTCATACCTGCGATAGAATCAGCCTGTGCCAAAAGTGTGTTCTACAAAGACAGTCTTCTACCAGATGTGACCTTCGGTCCGTTGTCATTGATGCGCAAGACCTAAGGCCGACATTCATCCAGGGTATAAAGGACCTCGGATTTCGAGAAATGGTGACCAGGGCTCGAGAAGATAGATCCTTCCGGTTCCCTCGCACAGCTAGAAAATTTCTGTCCCAGTGTGACACGCCTGAAGGATTGACAAAAGACAGACTGCTTTCTGAGGATAATTACGAGCCTTACCAAGATGACGAAGCTGCTACAACCAGGAAGATCGAGAATGACTACTCCCTCTACGACAAGCTTGATCGAGAGAAGAAAGAGATCCGACTCGCTTGGCTCCTTCAAGGTCCTGAGGAAGCCGGCGTCAATGTTGTTGTAGCGAGATTCCCCTACCCATGGATACAAGTGAAGTGGACGGGGCTCTCCTACTGCTGGGGTTGCTTGGACGAAACACGGAAAATACGTGTTAGCCATCTCGCAAACTATCTTCATGATGGCAACAAACCCTCTTTACGACACCAGACGTTCGCCTGCACCGCCAATCTGGAAATAGCTTTGAGAAGCGTACGCTGGGAGGATAGGAATATCTTCTTGTGGGTGGACGCCCTTTGCATTAACCAAGCTGATTACGAAGAACGCAGCTATCAGGTGAGCATCATGTCAGACATATTCGCCCAAGCAAATAGTGTTTGCGTCTGGCTGGGCTACAATCTTGATCAGACTATCGCATCAGGCTTGATTCGCGCAATGTCCCAGTTAGCGGAAGAAGGTCGAAAGAGAGGGCGGTACCCACCCGGGACCTCCGAGGGGCATATAGCCCGGGATCTGCTCGACTGCAGAATCATGAAAGAAGGTGGATCTTTGGATCGCCTTGAAGCGATTCGTATCATATCCACATTCTTCAAGAATCCATGGTTCCGACGCGTGTGGGTACTGCAAGAGGTGTGGAATGCAAGATCAGATGTGTCCGTTCTTTGTGGTCGAAATGCAGCCGTAGGATGGCACGAAGTCCTATTTGCGAACCAATATCTGACAATGGCATTTGGTCGACTTCACACGCAGGTTACTGGACTGATTGAGCCATGGAAATCCTTTGAGAAAATTGCTGGGATGACTGAGAATGACGTCTCGTTCCAGCGAATGGAAATTCAAGCTCTTCGAGAATATCTGTCAAGGATTCAATGCCACAGATGCAAGGGACAAGCTCTTTGGAATACTGAGTATGGGCAAGGAGACCCTTGACATCTCGAACCTCGATCCTCTGGTGGCACCTGACTATTTCAAGCCTGTTAGCCAAGTGTTTGTCGACTTCACAAAGTGGTGCATTCGTCAGTACCGATCGCTCGTCCCGCTCGGATACGCCACGTATACATTGCGAAACACGGAAACCAACGCACATGCTTCTGGAGGACCCCCATCATGGGCTATCAATCATCTTCCGAGCTTTGCTACGTTCGGTGAAAAGATATGCGAAACTCAAGGGCACAATGCTTGTGGAGAGTCATCTATAGATCTCGAGCTCTTGGATGACTGGCAGAAGCGAGACCCGCGTTTGTTGGCCTTGCGAGGTTACCAACTGGGAGTTGTTGAGAGGGCGGAGTGGTTACATTTCAGCAGTAGGTGGGATAAGAATAATGAGCTGTGGCTGAGGAACGACGAAGCCAACGATGGAGATGGCATGACCTTTCCTGGTGCCTCGAAGTTCATTTGGTCAGGCCTCGTCTCACCGAAAACTGGCAAAGCACCAAAACACTGTGATCTCATGAAGCACACAGGTACAACAGAACATGAACCTGACTTGAATTTACGGTGCACGTGTCAGGAACTCCTCGACGACATGATTATGGCACTGACTCAGGGTGGTATGAAAGAACATGCAGATTGCGATGATGCACAAAACATTCACCGCACGCACTGGCTGACACCAGGCGAAATATATCCTGACTTCGCGGCGCACTGGGTAGAACAGGCCGAGCAGTACAATAGCATGAATGTGACAATGACCCACAAGGAGTCGCCGGACAAGCCAATTCAGCAAAACCGGCTGTTGATCGATCCAGAGATGACACTGTTCTGTTCCCATGTGCGGAATATCCTTATGCCTTTGGCATCACAGGGAGACGCCCAAAAATTTTCAATGATGCTCATGAAATGCAACCGACAAGTCCTTGGCGAGTTGCAGACGGGCCGAATGGGCCTTTGTCCTGTTGGCACACGTCAGGGCGATGTTGTCGTCGCATTGTTTGGCGGCAGGGCACCGTTCGTGCTGCGTTCGCGCCCCGATTCCGTTGCTGATGGGCAAGTGCAAGAGTGGACATTCATCGGTGAATGCTACTTCCAAGAATTCATGGATGGCAAACATGTGTCTGAACTCATTGAGACTGGAAAGCCGCACAAGCTATTCAAGTTGTGCTGAATATCCACCCCAATCATAGCAACATCTTAACATCCACTAGGTACTCGAAGGTCAGAACTTAGTCTTCCGGCGAGGCTACGGGTAGGTCTGGATTTGTATACTGGGGAGCCCAGGACTCTCGAACCAGTGCAACAGGTTCATTCAGGCCTGCTGGCGTGCCGCCAAAAGCTCAAAATCAGCAACAGTGGCACAGCGATATAATCGACGAACAGGTCTCGTTTTATGCACTGGGGTGCCCCCAAGACTCAGAATCCAGTTCTTAGGAGTCTAGCTAAACTATCTACCTCATTTCGCAAAATCCCCACCACACATCTCAAACTCATAATCATAATAAGCCTGAAACTCCGCATAGCAGATCTCCGCTCCCCCCTCCATCTCCCGATTATACTCCGCCTCCTCCCGCCCAATCAAACACCTCTTATAGCTCTTCCCCTGCTTCTCAGCCGCCGCCTCCGCCGCATCAATCATAAGCTGATCCCGGCACGCCGCCTCCATAACATCAAACAGCCACCCCGCATGATCAACCGTCTCCCCCACAGTCAACAACCCATGATTCCTCAAAATAACACCCATGTTCTCCGGCCCCAATGCATCAGCGATCAACTCGCCCTCCTCCTCCGCAAGAACAACACCACCATAAGACTCATACACGCTGTGGCGCTCAAAGAACTTACACACATCCTGCGTCGTCATCTCGAGCGGCTTCGCGAAAGCCGAATACGCCCGTCCATACGGCGTATGAGCGTGACACGCAGCGTGGACATCAGCCCGGCGTCTATGCAACGCTGCATGAATCAGGAACCCCGCCGCATTTGCAGGTCGCGTCTTCGCACGGTGGGAACTCTCATGCCCCTTCAGCCCCTCTAACATCTTCGCATCAGGATGTTGAGCTGGATGAAGGACCTCCCCATCCAAACTCAGCAGAATCATATCGCTCGCACGGAGCAGCCCGAAGTGCACGCCCAGTGGATTCGTCCAGAACGCATTTGTGTATTCGGGGTCCCGGACGGAGATATGGCCGCTCTGCCCGAAGACGTAGGACTGGCGGGACCAGTGGCGGAAGACGGCGGCCATGTGTTGGAGTTGGAAGGTGCGGTTGGCTTGGAAGGAGACGAATTTGGGGACGGAGGGGATGGTGGGGGCGCCGGCGTGGGAGGCGTGGGAGATGGCGGTTAGGGGGTTGATGTTGCGCATGCCGTGGGTGTGTTTTGGTTCGCTGTGGGGTTTGGATTTGATGTCTTCATCTTTGAGGGAGTGGGGTGGGGTTATGGTTCCATTGCTGTGGGTGGGAAGGGTAGTGGATGTTGTTGTTTGGTTGGTGGTAGTCATTTTGTCGGCTTGTCGTCAATGGTGGGAGGGAAATGGGCTGAGGGGATGGGGTCAGGTATGCAGTGTAGAGGGACGGCTGACAGAAGGCAGATCGAGAAGTCTTGATTCCTCAGTACTTATCACGATAGTCTCCTCTGCTGATATGTAGAATTTATGGTCAAATGGCGTGGCTATCCGCCGTCCAAATCGATCTGCTATTGGTCGGTAGAGCGAACATAGGAGAAGTCCGAAGTGGTGGGAGCATGAGAGACCGTCGCTCTTGTAATAACGCGATTGGCTGCGTTGACAGTAGGGATATGCCTCCTGAGGAGCGGTGATCTCCGGGCGGTGCTGTGCGGTTTCCAGGGACGCTCGGACTAGATAATCGTTAAATCACTGCAGGCTGCCGTGCCTAAACCCCAGGCATAACGAGCACCGAAAGCATAAGTTCTAGCGTTTGGTTTGGCAGGAGCATTGGCGATCGGCAGATAAGTTTCCACATGGTTAAGGTTCAGGTCAAGGACGTTTGAATTCCGCTGCTCAGAGATGGTACGGTACCTCTTTCTTCGATAACAAGCAATCTTGTAGTCACGTCTTGAAGTGCTCTGCGCTACATGCCGCTATCTACCGCCTTGTCTAGTATCCGAGGCAGCACCGCGTTTCGCACCGAGGACTGCAGCACATCTACATCCCAAGGCGCAGAAGACAGCGAGCCGGAACGTCCCCCAGACCGCGGTTATGGATGGATATGTGTGGCATGTTGTTTTGCCGTTAATTGCTTCACCTGAGGTGTCGTGTCCGTGAGTCCATGGACAATCATCACGACCTCAAGGAAAAGCTCACACTCAAGTCTTTTGGGGTGTTCCTATCCTACTACCTTTCAAGTAACATCTTCCCTGGATCCTGGCCCCTAGATTACGCGTTGATCGGCGGACTGTACCTTGTGGCCGTCCTGCTCACAGCACCCTCACTCACTGATGCCTATCGGGAATTTGGATCGACAGTCCATATATGTCTGGCTGCCTCTTTTCTGGGCGGCAGCATTATCGGGGCATCGTACGCAACTCGCAGCTGGCATCTCCACCTCGCGCAGGGTCTTTTGCCGGCAATAGGAGTGTATTGCCTCTGTATTGCAAGCGTACCGGTGCTACCACAGCGGTATCGTCAGGACAGAGGCCTGGTCGACAGATCATCCAGTCCTGATATACAAGATGATTGATTCGTTGCATATAGAATAGGAAGTATAAGTATCTGTCCTCATCGTTTACCAGTCACGATGACACCAGGTATGACACAATGAGCAGAATTTGAGCATGTTGAAACAGCCAAGATAAGCTGCGGCATAGCAGGGTGAGCAAGGCTTAGAAGGGTGTGTTACTCTCGATATACGATGCTGCAAGCAACAAGCGAACTCGTTGATTTGTTTCAGACGCTGACGGTATTGCGTGAAAAGGATTGTGTTTGGAGCGTGACTTTAATGTGCTGTATCACCGGACACTAGGAGCATTTCCATACACGAATGAGGCCGTAGACAGTCTTCTCAAGGACTCTTTCCACATGAGATCTCGGTGGAATCTGAGTTATTATGAATCAACCGCCAAATTCCATGGCCGAGCTTCCACTGCTGTAGGATCAAATGCTTGTTGAAGGACATACAGAGCTTTGCTCTCAAGGACAAGGGAGATGAACTTTCCTCTGTCAAGAATATCAGTAGTTGATCAGGATGCTGTCGGAATCCACTCACAGATGTCGTAGGCATCATGGTCAAGTATGCCCCTCTGAAAACTCAGGCACTGTCTCGCCTCGATTCTCAAGCTTCCTTATACTCCTTTTGTCTCTCCTTAGCTTCTGCAAGCCTGTCACACAGCATTATGAAAAGTACGAGCCATATGAGCAAGACTGATAGCTTGTCAGCGTCGTCTAGAATCAGTATAAGCAAAGTACTCACATGCAGCGTCCATGTCAGAACATGCACTGCCGAAGATTGTGCCATGGGCATAGAACGAGTACAGGTCGAATAAGAGTATGAGTAAGTTGAGGCCAATAGTACTCGACAAGGCGAAAGGGAGCCAATCTCGACACCATGGCTCGTCTCGTAGATCCGACCCGCTGAGCCAGAGGAAAAAGATGTCCCTGAGGACACAAAAGCAGAGAGGCTCGTCAAGAAGGTGAAGATCATGGTTGATGATCTTGTTGCTGCAGTCAGCTATTGAAAGGATGAAGGGACAAGGAAAGCGGTAGTGGTGAATTGTGAGAATGGAACCTGATTATGTATTTTGCGTATGTCTTTGCCGTCACACAAGGCGAAGCAAACTTTCTGCCACTGGTTGCTATACGTTGCAGCCTATGCATGTATCCGTAGACAACATGCTGGAAAAGAGGTGTACCCAGCATGACTTTGGTAACTCGTGCCGCTGCCCGGTCTCAATGAACGTGGGCCAACGGGACAAAGGCCCATACTGCCTGTTTGCAGGTTGCCAGTACCTGTCAGTGGCAATCATAAGCATCGTTTGACAATCCCTGGACGTCCCGTTGTGCCATTGAAGGTGTAAAGATGTACAAACAGTGAGAGCAGAACAGCGTCATTCCTGCATTGTGAATCGCGGAAGGGACGATGGATCGTCCCCACATTTGTGTCCTCGTTTGCCAGCACACCACGCAAACATCTAGGTGAAACGGCACGCATTCAACCCTGCAGAAGCCCCACAAAGGAAGCGATAAACACATATGACATTAACATCAACATATATCCTCTACCAATACTATAGTATCGTCCACAATCACGCTGATATACGCTGCAGCTGTGGTATGCTTCGCAGCGAGGCAGGTATCGCCCTATCGCCTACTGTAACCCTCCTCCACTGCTATTCGTGTCGTTGGGACGGGAGGCCACTTCATGCTTAGCCGCCAAAAAGCGGGGGCACCTTCCAAATGCTGTTAGGCAGCAGCACGACCCGTGGCACAGTGGTGCGTAAGAGCACCAGATATCGTTGGGTCCAAGCTGCCTTTGGCAATGAATCGTGCATGCTCGTGGCTTTCTTTCATAGGACTTCCACGAAATTGACACGACAAAGCGTGCCAAGATGAGCGTGCCAATGATTACAGCTCAGAGCCCGACGCCGTACGCAGTCCGTCGTTCCAGCCCGACTGAAGCGCACCGCGCCTTGTCCATTCCTCCATAGCCACTGGTCGCACACAGGGCCGCCCAAGAGAATGTATCGCTAGTGAGAGAGCATCGACCCGCTATTCGTCATCGCTGATCGTGAGTGCTCGTAAAAGTCGTCGAACGTGGCTGTATTGATAACCGTTAATTGCAGGAGCTTATCAGCCCCAATTTCGGCATTGTGTGTCATGACTGTGTTGACCGCGCTGAGGAAATATCCCTCCTAGCCTCCTCAGGCAGACTCCGATCACTGCCTCGTTTCTTCCAAAATGCCAAGCTCATCTTGAGCTTCGAGCGTTTTCTACCCAGAGTCTTAGTGCTGAGCTTTCGATTTCCCTTATCTTCGAAATTTGAGCGCTCGTCGCTCGCGCTATCACCGTTGCTGAAAATTGTCGTCCGGAAGTCCTGCTTGCTCCCTTCCTGACTCGCGCTATCCTGGCTCTTCAAACTGTAAGCTGGGTCGAACGGTGCCATATGCTGTCCAGATGCACTGATAGCACGATCTCGAGTCGTGCTCTGGCTCTCCCTAGTCTGAGGCGACGACAATGCTTCTTCGCTCCGGTCGCCGGTAGTGTCACTGGCAGCTACCGTAGACGCGGTCGGCGTTATGTCGCCGCCGTCGATGTGATCTGGTTTTCTATCAGGGATTGCTGATTCGCTCTCCACTGCCCTGCCTTTGTCCTCGGCAACAGCCATGGTGGCTAGCATGGCTTGATGATCCATATCGTTCATTGGTGCACTCGCTCGAGCGCTAGGGTGGACTGCCGGATAGTGCTGCTGAGGATCGTACGTCCTCACAGGCTGCTCGACGTCGGAAGTGGCAAACCTGAACTTCGCAAGTGCATCATCGGTAGAGTCCGCCGAGTTGTCCGTGCGAGGTCTGTGTGAATCTTCAGCGGGCAGTGCCGAGACCCCTGCACGCATCGAAACCTCATTGTCCTTTCGCTTGTCGTTCAGTTCAACATCAGTAACACTATCGTGCGAGGTCGAGCCGCTGTCAACTGGCTGTTGTCTCGGTGTGGCACTCTGCGAATCTGACCTTTCTGTAATACCGTTTGATCGCTGGTTATTTTCGCCGGTTCCAGTTTGGTCTGTAGAAGATGTTCCTGCTTCTGTAACGTGATTGGCGGATACTGGTATCGAATCTGGCTGTTGCTCAGGAGTTGTGAATGCCTCTGCTTGCCTCAAAGACGAAGACTTCCGTGCCCCATTAGCCTTGTCCAATTCCTTATCCGCATCGATCTTGTCTCGGAGTGGTGAAGTGGGGAAATAACTTTTTCTGTTGGTATCAGCTGGGCTTTGAGATCGTGGGCTGATGCCACCATCGCCAATACCTCCTCGCGTCTTGAGCATCTTTCTTTGTTTCTCATGCTCAGCTTTAGTAAACCACACACCTTTGTTGACGAGAATCTCATCTGCAGCAAAGCTCATTGCGGGGATGACATCCGCCAAGTTGGCAAAGAGAGGGTGGGCGAAGATCGTCATAAACCCGATCTGACCGTTCGCCAACTTGAGCATGTTGCCAATCTCTGGGGGCCCGCCGAAAAGTGTTGTCTCCATACCTATGCCCCTTTCCATTTCTCCTTGATGTGCAAACTCCTCCTGTAGCTTGTAGGTCCATTTCTCAGCCACAGCCCAAGGCCGCGCGACGTTGCTGATGTCGGCGCATTTGATAAGTAGGCCACAAGTCAGCACCCGAAATGCCTCGACATCCTTCGGAGCCCAACCGTCTGTGGTCTTACTCTCGTGAATCTTCTCCTGTAAATTTCCAAGCTGTTGCATGTAGTCGGAATGACAGCCCATGTCAGTGGCGAGAATGGAGCTGATCATCAGTTTTCGGATAGCCTTGTCATGGAATACCGTCGGCCAGTGCCTGCGCAGGATCTGTGAGTATGCGGCGCAGTGGAAGGCCTCTAGTACGGATGTATCGTTATACAGTTGTGCAAGTGGTGCGTTCAGCTTGACCAGAAACATGTTGTTTACACCAGGATGTCCCACATCGTGGCCGATAGCCGAGATGAGCAAGGTGAGCGCTTCGAAAGGACCTAGCAGTTTCGCGATGGATGACTTGTCGTTTGCATACTTTGCCGGCTTAGAACCCTCAGGGTATGGTGGTAATAGACCTATTTGTGTCAAGAAGTAGAAGGTCGACTGCAGTACATCTACTGCGTGCTTGAAATTATGGTAGAGGACGAAAGAATTGTAGGCTATCCGACAGCCTTGCATGAAGCGCAGTAGTTCGCCTTCACAGGTTAGTGGTGTCTGTAGACGTGATGCATATGCAGAACATACCTTCGGACAAGCGCCACTTTTCGACCTCTGGCATTGTCAAAGCATGATTAAGCATGTAGTAACCAGCATAAACAAGCTCGTCATCAGAGAAGTCCTGACCGCTGAAACTCCATTTACCGACTTCTTCAGCGATAAGTGCTTTCCTGTGCTGCTCCACAAATAGATCGCGATGCTGATAATCTTCGATGAAGTCTTGAGGATCACATATTCCCTTGAGGAGCTTTCTCACCATAGCCTCACGTAGATAGGCGTATGGCTTTTCGTCGTCCATGCCGACCCATGACTGCTTACGTCCTCTGGCTTTCGACATGTAGTGCGACTGCTCGGCCTTTGCGCTCTTGTATATTCGATATGCGTGGACGGTCAGACCCATGATTCCTGCCTTGTCGAGTGGGGCCTTGACCACGTCCAAAGCGCCAGCATTTAAGCATTGTAGCATGAGCTGCGGATCTATGATATCGGATGTGTCTGCGAGCTTGGCTGGTTGTGTTTCTGAGCCATATGGCTCGCGTGCAACTTCGACCTGGGAGCAGTGTTCCTGTATTGCATGATCATACGAGTCTTTCCGCTGAGGTTGAACGACGGCGACTGGTATAATCAGCTTCACGCCTTCCTCCACTTGTAGATCCGAGGCTATCCTTGACAGTAACTGCAAGCCATATGATTCATCCGTCTCGGAGGAGAAGGTGAGCTCTCTCTTTAGCAAAGTTGGGGATGGAAGCGGAGACTCGGAGTCGAGAGCAATACGAGGGCGCGATCGTGCAAGGAAGTCGTGTTTCTTTTGTGAGCCGACATCGAAGCAGGCCAGAATAGGCGTGCAATCAGGTTTGACCTTGTCGTGGATTTCGGCGAGTTTGATGGAGAAGGATCGGCCGGAGCGACATACGTAGACTGTGCTTTGGTTAGCGAGCGCATGGGAAGAGGCTGCATCGAGGCTACCTTGGTTGAAGACACTGAGGAATGCATTCACATTGACCTGCAAATCTGGCGGCAACAATTCAAAATCTGATGTAGAGGATCTCCGTAGCCTGTCAGTCGCGGGACCGATGCCATCTCTTGAGATCCATCTTTCAGTATTAAACCTTTCATCTATGTAGATGACCCGGCAAGCTGAAGGGTCCATCGAGCCAAGATGGTGCGGCGGCCAAGTAATTCAGCTTCGATAGCAGAACATGTCGCTGCTCGACAGCTAGCTCATTTGGCCGGCAGTCACAGTGGCAGCTGTTGCAATGCTCCCAAGCTGGTAGGGCGCAGCGACAATGACTCGGGTTGGGATGGTCGTACAGTTCTTGAGATGCGGAGTAAATCAAGCTGCAAGTATCGATTTGTTCAATTTGTTGATGTGAAGCGCTAGATCGGCGTAGCGATAGACGTCGGCAATTAGATGGTGTTGGTGATGGAAGAGGCAGGAGCAATACGATCGGATTGGGAAGCTGCGACAGTAGGCTCGAGTCGAGATTCGAGTCCTTGTCGGGATGTTGCAGTAAGCTTCAGGTGTTGATGGCAGGCGCGACCGACTAATGTAGCACCCAATACAACTTTAGCCCAACGGTTGGTTTCGATGGAATAGCGTACGTTGGAAGCTGCTGCGACGCGACAGGGAGAGGTCTGGTATTGGTGTGTATAGCTATAATCTGAGAGCGAGCAAAATGAGGAACAGCAAACACTGATGTGGACTCGACAGCTGAGAGAGTACGAGTAACAGTCAGACCGCGAGCGCAAGCCAGCGACCTGAGCGACCCTCTCAATTCGCTTCTTGCTGTAAAGATGTGCTTTGGCGTCGTTTTGCCTGCTTGATGCACGCCTGAGAGCCCTAGCAGATGTGGAGTTGGACCAGTAATCGAACTTCGGCTGGGGTCGAACCATACCTGAAGAGCCCAAGCTGAACAACTAGAGTAGCACTACGTCCCGTGAGGGAATAGCCCAGCAGCGGACCACCACTTCCAGTGAACCAATCTGTGATCATCATGATGAAACCGCCTCGACCCGTGACTCGACCATGCTTCTTTGTGCGTTCTGGAAGCTTTTCCCTCAGGATGGACCTTGCATGCCGTGCAGTAATGATTATTCGCCACCTCTCCCGGCTTGCGTGGTCATCTTTGTTTCAGGCCATGTGCGCCTGCTTCTAGAACGCTTTCGATGAAGCTTGTTGTCACGTACTTCTTTTGTGTGACGACTTATCACATACCCGTGGATGCGAAATTCGAGCGCAAACAGTTTAGAGCACAGGCAACAATGTTCCGGATCGGATAGATTGCGGACAGCTATGGTAGAGTAGTGCCCCGTGGCAGGTAGCATCATAGCAAACTATGCTCGAACCTAAACTGCAGATCATCTGCTTTAAACGACGATCGACCACTGACCATCCTTTGTTCCACTTCGTGAGCGCAATCCAACCATGACTCTTCCTCCATCATCCGGCACTTGCAAGATCGACGTTGCTTCGCGGATCCCTGAGGTATGAATGAGCCTGTGTTTCTTACGGGCTATCGCTGCGAATCACATGGCGAGATGTGGTGGTCTTCCCTCGGTCTACGCTACAGCAGTTGGTAAAGTTCTCCTCTCCTCGCTGTCTGCGCCCTATCGGTTGTGGATGTGTCCTGGTAGGGATGACTCGCATGGACGTCGAACGGCCGCTTCGAGGTGGTGTGTCGTTGTTAGGTCGAGGGTTGAATGCTAGCCGCCTGTTTGAACCTCTTAGCAAGGTGTTCTGAAGGTGTCCCTTCACGGGATTCTTCCTCGTCCACGGGCCATGAACGCTTGGAGGGCCGCTCACCATACGACTCCAGGATGGCCATTAACGTCTGCCAGCCACTGGTTCGGGATAATTCCATTGCGTCTGCTTGATCGTGCTCGGTCGCTACTCTGCATAGGATGGCTTCTTCTTCCTAAACGTTCGTCAGCGGTGGTCTCGTGGTATCATGGGTTGACTTACCTTGCTCAGAACGCCCATACCACGGATGAAACATAAGAGATGGAAGTCCGAGACGGCTTTTACCGGCGACACCTTGGTCTCTTGTAACTGTTTCGAAACTTGTCTCGGGTCCTGGCCTTCGGCGATGGCTTCGCGATTCTCGATAGGGAAGCTGTTGTTCGTGAATTGTGGCCGAGGGTTGATCGGCATGCCTGCTGTGAGTGAGACCAGTAGGTATTCGACTGGAAAGCTGGGTTTAGCATTTTCCTGCACGTTCGCACCATACTCGTTGATTCGCCGATAGAAAACTTCAGGGATGTAACGATTCTTGTTCTGCAGAGCCTCATCGTCTTCGTCCTGCACGAGCATAACAGTTGGGTCAGCGGAGGGCTCAACGATGTCGGCTCGAACCATCTCGACGGACGAATTTGAGGCTTGGTAGGCGGTGATTGTGATAGCTTGATCTTCATCACCAGTGACCACGCAGGTCACGAAGTTGGACCCAAAGCGGCCAGTCTCGCTCCATTTTGTTGGCTTGGGGTACATTGCTTGATATCGGGAGGCAAAGGCGATTTCGAGCGAGGAAAGGAAGTATGAGTCGATATGTCTTCTGCAAACGGCCTGCCCACTGCCGTCTTCTGGTGTGATCAAGTCAGTGAAGACGACACCGACTCTTTCCAAGCCACACTGATGCGCGACTTCGTCGATTTCTTTCTCGTTCGGCCAGTCCAACAATGACACACCATCTACTTCACCGAACTGCGGCGGTTCGTATATGGCTTCGACTACGGCCTTGATGCCCAGAGGTACCTGATCGTACTCTGTGTATCGACCATACAGGAAGCCTATTCTTTGAGAGCCAGATTTCCGCCAGAAGTCAATCATGCGGTCGACCATTTGAGCATCGGCAAACTCGACATGGTCAACCATTCTGAACGGCTGCGGCTGCAGTGTAATAGCACTGGGCTGGCATTTTGTGCAAATTCCTTCCGGCCATTGTGGGTGTCCAGACGGGCAGTCTCTTCTTACTCGGTAGTATGGCTCCGATAGAGGAGGCATATACGAGCTCTTCAACTCTGGCTTATTAGTGGCCGAATTGATTTTTCGCAGATGTGAATGGAAAGAGGTGTGCTTGATCTTCTTCTCTTCCAAGTAATTTTTGTCGTATGGCTCGAGTGGCTGGCAGTAGTCGCACATGCCTTTCGGCCCATGTCTGCACATCTTGTGATCTCGTCCTCTCTTTATCTTGCCATCGAGTCTGTCTAACCGGTCGTCTAGCGGAGACTGCCTCACTGTTTCCCAGGGACTCTTGACCAGGGTAGGAGAGGTGATACTGGGAAGAGCCACTGTTGTTGGGTCTGGCATTACCACCTGTCCATTCAGTTTTCTTGAAGCAGTACCTGGAGTGTCGTTCGTTGAGTGGCCATTTGACATGTGCGCCTGCTCACTGTAGCCAACAAATAGCTTGTCGCCATGCTTCAAGCCTACTTGACCCAGCTTGACCCTCGGTACATCTGCTAACTTTCGTTCTATATCGGCGTTCGGAGTCGCACTAACAGGCTTTGGACTTATGACTAGCGAGGAGGCATCTGTGTTCGGAGGTAGGTTGTCAAGGATCTTTGTGCTCAGAGAGGCGAAGGTGTCGGTCGGCTCAGCGTTGAGGCGGAACTGCCCGTTTTTCGATTCGAACCGAAGCAACATGGTCGTATAGAGTGTGTACTGTTGGTTGGTAGCAAGGGTGAGCCTCAAGCGGTGGATGGTGGTATGGGTTATAGAGACGAGAAATGCTAGAGGGTACGAGATCTCGGCTCAGTTGAAAGGTGATGAGACAGCGTAGAAGGTTAGGGAAAGCTGGAGATTCCAGTCATAGTATAGCTCAGCGAGTGTCGTGATATCTAGGCTTCTGCGTTTGTTCCTGCGCTCACCTTGCCTTCATTAGTGCAGGGTTGGTGATCTGCTACTTCTCGTGGCATTTCACCCACGCGCCGCAGGCATCTCGAGTCAACGTAATACGTCACTTATGCCTAGAGCTCTGAGGCCTCAGGCAACAAGCACTAGCGCCATTTGGTCTACTATCTCACTCCGCTGCTTCAAGTTGGAAGTGTAGTGCCCCAGCACTACGAGCACTCGTGCCACTTCAACCGTCACAACCTACAGTATTTGACGACAACTTGCTCAGTCATCCGGGCTTGGATTCAATGTGAGTAGAGGGCAAGTCAGTACTTCATGAACGACACATAGTTTGATTACAGCTACATCTTGGACCCATCCTCCCTCCTTTCACACATGCATCGCGATGAAGCTAAGTAGGTGTTTTGCAACTGGTTGCGTATGAGACTAACCAAAGCCCATCGATTACAATTCTGCATAAACGTAGTCGTTGGCATTGTCGCACAGCTTGAAGCGTCGTCACTTGAATGTTGTTACTCATAGGCACGTCGAACATGACGGAGCTTCGAGGACAAGGTGCGATAGTGCATTCCTGATATCGCAGTATGATACTGGATAGAAGTCAAGAGATGCGAAAGGCGAAAGAGAAGTAAATTGTAGAGAAGAAGTCGCAATCAGATATGCCAAGGACCCTTGCTCGGTTAGCGGGCTTGGGGGGTTCGTAATCCTCCGAGGACGAGAGTGGCACGGGGTACTCGATTGCCGAGTTCCTGCTCACTGCTTCTCAACTCAGGGTAATTACTGCATCCTCGCTCGCCTCGTACCACAGACACATTCAACATTCCGCGTCAGCACCTCCGAATTGCAGCTGAGCGGACAAGACGAACAAAGGCCAACTCGTTGTATGCGACATGAATCGTAGATAGCCGACAGCGTCCTGCGGGACGACCTTCCTGATCATCCATTTGGGACTTTGACCACTTTCGTCCGCAATCATGGCGCCGGATGAGAAGCACACGTTCTCCTATCTTGCTCCGATACCCACATATGAGGAAGCGACCTCCTCAAGACCGTCTTCACCCAACTCCCGACTTGGACCAGAAGAGATAAGCGACGATGCGGAAAGGCAAGGTCTGTTGGATGGCGAAGAACAGACAGCACCTCGCGGAAACTATGCTGCTCCCACTGTTGAGTCTGAGCGATCGAGTATCGACTCTCTCGATGGCCTCGGTGACGATGAGGAGGCCGAAGTCCGTCGAGAAATGCAAGAGATGGACATAGAGGACCCGGCTGATTCGGACTCGAATCGTTCATTACTTTCCTACCGTTTCAAGAGATTTACTTCGTTTACGAACTCATTACCATCCCTGAGTCTACCTTCATTTCGACGTTTCTTACCCTCGTGGCGACTGCCGAGCATTGATTGGCAGGCTCTGGACAACAACCGCGCAGTCATCCTTGGAAGATTGTTCGGCATCATGATCATAGGTGCGCTGATGTATGTACTGATAGCATCGGATATAATTGGGTTTGGCAACAGAAGGAATATGTACATGTTCAAGCCAGACTCGATACGAAATTATGTTATGGATGGACTACAAGAGTCGGATAATATACCCAAGTATTTACAGAGGGTAACACAGTACCCGCATATTGCTGGATCTGAAGGAAACTATGTGCTGGGAGAATGGATAGAAGAGGAGTTCAAAGCTGGTGGGTTGTCAGATGTGCATATGGAGAGATTTGATGTTTACCTGAATTACCCTCGAAAGGATGGTAGGAGAGTGGCCATAACCGAGCCAGAGGACAAGGTCTGGGAGGCTGAACTCGAGGAGGACAACGAAGACACATATGTCTTCCATGGCCATTCTGCTTCGGGAGATGTGACAGGGCCCTTGGTCTACGCCAACTATGGGTCGCGAGAAGATTTCGAATACCTCAAGTCAAAGAATGTACCCCTAGAAGGTGCTATCGTGCTGGTGAGGTATTATGGCACACAAGGGGATCGAGCATTGAAAGTGAAGGCAGCCGAGATGGCCGGTGCTGCCGGCTGCATCATCTACTCCGATCCCGCACAGGATGGCAATTTGCAGGGCTCCGTATACCCTGACGGTCGTTTCATGCCCGAGGATGGTGTTCAGCGAGGTGCCGTCAGTCTGATGTCTTGGGTAGTGGGGGATGTTCTTAGTCCTGGCTTTGCTTCCTTGCCTGGCGAGAAGAAGCGCATTGAGCCAAGCGAGAGTGAGGGACTGAACAAAATCCCATCGATACCGCTTTCTTGGAGGGACGCTCAGCACCTGCTTGACTCACTACAGGGCTACGGCGAAAGGCTGGAAGGCGACTGGGTCGGGGATCCTGCAGTCGAGTACTGGACCGGCAACGCAGATTCACCTAAGGTGAACCTCAAGAACATTCAAGATGAAGAAAGGCGGCAACCGATCTACAACATCCTCGGAAGCATCACTGGTTTCGAAACGCATCAGAAAAGAATCATAGTTGGCAACCATCGGGACGCTTGGTGTACAGGCGCAGCTGACCCTGGCAGTGGAACAGCTGTGATGCTAGAAGTCATCCGACAGTTTGGCGAGCTCCAGAAACAAGGATGGGCACCTTTGCGGACAATAGAGTTCGCAAGCTGGGATGGTGAGGAGTATAATCTGATTGGCTCAACCGAACACGTCGAGAGTCGTATGGACGACATGAGGCATAACGCGATCGCGTACATCAATCTAGATGTTGCAGTCAGTGGTACGGAGTTCCATGCTGCCGGCTCGCCAATGCTCGAGAAAGCGCTAAAGAATACTATCGCGAGGGTCGCGAACCCAGGCACGAACAATTCTTTGCACGAAACTTGGGACCTCCTAGGACAATCACTTGAGGGACTTGGCGCAGGAAGCGATTATGTAGCATTTCAGGATATCGCCGGTGTTTCTTCGATCGACCTCTCTTTTCAAGGCGAACGCTTCCCGTATCACAGCTGCTACGATAGCTACGATTGGATGCAGAAGTTCGGTGATCCTGGCTGGACTTATCACAAAGCTATGGCTCAAATCCTGGGGTTACTCATCCTGGAACTTTCAGATCATGCTCTAGTCAACTTAGACCTACCGGCTTACGCCAAAGCTCTTGCAGGATATATAGACAAACTGGACAAAGATGTCAACGGCGAGCTACCAGACACGAACAACGAACAAGGCAAGCTCGACGTGCAGTCATTGCGATCGGCGGTTGAGATACTGGATAGCACAGCCGCACGCTTCAACGACTTCGACAACGAATGGCATAGTCAAATCTTTGCAACAGGTGGATTCGAAAGCAGCTTGATGGGCCTAAAGCGGCTCGAACGAAATATGAAACTGGAGATGTTCGACAAATTCTTGACGGACGAATCTGGTCTTGTGAACCGAACACAGTTCAAGCATGTCGTATTCGGCCCTCAGAAATGGAGCGGATATGACGAGGCTTTCTTCCCCGGCATACGAGACTGGGTAGAAGTAGGAGATATGCAAAAGGCACAGGAGGAAGTGAAGAAGGTGGCGGACATTATTATTGCAGCTGCCCAGCAGCTGTGAGGGAGCTTCAGGTCGTTCAAAAATGGGTCATAGCGTTGGCGTTGTGGGATCAACTCTGGAATGTGCCTGTTTCGATTAAGGAAATGTAGCTGTAGATAACTTGTCGTCTTTACTGTACTCTATGCACTGTAAAGGCCATCTCCCACCGTTCCAGGCACTATTGATTCACTCCTTCTGTGGCTAAGATCACTTTCACTGTCATCACGTGATCGCGTGTGAACTTCATGATTCCAAGATGGCTTCCGCGAATGATAGACTCGACGCGCTCATTGCAGGCAACGGCCATCACAAATCCTCACAATCACGATCCTCTCCGAGGGGAGGAAAGAAATCCTTTGCACCGAAACCGAGACGTTCTGCTTCATACGACTTTGAGAATCAATCTTCGAATGCGCAAGGTTTTCAATCAGACCGGGCATCACCACCAAACGCTAATGCTGCGCTTGATGCTATTATAGCGGGCGGAAAGCCGAGTCATTCTAAGCATACCGCCCTTGGGACACATGAGCGGCCTCGACGAGCGTCTACATCAGACATAAACGGCGGCTTTCCAGGGGCTCCGATCCCTCGGAAACACAGAGATCCTCACCCAAGCTTTAATTCTGGGCAGGACCCGAGACCGCCAGTGTCACACTCGGCCAACGACTACGCCTCCGAGAGGGATCGTTACAATAAAGCTCGTCTTGAGAAGAAGGCGCATGATCCCAAGCAGGGGTTTAACTCGACAGCCAACAGACCGCCTCGACCACCATCGTTCAGCAGCCACTCTACAGACCATCCTGACTTCAGCGCAACGAACGCTTACGGTCAAGGACATTTTGGCCAACCAGCACAAAGCAGCCATCGAGCGACGCCGACCTCGGAGGACTGGTCTGCACCCAATAGATCGGCCATTTCTCCAAGGCCGCATGAACCTCCCTCGACTCCGCCCAGAATGTCCTCAACAATAGATGCCTTCCTTGGCCAGATCCTTCAAAGCGTCAGTCACAGGAACGGCCAGGCTCTTACTGGCTGTATCATCTTGGACTTCGATAGTCTACCACAAGATCGGCGGCAACCATACGGAGACCTCCACAATGAACTCAACCAACGCTATCCCGCCACCAAAGACTCAGCACTATCGACCAAGGTCAAACAATCCCTACCCTCAGACCAACTACTAAGCTGCCACTCCGCCTTCACCGAAAGCATAACCCAATACTTCCGCTACGTCCGCGACTACGTCAACGACTCCGCCCTCCTCAAAGCCCGTAAAATAGAAAAACTCACAAGGTAGCACCCACCCACCCCACACTCGCCCCAAAACTAACACCCACCCAGACAATGCATCATCACCCTCCGCGACGACCCCCCCGGCCCAATAATGATCCCCCTAGTCCTCCACCTAACATCCATCCTCCGCACCGTAGCAATAAACCTCGACCGCGACCCAACCCTCACCGCCTCCACCACCCAATCCACCACCACAACCGAAGACGAAGGCACAATCTCCTTCACCGAAAACACAGCCAACATCCTCCGCGAAGCCTTCAACAAATGCATCCAGCGCTCGCGGCCCACCCAACCGCCCACACCAAACTCCCTCAGCAGCGGCACATACCTAATCCTCAACAGCTGCATGTCCCTCTACAATCGTGCAAACAAACTTCGTAACGCGGAGTTCCTCCTCGGTACGCTGGATAAGACGAGTCCGCCTTTGGCGTATTATCCTGCGAGCCAGAGGGTGACGTACCTGTATTTCTTGGGGAAATTCCACTTTGCGGCGAATCACTTCCACCGTGCGATTAGTGCGCTTCAGAGCGCGTACGATCAGTGTATGAAGGGTAACAGTTGTATTAATCAACGACGACTGATTCTGATCCATCTCATTGCGGGGGGGATGTGTATTGGTCGTTTACCGAGTCGGATACTCATTGTTGATCAGGCGGCGCATGCTATTTCGGGACCGTTCGTCGAGCTATGCGGTATTATCAGGTCTGGTGATGTTGGACGGCTGCAGGTATATCTCGATCATACGGTACACGGCAATACGTCTGCGCAGTGGTTCCTCCGGAAGGGTATACTCTTGCAGCTCCGGAACAGATGCGAGGTTCTCTGCTGGCGGAGTTTGATACTGAAAACTATGAGATACGCGGGAAACCTTGGGAGTCAGGGAAGTATGCCGTTTGTGCGGTTTAATGCTATTGCGGATGCGGCGCGGTTCAGCTATGCGAGGGCACGGGGGGAGGTGGCGGGGCAATCGAACGGCGCATTCAGCCTGGATGAGCAGGAGAACGGCTATGTTGATCCGGACTTCGCGGATCTGGAAGATGAGCATGAAGATGGGGATGAACATCAGGAGAACGAGAATGATAGCGCGTCAACGCCGGGCTTTGGACAGTCACCGACACCGATGCGTACGCCGTCATTAGAAGAGGCTGATCACAAAACGAACACCGACCACCTCCCCCTGCTCGATCCAACACCAGACGAGATCAACTCCATAGTCCTCAGCCTGATATCGCAAGGCTTCCTCAAGGGCTTCGTCGCACACACCCACCCCGACCTCTTACAGTCCCGATTCGCGGTACCGGGTATCAGGAGCCGTGCGAGCGAATCGAGTGAGAGTGCGTGGAGGGAGGTGGGGTTTCCGAGTGTATTTGGGGTTGTGAGGGAGAAGGAGATGAGTGTGGATGAGGGAGACGTTCCTGGGTGGGTTACGGAGGAGAAAGTAAGGAAACGGGAGGAGGAGAAAAGTAGAGGTGGGGGTGGGAGGGTTATTAGGAGTACGGGGTTCAAACCGGCGGGTATGAGTTAGGGGGAATTGAAGGGGTTAAGTGCGTGTTCTGTGTTGAGAAGGTGTGTCTGTTTCAGTTGTCAAAGATACCCAGGAGTACTCCTGTGTCTTGGTAATCTAATCTTGGAATGGGCTTCGAAGAGTCTACGGTCGATTCCTGCCACTTCTCTTTCTCTTGCCGGAAAAGCTGCCCGTCCGCTATCCAATTCTACGTAGAGATTCCGACCAGACGCCAACGCTAACATAAAGGAACTGACTCTTCCATCCCACACTCCGAAAGTACCTCAGCTCTTCGCCTTAACCTTCGGCTGAAAGAAAGCACTCATCTTCTTCATACCCTTCACATCAACCTTCGCGAGGTCCTTCACGCCACGACTGGTATTCAACTTCTTCCTCTTCTCCTCCTCTTCTATTTTCCGCTTCTTCTCTAACCGAGCTTCGGCTTCCTCGTCGTCCTCCAAGCTACCCCTTTTCCGTGTGAAGGACGAAAGGTCGGCTGACGCTGCTGCTTCCGCGCGAAGCTTGGCGAGGTGTGCGAGGTGGGATGTGAGTGGTGTGAAGTCGATACCTGCTGGCGATGTGGGTGTATGCAACAGAGCGAGTAAATTCGATGCCAGGGTAGGCGAAAGGTAGGAAGCTGTGATGAACTTGAAGGCCACGAGAAGCCGTTGAAGGGACTTTATATCATTGGGTACTGTGTCGCTGGGTAATGTCTGTGCTGTGGTGACTGTTGATGTACTTGAGGTCTCGGAGAAGACGACTGAGGATGCGACACTAGCTGCTGAAGATTGCGAGTCAAAGCTCTCTGAGGGTGTAGGTGTGTCTGTAGGGTCGGTCGAGTCTTGTGATTCTGTTTTTGAAATTGATATTGTGCTTTCTTCTCGTTTCACGCTCAGTATCGGGGTTTCAAGCGCTCTTGTCACGAATTTCTCCTCTAAGCTGGCTGGTAGTCCGTTGTCGCGTGCTCTTTTTGCTTTCGTCACCATAAGCCTTAGGGTTTTTTCTTGACTGTATCTGTACATCTTTTCATCCCGTGCCTCTACAGAATCGCATATTGTTTCTATTGCAGCTTCTACCAGATCCCTGCTTTTCTGAACGATATATCCCAGGTCGTGCGTTTCGTCGGTCGAGTCCAGGAAGTCGTCCAGCGACTGGAAGAGGTTGCTCTTGCCGGAGTCTGCTACTATCGGCAGTAAAGTAAAGCATAGATCGTATGGGGTTGCTGTCATGTATTCAGCAGTCGCATTAATGTAACCATTGCTGATCGCTCCAGGTTGCAACTGTTGTGCCCCCTCCGCAGCATCACCTGGTGCGAATAGGATGCTTCTTGGGTCGTGTTTCGGTACATTGACCCTCGTCAGCTCGAATACTCCTGCTGAAGGACAAAGAAGGTATCTTTTCGGTGTCCCGTCGACCGGGCTCGCCAGGGAAATGAAGCGCGCATTGTTCGATATGTTCTTAGGTGCTATCACAAGCCGTAATGTTTCGCCAGGTATTGACTTTAACTTGTCTGCTACTTTTGTTGGTGCTGATGTCGTGTTCCGCAAGGTAGGTGGCAGTGTCGCTGGCGGATTTCTTTTGACCGGACTACTCGACGCTGACCTTGTTTGTACCATGGCTGCTAGTTGTTGGATGTGTTCCTCGAATGGTAAGATCGCACTGGGACCGCCAGTGATTGCGATCTTCACTTTACACAATCGCCAAATTTACGCGTCGAGACGCGTCTCGAACGCGTTCCACTTTGGTAGCGTGCGTCATTGGTTGAGCATATCCTCGAGTCGCATCTTGGTCAAATTCATACTATGTGGCATTTGGGCGCTTGTATGGTTGGAACGCATGAGACAATTGCATAGCTGGGTGTCAGTGAAAGCGGTCGCGTGTCGTACGTGAAGGAGTGGCACCACCCTGGTCGTTCCGAAACGAGCAAAGTCGAAACAAAACTCGCAAGGACGTCCTGTCGTTATACCCTAATAGATGCTGCAGTCTGCCTAGCAACATCATGACCGGTGGCGAGCAATGGCCGCCAAAGTCACCTTTGAAGGCACTTCTCAGCTCGCCTAGTGGTCGAAAGAAATATCGAGAATATCAGGATCTGGGAGGGACTTCGACTTCCCCCAACAAACTGCTTGGGTCACCTTCATTGTTGGAGAAACTGAGAGCGGCAAGAGAAGACAGGGACCATGGGATACTGCAGCCGGGACAGGGCCAGGCGGAGGAAGATGAAGAAGACGAAGAGACGTTGCAATTGAAGCTACAAGCCATTGAGGCAAAGTTGAAGCTGAAGAAGCTGCAACAGCAGAAATCGAAAGACGCAGAAAATGTCCGGCCTCAATCCTCGAACAGTGCTGTCACCCAACCAAATGCGACTTCAGCTAGATTGGAAGTCGCGCTTTCACCCACCAAACGTGCAGCTGCTCCTGCCTTGCCAAAATCTCCAAGTCGTGTAGTGCTTGGAATTGATAAGGGCTTGAATGCAGCTGATGTGTCTCTGAGAAGAGCAAAGACTATCAATGGCAGCCCGACAAAGAAGCGGATCCATCATGTCGAGTCTCGATCTACCAAGCCAGCTTTTCCCATATCTCAAAGTTCGTCACGGTCAAGCGCTGCTGCCCCAACAACTGCCACAAAGTCCTTCAGTGAGCGAATGGCAGAGACGAGAGATAGAGAGCAAGGTCGGGAACGAAAGCAGTCAGCTGTGCAAAGCGCAAGATCTTCCCACTTCAGGTTCGACAAGAAGGAGATGGAAGGCTACCACATAGCATCCAATCCGCAGAGCACGCCCTCGGCCAGTCAGAGCTCTCACTATCGGCAGGTTACCTCAACCAGTGATCGTGAGAAGAACAGCACCACCGGAACTCAAGCGCTGAAGCATTCGCATAGTATGCCTGCTATCCGCGCCACGTCCCCAAGCCAAACGAGCAGACCACAATCCAGCCTCAGCTCGAGCAAGCCTGATTCAGATGGCAAAAAGGGCGATCCCTCACTCTACGAAGGCTTCTCGAACACCCACTTGTCCACTCGAATACTACCACATACCTTCCTGAAGCGAACCCTACCCGAAGATCAATTCACTATATATACCCTCCCAAAGCTCCTCAAGAGCGTCACATCACCCGACTACCAGATCGCAGACGACGTAACCGACTATGTCATCTTCGGCATCATCGCCAGAAAATCCGGCGCACTAAACCACAAACCAAAACCCTCCGACACAAACACCACCTCCTCCGCAGACTGGGAAAAGAAATGGAACGATGGCACCTCCAACAAGCAAAAATTCATAATCCTAACCCTAACCGACCTAAAATGGACAATCGACCTCTTCCTCTTCGACACCGCCGTCCCCCGCTACCACCGCCTCACCCCCGGCACCCTCGTCGCAATCCTCAACCCGGCCATAATGCCGCCCAAAAAAGGCCGCGAAAACACCGGCGCATTCAACCTCGCGATCCACGACGGCGAGGATCAAATCCTCGAAATTGGAACAGCAAAACACCTGTCTTACTGCTCCGCGAAGAAACGCGACGGAAGCGCATGTGGCGACTGGGTCGATGGAAGCAAGACCTCAATCTGCGAGTTCCATCTCAACGCACAGCTAACACGCACGCGCAGCAAAAGGAGCGGCATCAACAACATGACGTCTTTCGGTGCGGACCGCGACCCCCAGCAAGAGAAGTCTCAGTCTCAGCGTCGCCGTGGCTTCGACCACGAATCCCAATCCTTCTACTACGCCGTCGGCGGGACCAAACCCAACAAAACCCAGGAACAACGCTGGTCTTTCGCACCAACAGGCAACTCGAGTCTCAGCACCGCGAAGCTCCTCGACTCGAACCCGGGGGATGACCCCTTCATTGCAGAGGGCCAAATGGCTCAACGCGACAAACAAGATCGCATGCGCAAACGCATGGCGGCAATGCAGAAGGAACATGAGATTGCGAAGAGGCTCGGGAAGATCAGTGCGGGGGCGGGTGCGGAGTACATGCGGCAGAGGACGGGGGATCCGAATGAGAAAGGGGTGGCATTTGATGCGAATAGTATGAGTAGTAGGGGTGTTACGAAGGCGGATATCATGGCTGATAGGCCGGGGGAGAGTAAGAAGAGGGCGGCGGATAGTGTGCGGCTTAGTCCTGTTAAGAAGAGGACGAGGTTTGTGACGGAGAAGGGGATTAGGGTGGCGGGGCGGGAGAGTTTGGGTGGGGCTGGGGTGGGGCGTGGAAGGGGTGAGGTGCATGATGAGGACGATGACGACGATGATCTAGATATCGTTTGAGAAGAGAGCTCTGAATCTGAATCTGAGTCTGCGTGGTAAGCTCATTCTGTTCAAGATGCCTCCTCGTTCCCTTCCTGCTCTACCAAGTGGCCATAGGGTGCTGATTGTACCAATCCCCAATATCAGCAAAGAGTCTCCAGCGCTCTATTCCTCCAGGTTGGGTCATCGCATCCTCGCAGGTGCTTCAGCAGACGGTAAGCACACGATTTTGCCACTACGTGAGACTTCCCTTTACAATCAGCTGGCCATGTTGTTAACGATAAGCTGTTCTGTAGACCAGGTCATCATGACAGCATTGTCGAATCGTCTATGCTGATCCCAAGTTCAGATCACTAGCGCTATAAACGACTTCGCAAGACCTCAACAGTGACAGTTGAGCGATATGCTTCCCCACTAGGCTGATTGGATTCACCACCAAAACAAACAATCTTTCCCTGTCAGCTACACGTCCGTCACTGTGAACAATTTTCTTCTTATCCCTCCGTTAATACACACCATAACAACTAGTCGGCTTGCAACTCTGTACGCTATACTCTTGGCGGAACTCTGCTAGCAGACCTATTGTACTCGGTTGACGCTGGCTGACAGCCATGGCAAACCACGACAGCAATATCTTCACTGTGAAAGTCGAGGAAGGCACACGAGAAGAACCAATCCGAGTTGAAGACGCCCCACAGGGTTCAGTTGGCGACTTTGATTGGGATCGTACAGAAGTCTGGGTAGATGTCACTTTGCTAGGCGATACCTTGGTCCATATTCCTGGAATGTTGTTGAAGCCTAAGAAGTTCGGTCAAGCGCACTGGATTGACTTCAATTTCGACCATCTCATACAGACTCTCAACGATGAGATGGATGGCGGAACACCCTTCGACAAGCATTTACACAAATTTGTTTATGTCGATGGCGGTGAGTCATTCGACTTTAGCAAGGAGGGCGGCTATAAGGTCATGTTACATCGCTTTGTCCAGGGACAAGGCAAGAGGGGAAAGATCTTGAGGCTTCGTGTCCACGCACGATATTTACCATCTGCCGCTAAATTAGCCGCTGAGCAGCCTCACACAGCACAAGAGAAGGAGAAGAGAGTAGGACATGGCAGTATTGACGACATCGAGATGAACGATGCGCTATCTAGACGCAACGCGCAAGTTGACACCGAGATCCATGTGCATTTGGGGGCCATACCAGATGTCGCGAAGCGAACAACGGTCGAAAATCTCAATCATGACAACCCCAGAAACAATGCCAACCAGATCATAGAGGAAGGGCCTAACCCACCGCAACAACCCATACCCGAATCAAACACACAGCAAGCTCACACGCCCTCCGACCACTCAAAAACGACGTCTACCGAAAGAGCTCGAAGTCCAACTCACAATAAAAAATGTTCGACCCTACCTTCAACCCTGCGCTTCACAACAACCCACCTGACAAGGCCAGCACGATCGTCGTTCGCTCGATCGAGCAGCCCAGCAATCGCAGCGCATACACTGGTCCCCAGCAGGCCATCCGCAAGACCAAACATCGACGCAGGCAGCGTGGCCTGCCGGATTTCCTTGAACAAGTTGACAGCATGGATGTCGACAATGACATAGAGTGGAGAAAGGAGAACGTGCCACCACCACAACCCAAGTTCAGTAGGTACGGACGGGAGATTAAACAGACCGCTCCCGGTGCTGATTACAGGACTTTGGGTCGAGGGTGGTAGAGGTCAGGATGACGAGGCCAGGGGAGGCGTCACGACACTTAATGGGAATTCGATGGACGGTATGATAATATCATGACAGTTGTGTCGAACGTTTTGAGCGAGCATAGTGGGTGTGAAGGCGTCCGTTGGAGGCAAAACCTGCATTTTTGGCGGTGCACATTCTGCAATAGCAGTAGAGCTTAGCCGCGCCAACGATTGTGACAAGATTCGAAGGAGATGATAGCAAAAGAGGTGTCGAGTTTACGTCTTTGATTGATTTCTTGGTTCTCTGCTTACCTCGTGCTTGCGCTGTCAGTCCGCTCATTACCAAGCTACAGTAGTATCCTATTCACTTCTGGTCCTGTCAGTCGTTCGCCGCATCATTCATATAATCATTTCTCGTTTCTATTCCTTCGCCTTTCTGGGTTGCTGGAGTCTTAGATGAACACCTAAAGTGAACATCCTGGAACACGTCCGACATCGTCGCGTAGACCAAAGAATACCTGCCAAGCTCATGTCGCCTTTCTCACCTCTCTGTGTCTACTCCAACCCGTCCTGCAGATCCTAGACCAAGTCGATGTCCCACTGAGTGTTCAGTAGGACTAATCTGGAGCTGCCCGCTTGTTCAAAGCTCTACCATTCTTGCTGTGCTTCTGCTGTGTTGGCGGGACGTTCTCCTTTCGGGCGATGTTCTCAGAGGACTTCTGGATGGCGGTTCTGAGCTTTCGGTGAGGCGTGGATTCGGTTGCGGCTGTGGTTGTGTTCTGACTGGTAGACGAATTCTTAGCGCGAAGGCGTGCGATCATGGAGGGTGTCAAAGATGGAGAACCGAAGTATCGTCGTGGAGGGTCGTGGTCTTGCATGATTGCTTCTGTGTCGGTGTGGATGTTGAAATTGGGGGTGTTGGCATTGGGATCGTTGAAGGCGGAGCTGGTATGAGGTGCGGCGATGAAGGATGCGTATGGGGTGGGCTTGTGAGTAGGCTGTGTAGTATTGTCTACAATAGCTTGTGGTTGTTCCTCGGTCGTGTCACTCTTCAACGAGGCTGTGTTTTGTGATTGGAGTTGCGCGTGGCCAGTCATGGGTCGTACCGGGTCTTGATTCTCCGCTGGAGGTGTAATACTTGGGCTGACGGCGCTGCGACTTTCGACATCCAGACACAGCTTGTTTCCTAGAGCAGCTTTGGAGCCAGCAAATCTTTGCAGTGCAACCTCGAATTCTCCCTGCCTATCTATGTTGATTTGTCCTGTCCCATCTTTGTAGACGAATCTGTGTGTTGACTTGTCAAACTTCATGCCACCGCTGGCTTCTTTGTTGTACTGTTTGATGAACATATCGAGCTCGAACTGAACGAGGAATGCGGACTTGCGGAGGTTAGGCTTCAGTCTCATCATAGAGAACATGACCTCCTCTGACTCGCCCAGCACTGTGGCATTGATGTGTACAGATATCTTGTCCCAGTCGAAGAATGAAGATTTTTGTCGGAGGGGTTTTTCGGGTGAATCTGTGTCGCTGACTTCGATAGGCATATCAGTCGAATCTCCTGCAACTAAATCTTCAAGTTTGATGACAGGTTTGTAATCAAGACTTGGCGAGGGAGCCTCGATTGAGGACTCCTTCTCTGGCTGGTCGATCATAGCTTCATCTTGATCAGTAGCTCTGTCTCGATTGTTGACTTGAGGGACAAGATATCTCCTTGCGAGAGGTCATGCTTTCGCCATAGATCCAACTTCTCAGTGTGCAGTGACGAATCGGTCAGATACCATAGCCATCCGGTGTAGAAGGCCAGCTGCAGCTGCGGTCGCTTACGTGGGTCTGGTTCCTTTCGTTGTAGCCATACGTCGTCGCTAAAAGTGGACACGACTCTCTGGGTGAGTTCTCGCAGTCTGCTCTTGACTCGGTCTTCATCAATCTTCAAAGATGTTGCAGAAGTTGCCCATTCTTTGCAGGCTGTTCGTGTTGGCCACTCGTCCATGATGATCCCTTCTAGAGTCTTCCGACGTCCTTCAACGACACCGCGAGAGGCTCCAATCTCTCTCTCTAGCCATCGTACGCCGTACTCGGTCCTATGGCCCTTAACGCCCATTGCTGCATCTCCGTTAGTTGAGTCGTATCTACATCGTTCAGTAACATACACGTACCAAAACTGCTTCCCGATCGAAGTTATTGCTGTGCGGATTATGGAGGGAGGTTGCAACAAGATAGAGTGCAGAAAGCAGATATTTGTACCTGCTTGGCAGGCAGCAGCGCGAAAGATCACCAAGTGATTGTTTTGGATGATTTGATCAGATGTTGCTTAGCGTGATCTCGTGTTGCACGACCCAGAGAGGGTGAAGGTGACCGTTGACGTTAATTCGTGACGCTAGCCTCTCATCTGTCCAAACCTAGGCTTGCTGATACAAGAGACAATGAGTAGTATACCATGCAAGTCAGGTCAAGCCGGGCCTGTGTCTTTTCCACTGCGAAGCTCGCTCCTAATGGTAGGGAGGCCTCATTGGGAGGCGAGATGCCAAAGGGTTGTAATTGCCTGGCCCAAGATCTTGAGCACGTTCTCAAAGTGTGCTCAGGCAAGCTTTTGACTTTCTTGAGAGTCCAACAAATCTCGTTAGTATACAAGACTGCCGCAACCCAGTGGTCTACTACAGCATATTCCTCTCCTCCAACATCAATTGATGAAGCTGCTTCCATGTGCATGTCCCTCCGTCCGAAAGAGTCCATCTCAAGTCATGAGCTTGTGACGTCTCCGACAAGTACTTAGTCGGCATGCTCTGACCGACAGATTCCACACGATCAAGTTCGCTCGACTTACGTTGAGCGAATCGATCACAGGTTCCAAGAGCCCAGGTTCTGCACGACACCTAAGGTCGATCGCACCAAGCTCGAACATAGTACGTGTCTTACTCGCTGAACCGCGGGGCTCACACTCGAGGATTCAACGTCAACATAAAATCCTTCACAGAAACTTTTAAATCCGAGTCGGATCGTCAGGTTGATGGTCAGAAGCGAGCTTTCATGTTGCCAGAATTAACCATAGGCCAGCACCGTCTTGTGTTGGTGTTGATTCATGTCGCAGGATGAGTTCGATTCCTTAGATGTCTTGCCCTCAGAACATGGCAAAACGTTCTTTGCAAGTGGTTCAATCGTTGTGATGTTCCGAGGGCATTGGCGCCAGAGTATCTAAGCATCGGCAATGGTATCCCAGGATATCACAACGAAAGCTGGCGCTTTCAAGTTGCTCTGGCTGACTGGTGGATTCTATGCCAGTGTCCAGCCTCCAGTGTGTACCGCTCATGATGGTCCCTCAAGCGCAGTCTACAATGTCCTGTAACACTGGGAGGAGCTCGGCTCGGCTCTGGCGCCCATAGACCTTCCCCGATTTGTGCTCTTCTTGCGAGCTCATGCCTGCCTAGGTTTGCTCAGCCGCGTACTCTAAGTTCGCCCATGACTTGCTGTGGAAGGACAGACGGAATATACGAAACCTGTGGCGAAAGAGTCCTCCTCGGTATATGATGACCTTGTACCTGGCTCCGCAATTTGTACCGCTGATTGTGTACCTCCCTGTAGCTACGCGTGATATGTGTCCCCTGTCGTTCTGATGACGTAAGCCGCAGACAGGCGCAGATCGGCAGGAGCCGCGGTTGCGTTGCGCCGGAGGTCCCTGCAGGTGCGTTCACAGCACATGCTCGTTTCCCCACCACCGTTCCAACAACTTGTCGCATATAGATCATCAGCTTTCCAGAGTCTGTACATAAAAGCCCACTGTCGTATATTCTGACCAAACACACAAAGATGGCCTCACCTCCAGAAGTAACAATCAAGAACCTCTCAGGGAAGTTCGTAATGGTATGTAAACAAACGACCCCCTCCCGTAAACACTACAGCTAACCCATCGCAACAGAACAAATCCCTCTCCGATGACACAAACAACCTCCTCGCCCTCCAGGGCATCTCCTGGCTCACCCGCAAAGCAATCGGTCTCGCAACCGTAGTCCTCACGATCAAAGAATACACAGACAACAAAGGCTCCATCCACATCGACATCACATCTAATGCCTCAGGCCTAAGCTCAACGCAGGAGGACCGCACACTCGACTGGCAGGATCGCCCACACAAAGACAAGATCTTCGGCAATGTCGCTGGGCGATCGCGTATGGTCAACCTTAGTACTGGAAAGCTCGAGCCATGCGTGTCATATTCAGAGGCAGAACTGCAATTCCTCCAAGCTAAGTTCCTCAAAGATGGGAAGACGACATCTAAGTTTGAGGACGAGTCTGCGCTGGTACAGAGCTATGTTAAGAATCAGGACTCTGGGTATGGCTGGACTGCCGAGCAGATCTGGGGCTTTGAACAGGTTAATGGCAAGCGGTATTACACGAGGAGGGTTGTGGTTAAGAATGCCAAAGGTGACAAGACGGAGAAAGTGCGATTGGTCTATGACTATCAGGGGCCTGCGGGTAAAGAATCTGCTGAGGACGATGGTCTGGCGTATGGTGAGGAATGAATAGATGGTCGGGATGATGAGGAGATGGCGGATGAGGGTTTAATGTATGGTGAGGCCGAGGCAGAAGAAAGTGTACACGAAGGGGACGAGGGATTGATGTACGGTCAGGCTGAGGCGGAAGGAGGTGTACACGAAGACGACGACACAAATTTGGAAGCGCTGGCGCTTGATGACACGGACACGGATACAGACACTTTGAACGCAGAGAGTGAGAAGGAGCGACATGTTAAGCTGGCTGAGACGGAGGACGACTCTGAGACGGGACAGGAGGACGGCGGTGTTCAGTCACCTGGCGTTAGCGAGGACGACGGCAACATGAGAGACATTGCAGACCTTGGCATCGTCGCTGCCGAAATAGGAGGTGATGCCAAGAGTGACGATGACGACCATGGCACGATAACAGACGATTACGAGGCCGACAGCGAGGAACCAGTCACGGCATTTGATTCAAGGCGTTACAGTGAGGTTACAGGAGGCTTATCGGAGATGAGTTTGACGGACACGGTCATTTGCATCGGATTTGGGTATGCTCTTGTGTATGCATAGTTCTCGATATTCAATCATTGGGAATAACTTTCTGACTTTTTGTCAAGGTACGCCACTTACAGAGAAAGACAATCACTCCATGACGCGCCGAAGATCGCTTGATGATCCTCGATCAGTAGAAAAGAAGCACGAACATATTTAAGCTATGATTTGCACTTTTGTGGTAGATGTCACGTTGGCTTTTCAGAGACATGTTGGCCAGTCTTACGTATCAACAGCCTTTTGTCATGCAACATACCATATCTCTTCATGCTCATCTCCATCGTAACTTGTCTAAACAAGAACAACCACCCAATCTCCTGCCCACTCTTCAAGCCCCATCAACCCCACCCCCATTCACCTTCTCCTCCTCCTTCCACGCCTCATGCTCCAATTTCGAAATATCAACCCGATCCGCTCTCCCACTAAACGAACTCCCATTCAACCCCCCAGCACCACCACCAACATCCACACCCATCCCCTCCCTCAACGGACTCTCACTCCCCAAATTCAAACTCTCCAACGCCAAAATCTCACTCGCACTAAAATCCCTCATATGCTTCGGCTTAAACGGCTTCGGCGTGCTCGCTCTAGACGTCAGAAACCCACTCGCCGCACTCAGCAGCGCAATCAAACTCGCCTGCACCACATCCTCATGAATCCCCACGCCCCACACCTTCTCATGCGGATTACCGCTAACCATACACTCTATGTATGTAGCTGCCTTGACGTCTTTTCCTGATGCAAGCGCATGCTCCTTGTAGTCTGCGACGTCGAGGTCGATGCTGAGGGAATGCAGTGCGTTTGCGAGGGAGGAGATTGCGCCGGTGCCGACGCCGATGAGGGGGTGTTGGATGCCGTCTATTGCTATTACGCCGGCGAATTGGCGTTTGTTGCTGCTTGTGTTTTGGACTTGGGAGTCGCGGCGGGGATCTGTGTCTGTGGTCTGGGGTGGTTGCCCGACGGAGGTCTTGTCTTGGGTGTTGGTCTCGGCGCGGACAGCGGAGATGTTGTAGTCTATTAGGGTGAAGCGTGGGTTCTGTTTGAGGTGGTATGCGTCTTCGAAGAGGGTTGCGATTTCTCTGGGAAGGAGTTCGCGGCCCTTGGCGTCTGCTTCTTTCTGGACGATGCGCGAGAATGCGACTTGGAGGCCACGGGGGAGGTCGAGGCCTAGACTGTTCATGATGATCCAGGATACGCCGCCCTTGCCGGACTGCGAGTTGACGCGGATGACGGCCTCGTATGTGCGGCCGATATCCTGCGGGTCGAGAGGGAGATACGGCAATACCCACGGGTCCTCCGATTTCGCGCCTTCGATCTTCCGTGTCTGAAACCCCTTCTTGATTGCGTCCTGATGCGACCCACTGAACGCACACACGACCAGCTGTCCACCATACGGCCACCGCTCATTGACCGGTATCTTGTTACTCTCCTCCACGACCTTGATAATCTTATTGATATCACTAAAATCCACATCCGGATACACCCCCTGCGTATACAGATTCAGCGCAAGCGTCACCAAATCCACATTGCCCGTCCTCTCCCCATTCCCAAACAGCGTCCCCTCAACACGCTCCGCCCCCGCCATCTGCGCCAACTCCGCCGCCGCAACCGCACACCCCCGATCATTATGCGGATGCACACTAACGCAGAACTTCTTCCGCTCCGTCATATTCGTGCAAAAATACTCGATCTGATCCGCGAACACATTCGGCGTGCTCATCTCGACCGTCGCCGGCAAATTGAAAACAAGCGGGTTCTCCTCACTCGGCTCCCACGCGCCCTTGACCGCCTCACATATCCGCACCGCAAACTCAGGACTCGTATCCGAGAACGTCTCAGGGCTAAACTCGTACTGCCAGTGTGTACTTCTTATCTCTGGGTCGTCGCTATCCTTCGTTATGCTCCTCGCGTACTTCGTGCACTTCACCGCAAGCTCCACGCTCTGATCCTCGCTCATGCCGAACACGATCCGCCGAAAACACTCACTGGTAGCGAGGTACATATGTAATATCCCCTTCTTGCAACCCCGTAGACTCTCAACCGTGCGCTTGATGAGTTCCTCGCGACACGGCGCAAGGACTTGTAACGCTACATCCTCGATACCGGGGACTAACTTCCCGCCGTCCCGCTGGTCCTCGGCGAGCATCCGTGTGAAGTCGAAATCGGTCTGAGACGCACTCGGAAAGCTGATCTCGATCTCCTTGTAGCCGATCTCAACGAGCATCTTGAAGAAGCGGAGTTTCTGTTCGCCGTCCATGGGGTCGACTAGACTTTGGTTGCCGTCGCGGAGGTCGGTGGCTAGCCATCTTGGTGGCTTGTCGTTGGTCTTCGAGGGCCATTGTCTGTTCGGGAGGTCGAGGGGTTTGAATTTGCGGTACTTCTTACTGGGGTCTTTGAGCCTGTATAGTGTCAGTGGCTGCTGCGACAAGTGAGGAATGAGTGGGCGCTGAGGTACATAGGCATTTTGCTGTACTGGTGCTCGAGGCACTATTGACTGTGTGAAGACTTCAAAATCGGAGATAGGCACAGGGCATTCACGAGAACGAAAAAGATGGTTGGAGCAAAGCACGAAGTTTGAATTCTGCCAGTGTTGTAGCTCATGAGTCACGTCGAAAGTCGTGTCAATCTAAGGGCGTACATAAAGTGTTCAAACCTGCAAACAGTTGCACATGGAAAAGGCCCTCCTTCGTCTTTCTTCGGTTCGGCATTGACAGCGAGGTACATTAGTGTGCAGGTCGAAAGTGTGGGGTAGAAAGTCACAAAATGTTCCAAAGCACGCTAACAGCTCCGGCAATCGGATACATTGACCAATCAAATGCAGATGGATCTGAAACTGTTTGCTTCTCCTTTTCCTACTATCTATTGTGTTTCTATTCCATTTGATACAACTTGCATGTACGACATCCTCTCATGGATGATCCCATGTCAACCATTGTGTACTGAGGAGGCCCTACATTGACAATCCAGACATGCTTTACTCGTACTCTTCGTGTTCATGCTTCACATTTGTCGACAGTGCTTATAGTGATAGATATAGTAGTCATGCTCGAGTGTTGTGCTTGATATCGTGCCGCAGCGATGCTGTTCAAGTGTTGACCTCGATAGCTGACGCTTGTCCATTCCCACCGGTCCTACCTTGAATGTTGACCTCAATCGTATCCTCCTTAGCCGGTGACGGTGTCTTCTTGCAAGGTGAAGTCGACATACCCTTCATGGTGGTCAGTGTGTCACCAGCCGTTGGTTCGAGCGTTACTGGTGAGGGACTCCTCTTACGTTTGGAGCCGATTGAATTTGACCTCTTCCTCGTCTCCGAGCTTCGAATGCTCGGCAGTAACCCCGGGAATTCGTTGTTGCTGTTTCCAGACCACAGGTCACCAAGCGTCGGTGTCTCATCCCACGACATGGAGGTCGATTGACCTGAGATTGAGCGGCGACTACCAGATGACGACTTCCTGGAGCCATCTGCTGACTGTGGCCGAAGCGCCGGCTCAAAGACCTTCATTGACTGGACTCGATTGTGTGGTGCCGGCTTGACCGTTCCGCCTCTTATATTGGCTATTGCTGTATCAGGCTGCTTGGACGGTGACAGTGCATTAAGTAGAGCATTCCTCTTGGTCGGCGTCAACGCTCGTATGATCTCCTCGACTGCAGCTTGGTGGACTTGTTGTTGGAAATCAGGTTGCTGCATTGCCACTCCTGACATCTCGCTTTGGTTCCTGCTTATGCTGGCATCTGTCATAGATACGTCCGTATTTGTCTTTCTCTTCGAATGCACTGTCGTGTTCTGGGTAGGATCAACGAACGGATCTTCGCTCGCTGTCGGCTTCCGGATCCATGTGCCTGCAGAGTGCATCGAAATCAAGTTTGCTTTCTGGGCAACTGGCTTGCCTTGTCCCATAGCGGCTGAGGTGTTCGGCCGTTGAGGTGAATGAGCATGGGCATCGAAGTTGTTTGCTGCTGGTGTTGATACGGGCGTCGCAGATTTCTGGAACATGCGAGCATTTGGCCAGGCAATGCCCGAGTGCTCGAGGATGTGTCTAGGAGCATGCTGGAATGAGAATGCAACAACATCTCGCAGTTTCTTAAAGCCACGATTATTCCCAGCTCCTCGAGAAAGCCCTTCAACGATTACAATACGAATGCGACCTAGGCCATCTCTAGCGTCCCAGTGTGATTGCTGCAGGATCTCGGTGTGGAATGGAGGGAATCGTAGCTGCTTTGGTAACCCGCCCATGGGCCCGCCTGTCTGATCTATGCAGTTTTTGTAAGTACAGTGATTGAAATCAGGAACAGGTTGTGACTTGCCTATCACTTCAGGCCATCCGTTCTGTTCTCCGAGATATCGTTGGGCCTTGAGTTGACCATCGATGAAGAGCTTCGCTTCAAACAAGATTCGTTCGGGTGCAGGTTTATAGCTCAAGAGAAGGTCTGAAGCTCTTGGCTTATCCCAGCTATGGATCGAAACACGAAAGCTGTGGCCAGGTTCTAGGCTAGCAATGAAGCCGGTCAAGTTTGGGAGTTGTATAATTGATGAGTGATAAGAATTTGCCGCTGCGTTGACAAGTCTGCTATGCTGTAATTGGTCTGGTACTTGTCAGTTTGGACGTAGCGTCTAAGAGTCTGGCCACTTGCCATTTGCTGTGGTAAGAGCATGACATTTGACATCGAATTCCTGGATGGGTATTCGTGACTCGTGGGGAAAGAGAAGGACATCCCAGTTGAGGTACCGCATGTCTGCTCTTCATCCAGGTAAAGTATTCATGAGCTGAGAAGGAGTGTTGAAATTTGGTTTCAGTATGAAGATCTTCGAGCTGAAAGAGAGAGGAACTCCAACGATGGTCGGAAGAATGCATTTATGGTCGAATATGGAAGGTGCGATGCCGCGAACGCGTCGAGTTGTGTGCATCGCGCTTGCCTCAGGACAGACAATTGCTTGTCCAAAGTTGCTGGCAATTGCGAGTAGACAACAAAATCGCAATCATGCTTGGGAGGGCACGATTGTCTGTTTGTGAAAAGTCAGATATAATTGAGAAATATACTTCATCTTGCAAAGCAAACAATGGCAGCTTCCTGACGCCAATGGGATGCTCGCGATTGCCCCGCAAGCACAACCCTCTCGACAATAACCGTTGCCATCAGAATTTGCTGTTCACTTGCGCCTTGCCATGTCCAGCTCTTCTCAGGGTATAGATAGCATGTCACAATATTAATATCAATGTGCAAAATAACGCTCGCCAATCCGTCCTCAAGGTCAACAGGATCGAGGGCCAGACATCAAACAAGTCTTCACATAGCCTCCATTACCATATCACATCTCGAAATATTTCCCGTTGACGCTGCAACACCAGGGTATCGACAAGACTCGGGTCCTGCGAAGGATTCCACCAACACTACTGATCCTGGCCCATGCCGAATTCTCCAAAGTCGGCACCAATGTCGACGTTGAAGGTATCGTCGGCTGATGTGTTCAAAAAGCTATCGAAATCGAAATTCTCTAAGACATCAGCATTTTCTAACGTGCTGAAATCGAGATTGAACTGCGGGTCAGCTCCGCCTGTTGTCTCGCCAAAATTGAGTTGTCCAAAATCGTTTTGTGGCATTTGTTGGTTCATTTGCATGGCCTGGTTGTTTTGTACTTGGTTGCCCTGCGGCAATCCCGGCTGGCCCTTGTTGTTCTGATTCATGGCACCAGGGTTATTGGGTGTTATGGGAGTTGAGGGCGTAGGTGTGGCGGGTGGGTTCTCGTCGGACGTTGGCGCGTTGGCGGCTGAGCCCTTCTTAGCGGGTCGCTGCGGGTGGTCAGTACTTTTGCGACAGCTGTGCGATCTCTCATAACTTACCTGTCTCTTGTTGTCATCCTTCGCTGCTCCTTTCTTTGTTTTCGGGTTTGCTTTGTTCGATTGAGATGGTGTCGGTGGAGCATTGGCGGCCGGCGAAGCACCTTGATTGCCTCGGGTGTTGTTGCCGCCCGCAGGTGCTTGTGGAGGCGGCATCTCGCGTTGCCCAGGCGTGCCCATTTGTTGACCGGCTTGTGAGCCCTGTTGCTGCATTGGTTGACCGCCAGGGAACTGACCAGGCCGGCCACCTTGTTGACGCATAGCGCCCATATCGGAGGTCGGGGGTCGCATCCCTTGTGGGCCACCCATCATTTGGCCGTCCTTACCCATGAACATACCAGCGTTGAAGTCTTGTCCTGGTATGTTGTTCATAAAATTCATCGCTGCCGGTGAGCGACCGGCCATTGCTTCCCCTGCTGATGGTGAGCCTGGTAAACCACCAATAGCGGGGTTCCTCTTCATCTCACCAGGATTGGGCGAAGTACCCGTCCTACTGCCCGACGGAGACATACCGGCGGGTGGCATATTCACGCCAGGCATTGGACCGCCAGCATGAGGATTGTTCTCGTGTTGCTCTTGTCGAGCCATCATGAGGCGCTTCTTGTTCTGTTGTTCTAGTAGCATAAGTTGCATCTGGTAGTCTTGAAGAGCATGATTGCCACTCTGCGCACCACCTCCCTGTTGCATGTTCGGTTGGCCAGCCGCCATGTTCCGTTGGTTCATGTAGTCCATCTGCATGCCTTCAGGAAATTGATTCATGCCTTGCATCATGGGCGAACCGCCATTGCCCATATTCATCATACCATTAGGCATGCCACCCTGGTCATAGTCAGCCTTGCCTCTGATGGCATCACGGACGATACTCACCTGCATGCCCTTTGGTGGCATAGCACCGTTTCGCTGGAATTGGGGATTCATCTGAGGGTTAAAGCCAGCCTGTATCATCATGCCCTGTTGCTGTGCGCCAGGTACACCTCCTGGCCGGCCATTCTGCATCATGCCATTGTTGAACGCTGGTTGGCCATTGTCAATTCGAGGCCTTTTGGATGGTGAGCCGCCATCATCGCCGGCAGCAGGTGTACCCGGTCGGACTCCATTGATCTCTCCTTCGGCACCTTCCCGGTTCATCTGCTGTTGTTGTTGCATCGCCATTGCTTTCCTTTGCTGCATCATCGCCGCCTGTTGTGGCGTCCTGTGCCTCACGTTTAGTGTCCTTCGCCATCCACAAGCTGAAGGAGAGGTACTCACACTCCTTTGCCCTGCATATTTCCGTTCATGGCACCATTCATACGCTGCATCATGGCCTGATTCATGCCTGGCCGGTTCATGTTCTGGTTCTGTATGCTTTCGCGTAGTCGTTGGTTATTCTGAGATATGGTGTCAGTGCTGTCCTGCACTCGAATTGACAGCTCTACTTACCTTCTCGTGCAAGAGATATTGTGCTGCTGCTGGGTTGACAGAACCATTTTGCTTCCCTCCTCCCCGATGGGCAGCGAAAAGATCACTGAAGATGCTGAACCACTCAAAGAGGAAGCCATTCCCCTGGCTACCTTCCCAGCCACGAGGGCGAGGCAGTTCGTCGGGTACATCGTCTTTCTGGTCCATGTCCATGCCATCTCCTCCGTCACCATTGATCTCGCCATCCTTGCGACGTCCAGGACTGGTCTTCGGACCTTGCTGGAACTCAAACTTATCGTCTCTTGTTATACTCCGGGCAATTTCGAAGTGCCCGTTCTTGAGGAGATAGTCGTAGATATAGGTGTTGAGCGACATTCGCATGGGATCTGATGAATTCATGCCAGCATTGACAGCGGGACTGCCATTGTTCATCATCATCATGCCGCCACCGACAGGTCCGCCTGCCGCGGGATTCATCGTGGTCATGCTCATTTCGGCCGGTTCTCGTGAGGCGCGTTCGTCGTGGTCCGCTCGTTGGCGCTGTCTATGATCGTGGTAGACCCGGCAATTGAAAGTCGAAGATTACTGCGGTAGTGGTTGCGTTCACCCAAGCAGAAGGTAACGCGCCGGATCGCGAATGTATCAGGTGAGTGAGGCCAGCTGCATGCTGGCCTGGAACTTGGGAAAGTTCTTGATGCGGGAGTCGAGCAGCAGGCAGCGAGAAGCTGTTGCGAGAGCCAATCCGTAATCCAGTGTGTAGTGTCTAAGCCAGGCGCGGATAGGCAAATCGCAAGACAGGCGGACTAGAAAGTAGGCTGCGGCTCGGTCGATCCTGAGCGATATTGGCACCTCTCGAGCCGAAGATGCGATGCGATATGCGGAGTGGCGTGCGAGAGTTGAGTCAGCAACTTTGGTCCAATGTTGAAAAGCTCTCTAGGTCTATATCGATGGTGGTTGACGTGTTGGTGGTATAGCGAATATGGTGCAGCCCAAAGTACTTCCAGCTGATGCAGGTGATGGAGAAGGGACGGGCGCTCGACTGATTTCTGGCGATCAAGCGCAGGCTGGGAGGGAACCAGAACTCTGCAAGCTGAGTGCCTCAGGGCCAAAGAGTTGGGCACATAGGGTTTCTGGTCTCACATGTTCGCACTCCAGTCAGGCATAAACTACGTGAGCGAGCGTGATGCGAGCTGCGGTTGCGAAGAAGCTGGCACGCTAAAACGAAGTGGGGAGGCCTTGGCAATAATCTGCAACCTCAAGTTGCACCCTCCAGACTTGGGCTCACAAGCAGCATCAAAAGGCTGAAAAGGGAAGATAAAGCCTAGTGGAAGAAGAAAGAGTTGCTTTCGGTTGTGTCTGCTCCATTCCAGGAGTCTGACCAAGATGGCGTGCAAGGAGAATGTGCTATCACAGATGCTTGAGGTCGCAAGCAAGCATTTCAGGGGCTGCCGCCCCTTTTCTCCAATTCGCCTTGCATCAGTCTTGGCACGATAGTAATGGGGAGACATCCTTCATTGATGAGGTGAAACAGAGCTGTAACAACGAGACCTTGATGAGACCTTCCACTAGTCATCTTCTGGTGGCATTTCATCCTCGATCATGCGCAGCAGGGTCACACGCATCTCTGTAGTATCGTTGCCACGTAATATGTCGCTGACGAAATGTGCTTCTACTGACATTTGCACCTGCTTTGAAGTCAGACGCGGTACATAGCGGAAGTATGTGGCATGAACGCACCATTTCGAGTGCTCCTCTGAGGACACCGCACAGGATATTCGAGAACCACAGCTCGTCCTGAGCACGCCCATCATCGGGTAACTCAACAAAGTCTGCCAAAGGATTCTCATCAAACAGCAGAGAGAACGACTTGTTGTCCGCTGTCCAATTGGTGACGGTGGGGGTGATGTTGAGAAAGATCTTAAAGCCCACCTAGAGGAAGGTGAGCCAACCGCTGCCGCCCTTGTGAACCACTTACCTTCGAGATCATATCAGCCGTGTCCCTGAAGTTGCCGCATCGAGCCATGCTAGTCTTTGCCAGGAAATCTTCTATTAGTCTGACACCAATATTGTAGCCCATCTTCTCGAGCTGCTGATTGACTTGGGCGTAGTCATTCTCGTAGTCGGCACATAGCTGGGCCACGATTGTGCCATAGGTTAGGGTGACCAGCTCAGCGTTGACTTTCTCGACCCGTGTCCTTTATCTGTATCAGACATGCTCATCGGTATCGCTGACGCACTTACTTCCACAAGCTGTTGCGGAGTTAGGGACGTCCGTGTAATTGGATCAGTGTAACATACTCTTCACCTTGTCGGGCATTTTTATTCGCCGCCATTCTCGAGAATCGGACTCCAGGAAATCTCAAATGCTAGGACAAGCTTCATTTGAAGTTATTTCATTCACGCGGTCATGCAATGTACTCACGCTCGGTGGTAATCTCAGGAAGTGTAGTGCTGAAGGTGGTGAGTGGTATATACAGATACAACTAGGGTGCCCTTGCTGATGAGAAGCCAGGCACGTCAGGCAACGAATTATCCATGACTCAGTATACCAGCGCTTCTACCGCTGCATGACTCGTCAATCGCGGTTGCGCATCATATTATGCGGACAAAATTATCTTTGGTAGTAGTATCTGAGTCGACTTGCGCTGCTTCCCTGAACACAAATTGCGCCTCGAGATAACGGCTCTCAAGCCTGAAAATCCCTGCTGACCGCTTTATCAACTGTTCAGTCACCCGTCGTGTACCAGAATTAATATGCCACCACCTGTCAAGCGACAGGCATCGGATTCGTTCAGCGGCAATGGGACTCTTGTGAAGAGACAAAAGTCGAGCAGCGACCTACACAATGATCAGGCGCTGGTCGTCGGCCGCGGCTCCAGCGGTCAGTCTGGAGCTCTTGTACAATCGGTAAGCACAGTCACATCCTCACCACCAGAACCTGAGGCTAAGTACAATGAACAAGGTCGGCTAATTCAGTATGAGCAGGTCAACAGGACTAGTGGCCTACAGGCGCCAATAATGGAGTTGACTGGCCACTCCGGCGAGGTCTTTGCAACACGTTTCGACCCATCGGGCGCTCACATCGCATCCGGCTCAATGGATAGATCGATCATGCTATGGAACACATATGGTCAATGCGAAAACTACGGCGTAATGACAGGCCACAAGGGTGCGATACTGGACCTGCAATGGTCGCGCGACTCGACTTTCATCTTCTCTGCCTCAGCAGATATGACAATAGCAAGCTGGGACCTCGAGACCGGCATGCGGATACGGAGGCACAGCGGGCATGAAGAGGTGGTCAACTGCATTGACCTAAGTAGGAGAGGGCAAGAGCTGTTGATAAGTGGCAGTGATGATGGTACAATCGGTATCTGGGACCCAAGACAGAAAGCTGCAGTCGATTACCTCGAGACGGACTACCCAGTCACTGCGGTCGCTTTAGCCGAAGCTGGGAACGAGCTCTACTCGGGAGGCGTGGACAATAGTATCAAGGTGTGGGACGCCCGCAAGATGCAGGTCTCATACAGTATGCCAGGTCACAACGACATTATCACATCTCTGGAGGTGTCGCCAGATGGTCAGACCCTCCTTTCGAACTCGATGGACTCGACAGTGAGGACCTGGGATATTCGACCGTTTGCGCCGAAAGACCGATCAATACAAACATATGATGGAGCACCTGCAGGGTTCGAGAAGAACTTGATCAGAGCAAGCTGGAGTCCGCGAGGAGACAAGATCTGTGCAGGTGCAGGCGACCGAACGGTCGTTGTGTGGGACACTAGGACTGCGAAACTGCTGTACAAGCTGCCAGGTCATAAGGGTGTCGTTAACGATGTGCGCTTCTCACCAAATGAAGAGCCCATCGTAGTGTCTGGGTCGACAGATCGCAATTTAATGCTGGGTGAGCTCGGTAAATGAGTTGGGCTCAGCGGAAGCCTCCAATGCTGCGTCAGAGACCTTGAGTGGCAGACTAGGAAGTGCGTAAGTAAAAGATTCTGATCTTTTAGACCACTGCGGCGGATGTGGTGCACACTCCATGTATCATTGCGTGGGCAGCCCGATTCAAATCCACTCGTCAAGCGCAATGCTTTTTTCGGTATCTACAGGTGCTGTACCTTGAGCTCTCACGCGCAAGATCGTTTGTGCTGGTCAGTATACCTCAGTCACCCAACAGACACAGCCAAGAAGAAAGACTCCGGTTCTTAAGGTACGAATTCCAAAGACTTTTTCGACATCCGGGTTTGTTTCCATCAGCAGCAGTAAAATCGAGGTTTACAGCTCTCTGCTTCCATCTTGACTGCGAGTACCACATTCCCGGTTAAGCTGCTTGTCCACAACAAGTACACCGCAAGTCGTCAATACTTCAGGGGAAATACCTTGCGCCGACATTCCACAGGCGCCTTACAGCAATTAACAGCTGTGACCATGATCGTCATAACTTGCGCCTCTGGTCGACAAGTTTCGAGCTTCATACTGCACCTTGGAGCTGGGACTGAACTACACGGTTTAGAAGCCGACTACATCTGCGCACGACTTCGCCCCTGTGTTCAAAGTGCTAGTTGAGCAAGCTGCTAGTGGCAAGGTGAACTTTGAGTTCAAAGACGCCTGGAATCCGGATGTCCTCTATTCGAATCTTGCCGGTCAAGACCTCGACGTTGTCTCCTTCAAACTCATCATGGAGCGCGACAAGCATAGTTTTGCATTATGCGACCTGGCTTCAACCATGCCTCAGCCGTGAGAGAAGAAGATCGACCTTGTAGTGGCGGAACTTGGCTGCACGATCGCGGTCGATGTACAGCCTCTGAGCAGGTCGTTCCTGGCTTCACCAAAGCTGTGCTTGCTTGTTCTGGTGAGTAAGTGTGTCGGGTGACTGTCGACGCCGCTGAACGCATGGTACTGCATTACAAGCGGCACGACATTGTCGGCAACTCCTCTGTTCTAGAAATGCTATTGGATCGAAAAGCCACTACCTCCAAGGACCGCGCCAAGGGTCAGTAGCGATAGTGAGGAAGAACTGAACGGAATCTTTCCTATCGATTCAAATCATCCGAAATAGTGATGGCGCCCAACTACTTCTTGTCACTACGCGTTATTCGATCTTCAGAAAGACTCCGTCTGCAGAAACACCGGCACTACAACATTTTCCCTAACATACCATCGGCAATGGGGACTCATCACTCCATTAACAGATCAGATGTTCGTGGCGCTCTGTATGTGCCGCACTGAGAGGCCGGTGTATGTTCACCTCAGCTATTCGAGTGATGAGGATTGACCTTTACTAACACGGATAGGCGCGTTTGCAGGGTGAAGTCCCTTTAGCGCGTTTCCGACGACGAGCAGGACTAGGCTCCTCCTCCTCAGCAAAACAAATGCAGCCTGGTCAACTACTTGAATGATAAAGTACCTGATGTTCACTCCAACTTGAAAGAAATGCAGATTAGCCTGCTTGTGCTAGTAACCATCCGAAAGGTGCGACGCGACGCTACAGTTCGGGAAGCTTCATGCCTAACTCGGAGAAATCAAATGATTGGCTCTGAGCTACTGCCAAGCCCGAGTTTCGTGCCTCGACACTTGCATTGGTCGATCGCCATTGCTCTAACCACATCTTCAGTGGAGGATTTCGTTCTCGACCTGCATGAGCCAGGTCCTGTCTGGTTTCAGATGCTTGAACACTGTCGACTGGTCGATGTGTGAACTCGCGCAACGTGCCTTCCCGAAAGAAGCTTTGTGTAAACCAGGCTTGATCCATACAAAATGGGTTTGAAAGAAATGATTGAAGACACTACCAGACGCGTTCTGATATGTCAACATGCACAAAATGACAGACCCTTTTCATCGAGGTCCTGTCAAAACCTCTCTGTTTTCACTTCTCGATCTTCCCATTGAAAGCATTACTTGGCTAACGATACAATCATGGACTTCACTAACTTCGGCAACGTTGAATCGCAAGACAGACGAGCCAACGCACGTGCGAGCATGACGAGCCGGGTTTCGAGACTATTCGCAAGAAGGCGCGACAGCGCAACCATGAATGAATCACAAAGAACATCGGCAGCTTGCTCAGTGCCAATATTTTTATCCCCATCGTCAGATGGAAACGATGCGTACCACCACGAAGCACAGACACCCGACTGCGAGGCCGCATACGAGGCGGACGCGTCGCACCACACCCATCGTTTCACCATACCAGCTTCGTCGGTATACAGCGAGTCGCCCGGGGTGCAGCACCAAACGCACTTCATGGAGCAAATCGAGGAGGACCCTACTGATTCACGAGATTCTGTACGGGACCTTGAAGAGGGCACTTCCACATCATCTTATGCCACCTCGCAGGAACCAATTGTACGAGAGAGGCGCAGGAGGAGAAAGCGGGCATCCGAGTCCACGCATCAGAGAATAGAGGCTAAGAAGCGACTGAGTATGGCGTTTGGTGTCACGGCTCTTGCTGCCGTCATCACTTGTGAGTTCCGCGTACCTAGCTTGCTGACATTGTTCGACTGACCCGTTACAGACCTCGTTCTAGCAGTGACCAGCACAGCACATGGACTCATGTTCCACGTACTCTCGGTCCTGTTCATCCTTGCGTTGGCAGGTGTTTTCATTCACAGCTTCATCCGTTTATTGATGTTGCAAAAGCGTCGAACAGCTCGGCTGGCTCGGCATCGAGACTGGCATGGGTCGTCAAGCAGGTCGGCGACCTCAACATCTTCAAGGAGCGACGCGACAACGAGAGTGGATCCGTTCGCCGATCCTATCTCGGAGAAGCCGGTGCAGATCTTAGAAGGTCCGGTGGAGGTGATCGAGAGCACACCTCGTGGCAAGAACAAAAGAGTGGTGAGGCAACCGCCGCCTGTGTATGGCCAATTCAGAGAAAGCAAGGTGAGTCTCTTATTGCAGTCAGCAACTTATCATTCTAATGAAACCCAGAGAATGAACCCAGAGATGGTGTTCTGGCATAAGCAGAACCCTTCACCGACGACGCCAACATACGAAGAAGCCATGAAGCAGGTTCAGACTGCAGTGGGATACCAACCACCACAGTACATATCACCGAGACGGGAGAGGCAGACCCGGGATGGCGAGAGTGTCAGCAATATCCATCCTCTCGAGCGCGAGCGACTCGGCGGGTTGATGGGCAATACGATGGCGTTTCATGGGTGAAGTATGAGTATGCGAATTCGATGTTTCTTTTTACCAATTCTTTCCACATGCCAGCACCTGCCAGTACAGGACAGCTGTGCCATCGCTCTCCTTGCACGCTTCTGGTTGAGTTCAACATTGCAACACACAGTAGTCACATGCATATACAAATTATGCACGGTATACACCTATGCGTCTTCGGCAGCTCTCATCTCCGGGATTTTAATCCCTTCATCCTTTTGCGCCTCGAGCTACGTGGAGCATGAGCAGGCACATTCCAGACCTTGACCAAAAGATTCGGTTCACGCCAATGCCTCTTTTGTTGTGCCAATGACATCATTCTGCTGCTGACCACTACGTCATCGAGGTCATACAGTCAAATCCTGGAACTTTAGTTACGACAGGGTTGACTGCGTAACTAGCGAAGTTCTTTCTGGCCACTTAAAAGGCTGTCTAGGACTCCAAGATATCAGCATCAGTGGCAGTCAGAATATTCCGATTGGGCCAGCTATAATTCTGTCCATACGGAGGCACGTATATCATAGCGCTAGATCTCTCATGGGTATGAATCGATGTCAACCCTGTCGTAACTAAAATTCCGGATTTGACTGTAAGCTCACTTTAAGTCCATCACCGCAGCAGGAACAAAGCACATGTGATTCATTGTCTCTTGCCTCAGCCAATGCTCATCCATCGGACTTGCAGCAGCACGATCTCAGATCTCGATGTGACTGGGTAGATGTGGATTGAATACCGTGTCCGTTCCCTCTGATGTGGCTGTGGCGCTGCTCAGCTGATCTGTAGCCACACGTAACGGGCGTTTGTTTCTGCCAGCAGCATTACGTATGTGCTTTGCGTGATAGAGGCTAGGCCTGAAGCGATTGAAAATCATTCAGGAACAATTGTCAACAAGGAGGGGTCGAGAAAGTCTATTTCGTAGATATAAGGTGGGCATCCCGCTGCAGGAACATCATTCCCTGCCTTCAGCAACCACATAACCTCAAGCAACCAAACACCTGAATCTTCCAGTCTATTCAGTCGCAAGACAACACATCATCTACAATGGAGACCATCAAGTATGTTTACCTCCTCCCACTACCCCTCTATCCATGAGATGTATACTAATATGTTCATAGGAACGCCGCAAACTACGTTAGCGAGTCCGTCCAGGGCGCCACTGCCACCACCTCCAAGGAGGCCAACAAGAACGTCGCCAAGGACAGCAATGCCAGCATTAGCACCCGAGCCCAGGCTGCCGGTGACGCTGTTGGCGACAAGTTCGATGAGCAGACACACAACCGAAAGGCCGATGTGCACAACGAGGCTGCCAAGCACTAGATAGCTACTGCTGCTGTCTGCATGAGAAGACAAGGGTTCACGAAAGTTACGTCAAGATACCCATGAATAGAACGAAATCATGAACACACAATACATTTCTCAGAGGCCGTCTGTTGCATTCTTCCGATATCTGATGCTGTCCTCTTCGCAACTGAACGTGTAGTTGTCGGACATATTGTCTGTGCCTGTGTATGATAATACGTCCTTCTCACGCCTTCGCACCTGGGCAAACGCGCAAGACACACCAAGTTGTCCTGAAGCATTTGACCCTTGATTCATACCTCGCCATAATATGGCTTGTCTTCTCTCTCGTCACTGACAGACCGACTCGGCGCTTCAAGTTACTGCGTATGGAGCTGGATCAAGTATGACCTTGAGCGACGGCAGGGGATTATCAGTCTGATACTTGTCAGAGCGTAACTTCCGCGAAACATCAACGATCAATGTACAGTACTAACCACGAAGGAAAGAGCATGTTGGTGAACCCCGCGCCTGTAGCACGTGATCAGCTCAAACACGAAAAGCACACGATACGCGACCCGCACTCGGAAACGAAGGTGTGAGGATGTCTCGAAATCAAGCGACTAAAGCTTTCAACCCGTGACTAGCATTGATGCACGAACATCTCAATGTGATTAGAGTACAGTCAACCCTAAAGAGAGAGCCCGGACAATTGATCAGTTCACTCGATGGCATGTTCGCTTCCCTGGCCGACGCGGCGCTCCAGCCCTAAGCAACAACCATATCTGCTCCACAATCGAGCAAGGAAAGTCGGTGAAGTGATAGCGTCCCACACGATGCCAGCCATGTTCCCTTTGGCGCAGACAAGGTGAAGTGGTTACCACCAAGTGTTAGTCGGCGTTCCCCTCTGTTTCTTGCATTGGCTGCATGCTTAGGACAACTATGGCGGCGGACCCAGCAATGATGCAGCAGCCTTCTCTAACGACAGCGGCCACGAGCTCGAACGAGACCGCTGAAGACGCCACGAGTCTGAGGGAACGTGGCAACGCCCTCTACAAAGCTGGCCGTGTGCAGCAGGCGATCGATCTGTATCAGTAAGCTGTGAAAGCTGCGACTCCTGATGACCCTCTCCCCTTCTCGAATCTGTCAGCTGCTCAATACGAAATTGGACAATATGAAGAAGCCATAAGCTCGGCCCAAAAAGCGCTCTCTAGGAGCCAGAGCCGGGATGACATTTTCAAACAAAAGTTGAATACTCGGATATCGCAAGCAGCAGCACAACTACAGTGTGTGAGCAGTGCTGCAGGTATCACGGACCTCTTGCATGGTTCTGAGTCCATTTTCGTGGCTGCACACAGGAGAAACAAAGAGTCACACGGTTTGAGCAGCGAAAGTGTGGCATGGACGCGGCTGATTCGAGACGCTCCGCACCTCAAACCGGCACTGCAAGTCAGGGTGCCTACTTTACATAGTACTTGACTGATGATTGAATTTAGCCTGACAACGCCCGAGTTCTACGTCTATGGACATGACGCCGCCAAATCGCTTTACGACGACAAACTAGCCTCTATTAAGGATGTCTCGCCCAATGACATCCCAGTGCGGCGGTGTCTAGACGACTCGAGCGGCGAGCCTGTGCCCAACGAGATATCTCTCTTGTTTGCCGGAGTTGGTGATGCTCGCAACCTCTACGCGACGTGGTTGGCCCTCGGTAGAGACGAGGCTGTTAACCGTGGCTCAACTCTATTAACATCCTGCTTAACGACATCAAACCTCATGTCTTCGCCCGAGGCCTTATTATCTGGCTATTGCTCGAGGAGTACGACCCTGAGCACGATGCCGAGCATGTCGTTCTTAGCACTATCTATTACACGTACTATGCCCAGGTGATGCCCAAGAAAGCATGGGACGTGATGCAGTCGAAGATCACCCAAGCTTGCGAGATGCTGGAAGGTCGAGCATCGCTGCCCGAGTGGCTCGTGATTCCGTCGTCTGATCGTGTTGGCATCATCGATGCGCTCCAATCATGGCAGAAGGAAATAACAGAAATGTACTCTACTGACTATGTGCAGGAAAATGTCATACCAGCGCTCGAATCAGATTTCGCGAGTAACATAGGTGAGATTGGACCGGACTTCAACACGTCTCTCAAGCTAGAGACCTGCTGCTTCGTGGCGACGCTTGCTCTTCTCCCTGATTCAAAATTTATGGCCCAGTTTGAGCCTGGCCTGCGGAAGCTTGTGCGGGATTTTCTCTCTTCAGTCGAAACCCGACAAGAAGTCAGCAAACAGATTCGCCAGTATGTTGCGCAGAACTGGAAGGTCAACCCGACCTTCTATGATCTTGAATGGGAGCGCATTACGTCTCACGTGAAGGATGTCTGGCCAACAGTTTGGGACATCCCTAACAAGTTTTTTACGGAGTCTGGGGCAGATCGACCAAGCAATCCGAAACGATTCTACGACTTTGCAGCTGCTTTTTTTCAGGCAGGTTGCGCAAGCGCTGCGCGGTATCAAGGGCCACATGCAAGTTACGGTGTCTGTAGGCAGCATCATTGACGTGTTAGAGCACATTCGATATGTCGCCGTCGATGGGCAGAAGCAAGGCGAACCACGATCCCTCCAACCTCGCCAAGGCTTTGACCGCATACACCTGAGCAATGTCCCAGACTATATTGGAACAAGTTTGTTCTCATACGTCTTTGCGATTCCGCTCACAAAGTCACATGATGCATCATTCGTCACTTACGATTGCTTGAGGAACCCTCCACAATGGAGCTCAATCAGCGAATTCGACTGCGAGGCGCTCACACTTCACGAGCCTACCAAAATCGCTCAAGCTCTGAATGTGGAGCATACAGGCTTGTGGGAGGGTAACCTGGACTCGTTCTGGCCGATGGGCGACTATCAGATGTTCAAGCCTCTCAGTAATACAGACCGTGGCTATGACCAGCTGCTGTCCAAGACGCAGTTGACGCAGTGGCTGTTCGCGCTCTTTTTCAAGCTGGCCATGCCTGCAAAACGCGGCCATGACCATGTCTTCGGTAACAGTGCAATGGTCCTTGCACCTCTAAGCATGAGCATGTATCTAAGACTACTTATCCATTTGCATAGTGTAGGGTACCCCGCTCATACACTTGCGTCCATTCTCAGCGACATTCTGGAGAATCGCGTTCGAACGACATCACGACCGCCGACCCGTTCACCGTTGCGGCCAGAAGAAGCTTCTCGCTCCCACGCTCTCACAAAGCTCTCGACTGCACCCTTTGTGGCAGAGATGTCCACTCTCACCTCCATGTTCACACGGGTGCTACCATTTGCGCCGCTAGTGAAGCCAGGTACGATTCCGCCGCTAAGGACGCTACGCCGCTGCACTGTAGCCTTCCCGAAGCTACCAGTCATTGAGCATCTCGACCTATATCGGCCTGATTTTGTGATCATTCTCCTGAAAGACAGCGTCATGGCTAGGCTCTTTCCCCACGACGGAGACGGCTCGATCCCGATGCGCCGCCTGCTCACAGACCAGAAATCGCTGGACGCATTGCCACATGATCTCCATGTCATTTCAACCTGGAAATGGGATTTTGAAGAACAGAAAGCAACATTTTGGCTCCGTGAAGATGTCGCTCGCAGTATCGTGGCGGACAAGGTCTTATGGCGGTGTGAGATTTGGCGCACCGACAACTGGCATCCGGCAGATCCTTTCAGCTTCTTCAAGAATACGCTCCAAATGACCATAGGAGAATGTTGGACCGACGGCTAAAAGCTATTGTCCCTCTGCTTCCACGGTAGTACTGATGAGAATTGAGCTAGCAAAAAATACAAGGATATATTTCGTGCCAGGTTCAGGGCGTGATCCACGAGCTTTGCAAGTCTCCTGACCAGGTGCATGATTCTGACTAAGACTCAAGAACAGAATCTATTCGGTGTAATGTTGCGTTGAAGGAGCTGCTAAAGGAGAGGTAGTCGAAGGTTGCAATCTATGTTCTGCATAGCATACGTTGCATTCTGATTGGCCAGGAGGGCGCGGAGTGTGTCATGCCGGACGCCGACCGACTGGTGGGTGCTCTTGCTGCTCTATGCGAAGACATGAAGCAGCGTGCCGAGAACAAGCGCCTTACGCTTGACGTTGACGGTGCCTGCGGTTTGCACACAGAATCTACGCTGCATCCATGCAATCTTCTAGAGCTGTGCAACCGGTTGGACAAGGCTCCTGAAGGTCCGACTGGCGCCCTACACATGGCATGGTCGATCTTTTTGCCGGGTGGACTATGCCACAATCGTGTCCGGCATATTATTGCCGAACATATCATACCTGGACTGTTTAACCTGCTTCCGTATCTCGAGGGGGCCCGTCTATGGGCCGTGGCTGACCAAGCAGTATATTGCACAGCGACAGAACACCCGTGCTGTCATGCTGAAAAGGTATATCAACCATGATCCCGCAAGCTCAAAGGCAACTTGACCACAAACTCAAGCACCATATCGAACACGTCAGGGCGGAAACCAGTCAACAATACAAATACCACAAGCACGAGTAACAACCAGCACCCGCAATGTCGACCACAAACGTGCTCATCACTGGCACAAAATCCGGCATCGGTCACGGCCTCCTCGCCGCATTCGCAGCCCGCCCAAACACAAACATAATCGCCGCCATCAGAGACCCACCGACCTCACCAAAAGCCAAAGCAATGATCACCTCCGTTCCCACTGTTGCAAAAGGCAGCAACATCATCCCTGTGGAGTACGACGCTGCATCCCCCACCGCAGCCCACAACCTCATCAAATCAGTCCAAGCCAGCCACCCAGACATCAAACATCTCGACATCGTCGTCGCCAACGCAGCGATCAATACCCAGTGGGGTCCAAGCCACACCGTCACAGCGAAGGAACTGAACGATCAGCTCGCGGTCAATACCATGGCGCCCATATTCCTTTACCAGGCTACTCGTGACCTCCTACTTGCCTCGGAGCATACACCGAAGTTCTTCCTGATGTCCACGACCCTCGCATCGATGGGTGCTGGCGCCAGGATTCCTTTTCCAACAGTCGTGTATGGCATGTCCAAAGCCGCAGGCAACTACTTCGCTGTCAAGACCAATCTGGAAGAGGATCGTTTGGTGATTGTTCCTGTTCATCCTGGTTGGGTCCAGACTGATTTGGGGAATGATCTTGCGATGCGGAGTGGCGGGACTGCGGCTCCCATGACGGTTCAGCAGAGCGTTGATGGGTTGATGAAGTTGTTTGATGGTGCTACGAAGGAGATTGGTGGGACGTTCCAGCAGGTGGGTGGGGATATGATTCCGTGGTGATTGGTGTGACCAAAGATCTGCTAGATATGTGGAACCAGCGATGCAATGATGGCGGGTATTGATTTGACCATACTTCCACGGCGTGGTCGGTCATGCTTTAAGCAGGATGGTGTGCTATAAATCAAATGCATCGTCGCATACGTTGCTGGTCACACAACCCTCAGCCCTGACTCGTGGGGTGAGGCTGAAAGCCGACTCTTGTCTGGGTGTTGACGAGAGGACGCAGGCACGATCTGATATAGGCACGCAATACTAGGCTCACAGGCAAGCAAGGCTTCACGCGGTCGTGCTTTCTGGCGGTTTTCTTGATCACGTGATGACGAAAACGCGTTGACGAGGCAAGTGCTTCCTACACGCACGCAAGCAATTTTGATGTCGCGATACTCAAATTTCTCGTATGTATCGGGAGGTTAGGGAAGAACAGTCATTTTAGCTGCTCTATGTTCTGTGATGACCAACGAATCCTTACGGCTAACCTGCGGCTGCAGGGCTGTGGAGCACCTAGATGTGGGCTCTCGATCGGAAATAGCTTCGCTGAGAAGCGGACGACGTACAAGCAAATAAGTCGGTTCGCGATGCCCTCATCACCACTTTGAAGCAGGCGGGAATATGTTGTCTGTCCACGTTAGTTGCTATGCTAACCTCATGTTGTTTTAGCACTCACCCATCACCTTCTGCTGTTCCTCCGTCATATCAAATCGTGGGTCGTTGCCCATCACATCTCGCTTATGCCTCTCAACTCCACTTTCAAGTTCACGGTACTCACTGCCCATGATGCTAATTGTACATCCATTGTAGCTCTCATCTGCTGCCAAAAAGGCTGCCGCCCGAGCAGTCTCTTCGACTGAGCTGACAGGAATACCGACTCTCTCTAACTCGGGCACTAGCCATGACACCGATCTCACAGCAGCAGTGTCGGTAACATGTGGTGCAATCGAGTTGACACGAATATTCCAGGTAGGCGTGTGATTCCTCAGGCCGCGCATCAGACCAATCATGCCATGCTTCGAGACAGCATATGTTGGAATGCTCTGGCAATCATAACCGCTCCTCGAAACAGTTGACACGATAACCCCACCTTGGGGCTGCTGCTTGCGCATGAAGTGCATTGCCAGTTTCACGGTCATCATTTGACCCAGGAGAGTCACCTTCAAACAAGCAAAATCAGGCTCAACAGGATCTCCATTGTCGTGTTTGTGGTCAAAGAAGTCCCCTCTGTCTCCAAATCCAGCGTTAGGAACGACTATGTCGATGCGGCCGAAGTCTTTCTCGGCGCGCCTGAAGAGGGCTAATAGACTGCTCCAGCTGCCGGCATCACATTTCTGGTAGATGGGGCCATCGATAGGTTCGGTGGGCGGTTGGACGTCGCCGATCAGACATTTGACGCCGGACTTGGTCAGATAGTGCACGATGCCCTGGCCGATCCCGCTGGAGCCTCCTGTCACAATGGCAGTCTTGCCTTGAAGCTTGTCGCCTGGTTCGCGTTAGCTTGACATTGCTCTGATAGGTTGTATCACTTACCAATATCGGCGTCGGTGATCTTGACTTCTGTCATATCGTTGAGTGATGTCGAGACTCTACTTGGAAATCACGCGTTGCATCTGAAAGTCTATCAGCATAAGGGCAAGCCTAGCCCACCGAGGCTGACTCGCCCCGACATGACTCGCTGGAGGCAGCAAGTGCTTCGGCTCTGTCGCACACTCCTCAGCAGTGTCCAACCTGGAGTAAGAGCCAATGACCATTCACATCTTGAGTGGAACATTGACTCAGCGTCTGTGGAGTTGGAGCCGCTTGCCGAAATGCGGAGAAAGGGTGAATGTTTGCCTCGCTTCGGCTTCTTGACTGATGTGCTAGTATCCCGGCTCCTATGCAGATATCAAGAAGCTCATCCAAGCATAGAACATAAAGGTCTAACATTTTGACAGTACATAATCCCCAAATTGTTCATAGTTCCAAACACTAGACCCGAGACCATGGCAAAATCACTCCGAGAGCAGCTCATCGGCGCGTGGGAACTGATCGAGTATTGCGCGTATATGCCAAACGATGAGTCCGACAAGAAATATCCCATGGGCCCAGAGGCACAAGGCATCATTATGTATACCCCAGACGGGCATATGTCAGCGCAACTCCTCACCCCTGGACAAAAGCAATTCTCAGCACCGGGTACAGACGCCGAATGGGCACAGCTCGGCAAGAACTATGTGGCCTATACCGGCCAGTTCTACCTCGATGAGCAAGGCGACAAGCAAGGACCCATACTCCTGCACCATATGAGGTCAGCAAATCTGCCGTATCTTGTGGGCGATACGCAGCGGAGATTGTGCAAGATTCAGGAAGAGAGTGATGGCAGGTACCTCATACTGAGTCTGGGCGAGACGATGAAGGTCTTCGGGGAGGATCGGATGATAAGGGTGCGATGGAGGCGGATGCCTGACAACCAGGCCACGCAGCCTCCGGAGAGTTCTCGTCTGTGAGCTTGCGCAAGATCTCGTTTTTAGCCGTCGATTTTATCGACGAGAGAGGTTGTCGGAGAAAGGGACATACGTTCGTGTCGACAAGCACGAACAAACGAGGCTTGAAGTACGTTAGCAACAAATGTCGTAGACTATGCGCTCATATATCGTCACACTGCCGTGGTCTTCTTGAAATTAGATCTAGGAACTCGATCGCGGCGAATGGGTACAACTCGCAAGGCTCACAGGAGCGCTGAAAGTCCGATCCATGATCGCAGTCGATAGTAGTTACCCGGATGACCTCGGGACACCGGATGGACATATGTGTCGATGACGGCTCAACACCATCATTGGCATCGGCAATTGGTGTTGACCAGGCCAGACGACAATCTTTGGGGGGCATGCGATGCGCAGGTATACTGGGTCCTAGTACCTGAAGACAAAACACCTCACCTTCGGTGGACGTGCTGACAGGCACGCGCGGTAAAGCTTTCTACAGTAGACTTGGGCAAGTTCAGATAAGATACGGTACGTAGCGGAGTTCCAAGACTGTGTCCCCACAAGCCTCCCATTGGTTGTGTCGATACCTATCTTTACTGGCGTTCAGGCGGCGCATTTCTCCGCACCTCTAGGCCAGCATCCCATCCTCCTCTTTGTCGGTTATGTTGGCCATAGAGCCCAGCAAGAAGCAAGCGTGCCGGAGATGTGCTTTCGAGAGGGCCGGCCTCGAGCTATGCTGCTTGTACTTTCCTAATTTATGCATATCCCCATGGTTCCGAGATAACCATCTTGATGCATGGAGTGATGACTTCGAGATAAAGCTGCCTCGGGTGCCACGTGCTGCTCGATGCCTGAACTTCAACCTCTACCTATGGTCACCAGTCATGGCATCTCACAACACCCAATCCTTCCCGCCGGGGTACACTTGGGCTCCGGGCACAGTAGTCCTCAAGGACCGTGACACCAGCAAAGTCAATCTCTTCCCGATACCAACTTCCGACCCAGACGACCCACTGAATTGGAGCTCATTCCGCAAGTTCCTCAACTATGGCATCGTCTGCTCTTTCATCCTATGGACTTTCGTGCAATTGGATATCGGGTATACCGCATGGGGGCCAATGATAGACCAACTTGGCTTGGACGTATGGATCCTGAACGCAGGAGCAGCAACCAACTACGCCGGTCTCGCCGTCGGCTGCATCTTCTTCATGCCGTTCGTCCACAAATACGGCCGCCGTCCTCTCTACATCTTTAGTTGTGCAGTACAACTGGCAGGTTGCGTCTGGCAGGCAAAAGTGCGGGGCGACTGTGATAGGTGCGAATCTTTTGACTGGTCTGGGGGGAGCGATCTGCGAAACGGTAGTTCAGATTAGCATTGCAGACATCTTCTTCGTGCATCAGCATGCTACGATGAATGCATGGTACCTGCTACTCACTTCTGTGGGCGCGTTCCTTGGTCCGGTGGCGTCCGGATACGTTGCGAATGGTCAAGGGTGGCGCTGGATGTGGTGGTGGTGTGTGATCTTCCTTTCCATCCAGTTCATTGCGACGATCTTCTTCTATGAGGAGTCGAAATTTGTCCCGAAGCGTGGAGTCTCCGCACCCAAGCACGATGGTTTGACCGATGATGGCGTCCAGGGAAGAAAGATGCCCTCTGCAGATCTCACAGCTGTTGAGTCCCAGCAGCCAAGCGGAAACGTCACAGGACTCCACGTCGACCCCAGCATCACACCGAAAACCTACAGGCAGCGCATGGCGCTTTATACTCCCACTGATGCCCCGATCCTCCAACACCTCTACCAGCCGCTCATCATCCTTACTACATTCCCGGCTGTGGCGTACACCGCAATCACATTCGGCTCAGTCCTGGCCTGTTTCGCCATTTTGACGACCATACAGGCCATCTACCTGATCGAACCGCCATACAACTTCTCACCTTCTGGAGTTGGTCTGTTCAACCTTCCACCCTTCATCGGGTGTTTCATCGGCTTCTTTGTGGGCGGTTGGTTGAACGATAAGTCGATTATGTGGCTGGCGAAACGGAACCAAGGTATATATGAGCCGGAACAGAGATTGTGGATGGCTATTCCAGCTTCGGTGTTTTTGCCCGTCGGGATGCTTATTTTCGGTATTGGATTATCAAATGTGAGTTTGAGGCTTTCCATCGCAAACATTATGCTAACACGGTTAGGGCGTCCACTGGATTGTTCTTGCGGTCGGCTGTGTCATTTTCGGCTTTGGGTGGATCGTGTGCTTGGATATAGCGCTTGCATACTGCACTGATTGCTATCAAGATGTAAGACAAGATTCTCCATTGAGTACTTCTCCTGCTGACAGTACACTAGATCGTGGGCGATGCACTGGTAGGTGTTGTGTTCACCCGCAACGCAATCTCTGTCGTCATTCTTTTCGTCCTCGAGTATTGGCTTGCCGGCATGGGCCTTCGAGGCTTGCATATCCTGATGGCATGCGTGATGCTGGCTATTCTGCTCCTGCCTGCGGTTCTCTTGAAGTTCGGAAAGCACGCACGAATCCGAACGCAAGATCGGTACAAGAGCATGGCTGTGAAGCAGCCAACACATAGGACTTTCTGAAAGTGCCGAGGTCAGGGATAGGGGTGTACCAGCATCAGAGTGGGGCGCTGCTGTCATGAATCATATTATGCTCTGCTCAGCTCAGGTGGTCAACGCTTCAGCTTGCTCTCATCTCTCATGATCTCGTCGTTTCGTTGCTCATATCTGCATTGTTCATTCGGGCGTTATTTTCTCCAGATTTAATCGTCCCTCCAAGCAACAAACACATCATCTGTCCTAAATCTCTGCGTACACGTGCTGTCCTGCAGATCCGTGGTTTGACCCGTTCCATAGGCCAAAAGTCCTGCATGAGCAATCATGATCCCGTTGTCAATGCAGAACCTTTCATCTGTAGCATAGACACTACCGCCTCGCTCTTTCGCCATAATCCCCATCATTTCTTGTACCCGCTCGTTGCAGCCGACACCACCGACAATAAGCACTTGGTTAGAGCCGACATGTGCCATTGCTCGTTCTGTGATCTCGACGAGCATACCGAACACTGTTTCTTGTAGCGTGAAGCAGAGGTCTTCGGGCGTGATCTTCTCGCCTGTGGCGGGGTCGAGCAGTTTGCCAGCATTCATTTGCGAGGCGTACTCATCAACCTTCGCAAGAATCCCAGAGAACGAACAATCCATACCTTTGACGGCATATGGCAGATCGAGTAAGACTTTGCCCTTTTTCGCCAGTTGCTCAATGTTGTATCCAGGTGCTGGGTCATTAGGGATATTCAACGTTCGCGCGAAGCGATCGAGGCAGTTACCGACTGCTATGTCCAGCGTCTCCCCGAATATACGATACCGCTGCATGCTGTACGCGATAACTTGTGTGTTACCTCCACTCACATATAGCACAACCGGATTGGTAGCGCCAGTGATTTCACGGCCCATCTCGATGTGGCCCACACAGTGGTTGACGCCTACCATTGGCTTGTCCCATAACAGACTCATTGTTCGTGCGGCGATGGCGACACTCGTCAGTGGTGCGCCCATGCCTGGCCCTTTAGTGTAACATATGCAGTCGACATCGTCTATCGATAGTTTCGCTTCGACGAGTGAGCGGCGAACTAGATCTGTGACATGCCGCCTGTGATGGAGTGCTGTGTCTTTGGGAAGGAAGCCTTCGCCTGGTGGTGCGTTGTAGGTGTCTCTGATGTTTGATAATATCTGCGCCGGTGGAGGAGGCTTTAGGCTGTTTTTGTCATGTTGTGGATGGTAGACTATGCCAACGCCTAGCTTGTTGGCGCTGCCTTCTAAGCCAATAGCGATCATCGTGACGCGATAGACTGCTTTTGATTTGTATCTCAGTCTCTAGGCTCAGATGCCCAACAGCCGTGAAATGTGCAAGGCGATGTTTGAAGTATAATTGCAGAGTACGTCCGGTGTAGATCGATCAAGTTGGTGTCAAGGTCAACTTTATTCTTTAACTCGCCTTCCTGGTAACCCAACGCCGGACCACTCCTGCACGCAAGATAATGAGAATTCTGGGCTTGCTGAGACTATCAACCTGTCAGGGGCCTATTCCGAACGTCTACGCTGTGTAATATGCGATACAATCACACTTCGACCAATATGATGAGAGAATATGGTCATCGATGGCCTCTGGTTTTACGGAGAAACGATATTGCGGCCTTCGAAAGAAAGAGAAGCAGGATCGGCGCGGGCAAGTGCCCCGAGAAGTCAAAATGATGCGAGTTTGTGAGAGGAGTGGGCCAGCGGTCATGCTTGCGCCCACACATCATTCCTTGTCACCTGCCAGTGCTTCGTTGTCAAGTGCCGCTGAGTACCTCACCTCCTCTCATACTCAACTCTGCATTTCTTCTATCTGACGATTCTTCAGATATTTATTCATAATTTCAGCGCTGGTGCTCTACAATATCAGATACCCAGTTTATTTCAGTTCGGCATGATGGCTGGCTCGATATTGGAACCATGACGGGAATGTCCTGGCTTGGTAGCCATCCTCCCATGGACTGACCAAGCACACCAAAGATTATATCCTACATCCTCTCCGGCGAAGCAGCATGTCTATTCCGGCGACCTTCAGCGGACACCGCGCTCATCAATCCGATCCGGCTTACAACTAGCCGCCATCTGAGTTCCAATACCCCAGTATCCCAGCGTTGAACCTCTACGGTGCGGACAACGGCATCGGTGACATCTACGCAGTCAGAGACACCTAGTTCTGCAAGAGAAGATGACGGTAGCGGCAGGTTTCAGAGTACAGCGTCGACGATCACATCCGACAAGCACTACCCGCCCTGATCTGCGCCACATGCAGGCTCAAGGATGTGCCTCAACGTTGGTTCAGTCCTAGCACGTGTGCTGGGAATTGAGAGATCTGCTCGTTGATACGAGACTCTGGTCGAAAAAGAAAAACCGTTTCCTCGATTTATGACACCATGAAATTTCGGGAAGACGACAAAAGCCCTGCAAATGACTGGGGAAGACCATCGCTATTGGCATCACGATTTTTATATTCAAACATGGTCAAGAAAGTATTCCTAGGAACCTCCTGCAGCTATCTGCGCTTGTGGAGGTTGAACAGGAGCATGACCAGCATTAGCCTGCTCTATCTGTGCTCTTCTGGCATTCGCAGCCTGGGTATCAGCCGACGACCTGGCCATAAGCAAGCTTCGCTCATTCGACTGTCGAGTCGTTTGTCCCATATGACTGCCATCGAAGAGCGTATCCTCGTCGTCTTCGTCCTCCGAGTCACGATCGTACTTGAAACGGTCGTCATCTGGACCGCGGTCTTGTTTGCTTCTGAATGCAAATCTTCTATCCACCAATATTCGACCTCCTCTTCCGATCCTCCTTCTGAACGCTGGTGGTTGGGGCTTGTCCTCGTCTTCATCATCTGGCGTTGCATATCTGAAGGGCGTCGACGATCTCGAAATATCCTTCATCTCAACATCGCCATCATCGGTCGGCTTCTCGGCTATTGCCTCATCCTCCGAAATGCTAGCTGGAGGCGTTGGCAGATATGTGGCAGGAACAGCAGGCAGAAATTGTGCATCCACGTCACGAAAAGCGCGGTCCTTCTCCGGTGAAAGAGGAAATGTCGTCTTGTCGACATATCCCTCGTTCCATCGAATGTGCTTCTCCACATTGAGTTGAATCTCACTTTCGATGGCACGTTGTCTCTCGGCGCGCAGATCTTCGATCGTCTTAAGCTCTGGACCTGGTCTGGCACTGACAAGCTGTTGACCTAGCTGCTGATCTGGTGGTGGCATAGGTGGGGCCAACTTCTGCTTCTTCTGGGTGATGAGAAGATCATCGTCACCAGTCTGCTTGAGTTTGCGCTTGAGTTCTCGGAAGGCTTGTCGTTGTTCGAAGACCTGCTTATCGATCTCGAGCTGGTCTTTCCTCGCTTGCTCACGCTGCTTCACCATGCGAAGCAAGTCTCTTGCCTGCTCTAGTTCAAAGCGAAGCTTGCGCAACTTCTCAGCACTTTGCAGATCACGATGCCGTGTCTTCCTAGTCTGTCGGATCTCGCGGCGTCGGAAGCAAACGTAGGGGTCAGCATCATCACTCTCCTTGCCAGATTCGAACAGCAGCTGTGGTGGCAGGGCGCTGTTACCCTTGGCTGCTCGCCGGGCCGACCAATGTTCGTATATTGGTTTGGCATATGTTCTCACCGCGTCTGGCGTCGACTCGGTGGTGTGCTGAAGAAGCTCTTCCAGGGACATGACCTCCGCACTCACGCTAGCAAATGGTTGCTCTATCGATACGGTTTCCTCGAAGAAACTCATCACCTCCTCAAACTGGTCTTCGCTTATCGGCGGCTGGCCAGACAGCTTGCCATTGATGAGTTTCAAGTTGAGCTCATCCTCCTCATCCATACAGTATGAGATGGGATTGCAGTCCTCGACCGTCGCCGACGACCGTATGTACGTGTTTGGCTGCTGCCATCCTTTCGGATACAACACATCATATTGGATGTCACTTGATATGGTAGGTGGCGTGGGGATATATGCATCTTTTATCTTCTGATCTTGTTTCAGAACCTGTGATGCTTTGATGGCCTGTTGCAGATGGTATTCCTGATGCACATGTTAGTTGAGAGGGATGACTAAGCAGGTAAGTACTCACCGATTCCTCAGCTTTTTCTACACCAGTCTCTACCTGATTACGCACGGCATCGATATCATTGATCGCATCGACTTGCTCCTCACGAAATATATGTACATTTTGTTTAGGAGTGAGCTTTTTTGGTCGAGTGTGCCGACCAGTAGCGCGCGACATTTGAATGTAATGTGAGGATTAGGCGTGGCCAAAATGGGGGTGCAGCGACAACATGAAAAATTAGCTCGGAAATCGACCGAGCGGCGAGCAGTAGGTGAGTCCCAGTGCAAGAAGACACCTCAACTTCAGAAACGCGGTGACTGTTTGTGTCGCATGCACCCACAACTTTTGACCGTAGCGACAAAAATTAGTGGTTTTGGTATTGGAATGTAGCGCTTGATCAGCGGATAATTTTAAGTCGATTATTGTGATGGTTTTTGGGTGGTTGTGGTTGGGTTTTGATGGACAAAGAGTTGCGCTGAATTGTGGTTGTTGCGCTTTTGGAGTGGTAGAGGGACTTGACGGGCGATAATTTTTGGTGCAGGGGAAAGCGAGTTGGGTTGGCTGCGGTTGATGGAGAGGGATGATGCGAGAGTGACGGAGGCGAGACGACACGACATGTTCACCAAGGCCGCTGCCGTTAGTTGAGGGGCAGAAATATTGACCCCTTCTGGAAAGGAGATTGCATTGGCAAAAGCAAAACAAGCTGTTGGGCGTGGCCGAGGGTCTTGTTGCGCAGTTACACTATTCCGTTTGTGGTTGGCTTCGACCCCTGATCTAAGCGTGATGTTCGTGCCTGAGGCCTAAAGACTAATCTAAGTATGAACTGGTGTGATATGCGGTCACCGGTCGGTCTGCGTTTGGCCGCACTGCGGTGTTCGTGCTGACGCCAAATGTTCTTTGTCGCACTGCATGCCACTACCTACCTATCTTGAGCTGAAGTAACAACCGAGTATATTCACCCAACACAAGCCTACACCGAGTGAGAAGAGCCACATCAGTGAAAGTCCTCATATTTGAGTCTCTTGAGCACACCGACGCCGTATACTCGCCTCATCCCGAACAACTCAACCAGCGGCAGGACCGCAGCCCATCCAACCGCAACCATGTCAATGAACACGCCCCCCACAACCTCAGAGCCTAACGCTGCCGCACTGTACGACGCAAGAAGTCGGCAGACTGTCCATGGGGTATTGGACAATATTGTCGCGGGGTCGAATTGTATGTTTGCATGCCTGCCTGCCTTTCCCTGTACGTACACGTGGGAGGGCTGAGCTGACTTGACGTGTGCTGTAGTTGACAAGGAGGAGGTCGATCGGTTACGGAAGAGGTTTATGAAGTTGGATAAGGTGGGTGAACAAACGGGAAGAGTGAGGTGGGAGAGGAGAAGCGAGGGCTGACATACATGGGTGTAGGATAACTCGGGCACGATTGAGAGGGAGGAGTTTTTGAGTTTACCGCAGGTTTCGAGTAACCCTTTGGCTACGAGGTGAGTGAGTGAGCAAGTACAGCATAGCACAGCAGAGCACGATAAAGAGGCTGCGCGGACAGATGCGTTAACACCTATGTCTGTCTTTCGCGGGACCACCACCGCAAGCCTGTCAGCCACCTAGCACATCCACCCTAGGCTAGTGTAGTATCTAACACATCCACCCCAGAATGATCGCCATCTTCGACGAAGACGGCGGCGGCGACGTCGACTTCCAAGAATTCGTCCTCGGCCTCTCCGCCTTCTCCTCAAAAGGCAACAAAGAAGAAAAACTCAAGTTCGCATTCAAAGTATACGATATCGATCGCGACGGATACATATCAAACGGGGAGTTGTTTATCGTGCTGAAGATGATGGTGGGGAGTAATCTGAAGGATCAGCAACTGCAGCAGATTGTGGACAAGACGATTATGGAGGCGGATAAGGATGGGGATGGGAAGATTAGTTTTGAGGAGTTTAAGGGGATGGTGGAGGGGACGGATGTTAGTATGAGTATGACGCTTGGTGAGTTTTGATGTGAGTTGATGGGGGTGTGTGGGTTTGCTGACTTGTGTAGATGCGTTTTGAGTGGGATATGATGAGATGATTTGAGGTGAGATGAGCTACGACATTGACATGGATTCGAGGACGAGGCTGTGGACGACTATATTGTAGCGGACAGCATGCACTATTATTTGGTATGAAGGGAATTCTGGAGGTTCTCTTCCTGGTCAAGATTTATTTGAGACAGCAGAAGTTATTACGTACTGTCAATGAGACTGTCACTGCTGCCTGAATCAGATGTTTGATGCCTCATATCTTGTACAGCACAGTCAACCGGCAATACACTGCACCTGCTGATATGAAGCTGAAGGCACCCGGGAACGCGTTTCAAGGTGAGTTTTGATTCTCGGCGGATAGCCACCACTCACTCCTGACCAGATTCTCGTGTGGTCAAGGCGAGAGAGATAGTCATTGGTGCGACACTTGCTGCGTTCTTGATGCGACGGTTTCCTTTGCAGCATGTTGCTGGGAGTAGGCAGGTCAAGTTGCAATTGAGTACGCCACGACCTTCATGCACGCAAGTCAAGCATGACGCTGCCACGACAGAAGCGGGCTAAGTCTCCCTGCCTGACCTCTTGGATTGACTCTGTTGCCGGAACTCTGACGCAGGACGGCTTCGGACATACCACTGTTTCTGTGTGCCAGGTTAAGGCGAGGCCTCGTGCTTAATTTCGCGATGAATATCAGTCTTGAAAGGTGCATCCGACCTAAGGCGTAATCTTAGTGACTTATTATCTTCCCACTCACTGCACAATCACTTAAGAGATATCCGTTCGATGCGCGGGATCCCGAATTTGCCTTGTCCGATTAGGTGAGCAATTCGTCTGCAGTAGTAGGCAATCAACGCATTAACTCCGTACTCGGATTTTCGCCAGCTCAAGAAGTAAGGCTCGCATTCAACCACCGTCTGTGTGAGTGCTTGACCTCGACGCACTGGAGGATTTGGTTACCTTCTTCATTGCTAAGGGGTCTATCACACCAGATAGAATTCGGAATGCTGACCTGTCGCCTTATCGAAACCACCTGGGTCTGGTACGTAGGGCATATCTAGCTACTGATGGGTCTGCAGTCAGTTCGTATGGCCTAGATCCTCTGCTCGCGGCATATTTGAGCGTAGGGAATGTGGGAAAGAAGTACCCGGATTGGACAGGTGTGGAGGGAAAGGAGTAATCGTATTCACGGGTTGTGTAACGATGATACTCTCTAGACTATCATTGTCCGAGTTGTATGGGCTGAATCGAGGTGGACGGCTGTACTGCTCCTGTGGGGGGATGACAACGTTGCCCCAATTGCTGAGCGCAGGCGATGGCGGTGGGGAATCGTGCTTAATACCTGCTCGCTCTTGTGAGCTTGTCTTACTTAGTTTCGTCCACAATCGACCGAACAAGTTGAGTTGCTTTTTGACAAGAACCTTTTCGACGATGGTGTCGGGTGTGTGAGAGTGTTCTGGGGAGGGCGCTGCAGATCTTGAGTCGTCGTTCAAGAGCTGACTGATTGAGACATACCAGAAGTGTCGGTGCAGGTCTTGGGATACCCGGATATCGAACGAGATCTTGAGAGATAGCTTCTTGCAGTGCACTCTGTAGGGGCATTGAAACAGCCTCTGAAAGCGAGCATTGTGGTGGATGTTTCGCCACGTGCTAATTCAGATAAGAGCCAGCCGAGTGGCACCTCTACCGATGCTGAAGGACGATCCTTGTTTTTGGACTCCTGGATGGAACCATCATAAGAGACTGACAGTTCAGGGGTACGAGTCGTGACTAGACAGATAGGGGCAAAGTCGAGGTCGAATCCAAAATACATGAGAAGCGGCTGCTTGTAATTGGGAAGGCCCTTCGGCAGGAAACATCCAGTCACTTGGTGCTGGTATTCCCTCATAAGGAGTAAAAAGTCGTCACCAAGCTCGCAAACCGAGGCAGATTTAGCCTTGCCACCGTCTGGATTTTCGTGTTGTGAAGGCGTCTTGATATCCTTGAAAGAGCAAGACAAGGCGTAGGATAGCTCCTGAGGCATATCAACCATGGATTATCTAAGGAAGATCTGTCGATCTTTGATTGCCATTGTATCACGCTTTGACGCGACGATATCGCTGTTGAGCATAATTGTATCTTCGCCGTTGACAGAAACACGAACGAGGTGATTCGCATATTGTGTCTGTCGAAGGAAGATGCCGAGCCTTTCGTAACCACGCACCGATGTTTGCTGGGTCTGAGGTCCCTTTGTCAGAACTCGGCCACAGCTCAATGGCGCTACGTAGGTGTTCATTGTCCATGGTATCAACATGAGCTTGATTGCGAGGCCCGAATTTGATAGTGTGTGTCCAAAGCGCGTATCGTTGGTAGGGTAGATACATCTGAGATCGTGTAAGTCGGCAAAGCACGATGGAGAGGGTGCTAGTACTGGCTTCTCCTCACGTTCGTCGTGCCATGCGAAGAGTGTCTGGTCGTCCGACTGCTTGATAATTTCTTCTTGTAGACGCCGAAAGGCATTCTCGCCCTCTCCATATAGCATAGGCATATTGACTTTGAAAATGCCGAGCAGACAGTATGCCTCGTCCTCGGGTCGGCTGGTCTGTCTGTGAGCTGCCCAAGACATGCGTTGGGCAATTGAGTAATGAGGAAGATCTGCCTTGCTGCGTAGGACGTTGGCATTTATCTTGGTGATGCCGTACAGCAAGTCGCTCATATCTGCTTTAGAGCCTAGGTACTTCCACTGGCCGTTATAGAATCGAACGTTAGTAGGTGCAATAAGCTCCTGGAGGGTCCATCCACGAGTGAACCATGCACTGTTCCCAAAGTCTCGGAACGAATTAACGTCACTCAGAAAAGCGTAGCACTCTTCAGCCTGTTCGTACCAGAGATACATGCTGTTGATGGATTCAGTCAATTCAGCGCTGCTGCTCTTGTCGATGCAACAAGAATCGATCCAGACGTATTGGAAGCCGCGCGAGGCCGCTATACGACAGCACGAGATGATCTTCGGCCATGCTTTGAATTTGCGTATCATCGCACGATCTTCTGTGATGTCTCGATAGGTGACTTCCTCCTCATTCCAGCGGTGTGAAAGAATCCCATATTTGGGTGTGTCCTTGTGGAACTCCTCCAATTTCAGCGTCTTCACGTTGAGTAGCCGCATTGAAATATAGACGCGTAAAGGTGTTACACGGATTCGCAGAGTGCGATAACCAATGCCAGTGATACCTGGCACGTAGATCTTGCTTCATACTCCTGGCTCAGAAAGCTCGAGAAGGAGAAATGCAGGATACTAGGTCATGATGTTGTTTGCCCTTCATATGTCGCAGTCGCCATTGAGGCTATGGTTTTCGTGCAAAAGTGCTTAGGGGTCGAGAAGTCAGGGACGATGCAGCCACAAGCTCTTTCATGTCCTCTCTCGGCCATGGTGTGCCTGGAGAATGCTTCTCATAGGTGGAGGTTGCAAGAGCTCGCTAAGACAAGATCTAAGCCTCTCATAGTGTTTTGCTCAGAGCACTGCGTTATACAGTAATCTTCTGTTAGGACGAAGGAAATCCTAACAGCATATCCATTTTCTATGTTCGTAACGATGAAGCATAAGCATTAACAAAAGCCAGGAGAAGTCGCCAGACCTAATGCGTTACGGCTCATGCTTTTGATGAGGCGCGTTCGTTTTCTTGGAGGTTTACTGTAATATGTTGTTTTCATACTGACTCAACATCAACATGTTCACTGTATCGTTACAACGATGTCTAGCATGATCTGGGGATGGATGACCCATTCAGGCTAGAAACGATCTGAAGATAGAAGACTGTCTCCGGTGCAGGAACAATTGCCGCATTACTGCCTGCAACTTAATTAGGTAGCATGTTACGTAAGCATCGGTATCAGGAGATGGAAAGTGCATGCCGACCCGCAAAAAGGTCGCAGTTGCATTTGCGGTCACATGGTCTGATACTGGTGCTGCATCTATCTATTGTTACATTCAACCGGATATTAATACCCATAGTAAGAAGAAGATCATTAAGACACCGAACATCTTAGCCACAAGCCAGCGGTTCCCCTGTACCCTGTTCCAGTATTTCAGCAGTTCTGTTTGCGCGCCCTGTACATTGTCCACGACATCCTCGGTATTAGCGTCTATCCTTTGTAGCATTTCACCCTGCTCCGCTACCATGCCCGCTAATTGACCGAAGATGCCACCCAGCTCGTTGATGGTCCGTTCTATGGCTTCTATCGCCTGGCCTCTTTCTTGTATGTACGTATTCGGGGCTTGTGCCTCCTCCATCATCAGTAGTTGTTGGTCCGACTGGGGCATATTTATGCTTAAATGTGACTGTGACGAGGGTTCCAAGGTGAGTAGATCATTCGCAGAGGACTGTGCTGCTCGATTCGATTTTTGACCTGCGCCCGTCTGGTAGAGTGGAGATTCTGATCTCAAGTTGTCCTGGAACTGAGTCGAGCGTGCCGATACACTGCTCACAAAGTTCTCTGTCCGCGATCTGCTCGCTTGGATGTTCTTGGTGCGGACCTCGAGAGTGTCCTTGAAATTGGCGGCTACGTCGGCGACTTTATTTTGGAGGAGGAGCACGACGTTCTTGTTATGTTGGCCTTCTTGATCTTGGGATTTCGGTTGGGAGGAGTGTTGTTGGGCTGTGGTGGTCTGAAGGTTCGATATCTGAGAATTTAGGCGTGCTAGGTCCTGTTTTATGACAAAGGTGAGCTCGTTGATTTCAACGGGCCGGTCATCGAATATTGCTTTCTTGCGGGCGACTGGAACACCGTGTCAGTACCATGGTCTGTAATAGCGATGTGCTGAGGTATCCTTACGCTGGGCTAATCTCTCTAGCTTGCCCATTGTCGCAGTTATGCCTCTGCCTATTGCAGCGGCATCACGAGCGAACTGTGAGCGGGCACTGCGAGGAGCTGCATCTCCGTTGGCGTCTTGCTTCTGTTGCTGCGATAAGAGAGACTGCCGTTGCTGGGTCGTCGGTGCTTTCTGCCGTTTCTGCGCCTGCGCAAGAATTGTTTTGAACTCATTGGTTCGGTCCTGTATCGATGTGACCATTGTGCTGTAGGATCTGTCCTTGTGTGGCGATTATGGTTCTATGTAGAGATTGTGACTTTCTTCACAGAATTGTTGTCAGGAGTCGTCGTGGTTGCCGCCGGAAGCGGATATTATGGGATTGTGTATGGTATTAATCCAGGGTTCTCGGCGATGAAGAAGATCTGTCTCTTCAGATGGCTGCAAAGGACTCGTCGGGAAGGGTGTGTGCCTGTTGTACAATAGTTCGAAAAGTATATGGAAATGTTGTCCTCATCCAAAAATCGCCGTCCCGGAACATGCGCAGGTGCAGTATGGTAAACTTCGGTCCTCTTTGTTGCGTGCAGGTGCAGGTGGTGCCCCCCGGGCCGTCAAACTACTCGAACCAGCCTCCGTTTTGACCCCGATCGACTTCGATCTGTCCCACCAATCGTAGGGGGAGTGCCACCTAAGCTAGGCCACTTTGGAGGACAGCTGTGGCGCAGCTGGGCTTCTTACGCTCCTCCCTCCCAAAGCCGAGTGCACGTCAGAACGATGATCCTGGCAGCTGCAACTGCCAGGATTCTTGGTTGTACAAAGCATAATCAGCCTTCTATCTGCATTTGTCCACCTCAACTTGAAGCTGTCGCCAGCCATGCTTCATTAATTACTACATCTGTTGACTCGTTTCTTTGTCGTTTTGCAGCTTGCCTGAGCGTTTACCTGCGCAGTCACCTTAGTCCGGCTGCTGGTTCGCGATTGAGACGTTGATACCCAATTTGCTTGTTGTTATCGCCAGCGCACGGGAGCACTACACACTACGAGTAGGACTCAATACACCTCACCGTTGCAGCGCTGTGCGACTTGCCTGCAGTCCGACATACCCTCTGACCGCCTTCAATTACGAGCACGACTACGATTACGAGTACCCATGCCGTCAACCATAATCTTTGTATTCTAATCATATCTACGACGACATACATCCCATATCTGTTCACCATGTCGCAGCCATATTCTTACCAACCTAATGTAAATCGCAGTGTGACGAGAAAATGGGCAGAGGCGAGACAGGTCGATTACGGCGGCGATGACTGGGGAGACGACGACGATGACGATGATGGATATGACGAACCAGCATATCCGCCTTTGTCTCAAGGGAGACGAAGCTTCACGAATCCTCCACCCCTGAACACTTCACATAGACTGTCCTTCGATCGAGGTCAAGAGCAGCGCGTCTTCTCTGCCTCTGCTGCCCAACCGCAACAGGGCCTGCCTCCCCACCAGAATGCGCCACCGGGCGATCCTCGCTTTTACTCTCAACAGCCTGCTGCTGAGCCAAGCGGAAGAACATCGATTGATGCATTCAGAAGAGATGGTCCACGTCCAGAGAGCAGAGATTCGAACACTAGTGCAAGACAGTTTCCGCCCCGGAAAGCAAGTCTGGGCCATGGTGATTTCCCGGATTATGCCCGATCGCAACCTGCACCGCCCGTTCCTGCACCTGCTCCACAAGAGTCTGATCCAGCTCCAAGGTTCATTACTCCTGCCGAAATCTACAGACGTCACGCAGAAGAAGAACGAAAACGCTCTCAAGAATCCTCGCGCCCTAGTATGGACTCGATTGCAAAGGATGCCTCCGACCGCACTCCAAAGCAGTCCATAGATATTGATTCCAACCGGAGGCGCCAACCGACCCTGGACACGGTAGCAGAACGTAGAAGTGAGTATTTGGAGAGTCCTGTTGCGTCTCCGATCATGCCTACATCGCATGAATCTCAGCAGCATGCCGCCCCGTCTCAAATCCAGAGAATTGATACCGATCTGCCGGCCCGCTTTCCTTCAGCCTCATCGAGATACACTGACAGGCCTGATCCCATATCTGCCTCTACTGCCGAGTCGCCATTTCCTTCGCGCAATGCCAGCCAAACAGATCCTCATGCCCCACCCCTACCACCACCATCACCACCACCACAAGTGGGTGGTCTGCCAGTTATCACGAGAGGCTCAAGTTTTGGCTCGTCTTTCTTCGCAGGTGACAGCGCAGCTGACAGTCACACATCACCCCATCAGCCAGATCACCCGCCACCGGTGCCAGACAAAGATGCCGGAGAAAGCAGTCTCCAGCACAGGCCATCTCATGGTTATCGGACAATGGTCACTGACGCATTTCAATCCGAGAACCAGAAGCTAGGCTCACCTGCTCCGACCGACAACTCGATGCATCGATCAAACACTACAAGCACTTCTGAGATTAGCCCAATCTTCGGCAGATCCCAAGAGCCAGACTGGGACAGCGCCCTAGCAGAGAATGCGAAGCGAGTGAATGACCATGATGCCAGCCAAGGTGAACTAAGCCATGGAGATTTCACCCCACCCAGAAGACTCGGCACCAACCGGAGACACAGCCCCTCCCCTGCGCGAAGGCCACTCAGTATGGAGGCACCTTCTATCCCAGAGCCTCAATCGGCCGTCTCTATGTCTCAAGATAGTCCAGCAGCCACTCAGGACATTGCTAGAGAGGCACAGTTGAGAAGGCCAGGTCCTGCTGTCTTGGTTCACTCAAGAGGCAACAGCAGAGAATCACTACGTGGTGAGGGTTCTGGGACAAGCCACAAAGTCTCAATCCCGTCTCTGCGCAACCAGCAGTCCTATATGTCAGAACTGTCCGAGCGGTCAAATCAACGTACTGCCTCTGAAGAATGGGCCAACTGGTCAGCTGCTCAGAGAGAAGCTCATGCGAGACATGGTATACAAGACAGCAATCCTGCAACACCTGGCCTCGAACCATCTGGCATGTCGTCTCCTGCTCCTCAATCCGAGTCGCTCGAGAAGAACGTGCAATCGACGGGACCCGCTAGCAATGAAGATATGAAGCCATCTGCTGCAGTTTCAGGCCTTCCATCACAGCGACCACACATGGCACGAGACGAGAGCTTCCGACCAGTCCTGCCTGGCGGTTGGCAGTCTTCGGCTAGCATACAAAAGGCAGCAACGCCTGAGCCCTCAAGCATGTTACGCCCCAGGCCTGGTTTTGTTAACCCAGCGACCAGGAACGAGAGTACCGAAAGCATTCCTACGGCAACTGCACCACGTTCGGCAAATTGGAGGTCAGAGTACACTGGCGTCCAAGCCCAGGCTTTTGCTGCTGCAACTGCTGCAGGAGATGCTCTGGCTGGTATCTTCAACGGTCCGTCACTAACTTCACGTGGTGGCGACTCTGAAGTCAGTAGCATCAACGAAACTGACGACGAATCTGCAAGCACTCGTCAGGACCCCACGCTCTTCACCAGGGATTTCGCCGCTTCCACACCGGAGCAGGAGAGACCTGCTTACTCTGATTCTTCGGCAGCTCGCGATTTCGCGAGCACCAGGCCAGAAACATCAGATGCCTCTCAAGTGACTCCTAAAGCTCATCAAGGACCTTTCACGGGTGCAGAAAAGCCGGCCCCATTATCTACCTCGCACCCCGGACTGAAGAGAACTGGTACAGATTCAGTACATGCGGATTCACCCACTAAAGAGTCAGAACGTTGGTGGAGCGATGAAGAGGAGGAAGCGCCTACAGCGCCAGCTCCACTTCGTACAAGTCGAATGAGCACAATTGAGCCGACAAGGCCTCCCATCCCACATTCAGATTCAGACGAACCTGATGCCGACCAGTTGCATAGCGACATCGTCCAGAGTTTGACACCGAAATCATCCAATATCGTACCGACGTCGATAGCGAACCCTGGCCGAGTTTCACCACTGCGGCATGAGAACCAAAGGCCAACTTCGCCTCCATTCGCTGCTGCTGCGCTTGCTGTTTCGCCGGCAAGGGCTTTGCAAGAACAGAATTCATGGGGGCCTCTTGCTCCACATTCCAAGACGGTATCACCTGATAGAGAGAACCTTCCCGTGTTGGCTAAGGCACCGACGCAAGCAGAACTGACCGACAGTGACAGCGAGCAGCCGGCCTCTACCACGCAGCCTGAGAAGGATCAATTAAGTGACGTCGTTACTCCTTCGACAGGGCTTGAGACTACGCGGGGTTTGAACGGGACACCGCATCCTCAAGAGTCTGCGCCTTCAGCTCCTAACTCATTTACCATCGGCAACGATCTACCGACCCTACCACAAATCCCTACTGCCACAGAGCCAGAACCAGCTAGGTCGTCGTCTGTAGCGTCGTCCGAAATTAGTGCCCCGTCTCCGATTGAGCCTCCCGCAACAACGGTCAACAAGCCAGCGTCTGCTCACGATGATGAGTATCGTCTATCTGACACTATGCCTTTTCAGGACCGAGCAGATCGAGCACTTGCCAAAGACCTACCGAAGCCCATCACAGCCACAAATGGAACAGCAGAACGATCGTCGACTCCAACAAGAACCCAGGATGCTCCCTCGCCTGTCACACCCAGATCTATGAATGCTGCTCGGCCCTCCTTCGCATACGATTCGAGTCGCGCATACCCTAGGGATAAGGTGCCCTTCGAGCAAATCAAGAGCATGGGTAGTGCGCAACAGCGCATCAAAGCCTACAACGACAACCGAGATGTCTATACTCAGCCTGTTGGGCAACTGGAGAACTGGTTGACCTTCATGAATACCCCCGAGCATGCTGATGCATTCGCAGCTAAACCAATCTCAAGCGCATCATCCGTATCACCACGTCCACGTTATCAGCAACGTGACTCGACTGGTGCACCTAGTGGAGCCAAACAGATCCAGGAGGATGGAAAGAAATTGCTTGCTTCTGCAAGCAAATATGGAGCAAAGGCTGGCGTACTTGGGAAGGGATTGTTCTCGAAGGGCAAGGAGAAGTTCCGCACTGCTAGTGCTGGTCAAAAGGTAGCTAGATGATCTTCCTTTCCTTTGCTTTGGAGTGAACCATATGATACCCGACGATGCCTTTGTCTGATGAGACACATGGACGAGATAGCGATAATGCATTTGCTTTTCACCTTGAATCTTGTCCTTTTGTTGACTTGTGTTTTCTTAGGGCTCCCTTATGGGTCGAGATCAAAACGCGAGCTTGCCCGAAGTCAGCCGAACATCCTGCACCTCGAACAGCGTTGCTCCTCAAATTCCCACACCGTCGATGGCTACTCCAATTGATGAATCGTCATTGTCAACATATTTCAGTAATCCGGATGCCAACGTCAACGACCGCACAGCAGCACAACGGGTGGCCACGAACCCACCATTTTCGCCGATCTCAGAAGTCAGCACAGACCAGCTAGACACAACCAAGACACTCGATAGAGCATTCAGTGCTGTTAGTGAGGAACAATCGCCACAGTCAGGCAGCACCGTGAGGCCAGCGAACCCGACTTCCTCACCTACTCCAAAGGCAAAGCAGTTGTTCGAAGGCGAAAAGAGAAATTCTGTCGGAGCTGCTAATGCCCTGAGTACCGAACATAATGGAGACCGTGTACCTGCAGACATCTCGGAGAGCAGGAGCATGGACAACAGAAGAGACTCCAGTGTATCGGATGTTTCGAGTGTTAGTGCGCCTGACGATCGCAGACATAGTCTGGCTGCGAGGACCATTAGCCCACCACTCGAAAGTCAAGTATCGCGCGGTGATCAGCCTCTTCCTCAACGTCAGCCGTCACGAACAGTTAGCCCACCTGCTGAATCTCGGCGGCCTCAACACGCTCCATCGTATTCCACCGCCATGGCTTCTGCCCCTCTACAGACGAAAGAGGCAGAAGCGGCACAGGACCAAGAGCAGGAACCGACTTTGCCTGCATACACTCAAGCTGCCTCGCCAAAGCCACCAAAGATTGGACCAGGCGCACAGATCGTTCCTGTTGCTCGGATCAGACAGGATCAAGATTTGCCTAGAGCTGAACAACAGCGGCCGTTCTCTTTCATAGGGTCGGAAAGCTTACTGAAAACAGGACATGGAACGAACCATTCGATCGATAATCCAGGTGTCAGTACTGGAAGCCCAAGCACAGCTCAAGATACTGACCACACCGACCGACCGCAACTAACTCCTGGCGGTGGTAGCCGAGCGCAGAATGCCGAGAGCCCTCTGCCAAGCGCTAGGCGTAATCCAGAGGACTTCGGCCGCAAGAACCAAGAAGACTTTGCCAAGCTACGTCAGCAGCCACCACCACCTGTTCCGCAACCTCAGCAGGATGGACATTATCGCATTCCGGGTCCATATGGTCATGAGCTCCGACAACCGAAGCCAAAGACGTCCACACCAGTGCTTCAGCAATTTATGCCAGCACAAGGTACAGCTCCGTCGAACGGTGATGTCTTTGACGATGTGCCCACAGCTCCGAGTGGTAATGCTTTTGCAGCAGTAGCAGCCGCACAGCGACAGAATCAGCAACCAGAAGGTGATGCGGTTGATGCAGCACAGGCTCGGACGCAGCATATGCCGGGAGCATTCCCAGCCCCTCAAACGCCTGCACCAGAACGCGAACGTGGTCGATCTAAGCTGTCGTCTTTCTTCCGATCTCGGTCAAAGTCACGGTCGCGTCGTCTACAGAAAGAGCAGCAAAAAGAACAGCGACCAGATCCACGACCAGATGCGAATCGTCGAAACAGCCTGTTCAAGCTCGGTAGCAGAAGTAGTATGAACGCGGACCGGCAAGGAGAGCCAGAGTATGATGAGATTGCGGATCAGACAACTCAAGCGACGGCAAGGCCTGAAGCTGGATCAAGAAGACTGAGTAAGGATCTGTTCAAGAATATGACTTTCGGTCAGCAGGATCAGCCAGATCCTGGTCAGCAACCAAGTCAGCCAGTCACAACACCAGGTGGAAAGAAGAAGAGGTTTTCTGGTTTCTTTGGAAAGCCATCTGCCAAGACAGAGCAAGTTCAGGCGCCAGCCAGAGTCACGACTCTGCCGTTCAATGCACAGCAGCCCATTTTGGAAGGTCAGACTTCTCATTCGCAGCAGACCATCTCCGAAGGTCAGACCTTTTACTCGCAGATCACGGTACCACAAAGCCCGCAGGATGTGAACCAGTTCCAACAGGGGACGAGATATGCTGAAGGTCAGCAGCACCCTGCAATGCGACAACAAAGCTCTCAGCCGAGTCAGCCCTTTCGAGGAATGTCGCCACCTGCGCAAGGATATTACGGTGGTCAATCTGACACGATCGGCAGCCAGCAGGAGGAGTCGTACTTCTCAAGACAGGATCATAACGTTCCCCAGCAACAAAATCAGTACCCGTTGAGTTCGAATACGCCGTACGAGCGTACGCGTGTGCCACCTGGTGTATCTCCCTATCAGAATGAAGCCAGAACTTACGGCTATGAAAACGACATGAGCAAGCAACTTGAAGCATTCGGTACACCACAACATCCACCCCAACGACCAGACCTCCCCCGTCTAAACACAGGCGATCAACAACGAACCTCAAGTCCCTTCATCCCGGCCTCCGCCCCACCAGTACCAAACGCATATACCCAGTCCCGACAGAACGCAACCGCGTCACCATACACCCACCCGCAATCCTCCACCCTCCCAACCCTAGCCCAAGCTCAACAAGCCGCATCCGCATACCAACCCCCCTCAACCCGCGCAAACAAAGATATCTCCTATGGCTCGGATTACCACCCCACATCCCCGCAACAACGCTTCAACCAGACCCAAACCCAACTCCCCCAACAACGCTTCAATCAAACACCCTCAGAACCAACAAAAATAACACCCCGCGTCGCAGCCCTACACACCCGTTCCCGTTCCCCCAAACTCGGCCGCCGCAGCAATGATGACTTAAACGCAGAGTATAACGCTCTCTCTGTCCCTCATTCACACACTCAGAACCAAAATGAAAGCCCCGTCTCCGGCCTCGGCACATTCAGTTCAAAGAAAGTCTCACCCGTAGGCGGAATCCCGCGGTCCGAGGCGGAACAGGAGAAGCCTTGGGCGATTAAGTTGCCTGGTGATGGTGATGCCACCGAGGAAAGGGAGACGACAGATCCGGCTAGCGCAACGAGTAGTAAGGCACGGGAAATGAGACGGATTATGCTTGAGAGGAGTCCGGCCGTGCAACAGCAACAGGAAAGTAGGGAGAGTAGACCGACGACTGTGGCGGAGAGGTTTATGGGGTTGGGTCCCGTGACGACGACGGCGCAACCTACAGGTATGAGTTCCGGTTCGGGCTTACGAACAGGTACAGCGATAGCGATGACTTCACCCAAACCCAGAAATGCATCACCGAGTTTCACGTTGTCTAAGAATCCGAGTTTGAGGGGGCAGGCGCCGAGGAGTTCTACGCCTGTTGATGGACATGCTCATGCTGATGCTCAGAGGGATACACAAGCTCAATCTCAATCTCAATCTACGAGAGGTCTTAGCGTCTCGAGAAAGGATACGAATACGCCTGTGAGTGAGCTTAGACCTAGTTTCGATGCAGCTGGGAGTGGAAGTGCGATTGGGGTTTCAAGGGAACCGTCGCGGTCGGATACAGGTCGTGATGAGAATGCAGACATGCGTGCGCCGGGTGTTGCGCCGCCGGCTGTACCCGTGAGGACGGATCAGCCGGCTGTGCCGAAGGGGGTTGTGAAGGCACTTGAGAATGCGGGTGCGGCGCCAGACGCACCGTTGCCGGCATCGGCAAGCACAAGGACGAATGAAGCTGAGGCTGGGATGACGAAGAACACACCAGGTGATATGCGAGCAACATCGGCGCATAATGAGAATAGAAAAGGCAATATGTGGAACGAGAACGAAGAGGTCTTTGAGATGCCAGGTTCAAGACCAGAGGGCTATGAGAGTGAGGAGGAGGTTGTGATGAGTGCTACTGCTTATCCGGGGCAGGAATGGATGCCTGTTTTTGAGAGGTGGGAGGACTAAGTTTGGCATAAGACATGATGACGAGAAGTCGAGTGAAGATGGCCAGGATGGATATTGGAACGTGACATGTTGATATAGTGTAGAGTGATGGGTTTGGAAAGGAGACTTGTGGGTTTTGACTGGGGTGGGTGTGAAGACGAGGGATACAATTAATGTTGATATTTAATGTGAATAATCTGATGTAGATAACGTCAATATATGCAGTGGATGGACACCGTGACGATTCTGTGTGAAACGTAATCTCTACTGTAGTTCCTTACTACCCAGACGATGGGGGGACCCCTAGAGTAACTGGCTCTGCTCCGCTTCTCCTTCTACGTCTCACCCTCAGCTTACCGGGTAAATTCAGCTGTGATTAGTCGGGTTACACCAACTCATTCGAGTCGTACTAAATCCCTCGCTTGTTCGTTATAGCAGCTAGCTAGCTGATCAAATCGCACCATGTACTTACTGACTTGCTTACTTACTCAGTAGGTTCAAAAGTATATTTGCCCACAGAACAGAGTAAGTAACAGTTCGTGACGTGACGGCGGCGGCCGAACAACCTTAGTCAGTCTGGAAGCAAGTGCCGCCCTGGATGGTTCCCTGCTGGCGCGTTCAACGCAAATTAGAAGGAAGTCGTGGTAGTAAGTTGAGTAGCCCGTAGCGCTACGTTTATATCTGTTGTCGTGGCATGGTCTAACATTTACTGCACTTGTTTCGGCTTTCGTTGGCATGACAGTGGGTGGGTGGCACTTGCGGCATGGGTTGATTGGAATCAGATCATAGCTGCATTCGTGCATTCCACATCTGTCACGGCAGCAGCTACCAAAACTTTGTCCGTAGAGGTCAAAGCAGGAGGTAGGTAGATAGTACAGGGTATCATATTCAAATCTCATTCATATCTCATCACAATCTTCACTTCCCTCCAAACCTTCGCACTTACCCACCCACTCACTCAATCACTCCCCCCTCCCCTCCTGCCCACTCCTCACAGTCCCCTGCCTAGTCGGCGTAGGCGTCGGACTCCCCTCCCTACTCCTCAGCCCCTCCCTGCCCCCCGGCCCCCGAATCGTACTAGCAACACTCCCCACAGTCCTAACCCTCGTCCCCACAAACCCCTTCCTATTCCGTCCCGTCCTTCCTCGTCCCAGCCAATTCAATTTCAACTCCTTGGTCAACTCCTCCATCTTAGACTGTGCTTCATCACCGGATTGCACTGACGATAACACGGATAGGCACTGCAGCATTCGTGCGACGGTCTCGGTTATCTGTGCGGATGATGTATCGGTTGAGCGGGCGGCGGGTGGAGATGAGAAGGACTGGAAGGCGACGTCGGAGGCGGAGCCAGCGCTCAGATTTGAGGTCGCTCGCGACCGGGACGCGGGCGTAGCGCCGCCGAGGAGCGTGGATGTTTGGCTGGAGTAGCTTGATGAGATACGTGGGTCGGTGTTGGCGGTGCCAGGGCGATCGAAACTATCTCTGTCACGGCCGAAACTGTCGCCGCGGGAACGGCCTGAGGACTCAAAGTGGGCGAGGGTGGCGTTGATGCTCTCGAGGCTAAGGCGGGAGAATGTCGTTTTGAGGAGGTCGAAGCGCGGGAGGATGACGTGGTCGCGGAAGGAGGTGAGGAGGATACGGCGAACTTCGAGTTCTTCGCCGGCGACTATATCGGGGGCGTCGGAGTCGATGTGGGATGAGGGTGATGAGGAGAGACGGCCGTTGGATTCGGGACTTGGGAGTGCGCCCCAGAATTCGGCAGCGAGTTGGGGTGTTTTGAGGACGGCACCACGACCTTTGAATTCTTGGTCGAGGGGCAGGAAGACGGCTTGCATGAAAGGGAGGATTGTGCCGAAGACTTGCATCCACATGTCGACTAGGTTTGGGACTAGTCTTTCGTCGTGGACGCCTCGGAGGGTGTGGTTTAGACTTAGGAAGCCAGTGTGGAGGAGGTTTTCGAGGTCGCCTATTATTATGCTTGGATCTCGACGGGAGACGCACCTTTGCACGTGGATTGAGACTAGGCGGTTGAGGTCTTCGACGGCGATTGGGACGTGTTCTCCTTCGAAGACTACTAGGAGGCGAGCTTTGAGGAATTCCCATGCATCGTCTGGAGTCATGTTGTTCAGGCCAAAGACTGCCAGTGTCTCCTTTAGCTCCTTCGAATATGGCGTGAATGGCTCGGAATTATTTGAGTGCGACCCAGACAGGCTCGCCATGGATGGCCATTCCGAGGTATCGCTGTCTGTTCGACTGTAGACCTGTTCCAACGCGTGGTGTGCTTTTTCCTCTTTCTTCTCCTTTCGCAATGCCCTTGCGCCATGCCGCAGATCAAGACCAGAGACTGACTTTGCGAATGTGCTGTGGTTTGGTGAGGATGGCGCAAATGAGTAAAGTGACTGGGGATTATTGATATCCACGGGCCTTGAGTTCGAGTTCGCAGACGAAAGAGGCAGGTTGAATTCATCCTTGTCCTTCAGCTTGAGCTTCTGCCTTAGCCCAACATGCTTCTTCTTCTCGTCGTCACGTACAGGTATGATTGTGGAGACAGAGTTGTTCTGCAGATTGTACATGGAGCTGTTATTCGATGATACATCAGCCAGACTGGTAGTGGAGGCATTGTAGACCTTGGCCAGACCACTAGTAGGTAGCTTGTTAGGCGACGGCAGAGGTCTCTCTTTCCCTTCCTTATCCTTGTCTCGTATTATGCCGATGTGCTTGGTCCTGAATTTATTCCTAAAGCCCTTCTTCTCCTTCTCCTCGACGGGCTGCTTCCACACGGCCTGGGCTGCTGTGGTGGCATTGTTCGTCCCAACTAAACCATTCCTGTATTGCGGCTGTTGATCTCCTGCGGGCGATATGGACTGGCCATCACTACTGACCGAGCCATTACTGTGCCGCCTGCCTTTTTCCTCCTCTTGAAATGGCACAGTCGAAGACCTCCGCCGGACATGCTGTGTATTGACATTCAAGTGCTGTACAGCGGCCTGGGCAGCGATCTGAGACGGAGTGAGCGCAGCACTCCCCGCCGAGGTAGAAGGCATAGATGGTTCGAAGTAACCCTGAGAATGCTGCCGCCGATGACCAAGATGCGGTGAGGGCGCAAGGGAGACTTTCCGACCATCATTGGGAGGCATGTATTGTGCTGAAGGTCGGACCTGGTTTATTGAGGTTGTGCTTGCATTCTTCTGTGAGACGAAGGAGGGAAGCGCATGGCCGTGACCGCCGTATGCTGCTCGTTTGTTTACGGTCAATGGCGGAGGGGCATAGTTTGATGCTGTATCACTGTCTGTTTCGAGACTCGATCGTGTACTTTGTCTTGAGCCTGCATTTGATCTGTTGGGTGAGCTGGGAGGTATGGGAGAGCGTAGGGGTCGTGTAGCCATCTTGTCAGCTGCGCCGGGGTTTCACTTTCGCGCAGTAGATGCTTGTCCACCTCATGTTCGTGCTGTCATCGTGTCGCTGAGTTGCTGCCAATTCCTCGTTCTATCTGATCAGGCTATCATGTGTCGCGCAATGTTTGTGATCTACTGATGCTGTTGTGGTGCTTGATCTTGGAGAAAGTGAAGTGTGAGTTCCGAGTTGTCCACCACCTGCTCGCGAGACCCTGATCGGCACAAATCGATGGAGACCCATGCTCGCACGCCTCGATTATCGATAACCCCTCCCCACCTCCGCAAAATCTACCATTCCTACGACGTCTGTCTCATATTTACCTGAGCTCAGTAAGGAGTTTTGTTTAGCCATGTCTGAAGAAGCGAATGGTGTCGGTCGTTCGACAGTAAAGGCGACATACAACTCCCCAACCGACACCAAAACACTCGAGAAATCTCTCCCCAGTCCAAGACCAACAGACATAAAATCAAAGATTGCCTACCTAGGTGAAGTACGAAGCGCCACAAAACAACTCCAAGACGACATCAACACCTTCCTCACAGCAAAAATGGAAGAAGACAAAGCAAACGCTTCCGCTACAGCAACAAACAAACCCAAATCGCGCGACGAGGAAGAAGAAGAGAACTACGGCGAGGAGAAAATCGAAGAAGACTGAACAGCAACTCTATTCAGTCATTCAATCATTAATTCTCCGATCCCATCAACGAGAACGTCAACCCCTGCATCCGCCTCTTCAACAGATCCTCCTCACTCGGCAGACTACTTATACTCTTACTTCTCTGCCTAGTGGGTGATCTCTCACGTCGACCTCTCCGCGCCTCAGGACTACTCGACTTATCCTTCTTCTTGCCCTTCTCCACCGATCCATTCATGCTAGACATCACCAGTGGCGCATCTTCGTCACCCTCACTGACAGCACTCCCCGTTGTCCCGGTCCGCTGATGATGTCGCTGGCTCGTTGGCATCTCAAGCTCCGATCCACTCCCATGCACCTGGCTTATGCTTCCTGTTCTCAGACGTCTTTCGATCGCTGGACCTTCGAACGAGTGAGGCGGTTTGGCGAAGATGTCACCTATCCACTTTGCGCAACGTTCGATGTGTTTCCAACCTTCTGGAAAGATGGATACGAATTGCACGAAGCCATGTGAGATGCCGGGAATGAGCGTCACTTCGACATGCTCGCGCTCGTCGAATGTTGCCTTGGACTTCTCTAATCCCAGCTCCTGCCGATCGTGGAAGAGGCGCATCTTGGCTTGTCGAAGTCGTCCCGCGAAGAAGACGGTGTCATCGACCAGAGGATCACGCTCGCCTGTGAGGAAATATGTTTTTGGAAACTTGACGAGAAGTGATTCTGGTGCCACAGCTGGACAGAGAAGATGATCAGTCTTGAAATCGGGTCTGTTGAAAGGTCCAACATAGAGGATAACCATCGCTCTCATCATCTCCGGTGTCAATATCCTGTCGCCGTAGTACGAAATGATAGAACTGACAGCCAGTCTTGTCTTCAACTGTTGCGGTTTCGAGTCTTCCGCTTGCTGTCTTTGTGCTTCGACGTCTGTATCTTCTCTATTCGGCTTCCTGGGTGCAAAGAAATCATGCTTTGGGTTCTTCTCATCCTCGTCATCCTGGTCTGTTGGTCGTGGTGTGGTAGCGGTATATCTCCGATCGATATCCTCGCTCTTCCGCTTGATGAAGTTCTCATACTCTTTCTTGTTCCCAGTGCCTGGCTTTCGTATCAGCGCCATCTGGTCTTCCGTCATCCAGGATCCAATGTTCATGTCCAAAGCAGGATACAACAGCACCAGACCTGCTGGACTGGGTATCATCCCTTTGCCTCCAGCCGCATGTTGCTGGTTGTGTTCAAGGATCATCAATGTTGTCCCAGTCGCCAGATTACCGCCTGCCGAGTCTCCCGTCAGCACAACCCTTGGTATCGCACCGGTTCGCATGCCGACACATGCGCCTCGTGTAATGATGATCTGCTTGTATACATCGAAGCACTCGTTCAACGCATACGGATATGGATGCTCTGGTGCCTTCTTGTAATCCAGGCTCAATATGGGCAGACCAGTTCTTCCAGCCCAGCACAGCAGCTTGTCATCGCTTTCTCGTGGGCTCATGGCCACGAAGCCACCGCCTGGTATGTCCAGCACCAGGTTTGTTTCTCTCTCCAGCTCCTTCAGGCTGCCATTGTAGTACATCCACCCGCTCACTGGCTCCTGGAAACTCGAGTGCTTTGGCCGTGCGATCGTAATTCGCCGAGGACCGTATCTGGTGAACTTCGGTCGCATGAGGCTTGTGAAGAAGCTGAGATATGGTGTCGAGCTCTTATTCCATGCAACCCGCATATGGTCGACTGTGATGACAGCTCTAACTTTGCGCACCTTCTCGTCCGCCTGCTCAGCTGCAATCAGATAATACGCTGTGAAGATTACACTAGCCAGATCTCTGATTTTCTTATTCTTGATCCTCATCGCGCTCCAGAAGCCGGCATCAAGAGCTGTGGTAATCCATGTTGCTCGGAAGTAAGGTCTCGAGTAGAGATTTGCTAGAGGTTCTGGGCTCTCGAGGCCAACTATCTTCGCGAAGTTTCGTGCAACGTAGAGGTAGGTCAGAGTCAGGACCATTGTGTGCCATGGTGTTAGCCTCCTCTTGTACAGCCAGTCGGACAATCTTCGTAGGCCAGGCGGGCCATGGGGGTTACCGAGGAGGAGATAACCCGACCAGAAGAGGACGGCGAGGAGGACTTGGACTTTTCGAAAGCGCGACGATGGCCGCCCAAGTACGTGGTCTGCGACTATGTCAGCTCATCCAAGCATGCACAGGGATACCTCATCTTCACCTATCATGTTGCGAGAATATTGCTTGCTGATCTGTTGTACATATGCTAGTAATAGTGGTATACAATGCGATGTTACAGTATATGTCTTGACGCTTGTGTCGTAAATCAAATCGGCTGTGCTTTCATGAAGCTCAAGTGCAAATGCAGTGCATAAACCATGGCAGCTATGACAGCTAGATGGCCTGTGAAGCTCAAGGGGATGGTATGGAGGTATACAAAAAGTGGTAGCGCAAGGTAGGTAACAAGAAGATTGAGTAAGTAGTTGTTGAAGGAACGTGGTGTTTCAGCAAGGAGTAGTCTCTGATCCGAAGTAAGAGAGATAGAGAGCGGCTTCCTCAATCGACGAGGACGTTTGACACTGCGACGAACCATCTTGTCATCGTGACCAGCACGAACTCGATTATGGACCCATCGGCCAGGACCTGACGTCCCGAAGTTGGAGTGGAAAAGCAGAAGTACGGCCTATGCGGAGGGAGAACAAAGGGCAGGTGACGAAACATGCTGACATGTGAAAGAAAAGGAGGCCTGAAAGATAACATGTGATCCATCTCGAAATCTGGCCAGATTATGTAAGAATAGCTTGATTGACTTAAGACATTCAGAGGAGGCAGCTGAAGTTGTGCCAGCCACACAGCTTCGCAGCGATCTCTGCTTGGCTTACTCATTGTTGGTCGTTTGATTTCCTGGACTGTGCCGCGCAAATGTCTCCCGTGCAACGGCCCGAGCCCAATGGGACTCTGTCTCATCTGCAGGAGCATCACTAGTCGAACGATGCTGCTCGCGGAGATCTGACGAAGAGACAGACGAGCTCGAACTAGAATGAACCCGCTGGTGGTCAGTCGACTGTGCCCTACCACCTGCGTCAGCTCTTGCATGAATTTCTCCCATCCTTCTTCGGACATGTGCTTGAAGGATGTTAGCAAGTATAGAATAGTCCTCGTCTGTCTCTGAGCGGTCCGAATGATCTGAACGACCTAATGATCTGGAGAGCTGTCTTCTCCTCTCCGACTAGGAGAAGGGCATGTGGGATCTTATCCAACCACTAACTCCGCCTCCCCCACCTCCTCCATCGTCTCTGGTGCCGGTACTCCTTCTGCTAGGTCGTCGCTCGCTCGATGGTCTTTCACGACCTTGTTCGGTTCGTTGCCTCCCATAGTATTGTTCCCTCGCTGTTCTGATATCACTTGGACTATCAGGTATGGTGTGCGGGTTCTGCCTACTACCTTCCTGAGGCATTTGCGTGAAGGGTGTTGCAACGGATGAAGATCGTCTATCGGATCGTCTTTCTCCGGACCGCTGCTGCTGGTTCCGCTGGTCTGGTGGTGTGATAGGCTTTCGACAATGAGGACAGGTATCGTGCTCTTTTAGCCATGACTCGATGCATTCGAAGTGGAACCAGTGGTTGCACGGTAGGACGGTAACCTCTGTATCCAGCTCGACATTATCCATACATATTGAGCATTCCGCCTTGCCATCGTCTCCAGTCATTGACTTATCAAGTTTCTTCTTCGGCAGCTGGTTGATCAGTTCTTCGGAGGCTGGTGGTGCTCCATTCTGCCGGTTTTGTTCCATTAACTGACTCATGACTCTGTCGAACGCTTCCTGAGAGAAGACAGCATCTCCGCTCTGAGCATTCCGAGGATCAAGTAGCATCGAAAGCATGCCAAAAGGCCCACCTATTGGTCCTTGTCCGCCACCTCGAGGGCCGTTACTAGGAAACAGCATAGATAATAGACTAGCCGTAAGGTCAGCATCAACATCGTCATCAGTGTCGTTAAGAGGGCCATACTCAGGGGGTCCGGCTGGGCCTGTGGGGCCTGGAAAGGCGGCATCGCGACTGCCCGCACCGAAGTGGGTGGTACGACCGTTGATATTGATGGTCCCACCGAATCCGCTACCTCCTACTCTTCCGCCACCACCTAGAATGTTGTTGACCATGCCTTGGAAGTTACGCATAACATCATCGGCTACGGGATCGTTTGCGCCAGTGTTCCAGTTCGGCTGCCGTGGTCCACCAAAACCAGTCGTGTATGTTCTTGTAAATGAAAATGTGCCGTGACCGCCACCTCCAGTGTTGAAGTGTATTCCTCTTATATCCCCTTCATCAGGATCTGGTGCTGGGGAGCCCCACGGGTTGTGGTCATGTAGTGAAGGAAAGGGCCGGTCGTCGTCGACATCCATGTGGGATTCAGGTGCAACTTCCGGTGGGTCGTCGACATCTGGTCTACCGCCAGGTGATAACTGGCTGATGTTAGTCGTAGCCACTTCTTGAATCTTCCATGCATACTATTTCAACGAATTCACTTTCGCATCTCGGACATTGTAGTCCGCCGTGGGCCCTATCCCACTCGTTCTCGCATTGGTAGCAGAAGACCCTTTCACCTTCAACCCGGTTCGACATGTTGTCTGGAGACTGCGCAAAGCGCAGGAATAATGTGGTGTAGAATGTGCTGTTGGTTACCGCATGCGAGGTGTGTCAGTCAAGTTGTTTGGCCACTAGACTGCGTTGTTCGGATAGAAGCAGGTGGTGGCTGGAACACGGGATTTCCAGGGTGGCCGTGGAGCGTAATGATGTGTCGTCTGAGTGTGTAGGCGGTGTTGGTCGTAATTGATAGTAGGTGACGAGTATTCTAGCTTATGGTTGCGCCTGACTTGGTAGGTAGCTGACGACCTCTAACAAGAAGTTCGGCTGATCACAAAGGATGACGTCTGTAGCCGTCCAATTGCGCCAGGCGATTTTCAGGCGTGCCTTATCGATAGATCGCCAACCTAGTTTTCTGGGGAAAGAGTTCTGAAGAGAACAAGGCAAAGCAGTGGCTAATCCTCGCTTTGATATGGCTGTCTAGGCATAGATGAATGGCAAGAAAGATTCAATGAGTCATGCCGGCGTATGAGCAAACCCAACCTCGCCATACTAGCAACCGCTCGTTGTAGGTGCATGTCAGCTCCCATTTCAAGGATACTTCTAGAATGTTCGAGTGATTGCCCAGTTAGGAGGTTCATGATCGAGTATGTGTTTGCTACGGTGAGCCAGACCAGCCCACAATGCTCTTAAGACAGCTTTTGGCCTGTTTAGCTATTCGTATCACATGGCGCACTTCCCAAAGCTTCGTTACATATCCGTGTCTGACGTGCCTGGGAAGCGTCGAGCGGACATGGTCTCGCAGTACACCCAGCAGTGCGCTTGCAATGAGTATAAACGAGCATCGAGCATCGGATGAGTACGCTGGCGCGGACATCATGTTAAGCAACCACAAGCCAGCTGACTATCCAAACATTATGTGTCCTTCTATATACCTGCACTTTATCCACCACCAGTCCCGATCTGATCTTCAGTATATCTGGAACAACCACTGTCGTACGTGGCTGGATAGCGGAAGTCGATCGCGGACGAATTGGGCCCTCCCAGTTCACAACTATCGGAACTATACTCTGGGTCAGCTTATCGTTATCTCCCTACCGCAAAATCACTCACGTCCTGTATCAACGGCCAATGGCCAACCTAGCTCCACGAGCCCGTTCTCAGGGTCTTTCGCAAAATCAGTCCATGCCGTGCGTGTTTTTTCACCAAATTCTTCCTGCTCAGGAGAGTCTGGTATCCCAGTAAGGAATGCACTTGTACCAAATACCTGACCTATATCAGAACCATGCCATGCGCCGAAGGTGCCGACGTTCTGATTCGGAAATATGGCAGTATAGAGATAGCGCCACGCACGAACACCATGATCAAGACGCGCTGAAGTGGCGACAGAGGTACCGCAAGCGATAGGATGGACCTCGAAGGCGGTATCGTTCTGTGGTTGAGGTGGCGGACAAGCACCGCTGCCACAAGCGATCACAACTTCCAATCCGTTTTCATCGTTGACATTACCAGCGAGAATGGGCTGAAACACGCAATTAGTTACCCCTGATCACGCCTATTGCAAGGCACTCACTCGTTTTATGAATAGACCTTGTTCTCTTCGAGATTGGTAATCAGCGAACGCTATCTTTTCATCTGCCGTGGGTCCGAAATATCCTGTGGCACCCGCAAGGATTTCCAACATGCTCTTGGATCTCATACACTGTAGGTTCTGTTCCCCAGTGCAATTGACCGCGCTACTTGAGTTAAGCCATCCTGTCTCTTGAGGCGAGGGTGAGTTGTAAGCAAAGCCAGACTGCATAATGAATCCATTCACAATCGGGTCCTCCAGAAACGCGAAGGAGTAGAAGTCCACGATCTGCGAACCAGCCGACTGACCAAACAGGGTGATTCGCTTAGGATCGCCACCAAAGCCCGCAATGTTGTCTCTCAACCACTCGACAGCCAAGCGTTGGTCAAGTATTCCGAGGTTTAGATCTGGTAATTCTCCACTGCCGGGGAACCCGAATATACCGATACGGTAGTTGACACTCACCACTATGACGTCCTTTTCGTCGGCAAGGCGCGCACCATTATATGACGGATTGGCCGAGGATCCTGATGTGAATCCACCACCATAAAACCACACCATGACTGGCTTCAGTGCTTGATGCATGTCACTCTGTGGTTTGCTCCAGATGTTCAAGGTGAGGCAGTCTTCGGAAAAGGTCCTGTTGAGCTGGACCAATTGGCGGAAGACGATATCTGCCACGGTGTTTCCTGGTACTTCTAGGTCCTGTGACAACGCGAACCGTGATGGGCAATCCGGTGAGAAGCTTGAAGCCTCGATGGCATTTTGGGAGGGGTTTTGGTATGCCAACGGTGCTGCAAAGCGTAGATCTCCTGTTGGTGGTTGTGCATATGGGATTCCCAGATACTCAGACACGTCAGGTTTCCATGATGATGCGTGCCCAACGACTGACCCACTGGAGGTACGAACCGTCTGGCCTACGCTCCCTGTTGTGTCAAAGTTCTGCCAGCCGTTCTTGTTGGACGACTGAGGCAGAGATGTAACAACGGAAGCGGAAAAGCATGTCCACAGCAGGATATTGTAGTACATCTTGCTCCGGGGTCGAGACGCGGGCCTTGAAAGGTCAATCCATGCCACAGACATGCCATGATGTCTGCTTTATATGCGGATTTGACTCGCACCGCTGACCGCCCATGTCTGCCAGTGTTTAGCTTGTACCTTGCATATATCTGGGATTGGGATACCGGGATTCGGTACATGATCCAACAGCTATGGTTGAGCCAATGAAACTTGACAAGCGTAGCTGTAGGCCGAGGTGATATAGCATAAGGACTTTTAATCGTCCCTAGCAAGCTGCTAGTCGCCACGCAGCTGTGCAACGATTTTACACCCCCCTGCCGTTACCATCCCACAATCAGCTAGCATGCGGAGAATCGCACGTGGAGCTTGGTCTGGGGTTGAATCACCCGAGTCTTCAAGAGATTGAGCGAGGTGGTGGACAAGCAAGATTGAGAAAAGCGTATTGACACTGCATCCATGACCGATCATGTGAAGTACAGTACAGGACGTTCAGGGCGAATTCGCAGCTGATCAAGGCAGTCGCAGAAATCCGCCAAGACGTCTGCTGGCCGCTTCCCTTGGCCTCATTTCGATCGTCGTCACAAACTTCTGTCGTTGCCACGGCTGCAAGAGGAGGACCTCAGGCTTGGTAGCAAAGAGTGATCTGGTCATGAATTGAAAATTCTGCTATACAAAAGTTCATGCCTCCCTATCCAAAGATCCATAGATGGCACAGACTGACCAGCATCCTCAGGTTGCAGAAACCAGACTCTTTCTAGACTCTCCTTGACCAATTTCTGTAACGCCTCACCTGCAAGCAAAGTTTGTGCTTGATACGGACCCATGACCGACGCTCTGACTCCAGCACTAATCACTGCTTTGGCATGGTTGAACAAGAAGACATATGCAGTCTCCTCTAGATTTAAACCAAGACTCGTGGCAGCCACGCCCCAAAGTGGTGCAAGATGTCCGTTCACAGGCAGTTTCTCGGTCGAAATTGCGGCCGCCCTGAGGTCTGCAGCAAAGGTGGCCAGCGCTGCCATGGCTTCTTGACCTTCCGAGAACTGTTTTCGTGCAGTCACCGCGAAAGCCTTCTCCCAGACGCCCAGTAGAGCTCGTCCTTGAGCAATTGAAGCTCTCCTTTGGACCGTGCAGGGCGTGGAAGCATCGAGATCATTGTCCAATTCCATCAAAGCCAATGGATCTCGAAAGGCCGCAAGCACATAGGGCACGTTCGTATATGCCATGGACTGAACCGTCAGCTTCAGAAACTGCTGAAAGAGTGCAAGTTTATTGCCCTCTTTGTTGTGTGCCAGGAACGACTCGAGACCACTTGAGTAGGCAAATGATCCAAGAGGTAGCGCTGAGTCGGAAAGTAGCAGCAGATTGTGCAGTGATGGCCCTACGGGCAGGGACGCCTTCTGTGCGGCATCTCTCGAACCGGCTTGTGAAGACTCGGCTCGTTTCAGAATTGCTTTAGTGACGTGGAGTTGCTGCTCGAGCTCAGCGACATGCGCCTTCAGGCGCTCGATGTCTTCAGCGTTCATGTAGCATGGCTGACTGGTTCAGCTTTGATAGTGGTGTGACACCAGGAGGACAGAGGAGTAAACAAATGATGAGCAAAAACCCAGATCGAACTTGGGTGGAGATTTGCAAGCTGCAACACGTAGATCCCTGGGGTTCACTCCGTAGTCAAGCTTTTCCAGCAGCATCGGTGTCATCGTGCATTGGACGAAGTATTCGAGTCATCTTCATCTGTCCTTTATACTTTTGCAAAGACCGGAGACTGTCTTGTCAAAGTTGAAAGCAGAGCAGCGGGTTTCCAAGCATGTCCCGGTAGCACTACTACGATGTCAGGAAAACGCATACTCGATGCGATCGCCCTCCTCCGAGCTACACGAAATGTAGCATACAATCATTTCGCGATCAGAGTGTCTCAGGCGGAGCTCTACAGCAGAACATCATCGATCACAAAGGGTCTGGCACAGAGATATCCTGTGACATCGAGCTTGATATCACAGCGATTCAGCCAGTCGGCATACAACCACAACACGGACGACAACATACCGCACGAAGACAAGCATGTAGGACCGCAGGTTCACGCCAAGCAGGAAGCAGGAATACAGCAAGACCATCACTATGAAAGGTCAGAGGACAACACAACAGGCATAGTAGCCGAGGAGCCGGGTATGGAAGTCGAACAAGCAAAAGCGAAACGACATCCTCTACCTGATGGTACGATCCCACCTTCAGGAAGTCCCATTGATCAAGAGAAAGGTGACCCAGAGTCCGAGAACCGACGACCACTCGCAGAACACTCTCGATCACCACTAGATCAGTCGACCCAAGATGCGATTGATCCTGCCTCATCAGGCAGATCAACCATTCCAAACCCGACAACCGATCCGCTGTCAGCCCAAGAGGCACGAGTAGCACAACGACAATCTGAAGACCCCATTCCTTCGAAAAGTGCTGAGCCACCATCTGAAGCACCAGAGTTTTCCGTCGACCAAGAGAAGGATATATATTACCAGGCTCCGGGTCAAGCAGAACCGGTCCTATCAGCTCTCCCACGAATGAGAGTGCCCAAGACGGAGAACGATGTACAGGGAGGCGACTCGCACATACCGAAAGACATCAACGCAGACGTCTACTACTCCGGAACCGAGCAAGGCGAACAAGCGGCTGAGCCTACAGAGGAACAGCTTAACCAGCTCTTTCATACTCCAAGAGCTGCTCGACTACTCGGCAAGAAGGATAAATACATGCCTGGTGGGAAGAAGACTTTCCACACGTCCGCTGCACATCGACAGAATGCCGAAGCCGAGAAGCAAGAGCTCCAGAAACTCGGCCAGGAAATGGTAAAGGACGTTGCATCCGCAGATGTAAGTACAAGAGACCTGCTTGCGCAACTCAAGCTGATCAACTGACAGGATGTCAGGTAGACTCAGACTCCAAGCCGTATCAGATGCGCGAATCACGAGTACCGTCATCACGGATAGGCCGACTCTTCGAATATGGCGGTCTGGCAGCATCCATGGCGTTCGGAGCGGCTTCTAGCGGCAATATGCTGAGCCCAGCGAATATGGAGAGACTTGTCGCGAAGCTGTCTAAGATGCGAGGTGCAGCTTTGAAGCTCGGACAGATGGTCAGCTTCCAAGACATCAAGATGCTTCCACCTGCCATCGTGGAAGTATTGCAGAGGGTTCAGGATAGTGCCGATTACATGCCTGCTTCTCAGCGAGACAAGGTTATACGCGACAATCTTGGCAGTAACTGGAGAGACATGTTCGAATCGTTCGAGGAGAAGCCAATGGCGGCAGCTTCGATCGGGCAGGTCCATGGTGCAGTCCTCAAATCTGGTCAAGCCGTAGCTGTTAAGGTACAGTATCCTGGTGTTGCAGATTCCATTTCATCTGATCTCAATAATCTCTCGTTACTGCTGCATGCCACGAAACTGCTCCCGAAAGGCCTCTATCTAGATAAGACCATCGCCAACGCACGAACAGAACTCGCCTGGGAATGCGACTACATCCGAGAAGCCGGAGCCGCAAGACGATTCAGGGAACTTCTAGCTGATGACACCGAGGTCTTTGCCGTGCCGAAGATCATCGACGAAGCTTCAGGCAAGCAGGTTCTGACTATGGAAAGAATGGAAGGTGTCGCAGCGACGAAGATCAGGTCCTTCAGCCAAGAGCAGCGAGACTGGATTGGATCTCAAATCCTGCGACTATGCCTACGAGAGATCATGGAATTCAAATTCATGCAGACCGACCCCAACTGGACGAATTTTCTCTACAACCGGAATACGAACAAGCTGGAACTTCTCGATTTTGGAGCATCAAGAGACTATCCTGAGAAATTTGTCAAGCTCTACAGTGGAGTGCTCCAGGCAGCTTCAAAGCAAGACAGGAAACAGTGTGAGAAGCTTTCGATTGAGCTTGGGTATCTGACTGGGTACGATTCCAAGGCCATGGTCAATGCTCACATCGACTCTGTCATGACATTGGCTGAACCGTTCATGGATTTTGCGGACGACATCTATGACTTCAAGGACCAAACCATTACCGATCGTGTCCGCAGCTTCATCCCGATCATGCTTCGAGAACGACTCGCGCCGCCTCCGGAAGAGACGTACAGTCTACATCGCAAGATGAGCGGCGCATTCCTGCTGTGTGCAAGACTAGGCAGTCGCGTACGCTGCAAAGAGCTATTCCACCAAGCACTGAAAAAGGGCAACCTTGAGTCAAAATAGGCAGTAGTCACGAATCCTCTTCGTCGCTATTTTCGATTATGGGCTGATCGAGCAGCGATGGTCTCGATTTGCGCCGATTCGGGCTGTTAATGTCTTCAACCGGATCTCCTGATATCTGCTTGAGAGCTTCTTTCAACAACGGGCTGTTAGCCAGCGCTTGGGCTCTTGCATCTATCTCGGCTTGCTCTTTCTCAGCCTGTTCTCTCTTGCGCTCCCGGGTCTTCCGATAGCTCTTAACATCGTGGCCTCTGGCTGGAACGTCTTTTGGTTTCGGTTCCGGCTCGCGGTCGAGTCTGAAGATCAGGACGACGATTCGAAAGATGCCATGCAGAAGAAGAGCAGAGACAGCACCGAGGAGGACTGCGCAGCCGACAAAGTACCAGACAGCCTGTTGCTGTCAGTGAAGAACAGAGAATTGATATGCCGCTCTACCTCGAACTTAGCTGCGATGTTGTATGGTATCAAGCAGAGTTGTACAAAACCTTGGGCAATGTAGATAAACGGCGATAGAAGGACGTGCAGGAGATAGAAGACCAGCAGCAGAACCTTGACAATTGGAAGGGAAATGTAATATAGAACTTTGCCTGCTACCTCATACCAGAGCATGGCTGTATGATAACTTCGATCGTCCATTCATCCATACTCTGCGGTGCCAAAGTGACACGTGGGAGCAGATTAATGTCAACAAAAAATAAAGCAAGAGCGCACCTGATGCGACTTCCCAAGTCGGACGTCACTGCAGCCTTAAAGAGGCAGCTTGCAGAGCTTAGAGCTAGCGCCCGCGGCTTCGAGTTTTAGCGCATGAATTATGATGACAATCAACCGAGCGTACGGAAATACTGGGCAACTCCAACTCAATGTGCACATGCTCAATCTGCTTGACAACCTTCACACAATAATCGCAAGTCCTTCCAAGACAGCACCACGACACCAAGACTTGCGAGACACGTACGCTCTAATCGTCAATCGTGCGCATACGATGAGGCAACCTCACAGTAGCAATCAATAACCGACGCCGCAAGCCACCCCACCCCACCTCGAGGCCGCACAGCAGACAGCAAATGCAGAGAAACCGTTTAGATATTTCCGATTTCGATCTGGACCTGCACGATTAGCGACAACTATCCACTCCAATCATGGGCCAAAATCAGTCTTCCGAGAAGGAGAAGAGCTCTTCTCGAGCTGGCACACCTCATGCAGACCGAAAGGTGAATCGAAGGATATCCATCCAGCAATTCTCGAGACCTCAACCAGCAGATGCCTCCGCCAGCACAGTCGCCGCACAAGGCACCACGACACACAACATCGACAGCCCAAATCTCGAGAAGATGCTGCAGTCAACGAGTCCGGATTTCGCATCCAAGTCCAATCGAGTAGAGCGATCCACTTCGGGGAGGAAGAGAGATGCTGAAGCTCGAACGGCAGAAAGACAACCAACACAACCTCTATCTATGCCTGGTCTGGCTCCAGCGAACAGTATCGATATACCCACAACCGCCAATACGAACGTTCTGCCAACCAGGAGCAGAGAAGAAGAGCTGCAGGACAATAGCAAGGACTATGACCAACCTTCTGCTGCAGTTTCTTTCAATCGTCCACCGCGGTTCCCACTTCCCATAGCAGAGGTTCCCGACTCTCCACACCTTAGTCCGGTCGTTAAGACCGAGCCGAATACCCCCGTTTTCGGTACAGAGGACTCTGTTCTGCCAGCAAGAAGAAATTCCATGCTTAGTGTAGCCACCCAAGACGAGGAAGATGTAGGAGAGGAGCTTCAGCCTTTCGGTGTGGGCTTCAGTGGTCAAACAGTGCCATACACAATCGAGTGGAATCATGGTGCGAATGAAAAAGTCTTCGTCACGGGAACTTTCGCTGCTTGGGATAAGAAATACCGGTTACGAAAGAGGTACGATCGCCATTTTCTTTGTTCGGTATCTCGGGTGGAAGTATACTCGCAGCCACCACACCTAGCCGTACAACCCCAGGTTGTCATGCCGAAAGCAGAATTTTCTACCTGCCAGCACACCCAGTCGAGGACGTATGAGCTAACCTTGGTTATGTAGTGACAGCGTTTCTGGTCGCTTCAAAACAATCATCAACCTCCCACCCGGCACTCACCATCTCAAGTTTTTCGTCGATGGCCATATGGTTACGAGTCCAGATTTACCAACCGCTGTCGACTTCAACAACATCCTCGTCAATTACGTCGAGATAAGTACAGACGACATCCCGAAGACAACCCGGCGCGAATCAGGCCAGATCCCTCAGAAGCAGCCTCCGTATCAAGCATCTCCTCGATTCGACGCACAGGAGCAACCAGAGCAGTACTCTGGCACAGTGACCCCTGGCGAGGAGCTTTCGAGTATTGACGCATTGCCCGAGGAGGAGATGCCAGAAGGTGATTTCCGACAAGTCACACCTCAGGCGTTGGTTGACATTGATTTGCCGGAGGATGATCCGAGGTATAAGCAGGCTGCTCAGGTTATTCAGGACAGTCCAGCTCCACCAAGTCTGCCGCTGTTCTTGAGCCGATCTATCTTGAACGGTAATCTGCCGGTCAAGGATGATAGTAGCGTCCTTGCCCTGCCGAACCATACTGTGCTCAACCACCTCATGACCAGCAATGTTAGGAATGGTGTGCTGGCCACGAGTGCGACGACTAGGTATAAGAAGAAGGTATGCTTATTGTTCTCGTTAATGACGTGCAACCGCTAACGAAGTGTAGTACGTGACGACCATTTCGTTCAAGCCGGTGCCGAAGCCTCAACCACAAGAGAGTTGAGCTAGGCTTTTTGGTTGGATCCATTCTATTTAGCGAAGGTGTTGGAGGAACATTGATGGAATGTCAATTCGAAGGGTGTCCGAAGTTACCGTTGCCTAGCGGCAAGGCGCTTCGTTGGATGTTGACCCGTAATTCAAGGCTTGTAGAGGTGGCAGCCCATCTCATGTCTGGTGACTTAGCAAGCATTTACAGCCTCAGCAGCATAGGGCTCATCGCATATGTCATATATATGACTGCACAAGCGATCTCTTTACAGGCGACTGATACAGAGGAAATATACTATACTGGCCATCGGCACTGCCAGTTGTAGAAGGTCAAAAATGTCGAAGCAGTGTAACACAACCGTAGAATACATGCAACACTATCGAGCTTCGCATGGCGTCCTCCACGAGAAGCCTCATCTATCCTTCGCCTGGAGAAGACTAACGCCCGGGTTCGTGCTCACAACACGCACGTGCGTATGTGCGTAAGATCATGCTTTCCCATTGATGAATTCCCCGCGCATCGAAATGGCCTTCCACCGAGTTTATCATGGCTATATTCTGCGCATAAACCTTTGATTCCGTAATCTCGTGCTTCTAACATTCGCTGAACAAGTCTCGCCGCACACTCACGGTCCCTGACAGCCCTACTCTCACCCAGAGCAGCAAACACTCCTTGACCGGGTAACTTCTTGTCTTTATACGGACGACTTGCTATAAGCACGGTCCGAACCTGATAGTGAATTACCCTTTTATGCTGTACGAGTACATACTGTATCGGACCTGCATCATCACCCTCGCAAAGCGCGAACCACCCCAGAACAGGCAAAGCTTACGCTCGAACACGAGATTAGGCGTGCCACCCGCCGAGCCGCACCATCCTTACTTACATAAGGCCATGTACCCCGGATTATACTACACCTCCCCGCCTTCCTTCTCAAATCACAAACAGAAAGAAAATGGACGAAGATGGAAAAAAATACATCGCACAGCACTTCTCACTGGGCAATGTCGCTGCGATACTAGGCATCTACTTCGCCATCTCCAACGCCCTCTCCTTCTACCGCGCCCCGCGCTATCCCACATCAATACCATGGGTCGGCCACGGTAAAGGCTGGCTCGCCGCATTACGCAACGTCTTCGGCGCACTAGCATCAAGTAAGCAGTGGATGCAGGATGGCTACGAAAGGTACAGTAAACACGGCCGCTCATTCGTGTTACCCGCAAGTATCGGGTCCGCCGCGGAGACGGTTATCCCTCGGAGCCAGATGAGCTGGATGCTCGATCAGCCTGATAGCGTCCTCTCTACTCAGGCCGCGCATTACGACCTGTTACATGGGGCGTACTCTTTCGTCGACCCTGTTATCCTGAGGGATCCATACCATGAACACGTCGTTCATAAGAACTTCGCGCGGAATCTAAATGGGGTGATTCCGGGGTTGAACGATGAGGTTGTCCGGGACGTCGATGCGTTGCTGGGATTTAGTGGAAGCTGGAAGAGCCTGAATGTGATGGGTGCGTTTATGGATCTGGTGCCGCGGATTACGAATCGGACGTTGGTGGGGAGTGTGCTCTGTCGGGAGGAGGGGTATATTGCTAATATGTTGGGATTCACGAACGATGTTATTAGGGGGATGTTTGTGTTTGCGTTGTTTCCGAGGATGATGCATCCGGTTGTGGGAAGGGTGGCGGGGCTGGCGGCCAAGTATCACTGGTGGAGGACGAGTCGGTATACGCTGCCTGTTATTCGGAGGCGGTTGGAGGATATCAGGCGGAGGGATAGTGGGGATGAGGAGTACAAGGGGTGGGTTGAGCCGAATGATTTTGTGAGTTGGTCGATTAGGACTGCGATGGCGGATGGACGGGCGGATGAGTTGGATGCGAAGAGGATCTCGATGCGGATTATGCCGATTAATTTTGCGAGTATACATACTACTGCTATGACGGGGCATGCAGCGTTGCTTGATATTTTCTCGGCGGATGAGAGCGTTGTGGATGGGTTGAGGGAGGAGGCTGAGCGCGTGTTCCGCGAGGAAGGGGGTAAGTGGACGAAGCAGGGTTTGGCAAGGATGTACAGGATGGATTCGGCTATTAGGGAGAGTCAGCGGTACAGTAGTTTCGCGCTGACGTTTGTGCATCGGAAAGTGCTTGCTAAGGAAGGAGTTACGAGTCCAGAGGATGTGCACTTTGCGTATGGGACCATCACGTCATGTCCTTGGATAGGTGTTTCGAGCGATGGGGATATCCATGAGCGGCCGGATGAGTACGATGCGTTTAGGTATTCGAGGGAGCGGGAGGCTTTTGAGGCGAAGTCATCGGAGGAGAGGGATCAGGATATCGGGTTGAAGTTGAGGCAGACTGGTCTTGTTACGACGAGTGATAGGCATTTTGCGTTTGGTCATGGGAGGCATGCTTGGTGAGTTTGCTCGAGGTCGAAAGTTGGGTGTGTGCTAACGTGCTGCAGTCCTGGCCGATTCTTCGTGTCGCATGAGCTGAAGATGATCTTCGCGCATTTGATTCTAAATTATGATGTTAAGCATTTGCAGGAGCGGCCGAAGGCATTTTGGGTAGGGAGGAATATGGTTCCGCCTGTTGCGGCTGCTGTTGAGGTAAGGAGAAGGAATGTTGCTTGAAAAGATCCCAATTCGTGGACATTTTCGAATTACCTATCTGATAGTGGCAAGAACGCTGCACAACTTACTACAACTTCTGCTAAAGCACACCTCGTCCGTTTACTCGGCCTCCTGAATTATGTCTTGTCTCTGTGATGAAACGTGAATGAAGATAAATGACAATAGGTCGACATCTACGGGGTTCAAGGGGCAAAGCGGGGACATCCGGCGTCGAACGGAGAACAGCACATGGTCACTAAGGGGGCCTCTAGGCCCTATAGCGCTAACTTCGCCCAACCTTCGAGTTGGGTCCAACAAGACATGCATTTTTGTAGCAGCAGCATACCTCGGTCGTACAACAGAACTTATGAAGCGTTGCAAATTAGCAGTTGCAACCGCCTCCAAACTTCCCTTTTTCAAGTTTTGATGCCTGTTGCGCTGGCGTCAGTGAATGCCTGGTGATGTGGTTGTGACATCAGGGCAACCGGTGTTGTTTTCCGGGAGGCGTGGCGACCACGAGACATAAACCTGTGACGGGAAGGAGATCTCTAAGACACATTCCAATCTCGTTGAACAAAGTTTCAAACCCTATCCTTGGCTATCAGTGCATCTTAACAATAACAGAAAGCAAAGATACACAACCCCATCATGTCAGGCCTCACATCCAAGAACATGCTCGACGCGGGCGCCTCCATGTAAGCAGTCTCATTGCTAACATCATGTTCCTCATTGACAACTCACAGGGGCACGAAGAACACAGATCTAACCGAAGGCATCCACGAGGACGTCAGCAGTGACCTCGCTCGCGAACATGGCGGCCGCACCGGCCACGAAATCGGCCTAGTCGCCAACCAAGGCGGCATGCTCGACAAGATGGGCGGGTCGACGCCCAAGGCCATGGGAGCCGACGCAAAGCACGGGATGGGTGGCAGTCTCAGTTCGGGAGCATCGAACACGACCAGCAGTCTCTTTTCGGGATCATCAAATACGACCAACACTGGCAGTTCAGACATCACCGAGGCTGCTCGCAAGGGCACCGATAATGCCAAGAGTGCTTCGGATAGTCTGATGAGTGGGGCTCGCGATATGTCTCAGAGTGCGTCGGACAGTTTGAAGAGTGGCGCGAACGAGACGAGTCATGCTGGAGGTAGTGTGCTGGATAGAGTCAAGGAGAGTGTAAGTGGTGTGTTTGGTGGTGCGAGCAATAAGAGTGGAAGTGCGATGGATGCTGGTGCGTCTAGTGCGATGAAGAGCACGGAGATGACGGATTCAGTTCATGAGGATGCAAAGGGGGGTATTGAGAGTGTGAAGGGTGCTACGGCTAGGCATTAATATATTGGCGCTAGTACGAGCGGGTGGGCAATGTGAAGCATGCCGTCTCTGAACATTCAACTACCTGCCATAACCGCAGATAACCACTGTGTCAGATTCTTGCTTTACAAGGTGTTTGCACAGGGAATTTGACAGCGTTAACCCGTGGCTAAGTGAGACACGGAACCAGTAGTAGGTACAGAGCCCATCGGTGTCTCAGCGCAACTGCACCCATCTCACGTTGGACTCGGCGACGACTCGCTGTCAAGCATTCACAACCCTTAACCCCATCTGTTTTCTCATTTTAACCCGCTAGCGACATGCGTGCAGCACGGTGGCCAAGCCGGCACCCTTCCGGTCCTCGCTTCCATGTTGCCTCTTTCGAGAAAGTCTAGCGTCAGGCTCTGCAGGAGAGTTGCAGTCAGCCAAACAACATCAGTTCCCACGTACGCGTTCCACCTAACGTGAACATGCGACTTCCGTAGAGTTTCGCCATATCACAAGCACATTACTGATCATCTGCTCAGTGGATTGGGCTTCGAGTCTGAATACACCTGCGGTCTTGCTATCTGCCTGGCCCCGATGAGATGACAAAATCTAGGAGCAAGGAATGGCGTGGGCCGACGGGATATGTATTACGACGACAGGCTGATGGAAATCATAGTACGAGAGTCAGTCGACACGGCACTACTACATCCTTCTTGATGCATTCGAAACAGCGGATCATGCCCAAGCCGGCGACCGAGAAAGTACGCTGTTGTCTAGAAGGGCCCATGAAAGCACGGCAACATCTCGTCGTTGGAAGCAACAAGAAAGCCAGTGACTCGGCGGCTAGAGATTACTCTAATAAATAAACAAGGCATTACATTGCAGCAATGATCAGGTGAGGACAACGACTGAAGACTTTGAGAATATAATATTGATTAAAAGCAATAGTCTGCAAGGACTCCCCATGCAACCGCGCAAACCGGTGTTTCGCGCCTGATGCAAGACCCGATTTACCCTTGTCGTTCGTCGTGAATCGTCCATCCATCCATGCATTCATCTCTGTTTCATGAATCATTGCATTCAATGCGAGCACCTGCACACCAAGAGAGATGGGATATATTCAACAAATAGCTAAACCCCAGGATGGGCCTATGCCGACGGCAACAACCCATTGACCAACTCCCCGAGCCCGTCAGTCAGACCGGACGACGCGGCGTCGGCATCGGCATCGGTTGGGCCAGCGGCGGAGCTACCAGAGGCGCAGTTCAGGAGGTCTATTGCGTATTAGTGACGACTTCTACAACCAGCTATGAGGCGTACTTACCACATGAGCTGGCGCTGGTGCTGCTGGTGCTGTTTCCGTCCTCTGCGGCGGCGGCGCCCGAAGTGCCGAGACCGATGGTGTTGTTTGAGGTTGAGGTGGATGTTGAGCCGGCGTTGTCTGTCTGGCGGGAGTTGAGGGCCGACCTTGTGCCTGTGGGGAGGGCGGCGGCTAGGGAGGCGGTGAGGATGAGGAGGAGGGCGGTGGGACGCATCTTGTCTGTGGGATGGAGTGATTGAGTGAGAGCGAGAGGAAGGACAAGAGTGCCCGCGCCGGGTGAGGATGTGGAACTTGAGTTGGGGTGAAGTGAATGAAGTGCGACCTGACTCTCGAGATGGAATGTGGCAGAGCTCAGCGTTATATGGACTGACGTGAGTGAGCTATCAAGTGCCGAATCAATACACAACTGATGTCCGCCGAGTTCCGAGCAGAGACCTCATCTCCGCTGTCGTGCATACTGTACTGCGTCGACTGGAAAGTGTACAGTGAGTTTAGGCTTATGCATGGCGATCCGTCGAAAGCCCGTGTGGGCAGCTGTTGCCGACGGTACTCACTGTCTCAAGAGCTCATCATGAAGGACATCGGGTCGTCCGGTGTAGTACAACACTCAACCTTTTTGAAAGGCGAAAATCGAAACCCTGGTCTATTAGAGCCGTGAAGCAATCAAGGTACGCTGGCAGCTTACAGCATCTTTCGACAGTCGTACAAAGACGAAGATTGAATAGCCCGCTCGACGTTACCAAGGTACCAGCAAAGCGCTCGTGATGACGCCAAGCCCGCCGGGCCGAGTTTTGCATGATCTGTAGATGTACGAGTCATGGTTCAGAACACAACCTTACAAAGTGAAGTCAAAGCTTGCAGAATACCTGCATCTGCTTTGCTCCGATGGAATCGGCCTTTTTCCTGACTACCGCGATTGGCGCGGGCTCCGGCCCTCAGCTGCAGCCTGTCGATCATCTGCGAGAGTGACAGCGTGGAGCATTCGTACGTAGATACCTGCGGGACCTGCTTCTGCTGGTTCTGCTAGGTAGATGCTTGCGGTTCTGTGAGACGTTTGCCTTTGGTGTAACAATATGATGACATGTTTAGGTAGGTACCATCACTCATATGCTGGAGACGTGTGCCTCAGCAGGTCGAAGAGAGAGACTGACCCTCGGTGTTGATTTTCGAGGAATAATATATCCGGTTGCGTTACGTTCCACATTCGTGAATCGAAGTTTTGCTGTATCTTGTATATTGCAGAGCTTCTGACGTTACCAGAGCCAGCTTCGAACGCGAAGCATACTAGAGTATTATGCTGATTGCGATGTCAAGTCCCGTTTCAAGTAGAGTATTCTGAGGTCAACATATCCGGCTCGCCATACCTGCCTCAAAATCTCTTGGCGCAATCGCCGGTTGGGCTTGTATGTAGCCTTAGGCATCATTGATCAACTGCCCAGCAGGGCCGCACATGGTGTGCATATCACGGCAGCGATATAAGGCTTTATGAGACGGAAACTTCAGCAGTATTGTACGCTCTGCCCTACTAGTCATCCAGCCACGACGCGGCAACACTCTGAAGATAAATCAGAAGGCTGGCCAACCCTTGTAAAGATAACCCGTTGGCAAGAAGTGATGAGTGGAATGCGATCAATTGCTGGCCACAAGATGCCTCTATGCTATGCTCTCTAATGGATACTCTAACAATCACTCGTTTGCGCCCACGTTAGCGCCTACATTCAGCCATCAAATGCCCCATGCTGCATCTCAACGCCATAGTCCGCTGCCATCCTCTGCATCTGTCGCTCAATGTCATCATCCATGCCTTTGCCCCTGCCAAAGAACTGCTTGATCTTAGCGTAGTAAAAATACAGATCCGTGGTCCACAGAACGGTCTTGAACAGCAGATGACTGCTGTAGAAACGTATTCTGTCTTTGAGACTGAGATTTGGGTCTTCGGTCAGCGCCTTGCTAGCCCAGCCGCCCGTGATCTTGATTCTGTTCACTGGACTGCCTAAATATTGGTTGTTGCCCTGGACAATCCTCAGGTTTCTGCCGATGAAGATGAGCTCTTGCGGCCACTTCTTCTCGTCGGCTAGGATCTCTTTGATGCCCTTTCGCATGGCCTGCTGCATCTCGTACTGACGTTTCTTCTTGTCTTTCTCCTGGGAGATGCGTCGCATCTTTTTGTTGATCGCCCCGTCGCCTCCTTCATACGGTTTCATCAGAGTTGCTGAGGCAAAGATTTCAGAGTTGTTAACGCCCCATTGTCCGACGACCTCTTTCATAGTGGCATTATCGAAGGTCATCATGGACTTCCAGAACAGTGAGTACTGGTGCCGGAATGTCTCTGACATATTGATGTATAGTCCATGGTCAATCAGTACGAGCTCGGAGCTACCATTCGGTCGTCTTCGGATGAAGATGTTACCAGGATGTGGATCGCAGTGAACATATCCCCAGAGAAACATCTGGGCAGAAAAGAGGTCGACCATTGTGGTCATCACTTCTTTCAGGTTCAAGCCAAGGCCACCTTTTCCGTCTTTGCCTTTCCAGTACGACCGGTCGGGTTTCAAATGGTCGTAGTAGTCTCTTGGGTTGTTGGGCCTAACCAAGTCTGCAGCTGGCAGGGGCTTGCCATTTGCACCTGGACTACCCTGCCGCCAGCCTCCATGCCAGGACTTGGTAATGCCATCTTTGTCCCACAGCCGCACACCTTCAATCCATTCCGCAGTCATTACGCGCTTGGACGACAGTTCGTGGTACACCTTTGGTATGTAAACCCGATCTCGTAACCGTGGTTCTCCCTTGACAAATTGAGCCATCCGCTCACCATTACTGGCCTCGTTCTGAAAGTCGCATTCCAGCATTAGTCTTTCTGTGATGTATGGTACTAGATTGTATATGGGTATATCGAACCAATATGTGTATATTTTTGCAACGACCTTGAAAGACCACAAATCCCATCCAACTTGTTGGGCGATCTCCCGTTTTTGTACCTTGATGGCCACCTCACGACCGTCCTGCAGTCTTGCCCAGTGTACTTGGGCTACACTCGCGCTTGCTCTCGCTTTCTTCTCCATTATGCCAGTGTTTGGGTTGCCATCGAAGGAGACACCAAAGACTTCTTCTGGCGTCTTGCCATCGAAATCTTCCATGATGACTTTCCGTACATCCTCCCAGTCGTTTTGTGGGGCGTCATCAAACATCCTTGCGAACATTGCCTGAAACTCGGGCGGAAGGATGGCACTTTGCATGGCAATGGCTTGTCCAATCTTCAGATAGAGCCCGCCATTCTCCCGCAGCAAGTGGAATAGCCGTCTTGCGCTTCGTTCGTGAACCTCGGTGACATCGTGTGCAAAAGGAGGATTTTCTCGAAAGTTGATCTTATAGTCGAGGGCTACGTAGAGACCATTTCCGAATGTCCGAGCTGTACGAGTTAACGCAGAGGCGTAGAATTGTCTATCGATTGCCCAGACCACCCCAGAGAATGCCCCAAGGTATATCAATCTTCGTAGCCATTTCCTCGACCTCTTGTACTGCCTTGCTGGCTGAGCTCTTCCCAGTGATGCCGGATCAGGAGGCGCGAAGGCGCGAGTATGTCTCGATGTCGAGAACGGCCGCTGTCGTAGAAACAATGATGGCGCCTGTAATGAGGGCGTTTGCAAAGACTTTTTGAGGCAGCGAGTGCACATAGTGCGACTCATGAAGCCTGGTGAAGCCATCGGTGGCATGTGCAGGCACTCCTGAAAGGTTAGCAATCCATTCTGGCAGAAGAACTCGTACTTGTAAACATTTCTGAGAATGATGACGATCTCATATGCGCCTGGAGTAGATCACTGACATCGGGGCTAAAGCATCGGTGGGCATCCCGAAGGAGCCACAATCGGTACAATCAATCGCCGAGCTTCATTCTCTCGCTGACGCCCGTGGATATTCCGATTTTACTTCCTCCTTTCCTCAACAGCTGTCATTCATCAAGGAGTCGACAATTGCACTCATATTCAGCTTCAACATGTCACGCTATGGAAGAGCACTGCCTTGCGAGAGTATCCATTCCTCGCCAATCAAGGCACCTGCCGGGCCCATCACGATGCACCTCGTTCTCCGCGAGCTCTAGCGGATAGTTGCCTGGTGCCTAAGCTCGATAGGTGAGTCAAGCAAGCAGCCTTTACTCACAAATGTGTCGTGGCAGGTCCTTTTGTGTCTTTTCCAGCTTATATAGAGATGTTGGGTATTCTCCAGCAATCGTTTGACTCTAGTAAGAGACAGTTTTATATCCGTTTTCACCATGGCCTGCAACTTCCTGACACGCTTGTTTCGCCGGCGGAGGCAGGTGCCTTCTGCCTTCTCCGCTCCTGCCTTAACCGCATCAAACGATAAGCATCAGGTACCATTACTTGAGGACCTGGCGACCCAAGAAGATGTCGATTTTTTCTACCTTGGTTGTTTGTCACAACAAGGTTCATATACCCTAATAGTACCTGAACTTCCTTGTCAGATCGAAAATTCCGATATCTTTTTACAATTCAGAAGCCTTCCTGGCTGTGTCTCTGCCACATACGCCAAGGCCGAAGAAACTGCTGATAGGGTGGATTTGATCCTCGATTTTGCTACTGCTGCCGAAGCTGCCATGGCACTTGCTTCACAACCACCCATAAACCTAGGCGATGGTGTCCGACGGAATATCAGATATGCGGAAGAACACGATGAGCTGGGATGGAGGGCAAGCAAACGAATGAAAGTTGTTGAACCTTCAGTACCCTTGCCAAAATGCAATATATGCTCGGAAGAAATAAACGGTGCTCATTCCAAACCGTGCTTCTATTGCAAGTCGACGTGGTGCTACGAATGCCTACAGAACCAATTCACAGCCTCTCTGGATGACCAAGAACAATTCCCAGCCAAGTGTTGTGGGAAGGTCCTGCACTTTGATGTTGCTCGAAGCGTGGTTCCGGAGCTTGATTACATGAAGTACAAAACACGATTCGAACAACATCACACTACCAAGCCGATATATTGCGCCAACCCCAGATGTTCTACCTTTCTACCAACCCGAGTATCGAAGCCTGATAACAGAGGCCAAGTGTTGTGTCCCGACTGCAATAACACTACTTGCATCCCATGCAAGGCCGTCGTGGACCCCACGGAATCGCAAGCCCACAAGTGTGTTGCCGCAGATGAGACCACAGCACTGCTCAAACAGTTTGATTACAAGAGATGCCCTCGATGCGATATAGGTGTGGCAAAGATGTATGGCTGCTCACATGTCCGATGCCAATGCGGTGCCCATTGGTGCTGGGATTGTCAGCGGCCAATACAGGTATGCTGGTCAAAGCCATGTGAAAGAGCTCGAGAAGATGGCGATGAGACAGATGAATACAATGTCCCGGAAGAAGAAAGCGAGAGCGAGGACGACTCTGAGCAAACCACTCCTGACAGCGACGCGAACCCTTCTGCACCAGATGCAGCCACGACAGCAGTGATCCGGGACATCGTACCTCAGCAACCGAATGTTGAGGTCGCAACAGAGGTTCCGGAGCCACAACAGGCAGAAACAGTACCGCCAAGCGTGCATATTGTAGAAGCAGCGGTGGATCAAATAGCAGATCGGCCTGATCAGGTTGCGCTTCCTGCGGTAGTAACACCGACCGAAGTACAGGGCGCAGTGGTGTTTCACACTATCGTCCAAATGGGAACGATACCTATTGGCGAGCCTGCACCCGCGCCTGCTTCGACGAGCGCTGATACCCAGGAGCCTGTCCTTAATCTGGATGCCGATGATGCCGATGATTGGGAGGCTGGAGACTTCGATTTTGGTGACGAGCCCAACGACGAAACCTGGGACACATGGGGCTGTTACCACCATTTTCATCCTGTTTTCAGCAATGCGATATGGCAAGGTCAGAAAGAGTGGCTGCCTGACACTCTTCCAGTTGCCACTACGACACCCAATCTTGCTAAGCAGGTCGACTGTTTGAAATGCTACAAGACGATAATACTTACAGAGCCTGTGCAAGAGGACTCGAGCAAGCAAAAAGACAAGGACAAGGACACGGAGCGGCCTGACTCTGCTTGCGACGTCAGCGACGCCGCAACACTACGAATGGAACCAGCATCTGCATCTGCGATAGAGAGTGCGACACCCGCAGAACAGCCGGGCAAGAAGGATAAGAAGAAGCGTAAGAATAAGAAACAGGGCGATATCCCGAGTCTCTTCAACTGCGCTAGGTGCGGAGTTTTCTATTGCGTCGAATGTAAGAAGGTGGCGGCGAAGGAGATCAATCTGTTGTTACAAAAGAGGGAGGTACGGGGTTGAGCTGCGGCTGCTAGCCATAACCTCAAGCAGCCAGAATGAATATGTTCTGCTCTTCAATGTCATAATCCTTAGAATCTTGGTCAATCGTCGACAGCTGGCTGGCATCTGTGTGGTGTCCCATCGTCATCCTTCTGATCGGTTAGTACATCTCTTCGTCACAACACAAAGTCCTGCTCAATGATACCTGGGTGCCTTTCGTATTTGCATGGCGATGTTCAAGTCACGAATTTGATCCACTGCCCATAAGTGCTAGAGACCGAACGAAGCTATCAACATTTTCGTCGTCTCGATGATCCTGAGCATGAGTTGAGCTTATGCTTCTTATCGTTGAAGTAGCAAGGCAGCTGCGATGCTCGGAAAATCAATCTCGGTGTCGCTCATACCTACAATGAGCACAACTGGCGTTTACCAGCTGGAAAGCTGTTTCCCTCTCATTGTATTTTCTGCATTATTACTTATCCTGGATCCCTGTAACCATGGAGTTACCTAGACGAGCCAGTGGGGCAGCGGCAAGTCGCTCGCAAGTCCAAGCAGTTCGCCCACCGGTTAGCCTTGCTTAGTTGTCCTCGATCCCCAGATTTCTGCAGCTTGCCGGCGCGATGTTTGGTGGTTGCGCGAGTGCTCGTATTATTTGCAAACATGAGCTGAATATCTTTCCTTGCGGCCTCGCATCGTGCATACTCGGCTACTACTGCTACACGAGGTCCTTCTGGTGTGGTGAAGCCACCTCACATACAATCGTGGCAAAAGTGCTACACATATGACCACGGCCTTAATGCGCCGCCTGAGCAATTCGAAAGACGATGCCATTTTAAGAAGCACAAATAGTACAAGCGAATCTCATTATTCAGCTCATCGCATAGCCCTACATATGACGAAGTGAAGCTCTTGCTTGCCCGTAACAGCCCTTCACGCGTCACTTATCTTCCTGCCCTTTTCAGCATGTTCTCCTCATTTCTCAACCCACAGCCTCAGCGACGATCGAGGTCTAGATCGCCAGGGCTACGGCAATCGCGCGAAACAAATGATTATCATTCCACGACCGACGACGAGCGCGGTCAATATCGCAGAAGCAGCAAATACGATACAGATTCAGATGCCGATCTGCCACCTGAGACACCACGCTATGAGGAGAGGACCCCAGTCGACTACGAGCCACGAACGAGCAAGGACGACCGTAGAAGGTCTAGGAGACCAGACGAGGTTGAGGATGATAAAAGATACAGCAAGCAGCCGAGCAGGAGATACGCAGATCAAGCCCTAGAAGACGCGTTAGCCGCCAAAAAGACTAAGAGCAGACGTGAAAGAGACCCAGGCTACGCAGAAACACCAAGGTCACCACGTCCAAATAGTGCTGTATACACCAATGGTGACTCCCAGTCATACGCTGCCTTTCCCGGCAACGGCAATATCCCAGGTGGTTTTCCTGATCAAGCTTCCAGTCCCCAGCCTAGCGCTTACCCACGACCAAAGTCAGGACAGTACGAAGACCTGGGCAAGTTCCAGTACGCTAAGCCAGACCAAAATACCATACAGTACAAGTACAACAACGACAGTCGGCAGCCGTCATTCTCGAAAGCCTACGAGGCGGTAGCAGCACAGCCCGCCAAGCCGAGCAAGCCATCAGCCTCAGCACAGCAGAAACACTATGTAGATGATAGGTATGCCCGGAGAGAACCAACGCGGCCAAAAGCCGATCGAGAGGACAGTGATGACTGGGCAAGAGCCAGGCAGCGCGAGGTCGCCGACCAGCCCAGACGCGAAAGCTACCATCGAGAACGATCGCCAAACCCAGCAGGTCCGACCGCCGAGCAACTGAGAAAGAGTCTTGGTAGACTATCGACAGGCAGTGCGGCAGGCGCAACCCTGGGCGCTGGGATGACACCACAAGCGACTGGCGCGCGACCACCAGGCTCACCACTTCTCGAAGCATACAAAGGCACATACCAGACCATCTCGCCACTCCCTTCACCATTAGCCCTGCAGGCCCGCAAGAAGGACGACGATCTCTCAGACCTCGACCTATCCTCCGACTCGGATGCCTCAGACGACGAACTCACGCGGAAAATCAAAGCGCTCGAAAAGCAAAAACGGCGCCTCAAACACCTCGACACCCAAGACACAATCTCCCCACGCACCTCAGCCTCAAAGCTCGACGCTCCCACCAGGAAATCCCGCGTCGGCTCAATAATGTCCAACTCGTCCTCTCGCTCCGGCGCAAGCGGCAAGAAAAAAGGCGTTTCATTCTACGACCCCGAAGCCGATGCCGAAAAGATCGCAGATGCACTGAAAGGAACCCATCGAAGTCCAGATATCAAGCCACTGCTCAAGATCCTCCCCTGGCTAACGACAGATGAGATAATCCATCTGAAGTCCGCGTACAAGAACCACGCCAAGATCAACGGGCAGGGAATTAATCTATCAAAACACATCAAAGCCCGCATCCCCGGAAACCTAGGCAAGATCCTCTACGCCACGAGTCTCGGCCAATATGAGAGCGACGCATACTGGGCGAACTGCTTCTACCAATCCGGTGCATCACGCCGAGAACTCCTCATTGAATCTCTGATCGGTCGGTCGAACCAACAAATTCGTGAAATCAAAGACGTCTTCAAGGATAAACGGTACGACGACGACCTCGAGAAATGCATGAAAGCTGAGCTCAAGGCTGATAAGTTCCGCATGGCGATTCTGCTTGCGCTTGAGGAACGACGGATGCCGGAGGGATTGGGTATTGATATGCGTCTCGTGCACGAAGACGGTATGGACCTCTACCAGGCACTTAATAGTCCTGGTGGTGAAAGCGCGATGATCAGGGTTATTCTGATGCGTAGCGATGACCATCTGAGGGAGGTACTGCGGTACTACGAGAAGAGTTATCGGAGGAATTTTGCGCGGGATATGATTAGCAAGTCGCAGAATCTGGTGGTAAGTTTCCCTTCGTACTGTCTGCTTATGCAAGAAGAAGTACTGATAAACTTCAGGGTGAATGCCTAGCTCATATCCTCAACGGCGCCCTCAATAGACCCATGCGCGACGCAATCCTCCTACACCAAGCAATCGATGAATTCGCGCCACCCCCACAGTCTGCGTACCATGGTGGTCGAAGTCCAAGTCCCATGCCGCAGAAACCGACGGCTGGTCGGGCAGAGCTGCTGATTAGCAGGGTGATAAGGCTGCATTGGGAGCCGAAGCATCTTGAGCGTGTAAAAAGCGAGTATGAGGAACGGTATAGAGAGTCTGTAATCAGGGCTATGGCGCGTGATGTACAGGGTGGCATGAAGACCGAGGAGGGGAAGGCGTGGGCTGCATTCGCGATGGATCTGATACGGAGTAGTGAGGCGTAGTGTCGATGTTGTTCACGAAGTGAGAACGAAATCGGTGAGATGCGCATCAGTGAAGCATTTGAGGGGATTCAGAAGCTCATGACTTATCACTCGCACATATTCCGTGGGAGCAGGGCGCGGGTGGCCCGGCAGCGTCACAGTGCCATCGCACCCGCGAACGTCTCGGTCGAGTGAGATCTCGATGTTGGGTATGATGAGGGGCGAAGGGAAGAAATTCGGGGGGACCACGCAGGTTATCTTGATGATATAGAGTGTGCATCCTTCGGGAGATGCGCGCAGCGACTTCGCGAAGATCTGAATATGCAGCCAAGGCAGCATAGGTGTTCCCAGCTGCTTCGGCGGCATAGGTACTGTTACAAGCCCATGACCTGTTTGGTAACCGTGGGGTAAGCGTAGCTGAAGTCGGCATCGATACGTTCTAGGCAGATGCAAAGACTTATGTGGATGAGTTCAAGAAAGTCATGAGTGCGTTGGAGGCACTACCACACCAACCTAAAGTGCAAGAGATCTTCCATCCAGGCTTACGTTCGCCCAGCTTGTGCTACCCCCATCCGACTCTATCATTTCAAGCCCACATGCATGTCAGAATTGACTGGTACACAGTGCCACCGTGGTCCAGGTCGTGCATTCGGGCACGACTTCCCAGGCATTCGAAGAGCGGTGCACTCCAAGATCAGGCTTGGCTCCTGCTGCTGCTATTGCAGTCTCGACCCAAGGGTAAACCAACGTGGAGTGAGAGAAGAATACGTAAGGGTGAAGCAACGGCTCAGTCATTCGCAACAGGATTAGGAAATGAACATGAGATGAACGAGGGCTTTGTTGAGCAAGCTCAATCTCCTGTCAGAGTACGCCCAACCGTGGTCTGCTTCTGGCATGTCGGACTTCTCAGGAAGCTGAGGGACCAAGAAATCCGAGCGATCAAGAGATCCATCTGGAGATAATGCTGTCTTCTTCGTCTGTGAGGCTGCAATTCTAACGATATCTTGGTTCCCAGCACACGTCGAAGATGCTTCTGGGTTTCCAACAGTAGCCGTGTTCATACATTACTTGCTCCTGACAACTTTTCACCTGTCATCGTCTGCTTTTCTACCATGCCGTCGTAACCTCTGGCTTCTCGTTCTCCTTGTTGCTGTTGACGCCTTGCTGTTTGTTGATAGGTGGCTCCTGTGCAGTGTCGAAACCCTGGTGCTCCTTGCGCTCATCCTCAACTTCGTCCAAACCCATTTGTTTCATCTTTCTTAGGAGCGCATGATGTTCTGCTTGTGACTCAGCTTTACTTTCCCAGTGTCTGCTACACCTCTTCTTCGTTATGACTCCTTCGTACTCGTCACGCTCCCAGCCTTCAAGTTCGTCCAGACCGGACATGCCCGTAGTCGCCAGGAATGGCGCTTGGTAGACCAGTGATTCGAGCTTCTCAATCGCGCCGATGACGGCTTTGCAGGCGTCGCATCGCTTGTTGAATTTAAGAGGTGTGGTCTTGTCGCAATGCGATTTCGATTCGAAGTCGGCTTCTGCGCATCGATCGAAGAATGTGGTAGCGCAGCAAGGGCAGGTGAAGGTTTTGCACATTGCAGGATGCGAGAAGGCTATGACGTTTTGCTGATGGCCAAGAGTATGGCGAACTTGAACAATCTTCACAGCTAGCGCACAGTTAGCTGACTTGTGACAGCGGGTTGAATAGGTGTTCTGGATCACCTTTGACTGGTGCGATGTGGACTCAATTCGGCGCTGTCGGGGTGTTCCTCGGTGCTCTGATACTGAAGATGGAAGTCACCGTATCTGAAGAACATTTGGAAATGCCAGAGCCCTGCCGGAGATTTTGAATCACCACAGTCGCGCGATTTGTGTGATAAAAACTCGCGTTGTTACCGCTTGCACTTCTTCAAACTTAAAAAGTGCAAGTCGTTGTTGGGCTGCATGTGATTCTGTTCAATATCGAGTGTATAGAGGGCAAATCGCCGTTGTCTGCCTTCACCGATATTTCTGACAACTTGCGAGCTCAGTATGTGACCTTGATGCGTAGGGTGATTGTGCGATTGGCTCTATGGTGATCAAACACTTGTAGCTGTGAGTATTCCAGTCCACAACTTCACTGGACCATGCAGAATACCCGGCAAGAAACGTTGAGTTGCCGCGTTAGCACATTGCTGCTTTTCTTTTCAGACTAGTGACGGTGCGCGAAGCTGCTGTACAGGTGAGTATAAAGCAGTACTTCGCTGCTAATGTAGAGCACTTAATCGAGGTGTGTGACGGGACAGGCAAGTACACAGAGCCGAGTTGCGCGGAGAACAAGAAAGACAATGAAGTCGTTGTTAAGCTTGAGTTATGGTAGTTAGTATCTTAGATGTGGAAGTTACATCTCCTGGTGTAGCTTGCCTCCATCGCTTCTGAACATCGGGTCGTACCTTCACTGTGTCAGGGAATTGGACCACCATCCATCTTGTCCACTAAATGGTGTGTAATTGCCTCGTGAAAGTCTGATGCCAGTTCACGATCTTAGTAGGCGCTTCCTGTGTCTCTTATCTCTCGTTCATAAAAAGCTCGCCGCATCTCGTACGGTACGATACTATGGACAGACGTTGTGCCATGCGTACAAGCGATCGAATAGCATGCAATGGAGATTGCTAGACTTAGGAGTAGACATGTAATCGATTGAATGTGAAGCTTTGAGCAAGAGAAGTTGCTTTCGAAGCTGAGCATCAGCCACTACTCCTTGGCGACAAGTGGAGTCAGAGCCAAGGCAGCCACATGGCGCCGACGACGACACGTTTCGAGTCTCTTCAACCTTTCTCTTTCATCCGTCCTGTTGCATCAGTCAATAGAGACAGGTTGATCTCCTATTACACGTGAGCTCGAGGCCACTCGTCATGGCAGAACACGAAGACCACTTCACGATCTTCATTCGGCTGCCCTTCGCTAGAGGTGACTTCGTGGACCCACCGCCTGTAGCCTGGTCAGCGGCTAAAGAACGAGAACTATGGGAAGTCCTCTCGAAGTCATCAAAAGGCCATGTGATCGATTGGAAAGCACTGTCGGCACGTTTCAAGGTCACTCAAGCTTTCCTGCTACAGCAAGCAGCATGGCTCTACGAACGACAACTATCACAAGTCCGAGCACAAATGCGGCGAGTGGGCAACAGGTCATCGAACACACCATCGCCATTGCCGCCGTCAAATACCGCAAGTGTTGTTGCAGCACAGCCGATGAGACGAACAGGCAGTGGCGGCTCTAGAGTGCCTTCCCGCTTGTCGACCCAAGTGCCTGTGTCTGAGGGTGACGCACCTGGTACGCCGAACAAAGGCCGATCGTCATTTGCAGCACGAACATCGTCACAGACCAGCCTAGGACAAGCTAAGGGCGAGTCGACATCCTCGAGGCCACTTTCAAGGAAGACGTCAAAGGACAGTGGGATAGTCAGCAGAACGCATTCACGCCGTGGCAGTGTGCAGCATCAAATTACACGGTCGCCAAAGCAAGATGTCGTTCACGAAGTCGATTCATCCTCAGAAGAAGAGATGACCCAATCACGCATGCTACACCGACGACCAAATCCAGCCGCATCGCGACGAATGGCGCCAACCAGGAAGTCGCAGCACACTCGACGGCCATCAGCTCCACAGCTCGACGAGGAAGACGAAGAGGACTCTCCAGCATTCCTCCCCTTCTCCGCCAACTCAAGCGGAACAACCAGAGCCGATCCAACCGCCGCTCGAGACCCGAGCGCCACGCTGAGAGGTGGCTTGGCGCAGACACCACGACCATCAGCTCACCGCCGGAGCACATCAGAGCGCATCGTTCCCCAACAAGTCAACCCTCGAACCACGAGTAACGACCAACTTACATCGTCGAACAGTTCAGCTTCCGAAATTCCCTCTGATGTCTCCCGTCCACGGACAGGGAACCACAGTAATCGCCAATCCGGTCGTGGGCACCTCCCGAACCCACTTTCACCACGCCAACAAGCAGCACTAGCAGCTGCTGCTGGTTTATCACCTCGTCTGCGCCGCCAAGCAGGAACGGCCGGCTATGGCAGCGATACATCACCTAGCATGGGAAGCAGTTTTAGTGACCTTGACGATGCTAGCGTTACACAGTCGGCGCTCGAGGAGGCGTTGCTGAGTGGGATGGGAAACACGACTATGACGATGGGTGGCGGGCCAAGTGCGACTGGTGCTGTTGGGAACGTGGCGAATCGTGTTAGTGGGATCAGTCAGGCGTTGAGGTCGAGGTACTTCGATGGGAGGGGTGGAGAAGCACAGCGGTAATAACATGCTGGAAACCACTGTGCGGCCTACACTCCTGCATTCGGACATACCTTGGGAGAAACCGGTAAATTGGCAATGCTCCAAACACTGTATGCTAAAGTCCCATGTCCAAGTCTGAAACTTCAAGATCATATTTCGTCAGGTGGGTTATGTTTGGTGTCTGCAGCAGCCGTGCTTTCTTGACCTAGGCTTCTCCACCAGCACTTCTTATTTATATATCGTAAGACTTTCCTTGTGCGCATTACCACGTATGGGCGATTACGAGCATACCTTCTCCTTCCTTCAGAGGATCGCACATCATCTTCGTGCTTGGTTGCTTGGCATCTGCTGCATGCCGATGTTTCTCAACTAGGCTGAACCGCGGATTCGTCCGAAGAGCACCACCAAGGGCCAAGCCTGCGTCGTGGAGGTCATCGTCTAGTGATACTAGTCCGTCTGCGTCCGCGATGTAAGCAGAAGACGAGCGCGATGGCCGCTAATAGGAGGCCGAAGAAGACGCCGACACAGATGCCGCCAACCGTTTCAAGAGACGAGGCTGGACCACCTGAATTTGAGTTTGTAGTCAGTGGTAACGAGACTGTGTCTTTGTCGCAATGAAGCTGGAGTTCTTCGAAGAGTTGGTCATAGCCATAGCTCACGTAGCCGAGCGGCGATCTGATCTTCGACCAAGGAAACCCAGGAACGGATGTCCACTTCTTTGTGCTTTCGACTGCTTGCCTTCTTGTTCTTCTTTACTACTGCCGCTCGTTGTTTTCGAGTACCTCTCTGTTTCCTCGTGCGTAGGAACACTAGGTTCGGCGCTTGCAGCACGTGGAGCTGGCGTCGGTCTAGATGCAGCTTCACTGCTGGTCAGTCGTCTGAGGAAGCCCGCGCGAGTGAAAGGGCTTAAGGGCCGTGGAGGCTGGTTGCTAACGTCGAGTGCTCCGCCATCGAGTGTCAGCTTGAGGCTGGACGGCTTGTGGCGTTGGTATGCAGGGCGAGGACTATCAGTCCTGGGGAGGGCTACCAAGTCCCTGGTGTTTATGGAAGTGCTTGGAAGGACGTTTTCGTTCGCCGGTCGAGATACTGTCGGGCTGTCAGCTACTCCAATACTGAGTCCATCGAGCTCTGGAAGTAACGGACTTGATTGCTGTGAAGGCGAGTGCGGCGCTAAGTTGTCATTTGGCTGAAAGCTGGATCTTGATGGAACCTCAACGGCTTGTGGAGAGCGAGGGACGCTTGAGGGCAAATCCTCTATGCTGTCTTTGGTTTTCGGGCTCGGTGGACTGCAAATAGAGAACACGTCTTCTTCCACCGAGGCTCCTCTTAGACTACGCTGAGGCGAGACCTCAGGGCCATGGAAGTGAGGGCTCGACCATGGTGATCTTTCGGGTGAATACAGCGGTCTTCTTCCATTCTCTTGTCGCCATGGCGACGAATCGGCGTCGACATAGTTGCTCGAGGTTGCAAGGGAGGTAGGCGACAACGACCTGTCTATTCCCAGAAGGTTGTGTACGGCGAGGTACTCTGGACTACGGCAATAAAAGCGGAAGGTAGCATAGGGCTCGTCTTGAGGATCGAGGAGAAGGTATTGATATCGTCGTGCAGGTCGACCAGGCTCAATGAGTCCCGCATCAGCAAGTCTATGTCCTGGTCAGTGGTATGGTCTATCGGTCAATCTTTTGAGCATAACTTACCTTACTGCGCGCTGGCTTCGCTCCTGGAGGTGTTTTGGTATCGGTGTATCGAGTGCGAGCTGTCGAATGCGACGCCTCTTCTGAATGCGGTGTACTCGTATCTCAATACAGTCATCTCTTGTCGCTGGAGACTGCCTGCCTTCAGGGACCGAGAACATCAGAGAGTTCTGCACGACTGCCCTTCCACCGTAATGGCCACTTTTGACGACATGCAGGCTATACGCGACCTTGCCATGGTAGGTGTGCTTTGCAGTGCAGTCCTGTAAGGCTGTAAATATACACTCACTAACCGCGGTTAGAAAGAGTCTTACCCATGTTGTCACATGTCGCCCATCTATGAATAACTTGAAGAGATACATAGCATTGGGAGGGTGTGGCCCATCGATCGAATATTCGAACCATATTTGAGCACCAGGAATCGTGGGAATATAGCAAGCAGCGACAGGGTTGGCGTCGACAGCCTGCGCAGTGTTGTATTCGGGTAGACGACGAGCCTCGATTTGTGACACCGCATGCACATTGATGCCCCTGAAGTTGAGCATATTCTCAGTACTCCAATCAAGGTGGTGATCGCAGTCAGCCCTCTGAAGGTGTTGGCGATGATCTTGAAGAATATCCAGGAAAATTGTGATGCACTCTGTGGTCGTGCATAAAAGTTCGGATGTGAACGTGTTTGCTTCACTGGCACAATGAAAGACCTCAGCTACTGCGATCGGCCCTACCTTCACTCGCAACGACTGTCCCGCTAGTGACAGTCTCCCATTTCTTGAGCGTGTTTTCAACAGCGGCCGGAATGAAATTGCTTTCCATGATCATCTGATCATTCATATCTTTGAGCAAGGAACTGATCGCAAGCTCAGACTTAGCCTGTTCATATTGCTTGCGAATAGCAGCCTTTTGCTCATCAGGGATGTCTTTCGCAGCCAGAACTCCTTCTATGCAACCTAGTATCTGCCCGGCTCTCAACGCAATCATTACGCCGATAGGATAACCATCATCAAACCCCTTCTGCATCACCTTGGCCTTGCCAACACCAAGACCTTCTCTGTAACCATCTGTCATATGCTGACGCTTAACAGTTGGTAGGTCAGAGAGCAGATTCTCGTTCTGAGCATGAGCTTGGTTTGAAGCGGCTGGATCATTTTCATGGTCAGACGCCCAAATGTCGTCGTCTGCAGAAACTGCTTCAGGCGTAGTGGCTGCTGTTGCCGGCGAGCTCACCGATGACGAGCGGTCGCGACTTCTTGAGAGCGACATGTCGACTTTGGCGATGCCAGAAGTGAAATAGACGGTGGCGACGACGGCAAGGCACGAATAACGAGAGAATTCATTCATTCAACCTCGGGCAGGCATGAAATTTCTCTATTGGAGGCGCCCTGGCGCCAAGACTACTGCCTGGCAATTACGGATTTGCTGTATATAATGTGCCTTCCCGTCATTCGAGTTATCTGTTTCGAAATCATAAATGCTCGGTTTGGGCTGCCCATCAGTCTGTCCTACTCTCCTTCCGCCGTTTAGCATTATGTGCTATAGCCGCACGATTTCGGATCTGGCAAGCGCCCAAGAATACGATTGTATGAAACACAGAAGACAGCCTTTCAGATCATTTCGATATAGAGCTCGTTGTTGGCTGGTGACATGTACGAACATCTCGAAAGGTCAAATTGCTATCGAGTATCAATGTGCATCTTGGTGTAGCAACTGCTTCAAAATGATTGCAACAGCGTGAAACGGGGGAAGTGTGTGATGATCTGAAGTGCTGAGTACTCGTAATTGACCCTTCCTTCACGACAACAGAAGCAGAAGTATGTCGTTGCCTGGAAAACACATTGCCGAGCCCAAACATCGAGACCACACATGCGAGGGTCCGCATCAAAGTAGTTTGCGATCCATCTCAAACCCACCCGTACTCTTCGTGTAAGCTATAAACGGCTTCTCCATCAGCAGATCCTCCTCATCGAGTGCCTTCATCAATGCCTGAAAATGTGGTTCCTTCGCATGCTGATGGACCGACTCCAGATCTTTGTACGTCTCAAATATGATGAAGGTGGGTGTAGAATCGAGCTGTTCAGTGACCACAAAGCGATTGCAATAATCTTCTTTTTCATGGACGTCTTTCGCCTGATTGTTGATTAGTTCGCGAAGCTGATCACGACATGTCAGTACTTGACCAGAAGGAGTTAAAGAGGGCATATGTACCCTTTGCACTTTCCCGGCCTTGGGTTTGAACATCGCAAAGATATTTCGTTCCGACATGGTGGACACTGGCGAACGAGCGAACGTAGTAGGGGTTACAACTAGCTGGCACTCGTCTTCTCGATTCTGGAAGTACAGGTAGAGCACTCGGACATCTTGCTTGAGGCGCGTGGCTTCACTACTACTTTATTCTTTCTTCTGTGTCTAGATTGCTATGCAAGAGCTTTGGAGTTCACGGATGCCGACCTCGGATTGAACTCAATGCAAAATTAAGGTTAAAATCATGATGCAATCAGATGTTGATCACTTTTGTCAGCAGGTTGGTACAAGTACCGAGTATCGTTTTGCCCGGTCAGAAGACAATCTCCACGGAGTACAGCTTCACACTAAGAAACGCCTGTATCACATGTTGTTGAACCTCTCCTTCATTCTTTCTTTACCCTGAGCGACCCAGTCGCCATAGTCACCTTTCGTGTTCCGCTCGGCGGCCTCAACTGCATCACCGAGCTTACCGCCCTGGGCACCCAAGCCAACGCCTGCAGCGTATACATTCTGATTGATTGGTGCCGTCATGCCTTCACCTGAAGCTCCAAGGCCAGTGCCCGAAGTGTAGCCCATCTTAGCAAGCAGATTCGCACCCTTGGAGGCGGCAGGCGGAGGAGAAGGCGGTTGTTCTTTGACAGACGTAGCTGACGAGGAGAGCTGTTCTCCCTTCTTGTTGACAACGCCATAAATCTTTCGGCGTTCCTTCGCTCGATCTCGATACTCTGGCTTCTGGTCATCTGCCTCGAGAGCTGCCGCAGCTTGCGGTCGAACTGGAGGTGTCATGCCGTGCTTCTCGAGTTTGTGCTCTGCTCTTTTGACTTTGACATTGTCTTGGAGATTGGCGCGATGAAGGTTAGACAGACGTTCGTGCTTGTTTACTTCTGCGGCATCGTTAAATTGGCGCATGCACAGGTAGCAGCAGTTGCGGTTCAGATCTGCAAATGACTTGGTGGGCGCCGCTGACTCAGAAGTCTCCGAGGCGGCCTGTGAACCAGCTGACTTATGCTGTATGCCATGAAGTTCTGCATGTCGATTGGACCAGAACTGTAGACGTGATGGTGTGGCCTTTTTGGACGAGCTATTTGCGGTCGCCTCGAGCTGTTGCTTGCGCTTCTTCAGCTTGTCGAGGTCTGGAATCTGCTTGAGACCTTCGCCCCCTTGTTGAGCATCTGCTCTGGCTTTTCTGGGTATAGTTGTCGGCTCCGGTGCGGAGACAGTAAGTTCTGTAACGTATGCCTCCTCATCCCAATACTGAAGCTTGATCGTGGGGTTACCGAGAGGGCTAAAAGTAAAACGCTCGGTTGCGGCCGATGGGTTGTGGACTGGGACAAATACGCCGGCGTGGATGTAGCTTACCAGGACCTGCTTCGACGCAATCGTGAATCGATCGAAGGAGTTGTACCTGGTCAAAGCAGCTTGCGCGTCTTCGATCGATGCGTATTCGGCGAACCCGTACCTCCAGCTATCATTTGTCTTGCGATCGCGAATAAGCAGGACCCTTCGAAGGGTGCCCTCTCTCGCGCCCAAGTTGCTGTCTCCAGTTGTAGATACTACCTTACTCTTTTTCTGTGTCTGCTGGACTGGCTGAGCATCAGTGCTGGACGGCTTGTTCAGCTTAGCCACACCTTTTGCAAGCAACTCTTCTGATACCGAAGGCTCTAAGCCTCGCAGCAGCAGAAACTGAGAAGGCACATTGTCAGGTGCAGCGTCGTTGTCTCCGATGTTCGAAGTCTTTCCGGCGACTATAGGATCTGGCTTGACGGTATTGCATCGAAAGCATTTCGGTCTCGTTGAGAAATTGTTGACATTGCAGATTCTGCAAGTCCAGTCCGCCTCTTGGGTTCGATCTGTGTCTTTACGTTCTCTACCGTACGCGAGGCGCACCTTGACATCCTGCGATGCATTACCTTTCGAGCTATCGCCGTAAATGTAGATCGTTGGATAATTGGTTTCCATGAACGACTCGGCTTCTGCGAGGGTAGGGAATCTGATAAACGCAAAGCCCTTGGGCTGCCCTGCTGCACATTAGACCTGGACTGACATTTGATAGCGATCGACCTTACTGGTCTGCTTGTCTTTGATGATGCGCACATCTTCGAGTTGTCCCACCCGATAGTGTTGCTGTAATTCGTACAAGATCTGTCCAAAACATCCATCTTAGCAACTGCAGTCATAAAAGAAAGCATCATCTTGATGCTGGATATAATGATTAATGAAGAGGTCGAACATCGTTTTCCGTCACATGAGAAGCAACGTTTTCCAGCATGATTTCCTTGGTCGGTTGACCTCGACTTCGAGGTCTTTCTCTTGATCGACTTCTGCTGTGACTCCTGCTACGGCTTGCATAGCGTCGGTCTCGACTTAAGTCTCTATGTCTGGGCGGATCCCTTTCGTTTGAGTCTTGAATTCAACATCAGCTCCGGCTCATACACTACGTTCCGTCCGCTTCTCGTCATGGTTTACCATATTTGGGGCTTCTCCTGCGAGGTGATTGCGATCGTGGTTGGGCGTCAAAAACATTCGATCGGTATTGAGCTTGTTGATGACCTCCGCGAGGTCTGAAGGACGACATGTTGCAATATATTAGGCCGTCATTCGGTGGTTCAAGACGAGCAGTACAGTACAGGCACTCGATAGCCTTCAAGAGTTGTATCGTTTCGTCGCCTGGTCGCACTCGAACTCATGAAACTAACGAGGTAGGTTTAGCGAGCATACACGTGACTTGTACACTATCAGATGTCAAATAATCCATCGAATTGCTCCTTCTTGCTCCCTTCCAAGCTCTAGCACGATCTCGGACAACATAATGCGAACCTTGTGATATTCTTTGCGGCTTCCTTGGATGAGATGAAAGGTCTTGGGTCCAGGTTCAGGCTGTCATTCTGTCATTGTCATAGGCCGCCCATATGGTACACCCCAATGATGAGTTCAATAGCACATCTGGACTGCCAGATATGTCAAAACAGGCCGCCGACTAGTCGCTACAATGCGAATACTGAAGTAAATGATTTGGAAACCTGAACATCGTTAGCATCCACAGCACGGACAAAATACTCGTAGGTAGAGCACTAAGAGCTGTGATTTAGCATGGCTGCTGCAAAGGTCTGGGCCTTCTCAGAGCATGAAACTCAAGCTTTGATAAGCATTTGTGGAGGTACCCCAGATCCACCCTACGGTCTCAAGCAAGTCCAAATACTCGGTACCAGGTGGCATTCTATCATATGGAGCATGTTTATACGATGGTGCTAGTACATTATGCCTGGTAGCGTCTACCAGAACGCGAGAGCCTACCACTTTGCGGTATGTACCGTGCGAAGGTAAAGCTTACCAAGGTTAGACCCGAAGCCATTGAGACTCACACGCCTGGAGCCGAGCATGATGCCAAAAGGATTCTCGTTGCGTCAAGCACTTCGCTGTCTGGCAATGCGATACTTGACCGAGCTTGAGGTGTGCGGAGCGCGACCTGAGGAGAAGAGACCATGCATTTCTGCTGTCGCTATCTCAACGAGGTCTAGATGAGCTCTTTTCCGTTCTTCCTGCGGCGCTCCTAGCGTCGGAAACGGCAGGCACGACGTGTATAAAGGTCGGGCACTCCCACAAGGCAATGTTCCTGCGCAAGATTGTAATTTCATGCAACAGCGCTTGAGGCTCGCCCACAAGGAACGGACTTTCATCTGTCTTGCTTCATACCACCTTCACCACACCATAGCAACCAGTGTCACTATTCACAATGTCAGAACAATTCTCTATCCAGCCAGAGAAGGTCAGCACCCATGCCCATCTTGCGCAAGTTGGTGGTGCCGCAAGGGTCGTCTCTGCCTCGGGCGGCGAGTTTCAGCCTTCACCACACGAAAATATTGCCCAACAGAAGAAGATCGCCAATGCAGCGCCGCTGGGTCTGGCTGAGTTCGCCTTGACCACATTCGTGTTATCTCTGATCAATCTTGGCGCCAGGAAGGTTCACGAACCTAACCTTGTGGTGGCTCTGGCATTTGGATATGGAGGCCTGGTCCAGCTGTCAGCTGGCATGTGGGAAATGGCTATCGGCAACACCTTCGGAGCTACAGCACTGTCCTCATATGGTGGCTTCTGGCTGTCCTTCGCTGTGGTCCTCACACCAGCTTTCAATATTGTCGATTCCTATACAGACAAGACTACCGGCGTCTCCGACTTCGGCCAGGTATTTGCATTGTACCTTTGGGCATGGTTCATCTTCACAACACTTTGCATGCTGTTGACTCTGCGCTCCACCGTGGCGTTCGCATCCCTCTTCATCGTTCTGGACCTAGCCTTCTTATGCTTGGCATTGGCGGAGCAGAACGGCTCTGCTGCATTGCAAAAGGCTGGCGGTGCGTTCGGTCTTGTTGCTGCTATCCTTGCCTGGTACAACATGTTTGCTGGGATGGCGGATTCGACAAACTTCTGGTTCAACATACCGGTATCTCATTTGCCATGGTCTGAGAAGAAAAAGGCTGAACGATCGAGAGTGTGAGGCCTGGGATCCCTAGCATGACTCACGAGGGTTGTTACGAGAGATGGTTTTTTTCGAAGGCTTGTGCATAGCGATGGCGCTTGTCCGGCATTGGATAGCACAACGGAGGGTGAATTTGTCTTCTTGCATATAGGGATGGTGGAGCCGCAATGAACAATACTGTTCCAACTAGAAATTCCATCTTCTGCTTCTCTGCATTCGATTCGGCGCTGAGCAATCCCTTCACTCTCTCCCTACAAAGTCGAGAGCTCGTCCATAACGTGAGGTCGGCATGAATTTCAGCCGAAAACGAGGTCAGGCTACCCCTTTTGTGCTTTCTGACCATGCAGCCTTGGCGCTTATGCCTAACTTATCTCCTGCAGCGACCTAACGTGGCACTCGCCCCTCAACCGGAGTGGCCGCTAAACTTGCCCAAAATTATGCTTGATGCGGCCATTCCGGTTGAGGGGCGAGTGCGTGGCTAGCCAGACACATGCACAGGCACGAAGGACCGGTGTGCTCCCGGACAAGGAGTGAAGGTTGGATGAACTGAATGCTTGGATCGAGCTCGATGTAAACGTTCGTACTCTCTGGCGATTGCTCTCTACAAGGTAGTCGCATGCGCTTGGCACCAGCTCAGCCAGCTAACTTGAAAACCTGCCTGGAAAGTTGTGAATATTTCTTTGTTCCGGGAGTCGCGGATACGTGGAAATGGTGTTGAGCGAAACAGGTTGGCGCAGTATCAACGATCCGGCGCAAAGGCGCAAGCTTCAGAACCGCCTGAACCAACGGCTCAGCAGACAGAGAAAGGCACAAGGCGACCGTGATGTTGGTGGTCTTATCGTCAAGCAGTGGGGAGCAAGAACACCTGGTGGAAGGAAAGCGTCGACCACTCCGCAGACCGTCAATTCCTCTGAAGAGGAAAGTCGAAACTCGATGCTGTTGTCCATCCGGTGCACCCCACAGAACGAAGGCAAACATGAGCACAGTCAAGACCCTTCTACGCCTATTCGAGACGATGGAACTTGGACAAGCTTCCGAACCCAGCCGCTGAACCCACAGCAGGACGATCTCATCATCTGTGAGCATGACAGACACGCCAAGGACTGCCTGGCCCAGCGTAGAAACCACGTTCCATCGCCAGAAGACCACCGTCTCCTAACATTGATCTATTACAACCTCTTCCGTGGTCTTAACTGGAACGTCGACATTCTGGGTCTGGATAACGACCGAATCATGCAAGACGACTGTCCCTCACCCTTCATCCCGCTCAGCCCGACAGCAAACTCGAAAATTACCAAGCTACCAGCATCGCTCCGTCCGACAATGATGCAAAAGACGATCGACCATCATCCGTTCCTGGACATCTTCCCATGCCCAGTCGTACGTGATAATATTCTCAAGCTTGACATGAAAACAACAGAACAGGATGAGCTCTGTCACGATATACTAGGGTTCTCAGAGGATGGGCGTGATTGGCTTGTGTGCGGTGCTGAGGAGGCTGCCCGCACTGGTGTGACACTGTGGGGTGATCCGTGGGACATCAGCAATTGGGAGGTTAGTGAGTACATGGCGGTGAAGTGGAAGAGGATGTTCGTAGGTGCGACAGAATTGCTAGTGAGTACAAACGTTAGACGACGGAGGCGGGGTTGGAAGGAGATTAGTTTCGCATGAGTAGTTTCGTTGCTCAATTGAAGCATTTCGGGCTTGACAGATCTGGTTGTAGCTGTTGGCTCCTTCTGCTCGTACGCGTCCCAGATGTAAAGAGAGACGTCCAGGGAAAGAAGTTTTCTTGGCCCTTCAAGTTCAACCCCAAACGAAGCCGCCCTTAAAAAGGATTAGCATTCGTGGGCTTTATGGGGCCAAGATCGGGCAATCGTGGCGTCTGTGGCTGTGCCACCATGCCTCGAGTCCTTTCTTCCTGGTGACGTTGCCCTCGAGAGCTGGGGCAGGCTGGAAACCTGAATCGACGGACCTCGTTGACAGCTGTTCATCAGCATCACTCTGTTCGCTTAGCGTTTGTTGCTTGTTGCCATTACTCTATCTTCTGAATACTTCTGTAAAATTAACATATCTTTGCTAACATCGCCCCAGCACTGGAGTGCATTAGCGATGTCGTTCGACCAAGACCGATCGGGCTATGAGAGCAACCTGCCACGACCGGTAGACACAAGCCTAGGCAATGGCATGAGAGGGCCTTCCACCGGCGGCAGTGGCCCTGACGATGATATTGCGCAAAGGCTGCACGCAGCTCTACACGCTCCATTTGGCATCGATAAGCTTCTGAACAGGCTGAAACAGAGCGTCTACTCGGCGCGTGACTTCTCTAGTTTTCTGAAAGAGCGATCCGCGCTCGAAGATCGTCATGCGCAAGGGTACAAGAAGTTGGTGCGACATGCCTCAGAGTCAATTCGAAAGCCAGAGGCCAGGCAGGGCTCATACGCGCGCAACTTCGAAGAATCACTGCGACTAAATGATCGCCTGGCAGAAAATGGTCTGCAGTTGGCCAGCGCATTGCATACGATGGCAGAAGAGCTGCGAGATATGGCCGACAACTCGGAGAAGGGACGAAAGCACTGGAAGCACACCGCTATGGACGCTGAGAAGAAAGTTGCAGACGCCGAGAATGCTCAGCAAAAGGCCAAGGACCGATACAATACAGCTGCTGAGCAGTACGAAAGAGTCAGGACGGGTGAGAAGCAGGGAGGTAAATTTGGCCTCAAGAACAAGTCGCCGGCGCAACAGGAGGAAGCTTTGAAAGAGAAAGCTGATATGCTTGATCAAGACTACACTGCGAGGACACGAGTTGCCCAGGAAGAAAGGCGGGACTTTGAGAATACTACACGGCCACAGGTTGTGCGAGCTTTGAGGGATCTCATTACCGAATGTGATGCTGCTATGGCGATGCAGATGGCCAAGCTAGCTTCGGTGAGCGAGAAACACGTCGTGAGTAACGGCATGGCAATCGCTCCGATCACAACTGGCGACTCGTCTGGCCTAGGGCCTCGAGGCTTGAGGCAAATAGCATCTGGTATAGATGATCGGAAGGATTTCTCGGACTATATGCTAGACGGTGTGGAGCCTCCTGCACAGTTCAAAGGTCGCAGCCGCAGGAACACTGATGCTGAGCTGGTACATAATCCGATGCAATCATCGCAAAATCTCGACAGAACTAACACTTTCGATTCGTCATACAATGGCAACCAGGCCCACGTCGAGTCGGCACCTCCTCAACTACCCCAAATCGGCCATGACACATTCAGCAGCAGCTTCGATGCACCCAAGCCTGGGATGCAAGAGCGTGATTCTTTCGGATTAGGACAACCCGAGACACTGCAAGGCCCAGCTTCGAACCAGTCCCAGCAGACTGGTGTTACACAGGAGCCAGTGTCTTCGATTGGAGCCGGTCGAGGCGCGCCTACCCTACCACCACTACCATCCTATGATCGTGCTCAAGCATCGCAGAGTGGCTTTGGCGATCCGCCATCGTTTGACCGCAGTCAAGGGCCAGTGGGGCACGACACTGTACATCCAGCCCGACAAGACGCCATGATCTCAGCTACCGAACTTCCCTCTTATCGAGCTCCACCCCAACAAGCAGGCGGGTATAATGGTCGGCCGTCGCTTGATCAAGGCAATGGACCAATTAGACAAGACACTGTGCCTCCAACTAGACAAGACGCTATGATATCCGCTACCGGACTTCCGTCTTATCGTACCCCAGGAATGCAAGCGGGTGCGTACGATGGTCGGCCGTCGCTCGACCATGGGCAAGGACATCTAAGGCAGGATTCAATCGGGCCGGCCAGACAAGATAGTTTGCCACCGGCTGCTGGCCGAGGTCAATCACCCATGAGCGGTGGACAAGGGCCATATCTGGGCAGAGGTGGCCCTGCGCCAGGTAGCTACATGGATCCTGGGAAGGACTCCAGCCCGTACGGTATGACAGGATCTGGAAGAGGTCAGCCACCTGCATCCCGGAACTTGCCCAGCCAGCAGCAAGCACGACCAACTTTGCCGCCGAACATGCCTGTATTCGGTGTTCACCTTGACGACCTGTTCAGACGTGATGGATCTGCGGTCCCTGCGATCGTCTTCCAATGCATACAAGCTGTCGACACGTTCGGTTTGAATACTGAAGGCATCTACCGCACATCTGGCGCAGCGCCAACGGTCATGCAGCTCAAGTCCGAGTTCGATCATGGTAAGTTCGCACTGGGTTCATATACGTTTGTTACTAATCTTTGTCCAGATTCTAGCAAAGTCGACCTCAAAGACGCAGAATCTTTCAACCACGACATTGCCAGCGTTGCGACTCTTCTCAAGAACTTCCTCCGAGACCTACCAGACCCTCTCCTGACCGGTACAGCATATCACTCTTTCATCCAGGCAGCTAAGTTTGAAGACAACATTATGCGGCGAGACGGGTTGCATCAATCCATCAATGGGCTGCCGGACCCCAACTATGCCACCCTGCGTGTGCTGACATTGCATCTTCACCGCGTAGCCATGAACAGCGATATCAACAAGATGGATATGAGAAACCTTGCGATTGTCTTTGGGCCGACTGTAATGGGCGGAAGTAATATCGCTGATGCTCCATTGCAGCAAAAAGTTATGGAGACCATCCTTCATCATACTCACGACATCTTCGATCCAGATGACTAGGATATTTGGCTGAGCAGATACATGATTTCTGATTTGAGCGAAACTCCAATGTGATACCCTCTTTCATGCTTTATTACTCTTCTTCGAGCACACTGGCACTGGACAGTACAAGGATCATGGCGCCTGCCATTACCTGGCTGCCGTGGCTGCGCATAAGGTCACGTGCCTTGACCTCCACTCAAGGATAGCACCTGCATTGTGATAGGCCTAGCTTACGTAGTCGTGACTTGTGCCAGTTTTCAAATTCGTCCTCGACAATCGTGCAATTCGCATCTGCTGAGAAGGCTCTTGCCTATCGACCTAAGTGCAGCAACAAAAAGACCCATCGATAGAGCCATAGAACTTTTCGCTCCAGCGTCTTTCGTCCGTCTGCTCGCCATCAACGCGGTACTGTAATTTGCCAATGCTGAAAAGTCAGTGGCATGAAAGAAAGCCGATCGATATATCACACACGTATTGACGCAACCTCACAAATCCACCTTAAGACCTGGCGAAACAGTCGTTACAGGAGTCTCGACCAAGTGTTCATGCATGCCTCCGTGCATGCGCAATGCAAGCATCGCCTCACGTCCATTTGAACATAATATCATTGGTCAGATTGTTCGTACCTTGAGTTCTTTTGGACTAGTCAAGATGTGCTCTGCCTGATGTTGAACGCCATCTTTCTTCTTGAGTGTGACTATAGCGATACTCAGTCCGCGCTTCAAAGCTCATCGGGAAGACGCCCGTGCTCAGAATATCACGAGACAGGCTCTGTGGACGTACCATCCAGACTGGAGCATTTCTAATCATGATCTCGGAATCAGGCTGAGAACTGCTGTCAACCTTGCAGAAAGTCTGAAGTAGCTAGGCTTTTGGTCGAAACTAGTTGGAGTTATGGCGCCAACCAACGTGGCAGACACTTTGTGGTCTGCACGATTCGGGCTCCCCGTGCCTCATGCCTTTCAAAGGCTGAGCTAGCAGTCGCGAAGACAGTGATTCATCTTCGATGGTGGCATATCCTCGTTATGGTGTCCAGGTTTCCAACATCACTGTCGGTCTCCTTAAGCTACCTCCACCCATAACTTGTTACCCTTACTTGGGTCGTCGTTGATCGGTCCTTTACGACATTACTTCAGAATGGCAAAGCGCTTAGCACATTAACGACAGAGATAGTTCCCCAGGTGTCGGAACGTGAAACTGAGCTTTCTAGTCAATCTCAACATTGATTATGGCCGACGGAACTCTGAAGAGGCCAGCTTTTGGCTGGATCGCCGAACTAGGCACGCTGTACGATGCGCGCACAGACAACTTTTTACAGCAGTCTCTGCTCTTGAAAGAGCCACCGGAGAATGCGATGACCGTGCGATATAATAGCTCAATCTTATGTCGCTCATTCTGCAAAGAGACATTGAACGACCGATTTCGTCATTTCGGCATCGAGCATGATCTACAGGCCAGCATTCTTGCTGAGCTAACGCGATCGATGGGAGCCAGCGAGCATGTCTATTGTCAGCACGATGACGCGAACGTCGTGCAAGGCTCATTCTACCGGACTGTTTCGGTCTTCGATGAAAACCTTGACTTCACTAAAAGCGGTCTGACGGGATCCATCTCCTTAAACGCGGGGGACGCCCTGTCAGCTACCCATGTCGTGGCCGGAATAGAATGGGGGGCACAAACAGTCATCTGTGCTAAGCATTCCCTGCGGCAGGGTGAGGATCGTGAAGCACTTGAAAGAGAGCTTAAGCATTCCCTGGATAGGTTGGAACATGCTTCTACACCTGGGGATTTTGTTCAGAACGACAATTTCACGATCACTGTGTATACTGACCTGAAAGAACCCCACGAAACAATACATCTCAAGTCCTTTGGGCATGCATTCAACTTCCTCCAGAAACAGATCAGTCTGCTTGAAACAGATCCGGCACCGCTTAACTACATTCTGCTCCCGCTCAGCGTACTGTCGACTATGGGCCTTGTGCAAAACCCGACAGGCGCCGTTTCGGCTCAGCCAAGTCCCCAATGTGTTGAGAGACTCAGCAATGCGCTGGAGCATCTTCAGTGCCGACCGCAAGCTGAGTCTTACTACAACTACATCAAGAGGTATCGATTTTGTGTCCCAGCGGAGCACATTCGAGAAGTTGAGCAGTATATCAAGGATGTGAAGGTTGTGGAAGCGTCGTTCAAGGATGACACTACTGACATCCTACAACGTCTGCGGCATGGTGTATACGATACTTCACACATTGAACAACTCCTTCTCAACCTCGAGACCGGGAACACTTCACCACAAAGGAGTCAGAAGCTTCTGCACGCATATGTTAGCAAGATCCATTTCGTAAACACGGTGATTTCCGAAGGTGGCAAGTATGTTGATTATGCTGGTCCGGCGCTCGATCGTGAGCTCAGTACTCTGCGCAGCAAAGATGCCTACGTGATGTTCTTCAATACGCAAGTGATGAAAGACCCTCGCTCTTGGCCACCACATTTGGCACTATTGAAGAACCTGCTTGGCGAAAGAGGGAATAGCATAGCTATTCTCGTCGTTGACAACGTTATGCAGCATCGTGCAGGTGGACCGCTGAAACATGCCTATATTGCAAAGTATGCTAATTCGGTTGTGGTGACAGAGGACTGCCTAGCACTGAAGACCTTTCTGGATACACAGTGCGTAGCCTCGTACGACCCCAAGAAATGTGATCGCAACATGAGAGAGAGGCCTGTCCAACGTCGACCGGTCAAAATTGGCTGCCCTGGATCGAGTTGCTCGAACACCGAACACGAATGGATTTGCGCAAAGTGCTATACCTCCGTGGAGTATGGCTATATCGATAAGTACATATACTGCGACTGCGGCGCCTGTCATTTCATGCATTGGGAGTTTCCCTGCAATGACCCTAGACATGGGTCTACCTATGAGCGGCATAACTCCAGGGACTTATTGCAGATGCTGAGGTCTCTCAAGACATTTGAGGAAATAAACATTCTGATTCTGGGGGAGACAGGAGTGGGGAAGTCCACTTTCATTAATGCGTTCATCAACTATCTGACGTATCCTTCACTGCAGGAGGCTTTGGGAAACGAATCCTTGGTGCACGTCATTCCTTGCTCCTTCTCTACTCAATACAAAGACCCGAAAGATCCGACAGGACGCTTCGTTCAGAAAGACATCAAGATCGGCTCCGATGAGGCCGAAGCCGATGGGTCGCTTGGGCAATCTGCAACACAGAAGACGACAGTGCACGCCATTTGGATTGGGAGCAGCATGATAAGGTTGATTGATACACCAGGAATTGGTGATGTCCGAGGTGCCGAGCAGGACAAGCGAAACATGGCGGACATTCTGTCAGTGCTACGAGGCTATGAGCGGCTTCACTGCGTTCTAATGCTGCTCAAGCCGAACAACGCCCGCCTCAATGTTATGTTCCGGTTCTGTATCAAGGAGTTGCTAACGCATCTACATCGAAGCGCAGCTCGTAACATGGTATTCGGTTTCACAAACACTAGAGGGTCAAATTATACGCCTGGGGACACCTTCAAGCCTCTCGAGCATTTACTCAGCGAACATAATGATCGCAATCTTGGCCTATTCGAGCGCAACGTCTATTGTTTCGACTCGGAGTCTTTCCGATATCTGGCTGCGAAGAAGAAAGGTGTTGACCTGGGTTACCTGGAGGACTATAGCCGAAGTTGGCTGCAGTCGGAAAAGGAGTCGCATAGACTCCTCGATCACATCAAGACATTGACTCCGCACGAGGTCAAAAGTACAATGAGCTTGAATGAAACAAGAGCATTGATTGCGCAACTAACCAAGCCAATGGCAGAGATAGCCCAGCAGATCAAGGCTAGCATTGCCCTCGGCGAAGACGAGATCCGAGAGCTCGAGACTACTCGCATGACCAGGTCAGAACTGGAAGGCAAATTGCATGTACAACAAAAGGTCCTCAAAGCTCATCAACTTGACAGACCACGGACAGTGTGTGCCCATAGGAACTGTATCGATTTTCAGAACGATGGTCAGGAGGGCATTTTGCGGACGATCTACAAGACAAAGTGCCACAATCCTTGCTACCTGGAAAATGTTCCTGTGGAGAAGGCAGGGACGCCAGAGCTGATAAGGTGCTGGGCATTCAACGGCCAAGGGACCTGCCGCGGATGCCATCACCATTGGCAAGAACATCTCCATGTTCTTTTCGAATTGAAAGAAGAAACAACAACGGTGAAGGATGAGACCATTGACGAAACTATCCGGCATCACACAGATAGTATGACACTAAGGCAGGCAGCGATCAAGAAGCGAGCGAACGCGATCAAAGAGTTCGAGCACGAGCACAAAGCTATACAAGCGGCTACCGCACGGTTTAGCCTCTACCTCAAGAAGAATTCGATCACCCCGTACAACGATGCGACTATCGAGTATCTAGACCATCTCATCAAGAAAGAGCTTGAGAAGGTGCAAGCTGGCGGGCCCCTCAAAAGGTTAAAGGAGCTTGAAACTTACAAGGCGCAATATGCACAGCTCGTAGAAGTTTTCACATTGAATTTGCAGCATGGAGGCGGCGAAAGAGTGCTGGACACCGCCGGGGTGGAGGCCGAGGTACAAAAGTTGTATTCACTCAAACATTATGGCACGAACCTCAGACGGTTGAGACAGGTTGTGGAGGTCGCGCACGCTGCGACCTTCCGGGAAAAGCCGTACCAGGTGAAGCAAAAGAAATGGACATCGCTAAATTTCATGACGGGCTACTGGAATGAGGATGCAAGAGCGAAGCCTACTCGCTCCATGCCGCTTACACAATCAGCGCCAGCACCTCTGGTCGAAACCAGGACACATTACATTCCGCAAATCAGCTCTTCAGAGAGGTTGCGGGCGAAGACGCAAGATGCACAAAGAGTGGCATCACCCTTGTTTCCGCAACGCCCTCTGCCCATGTCGAGTCCTTGGCGAACATCGGCAAAGCTGGATGGGACATCATACGATGCCCATACAACACCCAGAAGTATGGCAGGAGCTTTAACATTCGCTGTTCCAGCCGCCACGTCTGTGAACAGACCAATGACATCGTCATCCATTGCCGAGTCTTTTCTTTTGACGCCCGCAAACACGTTCGAACAGAGGTCGAAGGGGCCACTAGATGGGAATCGTCTCCATCACGCTCAGCCAGCCAGTGTGTTCGAGGGCAACAACAGCATTCACGATAATACCACACCGCAGAGCCCATACACCTGGTTAGATCCAAGCTTTGCTGAACTGCCTTCATGGAACTCACCACACCCACCGCCCGGCATGCGTCATCGAGCAAACGCCAATATCTTTCCGGTACCGGAGAACGAAGGCATGGGCAGTCCGCAGCTTGCTCGGCGCAAAGGAGGAGACGACAGATATGGCGACCAAAACTATCGTCCACGACACCAAAGCGGAACTGCAAGCACGTTACATAGTGTCTCTATGCCATGGGACAGCACGAACACATACAGCTCAGAATTGAACAGAAACCATAGCGTCGCAGGTACGGCTGCGCCGCCACCACCATACTCAGAGCTGTCGAGGCGAGACACATCACGATTATCATTACATGACCGTTTTGGAAACGATGACGGTTCGCCTTTGCCTACGAATATCAGAGCGGACAGACCTGAATTGGCTGGAGGAAGGAAATTGAGTATCAGACAGCGTATCATGCCGACTGGTGGCTTCTGGACGAGGAGACGGTGAGACGAAATGCTTCTGACGCCAGGTTGTCGGGGATGCGGAAGCCGGCTTTCGACGCCGGGGGCAGGCTGCGGCAATACTAGAGCTGAAGTGGGCTTATATGCGCATGGAAGAAAGCCTTCGCGCACAGGAGGACCCCGGAAGTAGTGGCACGACCAGGTCAGATTCAGACTGCTGGCAGTAGATGGACATAGAGGTGCACGATGAGCACGTTACCGTTATTTGGGGATGCCGTGGAAATCCGTCACGTGCGGGTAATATTTGATGCCTCAGGCCGGGAAGCTGTTGTCATAGCAACCAGGAAGGAAAGGCAAATAAAACATCTGCATCGCTGCTTGCCGAAGCACGTAGTTGTTGCATAATACCGTTGTGCGACCTGCAGACGACCGTCAACACAAGACTTCTGCGCATTGTAACCGATCATAGTCCTGTCTCGACAAGATGGAGTCCTCAAATTCCAAGATGGCGCCTCAAACCTCATTATTTCAGGTCTTTCTTCGACTACGGCCTCCGATGCAACAGAATTCGACCAAGGTACCTACTGAGCCGTGGCTACTGGTAGAACAGCCGACACCGAAGATTCAAGACAACGAAGAGCAAATACAAAAGTCACATCCCACACACATAACCCTACAGCCGCCGAACGACTCGAGAAAGCGAGCGATAGAACGATTCGGATTCACGAAAGTATTCCACGAAGAAGCCTCCCAACTGGATGTCTTTGAAGAGATTGCCGCTGTTGAGAACATCCACAACGTACTCAAGAACGGAAGAGATGGTCTTATTGCTACACTTGGCGTAACAGGCAGTGGAAAGGTTGGTACAAGATGCAGAACCAGGGCGACATGCTGATGAAGAGACAGAGTCACACTATACTGGGAACGAAGTCACAGAGAGGCTTGACGCAAATGTCTTTAGATGTCCTCTACCGATCCATTGGCTCCAACATACGGCGACCATGCCATCCAGATCTGCCGACAGATACTCAGCTTCTTGAAAGTCTGCAAGCCAGCGATCCATCCGATGCCCATATCTTTCCTGCAACAACATTCCTGGAGAACATATATACAGATGGCGACCGAGCCAGATTCTCGCGAGCTCAGACACCTATGGCTGGTATTGGTTCAAGAGCTCAAACCCCATTAATGGTAGGCCCTCCCTCCGCCGTCCCAGGCTCTTTTCCTATGTCTCCTGGCCCTTCTGTCCCAAGCAGCGCAAGAGACTCCTTCGCGACCGCCCGAAGCTCGTTTGCATCCGATGCGACGATCAGATCTCCTCAAAGCACTCGTCTTCCTCAGCCTCGCAGACTATGCAGACCACTGGGGAAGCACACAACCGCAGTCCATGACCAACCTTTGCCCATCGTCGAGGAAGATGCTCCCCAGAGGGAGCCCTGGCACCTACCCTCTAAAGCTAATGTCTGGGAACGTTTCAGCCCAAAGAGAAAGCATGCTAAGAAAAGTTTGATACAGGATTCATTCCCTATGCATAATGCCCGCAAGCCTCCTATGCCGCGACCGAGCACATTTGCCCACGAACCAGACATGGCATCCTATGCCACCCATATCGACCCTCAGTGCGACTATGTCGTTCTCGTCTCGATGTACGAAGTATACAATGATCGCATTTTCGACTTGCTATCGAGCACTCCCTCAAGTGGTCCGGCCATGTCGACGCGACAAGGCGCAGCTTTACAGAAAGGTCTGATGAGACGGCCTTTGCTTTTCAAGAATACCGAGATGTCAGACCGCAAAGTGGTAGCCGGTTTGAAGAAGGTCGTCTGCAGCAACTATGATGAAGCCATGATGGTGCTCGAGACCGGTTTGACTGAGAGACGGGTTGCAGGCACCGGTAGCAACAGCGTTAGTTCGAGAAGTCACGGCTTCTTCTGCATCGAGGTCAAGAAGAAGGTGCGAGGGAACGATTATGCTGGACATCATCTCAACCAATGGTCTGGTGGCACACTTTCAATTGTTGACTTGGCTGGATCAGAAAGAGCGAGGAATGCGAAGACCACTGGCTCGACCCTGGCTGAAGCTGGCAAGATCAACGAAAGTTTGATGTACCTAGGACAATGCCTGCAGGTGCAGAGTGATTGCCAGCAACATGGGACAAAACCGATCGTGCCTTTCCGACAGTGTAAACTCACAGAGCTGTTGTTCTCAAATTCCTTCCCTTCGTCTAACGACCCGTCCCACTCCAGACCACCTCAAAAAGCAGTGATGATCGTTACTGCAGATCCTTCTGGCGACTTCAACGCCACCAGTCAGATCCTTCGATACTCAGCTCTGGCACGAGAAGTGACGGTGCCTCGGATACCCAGCGTCACTGAGGCGATGGGTGCACTCAAGCCCGCAGGTCATAGCGGACGGAACACACCTATGGACATGCCGCAGAACTACTTTTCGGCGCAAGAATTGGAGCAAGCCCGACACGAGATTGATCGACTTGCTGAAGAGTGTAACGCTCTTGTCGTTCGTCTCACTGAGGAAGAGATCAAGCGAACAGAAGCAGAGCTCAGACTGCAAGCTTCCGAAGAGCAAGCGGCGGTGCGTGAACAAGAAGTACGGGAGGAGTGCTGGGAAGAGATGGAGACTATGCTCGAGAAAGAGAAGGAGAGATGGCGCGCGGCGCTCGACGAGGAAAGAATCAACAGCCAGGAGTACATGGATGAGAAGATCGAAATACTGGAGAAAAATGTCAGCTTCGACATTCACGAGGACCAGGATCCGAACGGTCGGGTTGATGAGCTGGAACGGGAAAATGAGGTCCTTCGAGGCAAATTAGCGGCACTGGAGCAGGAAATGCAGACGAGAAGTCCGACGAAAAAGAAGACTGCGCCGAAGACACCAGGCAAAAAGACGTCGAAAGTTGTGCTCGAGGAGACGACCAGTACCAACATTATCCAGAACCCATTCCTCGCTAGTCTGAGAGAGATGGAGAAGCAGACTATCGTCTTACAGCCTTCCTCAAACTCAGACGAGGAGGCGGTCAGACTCTCAGAAATCAGTCCTAGGAAGCTGACTCTCCGAGGGTCGTCGGTGAGAGCGTCGGCGATGACTTCTTCGTCGCAAGAAGAAATATTGCTGCCTCAGACGCCGGGTACTACCAAGAAGAAGACGCGGAAACTGACGACGAGGAAGTGGGAGGTGGATGATGATATCTTTTGAGCATCGTTGGCGAAATTTGCAGTTGAAGTATCGTGGTTCCTTCTAGCGTTGGCGTATAGGCAGGTGCGTTGGTTATATACCGGCTTTTCAGAAAACGTGCGTTGCTACAAGTCAGATATGACCAAATGATATCTTCAGCATACCAAGAGTTCCAAGCTTTGTAGGAAGGCGACAAGCGAATCTTCGCCTCAGCATCTCTGGCTCCCAAGGCTTGGGAGGCTTGACTTCTGATCGAAGCTTTTCGATTGCATGAAGCTTTTGGGCTTGTGCATAATCTTTCATCACCACGTCTGATAGCCTGCTGCGACGACACGGACCTCTCACATCGTTGACCTTCTCGTAGAAGACAGTATGATAATCCCTAGAGGATATGGTAAGTGTGGCTTGACTGCATGCCCGTCGCGAGAACGCGTAATTCTTTCCTCTCGGCGTTGCTAGCTCTGTCCTTCTGCACAGATCGTCCTCCCTCTTTCCAGCATCTGGACCAGATAGCCTCGAAGCTAGCTCTTTCTGGTGAGCACCAGCCAGGAAAACGGCTAATGCTACCCGGAACGCGAGCATGATTGGCAGGAGAGAACAACTGTGGCTTCGTAGCCTCACACAAATCCTGCTCGGCCATGCATGTGCCAGGCACTTCACCACTTCTTGGAGACGCTACTGTACTCCAATTGCATCACTTGTTTGCCTGACCCGTCACTTTCTAAACATTCAACAGTGCTCAACTGCATTTCTTCCACTGCACTCTTTGGTTACGACTGTCTACTGGATCATTCAGACGTCCATTCGATCATTACTTAACGAGTATTCTGCAATCCAAAAAGAACAACCCTTCTGCAAAGAACTTCGGCACAATTCGTGTGGACACACTCATTGCCAGACCTCGCATACATATCCTACGACTATTCGGCTGCTAGCACTGCAGTCCGTCTTCACCAACCACACACTGATCCATCATATCGTTACAAGCGTCGATCATATCGGAGTCAGAGAGGCTCATCTTTGTTCTACTGAAACCTCTGCGACGTCTCTCACCAGAGCATGTACAAGGTTCGGGCATGGGCACACGACACTGCGCATAAGAGCAACTACAACCCATGGGCCGACGAGAAAACAAAATCTGAAGGAGACGTCCCTCCCGTTAACGACGAAGAACAGCAAAATCAGAATGGCAACGCTGAGCCAGAGAAGGCAAAGAAACCCCTCGTCCGGCAGATTGTCGATAACCTCAAAGTCATATTCCTACGATCATGGCTGAATGTTCTCCTTATATTTGTACCTGCTGGTATTGCAGTACACGCCGCAGGCATCAACCAGAATGTCGACTTCGCGCTCAATGCCGTCGCAGTCATTCCACTCGCGGGCCTTCTCACCTTTGCGACTGAGAGCATTGCCCATCGTACCACGCCTACAATCGCCGCTTTGATGAATGTCAGCTTCGGCAACTCTGTCGAATTGATTATCTTTATTGTTGCTCTCATGCAAAATCAGATCAGGATCGTTCAAGCATCCCTGGTCGGCTCTATCCTGGCGAACCTCCTACTCATTCTTGGCATGAGCATGACCATAGGTGGGTTGAAGTACCAAGAGCAGATCTACGATAGCTTGGTGACACAGATGTCATCTTCACTATTAGTGCTCTCCTCGCTGAGTCTGTTGGTACCGGTAAGTTGCTCACTCGAACAAATGCTAGAATACAAGCTAACCTAAACAGACCGTCTTTCATGCCTCCTTCAGCAACCAGACTCTTGCCGACGAAGCCGTTATCAAAATATCCAGAGGCACCGCCATCATCCTGCTCCTCATCTACTGCCTCTACTTGACCTTCCAGCTTAAATCCCATGCATATCTCTACGAGGGCACGCCTCAACATATCATCGACCAGCAGACCCAGCCAGGTATCTTGCAGCGCATGAATAGTACTAGCTCGGAAAGCAGCCATAGCACAGCGCGGAGTACATCCGTATCAACGGCGTCTACAGCTGGCTCCGGAAGTTTCAAGAAGCGATTCAAGAGAAAGGCAAGAGCCAAGCTTGGCCGTCGACGCAGTGTTAAGAGAGAAGAGCAGGAGGTCATAGAAGAAGAAAATAACATCTCACCTGACGGCCCAGCGCCTCTTCCGAGCGACATCCCACAAGCATCCGGAGCCAACGGAGAACGTCAGGCTAGAAGGGTCATAGTGTCTGAACCAGCGGAGATGGAGTCAAGCAACACTGCGCGTCCTACACCAGCTACACCCGCAGTTGACAAAGCTGCTCCGGCACTTGGGAGACGACCATTCCCCATGGCTAGAGGCATCTCATCAGCAATTCGAGCACCGCCAGTCTTCCGCACAGATAGCACTGCTCCAAACAGAGCTCGACTCCCAGCCAACCAACTCCGACGCTTCAATTCAACCCCAAACATGTCTACAGCAGGAGCACATGGTGGACCAGAGAAATCATACTCTGCACCAGTTCATACAGCCTCGGGACTTTCTGCATCCACCGGCGTACCCGCGGCACCCACACCCGACAGCGACCCACCCATCGGCCTCAAGACTTCAATCATTCTTCTCCTCTGCTCAACAGCCCTCGTTGCGGTCTGTGCCGAATTCATGGTCAGCTCCATCGAGCACCTCGTCGAGAACAGCCCACTTTCCGAAGCATTCGTTGGCCTCATCATCCTCCCTATCGTTGGCAACGCAGCAGAACATGTCACGGCTGTCGTTGTCGCGAGTAAGAATAAACTGGATCTCGCGCTTGGTGTATCACTTGGCTCGAGTATTCAGATTGCGCTCTTCATCACGCCGCTCATTGTCATTATCGGGTGGATTGCAGACAAGGGGATGAGTTTGTACTTTACCTTATTTGAGACGGTGTGTCTGTTTGTGAGTGTGTTTATTGTGTGCTTCCTCTGTCTGGATGGACGGAGTAACTACTTGGAAGGAACACTGCTGTGTGGCACATATATCATTATCGGTGTGGGAGCGTATTTCTTTCCGGATAGTGAGGGGCAGAACACATTCGTTGGTGGTACAGGTGGTGGTGCGAAGATGCTGTTATGACACTAGCATGGCCGGTATGGCTTTAGGGGACAGGAATCTCATGGCGACACTATGACGGTGTAGATGTGTCTAGGGTGAGGAGATGGGCCTGACAAGCACGAGATACGTACATAACACCAAGGAAACTTTCTCGTTCAATACTTCTAGTTTTGTCGTAGCTGCTAGCACCCATTACACTTTGCGGACTCGTGAGTGCGTACCGGCACGTTCGAACTATACTTCGCGAAATTCTGAGCGTCTGGATAGACTACGATTGGACTCATAGAACACATCTGAAGAATACGACATGTGCCGAGGCATCTCTAGTCGCGTGCGCAAATACGAGCACGACGAGGTAGCGTGACTTCGCGTATCTATGGAGCCGGTGACGACAAGATGTTCTGACATTAATTTTGTGCAGCCGAGCAGCACCGGACATGTGGACGAAATGACTTGTTGGTGGGCTCATTTTCAGCTTGAAGGCAGGCGCAAGCTCGTCCGCTTCAAATTCTTCTTACATCTTCCTCACGTTGAGCCTCCGGGATAAGTTCAACGGCTCGACGTTCCGAATCTTGAATCGACATGGACATCTCACCATGGGCTCTCGCGAAGCTCGTGATACCTAAGCTGCCTCTCATCTTCAAGCTGATGATAACGAACAGGCTGGGCCTATCGCCATGCTCAGACAAGCAAGATCCACGGACCGAGATTGTTGTGGCGATCATTCGGAGCACCTTGACAGTCCAGAAACCGCTTAGTGAGATACAGGCTCCCGGTCTGAAAGACCCAGGTGTAAAGGGGCAGCTTTGGATCGCAACGGCCAAGTGCCCAGCTCCGGACAATGCGGTCCGGGATGCGGTCATACGCGGAATCAAAGAGCTGGGAGATGGGTCGGAGACATACGATCTTCCCTCGACCGCAGACGTGGAGGGAGAATGGACAGGCCACAGAGCCGGGGTTGACAAGAAGGCACCTCGTCCGAGTTTGTCCTCTGAGAAAGAGCATTACGACAACCTGATGAAAGAAGTTACATCTCCAGTGACGGTTCTGTACTTTCATGGCGGAGCGTACTTTCTCATGGACCCGATCTCCCACCGCGCTGTGACCTCAGCACTCGCTAAGAAAACAGGCGGCCGCTGCTTCTCAGTCCGCTACAGACTAGCGCCGCAAAGTCCCTTCCCAAGCCAGCTCATCGATGCGCTGACAACATACCTTTACTTACAATCTCCGCCGCCTGGTTCCTTCCACGAGCCTGTCAAGGCTTCTGATATCGTCTTCGCAGGCGACTCAGCAGGAGGTCACCTCTCCTTCTCCCTTCTGCTTCTCATTCTGACACTTCGCCGCGCAGGCGTCACGTCGATCCATTTTCATGGACGCGATGTTCCGCTTGAACTACCGGGAGGCGTATCAGGAAATAGTCCTTGGCTCGACATTACCCGCTCGCTTCCGTCCATCAACCGAAATGCAAAATACGATTATCTCGAGCCCCCATCTCCGACTGGGCTGCCTGCACGTCCATTGCCAGGAGACGATATCTGGCCCACTAAACCACCAAGGGCGGATATCTTTTGCAGAGCGTCCACGATGACGCACCCCCTTTGCTCGCCGCTTGCGGCTACATCAGAGATGTGGAAGGGTGCGCCGCCGGTATTCATATGTACAGGAAATGAAGGCCTAGAGGATGAAGATGTAGTGCTAGCGAGACGACTATACCAAGCTGGAGTTGCTGTAGAATTCGCAGGATATGAAGGTCAGCCACATTGTTTTGGCATGCTCTTTCCCACAAGCCTAGCAGGCAGCGATTGCATTTCGCGGTGGGCTGCATTCATCAAGAAGGCTGTGGAGGGAACGGCTGAGCGCAGTGATGAAGGGAGGTGGCTTGTAGCGAAGTCGAGCGAGTGGAGGACAGTCATGCTTGGGAAAGAGGGTGTTGACGATGACATGGTTAGCAAGAGAATGAACCACATGAAGGGGTTCGCTGTCGAGCGCGAAGCGGATCAACTGCGGGAGTACGAAAAGAGCGGACGCGCCAAGCTGTGATTTGAGAGTCGCAGTGACATGACTGAAGGATGATAACACTGCTACAGTGAAAATCACCAAACTTTACCACAGCTCCGCTGCATTACTTGGCTTCAAAAAAGAGTTCAATCCTCCTCTGGAGCACCTCATGCGATCACTCAACAACACGAGGGATTACATCGCAAAAAGAAATCCTGGACTCGAATCGAACCTACACATCAACCCTGTTAGCTATCGAACACACTACAGGAAATATCATCGAAGAGGGGATGCTGCAGACCCCGGTCCCCCGACCGAGTTGTCAGTGCAGCACTTCTAATCTGGTGCAGCGCTGACTGCTAAGTGAGTGGCCCTGCGACGACATCACCATGCTCGACTATGTCAATCTGCCCCTCAAGTAGCTCCCTAGGAGTCCCTCTCGAGTCCTCGTGCAGACTTGACTTCCTGGAGCAGAGGGTGATGACCGCCGCAGAGAGGGCCTCGGTGCGGTCACCACTCACCTGGTAATTTCTTCTGGTAGACCATTTGGTCTGAATAGTTTGTGGTGTGATTGTTGGACGAAATTTGCGTTGCAAAGATTATATGGTTTGGTGAGTGAGTGACAGATTTGATGATAGTGAAGAGAATGGTGGCGAACGTTCGAGAACGGACCCAGCGCAGCGGCATCTATGCATGTTCGAGGTTATCCTGCACGTACCTTGAGATCACGCTCAGAGTGATCCTGCGCTTACGGTTGACAAATAGGGAAGAGCAAGGAATGCGTTTCATGTTGCACAAGCAGCGGGGTCATACAGCACGCGCATACATCAACAGGTGACCTGCCACAACCACTTCCCCTTTGAACCGTTCTCCGAAAATCACATTCAGCTGCAATGACACCACCATCCCTCCTAACCCTCCCCCAAGAAATTCTCCACCTCATCATCCACCAGCTCTACGATGATACCGATTTCAAGATCAACAGCCCCTATAACACCCTCCTCCCCATCCGCCTAATCAGCCCCATCCTCAACGCTCTAATCCTCGGCCTAACCTGGCACAAGTCTCTTGCGTCCCACCAAGAGAACATATGGCTCATGCATCCACGCATTCAGACAATAGTCATACAGGACCGACGACGATGTGATCATATGCGGTGGGAACGTCAAGGTGCCAAGCCAGAGGATCTATGGGGCCGGCGACTCTTTCTCCGATACACAACTGCGGAAGCTGGGGCTTTGAGGATGTGGGGGGCACGTGGTCCTGAGTGGGGAAGTGAAGCTTATGGGTGTTTCGATATGAGTTGGAGTCACCGAACATGAGTTGAGATCAAGCCAAGCCAGGCGTAGCCCGTGAACAACTAAGGAGAAGGCTAGCGATACCCACAGGAGGCACGCGCCGTGCCTCTTTGCTCAATCGGTCCTGAACGGCTGGCTGACATACTGGTGATGGCATGGCCAACTCACGCCCGACACGTCCTTAAGCATGCATACAAAACTATCAAATGAATCATACCAAGTACCGTTTCCAGCTCCTTCTTAACCATAGTGCTAGATATGCAATGTCTCGCTGCAGACATCATGCGAGATCCTACAGATGTCAACGACATCCTGCAATTCTTCACACGAAAGTTCTGTAGTGAAGTGCATGGCCAGATTGTGAACACACAAGCAACAACAGACCAGCAGAGACAAGCAACAGACCACCAGCAGTTCAGCATGCAGTCTTCCATGCAAGACATGCCAGACTTCACAGTGTCAAATACACCTCGAAGTTCTTATGCGGAAAGTGCTGTTCCCAAGGGTCCCTCTCCCACACAACACGCCCCCCAAATTGCTTGACGACGAAGCAATGTCCTCTAATGACAACCATGATAGCAATACTCGACTGCAAATACATGAAACCATGCATCAGATGCCACAGTATCAGTTCGACGGCATATGCTGGAGCCAGCGCGACCCACTGTGCCCAGTGCTTGAAACAATGGTTGTTGATCTGAAAAGACATTTCGAAGGGTGGAACGCTATCAAATTGAACGAGGAAGTCACAAATCTGCTCATTGAACCACACCCGAGAAATGTCGCATATAATAACCTTGTCTTATCTCTGCAAGGGTTCTGTTCTGACTTGTACCGCAACATGTACGACAAGTCACACTTCACCGACTGGAGTCGAGAATTCAAGCAAGTGCAACAGAAGCAGAAACAAAAACCACCACAGGACCAGCCATGATACGACAAACTCGCAGGTCGAAAACTTCGCGCTCGTCTTCGCAACGCGAATTATCCTCCAGACAGTGAGAATAATTACTTTCTCACTCTCTTTGGGTCGTCTATATGGAATTGCTCAACGTGGTCGATGCTAGACGTCATGTTTCGTCGCACGGGTGATATGAATATTGCAGGAAAAACGATGTTGTCTGCGATGTTGCCTGCTACAGTCAACGTGCTCGGGGGTGACGAGGAGACTCCTGTGACATACGATAGGCTTTGGGATGGTCTACAAGATACATTCCGAGGTACGTATACCTTTGATGATAAGGGAGGTGTCTTCTTCTATCTCTACATCGGTAAGCGCCGCCATGTGGACGGTTCACGGACGCTGCAAGTTGGCTGTACCATTGGCATGGAGAACAGGGACAGGCAATACGAAGTTGAGCGGAACCGAGTCAAACGGGCATGGAAAAAGCGAGGACAGGACCTGGCCGATACATCTTTCATCGACACGGTGATGGAATCCAACGACTATAAGAAATATGAGATGAGACCGCAGAGCTTGCTGTACGCTCATCCAGATTGGGAGTATCGGCGCAAGCTAATCGGGTACATGGCCCCACCGAGAGACGAAACGCAATCGCAGATCGGCGACGATACCGCACAGATGGGCGACGATATCGCGCAGATGGATGGCGATACCGATGCAGACGGGGCTGATGTCACATGGCCGGCAGTCACAATGGAGATATTCGAAGGGTTACTTATGCTGCTTTTCGATTCATATGACTGCCGCAACGCGGTGACAGATACTAAGAAGTCAGGCTGGCGACCAGTTGGGTACGCCTCACGACACCACAGATGCAGCCGATTCAATCGAATGCATCGAGACTCAGCTTCAACGACTACTCAGACAAGATTCGGGATTGGGACAGGCTCGGAGCATCTCTGTCTGTATCGCTGACCGATCCAGAGCATATCGCCATGAATATTGAGAATTCTGTCTTCTCAGGGCTCAGACTCCATACTCCAGACTTGGGCTTGTCCACTATCATACGAAAGACGTTTGTAGACTACAGCAGAGAGCGGATCTTCTGCTGCGTATGTCTCGCACCCTTCACGACAGAAGAAGCGGCGAAGTGGGTGCGCCCTTGGGCACTGAACCCAGACCTGTCACGGATGGTCGTGTGTTGGGCGTGCGGCGATCCCAAGCGGAACTTACCACCAGCAGATAGTTGTGTTGATGGAGGTTATACAACAAGAGATACGACTTGCAGTGGTGGGCGTTCGAACGGCTCAGGAAGAACGGGGGTATCTACCCAACCGAGTGCGAGATCGAGTGGTGTGCTGAGCCTTTGATTATGAATCCCAATAATCCACTCTTGCCGAATGCTTTCATAACAGAGTTAGGAATGTGGGTCTGTAAGCGATGCTCCAAGCAGATGACACGGTGGAAGGCATTGGACACGGCCTCGCCTGTAATAACGGACGCAAGAGATGGTATCCGACCAAATGCACGAGATCTGAAGCAAAGGGAGAGTGTATTCAGCAGATTCGATGGGTGCTCTTAGGATGACAGTGACGGACCATGGAAGCAGATCTGGACAGCAGTCGCCAGCAATCCGCATTGGAAGAACACAGCAAAAATAGAAAGAATATCAATGGATTGACGCGATAGCAATCCTATGATGAATGGGGACATGCATCGTGACGGGTGCGAAGCAGTGGGGAAGAGGACCTGTCACCGCCGACGGGAAATGACGGGAGAGCGAACGAGCAGAATCATGTAAGCATCCTAAGACGAGCAGGGCCGGCGAAGAACAAGCTGGGAAGCCGGATGAAAGGAAGAGGTCTTGATTCGATTGTCCCTGCAGCGTAGGCAGGGCAGCGCCCTCCTTTAGTCTAGCCCTGCTTGCGACGGCAGGACTACGTCCAAAGCGCCATTCGCGTGGTCGACTTTTAATTTGAACGCGGTTCGTCTGGGTTCACCTATCCTAGGAGTGTGGGCGGGACAGCGTTCTACTTCGGTTCGGCTCCGCTCGCGATGGCATGAGTCATGTCGAATGCGACACCTCGCGTGCGCAATCTTCAACTCGGGCATAGGATACTATCAAGGTCGTAGTGTGGCTCACTTGCTCCCCTCAAAGCGCGATGAAAAAATCAATATTTGTGTGTTGTTTCTGAGATTCTTCGCTGAGACGCCGAGTCACCATGTTCATACTGTCTGTCCCCTGTACTACCTAGATCCCCAGTAGTGTCTGCCTAGCGGCGACGGCGTTGTAAGGATTCCCCTTGACTACGCTCCATCTTTGCACCCACCTATTCTCCGGGGCTGACTCGAGCTGCCACCCTTCGCAACTTCGGAACGTCGTTTTCTTATCCTGTGTACCCTTCCCTCTCCCACCAGTCTCATTTGCGTCCGTGAGTATTGGCGAAGGCATGATGTCTGACTTCTTCGCCAAGCTTGGACCATTGTCCTGTGTGACATCCACGTCCACATTCCCGTTTCTTTCATAACACTCCCTGTAAACGTCCGTCCTTTTGGAAGAAAGTTGGCTTGTGGCATCAATCAATTTCGCATATTGTTGGATACGTGTATCCGTCGTCTATCAATCTCTGGAGAGCCCATGCACGCATATCGATCTCGCTATCATAAAGCCGCTGTTCTGTCGGATCTGGTAAGAGTGCAACACGTCTAGCACATGTATCACATATCATGGCTCATGACAAGTCTTCGTACAGTCCCCAGGACGGACAGGCTGCTGTCTTGATGAAGTCGCTTGAGAACGGCACTGCACAAACGGTGCAGAAGACCAGACAGCGTCGCCCGTCATTCATGGCTTTCTTGACGAACTCATTCAGTGATAGACCTGCAGGAAGAGCGAAGAGGCCATCCAACAAGGCGTTCTCAACGTTCAATTGAATATGGCGACTGTCATCATATGACGCTTAGCGCATCATTGTGTCTCCGTAGGTCGTCAATGGTATCGGGTCTCCGGGCAAGTGAGGAGGCATTATAGGATTTACCATCTCGCATACCCATCCACCATCTGGCGTTTGGCGAGTTTCGCTGCGGAGCATAATCATCAGCAACCCTCCAACAATCTCCATGATACTATGTGGCCATAAATAGCCATCTTCGTCCGAGCATAAGTGACCTAGTACTTTTTTCTTGGATGCCCGGTCGGGATGAGACATCAAGACGTCGATCGCCCAAGATCATTGGATCTGCTTCTTTAAGTCTGCGACGATGTCGGCGAAGCCTGCGTTGAGTAACCGTAGAATAAGTCCAGCGACTCTGCTACAGACTGAACAATAGTTCAAACCCCTTTCCCTGAGGCCTGTTGAGCAACCGATACATAGAGCCCATAGGCCGGGAATAGTTCTGTGTTTGCAGATAACCATGTAAAAGGTTGCACCGTCAGGATACTTGACCATTATCCGGACAATCAATGAGGTCGGTCCACGGCTGCTCGTATGTAACCTCCTGAGCACCCCAAAGCATTGACTGTCTGGGGGAACATTTCCTCGAAGACTAACTCGACAGGCATAAGCTGATTTCCTTTTGTCAACATCGCCCGTAAGAGAGACCATGCTGTCCCGTTCTAAATTGACTTATGAGGTAGCTTAAACCAATCCTGACTCGCATCGATCTTTGCATATCTGAAGCGAGCTTTGTATATCCTGTCTGCCTCAAGTTGATACCACAGGCTACCGGAACGCTTGGGATCGTGAGGTCGCTTGTATTATTTGAATTCTTAGGTCCAATCAGTGACATTGCTGGGATCTTCCACATTTCATGCGAGATCGTCAGTGCACTTAGTAAGAAATTCAATTAGACGCCGTTTCGTTTCCTCGCTTGGTTCCATATCGACTCCGTTGATACGAAGGCCTACAAAGTCGATTCGATTGCATTCCCATTCACGCGCAATATGCACATGGCAGTCGAAGAACATCTTCTCTAACACACGTCGAAGTGATCTGCTTCGTGCCAGTCCAGAGCCTCAATGTGATAATCCACAGGTAAGCGATGATGCGACATCCCGTTATGCGAGAAGTCTAAGGCTGTAGGCTTGCTAGCAGGCCGTGTGGGCTTCGTTGCAGGTCTGCTTGTACCCCTCGTCTTTGCAGTGACTTTGCCCCATATCTTTGTAATGATCTTGCCTTCTGCTTTGGCGGGGACTTTTTTGAAGGCATCGTATACTCGTCATTGCTGCTTATGTCGTCGAAGTCGTTCAAGTCGTTCTCCTCTTTGACTACAGGCGGTGGTAGTCAGTGCCGCATTGACCGTGAAGGACCGGCCGATAGAAGGGGATCATCAGGTGAGCTGGGGGAGGAGGATAGCCATGTGGAAGTGGTATCCGCTGTGGTGTCAACTGGTTTTATGTTATCTGATCCGGGGTCGAACGGGGTATCAATTTGTACATGTTATCGTGGTCGGTGAAAGGGAAGTCTTCGATAGTTTGACGATCTTTGACACATTGGTGTTGACGGTTGTCGGCGTGACCGATCTGGATCGCCAACCTCGTGAAGGGAATGCTGAGGTATCTGGTCATCGTTTTCGGGCGTAGGTGGCCGAGACTGTTCAGTCTGTGTGTTTGGACCTTAGCTCGAAACCGATCGTGGACAGCCAGTGCGAGTTCTCGTCTCGAGGATACCACTTGAGCCTGTTGATCCCGCCCTCAGCTAAGTCTAGCAAGAAGAGATTCTAACTCAGATCTAGTCTCAGCCACTGCAGCAAAGATGACTGCCGATGCTATGAATTTTTTGCCGTGGCTGGGATGCTCATCGATGGGCACCTCGGGTAATAGTCGTACAACTGTGACACAATGTTTTTGCGGCTTTGCTCATTCTGCAATATCGTAAGGCTTCTGAACTTTCGCGGTAGTAGCACATGGAAGGCAGACATGGTGATCGACTTTCATACTTCCTGTCGTTCAGTTTCCTGGAGTAAGATCAGAGTTGTGTGGTGTAGTAGAAGCGATATGCCTTAGAGTGGACCTCCTTACTGTTAGAAGAAAATACAGTCCTGAAACACAGCCCTGTTGGCGTTTGAGCGCTCACGAATAAGCAACACTTTAGCCTATGAGTAGCGTCAAGATGAGGATCTTCCAGACCACAGACTCGTGTGTTTCCAATTGGCAGGCACATGTGAGGTCCTGGACCGGCAGGCACGAGCGAAATCTCAACCGGTTGGCACGCGTGAGCTCTCACGATTCACGGACCTATCCAAACCGTGCTTACACTGGCCATTTGAGCTACCGCACACTCTCAGATCACCATCGATGAGAAGGACCGCATCGACTTCAAGCCGCGTGCCGAAACATGAACATTAGAGACTTCTAGCTTGCGATGGGACGATCGACACCTTCTTCCTTCTGAGGCACAACATCAGGCTCGATTTCCTCCTTGCGCTTCTCCTCGACCTGCTCCTCTTCAAGTTGCTCCTTCTTAATTCTCTCCTCATTGGCCTTCTCCTTGTCCGTGGCCGGTGCTTCCTCACCTTTACCCGCATCTGGTTGAGCCTCTGCAGTCACGTTGGCATTGACACTTCGTGCTCGCGCGAGAAACTCGTCCATGCCAATGTAGCCCCCACAGACTCTCCGCTGTCCTTCAAAAGCACGCCTACCGTGCACGATTCGCCAGTTGTCGAATATAACAGGCATGCCTGGTTGGAGCTGCACTTCCCATTGGAACTCCTTGCTCGCCAAAATTTCTTGCCACACTCTGGCGGCTCGATACCACATGATCATGCGTTCGTGGCTTGGAAACTGCGTGCTCGAATGTCTGTCATCGTTGTTCCACCGGATTTGTGTCAAGTTCCTTGGATGTGGCCGGATGTGCGGTACCGAGTGTGTAAATACTGGGAAGCCACCAGCATGGGGGGCGTTGTTCATGAAAGTACCAAATGTCTCGCTGCTCCCTGATGCATGCGAGGCGATACGTACGGAAGAGAGGATGTTGTAGTAGTCGGGATTGACTTTGTATAAGTGCTGTGCTGCGGCGAAGCCATCCGCGAACGTCGACTGGCCACCGCCCTGGGTCGCTGACTGGAGACAATGGAATAGTTGAAGGCCGGCTGGGTCACTGAAGTAGGTTGTGTCGGTGTGCAGAGGAAGTGACAGGTTAGTGTATGCCGTATCTACCGGCTTAGCCTCAGATGTAAAATCCCAGAAGCTGCCGTATTGAGTTGGACGGATGAACGATATTCGTTCGAGGAGCTTTTGTGTCGCTTCTGGTGTTGGCGGCGTGTTGGAGATAAAGCCAAACCCGCCTGCTCGGATCTGCTCGAGGAGGGCACCGAGGTCAGCGTCGCTGTTGATGATTGAGTTGAAATCTGCTTGCATGAGATTGGCAGAGCCCGGGCTGACATGCCGCCAGTCTTGACGAGGGTGCTTCTGAGTAGGTGCCGGGCTGAACGGAACATGTCTGGTCAGCCAATCCCAGGGGTAAAGACTTCGGTGCTTATCACCCGACCATATGATCTCTAGGCCTTCGGGCTTTGAGGTTACGTCCGTAGCTTGTAGATCCGGGTCAAGTTCAAAAGTGTTGATCTGGCGCTGCCTGGTGTGTGGATGAGTACAGGTGGAACACCTGCAATGGTCCCGCAACCAGAAAGAAGGATATCTGACGGTGTGTTTCTCGCTAAAGTTGACCAGGATCTCTTGATGTCGCAAATCGTTGACCATAACTGATGGGGTGCTATCTGTGACAGTGGCGTATGCCCGTCGGGACGGCTGAAGGTTCTTACGGTCTGTAATCTTCCCAGCCGTATTCAGCCGAACACTCGGTCTACTGCTGTTCGTCCACAATGTGGTGACTGACTGGACATAGGAACTATGCTGTCGGGTCGCGTTGCAAGTACTTGACATACACATGGAAGCTCGCCGCAGTGAGCGGAGCCCTGAAGGCTTCAGAAGCTGACCGCAGACCATCTCGTCGAGAAGATATATGCTGGCAATCTGCCGGAATCCAAATACTATTTCAGGGCTAAAGCACTGTATGTCGACAACAAGTATGATCGCTTGTGAACATAGATGTAGTGACGTTCCTCAAACCGGCAAGGAAGAATAATGATCCGGAGCCAAGGAAGAGGACTCAGTCGCTTTGTTTGGATGAGTGCATGGCTCTGATACAGGAAAGAGCAAAGGGACTATCATGCTGTAACGAACATTGGAGAATCTAAAGAACACGGTCTCTAAACGTAAGAAATTTTTGATTAGAGGCTTCGGCCTAATGTCAATCAAGTGTCAGGAGTAGCTTGAAAAATCTGCCTCGCAATACACATGAATCCGTCTAAAAGCTATCGTAACCTCAGTACGTGCTGTACAATCTATAACAACAAACAAAAAGCCGCCCGCTAATAAATAAGAAATCTATACTTCCTCCTTCGCAACCTTCTCTTTCTGAGGTTGAGCAGCATCAGAGCCGCTTGAGCTAGCCTTCTGTTCGAGATTACCAGAAGCGTCAGGCTTATCTGTCTGCTTTTCCTTCTTGTCCTTCTTGTTCTTCGGCATTCTGATGAGCCAGTAAAGAGCGAGTGCGGCAAATACGTTGAAAACGATGTAGACAATCATGATTCCAAAATCTCGCCAGCTGTTGTTCGGGTTGATGCTGACTTGTCTAAGAAAGTCGTTTGTCCTAGACAGCGGACACAGGCTGCAGTTTGTGGTGGACTGTCCGTCAAGCAGGTAGCCCCCAGCGGCTTCAATGTACTGTCCCAGGTAAGCTTCGCAATTCTGGCCTGCCGGAGGCGGGAACCGGAGGTAATCGACATCGAGACACTCGACTGCAGCGTCTTTGACTGCAGTAGACAGCATGCCTTCAACCAAGTAGGTGAAAGGGGAAAGTCTGTACATGAAGATCCAGAAACCAGGAAATTGGCTAGGTCCGGCGAGTACACCACAGAAGATGAGGGTAAGGGAAAACATCAAATTGGCGATGTTACCTCCGGTCTCGGCAGTGTCGACACCAGCGATGACCATATGTGCAAAGGTAGATGAAAACAAGAGGAAGGCCACAATGAAAAGCCACATCAATGCCCCTCGTTCGGCGACCGAGTCAGTGACTGCAGCGTTGTTGTACAATCCGATGGGGTAGTACCAGCAGAAGTAGAGCAAAGTCGCAGCAATGAAGTTATAAGGAAGCTCGGCAACGATATTCGAGAGCACGAATGCTTTCCACGAATACGTCTTGCTCGGACGTTCTCGAACTTCATACAGCGCTCGTTGGGTGACGAAAAGAGGCATGACCTGCTGGACTAGTTGACCGAAGATTGTGAACAACATGAAAAGTCCGAACAGTTGATTCTGAAGACCTTGTTGAGTGTTGTTGGCCTTGAAGAAGGAGAAGCCGACAAAGAGGCCAGTGAGCGTACAGAGGGACAGCTTGGCATAAATGTAAGACGGCGTACGCCAGTACTGCTCGAAAACACGTTTCTGCACTTCTCGGTATTGCGCCCATAACGGTGCAGCGAATTCACGATATCCGGCCTTGTCCTTTGATCGAGTCTGTACTCGAGACAGACCTGGCCGTTCGTTCTTGAGAGTCTCAAGCTCGTCTTGCACATCCTGATATTCGGTCGAGGTTTTCCACGTCTCATGCCAGTCGATGTCAGTGTGAGAACCCGGGGCGGCACCGATCACTTCTAACATCCACTCGGCAGGATTGGCTTCTTGTGGACAAGGGTGGGCTCCATTTCGTTCGAAGTAGCTGGTCATGACCTTGGAGTTCTCACCGACTTCACCGAAGTAAACAGTTCTGCCTCCCTTAGCAAGGAAGAGGAGTCGATCGAATCGCTGGAACAACATAGCGGATGGTTGATGAATGGTACATAGAATAGCTTGACCGTTGGCAGTGAGTTTCTCCAGAAGGTTGAGGATAGACCATGATGTTTGAGAGTCCAGACCGGAAGTAGGTTCATCCAAGAACAGAAGAAGTTCAGGTTTAGCAGCAAGCTCGACACCGATGGTCAAGCGTTTGCGCTGTTCGACGTTCAGACCTTCACCAAGAATACCAACAACAGCATCAGCATATTGCTCCATCTCAAGCAGCTTGATAACTTCTTCAACATAGTGGAGTTTCTCCTGTCTGGGTGTAGCGGCAGGTTGTCTCAGCAGAGCGCTGAACGCCAAGGCTTCACGCACTGTAGACGTGGACAGGTGAAGATCTTGTTGCTGAGCATAACCAGTCTTGCGCTGGAACGATTCGTCTCGAGGTTTGCCGTCTACAAGCATTTCGCCGCTGATGACACCCATAGTAACACGAGTGGCGAGGACATCTAGCAATGTTGTTTTCCCGGCACCGGATACACCCATGAGTGCAGTCAGCGTACCCGGTTTGACCCAACCACTCACATGATCCAGAATTCTGCGAGTCTCGCTTTTGATCTTGATATCATAGCAGACATCACGCCATTGGAAGATTGCCTCTTGTCGTTGTATGATATTTGCTGCATTGTCTTGGGCCTGATCTCGCTCCATGGGGGTCTTTTCGTGTGCACCAGCAGCTTCGGCATCATCCGGAGTACTCTTTGTGAGAGCTGCTGGGATGTGACCTCTTCGGAACACGAGGATCTCTCCTTTGCTCTTCTTTGCAGATACCTTCTCGGCAGCAATCAGGTAAACGATACACAGACCAATCATGAAGACCCAGAGAATACCAAAATTCCTCCACTTGTGGCTGTTGTAATATTCATATGAGACGTTCATCCAGGCGTCGCCTTCAATATAATCTTGTCCAGCAACTGCGCCCTTGACAGCACAGATACTGTTCTCAAGAGGACCAAAGCCGGGCGCAAGCTGATCGCAGGCGAAACGTCGGTTGTGGAACTCGTTGACCATTAATGCTTCAAAGCCGTAGGAAACAGGGTCCAGGTAATTGATCCATCGGCTCCACCCTAACATATACGGAACTGGTATAGCGAAGCCGGTGTAGATGACAATGGCCAAGATCAAGATCGCAGCCGGGGTCAAAGCTTGTTGAAGAGTTCGGGAAACAGAAGCAATTGTTCTAAACAACATGCTCATGACAAGCGTCAGGATAAAGGATATGAGCAAGAAGAAGAAAAATCTCCCGGGTTCTCGTCGCAGATTCGTCATGAAGTAGAGTGCCAGATTAAAAACGATGGCGTTGCCGATTTTGTAGGGTATATCAGTCAACATTGATGCAAAAGCCTCGGCGGACGGATGGTACAGCGCATATCGTTGATGTTTCTCGACAATGGGTCGTTGGGCGTACAGCGTCAAGATTTCTAGCGCGCTGCCGAAGGCGTTCATCAGGATGGCGAAGAAGAGAAGCGCCCCTCGGCTGAAGAATGAAGATGAGACATCCTGGAGGTTGTAGAAAACGGATCCGATGACGAGAGCCATAACAAAGTTTCCAAACAATTGAGTGAAGGTGAGCGACGGGTCTGCCTTGAGACGTTCGAAACCTCGCCATAGGCAGAGCTTGATCTGCTGACCGTAGCTGAGAGTGTATGGCGATTTGAGTCGCTGCCGACGTGCTTGTTGAAGCCTGCGTGATTGCTTGAACTTCTCGGCGTCTTCGCCGCCAACAGGATGCTCTGCATTGTAGGCGTCTATTTCTGCGATCAGAGTCTTGTACTCTTTGCTGTTTTTCCATGCAGCCGCGAATTCATCTGGCGTACGCGGCACCTTGTTCTCCATGCCCTTTTTGGGCACCCGCTCGACAGCGCTGGTCATCGAGGTCAAGAAATCAGCATCAGTCTGTCTGGGCGGACAGTCAAAGCCCATGTTCATGAAGTATCGCTTAGCGTGCCGTGCGTCGCCGAAGAAGATTTGTCGACCCTCGTAAAGTACTATGGCCTTGTCAAAGATGTCGTAAGCTGCTTGAGGACTCTGATATATTGCAACCATAGCGGCCACATTCGAAACCTCCGCCTCTACTCTCAGAGTTTTGCAGAACTCGATAGCGTTGGCACTGTCCAAGCCACGGGTCGAGTTGTCCCATGCCTGAAGGGGCGCACCAGACAGGCAGGCCTCTGCAATAGTGACTCGTTTTCGTTCACCACCAGATACGCCTCGCACGAACTCGTTACCAACCTTGGTGTTGATTGTGTGTTTAATGCCAAAGGTAGCCATGATCACATCTCGAAGATGCTCAGCATATTCCTTCTTGGAGACTTCTGATGGGATGTATCGAGGAGCTCGGGCGCGAGCGGCAAAGTAAAGAGTGTTTCCCACGGTCATTGCAGGGAAATGGACATCTTGTTCCGCTGTGTAAATCGTTTCACCTCTGAAGCTCGAGTGCATTTCGTCGAAGCTAATACCCGTGTAGTTTATCTCGCTCTCCTTACCGACTTCGTAGCCATGAGTTTCGCCGGTCAAGGTCTTCAGGAAGGTCGAACAACCTGATCCAGGAGGGCCAAGCACGACCAGCATCTCGCCTGGTTTAACGAGTCCATCCAGACCTTGAAGTATATCAATTGTGCGCTTCTTCTTGCGACTGATCAGGTTCTTGAGCGTATTCCCCCACTGAATCCAGACGTTGCCTACTGACGCCTGATATCCTGCAGTACCAGCGTCTTCACCACGTGCCGACAGGTTGCGGAAAGAAACACCTGCCGTGCGGGCTTGAAACTGCTCCTCGCCCTGCTGATACCTCATGCGCAGCATAGCCTTTGTCCATGCTCGGGGCTTGAAATTGTCGCTGCTTGGGTCAAGCGCAGAGTCTTTCTCAGCATGAAAGACGTCGTGGTCGACATTGCTACTCATGGACTGCCTAGTGTATGATCTCGCTAGTTCACGAATGTGAGCATTGCTTTCTTCGTCACTCGAGCTGCGGTCTTCCAGCTTTTCTACCTTCTCCGAAGGATGACGACTCAGGCTCGGTGTTGCAGCGGCTGTTGAACCCTGGCTCTCCTCTTGTGGTGGCGGCTGCGGTACTGATCTCGACCTCGTGCGCGTGGCAGTCAAGGGATCCGGGACTTGGGTGTCTTCATGGTTGTTGAAGAAAGAATTGGACCGTACGCGAGTCGGGCTCCCAGCTCCTGCCGTTTCTACCGAGCGGTCGTAGTTGGAAGTAAAGTTGCCTACGAAAGCCATCACGTCGATGAACTATCGTTTGTCGATGGGCGAGTATGCCCTGGTCAACTGCGGCGTGACTCCGCGGTGGCTGAGTGTCTGGCGGTCTGGTCTGGCACAGAGATGATGTTCAACAGGAAGATAACATCAAAAAAAATAGTCTATAAAGAATGTATATGCAAGAGAAAGCAGAATGACGAACTTCAATACCCAGTGGTTTGAGAGTTCAGAATTGGAAAAGGCAAAACACAGCGGAACAAAAGGCTGCTGCCACGTTCTTGAGCTTGCACTAAAAGCAACTGTATGCATGGGTTGAGCACCCGAGCCGACGATGAGTCGATCTAGGGACGAGTGCTTCCGTCTGAAGACAGGAAGAGGCGCAAAAGTGCAGTGAAAACATTCATGTAACAGTGAACAAAAGCGGTTGATCTGTGCATCCGAGCTTGTGAGCAGTTATGCATGAAGATAGTTCAAGCATAAGCGAAGGGTCCGTGATCCGAAGAGTAGGGCTTAACCAGATATGGCTTGTTTCCAGAAAAGCAGGGGATCTCAGCCAATCTTATAGGTATGATTCCTGCTAGACTCTTGGCTGGTGTCACGTCCAAAATTGCGTTTGGACTCCTCCAAGACTTTCGAGATCCTTTATCATGTGCAGCAGTCGATATCACTTACCCTTGCGGGTCGCCGTTGTCCGGTCCGTGTCGGTCGACCTCATGAGATTTGACCTATGGCAGGTTGCGACGCAGACAGAGAGCTGAGATGAACCTTGTCCAGCATGGGACCCGACTGCTCATGATTATGGCCGAGCATCGTGTTGGTGATCGAAGAGTGCCTGTCGTTCTTCGTGACGCCAACGGAGGTTCTGTGATGTGAGCCCCAAGAACTTACTGAACTTCGACCAATCGGTTAATGCGAGTCGGACACGAAGGAGTAAAAGCCGAGCAGGGTTTTGGATACGAGTACGAAGTCATCAAAAGCCTAAATTGATCTTTCGGCTGACTCACATCCGACGTCAGCTGAGGATGAAGCATGAAGGTCGAGCGCCTTATCGTCTTCAGCTTGTCGGATGTGACCAAAGTCCTGACGAGGATGGTTGCTTAATGTCTGTCGCTTTACTTCTTGTCTGGGTGGCCTTGGGAATCAGAAGATACGAGTAATCCGGGTCGTCTCTGCATCGTCGAACGAAGACTTGCGGTATCTTCGGGCGCTGCGAGCTGCGCAATACAGTCAGTATACAGACCTGACCGCAGTTTCTTGTGGCAATCAATAACCACATCCGTTACTTCAGTGTGTGGTGCACGGTACGGTTTAGAAAGTGACAATAGATGCAGAAACGACAGAAGGAGGAACGAAGTAAGCGCGAAGGCACGAGATGATGTCGTGGAAGGTACGATCGAACTTGAGAAACGCCAATGCTACTGTACATAATGTGAGGAGCAAAAATTCTCAGGTGTTATGCCTTCTCGGTGTACAGCTAGTACGGCTGTTCCTGCACGAGGACTCGCTAGAGGCACCTGCCAATATTCGATGTCCGAATGTATGATGACAGGAAGGCACGAACCTCATATCCGGCGTCCGCAATCCCACACCTCGATGATGACTCGGATGGTCAATTCTTCCGTGCACTGAGACAAAACCCTTGTCAGTATCGACACAGTGCCATTCACCTGGGCAATTGCCCGCTCTGGTCCTTAGCCCGGTTATACTTATCCACAAACTGACTCCTCCTCTTCTGCTGCAACCACTTCACCGGATGCCAGATCCCCAGCACAAGCAAAGCCAGCCACATCGGCACAGCCTCCAACACCCAAAGCGCCCACTCATGCCGGAACAGATACCCTTCAATTCCTGCGCCCAATTCAATCGTTCGGTAGATAGAGCGCATCTGCAACAACGTTAGCTTGTGATTCACGAATCCCTACATTCGCAGGTAACAGCAAGTACGCATCACTAACCTCAACAAGCACACTAGCAATCCACATCCCCTTAACAACCTGCTTAACAAGCGGATTAAACCCATAATCCCTCTCATTCCCACCACCCACGCCCTTTATCCCACCCTCGCCCTCATGTCCCCCTCTAACCCTCAAACAAAACAACCCCAACACAACCATAAAAACCGTAAACGTCGCCAACTGACACCCCAACCCCACCATCAATATCGCCCTCCCAGTATCTTTCCTTGACCCCGTGTCCGCCAACCCCGCACTCATCATGGTCATACCCCCTACGCTCTGAGCCAGGAAACTCACCACATCACTCGTCACAAACACCTTCCCCAGCCAGCTTGGACTAACACCCAGGAAGACACGATCCGGCCCAGCCGGGAGACAAAGCTGTATCAAATGCGCAAGCAGCAGGTATAGCGTTGCGCATATGAATATCGGCGCGATGATGATGGAGGTCTGACTGGCCGCATACAAACCTACTGAACGTCTTCCGGATTCGGTTGCGGTTGATGCGACGCGCAGGCCGAAACCGAGGGTACTTAGGAGTGCGGCTATGACGAGCGGGATGGTATATTTGTGTTTTTGGGTGACTGTTTTGGCGATGAGGGGCTTGTGGACGGAGAGGTAGAAGTGGTAGGGGATCAAGGTGGCGTAGATGACCCAGAAGGCGATTGCGAGGGTGGTGGAGGGGTTGTATATGTAGATTGAGGTTGAGGTTGGTTCGGCGGAGGTGCTGGAGGAGGTGGATGATGCTGCGGCGGATGTGACGGCGTTGACGGTTGTCGAGGCGATGAGGGAGGAGATGGAAGTTGATGTCGTTGACGAAGCTGACGATTTGCTTGTTAGTGACGAGGTGGTAGACGTTGCGGAGGAGGATATGGATGTGGGCACGTTATGGAGGAATGCTGCGTCGGCTCTGCCGTTACCTGACATGGTTGCTTAGAGTGAGATTTCTAAGCTTAGAAGGTCCGCAGGCAATACTCTATGCTTCGGTGTTGAGGCGACGCTTCGGGTTAGCTGTAGTGTCTTTGTTCTCGCGTCCAAGTGGTGTTAGCTGAGTACTGGTTTCCAGCCGCCCTTTGTGTTTTGTGTAGCAGGTTCCTTTGTTCTCGAACATCTTGCTGGTGCGTAGGCCAACGTATATGCCATTTTACCCTTGGTCTTCATCGCTATATGTCCAGGGTGTGTGCGTGCTGTGTTGTTTGGTACTTAGGCTGCGCCCAGCTGCCTTGTGTATCTTCATGAGAAACGAGTACCGGTCGTACTCGCCACAAGAAGCCCACGCTGCCAAGGAGTGCACGGACCTGATAGGTAGGGAATTCCTTGGCTACTCCGGAATCATGCAACGTCCTAGTAGCTGCGCTGGGCCCCGAGAGGTCTGATCAGAATAGGCTGTACCGTACTGTAGTTTGTATCGACCTTTCCGACCGGGGTGCGGTCAGGGCAAGATGCAGCCAAAAATAGCCAAGCCTTGATATTCGTCATTAGCCCATCGCGACGATTTTGTTCTCATGCGCACGCCGACCACGTTATCCACTAGGCATGATCAAAGAGGCATTAACATCTGCGCAAACCAACGACTTACCTGGCGATTTCGTACCTTCTGATGACTGTGTCGTTATACCACTGCATTAACAAACACAACAGAAAGCATATCAAAACATTTCTCTGTTATAGGAGCAGTTGATCAATGTTTTTCATGAGCGTGTGGGCGAAGCTGATGTACATGGAGCTGATGAATATATGATCCAGAACACCAAAAGCCCAGGTGATTCTGTGAGCATAAGACCGCCGACTCAATCGACTACCTTCCTGCTAGGAAGCACAGCCTGCGGGTCTTCATCAGCAGTCACTTTCCCGTCCGCCTTGGCAGTCATTTCTTCAAGCTTGCCATAGCTAATATCGTCCTCGTTAATAGGTTCCTGAGGCCTATCATCTCGTTCAGATCCAGCACTAGCTTGTTGAGTTGCGTCCAGATCGTTTATGCTGTCTCTTGAGGACTCGGATTGACCTATAACTTCATGAGTATCAGGAGCGGCCGCGGAGACCTGTTCGTGGCGTACCTTGATTGGTTCGTCATCGGCTTTCGCTTCGAACTCTTTAGTGGGGACCTTTTCTAATTGATCCTTCACATCGTCGGAGTCCGATGCAGTAGTCATACGGCTTGCAGGTACCATATGCGTCTGATCGTTGGACTCCTCGCGCTCGATCGGCTCGCCTGACATTGTGCTCGCAGTCGTCTTACGCGTCAGCTCACCTTCTGGATTCTCGTCACCGCCTGTTGGCACGGGGTCGGCCAGCTCGCCAGCAGTATTTGTCGTAAGGCCGCTGGCTAGAGGTGCAGGTGCGTCTGCAGGTCTTTCGGAGAAGTCTTTCTCCACCTTAGGTTGGGCCGTCGTTGTCGTACCTGCATCGGCAGCATGATCCATAGCTGAGACAGGCTCGACATCTTTTTTGCTTTCGAGTTCCGTGCTTAGCTCATCCTCTTCATTTATCTGCCACATCGACCTTGGCGCAAACATGCTGAAGCCCATGGTAGGTTTTGGTTCTGCAGCTGGAGACTTAGCGGGCGCTCTTCGTTGTGGACCCCTAGCACGACCTTTTCGAGCGTCCTCGAGTGGCTTGGCCTCGACTTCTGGTTCGGGCTCCTTCTCCTTCTCTTTGGGAGGTCCAAGGCCAAGCTTCTTGTTCAGGTCGCTCATGAAATTGCCTTTCAAGCTAGCGAGGGCGCCACCTAACGGGCGGGCAGGTACTTGTGGTTTTGTCTTTACGCTCGTCTCGGTGCTGTCCGCCGAGCTGGCTGATAAGACTTTGGACAATTCATCCTCAGCAGACTTCTTGCCTGGTCGAGGAGGAATCTGTGGCTTAGGTCTATCCGGTAGGCTTGGTTGCTTCTTCGCCTCAGTAGGGGACGTCTCCTTAGAGAGTGTTTGTGGCTCAGTCAACTTTGCGTCAGCCGGTGGTACTTGATGCATTCGCTTCGGTGGACGGGCTGGGATGTTCGGTGCAATGCTAGGCTCGATCTGCTGAGGCGCTGCACCCTCACCTAGACGGCTCTTAGCCGGCCTCGTAGGCACTGGTGGCTTCGTTTCGACAGGCGATGATTCGTCCTCAGGCTGCGGGCTCCCGACTGTGGTGACGAGTTGACTGCTGTCCGGAGTATCTTCCCAAATATCTTGGCTAGGAAACCTGTTTGCCATCCCAGGTCGTGATTTTGTTGGCATATCATCCCTCAAATGTGGCGCCCATTTGGACTTTGCTAATCTCTCGTCCTTGTGTTGCAATGTCCGCTTGTCCTCTTCCGAAACTTCCTCTTTACGAGCGTGTTCCGCCTCAGGTGGCTCAAACGTGGAGGAAGCCGTCAGCTGCTTATTAGACTGCGTAGAGTCACCTTGCGACGGTAAGTCAGGGGTCGATACCTCTGCAACGTACATGTGGCTGCTTGGTGTATCTTCCCATATATCCTGACTCGGAAACCGCTTCTGTAGAGTGTCTGGTCTTCTCTTGAACCTCTCCGCAGGTGACATGGCCTTCTTCGTTTCATCATCCTCGTCGAAAAGAGGTTCATACTCTGCCACATCTTCCAATGGGGTAGACATGTGGTCTCGTTCGTCTTGGTGTGATAGGAATCGTGACAGTGAGTGGGATGCACTGTGCATCTGGTATATGCTCCCAGGTCTACTAGCTGGTCTGGAGGTTGGGGTGAGCGCTCCACTACGATCGTTGTCGTCGTACTGCTGACTGTGGCGGCGCTCATATTTGGGTGAAACCGCTGGATGCTGGTGCTCACTTCCAATGTCTTTTGCGACCTCATCCTCAGCAAGAATTGGTACACTGTATTCATTGCCATCGTCATCCACACGTTGCACGTAAGACGTCGCTTGCTGAGTCTCGTTTATTTGTTCTTGACCACCTGTGACCTTGTTGTACCGGCGCTGGGGCGCATCAATGTGATGAGCCTCGTCGTGGTCCTCGCTAATTGCTTTGTCTGAGTCATGAGATATTGAGGCCCGAGATCTGCGGATCTCAGGTGAGGGAGCGTCTTCGGCAGGAAAGCTCGCTCTTTTGAGAGGAGATTCAATCACGGGCTGTGAGCTGTGTGTGTGCAGTCGCGACAATGTATCGGGTTGAGGAGTGTTCTGTTGTGATCGTTGATAAACTTCTGAAGCCATGTATCCAATCTGCTCGTCCGGGTATGATACGATGCTTTCTTTCGTGCCTGCAGAAGGTTAGCAAGGGTAGTCATCCTCATGGTAGTAATTTTACCAAATCCTGCCCCGCGGGCGGCAGTGTCGCGGACAAGTTTGTTGAGCTCGTCACTGCTAAGCGCAAACCCGCCACGGCCACTACCAATTCCCTCATAGACGCCATGACCTTGACCCTCCTCATGTTCGAGTTGCTCTGGGTGTTTCGAATACCAGTCGCGCTCGAACTTGTTGTTTGCAATCACACCGTGGCCGTGAAGACCGTAGCTGTCAGGTGGACGGAAGTCCTCTACACCACTCTTCTTCCTGTTATGTCGACGTTGCGACTCGCCAGTAGCTTGTGGGGACATGCTTTGTGGTGTAGGAGCTTGCACATCACCAAGGAGCGGGTTGATAGGGACTCGGAGACCAAGTGCGGCAGGACCTTGCTCATCACCATACACGACAGAGCGGCGTCGTTCGTCTGAAGCAGCAGAGTCAGGTCTGGCGGCAGAGTCGGGTCTAGAAAAGCTTTGCCTGGACCTTGTTCGGGTGAGATTCAAGTCGTCGTGAGATTGTCTTCCCAAGTCGGTCTTAGTAACACCTTGAACCTGGGCAGTTGCGCTTGCCTTCGGCAGAGAAGGCTTAGGCGCATGAAGGTGTAAATCCTCGCCAATGGTTCGTGTCTGCGCACCTGCATCTTGAGCGAGAGCTGAGGAAGGATTCTGTGACTTGTAATCGATATTTGCATATTCCATACCTTCCTCTCCAGGAGTCGGCAAGTGATGTACGCTGGGAGGCCGAACAGGCAGGTCCTGAGTCTTGGTCTTGGTGAGACCGTACGGCTCATTCAGAGGAGATCGAGGGTAGTTCGAAGGCGATACGGAACGCTCAATACGTTTGGAGGCCGGTCGTGGAGGTACTTCTGGCAGCTTTGAGACCCCTTGAGCCGCCGCCTGTTGCTTAACAGGTCGGGGAGGAATCGACGGAGGAGCTGGGGCTGGAGCCGACATGATGGTACAGGTAATAGTGGTTCACAAAGATCTGTCGTCTGTCAGATAGGCTTCGAGAAGAGCTGCCAGTCCAAGGTCCGGGACATTAGTGACCTCGGAACTAGAATAGCAACATTGTGTATATTCTGCTGACTCTCTAGCGGTCAAGGATGCGGGTGATGGTGGGTTAGGCATGACAGGACTTACAGATAGCACTGATTGAGGTCGACAAAGGAAATCAAGAATATTGAAGCAAGATATACAGATTTGTCCATATGAAGAATCACGGTGGGATGTCTGAATGTACTTGGAGTAAAGTGGTCATTGCTGAGATGCAAGAAACTTGAACCTGGTGACCATCAACAAAGATCCAGCATGACGAACTCGGTCCGCAGCTGCGGTTTGGCTCGGCTAAGACACTTTTGTAAGGTGGACTCGATGCCATGCAGGTCCAATAATCTGAGCCAACGAGGCATCAACTGGCTCCCAGTCCAAGCCATCACGAGAATCGCCCGTCCGATCATTGGTCGATGGCCCTGTGCAGGAAGCCACGATGCTGATGTCCTTTTTCTTGCGCAAGAACGAGCAAAGCCTGTGCTGACCATGAGCTGTGGGACTCTTCCATCCTGCTCGTCGTCGTGACGATAGTCGTCTCGGGTCATCCACCATTTAGTACTCTTGAGGCGTTGGTCTTGTGTGCTGGGATAGTGCTACGCGTATGTCCACGCTCAACAGCTTCGAGTATACGAGCTTCGATTGAGGCATTTCCATAGCACGAGTGGGACCAAACTAGGTCGAAGACAGAAACAACATTCAGCGGTGTGAACCACTTTAGTGCTCTACCAAATCAATGGTCGAGACTTCCATATCCCCAGTTGTATACAGCACTTTTGAGCTTTTTGCTTGCATGTTCCCTGACCAGCCTCTCTGGTCGGTCTCGACACAGACTACATTGTTCACACGACACAGGAAAGTGCAGGAAGACACCTTGTGTATCTGGGCCATGGTTCTACATCAAAAACCCGATGTTCGAGCCGATATATTGCATACTCCGAAGCCCGACAAGTATTGCCTTAGCCAGAAGCACCACCGCATGGCTCATCGCCTTCCCCGCAATACTAGGACCTGGGTAAAAATCTGGGGAAACCTGTGCTGCGGCCATGCTAAAGAAATAGCTTCGCTCTGCTAACGCCGAGTTCAAACACCATGCTATTACAATCCATCCTCCTGTTCGATGCTCAACAGTCTTAATATCTGAACATAGGATCTTCGAGGCCAATAGTCTCATGCTGGCAGTAAGTCATGAATTGAATCGGAAGCAATGGCGCCTGAACCTCTGGAAACCGAAATACAATATGTCGTGGCATTCGTCATTCTGTTTTACACAATCATCTGAGCGACGCCCTGTCCGCCCAAAGCTTTGCTTGCGACGAAGTCCTGGTTTTTGAAGCCAGCGATGGCATAGCAAGCTGCCGTCAGTAGCATGACCACGCCTGCAGCGATCAAACTGCTGGCAGCGTAGATGACACTGAGGATCTGAAACACGCCCATGGCGGCGTACATGCCAGCTCGCATGTAGTTTGTGGTGATCTTTCGGATGAGGGCATCAAACTTGGACGAGGTCGGACATATTCTGAGGAGAAGAGGTATTTCGACGAAGACAAGGACAAGGGCGCAGCATCTGTTGGTCAGCAAGTGGCTCAATGACAGTGTTGCACGGACTCACAGTAAGATAATACTCCATAGAATGAGAAGGTTGAAATGGAATATGTTTGCGACGCCCAAAGCCAGTCCAAGTATTATGCTTAGGACCCCCAACCACTGTTCACAGTCAGTCGACCGCTCGGCCGATCGCCAATACGGATCTACGAACCTGAGCATATAGTGAGAAGTTTCGCGACCTCAGTTCTTCCTGAAAGCCCATCTTGTTTGTCGTTCAGTATCTATGCTTCAAAAGGTGGGTATGCCGTCCAGTCTGAGGTCTCTTCCGAAAGTGTGCTGCAACCCCGAGACGAGGCAGTCACAATAGTCGCTGAACGTGATAGATGCTTGTGTAAACGGAGTCTGCGCTCAAGTCGGTTGGAGGAAGCTGCGGCTGAGAGATCTAAGCGTCCGCCTTGAAATGGTTTTGATGGAGAGCGCGAACGAGCCGTCAACCCGGATGATAGGCGCTACTGTGTTGCGGTTGTTTATGTTTGTTATACTGGCTGCGGAAGGTGACGTTGATGTTGTCTGCTGTGTTGAATAGAGACAAGTTGGGACTACTCCGTAAGCAGGAGGCCCTGGCGACGGGAGTGACCAGGCTAGTGGCTGTTGCACAAGGCTTTGAAACGCAATTCCGGTTGCTCCTTCTCTAACACTGACAATTTTGGGCTACGGTACGTACGATCAAGAGGCGCAACGAGTATTTGTATAAAATCAAATCTTATGTCAACAAGAATCTTAGTTTGTACATGCAAGCCGCGTCAGCTTTGACAGTTGAATTCGGTGGCAGCCACAGCGCAGCTCGATCGATGGAGCCTGCCTTAACTGCGCATTCTTGCCAAGCGCAGGCAGATCTTAATACATTTGGTATCCGAAGTGGCAGCACTGTTTCTATGATCATCTTGCTGCTGACCTTCAAAATGTCACACCATTGCTTTTGAGTCTTGCCGCCCTGCATGCCGTGCGAAAACGCTCAAGAAATAGGTGTGCCTGCCTCAGCCATGTGCAGGGTACACCAGTCTGAACATGTCATTGAAGACATAGTACGACCCATCCGCTGGCAATATGGTGAAAGTCTGAACATAAGACATGGGTTGTGGCTGGTCGTCAACCATTAACGCTCCTGTCACAAGCACCTGGATTCCACCCTCTTGCGACGATGGCTGTGCATCCATTGTATCGACTCTGTGCTGCACTTTCTGGAAGGGCAAATTCTGGTCTGTCGTTAGACAGCCCTCAAATGTTCTATTGCTGCACACTCACGGTAAGCTTCTCAACAATGTTCTGCGCGCCTTGGAATGGCTCCTTCTCAAATGTCAACATCGAGGTTTGTTTCTGAACCCTGTCAGCTACCAAGCCCTATCCAAGGACCTTTGCCTTTCTCACGTATAAAGCCACGAGCTGTGTTCGGTCCGCATCAAAGGTCTTGTAGTAGAAATCAACGAATTGTTGAGCGATATCCTGGAAATTGGCCATGGTTACGTGTTGGCTGTAGGGCTGTTGTGTGTCTTCGATCGGATATTTAACAGATTACAGTATGCTTTCTTGCTTTCGAAAGGTTTGAGGCTTGTGGCAGTTGCGAGGCGTAGAAGAAGGCCGAATAGACAAAGTTGTCGCATCCCACATCAACAAACAATCTCCGCAGCTCAAGTTGCCTGCGTCACGCAAGGCTGTGAAGCGGGACAAGCAAGGCTCACCCGATACTAATCGATCCAATCATCAGGCTCAACTTCCTTTCCGGCCACTGGTATGACTCTATAAACACAGCAAAGAAAGGCAACCTCTATCACAAGCCTACGTGCAGTACTACGCCCATGGACTTAAAGGTCCCGATGACCCCTTCGTGCTCCAGGTAGGAAGACGATGCTAACAACATCATTACGTGGTCGTCAGTACGAGCTTTTCAGGCTTTCCTTCTATGTTCGCGTCAACATCCTCGTGATTTGTGCCTGAAAGTGCATCATGATCAATCTCCCGACCCCGTTCAGCAACCTCCCAGTACACCGACTTAGTTATGCTCATCCTTCGCCAATTCACCTGTTGCCCAACCTCACACAGTACGCGAATAACCTAAATGTGGACCAATCTTCCTCAGGGGTACGCCTGTGGACGAAACGAGAGGACCAAGCTGGCCCGTTGACCTGTTACGGCAACAAATACAGAAAATTCGAGTATATCATTCCCGATATTCTGGCTCGAAAGAATGTAACGACGATCGTGACCGAAGGAGCAATCCAGAGCAATCATACTGTACAAGTAGCCAGTGTAGCGAGAATTCTTGGCCTCAAATGCACTGTTCTCCTACATCGAGGCATCGGCGGGCTGCGTATTGCGAAGGACAAGGACGCCTTCGCAAAGGTCGGCAACGTTCAGCTGAATAAGTTGCTTGGTGCTGATGTACGAATCACTGACGAGAGCGACACTGGGGACGAGAAAGCTCCTCTCATACCAATTCTCGATGAGCTGAGAGCTCAAGGCCAGACTCCATACTGGATTTCTTCGGGCGCAAGTCTTCATCCGCTTGGAGGCTTAGGCTATGCACGCTGCGCGTTTGAGATTGCATCGCAGGAACAGCAGCTTGCTACAGATCAGCGTCTTGGTGGCAGCAAGCAGTTTGACTACATTTTCGTTGCATGTGGCAGCGGCAGCACTTTGGCTGGACTGATCGCTGGCTTCAAGTTGCACGAAAAGGTGAATCATGCAGAGCCTGCTGTTACTTTCGAGCGTAAGATTGTTGGTATCCTAACCTCTCCAACCAAGTCTCGCTCTCATCAGGAGGAAAGAATACTGCGTCTCGCCAGAACGGCCGGTGGCCTCATCGGACTAGATCCAGAAACTGACATAACTGAAGCAGATGTACATCTCGATGAGCGCTTTGTCGGTCGAGGCTATGGTCTTCTCGATGCTGATACTGCGGAAACGCTGGACCTTGCAGCCAGAACGGATTCGTTGTTGCTCGATCCAGTCTACACAGCGAAGGCGTTGCGTGGAATGCTGGATTGGGCACAGAGTGCGCAAGCTTTGCAAAAACCTGCAGGCGCGCATCAAACAGGTCCGGTGAATGCTCTGTTCATACACACCGGCGGACAGAGCGCCTTGAGTGCGTATGCGGATGGCTGCCCGATCATGCTCCCGAACCAGCAGCTCGAGGCAAAGTCATAATGAATGCGCCAGTGTGCGTGGAATGTAACCAGAGGTGTCAAGTCTGAGGTGGTAGATATCGGGGTCTTTTGATGATTCACAGCCAAGCGACACGGTAGGGCTTGTTGGGTACAACTTTGCGCTTGCGTCGATGATGACCTGCTGACATGACGCTATATTTTGAGTTTGCCAAGGCTGCCTCTAGACTGTAACAATCCCTGTTTGGCTACCCTGTTTCATGTATGCTGTGCAGATGAATACCAAGCACACTCTCAATGACTTTCTATCGCTACATCAGTATATTAGCCACCACAGCATCGCTTTCACGAAGTATACATTGCAAGCCACTCATGCCGCTACACCTCATCCCATGGAGGTTGTACCGGCGATGTTGTATGGACTATAACTGATTGGGCAGGTAGTCCTAGCTCATTATCGAGATCATACTCCGTACAGTAGTAGCCTCCGAGTCAGTTGGGTCCAGATTGCACCCCAGAAATGGAGCAGAGACACATGGCTGGTACATAAGAGTGGGGCACTAGCCTCGCCTTGACTCTTTAGCAACGACTCTCGGTTACAGAATCTGGCTATCTTGATCACTTTCGGATTCTAGATCTGTTAAAGCAGCACCTGGTCTTGTCCTCGAGCTGGGTAGCCTGGACGCCGGGAGTTCCACCACGAACTGAAACGACACCAGAAGATCTTCTCAGAAACCACCCCTACGAAGCGCACAAGCCCGAGCAGGTCAGCCTGTTTTGCCCGTAAATCCAGCTGCATGCTCATCAAAACATCCTCGCTAATCTCACGACAATGACTAGCTTCTGATAAAGCAACTTCGAGCTCGGAGTCTTTTTCCTTTACTAATGTCTCGGTACTGCTAGGCCATTGACGTTTCCAACAATGCCATCGGGAAATCCCTGGACTTCCAACTTCAGCCACCTGTTGCGCAATGGTCTGCGCAAAAGGAGACTTTGCTATGCACGCCCTGGCCGCTAAGGAACAATTTCAGCAACGATGATCCTGGCTTGCTGCTGATACTTCTGCAATGAACCAATGTGAGCCTTAACCTCCGTCCTAGTTCTCGGTGTGGGAACTCGAATATTGGTCTTCGCTTTTAGCTTCACTCGAGGATGGGGCGGTGGGCTGATCCAATCCTCTGCCGCTTCTCGTATTATTAAGATGCTCGAGGTCATGGCAAATGGTCTTGTCTGATCCAGGACTGCTCTACCGCTCACAGAGTATCTGCTGGAAAGATTTTGCCGACGGACGAATGAGGTTCTACACATTGACCATCGCAGCTGGCTTGCTATGGCTAAGCACGTTGGTACAAGCTCAAGATATACAAGCTACGCTGCCCCCATATCCCCCGTGCGCTGTGAGTAACCCTTTGTGCGAACTAGACATACACTAATTCCATCGACAGCTCACTTGCATGCTGGAAGCTGTCCCGCTCACGGGGTGCTTGGTTACAGACACGACCTGTTTATGCTCGAGTCAACCGCTGTGGGACAATGTCACTATATGCGCCACAGCACAATGCACGACGCGGGATGCATTGAGTAAGATTTGCGACAAAGCAGTTATGCTAGCACCGAGGACTGACGAAATGCAGCCACACAGAAACTGTCAAAAAAAGCTTGCAACGTACCGAAACGGGACAAATCGATTACTGTAATCATAGCAAGCCCAATACTGCTTGGTGTCGCTACAGTTTTCCTCGCCATTCGCATATTCGCACGAAGCGCTCGGCGATTCGAGCTCTGGGGATGGGACGATACTTTGATAGTTGCTAGTTGGGTAGGTACTCACTGGCGGCCACAGAACGCATCTAGTTGCTAAATTTCACAGGCCACTGCGTTACCACTCACCATCTTTCACATCTTCTGTAAGTGGCTAGTTTTTCGGGGCGAAGACATCGGCTAACTCGGAGTTAGTGGTGCACAATGGATTGGGCAAGGACATCTGGGAGATTTCGTTCGAACAGATTGCTCGCATGCTCTTCGTAAGTCAGCGACTCAACAACCTGTGTCAGCTAACCTGTCCTAGTACTTCTTTCTCTCCGAGCCATTCTACCTCTTCTCCACGGTGCTTATGAAGCTCTCGGTCCTAGCCTTCTATCTTCGAGTGTTCATCGACAAGAACTTTCGCAATACCGTCTACGTCGTCATGGCGGCCCTCTGGTGCTTTGCCTTGGCTTTCCTGTTCGCCCTGACCTTTCAATGTTCACCTATCAGCTACGCCTGGACAAATTGGTGAGTTTCCCTCCATTGCCCGTCCTAGTCAAACTTTCACATGGGCCTGATCTCATCCTGGCAATGGCGGTACTGGTTTTCGAGCTAACAAGCATAGGGACACGGAGAAGACCGGAACGTGCGTCGACGGTGGTGCCGCTGTTTGGGCACATGCAGTGCTCAACATCTTCTTCGACGTGGTCGTCCTAGTGTTACCTATAGCCTCACTGACACGATTACAACTCTCCTATTCATGGAAAGCCAAAGCCCAAATCTGCATCATGTTCAGCACCGGCATTGTTGTTACCGTCGTCGGCATTTTACGACTCCGTTCACTGGTGATCGTAGCGGATACTCAAAACCCGATGTGGGACTATCTCCCTGTTGCACTATGGTCTGCTGCGGAGGCCTATGCAGGAGTCATTTGCGCTTGCCTACCGACAGCTAGAGTCTTCGTAGCGAGAACTTTGCCAAAATGGCTGGGCCTCAAGCACAAAGGCTCCGACGCCCAGCCGGTCAAGCGCATACATGTGCAGCGACCGACGCAGCATCCGCTGTCCTGGACCAAATCAGCACAACAAACTACAACGGCTGGCAGTGTCCCAGTTACTGCCGAGTTTGTCAAGCTTGAAGACTTCCGCTCGAGAGATTCGCAGTCTAACAGATCACAACTTAGTACTGAGCCACTGTATCACTCTTATTGTTCAGGCCCATTGCAGCGCAAGGCTAACATAACATGATATGCCATCTCATCGGCGTCACTCGTCAAACAACCGTCGTGCAGCATAGTGGGCGGGCGTTGGTAAGTGAAGTCATGGCGTGCTTACACTTAGGCTGGTGTTAACCCGTCACTGCTGGCTCTTGCGCCGCTCAAAGGAGAAGTTGCGATCGAGCATCCTCCCACCTGCAATACTCATTGCCGGAAACTCCATCCTACTACTCTGATCATCTGGGTATTGTCAACACTGTCACGGCCCATGCATCCTATTTCTGCAGAAACCGATATGTCGACTTTTGAGATGGCGGACTAGCACAGTCTACAAAAGAGCTTCAGTCGTCTGAATATTGTTAGCCAGCACGATGGTTCGAGAGCTGTGTCAGAAAATGGCTCGCTTAATTCCCAGACTGTAGCCCAAGATCACGTTTTCCGGCCCGATCTTAAGTGTCCAGATCTTTCCGAAAGATTCGCTAGCCTCCAAGTCTCAACTGAAAGAGGAAAGGGAACTCGACCGGTGCAGGTTCCTTTGAGCCCCAAGCGATCAAACTCCGAGAATACTTCATCACGCAGTCGAGCATATCGCATCACAGGACTCTCCGGCCTAGATTGCCTACCAGATCTCAGAAGACAATGGCTCGATTCAACGCGACGCCCCAACAGCAGGCCGTCATCAGCTTCAGGCTCAGACCTGTCATTGTCAGGAAGTGTAAGCCCAGAGGTGGTCCAAGGTCTTTCTGCTACGGAAGCTAACCGACGCTTTCAGGTCGAAGCACAAGCCAGATGGGGGTCGAGCCGGCGTAAACGTCATTCGATGAGTGGATATCCCTCGAAGGAACAATATTGGGCTCGCAAGATATCGAAGACTGAGACCGGCATGGAGAACCTGCGCAAGAGCCACCGTGAGGCACAAAGGATGGCGAAGCGGAAGGGCAAGATGGTGGAAGACAATCTAGACGAGGGTGACGATGGTGAGGATGAGATCCTATACGACGGGATATTTCTGGTTGTGTAGCATCGTACAGGGCTCGGGGAGGACAAAGATGATCATGGGCCTGCTGTGGGACAAAGAACATCCCGGGGTTGGTTCCACCGGCCATCCCAGGCGAGCTGAGACAAAGCGCATGACTTCTGCAGCCGGCTTCTTGGAATGATCCGGTTGTCGTGCGGTAGCAGACGTCGAGTATAGATAAAGTATGGCCTGTCTCTGCGCCCTCAACTTCGCAGACAAGCATCATCCGTGCCTGGACCACCGTATTCTTAGGGATCAGCTGTGCACATCTAGGTATGCTTAGCTCGCCTATAGAGCACATCTAGCGGCTTAGGAGACTGCACGTCAGGCCTGAAGCGTCTGACGAAGGACTTTGCCAATTATTTTGTTACCTGGCGAGCCGGTTTATGAAATAGATGGCCAACTCCTCACGCTGGGCAGGTAAGCCGAGTTGGCCATCTATAGTATAAACCGGCTCGCTGGCTCGGCGCGATGTTGGCACTCTAGGCACCAACGGTGATCTCCGTAGCCAGGACCCTGATCATTGATCTGTTGCAGGCGACTCACGGGCTTCTCTAGGCCTCTCCTCAGGCTTCTACGGATTCAATGCATGGTGTGGAGCGCGACTTCCTCGTCTGGATTTGTCTTAGCTTACCCCTCTATATTGTAAGACCTGACGCTGCCAACCGTCTTGTCATTCGATAGCTGATAATACAATTACAATCGGGTACAGTGTTCTTTTGTTGTCAATGGCAAGAATGGTCTGACACCTCTGGCACCTAGCGTTCCGGGCGCTGCTGTCCTGCCAAAGTTCTCGAGGCCTGCTGTTTTGGAATGCTTGGCGAGAGCAATGGATTTCAGCGCGTCAGCGGTTTCCATCTCAGTTCTATCACAATGTAATACTCGTGCTCCCCCTTGATCATTTTTCGCAAATTGCACATAAGACCGTTTGATATCGCCCTCCCGAACTCGCCGCAGCAGCCTGGATTGCGCTCGAGATCGACATTGTGCAACCACTGTAGATGGCTTTGATAGCATATGGTCAACGTGCCGTTGGACAGAGTTAGGTGCTGATGCATGCCTCAACTCGGTTCTGGCACGATACGTCGCGTCTGTTGAGCATCCTCAGGACTCAAGCTCGCCGCTGGGTAGCACGAAGAATGCCTGGTGACCAAAAATCCGGTCCTCCCGCTGATTTGAGCGACCAAGCAGCCATGACTTCTCGCGATGCTCGACTTGCGCCCAACTTTGGCTATCATCTTCCGGTAGTTAGGCCATGTTGCGATTGAATGTTATCATTACGAGCCGAAACGTCCGGATCACACTGGGGAAGGTGGTCTCGTCGGCTGTACCACGCGCAAGCACGCAGATCTGGACACGTCAAAATGCTTTCTACTTGTCCTTGTCAGACTTTTGCTACAACACAAACAGATTGTGGCATCATGACGTCTTGCTGATCACAGGACATTATGATTGTTATTGGACAAGCACTCCCAGATGCTAGCAATCATGAATCCCAGGATACAAAATTCATGCCCGACGAGGATGAGCTGTAAAGACCCTTATTATCACAGTGAAGGGATCTAGTTGCATACAAGCTTCGCAATGTCCGCTCCTTCTATTGACGACTATCAAATTGGCATCGTGTGTGCCTTGTTCGAGGAGCTCGCAGCGGTCAAGGCTATGTTTGACGAGGTTCACAATACCTCGGTGGCGGCGGAGAAGAACGACAACAACAGCTATGCTCTGGGACGTATCCACAACCACAACGTCGTCGTGGCATGCTTACCTGATGGCCAGTACGGATCCGTTTCAGCTGCAAATGTTGCTAGAGATATGGCAAGAACCTTTAAACAACTGCGTTTTGGACTCCTCGTAGGTATCGGCGGGGGTATTCCTAATCCTGAAGCTGATATCAGGCTCGGCGACGTGGTCGTTAGTAAGCCGAGCGGCACGCATGGTGGTGTTATCCAATATGACATGGGCAAAGCTGAAGAAGGTGGTGGGTGGGTGCGAACAGGCACGCTCAACGCGCCGCCACAACTGCTTCTAACGGCTCTCGCTCAGCTGCGAGCTCAACATCTGATGGAAGCTAGCCCCATACCTCAATATCTTGAGGGCATGGTTCAGCGATATCCGAAGATGAAGAAAACAGGCTATGTCCATCCAGGCCATGATCCTATTTACCACTCCTCGGTCACGGCGAACACTGCCGCCAGACCTGCTCACGAAGTATCTACTCCTCGCGAAGGAACATCTCCTGAGATACACTATGGAATCGTAGTGTCAGGGAATCAAGTCATCAAGAATGCAAAGAAAGCGAAACAGCTCTTCGACGACCACAAAGCATTTTGCATTGAAATGGAAGCTGCTGGATTGATGAACAACTTCCCTTGCCTTGTCATCCGTGGTATCAGCGACTATGCTGATGGTAGCAAGAACGACGACTGGCATAAGTGGGCATCTGCGACGGCGGCTGCTTTTGCGAAAGAGCTCTTGTCCTATCTATCGCCCGGAGAGACGCTGAGGCTAGAACCGATCCGACAACTGCAGGGTGAGTCTTAGATTCTACAGACTATCACGTCGTGCTGCTGAACCTCAATAATCATATCTTTCTTCTTCACCCGTGCTACTGACAATCACTAAGGCAAGAGTCATGCGTGCTGTTCTCTCAATTTGTCATGTCTGGCTCACAAAGTCACAGAATATATCAACGTGGTTGTGAGATCATAAGCTAACTATGGTTCGCAGATATCATGCAGGAGCAAACACATCTCGTTCGTGAGCACTATCAGCAACAAGTCGCACACAACAACTGGCAAGCGCAGTCTCACGAATTCGTGTTGAATCGAGACTGTTTGTCGGCATTCTATACCTGCCACTACGAGGAATACAAGGAAAGAATCTCCGGGCGTGCTCAGAAAACATGTCTTTGGGTATTGGATGATAGTACCTACGAGCAATGGCTTGCAAGCTCGGAAGACGATCTGCTATGGATATCTGCAGATCCTTATTGTGGCAAGTCCGTCCTGTGCAAGTTTTTGACCGAGGATGACTTCAAGCGCAGTTTTTCTGAAGACACCATCATATGTTATCATTTCTTCCAACCAGAAGAAGTTGGTGGAAGCTTAGCTAACGCGCTGTGCGCCATGCTACATCAGATCTTCATCAAGCAATCCTGCTTACTCAAATATGCTCTTGATGATTGGAAAGCCAATGATTCCAAGCTACGGACGAATATTGATGCATTATGGCGAGTCTTTTGGAAAGTCGCATGCAACGAAGAGGGAACACCCATAGTATGCGTGTTGGATGCGCTAGATGACTGCTGCGACACACATCGAGACCGTCTGCTCCGCGAGTTGAGCCGATTTTGTGGGCAGCAACAGGAAGTACGTCGAAAGACAAGCCGCATCAAGTTTTTGGTCACCAGCCGTCCTTACAGGGACATTGTACAGGCATTGCAGGAACTGCCTGCGTGCAGACGCATACGTGGAGAAGACAAGAATGTAGAGCTTCATGCAGAGATTGGCGCTGTCATTCAGATGCAGATGAAAGACCTGGCTGTTCAACAGGGTCTGTCGTCGGAAGTGGAGGAGCGCATCACAAGCAAGCTTATGGGTATGCAAAGCCGGACCTATATCTGGGTCTCCGCAGTGATGCATAAAGTGAAGTCGGCCCTCCAATCAAGTCTGTGGCCAGAGAAGGAAGACTTTGGACACCTTTTCGCTCCTGTCCGTGAGCTGTACAACAGCGTTCTTGAAAGGGGCGATGGCCGCGTCGAAATAGTGAAGCAGGCATTGAGGATCATGCTTGGTGCGCGCCGGCCTCTAACCATAGGTGAGATCGCTATCGCTCTGGATATCTCGTTGTCAGGAACACCACCAACAAACCTAGCAGAATTGAGCATGAATCCGAAGCGCTTAGAGCGGGAATTACGCCCATGGTGTGGACTCTTCGTCTTTGTCAATTACGAGTATTACTATGTTATACATCGAACGGCGGCCGAATACCTTTTGGAGGTCATTCAGCCAGAGTGCAAGGAGCAACATCGCCACTCGCTTACTGCGCCAGAGATCATGAAGGAGATGACAAAAATCTGCGTCACATATCTGTGCTTCACGGACTTTGACAACAATGCCTTTAACTTTGAAACGAACGATCAAGAACGATCCTCCAACGCAGAACATACGTTGTTCGACCTAACACCGAACCCGTACCGAGATTTCTATCGCTTTTGCGCCGAGCACTGGCTTGACCTCGTCCGTCATACTGAAGACATCCTCGACGAAAGCCTAATGAACAAGGTCTCGCTCCTGTACCAGACTAGCAGCAATCGCTATGATTTGTGGACCAAGTATACCTTGCCAGGACGCTACCCCCGTCCAGAAGGTACGGGTATGCACCTTGCTGCAATGAACGGACATTCTCGTGTTCTGCAATCTCTGATAGAGAGTGCTCCGCGGAAGGTGAACGACGTCAGTGGTAGTATATCTGCCGAAGTGCTAAGGGAAACCTTGGACGAGTATCAAGATCAACACATCACGAAATTCAAACGCTCACTATCAACCTCATCCGAAACATCAGAAGCAATGTCAATCAGGGACGTGTCAAGTTACTCACGTCCAGCTCCAGCTGTAGCAGCTACCCCTCTGGAGCATGCTGCCTACCACGGTCATATGAAAGCTGTTGAGGTTTTGTTACGGCATGGTGCTGACATCAATGCTGATCATGCCTACCACGGAGCATTAGCTGCTGCGTGTCGCGGGTCTGCAAGACAGGTCTTCGAGCTACTTTTGGATGTCAGAGTGGATTGCAACGACGGCAATCCGAACGTGCTAACGAGTAAGGCTTTCGGAGCAGATATCACACACCATGTCGTCACGGCGATAGTAGAGAACGACGACTGTGGTCCGGAATTGATGAAAGTGCTTCTCAACAAACGAGGAGAAACCCTTGTCATTTCTACAGCAATCATAGATACCGCACTACAAGGTGGTGAGACTGGTAAGTGCTTCATCGAAGCTCTTATCTCGAAACGTGGTCATGAGATCCAAGTCAATGAGAAGCTGCTTCATGTGATTGCTCGTACGGATCCAGATCAACGTCTCAAGTGGATGGAAAGGTTTCTGGAAATAGACTCAAGCATTCTAGATAACGACGACGACTTTACAACAGCAATGTTGAGCATCTTCGCAAGCTCTCCAGGCAGTGGGAAAACTTTGAGGCTACTGCTTGGGAAAGTCCACGGAGGCTTTGAAATCACAGAGAAGTTACTCTTCGAAGCTATCAGCGATCAGGCTAACCTGGACGCCTTGCTGTCCATGCCAGATGGAACTCAACGTTCGGTGACATTCACCTGCGAGCTGCTGATAGCGGTGTTGGCAAAACCTGACTATCACGCGCAGACGCTTGCCAAATTCTTGCCGATCGCGGAGCAGAATGCTCTCATCACAGATATGTTCATTGTTTCGATACTCGACGAACTTCCAGCACAATTGACGGAAGATCACACAACCTTCCTATCGCTACTGCTTGAGAGCGGGAGCAGATGCAACTGTGTCACAGAGAATGTGTTGCTCTGCGCCGTTCGCCATCGATCTACAGCAGTGCCGCTGGAACTGCTGTTGAACAAGGAAGGGACGCCTGCTGTCACTGAGGCAGTCATGAGTGCGGTATGCAGCAATACTACAACGAGCAACCTCATCATCGATACGTTGCTTGCAAAAAGGCCCGCAGAGTGTCGCATAACTGATGCCGTTGTCGCAAAAGTTGTTGAGGTCCCGGCTTGCGCGCCATACAAGCTCGAGTATATTCTGGGTCAGACTGAACAACAATACATCGCTGGTCAGGGACTTCTCACATCTGTGTCCGAGAACATGGTAGAGATGATGATGGCCTGGAGTTCACAGAGCTCATCGCAAACGCAAGATGCAAGATCTGGCCAATTTAGCTGTGCTATCTCGCGGCTGTCGACGACCGAGCTTCATAACTTTCCTACATCATGCTCACGCGTGATGCGTTTCCTGGTTGCTCACCGTGACAAGAAAGTCACAATCGACACGTCTTTCGTTGAAGCAGCCATACGGCTCTGCGATCCCTCAGATCTGTCAATCATTCTGCGCGACATAAACGCCCATGTTGCTGTCACGGAAGGGATCATGCTCATTGCGACTAAGAACCATTTCTTCGGCCGCGATTTGCTGAAAGCCCTCCTTGATACAACAGACGATCAGGTTATGATAACGACGAATATGGTGAAGTCCATTGCAAGGGTCAGGGATGCTAAAAGCCGTCAAGCAGTGTGCGCATGCCTGATAGCGACTCCTGGTCTGAACATCACACCCACTGCAAAAGCGACTTTGCAATTCCTTCACAAGCTTTAGCCAGTTAACACGTAGCTGAGAGGGAAGACACAGCAGGTCGACAAGACAAGGACAGCCAAGGAGATGCAGCAGAACAAAAAAGGGGTTGTTGATAAGACAATCGAGGCGGAAGCGGACTCGCTTGCTAGTAACGAGGAGGTCTTGACAACATGAAAACAGTGGAGGAGATCGGTGGTAGGGACGATTGAGAAGAGGCAATACCGCAACAAGCCATGGTTCAGGAGCTGAACCTCTAGACTTGGTATATGTGCCTGATCATCAAGGAGTCATTCTAAGTGAGACAACGGGAGATGAGGTATGAGCATAAACGAACACTGGTCAGACACTATAGATGTGCGACACGCAAGCTTTGTGCTCCAATTCATTGCTTCGTTCCCCTGATCGATATTGTGGCATTGTTCTCTCGTCTGAGCGGAGTACTGACGTTATGTCACAAGCGGATTGTTTATGTGGTATGGCCATCATGGTTTTGATACCGACCCACGTGTAAGCGCTGCGACGTTTTCCCCAAACGATCATGGCAGCCTGCGCTCCGGAGCCTTCGTCAAGTTTCCGACGTTGCCGGGCTCATGTTCACACTTGCGTCGTGCAAGCTCTCCTTTCGCCCAACATACAACACCGGTGGCCCACTATACGGCAATCCACTCAACTCAGCAATTACAGTCCCTACCAGGTTCCTACTCCAAGCAAGATGCCACTGCAGCTCCTCGGGCACTTTACTCGCCACACTCTCCATCCAATCTGCCATTCCCAGTAGACTCTGACCACCGGCACTGCTTATGCCCAACGTCTCACCCGGCGTCTCGACACCAGAGTTGCTCAAACCCGTCCGTTCTGGCCATTCATGTGCCGTCAATGGCGCCATGATCATCTGAATACCAATGAAGAACGCCAGAAGGATCTGGATTGTGGTATTCGAAGAGTCGAGGAAAACCTTGAATGTATCGTGGTCGAGATCGTACCAGACGCGGTACATATTCACGAACATCAGGTAGCCTGCGGCTGGACTCTGGTGAAGAGCTGTGAAAACGTCCCGAAGAGAGGCGTAGAATTTATGTTCCGCTTCGTGGTGGAGGTAGACTTGGACTTCATCTAGGGCTGACAAGCCGTTCGCAACATGGATGGTATTGAGTTGTGGGAGGCTCTGTAGTCGTGGACGAATGACTTGGTGATGTCGATCCGGCGCAAGATTGAATGCAGTCTGTGCATTCTCATCTCTGATCTTGCCTGTTGCTAGGGCGCAGCCGCGGACGAAGATGACGAAGTCGGCTATACCGTCGGCCATGTATGAGGCTTGAAAGGTGAGAGCGTAGCATGTTGCTAGCATTGCGTCTGCTTCGCCATAGGCGTGTTGGGATTTGGCCATGCAGGTATTGAGACCGTTGATGGCGTGGCCGCGGTGCATGAGGGCCTCCTTTGCGTAGCCACATTGCGGTGTTAGGCGGTTGAGGTGGCTGGCGCCGAGGGCGAGGATGGCGTGCATCAGGTAGGTGTACGATTGGGCAAATTGTGGGATGTCGCGGACCCATACGTCTTCGTTGCCGAGTGGGAGGTGTGGGAAGGAGATGGTGAGGAAGTGGTGGAAGAACTGCATGTCGTTCAAGGTGAATTGAGCTGCCATGGGTGAGGAAGCCAGCGGCTGGTTGGGTCGACGGATACTGTTTGATAGTTCGCGACGAGGCGGCGCTGTTGGATACTGGCACTCGACTGATTTGAGCTTGCATTGTGTGCATAGTGGCTTGGACTCGTCGCACTTGATCTTCCTAGTCTTGCATGAGAAACAGCCATTTCTTGACTTCTTGTGTGAACGGCGAGTGAGGTTTGGTGTTAGGGTTCGTGATTGTTTCTTGTTGTCTAAGAACTGTTCCTCTGGGGAGGTGCTACCGTCTAGCCAGTCATGCCCAGACCAGGAGCCTCCTGGGGTAAACTCATCATTAGGTGTCAGTAGAGCTATGTCCATAGTCAGCATGGTAGGTGAGGAAGGTATGGTAGGGACGGAAATATAGCGACGTGAATCATGGTGGCACGAGCATACTCATATCGGACCTTCACGTAGGCTTGTTGTGAAAGTTCCTAGCACACGTGGTTCATCGTGCCATGTTGCTTGTGGGGTATCAAAATGATGCTAATTTCGTCACACCCGGCTGCAGGGTCATACAGGAGACTGTTCCGCCCTATGGCACAGGCCAAGCCAACTAGGTAGGTGGCGTCCTATTGGGAGCGAGTTTAACTGCAAGGTCCCGGCTTTCTCCAGGCTGCTGCGTTCATAACACGGAGACTGGCTGTTAGCTCGTATTGACCCTGAAAACAAATGTTCGTTTGGCAAAGAGGTATTTCGTCCTCGTGCAGCAAAGATGAACGGTCATGCTGTGTGACTGACCATCGATCTGCGTTGCTGGGCCCGACCTATCCAGACCTGAAGGCGGTCGGGTTGAATCGCATCGAAGTCACGGCGAGCTATTGACTGTCCGGACAGTGAGAAATGTGAGTCATGGGGATGGAGGTGTCTGAGGCACATAAAGGGCGGGTACTACAGTTGGCAAGTTCGTGCCGCGGAGAAGCAGTTGGATAAAGTCAACCCAAACTAAGGTAAGCATAGCCAGGCGAAATAGGCGAGAAGAAACAAATGATCTTAGCTATCCTATAGCCCTAAAAGGCAAGCGTAGGGCCTTGCAGTGTTCGGCTTAGGGCGTACTGCAGCCCCGAACTTTATCCATTCGCATGCACTGTCGATCAGTCTCTTCCACGTTTCTGCACGACTACATTAATTTGACCAGTAAATCGGATGCGCAGCCAGGCAGACGCGAGTTGCCTCTGCACTAGCATCTCTCCATCACGAAGAGTGCTGCCGCTACTGCGTGGTGAACATGTTGGTATGCACGTGGCTATGAGAGGACAAGATGGCTGAGTTCCCGGATATTGCTTCCAAGCTAAGCGCACCCGCCAAAGTATCGCAGTTCGAGAAGCAGAAAGCGGAGGCTGAAGCGAAGAAGGCAAGGGAGAAGGCTGAGACTGCTGCTCCTCTAGCAGAGTTTGAGAAGAGCTTCGACGACGAGGACGGGAGAGCTCCGCCACTTCCTTCGCAGAGGGGAGCACCTGCACCTGGCAAGAGACATTTCACGAGTACGGGCTTGAGGAGTGGTCCAGGCTCGTTAGGTCCGGCATACAACAAGAAGAGACCTTTCGAGGACTATACAGAGCGAAGAGACAGAGGCTCCTCTGGATTCCAGCCGGGTCGGAGGACTAGTCGGGATGATGAAGAGAGAGATGAAGAGAAGGCCGCGAAGCCCACCTTACATTTAGCATCCATGCCGCCTAGCAGCTCGTCTACATTCATTAAAGGACTATTTGCGCATACTCCGCTGAACGTCGACAATGTCCGCATACTGCCTCCAGCTGCTCCTGGTGGTCCTCAGACTGAGCGCAAATCCTGCTCGGCGATCGTCACCCTGGCAGCAGAGACGTCAGCGAGCGACATCGATACGGTGGTCTCGCATCTACAAAACCAATATCTGGGATTCGGCTTCAAGCTATCCATATCTAGACATCTGTCTTCCGCCGCACTAGGTAGTGCAGCAATTTCTTCGACGAACACGAATGCTCTTCCTTTTGGAGCCAGACAGATCCAGCAACAGACGTCTTTATCACGAGCACCGCCGCCGAACCAACGATTTGCACCTCCAGCATCATATACTTCATCCACGCCGTATAGTCGCGGACCCCCTACCCAGGTTACGGTACAGTCTCCTTCCGATCTGAAGCAGCTCAAGTTGATACACAAGACACTAGAGTCGGTACTCACATATGGACCGGAGTTTGAAGCACTCTTGATGTCACGTGCGGAGATTCAGAGAGACGAAAAGTGGGCATGGCTATGGGACTCCACTTCAGTGGGAGGCGTGTACTACCGCTGGCGGCTCTGGGAAGTTGTCAGCGGCACGTCTAGTCGACGGGATATGCGGGCATCAGGCAATCAAGTACTATTCGAGGGACAATCTTCGTGGCAGCCTCCGGAAGGGTCTTTGCGATTTGAATATACAACACAGCTAGATGACTTTGTGAGCGACGACGATTACAATTCATCCGACGAAGAAAGCGACGATGGCGGTCGAGGTGGTGACTTGGCACGTCGGTATAATGATCACAACGTGCCTGGCATGACTGTTACAGATGATGCGAACGATGGAATGGGTTATCTCGACCCGTTAGCGAAAGCCAAATTGACACATTTGTTATCACGTTTACCGGACTCGAGCTCGAAGTTACGCCGAGGTGATGTGGCGCGCTTAACGGCCTTTGCTATCGAGCATGCAGGTGCAGGCGGTGACGAAGTTGCCTCCTTGATCACACGAAACGTTGTTCGACCTTTCTGCAAGCTCGAAGGGGACGACTGGACCTCAGCAGGCACGGTCGGCCTGTATGTCATCTCTGACATCCTCTCCTGCTCCGCTAGCGCAGGTGTGCGACATGCATGGCGATACAGGACACTATTCGAGCAAGCACTTCGACAACAGAAAGTATTCGAAAAGCTCGGTCGTGCAGAAAAAGACCTCAAATGGGGCAAGCTGAAAGGCGAAAAGTGGAAGAGGAGTGTGCAGAACTTGCTAAGTCTGTGGGAAGGATGGAGTGTCTTCCCGCAAGCGACGCAAGAGCTATTTACAAAGACCTTTCTGGAACCGCCATTGACAGAAGACGAAAAGAAGGCAGCCGCGGAAGAAGAAGCACGAAAGAAGGCCGACGAGGACAACAGCAAGAGCAAGGCGATGAATCGCTGGAGAAGTGTTCAAGATGAGACTGATCCTGACTCAAAGATGGAGGACGTTGATGGCACGCCCATGGCTGACCAAGACGACGAAGACATGATGAGCGGCTTGGAGAACATTGATGGCGTGTCCATGGTTGACAGCAGCGACGAGGAAGCTGAGCCAGAGGTAAAACCACCGGCTGAGCCGTCAGAACAAGCTGTCAAGGTGGCAGATACAGGTCAGAAGGCGACGCCGGCTACTACCACCTCTACGCCTGTCTCTATATCCGCGCCAAAGCCGGCAGGACGAAGACAGAGGCCAAAGGCCGCAGACATGTTCGCCGATGACTCGAGCTAGAAGCAACTGGATTGACGTCTCTCCAGCCAAACGTCGGCAATATCCCGGCAGATTCGTGTAAATAATGGTTCTCTATTATGATCGATTGCCCGCTCTGTTCTGAGGATGCTTAATTGACTCTTTCTCTTTATCGATTTTGAAACTCATTATTCTTATTGAGACTCATTTCCTCCTGCGCGGCTTCACGGCTACGACTGGCCGTGCCTCCCAGTTGATCCCGTCAGGATCACACCTTGGAAATGCTCTCCCCATCTTGTTGATTCATTACGAAGGTGTGCTTCGAGCATTACTGTGTCCGAACGATCACCAGAGACATATCGCGGTGGACCTCGAGAACTCCTTTGATTGTTCCAGAGATTTGCTTTGCGCAGCGGCCTCGACCTGTCTAGTATTTCTTGGCGATACTGAAGATTGACTGGAGCAAGGGCCACAGAACTTGCGGGACACAGGGAACTGCATCCAATCTTGTTACCATTGTCATCCACAGTGAGTTGAGCAACGAGCTAGGCTCAGGTAGCTATGGATCCGTGAGCCTATATCAGAAGTATGATATCAAAAGTTGTAAACCTTATAATGATTATGTTCATGCCTCTCAACATGGGCGCAATATCGCGTCTCATAGCCATATAAAAGCCATCCCACCTAGCCTGTCGCCTGTAACGCCTGTGAACTCTGTCGCTAAGTCATGATGAATGATCACGTTATTTCGTAGTCGTTTGTCCCTATTTGCCAGTTCACTCTACCCGACCTCAATCCTCCCAGCTCTTCTCCACAGTCTCCTTAACCCGCTTGTTATATTCCCTCCTGTTTTCCTTGTATAGATTACTTGCTTCCACATTCGCCGGACTGCTCGTGTTCGGATCGTTCAGTAAACTCTGTATACTCGTTAAGATGGCCGCCACATCGTATGTCGGACTCCATCGGTTCTGCAGAATGTCCAGACATAGTTCTCCCGTGCCGTATACGTTTGGATGGAACATGGTCGATACGAATTTGACACCAGGCGGCTTGTTAGGGTACGCCTCTTCGAATTGCATTACTAGGCGGAATGTGCCATCTTCGAATGGAGTGTCTGCTGGGCCGATTATGACAGCGTTCCTGCGAGGGCTTGTCAGCTAGACGTCAGTGAATTCGAGTGGTAGTTGAACATACCAGGTCATAACATTGTCTGCTATGGGTGAGGCGGAGACACCGACGGGAGGATCTGTTTGCATGCGCTGAGTAGATATCAGTACCGTGCTTTGAAAAGATTGTATAGCCTGTTGAATGTTGCCAGAGGCCCACGGTGTAGGGTCTACCAGCAATGAGTGGCTTTCAGAACCTGACTCACCTTGAAGTCTCGCATCAAGCGGCGCCGTGCGGAGGTCGACATGCTGGTTCGGAGGAGATGATGTTGCTGAGCCTGGAAGAGATGTGGATTCGAGAGATATGGTGGTGAGAGGGCGAGTTCTGGACGATGGTCGATGAGTAGATTAGGTCTAACAGTTTCTGTTCTTCGTGTGAATGTCGGTGGGCGTTCAACACATCTATCGGGCAGGATTGCATATGAGCAGGCGGCGTGATCCCGCCGATCTTGAATGCGGCAAACGGGCATGAGACCCTTATCACGATTATTAGTCAGCCAGTCTTGCAGTGATAATGGGTCAATGTTTCAGCCTCGAATTCAAGGCTTCACTTTCCTTGTTCGCCACCAGTTATAACACGCCAAACGTGCCCTCCACGAAAAGGATGAATCTGAACAGAGATTATGCTATGTGTGTCATTGACATCGGGGCTAACATGATGCGCTTGCAGCTTCCATCGATGTAACTTCCGGCGAAGTTCTCATGATATTGACCTGTCGCTCCACTTCGCGGAAGAGTATCCTGGAGTAGTGTACACGACCTCCGCAGACTGAGCGCTCTACGAATGTGGTCGGTGTCGTCCAGCCAAGATGGAAGTAACGCCAAAATGGTCTAGAGCTGTCCCTAAGTTCACAAAGAATACCCAAGCATGGTGGCAGCTAAAAACAAAATGGAGTGAGCAGGAATATATTAACCGTCGTGCCGCAGTCATAAGGAAAATACGAGAGAGATGGCCAGACTCCAATATGCTCAACGGACACGGTTCCAAGCCGCGACAGGAGGCTAGTGACCTGCTGCGACCGCTTGTAGCAGCCTTCGATGATAGTTCATGGAGCGATCCCAGTACTTCTGGTCAGAAGTTCGAGAAACGCCTTGAGATGTATACCAGCTGGGCATTTTACCTCAATAGACACTTCAAGCTGGATGAGAGTGCGCCAGTCACAACACTGCCAACGATCCCTCCATATCAGCCTATACAGAATGACTCGAAAGACTCAAAGGTACTGCCGGTGACGCGCGTCGATCCAATCAGACATGAGCCAGAGTATTGGAGCGAGACTACTAGTGATGAGATCGTCCAACGCGCCGAGTCAACAACGGTTGAGCCACTTCCCAAATCAGAAGTCAAGCCGCAAGCGGACACTGACTGGGACGATATCGAAGTTCAGATTGATGCCAATGCGCTTGACCTAGGCACAGTATGGCTGCCCATGATCGACCTCAAGCCTGTGCTCAGAGGCCAGCCATGCCACTGGGAAGACTTCGAGCTACATGAGCTATACAACCAGTTCTCGCAGGAAACAGGTCTCAAGGTTGATCCGACTAAACACGAATTCGTCTATCTGAGTCGTGGCACCAAGTTCGTGTTCTACAGACCAGGTGCCTACAAGGTAATGCTCAAGCGATTCTCGCAGGCCGCAAGTGGGCAACACAATGTACTTCGCTTGCTCATCCAGCCGCGGAGTTCACACAACCTAACACCCAGTACGCACAGGACGACACCGGCCCTGCGTGGTAAGAAGTTTGACGTCCAGCAGATCACGCCGCAGAGCAGAGCGAAGTCGCGCTTCACCGGTTCAGAGACAGACTACTCTAGCGACTCGTCACAAGAGATGGAAAGGCCGATGAAGCGGTTGAAGCATTTGTCTACTGAATCGGAGACAGTGGACGAAACGATTGACAGCACCATTGACAGTACTATCCCTGACTCGACGGAGGGGACCAACAGCGCCCTTGACGGCTGGAAGGCAGTCAATGGTGCTGCTCAGTCAGATTTGAGGATAGAGCAGGAGGACAGACCAACAAAAAGCAGGCCGGCGACCTCGGGTTTTGGTGAGGTGATAGATCTCTTACTCACGAGTACTCAGGAGCAAGGCAACGTGAAATCTGAAGCACAACTGACACAAGAAACAGAGTATTAACGAGGTTTGATCTTGTTGGGTGTATGCAGGTCATACAATTAGATCGATGGCAGAGGCGACTGCCATATACTGTACGGGGAAACAGTATGCGGCGCGTGATTGCGCAGTGGGATTGCTCGAACTCGTGGGCTTATCTCTGCTGACAAGCACCTTCCGAGGCTGCATTCGAAGCCATAGGCGGATTTTCCTACGCTGCAAGTCACACGGAAGTCTCGAATGTGGTAGCTTCTGTAGCGTACGAAGTGTAAGGTCTCGGTCGACTAGTTTGGCCGGTTATTGTGGTCGCAGCTGGCATAGCTGTATCATGTCGTCGAGCTTGCCTCTTGATGACGACGAGTGACACTACCCAACCTACGCGCAAGGAGTCAAACAAAGTCCTCACTAGATCCTTTGGCGATAGCTGTGGCGAACGGTCTAAGTTGTGGTTACACACTCGTAACAGCGGCTGGGAGGCGTGAGAACATGCTGTATTCGCCCATTAATGCAACACTCTCTTCTTCTGTTGTATTGAAATGCAGCGGAACGAGACTCGCCGTCATCAGTGCCTCGACCCCGACAGGATTATCATATGCTCGCGATCAAGGTAGAGAGATACCTTGTGCCCCTACGTCTGTCTGATGCTCGAATGGAACTGATACTGAAGAAGAACTCTGCCAGGAGTAGATCACTTCGTGCGACCGCCTGCCATTCATGCTTGCCAACGAGCAAGGAGAGTCTTTGCCGGATTTTTGCCCAGCAGGAGGGAGGCGAAAGTCGAAAGCCATGTTCAATTCGTACATAAGGTCTCTCTTGATTTAGAACTCTCACTCTGCCGTGTACGCCACTCTGTACTGCCAATGCACCAAACCGCACTTTTGTTGGTAGTAATACACGCAGGCTGACAAAGACCGCTGCCTGCTTTTTCGCCTGCCTATTCTGATTCCACTGCTCCGTGCTCTGTGGGTAAATTACTTCTCCAAGTGTCTGGACCACCTCTTGCAGTTGGCCGCAACCATTTTACGGCATCCAATCAATCTTCAAATCAGCCTGGTACTCCCCGTCCTCCCCAATACTCCCAAGAAAACTCTCATTAGGATTATACACTGTGACACTCGTCCTCCTCGACGCTATACTTCCATTCTCTTTCACACTACTCGTGCTTCGCCCCAAATCCGCACTCGGAGCACCACCAGTATGTTCCCTCCACCACTTCCCGCTCTCATCCACGACCTTTTGCTCCCAGGTACTCACTGGCCCAATAACCTCAACGGCCCTCTGACCAGCCTGTAAAATCGTTCTGCAAGGCAAGCTCATCGTCATGTTCTCATTATTGTTGCTCCCAGTGAGCTCTTTCAATCTTGCCTCGGAAGCCGCATAGAGCAGCCGTCCTATGCCAGTCCAGTATATCGTGCCCGCACACATCGCACATGGCTCCCACGTGGAGACAAGTGTGCATTTTTCTAGGTATTTCTGCGAGTATTGCATCGCAGCTAGACGTGCTAGTTCAGACTCGGCATGCTGGTAGTGGGATATCGAGTTGTGTGTAAGGAGGACAGAGGCGTTGTCCGGTGCGAGCAGCAGAGCTGCGAAGGGTCTCTTTCCGTGTTCAGTCACTGCTTGGTTTTGTATGCCGAGGCAGAAGCGTATGGCGTTGTCTATTTCCTGGGTGTTTAGGAGCCTGAGGGAGCGGGTGCTGGCTTTTGTGTTTAGTAGAGCTGGGCTTGTAGGCGGTACTGTCGTTGAGCTGTGGAATGAGTATAGTGGTGTGTCTGCTGGCCGAGAGTCGGTGGCTGCGGGCGGATCGGGTGTTATGCTCGGTGAGGCTGGTGCTTGAGGTGGGAAGGAGTTCAAGGGAGTTTGGGGTGTCGGGCTGTGCAGGAACTGCTTCGAGTGGGAGGTCTGGTTGTTCGAAGGTGGGAGCGGAGAGACGCTACGAGTGGACGAGGTGTAATTTCCAGGCTTCCGATGAAGAGAAGATTGTGGGGATGGACTGCTGTAAGAGTTCACAGGGTTGGACACTGCACGGTAAGTCTGGTGGAAGGACATGACTCGACCTCTCTCTGGCAGTCTCTGACTGGGAGCGGGTTGATTTTTCTCCTCGAAGATGCTTGTCAGAGATCGCACAGAGATAGGTGAGGCTTTTCGATTTGATTGAGACAGTTTGATCACGCGACGAAAGATGTGATGACGAAGTCAGAGTATTGTCGTATCTTACCTGCCTGTGAGTTCCGAACTCAAAAAGATGCATTCCTTACATGGAGATAACAGGAAGCAGCCCCGGCCTGGAGTTGATCCTTCTTGATCTTTTTCTGATGATGGCAGAGCCAGCATGGTCTAGCCCAGCGAGCTAGAACGGAAGGTGAAACCGACTGAGCCCCATTTTTCTTAACGAGGCCAATCAAGAGAGCTATTTCTCGGTACCTTGCAGGGCTCCCCAGCATTTCATGCAGGACCGATGAGGCCCTTTTTGTTGATTGGCTTATGCTTGCTGTATGTCTCGTCCCATTCTGCATCTTCAAGTTCGTAAGCTTCAGCATCCTTCATGTCAAAAGCTCGTCCACAATTGAAGGCGCGTTTTTGTGCTTCCAGACTGCAGAAAAACACCGATCGTTCGCCTGCATCGTGTGCTCAGAAGACCAACAACTCGGTTTCGCTGGAGACGAGCCGCAGCTTGAGTTGGTCGAGATTCAGCAGGGAAAGTGTAGGCAGGAACGCGTCGCGGTCTGTGAAGATAGTGCGTTGCTTGTCGTCAACATACGACCCGTCGATCACGACTCTTTTGAGATGCTTCAGCTTCAGCACCTCATTCTCGATCAAATGCTGGATGCGGTGGGCGGTGCCTGCGCCAATGCCAAACTTGGTCTTCTGCACGTATTGGATATGATCTTTTAGCTTCAAGTGTTTGGCGAAGAGCTTCGCAATCTTGTTGTCTTCACTACCATATGCACGGACTTGTTGCAGGAGTGCTTGTGCTCTGATTGCAGAAGAGGTAAGCAGTATCGTATGCGGGCTTCCAGTCTCTTCTGCGCATGATTTCAAGCCTTCCCTACCATCCGGCGTATACTGCTCAAGAAAGTCGGAGAGGTTCTTCGCGAGTCTTGTCTCACCAAAGCCGGTCGTATCTTTGAACGCTTTCGGAGGCAAGGACTCGTCTTCAAGTTCGATCGTACTGAGGTCACCCTTCTGCTTCTTGATGGCGTCTGTAAATCGTTCTGCTAGTTTCTCTGGTCCATCCTTTGCTATTGTTTTGTCGTAAACAGTCTGTCCAGCTCGGCTGTTAGCAGCAGCGTTCGCTGTGGCGGACTTCTTCTGAGGCTGCTCGTTTCCGGAGCCAGTGTCTGCAGCATCGTCTTCTGGTGTTCTCTTGCGTTTAACGCCTGAACTATGCTTCCGAGCAATCTGCTTCGTACGCGCCATGATGACAGCGACGGGCAAGCGGTCTGCGCGTGTACACGACAGATATCGGTGAGAGATTTATGGTCGTGAGACACTGCTATCTGCTGAATATGCGCAGGTTGAGCACTTTCACTGTCGCAGCGCATCTGCGACCATGCGCTTGCAAGAGCGACTCGAAATTGTTCTCCAAATTCTTATCGTTATCGCTATCGATTACCATAATTACAGCCTTAGGCATTAACGATCACCTTGATGGCTTTCTGGGACGTGACCAGGACTACTATATATGTTCAAGAGATTCGAAGCGTGATCGGATAAGTACATATAGCCATGCAACCTGAGTTATCTCTGTTTCCTGATCTTGCCCCTGTATCCCTTGACATCTTTCCCACCCTCCATCTCCCGCAACGCCTCCATTCTACACTCCCCCACATCCTTCAGCGTCCTACCCCTAACAACCCTTGTCTCAACATTGACCTCTTCATCCCCTTCGCTCTTCCACTCCGCCATCTTGTTCCCAACGTAGTCTTCAATTGCCAGCACAAGCTCAATATCACGAGGACTAACAAAAGTAACGCTTGTGCCACTTCGGCCCGCACGAGCTGTTCGACCAACCCTGTGGACATAGTCAACTGGGTCACGAGGAACATCGTAATTGATGACATGCGTACAGGTGGGGATATCTAGACCTCGAGAAGAGAGATCAGTAGAGATAAGAATGCGGGCTATGCTGGCGCGAAAAGAGGCGAGGTTCGAGGTGCGTTGAGACTGTGGAAGTGCTGAGCTGAGAGACGTGACGGCTGTTGGTTTCAAATGGGCTATTGAAGCGTGGGAAGGGTCGGCTGATTGATAGGTAATGCCGAGCAGCTTGTGGAGGGTTCGGTGTAATAGGTCGGCCATATGTGTCCGGTTCGTGAATATTATGATCTGGTTGTTGGTCGAGGTAGACTTTTGTCCATCTGCTGTGAGCAAGTGCAGCAACAGCACATAAAGGTAGGCGTCTTTATGCGTCAGTGGCACTTTTAGGTACGTCTGTTTAAGCTTCGAGGGCACTAATGCTTTGCCGTTGGCGTTCTCAGGATCGATCTGGTCCTTGATCTCTGATATGAAAAGAGGCGGCCTGTTCTTGGGTCTTGGCTGGTCTTTCAACGACCGTACTTCCGGCGTTACTGTAGCCGTGAATAGCAATGTCAACCGCTCGCTTGACGGAGGAAGTGTAGCCAGGCAAGTGCTGATGTCGGGCAGCATGCCAGCAGAGGCAGACAATAACCGGTCCGCCTCGTCGAAGACCACCACTTTCACTCTTCTCAGTCCACGTATCGTCTCTTCGCCCGATGTCTCGATGTGATCAGCTAGTCTCCCAGGCGTAGCGATTACCACATGCGGCCGCTTAGCCAGTGCCTGCGCCTGCGCCCTCATATCCGTCCCTCCTGTCACCAATACTGTCTTGAGCCCTTGAGGCGCACCCAAAGCTGTAAACTGCTCATAGATCTGCAAGGCGAGCTCTCTCGTTGGTGTCATGACTATAGCATAGATGCCATACGGATCCTCCGACCACTTCTGCAATATCGGTACCGCGAAAGCGACCGTCTTTCCTGTGCCTGTTCGTGAGCCTCCTATACAATCTCTTCCTTTCAGAATCTCAGGGATACATGATCGTTGGATCTCGGTCGGGCTGTGTATTTGCATCATACGGAGAGAGTGAACCAGCCATGGCGCCACGTCGACTGAGCCAAAATCTGTGTTGGTGGTTTGTACGGACAAGCCATCTGCTCGAGGTGGCTCTTCTTCATATACTGGGTCTACCTCAGCTTTCAGCGTCTGGGCCTGAACAGCACTCTTGACCCTCGATGGTGCTGCATATGCTTGAGCTTTCGTTTCTCCATTGTTTTCGTCGTCCTGGGTCGAGATTCGCCTACGTTTGGGAGATGGTAGCGGAAAGTCAAGATCTGACTGATCCTTAGATGATGTCTCGGCAGGATCACTCAAGGCATTCTTTGTTCGTCGCGGTTTGGACATTATAGCGACTTCGCTACAGAGAAGGAGGGCAAAAGCAACTTTTGTCCTTGACGAATGGAGAAGGAAATCCTACTGCTGATCAGAGGACGCCGGTCCTGCTTGATGCCTGACAACTTCAGGCTGCAAGGAATCGCGCACAACTACGGGCAAAGACCACTGCATGTGTAATGGATGCTATGCAGTCGGTCCACGCAGGAATGTCAGCCCCAGCATGTCACGCATATGCATCGAACGTAGTTCGCAGATCTACCTGCAATGCAAGTCATCTCCCTTGTACTGCCATCTCTACGGCGCTCTAAAAGAGATCTGGCGCATGGTCTCATGTAAGATTAGCGACATGCATTTGCAGGCAGGCAGGCACGATTAGGCGCCGCGAAGCGCCGACGACCATAACCTCAATTTCTGCAGGCGCTCTTGTCTCAGCAACCCCAGGGACGAAGCGCAAGCACTGTGCAGGAGTGATGAAACTGCCGCTGACACTTAGTCTAGGTAAGTCAGCTGAGTTGGCCATGATGTGGACGACGCACTGGTGAAGTAGGTTTCGGGCCACAGTGGCACTGTTGAGGCCGCTTACGACGCTGTCGATGACGAACTTGCCGGGCAGTCATGTTTCAGAGATGGAAGGAAGTACTTGCTAGGTTCGGATGCAAGGCAGCAATTGCGTCGAAATATGAAGGAGTGATCATGCGAGAGACAGGACATTGCTTTGTGTAGACCAAACGTGCTTTTACAATTAAGAGCTATTACACACTCGCTGGAGTGTCGGGTATACTGTATATCAAGTCCAAAATGCCGTCCCAACCATGCGATGCTAAACCCAGGTATATGCGGTGCCGTCGCCAGGACTGAACATCCGATGCTTTTATGATTAGATAATACTGCTGAGATCATTCATCGTCAATCATGATCGTTGATCATCCACGTCGTGATCGTCTTCCACCTTCTCTCTTATGCCACGGGTCGCTGGGCCAAACCCATCCTCGTGCTGTCTTCGCGTCTCTCTTCTCGCCGACTTGTGGCTCGGGCATCCACTTGTCGCGACCATCTGGTTTTCGTTCTTCTTCGTCCTTGATGTCACCGTCCTCGTTGTGAGGTAGAGCGTCGTTCTTGAGGTCGTCATTCGATGGCAGGACTCGTTGTCTTGTCATTGCACCGAGACCACCGACATCCATGAAACTGCCCCATTCACCTGGCAAGGCGACCTTCTTGGCGAGCATGAGAAGGAAGTAGAGTGCCAAGCCCGCTGTCATTGAGATGTCCTCGGTGTAGTTGCCAGCTACATCAATGCCGTACTTCGCGCTTGTCTTGGTAGCGATGCTATCAGCAACTTCGAGATACCCGAAGTACGGGTTGCCGTACTTGTCTGATCCAACTCGGACGCAGACAAGCTCGATCTCAGTGATGGTGAAACCATACCTACAAGAATGGTCTCGCATGCATTTCTGCAATTGAGATAATGTCTTCAGGTATCGAACTCTTTGAGCTGGTGACTCATGACGCATAGACGTGTTGAAGGTGTCAAAGGACTTCGATAGGCCGACAACTCTGCCTCGAGGCGAGCCATGAATGGTGAACTGGTTCTCGTTCGGGTAGTTTGCTAAGAAGGTAGGTTGTGCTTGAGCAGGAGCAGCTGCTGCTGTAGAAGCGGCGGTCGGCTGCTGTGGAGCGACATAGAAGAATGGTGCATTCTGGCCGAGTGAGACCTGAGCTGCTGCGTTGACCTTTGGAAAGTGGATTTTGGAGATGAGATTGGCCAAGTCACCTTCTGAAGATGGATTAGCAGCGCTAGTGGTCTGAGTAGCCAGGCTTGGGAAGGTGTTGTTGTCGTGTTGGAAGTGGAGCAAAGTCATGAGATCTGGTATCGATGACATCGTGTCGAGTGAGAAGGAGGTCCAGGGTCGAAGGTTCCGAACGTCCCACCAGAAGTACGAAGAAAGACCTCGCCCAGTAGAATATGTCAGATTGCGGACAAGGTTCACTGGCTGAGTTGGTTGTGTAAGGTAGTTCATCAAGCTCGTCGTGCCAGCAAGGACCGGTCCACCTTGCATTGAGTAGGAAGCGGGCTCTTGCATCATGGGTGCTGCGGGCATCAAGGATGGCTCGAGAGATGGTGGAGGGCTCATCGACGTTGGTCTTGAGATATCGTCGAGGTCGATAGGCATGTCCCAACTACCTTCGAGGTTGATGGTTGGCGCGTCAAGGAACGATAGCTGCTGTGAAGGGAGGTATGACTGAGCATATATTGGAGGCGTAACAGCTTGTTGAGCTTGAGTGACGTACACTGGCAGCTGTCGATATGTCGGATAGCCATATCTGTTGAGCATGGAATCATCCACGCTTGACGACGAAACTGCCCTTGAGTGGCCTCTAGACGCGTCTGAGATGAAGGGAGCCACAGAACTTGCTCGAGACTGTGAGGCCATGGATACCGGCGACATCAAACTTATGCTGTCATGTACAGGCTCGGTGGCGCATCTGTACATAGGTGGTCGAACGTTATTGTATGTAGAGGTATTACTGACGTTAGAGACTGATCGTTTGTGGCCCTTGCTCATCTGACCAGCAGATGGTTGCAGGTTGTTGTCCTGAGTTCGAATCTTGGGAAGCAGCGTCGGTCCATGCTGGCGATACACTGTTCGATCCGGTGTTGATCTGAGTGACTCTGGTGATGTGTTGGTGAAGTAAGATGCACCAGAGACATTTCTCATGTGATTAGTGCGCTGACCAGCAGCACTGTCTGCCTCTGGAGGCGTTAGAGGTCTAAAAGTATATGGTGTCAACGACATGTTCGCTGTGGTGTTAGAAGCAGAAGCCCAGCTTCACTTGATTGGGATAGAGGCGTGAGTAACAAAGGAAAGACTTGGAATAGAAAGACCGAACAGATCTGGAAGAACGAAAGGCTCAGAAGCTCTGAAAGGGCAGCACCATGGGGTATTAATGTTCAATTGAGCAACGTGGGCCAACAACATGAAGACCTTTGGGTTTGTTTCAGAAGCGATGACTTGCATCAAGCTCGAGGTAAACACGTCGGAACTGGTCTGGATGCAAATCTATGGCGGGGTGGACACTAGTCCGCTTCGCGCTCACTCTTGGTCGACTTGGAATACACGGTGGGCTTCCGACGCGGAGCCAAGCAGTTCGAAATAGATGTTTGTGCTCGAGCGCGTCGCTCGTGGAAGTTGCGACATCTTCGACAGTGAGCATTTTGCGTCAAGTTACACAGCCTCACCACGTCGCAATTTCAGGTGTTCCAACTTCCGACACTTGCCGCCAGTATAATCAAAAATCGTGTCAAGAACCGCTCGAGTGCTATTCATGGCTTTGATTGAGGTTGACGCTGGGCGCGTGCGCTTTTGGGACAGACGAGTTCAGAGGTTGAGTCCAGGTCAAGCGCGGTCGAAGTGGGACAACATGAAGTGAGATGCCGTTCCTGGAGAACGATTGGCAGGAACATTTCGCGGCTAAACCCTCCGTAGCGATAGCCAGTCAGAAGCGCGAACACGTTCTCACGTCTAATACACGCCGCGAAAAACACGCTTGTACGTTCAGACACGCCAGATCACGAGATGTTCGCCAACACAACCTTTGGAAATGCAGAATCGCACGGCAGAGTCCCAACCACCTGCTTTTCTGGAAATGCCGCGAAGTCGCTGGCTGCATGATTTAGACTGAAGCGCATGCAGGGTCTAATGCTGCCCATCCCTTGGGCCTCTTCACCCGAGGCACTATGTTTCAGCACTCATGAAACGAAGGCTGCCTGGAGGTCAACGGTCGTTGACCGCTCGACTAGTCGTGCCAGCAATGCAGCCCTAGAGAGACCATGCATCATCGAAGAGACGCCAAAGATGCATGAGAAGAAGTACGCAGACGTTGGAGTGTGATATAGAAGAACTTCGAGGCGAACTTGTTGCTCTTCTACCCGATATGTACAAACATGCTATCCTAATGCACCATGCTCACAACAGCGTGATATCAATAACGCCTGCTCCTCGGTTCCGACCCGGCCAAATGCATCATGACGGGAACCCCAGCATCCCAAATAATGACTCAAATTCATGCTTTGATCTCGTACTTCCTTCTGAACATGTCATCAACTTCTGTCAGATAATATGTGCCAGGAAGCAGAGCCTCCGTGCTTCCTGTGGGCTTGAAATCTTTCTTCAAGTGTGCCTTTTCTCTCAATAGACACATCTCATCATACACCTCAGGAGCAACAATCTTCCTCTGGTCCAGACGCGTTTGCAGATCGAGCTTCTTCTGCATTTCAGAAGTGTCACCAACGACCTTCATACTGAACAGGGAGCTGGCAAGTCCACTGCCGTAGCTGAAGATACCGAGTCTTTTGCCAAGAATATCTTGTGGGGCAACGTTACTGAGCAGGCCGACAATGCCGCCGTACACACTGCCACAGTACATGTTGCCGCACATTGTAGCGACTTGAATAGCTGGTTGCACTCTTTGGGCAAACCTCTTCTTGGTGAGTGCCATAAATGTCTTTTCTATGTTCTTGTCTGTAAGAGAAGCTTGGCGTGACACGTCTTTCAGTTCCGGTGCGACTTCCTTGAAGGCCGGGTTTTGTGGATCGGCTAGGAAATCATTGTATAGCAGTCGGGCGTAGGACTTGCTGACCAGCTTGCAGGTTGGTGCATGGAAAGCCATGTAGTCAAATCTGTCGATAGGCGTCTTGTCGTCCTCGGCATGAGCGCCATTGGTATGTCCATTCGCCCGCGACTTGATCTTTTGCTCCCGAGCATTGTATGCCTTGTAGCATTCATCCACAGCCTCGGTGTAACACTTCAGAGAGAACTGTCCGTCAACGTAGGGGTACTCGCTCGTCAAGTCTGGCTTGTAAAAATCGTATGCGTGTGTGATGTAGGATCCTCGTAGACCTGGCTCAAACACAAGCGGCGCATCCGGACCGATGAGCATGGCAACGCAACCAGCACCACCAGTGGGACGAGCATTGCCCTTCTTGTACAGTGCAATGTCACCTGCTACCACAACTGCGTCTCTTCCATCCCAAGCAGATGATTCGACCCAATTAACAGAGTTGAAGACTGCGTTTGTGCCACCGTAGCAGGCGTTGACAGTATCAACACCCTCGACGTCAAAGTTGCCGGACTTCTCGAACAGTTGCATGAGCACACTCTTGACAGACTTGCTCTTGTCAAGCATGGTCTCCGTTCCGACTTCCATTCTGCCGATTGATTTGGGATCGATGTTGTATTTCTGGAACAGGGAGGAAACAGTCGTAAGGGCTAGGGAGTAGATGTCTTCTCGGTCATCGCAAAAGCTCATTCGTGTCTGACCAAGACCGATGGTGTACTTGCCGGCGGGTACACCATCGAATTTCTCGAGTTCTGACTGCTCGACACACTAGAATGCAGGTTAGAATCCAGCTCGAAGTGAACCATCAATGGCACAACTTACTTGCTGCGGGAAGTAAAGTTCTATGGCCTTGATGCCAATGTTCTGTGGTCGAGACGCCATGTTGAAAGGTGGGTAGTTTGAAACAGCTGAACAGTGAGGGTAGCAAGAGAGGCACTCTTCCTTTATGTGCTCTTCTCGCCCAATCGCTATATGATCGTCGAGTAGAAGGCGGTGAGGGGCACAAGTCGATCGGTCTGCAAAGCTAGCAAGCACAAGCGGTGATGACCCTGTCAACAAGATGTAGGCAGGACGAAGGTAATGGGTAGTTTGTTCAACAGCAGGAGTCTTTACAGGTCAAGGAACAGCAACTCAAGAAACGGCGTTGATTGTTATTTACTTTTGTCGCAAAGGCCTACGAACGCCTCTTTGCACCGCAATCTGAAATCCTGAACATTTTGTTGATTTTCTGCAGGGATTGCGTGGAGCTTCTAGGGTTTGCGCGCGAAGCGAGTGGCTACCTCCGTGTGATCCCACCACGGCCCTGCACGACGAAGGTCGTTCCTGCCAAGGCCAGCTCGGTGATACTGATCATTGGCCGAATTCTGTACCTACAGCAAGTTTACTACTCTGTTCTCCGGCATACAGTACGCACAAGATGACGTTTCTCCTTGAAAGGTCAGTGACACTGCCCCTCTGTTCTACATGTTAATTTATGATTGGGATGAAGTGCACAAAGACATAGCGGACCGGCTCTATCCACGATGGCATGAGTATGATGCGGAAGAGAACAGCCCGTTCTCTGCTAGCCTATCGATAAGCGAAATTACATCATACTTGGTTCTCGGGCATCCTGTTTCCGGGTGAGCCTCATGCCGAACTTGGTAGATATCAACCACCACCTCATATGGTTGGGATGCAGTCATGTTCGAATGAGCCCTATATCGAAATCATGGCTTCATGCGGGTATCATTGCACTGAACCGTGGCCCTACAGCAAAGCGCGCCCGCCTCTTAGAGTCTAGTGTTTGGAGTGGAAGCGAATAAATTTCACCTACTTCTGTCGGAAAGGCACCTCGTTGGCTTCATGAACGATCTCACTTGATGGTATACATCACGACTAGCCTACAAACCACGGGAAGTTGCCTTCGCGATAACAATTGTCTGAGTACTGCACAAGTTCCAACTTCTAGACAAACCGGCAAGACCTAGACGAACAGAAAAACTTAGGGCGCAAGAAGGACAGCGGACCGCACGAAGGCTGGCCGCAGTCCTCTAACGTTCATGTAGTCCAATTCACGAAGTGCTTAAGCTGATTCAGTTCCTAGCTGGTCCCGCCTTCTCAGGGAACCCTGAAAGTTTGTCGCCCATACTCTTCGTGCTAAACTGCATAGTATCCTCAAGAGGCACCTCCCACTTCTGTCGCTGAGAGGCAAAAGACTCCCACTCTGGCGTCGGCAGCTTCTCGTACTGTCAGGTGTTAGCAGAGTTGCAACGAAAAAGACCACTGCCTTACCAGCCCGAGCTTCAGAATGATCTTCCCTTTATATAGCGGTGTCATGCTCATGATCGGTCTAGAAAACATTAGTTTCACATATCGAAAAGCCCTAGGAATCGCATACACCCCGCACGTCTGACAAAAGTACCGCTGAACAGGCGTCCCACTGAGTGTCTCAGGATCATCGTATCGTCTGATGTTGTCTTTTCCCTTAGGAAACTCGACTTTCTCCTCTTCGATGGTCAAGTTCGCGCCAAAGAGGCCACCTGCTACCTTGCGGCAGTTCTTGCAGTGACATATGTGTCCCCTTCGCTGGGTGCCGAAGAGGTTGTCGTCATTCACCTTGACGGCCACGGCTTTGCAGAGACAGGTGCCTTCCATGGTGTTGTGCAACGGGCAGTAATAGCAAGTGCTTGCTTCTGTCGCCCCTGACTTAGGCACGCGGTGGGTTAGTCTGTAAGGTATACCAAGTATGGGGAGCGCTTTGATCTTGTGGAAGAAGGTAGTTTCAGACTTCAAGATGAAAGCAGATGCTTTATGATGGAGCTATGGCTGATACCATGATTGCGATCAAGTTCGAGACTGCGGGGTTAGCCTGATCTCGAACTTTGGCATCCGAAGACCATTCCGAGTACGAATTACAGCTCTTTGGCATGATCGAGTTGGTCATGCAGGTGGGCAAGGTGTGAGGGACCAGATTTATTCTTGGACAAGTAAGCATATACATTGGTGGCTGTCCTGATGTCGTAGGCAACGAAGCCCTGTTGCTAAGTCTGCATGACGACGGCAGAGAATTGGAGAAGTGAATCGTAGTCGTTCTGCGACAGAAGAAGAACAGCGAACTTGATCACGAAAAGACCCTGAACTTCTCCAGATTTCTTGGCTTTCAGCCGACGGACAAGTGCGTCGCCTACTAAAGCATGTGCTTCGAGACACATAACAGTATTTTGCTCGAGTTCGCCTGAGTCGCATTGGTTTCAAGCCAATACGAGCTAGAGACTTGCGAAGTATTCTAAAATACATAGATGCTTTTAAATTTACCTGTGCGCTTTGCAGCTCCAGCACGTTTGCCTGTCGTGCTGGCAATGCACACCCCGCCGCTTCAATCAGGTGGCCACCAGCTCCAGATACCCCAACGCCAATGAAATCGAGATACAGAAATCAATCAATTTCCATGCCTCCAGAATCAGCCGTTTGCCGCTTCGACGATAGACCGTTCGTGGCTGCTTCGTTATTGATTCGGTTCCAGTCATTCCAACCATTGATGACCTCCTTAGCAGCCGCATCAGAATCAGGTCCAGGAGTCCTCTCAGCTTGCAAGACTTCAGTGCCTTCAAACTGTATAGGTTGCGCCCGTAAATTGTTCAGTGTGGTATCCCATGTTCTGCCCACAAGTTGGCCACGTAAAAGGTCCTCCGCAAATAAGTAGAATCCTTCTTGGCAACCGACAAGATAGGCATCCATGGTCCTGTTTTTGAGTAGAATCTCGGCGCCGTGAATGTAGCCTGAGTAATGTACTTCCAGATAGCGTGCCCATCCTCTGGCAGCAGCTTGCAAATCGAGGTCCTCTGAGCTCATTTTCGACCAGCCAATGCCCAGAGCAATGGTCGCTTCATCGACCTCGGCAGTAGGCGTTGATTTAGGCGGGCTTGCTGGCGCACTCATGCTCGGATTCGGCATGTCGAACGTTCTGATCGAGGACTGAGACATCCGTGCTGATTTCCTGCTCACTGGCATCTTTGGTCGAGCAGCTGCTGCTTCCTGCTTCGCGACAAGTTCCTCCTCGACCTTGTCTTCGTACCACGTCCCTGTTTGAGTCTCTGCTGCAAGGGCTCTGCCAGTTTGCGGGTCCAACAGAACCATACCTTCACCGTAAATAGGCTCTTCCGGGATCGGCTCTGGCGGGTTGACAGGGATGTATTGATTCTCTGCTTCAGCGGCTTCGAACGCTGTTTCGTCTCGCGATCGCTTGCGCGATGGATTGGTGGATACTGGCGTCATACCATCCGTGGGCGTCCAAGACGTTGAGTAGTTCGCATATGAAGCTGGCGAAGGAGCTGCCTCCGAGTCCATTATAGTCGAAGTACCTCCAAACATGATCTTAGGCTAAGTAGCCCGGATACTAGAACGGCTGAGAAAGGTATACAATGCTTCACGACACGTGTGTGGAAAGGTAGACGGACACGATTAGATGGCAGATCAAAGAATATGTCAATGAATAGGATAGAAGCAAGCAATGGCTGATAACAAGAGGAGAAAAGGAAGCAGCTCAAGTGAGGCCAAATCGAAATCCAAGACATCCAGCAGCAGGATGACAGGGCACAAGGTGAAAAGGCTCACGCATGGCAAGCGGAGCCAGGCACAGGTCCGAAGGGTTCTTGAGGTTGAGTGATCGAAGACACTGATTGGTTGACGAAATCGATGCTTCGCATAAGAACCAGGCCGTACAGAGCATGAGAAGACATGATTCGAGGTCGTCGCTATGAGAGTCCACATACTCCAGATCCATTGGACTCTCATCAGCACTCAAGCTTTTTCAAGGCGATAGCCATTGCCGAGAAGGCTAGATTTATACTAGAACTCATTGAGCTTAGCTTCCAAGATGCTCTCTTCCTCGGCTGACGCACTCACATGTTCGAATGCGCGCTCAGCAGTCCCCTCCTGGACAAACAAGGTGGCCGCCTTTAAAGCACAAATCTGGGCAAGTTAAGCGGTCGACTCCAGCACGGTGTGTGCCCGGAAGGTGCCCAGGTGGGCAGTCAGCGCTGGTCGCTCATGCATATTCCATAGGTTGAAGAATCATAATATTCAATGTATTGCTGTTGAACATGTTGAAGATGCGCCGTGACAGATGCTGTCACTTTCCTAACGCCGACCTGGACGAAATGCGATGGTCTAGAGTACAAATGATACAAACATTCGCCTGTGCAGTCGCACATTATATCTGTTCGTGTGGGGCTCCGATCATATCGATGGTTCCGGCCACTATGGGTGTGCATTAACCACGCCGCCGGTGTTGAAACCCATGTAGTCTCGCAGCTTGCCAGTTTGCTCGGGAGCGTATGTTGGTGCCAGACCGCCAAGGAGGATAAACATAACGAACAAAACGAGGCCGAAGATAAGCGCTTTGCGCGTGGCCGGCTTGTTCTGACCAAACTCTTGCCAGGATCGTCCTGCCTGTGCAACGTGTTGCTTGAGCTGGTCAGCTCCAAGCTTGTAGTACATCAAGCCACCAAGGGCGATGCTGTAGCCAAAGAATTGTGTCCCTGAAACAGGCGTACCCCAGATCATCATGCTGGCAGCCACGAGGAGGATATCTTTGAGAACACCGCAGAGTGTGAGGACCAGGGAAGATGTCTTTCCAATCTGTTACACGTCAACACAAAGTTCGTTAGACCGGTCACTGTTGGACATACCAGGAAAACCACAGAGACGTTCAACATGAATGCGACCAGGGCATTTGCAATGAGCACAACATAACCGACGTTGTAAATGTTCTGCATGGTCATTGTGGGCACCTCAGTGAAGAGAGCCACAACGCCATTCATGAGAGCGCAAACCGGAGCGAAATAATACTACTGCATGTCAGTACCGGCTAGGAAACAGGCATATTGATTACTCACCAGACTAGTAAGAGGGTCCATTTTGTACTCTGCAGAGCTGAGGAGTCGCTGAACCATGACCAGTCTTGTTGCTTCGAAGCTGATGCCACCCGCTTGCCAGAGGAAACCAGTAAGGTCAAACTTGATCTCGCCGACAGAAGCAATGACCACACCGATAACGATAAAAGAGACGTTTCCGAGCTGCTTAAGGTTGATTGGTGCGACTGCCAAAATCCAGGAGGTGATGAGTACCGCGACAGGCATAGTGGCCTTCAGCATTTGTATGAAGGCCACAGAGAGGTATAGGTACGCCTTGTTTCCGCAGATCAAGCTCAAGGAGAAGAAGAAACCGATCGGGAGTATGGCTCTGAGATAAACCTTGCCAGTCATTTTAACGGTCTTTCGTCCATCGATGAGAGTCGTCGTCCGGCTGAGCACTTGTGTCATGAACGTCGCAAAGACCATATGCCATGTTGTGAGGACAATCGCTATCGTGGGTTAGCAGTAATCGCTGCAAGGTCTAGGAAGGCCGTACGAAACCCTAAACAGTTTGTTAGCTTCCACTGCACGATGTCTCGTCAGTAGGATACTTACTGAAGCCCATCGTGTCCAGCAAGTACTTGTTGAACAGAATGACACCACCACTGAAACCGATCCATGCCCTAACATTGTTAGTCTGTGCTCGTCGTCCATGCCCATCGTTGACCTACACTACGTAGAAAGCCGGATGTAGTGATGACTGCGCCGGCTCTGGCTTCTCAACGGCATTGACGGAAGGTAGAGTCGCTGGCTCGGCAGAGCGAGGCGACTCGCCACTTTGTCTCTGCTTTTCAGATGAATCTGCCATGATGACTGGCTTGACTTGTTCTCGAAAGAACTCCTGTAGAGTAAACGGCCGTGGCCTCGCAAAGTTGCGTGGTTGCAGCAGGGTGGTGGTGGTGATAACAGCAATCAGAAGGTCATAAAGCGAGCGACGGCAGAGTACAGTAAATGCACAGAAAGGGCTGACCGCAGGCGCGAAACCAAGAAATTCGGAGCTGAGAAGGGAGCTGATCTTTCCTCAACCAAAATAAAAATGATCACACCAACCAAATGGAAGTCTACACTAACTTCGGGAAGCTCAGATAGCCTCAAGCCCTTTTCTCGATGCAAGAGAAACTCTCCTTTCCAGCCTTTTGGACAGATGGTGTTCTTGCATGGAGGCGGGAGGCATGCTACCACCGAGAAAGCTGATTTGATATGCAGTCCGGCCGGTGGATCCTAATTGCGTGTCGAATGTTGGTCTCCGTTGGGACGGACTGCAGCCCAGGTGTGAGGCAACCCCTAAAATTATCCACCTGCGTAGACTAGCAGTCCCGCCATGCACGATCTTCTCTCTATCAGCCGCGCCTCTTTCTACAAGTAGAAGGACATGTAGACATCACTACTCTACGGAGTACGCAGCAGGGATCAGATTTCTTAGTTCAATGATTGCAATTTCATTCGAGCAAATACCACGAACATCGTCACCTCCCATGCTCTGAGTGTCACTGCATTGAGCTTGAATTCGTTCTTGGACAAAGATCCAGAGAATCCAGAAGGCTGCATCGCCTGCGCAAGTACGTCCTGAAACCTCACGGAATCCGAGTATCGGGTGAGGAATTGCAAGCCGTCAAGTCATGTCGTACGCAGACGGTTGGCAGAGTAAGAAGCTCAAAGGTCGTTACACGAAGAAAGCTTTTATCCCGACGGTACAACACCATTGACCTGACGGAATCTAGGCCGCAAGGATTCGTGAGACTCTGAGTCTAGCTGAAGGCAAAAGGTGAGAAGTGCTTGAAAGCCTCGAGGGTGTTCCTCTTCTCGACGGCTCAACTCATCACCTTGTCAAAGCACCGACAAACGAACGTCGCTTGGGGGCCACCTGCCTATCGCGAATGAAAATCTCTCGAAAGACTGAAGAAATTGTCTTGCAGATAGTCCGTGAATCATGTCGTATCGAGCACGAATTTCGGATGCCCAGGCAATGATGAGTCTCATTAACCATGAACTTTTCGTTGTTTGATCAATGTGACACACGCGTTCAGGTCCAGTGATCCGCTGTTTGATCGACGTCACCACAATTCCCCGTGTAGATCATACTCACGTCCTTTGGCGCGTGGGAAAGGAGTGTTTCTCCTTTACAAGAAAGGTCTGTTCATGATTGTTACGAGGCTACTGTGAGTCAGTAATGAGCCACGCAGAGAGCTTTGAAGGGATGTAGAACACTGAAATCTGTGACAGAACGCTTGACCATCAGCGACCAGATGCTGGGCTGCAGCCCACTTCATGCGGCCAGTCGATATGCCAGGCATAAAGTGGGTAGGACGATCGCTTCTGGTTTGAAAGGGTGGAGGCTCCAGATCTTGTGGCCACAGAGTCTCGCAGGCTTGATCAAGCACTTCTCGACGTGCGTTCTGCGTGCCGATTGTTGTCTACCCAAAGCGGGAGGACCTGCTTCTTGCTTCACCTCTGCGGAAAGTCAATTTCAGGGGCATCAGGTGAAACCTTGTAGACCCTTGTCAGACAAGGTTCGGCCTGGACTTATCAGTCGCAACCATTTTGGTGGGCGCAGAGAGGCGTGGTAACTGTCGCAACCAGAAAATAATGACTTGATGCTGTAGATAGATTCGGACTTGTACTCTCACTGCCATACTCTACACTCTTTGCAGCTGGACATCTCGTTCTCTGATAGATTTGGGAGTTGCATAATTTATTGAGTTAGAAGTTCGTTCCTGCCATCTTGTCGCTGCCCACAACAAATTCAGTACCGCCACTTGGTTGACCAGGAAACTTTTTACTGCTGGATTGCAACCACCAACAGAATGTCACGCAAATCTACAATGTCTCGAGTTGAGGTTGATGTTCTCGTCTGCGGCATGGGACCAGTAAGTCCAGACTTCACCATACCCCTACCGCCGTGTAGCCACCAGCACGTTGAGCCACCTGTTTGGTGTTAGAGGCGGCGACATGATCTCAACGTGTTTCGAGCAGTGTCACTGACAGTCTTCTAGACAGGTCTCGGTGCGGCAAAGCGACTCAACCAGTTGGTACGTCAACGAGATCACATTCCTCCACAAGGTATCTGACTCCCTCCAGAACGGACCATCATGGTTGATTGTGGATTGTGAGGATAAGGCAGGAGGTCTCGCTGGTACCGACACGACACCGGAAGGCTTCCTGTACGATGTTGGAGGGTATGTTTCTAACCCTTTGTGGCTCGACTGTGGTCTAATTTCACGTTTTGCAGACACGTTATCTTCTCCCACTACAAGTACTTCGATGACTGCATTGACGAGGCCCTCCCGAAGACAGACGACTGGTACACTCATCAGCGGATCTCCTACGTGCGCTACAAGGGGCAATGGGTGCCGTATCCATTTCAGAACAACATCTCGATGTGCCCGAAAGATGATCAAGTGGTATTTATCGAGGGTATGATAGATGCAGCTATGGAAGCAAGAGTGAACAACACAAAGCCAAAGGACTTCGATGAGTGGATCCTGCGAAACATGGGTGTCGGCATCGCTGAGGCTTTCATGCGTCCTTACAACTACAAGGTCTGGGCTGTCCCTGTGAAAGACATGCAATGCCAGTGGCTTGGCGAGCGTGTTGCTGCTCCTAATGTCAAACTTGTCACAAGTAATGCTATTCAGGGCAAGACGGCTGGAAATTGGGGTCCAAATGCAACCTTCCGATTTCCGGCTCGAGATGGAACTGGAGGCATTTGGGTCGCTGTCGAGAAGACCTTGCCAGATGACAAGAAGCGCTTCGGCAAGAAGGGTTCAATCAAGGCCGTCAACGCCGACCGAAAGGAAGTTCTCATGGAGGATGGTACAATCATTGCCTATAAGCGCTTCGTGAACACCATGAACGTGGACCAGCTCGCGGAACGAATGGGCGACGAGAAATTGGAAGGTTGGTGTAACGAGCTGTACTACAGCAGTACCCACGTCATCGGCGTTGGTATCAGAGGAGCTCGGCCGGAACGAATCGGCGACAAGTGCTGGCTCTACTTCCCCGAGGACAATTGTCCCTTCTACAGAGCCACCATTTTCTCAAACTACTCGCCATATAACCAACCTCAGGACGATGTCAAGCTATCCACCCAACAACTTGCCAACGGCTCAAGTCCATCAAGCACAGAAGCAAAGGCTGGCCCATACTGGTCTGTCATGCTGGAAGTCTCCCAGTCGACGAAGAAGCCAGTCGACGAGGAGAACTTACTCAAGGACTGCATCCAGGGTCTTGTCAACACTGACATGCTGAAGCCAGAAGATGAGATTGTCTCAACATACCACCGCAAGTTCGAGCATGGCTACCCAACTCCTTCCTTAGAGCGTGACGGCGCACTGAGGAAAATCCTGCCATATCTACAAGAAAAGGGCATCTACAGCAGAGGTCGTTTCGGTTCATGGAAGTACGAAGTGGGTAACCAGGACCACTCTTTCATGTTAGGTGTCGAGGCGGTAGACAGTATCGTCAACGGCTCAGTAGAGCTGACGCTCAACTATCCTGACTTCGTCAACGGCCGTGTCAACAGCGAGCGAAGACTTGTCGATGGTGCCCAGGCCTTCGCCAAGGAGTCTCCGGCACCTCAGGCAAAGAACGTTGTCACAGCACGAAGGATGACTGGCGGAAAGGCTGAGCTCGGTGGACGTGCTGAGAACGCCATGAGGTCAAGTTTGAACGGCGTTCAAGGAGCTGCCACATAAGCTGCGACGCGGCCGAAATAGCACGACGCGACCTGTGCAGATCTATTGCGACAGTCACTCCAGGTTTAGACATCAAGAAGGGAGCAAGAGATGCATGCATGTATGAGAGTTATGATACCAATCAGCGAGCGATGGCAAAAGTTGTTCTAGATTTATACGGTATGGGCAGTGGCATTGTTTAGATTGATGATAGAGTTCATGAACATGAATATATTCACTCCATACCGCGCTGTCACTTCATGAACTACCACCATCAGTCGACCTTTCTCTTGCCATTCACAGCTCATTTGCAGCCGCTATTCCAGCCAGCCGACCAAACGTCAAACTTCTGAGCACAGAGGTAGCAGGCGGGTACTCATTATAGTACAACCCGCTCAGCTCACCCGCAGCATAAAGCCCCGGGATAGGCACTCCATTCGTGCCAATGACCTTCGAGTCAAGATCACACTTGATTCCAAAATATGTGAACGTCAACTGCGATTTCATAGGATACCCGTAAAACGGCGCATCCTTGATCGGCAACGCCCAATTCGACTTGGGCGGCGTTATCCCCTCCGCCGCCTTCCCATCCAGCTTCATTAGATCAAACTCCTTATCATTGATCGCAGCATTATACTCCTCAACCGTCTTCTTCAGCTTTTCAGGAGCAAGACCTAATTTCTCAGCTAGACCCTCAATCGTATCTGATTGCTCGGGTTCCTGGTCAGTCGTATCGTAGACCCAACCGGGCCGGAACCGCTCCATGGTGTTCTTATCCGTGACGAAGTAGCAGGAATTGTTGTGGTCGCGCCAGCATTCGAGCGCGATCATCTCGAAGGTGGCGAAGAGGTGGCGCTTGCCTTCGTCGTAGAAGCGTTTGCAGTCGTCGTTGACGACGATGCCGTATCTAGATCACCGGTTAGCATCACACAGAACCAACACAGCCTGGAACAAGTATGCCCGGTCTCGACTTACAGATGACCCCAGATGACAGCATCCGGTTTCTGAGCCCTTCTGTCCACGAGCTCGCAGTGCATCCCGTTGGGTGAGCCGGCAGTAGCAGCGCCCACCTCAAGCGCCATCTGCAGTCCATGGCCGGTATTGTGAGTCAATCCCGGAGCAATAAGCTCCAACTTCTCTGTCCGTGGCCCAACATATCGCGCGAGCATCTCCTTGTTACCCTCAAAGCCACCACAGGACAACATGACCTTCTCCCCCACTATATTCGCGCGTCGACCATCATTCTTCCTCACCTGGACACCCGAGATCTCACCAACATCGTTCAAAAGAAGTTTCTGAGCCTGCGTCTCCCAGTACATATCGAACCCCTCGTACTTACTGAAATGCGAAAACAGACAATTAATAATCGCGTTCCCACCACCCTCCGGGAACGCAAAGTACTGATCAGTCTTAAACTCAAGCAACACGTTTTCCTCCTTGTGGTGGTTGAGTTTCACGCCGTGCTCGACGAGGTACGATGCTGTTACCGGTGCCTCGACCTCCATTTTCTTGCAGTAGTCTAGATCGGCCATACCCTCGGAGACGAGGTTCATCTCGTGCTTCCAGTCTGAGTCGAAGTTGTTGTCTTTGTCGAGTCTGAGGTAGGCCATTGTCCTGAATTATCAGTCGTGGAATGGAATAGGATATGGCTGTACATACCATCTACTCGCGCCGCATCGTTCTCCTTCTCGGCCTGCTTCTATCATCGCGACCTTGCCGCGCTTGCCAAGCTTCTTGCACTCTTCGAGGAAGTTCAGCGTGGTCATGGTGCCGGCGAAGCCGGATCCGACCACGATTAGGTCGTATTCTGTTTGCATGGAGCCCATGATGAGAGTACTGGATCTAGTAATATTACTCTGTGGGAACCTGTGTCTTAATCGTGTGAATGAGTCTCAACAGCAGCTCCTGCCTCCTCCATTATGTACCTTCTCAAGCCCACAACCCCTCTTGGACGATCCCAGCGGTTTGGACACCCGAGGATACCCTGCTCGTTAGCTGCATGTCCCTAGCGAATCACCATGATGGAGAAGCGTTTCTCGAAGTCGATGTTGTTCAACCCCGCAAATGCAAGAATGTCAGATTTGGCGAAGAGGTGATTTCGAGAGTGGCGTCAAGGACTTCGAGATGCAGATGGCTCCCCGCATGTTCCCCGTTTTGGACGAACGGAGAAGTTGCGAGATGGGTAGCGTGCGGGTTAGCTGGCATATTTGTGGAGGGTGAAGATTCGTGGAAGGTGAGTCAGGTCAGTAGTAGTAAGCATGAAGCATCGTGTTGTCTGGATGGAGAGTACTACTCTATGAAGTAGTCGATACGGACATTTGTCTTAGTGGGCTCTAGCACTCAGAGGCCGTGATCTTGCTTCGATTGTTAGTCAGCATTGTATCTGCTGTCCATATGGACTGTTGCGTCGAGTAGATTGTACGATGCAAGATGACAGCGCTGTCTCCTCAATGGTAAGAGAACATGAGCGTCGTTGAGCAATCGAATGGTACAGCAGAAACACGCTAGTCGCTTGGTTTGACTAATCGTCGCGTTCACCGGTTCTCACCCAAGTTTTCGCGTTGCAAAGCAAGAACTTGTTCAAGGTTTCCTGCCCCAGAACAGAACCACCACCCTCCCGAGTATCGGCTCTCCAAGAGCCCTCCTGTTAGACGCGACAGAGCGTCGGAACAAGCTAGGCGGTCGACGAGGGTGCCTCCACAATAACATCAGCAATACATACAACGTTCGGCCACTTTCCGCAGGTATCAGGCGAGTACTATCGCCCCCTGGAAAGTTTGCCCGTGGGTCTGACAGCTAGGCTAGCCTTCTTGAGGTTAGCTTCATATAGTCAATATAGCTACTGTACCTACCGGCGGCTGTTAAGCTCGAGATCAAGACGTATAGACTCGTCTCACTCAGCTGAAGAACATTGTCGTCTTGGAATGAGCGAAATCGGATAGCAGATGGCAAACTTTCGAGATATCAGCTGTTATGCTATAGCCGAAAGCGGTAAGCGTTGACATGCGCAAACGACTCCACGGGCAAACTTTCCAAGGTACGATAGTACCTGCCCTGCGTCTTCTTCTTCTGCTACCGGACTCCCTACTCCTCAAAGAGAGGTCTGTACCAGTGTGTCCTAGGCCACTGGGCGCCAAGATCTGTACAACAATGCAGTCAAGAACGCAGCATCCTAACTCTCGACTTTAATCCTTGGTCGCTTTGCATTCGGCAAGACTTCTTCACCACTATCGGTCGAGTAATCACTGGCCGCACCTGTGAATCGTGATTTCTGTCTTCTGTTCCTGCCAGCCTCATTGCCTACATCATCATCTTGCCCACCTACTGTGCTCTTTTGTACACGCAAATGCAGGATATTGTCCGCTGCACCTCCGTTCTCGATGAAGCGTTTAAGTATAATCTGGTACGAACCGGGTCGATCGAAGGCGAAATCGGTTGCGCCAGGATGCATGAGCTCGTAGACGCTCATATCTAGCGGCTTGCCTGCTTCGGCTTCGAACCGGCGACAGAGGGTATCGAGCCTGAATTTGTTCCAAGGGACGGGTTGTTGCTTGGTTGGTGGAGTGAGGTTTGCCATTGGGATGAGTACAGGTCGGCTCTCGCCCATCGCTTTGGCGTCAATGTGTACTTCGATGGTGTCCCAGTCAACGGTCGCTAGGTTGATCGGGACTTCGGCGGATGGTACAGTGCTGATGCTTCTTGATTGCTTCTCTTTTCGTGATGTGGTAGATTTTGTTCGCTTTCGCTTGCTACTTCGGTCTTCATCTGTCTCTCGTGATGCCTCATCCTCGTCTGTTGAAGGTTGCCAGCCAGAGCCCTCAGGCTCTACTATTTGTTGGTCAGCAAGCGGGTCGAGGTAGTTGAGCCAGCCTGTGTACGTTTCGAACTGGCTTTCTGAGCGCCTCTCGGCGTTCTGTCCCCATCCTCGCCAGGATTTGCGGTCGTAGTTCGTGGCTACTATGCTAGGAACACACTGTTTGTAGAATTCCAGTCTATGCTGTCGCGTCGTTAAATTCGGCGGCTCGCTAGCTGAGTCTCGTGCTACTCGGACTGCATGAATGATGCGGCGTTTGCGTCGCATGAATTTCCTGCGACCGAAGCCACTCTGCGATCTGATCCACGAGTCAGAGTACTTCTTGTAGCTTGTCCTGCCGCCATTAATGTTGTTGGCCATTGATTACACAAAATACGATAGACTTGTCGTGATCGAGTCGAGTACGATCTCCTGGTCGTTCAGTGCGTCTTGGCCAACGATCACGTCAACTACTATTTGCGACTTGTGCGAGTGAATGTATTCTTGTATATTCGAGCAAAGCACGAGACGCGATCTACTAGAAAGGCTCCACTCTGCCAAGAAGCTGATACTATGTGCTACCCGTGGCAAGCACGATCTGGGAACAAAATTCCAGCTGTATGCTTAGTCACGAAGCTGGAAGGGAAGGAGTGAGTTGTATTGTTCTACTTGACGCAAGCACTGAGGCCCAGTCATGAATATAGCAGTGAATTGTAGCATGTGGTCATTGATGTATTATACTTCAGCGAGCTGCCAAGATCGATATCCCATTGATGATGTCCTGCTCTTCAGAAGCGTCACTTCGAGTCGCCCTCCTGTGCGTGTGCAATTATAGAAGAGTAGTCGAAGTGCTCGGATCGACGAGGTAATGATAGACCAGAAAGAAAGATTTAGGCTGGTAGGCCCCTGAGAACGCCCTCAAGAGCTGTCACTCGCTCGGTCATCGTGGTCATCGAAAGGTCGACGAGCAGGGTAGGGGTTTCGCTCGGTACCAAACTCGTTGTTGAGAGCTTCAATGGCTAGATTATCGGCATCTTCCACGTCTCCGTACTCTAGTAGCCAGAACTCGATGTGAATACTCCTCTTCTCCAGATCCTTGATACCCTCCTCCGCTTTGTCCAACTCTTCTTCGAGAGAGAAGAACGTCCCTTCTTCCTCCTCTGTCAGATCTTGTATCACATCCTGATATGCCTCCTCGAAGCTTTCACCCCATGCCAGCGCATCGACCAACGCAGATGAATCAGTTCGTATCTTGATGTCGCGGATGCTGGAGTACTTTTTCGTGATCTCACCAATCTTCTCCAAGGCTGTGAGTAGTGCAGCAAGAATAGCACTGGTTCTGAACTGTGGCTCCGAGGCGTCAAGAACATAGGAAGTATTGTAACGGCTTCCGTGCTTAGCATATCCAAAGTTGACACCGGCGGCATATCTTTTAGTGTCAGGCTCTGGCGATCCACGCGAGTAAGAATACTTTTTGGTGCCCGGTATCGTTAGATCCCATTCACCGATCTCTACAACACATGTGTTAGATTTAATTGCTGTACCGAACGATCGAGGACCAGTCATATGAATGCTTCACATCTGGTTGAGCTCTCTCTGCTCGTTGTACCACACACGGCCTCCGATGTCGTCATATTCTTCGTCAGATAGACAGGTGTAAAGGCCGTACTTCGGATCACCATTTGGGACGAACTGGCGGGCAATATGTTTGCTGTCGGTGGTAGGTACCGGCATGATGGGATTGGAGGAATTATTTGTGTTGAGGACAGAAGAAACAACTGCAAAAGATAGTAAGAGCAGGTGTTTGGACAAGGATTCCAGGAAGCGTAGGTGGGTGCAAAGGTGGTGAGAATGCATATGGTAGATATGATTGTTCGTACGTAGCACATGGGTACCGATGTGATACCTAGAGTAGCACAGGCTGAGCCATTGTGTACGGCTATGCTCTTGCTAGGCCGCCGTCATGAATTTTTGCGCACAAAGTATGCAGTGATATGGTGATTTGGCTCCGGCGCTTCACCTAGCCTCCCCCAGCGAATCATCCAGAAGTCTGAGCATGTCGTCCAGCGAAACGAGATTGCGTGGTGCTGCAACGGCACAGATGGAACGGATATTGTAAGGTTGTATGACGCTTGGCTCGTATCGTACTCCGAATATGCCGACCTAATAACCATGTGCGGTTTATGGTTTGTACCAGAAGCTAACAAATCGATGTCCATGACACTCGATACTGTTGATGAGGTGCTTTATCTCATGATACGCTGCGACCATGTCGGGCGGAAACCCTGCTGCGGCCAGCTCGTGACGTGCATTCTTGCCCCAAGCCAAGATATTCACCAACATTGCAGACTCAGTGACAATGACAATCTTCACGATGTGTGGGTTGGATGCACAGATCTTCTGAACAGTGTCCAATGCTTTCATGGCGGCTTTGATGGTTGCCCAATGTGGATGGCGAGCATGGCCGTAGTGATGATGACTTCTTCCAGACTTGCTGAGGTAGGACCCGGGACCGAAACCGACTTTCCAGCGCAGGTCGGGAGTCCGTCCGATCTTGACAGCTAATGTCGAGGTAAGATTTTCTGTTTTCCAGGAACTGAGACCTGTTGGCTTGATCTTCTGCAGCTGATAGTATTGTTTGCGATGGCTGAAGTGTAAGATGTCGGGTCGCTTGTGTTTCGGAATATCATTGATGTAAGCGAAGCGATGATCCATCGAAGGAATGAAAGCTCGCTGAGCCATTTGACTGCCGCGGCTGTTGCAAAGTCTCTTTTCAATGCTTTCGTGTCGCTTTTGCTCACTTCTCATGAACCACATATGAGCCATGCGGAGGTGCTGAGGTGCTGAGGAATGGGTCGCGATGGCCGACGAGGTACTTATGGAGAAGTCTTCAAAATGCTAGCTGTCTGGCGCAGCTTCTTCAGCTCGTTCCTAAACAAAGGCTCCTCGCTTGTACATCCCTGGGGTCGCGGCTTGCAGCAGCAAATTCTATGTGTGAACAATTACGGCCTTTGTCGCGGATGCAGGTCGCCAGACTTCCGGTAAGTAAGCTTCGCTACAATACAAGATGCTGAGGCATCATTGATGCATAGTTATTCCCATGCTGCTGCACATAAAGACGATAGAACCACAGGCCGCAGTAAGTTACCAGAAAGCTGGGTCGATTCCGGATGTTCCGGAACTGTTATTAATACAAAGTACAAAGCGCTCAGTAGATTGCTTCCAGCAAGTAAACGACACCGAAAACTAGAAAGGCAATCGCACCGCCCATGGTGACTGCATATCAGCGTCAGCAAAACTGAATCAAGATATGTGGCAAACAGCTTACCAGTACGCAAGCTAACTTTGCCTGCAATAGCTTTACCACCAACAACCGCAACACCAGTACAGATGGCATGACCACAGAGAGCACCACCAGTGACCCACCAGTAGTCAGAGCCAGCAGCCATAGCAATGGTTGCAATTTGACTTCGATCACCCCATTCACCCAAGAACGTCATGACGAAGGTCTGTACCCAAGCAGGGCTGAGCAGTAGGCTGAAAAGATTATTTATGCCTGCTGTTATGCTCCGTATGGTGGATCGTCTCGAGGGCGAGGAGGATCGTGAGGATGTTTCAGAGATAGGAGAATCTGGTGGTGAAGGCAGTCTGCCAGCTTCTGATCTGCTTTTGCGGATTCCGCCTCGACCAGATTCTAGGACATATGGCGAGACGGATGACCTTCTTCGTGACTTCCTCAACGCTTCATGTTCTTTCTCTTCTAGCTCCTGCTCCACCTCTTTCATTTCTTCACTAACGCCTTCGTCAGGGCTGATGTTTCGTGCTTCGAGCAGCATTTTTACGCCAAAGACAAGGAACAAACCAGCAGCGAGGAAATTCGTCAGCCACTTTGGGATGAGTGTTGGCACAGCATGTCCTAGGACAGCGGACAGGATTGTCATAGCGATCAAGGCGGAGAAAGCGGCTGAGAACACCAAGAGCCTATCATGGCGCATGGCCATCAGGCAAGCGACCAGGAATGTCTTATCACCGATCTCAGAGAACATGATCATGGTGAAGGCCAGGAACATCGAGTGTAAAGGCTGGACGATATCCTCCTTTCCTGGCAGTCCCTCTGCATCTGTTCGTGATGCGGATGGGTGGTTGGATAATCGATGCTCTTCGGCAGGAATTACGTTGTCCTTAGGTGAGGACGGGTTCTCTGGCAGTGGTAATGAATGTGGTTTCTCTGGCAGATCGGTTGGTTTCCCGAGCAGTTTCCGAGAGTCGTCCTCAAGGACCACCTTGTCAGAATCCTCAAGACCCTCGGTAGTCTTCAACTTCTCCTTTTCACTGTGAGGCAGTGGGGGCTGTTCTTTTGGGGCGTCGGGTCTCTTTTGGTCGACTGAAATGGTGTCTTTATTCTTGCTCTTCTGGGTAATACCACCTTCTGTACCTCGGGTGCCTTCTATGGGGCCAGACCGGCTCTTGTCGTCCATGACACCCTCGTTGCTTTGCGGAATTTTCTCATGACTGACTTCCCCTTGGTAGTCCTTCATCTGTGTATGAGTGGTATGCGACAGACTGTTATCATCATCCAACGATGTTTTAGCCTTTTTGCGCTCCCTCTCAGCACTTGTCTCGACCCATGGTCCCTCGTGTGGTATGCCATCTTTCCCGTCAACAGGAGCATGTTCTGTGCCGACCGGGTTTGATTTCGTCCCTGTCTTCAGCGTCGATTCGGTCACGTCTTTCGAGGCTACGGTATCTGCTGACACTGGGGTTGCCGCGATCGACGCGACAAGGGAGAGAAGGAAAACTGCGCAGAACAGATGCCGTCTGTGGTGTATCTTCATCTTCTCGGTTGAAGAAAAGAAATGAAGTAGCTGTGGTGTTCCTCCGAGTCGTCGAGGTTACAGAAATGTGGTCGCGTGTCCCCCAAATCGCAACGACTGGGATCTCGGATTTTGAGGTTGCTACGGGGCCCGATTGTTGCGGATAGCGATTATATTACAAGACTGGGTGGTGACACAACAAGGATGTAAAGCGCTGGAAGTAGAAGTACAGTTGCGAAGCGCAAGTAATCACTAAGGTGTAGTAATTGGTGTAAGTGAACAGTACTGCATCCTCGTCTCCTTTGCCCTCGACTGGCAGAACGTTAATTGTCTGTCAAACATGCTTTCAGGAAGCACAGGCCGGGGTGCCACCAGAACCTGCCAAGCCGCAGCTGCAGAACCGTTGAAGCGGACGCCGCGGGAGGCTTAGGAGGCTCTAGCGAAAGTCTAGCCAGTCACAATTCAGGTATTGCGGCTGCCAATCTTGCCCCTGCGCCGCTTCACCACAACTTTCATAGCGACATGGGAGCCATTACTTTCTAGCGAGGACGTTCTAGTAACGAGGTGGAACACATAAATGAATTGTGCATCGGTACCAGATATGATTCTATTCACTTGACTAAGGCTATCCTAATGTCCGGACGACGCATGTGCAGACCGGGCAGTGGCAGCAGCCCTTTTCCTCTGACCAAGGGCATATGTCAGGTTGAATGGCACAAGTACCATAAGCAACACCGTTACCAATGCCAATCCACCAAGCGGTGCTACAATCGCAAGTAAAGTAAAGCCATACGAGACTCGACTGAAAGCGATGCTGTCTTGTAATTCTTTCGTGGCTAATCCGACTTGCATTGCTGTCAGTACCACCGAAATATACACTGTTGCACCGACTATCCATGCAGTATTCCTTGCGAAGAAGCTCCCGTATGAGGTGTAGCCGTAGTTATATCCGCGCATCATCGTTGTAAAACTCCGCGTGCGACTAGATAACCTATAGATCCAGTTCAGTCGTCCTAGCCGTAGCTCACCGTACATGTATCTCGGATTGACATCCTTGCTGCCATCCAGTGGTATTCTCGATGCTGCTGAATGGACAAGCCTCGTCCATTCCGGCCATCCTACAGCCTGAGGTATCAGACCTGCCTCGTGAGCTAGACTCAGATCACTTTCGGAACAGATCAGCCACATATAAGACAGAAGCATACCATTGGCGACCTCGAATAATGACCGGTCAGAGCACAAGTGCTTTATCCAAAACTCGTGATCTAGAAGATATGGTGGCAGAGGCATGAGGAGTAGTGTGTCTTTCTGCCAGAGCAAATGATAATCTGCACGCTCTGTGATAACGAATTTTCGTCCACGGAGAACATGATTATGCAGTGGTTGAGCATTGCGCGGCAAGCCTGCCGTCCATAAATGTGTATGAATGATATTGAGTCTTGCCACAGCTAGTTGCTGCGAGCAGTATTTCTGAATAGACACACTATCCTCCGAATTCAAAGATCGAAGGCCAATGGACCTGCCAGATGGATCACGAACATTGTAGATTGCGGGCAGGTGCAGTTCGGCTTTGCTCGATGAATTGTGGTTGCCAGATGTATAGATGGCATGCGCATCCTCGAAGGGTGGGCTCATCCGGCTGGTCATGAGGATATTTCGATCGTCATCGCTAGAATATTTGGAAATGGCCTCGACGTCAGGGACCGCCATATAGTTTAGAGCTTTGGCCATCGCATTCGAGCTTGAGGGATTTTCTGATGTTCAATATCTGTTCAGATTATGCGACGGCTGCAAGTACGTGCTCAGATGCTAGAGAGGGCGATCGAGTGGCACCGATGTATCCAAAACTCAGCAGTTGCTCTTCCAAATACAACACCAGGACCAGTGCGGTCGAGATCGCACAACGCGAGAAGCATCATGGGAACCTTTGTCAAAAGGACTCTCACAGAGCCTCAAATACGGAGGCCTTGCTAACCAGCAGCATGCGCCTTGCCATGGTAGCAGATCTTTAATTAGAGTAGGCCACCAAGGGGCGGCGGCGTCATTAGTTGGCCCCATCAGCAGGGGCGTAGCGCGACAGGCATTGAAGAAGCGATCCAATACACATGCTTGCCTCCCCGATCATGCCTGCACCATTCTTGACAATCCTGTCGCAGACTGAGGTCGAGGCTTGTATCGAACTGCTTATGGAGCTTTTATTGCTCGGTAAGCGTGCTTTAGCACTGTTGTATGCAACAATGTCAGCCGAAAGTGGACGCGCAAAATGAGCCGGTCAACTGCCAGGTGCAATAATGCTACCACAGTTGTTTAACAAGATGATAATGGCCGACTGAATGTTTCCCTGCCGGAAAGCAGGAAACACCACGACTTGCAAGCCAGCATCGGCCTACTCTGAACTTTCCGTAACTCGCGGAGTCGATCAAGCCCGGTTGGTCTGGAAGTTGTCAGAGCCCGACGGGCCTCAGGAACATTCAAATTCGTTGTGCAAGGACGGCCATGAATCATGTCTCTAGCAAGGTCAGGTACACGACGTGTGGTCCGCACGAATACCTTAACTCCAGGTTCCGCAGGTCCTCATCCGCCACGAAAGACTCTGGACGATATCCAACAAGGTATCAAAGTGCTATACAAACCAGCAGACGGGGCGAAACCAGACTGTGATATCGTAGTCATCCCAGGCCTTGGCACAGACCCCGAGAAGAGCTGGCAATCGAACAAAACAGAATTTAACTGGATCAAAGACAGTAAAGATGGCCTCGCACGAGACTTCCCAAAAGCCAGAATATTACTGTTTCAGTACGAATCTGCATGGAGTGGCGGACTCAAAGTCAAGCAATTCATCTACAACATCGCTATTTCGTTGCTCCTTGGTCTACGTGGCAGTAGAGAGGCCCGCTCAACTACTCCAGTAGTATTTCTTGGTCACAGCATGGGAGGTTTAGTGATCGCAAAAGCGATAGTTCTTGCAGATCAGCGGCGCGACCTTGTACCAACTATGTTTGAGTGTATTTCAGGCTGTATCTTCTTCGGGACACCATTCGACGGCTGCCCTGCTGCTTCGGCGGCGTCGATGCTTGCAGTAATTGGCGAAAAGGTTGACAAGACTACAAGCTCGAAACTGCTAGACATGATGAAGCCCGGTGACGAGGGCTTAAGGGAGTTGAAAAACGATTTCATGCGACTGGTCGCTAAATTAACCCAAAGAATTGAGTTGTTCTGCTTCTATGAAGAGCATCCGACGAACTTCGCGGAGCAGGCAGGTCTTCCCGCTATCTTTGGTATTGCGATACCTAAATCTCTGGCAGAATTCGTAAGTCGCGACTCAGCTACCTTGACCGGCATAGATGCCCTGGGACTTGCCAGCAACCATCGGAACCTTGTGAAGTTTCAAGGACCCAAAGACGACCGATACCAGTTGGTCAGAGGTTCAATAAAGCCGATCATACAGATGTCTCATAGTATTGCCAAGAGCCGACTGAACGCGACACGCAACATTGATAGAGACACGGTCCTGGCAGTCAAAAAAGTCCTCAAAGGCCCTGACATGGACTCTATCCGCAACGCTGTTAAGCGGAAAGACACTTCGTCCTCGTGGCTTGTAGCTGAGCCAGAATACCAGGCATGGCTACATGAAAGTCCTAAGGGACAACGGATCGATGCGATGTGGATTAGAGGGCAGGCTGGACGGGGCAAGACGAGCAACACCCTGGCCGTCCTAGACGATCTCGATGCGAGGATAGCTGATTCTTCTGGTGATAAAGCACCGCCCCTAGTCGTATTCTACTTCTGCCAAAGTGGTGCAGATCAGTCAACGGCTGAGGATATACTCAAATCCTTTCTCCAACAGCTTATTGATCAGCAGGAGATCTTAGTGCCACATGCGAAACACTTCATGAAGAAAAAAGCAAAAGAAGATTCAAGAGAGACTCAACGCTCTGCACTTCAGCTCACAGTGGAGAATATGTGGCAAACAATGCAAGATATGCTATATGATCCTTTCATCGGAACGGTCTACTTCGTCGTCAACAACCTGCACGTCCTTCCGGAAGACTCGCCATCAACACAAAAACTTCTGGGGCTCATCGGAGCTGAAGTCTCACGCACTTCAACGTCAGATTCAGACAGAGTGCCTGTCAGATGGCTTCTATCAAGCAGAAATGTTCGCACCATCAAGACCGCCCTTGAAGCCAAAGTGGTGCGCCTGATCGATCTCGAGGATGACAAGTATGAGGATCAGGTGAAGAAGGAGCTCCGCAGACATGCATACACCAAAGTTTCCGATCTGAGGGAGGAGAAAAAGTACGAAAGAGATGTTGCCTACTTCGCACACAGCCTGATTTCGAAAAAAGCACAAAATACACAGTGGATAGATATCGCATGCCTCCAGCTGAAAGCTCTTTCCGACAAGGACAGTCGTCGCGAGGTGCGGCGAATTTTGGAGACTATGCCGCAGGACCTCAACACGCTTCTGGAAAGCGCATGGCTGCGTGTGCTGCATAAGAACGCGAACGTTGCAGAAAAAATCAAGGAAATACTTCGCGCGCTAGTTCTTACTTTCGAGGACCCCACTGGTGCGGAACTGAGTATTTTGGCAGGCATGTCGTCGACTGACGAAGAGAGAAGCGAATTGCGACAGCTTGTGGAGAGTTGCAAACCCCTCCTCACTACCACACGAGACCGAGAGAACGATGTCAAGGTGGGTTTCATGAACATCGTGGTGAAGACGCATTTGCTGGAGAGTTCCAAGCAGTTACTCGGTATGTCAGAAGATGAAACGAAATGGCAGCATGGTATGTTAGCTTTCAGGTCCTTCGAGCATATCACAGAACGATTCGACGCAGTGGTCGTAGTAGAGCATCAGCTAGACGAGGGCGCGGACGACACTCATGGGGAGGGGAGCGACGTAGCGCACGAGTCCGCCACAGACAATGGCGAGGGTGACGAAACTCGCACAGAACCGGAAGGTACTGTTGCGGATCATCATAGCGCTTGGGCGGACGACAGTACTACCTCAAGCGACGACGAGACTGAAGAGTTCGAAGAAGCTGACGAGGAGGAGGAAGACCCAGAAGCATTAGCCATAAAAGACGCCGCACTTGCATATCCTGTAAAGTACTGGCTAAGGCACGCTGGAAGTGCTACTAAAGAGATTGCTGAGGACTTGATAACATCCGATGACAACGACTTCTGGGCGAAGGATTCGCAACTTCGAAGACGATATCTCAAAGAACATGTTCGCTTGACAGGCCGCCTTGAAGGATGGCCCCTCAACTCCTTGACGGGTCTACATGTCGCAGCAGCGTTTGGCTTTCCAGATCTGGTGACTGCGCTGATCAAACATGGCCATGACACAGAGATCAACGAAGTAGACGACTGGGAAAATGCACCGGTAAGGCTTGTATCATTCTTTTTCATGCTTCTCATTTATGCTAATCTTGTACAGCTACATTTGGCTGCTTGCTGCGACCGACTTGATATCATAGATGTCCTCCTGGACTCTGGTGCTGAGATCAATCACGGACAAGAACAAGAAGTGGACACACCACTGCATATGGCAGCGCTCGAGGGTTATGTGAAAATCATGCAGAAACTCGTCGCTTGCGGAGCAGACGTCAACGCTTTTGCAGAAGACACAGGTCCTGTGATTAATGCAGCTATCTCATCCGGCAGCCAAGAAGCTGTAGAATTGTTGGTCTCAAAAGGAGCCAATTTATCGTTGGATGGTCACGAGGAAATTCCGCCTCCTTTAGCAGCCGCCGCTAAAAGTTCCAACACGACACTCTTCGACTTCCTCATCTCCGCGTGCGCTGACAAGCTGCCTCCCCGAGAGTACAATCTTGCCCTCATCAGTGCTGCGAGCAGTGGTCAAACCGAGGTCTTTGATAAATTAATGGTCTATAGACACCCTCAAGATACCTTCCAAAAAGCCATGGATGCAGCAGCGGACGAGACTGAATGGAGCATGGTTAAGCTGATCCTAGAGCGGAGAGATGGACTCGACTGTCGTCACGTTTTCGTTGAAGCTGCCACTGCATGGGACGACCAGTCGGAGATTCTCCAAGCAGTCTGGCAGTACACAAAAAAGACCCTTTCAATTGACATCATCAACGAAGCCCTCTACCACGCTACTGATTACGAGAACGAGGATATTGTACGGCTATTGCTGAACGACTTCGGCGCGGATGCTAATGCTGAAGCGCCTCCAAGTATGACTACTGAGCAGGGCAGTGAGGGAGGTGAGGGCGACGGCGAAACTGATGACGACGACGATGAAGATGATGAAGATAACGAAGACGAAGACGAAGACGAAGATGAAGAAGAGAAGTAAGTGGCCTCTTGTGACATTGACAAGCAATGTTTCGCGATAGCATTGCACAGGCCAGTTTTACTGACTTTCCATACAGCTACGGCAATGCATTGACTGCTGCCGCCCATGATGGGACCACTAAGATCGTTAAGCTATTGCTCGAGAAGGGTGCCGATGTCAACGCTGAAGCTGGTTGGCCGTTACAGGCGGCAGCAGCAGAAGGACATGTTGAAATCGTCACCGAACTACTCGGCAGAGGCGTGAATGTCAACACGCTGACTACAAACCCAAATTTCGAGTATGGTACAGCCTTGCAAGCAGCCTGCGAATATACGCAAGTTGAGGTTGTCGAACTTCTCCTGAAGCATAAAGCGGATCCAAATCTCGGGGCAGGTGAATCAGGCTATCCATTGATCGCAGCAACGCAGGGAGGTGATAAGAAGATCACAGAAATGCTTGTGCATGCGGAAGCCGCTGTGAATGTTTATGGCGGCTCGTCGCACAGTACTCCACTGATCAATGCAGTGATGTGGCTGCCAGTTGAGTCAGTGGAAATGTTGTTGGAGAAGGGCGCCGACATTACACTGACTGACCAGGACGGAGACTCGGCGTTGACGACCGCAGCCTTCAGAGGCGAGGCCGAATGCATTGAGCTTCTATTGAAAAAGGGTGCAGATATCATGCATGTCAATAACAACGGCTTCAATGCCCTTCAAATTGCCCTACAGGAAGAGAACGAAGACTGTCTGGTAATGTTGGTGGACGCCGTCTCACGCATACTCACGTCGGTCAAGACGGCTGTCGACGCAGGCAACGAAGCTGTCGCAAGGGTCCTTCGAAGTGCTGGCGTCAAGAAGCCGGCGAACAGGACCATGACGATTGACACCAACCACGACGACACCGACGCCGACGATAACGACGAAAACGACACCGACAACGACGACACAGCTGAGTTGGACAAGACAGCTGTCTCTGAGGAGTCCGCCAGTCCAAGGACACCGCCGATGCCCAGCATCGACCACGTTCCTGCTACCACAAGCGACACAGAGGCCTCCTGGCGCTCGCGACTGTCGTTAAATCCGGTTAGGTCTTCCCAAGACATCGATAACAGGTCCACACCATCCTTAGTTGCTCAACCACAGCCATCGATTCCTGAAGCCACATATAGCACAGAGTACACTCCCCAGCCTAGCAAGTGGCATTCAGATATATCATCGGCTGCGCCACAGCAGTCACACAGTCAACAATGGCAAACTCAAGACGTTCCCAGGTACGATACGATCCCGGTGCCTCCTGTACAGCCTGCTATTAGGAGGAAACCCACACCCAGTACATCATCTCCGTCGTCTCGGCCTAGTAGTGTCGGGCAAGGCCAACCTGCGTCTACGCCGCCACCGTTACCATCTAGGAATTACCAGCACGAAAGTCCACAGCACCTTGGTCAGTCGACCCCAGAGACACAGTCACAGTCTAGATACCATAATACAGTCTCGGATCCTGACGCTCGAAACGATTCGTACCAAGCATATGACTATAACGTGCCTCCTGCTCCACGATATCAACACCAGGTTGCCAATGGACAATCACAATCGTATGGCGCACCATCTTCCAGTCAGTCGTATCAGCCATACAATACATCATCGAATGGACCTGGGTATGCTGCCTATCAATATGACAACCGATCTACTTCATATGGGAGACAGTCTCAGCCCGGGCCACAACCACACTACCAGCAGCCTCAGGCTAACGCCTACGATGGATCGGACTATGATACTACGAGTTGGCAGAGACCGCCACCTAGACCTGACCTCGAGCAAAGGTCATCGTCGTCTTCGATGACCGGCATGAAGGACGTCTTTGGGAGAGCGAAACAATATGGTGTGAATAGGTGGATGTCATAGGTAGATAATGTTACATTCATAGGTACTAATGATTGAAACAGGAAACCCCAGGAACAAATTGTAATACTACGCCTTACTGCACCTTGCCAGCATCCCACTCTCTCACCTCACCTTTGCTAGACCACTTCACACTGCTCCGATTGCCATCATGACTATCATCAACGAGGAAGCTATTCTCCATCTTGGATATCTGGTTCTCGTCAAACCCAGCCTCCCTCATCCTAGACGCTTGATTCCGCTTCCACTTCGCACGATCGCGCATGGCTTCAAGTGCGAGGTCCCAATCTTCGGCGTCGCTGTCGTGGTCGGAATCAAGCGAAACGTCCTGAGAGGGGTCGTAGCTTCTCGCAAAGTGTTCATCGATGCCAGGCCTCGCTCTGTGTGCGCCTCGGCCACGTTTTTTTTGCACGGCTTCCTCACCATCCGAAATGGTCCCGTCCAGCTGGCTTGGGTTGCGCGACGCAGCAACTGGGAGCGGCCGCTGATGGCGGTTCCTCTCTTCTACGTTAACACTTCTCTCTCGAGGTGCAGACTTGTGTCGTTTGCGACGCTGCTGGACATTTTCATCCTCTGAAGGTGAAGGTGAATTCCTCCGTTGATATCGCCGCGAGCCATCTGAAAGTCTGTGACGCTCGCGAGAACGATGCCTACGTGAATGTTTCTGCTCAGCCTTACCACCGTCGCGATGGTCGCGGCTCGAGCGTGACTCGTCAGCTGCACTGCGGTGCTTCCCACTACTATCTTGTTGAGTCGCACCTAAAATATCCTTCAACATGCGGCTCCTCTTCGACTGATCACTCTCATCCGCTCTTAGCCTCTTGCGCGGCGGTTCATGGCCGTCGCGCAGTGCTCGCAGTCGTCTTTCAGACTCTTGCTCCTCTTTCCTCTTCAGCGCCGCATTATGATGATCGGCCTCGCGCACTATGTGGCTCAAAAATCGAGTGTTGGGCTTGAGAACATCTGCTGCTCTGCGCTTTGGCTGGAAGGCCGACAGTCCTTGCGATGCGTATTTATGTGATGTTTTCTTTGCGTCTTCTGCTAGTAATCTTGCGACGTAGTCATCGTCGAGGTCACTTGCGGGAGGCATCTTTGGGCAGTCAGTTTGTACTGATGTCAGTCTACATTGGACAAGATACTTACCTGATGGAGTGGATGTGATATGGTCGACAGGGAGGTCACGGTCGATGTCACGATTTGCGGCCGGCAAACATTCCGTTTGTGATACTACTCCCTAGATCTTCAGATCGTGCATGGCAGGCGCGGTTCCAGAAAGTTGGCGCCTCCCCCATAGAATTTCTCGAAAGTTGAATACATCATCCTCGTCTATCAACTTCTAACAGATCAACACGTTCATTCCATCTTCTACCCACCCATATCCACCGTCAACGCAGTCGCTAACTCCCAACGGCTGAACCAAGTTCATGTCATTTTCTTCCCAACCGGCGCATCGACCTCTGGCAGGCTCGCAACCATCGTCCGACGGCAATTTTGTCAATACCTCTAGGGAAACCGGAGACGTTGTTCCCAATCCACAGAGTCAAAATGGTCAACAGATGACGAGGGGTGAGCCCGTGGCTAAGCCATGGGCTCATTTTGTGGCAGGAGGGTCAGTCAGCTTCCATCCTGGCTCAATCAATACCTGACAGTTCCTAGTATCGGTGGCATGACCGCAGCGACACTCACATCACCACTTGACGTGCTGAAAACACGACTACAATCAGATTTCTACCAAGCGCAACTCCGGGAACTTCACGCGCAACATGCCACGCCCCGAAAGAGAACCCTCCTTACCGTGCCACGAGCCGCATTAGTCCACCTACAAGAAACAGGCCAGATGCTAGGCGCAATATACCAGCACGAAGGCTTCCGCGCCCTCTTCAAAGGTCTAGGCGCGAATCTAATAGGCGTCGTCCCCGCCCGCAGTATCAACTTTTTTGTCTACGGAAACAGCAAGAGGATACTCAACGAACAATTCAACCCTCAGGGAAAGGAAAATGTTTGGAGCATACATATCGCAGCCGCGGCTACCGCGGGTATCGCGACGGGAACAGCCACGAACCCGATATGGCTGGTCAAAACCCGACTTCAACTCGACCGGAACAGAGCGAGCAATGACCCAATGAGAGGCAGGCAGTACAAGAATAGCTGGGATTGCATAAAACAGACTGTTAGACACGAAGGCGTGAAAGGGTTATACCGGGGCTTGACAGCTTCTTATCTCGGTGTGACTGAGTCAACTATGCAATGGGTCATGTACGAGCGTATGAAGCTGGGTCTGGCAAGAAGGGAGGCACGTAGACTGAACACACCTGGGTACCAACGAACATGGACCGATGATGTTGAAGAGTGGGCTGGGAAGTTCTCTGCAGCGGCTGGTGCGAAGCTAATCGCTGCTGTTGTCACATACCCGCACGAAGTCGTGCGGACTAGGTTACGGCAAGCACCAACTACAGTAACAGACTCCGGCAAAGTCATGGTGAAGTACACGGGCCTGGTGCAGTGCTTCAAGCTAGTGGCCAAAGAAGAGGGCATGGCTGGTCTATATGGTGGCATGACTCCTCATTTGCTGAGGGCCGTCCCATCAGCAGCTATAATGTTTGGTGTATATGAGGTATTTTTGAGAGTGTTTGGTACAACGGCGTAGCGGGTTTGAGCCTGGCTCTCTACTCAGCGAGATATCTGTACACTAATGTTCACGGAAAGTGTTTGAACATCACAGAAGTGGTCTTCAGGTCGACCGCAAACGTTTTGGAAATGTACAAAAGACCTAGAATGGAATCGAAGGGAATGAATGTACAGTATAGAAGACCTTGGACTTCAACGTATCGGCATGAATACTCCCTCACTGGAAACATGTATAATATGACTCCAGCTTCTGCGTTGCCTCTTACCCACGTGTCGGAGCATTTGTCGCAGCCTAAATTCCGGGCAGGATTCCATGCAGGCCTTGAAACACGCATGGTGTTGGTACAGTCCCGGTCCGTAAGTCTGAAGACTTGGCACGAATCTCACTAAAATTGTGCTACTTCAAGGCCTCATACCAACCTTTTTACAGTGACGATGTATTGTAACAATTGTACAGTAGATAGAGCTAGTCTTACTTCGCACTTTACTACGCGAAGTATTTCTATTATCTTTTAATTTCGTTCGTACCTGTGAGGAAGAAGGTAGAGAGTATCAGAAATCATGCTTACTAGCATAAACTTAGCATAAATTTTGGACTTCCTACCTACAGCTCTTCTCGAGTCGGCGACGACGACGATAATTCTACTAAAGATGTCATAGCTGTATAGAATAGAGGCGGTTTCATCAGTAAACCATCGTTAAACTATGGTCTTTATGCCTAGATTATCTCATTACTACAGCTCGAAGTAGCACAATTTTGGTGAGATTCGTGCCAAGTCTTCAGACTTACGGACCGGGACTGTACTGTGCTGTATGGATGTGGTGTAAGTGGTATGGAGATGGTAAGGTTGGTGGGTCGGTGGCTGCGGGTATATGTAATGACTGGGTCGTAGTTGCCCAACAATGGCCACGAACCTCTGTTACAAGCAAGATTATGACTCGCCAGCCTTGACTCGGAACCAAAACCTGGGAGGCCTTGAATCAGCAACCACGAATCTCTGTTTACAAGCAAGATCGTGACTCTCCAGCTTTGACTCGGACTTAAACTCTGAGAAGCCTGATTTTCACCAATTTGAGCCTAGACCACGCCCGGATCCACGGGGCTACAACGAGCTTAACGTGCGCTTTGCGGGGAGGAAACCTGGGGTGGCTTGGAACCAAAGAACTCCTGGCTTGTCGTTCCTTCCCCATCCAACCACAGCCCTTCGCATCACGGAAGCGAGACGCGTTACGCATCCTGCTTTGCAAACCTTAGCTATCTCGAGCCTCGGGCATGTACTTCATGCAGGTGGACGATCATGAAGAAGGACGAAGATAAGATGTCAGAAGTACCCCCATGATCATGCCTTCTCTTCTACACTGCTCGTTGGATCTGTCAGCTATTCATACCTACCTCTCCCCGTGAGCTTACAGCATGGCACATCATTCAGCCAGCGATTTAAAGCAAGGCTTGAACCCATTCAACATTCTTGTACTCTGCTTCCTTGGATTGGGCTCGGTCACTTATGGCTACACAGCGTCGATCATTGGCACTACACTTGGTACATCGACTGATGAAAACATTCCCAATCAATCACTAACATATCCAGGTCAACCTTCATTCATCGCCTACTTCGAGCTAGATACCCGCCCCGACGGCACAGACCTCATCGCAACGACAAATGGTCTCTTCCAAGCCGGCGGCGTCATAGGGACCCTCTGCCTGCCCTGGTTCGCAGACAAATATGGCCGCAAATGGGCATGTGCTCTCGCGGCCAGTCTCGCCATCATATCGGGTGCATGTCTAGCAGGCAGCGTCCACATAGGCATGTTCATCGCCTTCCGCTTCGTCGCCGGTGCAAGCGCATTCATGATCCTCGCTGCTGTGCCCATCCTCATGAACGAGCTGGTCCCAGTACAATTCCGAGGCGCGCTCGTCGATATTCACGCGGTCTGTCTGGTGCTCGGATACGTCATTCAAGCTTGGTATGTCATTCTTCACGTATACCACCATACTCCTTGATCCCTACGTCGTGAGATAAGGACCCCCTACTAACCATCCGCCAGGGTCGGCTTCGGCTTCTTCTTCTGGACAGAAGGCGGCAACAAAACCTGGCGCCCACCCCTAGCCCTGCAATGCGTCTGGCCCCTTATGCTCCTCGTCGCCCTCCCCTTCCTCCCGGAATCACCCCGCTGGCTCTGCATGCAGAACCGCCCCGAAGAAGCCCACCAGATCCTCATAAAACTCCACACCAATAAAAACGACCCCAACCACGAAATGGCCGAAGCAGAATTCTACCAGATCAACAAACAAATCGCCATTGACCGCACCCTCGGCTCATCCTGGAAAGACATGTTCAGCAAACCCAGCTACCGCAAACGGGCGCTCCTGGCTATCGGAACAACGGGGATCATCCAGTGCAGCGGTGTACTGGTCATCAATAACTACGGTCCCACACTGTACGCCAGTCTAGGATTCAGTCCCGTCAAGCAACTCCTCTACCCCGCCGCCTGGCTCGTTTTCGCCCTAGGCATGAACGTCGCAGGCATGCTCCTCGTCGACCGCTTCAACCGCCCCCGCTTCATGGCCTTCGGCGTAGCAGGATGCATGTGCACGCTCATCATCGAGGCCGCACTCGTCGCGAACTTCGTGCCCAGCAATAACAGCGCTGCCCTCCAGGCCGCCGTGGCCATGTTCTTCATCTACCAGGTCTTCTACGGCGCCTGTCTGGACGGCACACAGTTCAGTTACCTCGGCGAATTATTCCCCACGCATCTCCGCGCGAAGGGCGTGTGTCTGGGCGTCAGTATGATAAGCTTGATGAATATCATTTGGTTGCAGGCTGCGCCGGTGGCGTTTGAGAATATCCAGTGGAGGTTTTATTTGTGTTTCATTATTCCGGGAAGTATTGGGGCGGTGGTTATGTGGCTGTTTTTTCCGAATACGAGGGGGATGCCGCTGGAGGAGGTTGCGGCTTTGTTTGGGGATGAGGATGAGGTGGCGGTGTATCAGAGGGATATTGAGGTTGATGAGAATCATCATGTTGCTGGTGTTAATGAGAAGGGGCTACTGGGCTCGAGGAATGGAAGTAGTGAGGTGGAGAAGGTGAATGCTGTACATGGGGAGCAGAAAGCTTAGGACATGGGGAGAACACCGCAGACGAAGAGAGCAGAGAGTTGTTGTGGCGTTGAACACTTGAGCTTTTGCCTGATACATAGCTCTAGAGAGACAACCACGAAGATATTCCACCATCCGCTTGTACACCAGCGTGCGACCCGATGTCAGGTTCCTGGTCTCAGTGATACCTTCTCTTGATCCCAAAGTGTCGCACTTCCCCTTCCATGCTCCTGCCTTCCTCCCACCATGCACATCGCACCTTCTCTCCAAACTGGCATACAGTCGCGCCTACCTCCTCAACCGCGTTGCACCTTCCTACTAGCAACATGCACGTGCCTTCCTCACATCACTGGCAGGTCGCACCTTCCGTTTCAATGGGTCGCACCTTCCGTTCGAAGGCATCGCACCTTCCCTTCTATTCCAGTAGTCGGTCGCAGCTTCCCTCACGCTCAGATCGTACCTTCCGTCTTGAGGCCGTTGGTCACGCCTTCCCTTCTCGCAATTTGATCAGTCCCACCTTCCCGATGGTCGAGTCGCGCCTTCCTTTGGCTCTAGCATGGGCCGGACCTTCTCACGATCACGGTGATCACTGATTGTGCCTGCCGGCGGATCTACGCATTGTCGCCCCAGCTACGGCTTCGTAGCTCACTGCCTCAGCATTGCCTACTTAGAGCAGCGCAGGGTTGATTAAGTCCGGTAGAAATGGTGGCATATTTCCCCTGCAAAGGCCCGGAGCGATACATCAATTGGATGGCTGGGGTGCCTGTCAAATGTCTGATCTCGTTTTGCGGTGGTAGATGCTGGGAGAGAAGTTATCGAATGACAAAGCACAAGAAACCGTTGAATGAAGAACAGATCGTGTTTCATCCTCAAATTGAGACTGCTCTTTTTGAACGTAAAATAGATAGTCCGATATAGAGGCTTTTGCTGTACATCTCAAGAGCGTTTTGAGTCCTCAGCTATCTTGGGAGTGCTCCTGTACCTCGTGGAGCGTGATGGTAGAGCTACACTGTGGTTATGTCGAGCTCAAACCAAAGCTCATAAGTTGTTCTTGAGTGTCTCATTTTGCGTCTCAGGAGCCCACCAGATCTCCAAAGTGCTGGATATGGCCAGCCGCGGCCACGTTGATATCCCTGATGAAGACACTTCCAAGGTATTTTGGCATGAGTCCATCCACCGTGAAGTCGATTGGGCGCGACGATTCTTAAGGAGCATGTCCACCACCTTGTAGATCTGTCTCATGCTCCCCAAGGTACTTCTCCTTCTGACCACCGGCCTTATCTGCTTTGAACGTAGGCGATACCTACTCATCCTCGTCCTCATCTTCAACCACTCTCCTCTTCTTCCTCACTTGCTGCGGACTCTGTCTCAGCAACTCATCATCCGGCTCACCCTCAGCATCCTCGTCTTCATCTATCTCGTCCATTCGACTTCTCTTTGGCGTTCTTTCCCCCTCTTTCCGTGGTCGCTCCTGAGGCACTGATCTCCTCCCTGCAGTTTCAGTATCATCCTCCTCCTCATCATCAAGAAGATCATCGTCCCCACCATACTGCTCTGGTTCCTCCTCTGAATCAGCGAGGAATTCATCATTCCGGTCATATTCGTCTTCTCTCGTCCGACCACGAGGCATAGTTTCGTCCTCGTCATCCGAGTAGATCTCTCCATGTCTGTTCCTCCCGCGTTTTGTCATCTTCTTCTTCCCTCTCGAAAGCGGCATGCCCATTTCGTCTTCTAGACCTGCAACGCTGAGGCCACCACGTCCGCCGCCGAGGCCAGCGCGTCCGAGAACATTATTCCTCTTCATCGTCAATCGTTCTTCTGCGTTTTCTCTCTTTCTCTGTGCCCGCATTCTCTCCTTCTCGAACTGCTCAGCTGCTTTCCTTGCCAACTCTGGGTCCTCCGCGTTCTCTTTCGGCCGTGCCAACGTGATGCCTTCCTGTTTCGTGGCAGCCATGAGCTGTTTCAGCCTGGCCTCGGCTTCACCTTGTTCTCCTCCCGTTGGCAAAATCTTCATTGATGCGTCGAGAGCGTGAACGAGCTGTAGATCCACGACTTGAGTCGAGTGTGCGGCTGCTAGGAAGGTAAGACTGTCTTTCGACGGGTCGTAGGGTGTACCAGGCGGTAGTTTCTTGCCGAAGCCCTGCCGTAATGGCTGAGCAGCGACTTTGTATTGCTGCGTTGGTTTCGTCGCGAGTTGCAGGGTGATGCTCCCGTCTTCCCACCTGACAAATCGAGCTGTAGACTGCATCTTGGAGGAGTCGTTGGGATCGCGCCGCCAGAACATTGAGGACATGGCTGTGCTGTAAGCTGAAGTTTGACGGGTTGGATCGCCGTCATGAGCGAGGGTTTGTGGTTCGTAGGTGTCTGGGCTGAACGCTTCTTGTTTTATGCCGAGGAAATTGGGCATGTTGAGGAGGTAGAACTCGTCGCCTTTCGGGTAATTGATTCGAGGGACGTCGCAGTCGATCGTTCGAAGAAGTCTGGCTCCCCCTGCTTCTTCTTCTTCCTCGGCATCCTCGACTGTGTCTGCTACTCTGTCGTCTCGACCTAAGTCGTCGCCCGAGTCTAGCTCTTGGTCATCTAATGCGCGTTTCTGTTTCTGAACGGTTTCATCGTTGTCGCTGCCAAAGAGGTCATCGTCATCCCCGTCGTTTGAGCCTTTGTCTTGTATGAGCTCTGGAGTGTCGTCTGCTAGCGGAGAGTCTTGCTGGCCATTGGCTTGCGGTTCTTCGACAGCAGACATGACTGTGATTCTTCCTTCGCTGTGATGGATGACCTGTATAGGAGTACCCCAATGCAATCACGACGAATCACTTGAGGCGCGATTGAATGGCGCAAATGGCTTTAGAGCATGATCAGCTCCTTCTAGTGGAACATACAGCGATATCCAGACGTGTTTTTGCTACGCGCACGGGCCTCTCTTTTCAACTCCGCAAGGATAGACTGGGAGAAGGATCGAAATAAGCTAGCTTAACACTCGGGCCGCACCTGCAGATTTAGGCTCGGAGGGCCAAAATGGGGGGTCGCCCTTGCCATAAGGAGATCTTTGCGAGGCTGTCACATGTCCCTTCACTTTCTGCTCTGTGGTGAATTACAACGACGCCGAATCCAAAGTGATATATCAGTGTAGCAGCTTAGGTCTGCTCGCAGAAGAGCATTATGACCTCGTTCTTCTCCAGTGCGTAAGTCGGCCAACATTCCACAATCCCCCCTCTCGACATTGTTCACCCCCAGACCAACTCGCTATTATGAGCAGGTGGGCGGTCAACACCACGTCTCTATTGAGACCTTTACAGCCTGCTAACTTTTGCAATGCATCCAGCCGCCAGGCATTTGGTCGTGGCAACACAAGGTCCACACAAAACTTGCGGGACAGAGCCGCCCAATCGCCGACTACTGCAAATGCACCTCCTGTGCCAAACCTACCGAACTCTCCCTCTATATCATCGGCGTATAGTGCTACGTCAGACGAAGTCTACCAGGAACAGCCGAAGAAGTTCTTGAACGAAAGATATGCGAAATGCTCGGTCAAGGGAAACTTCTTGACTCTGGCTGCTCAGCCAAAGAACGTCGAGTTGGGAGAATGGCTTGCACATCAAGGTACGAGGACGACTGAGCGTAGATGACATCCATGCTGATACGCACAAGTGGTGGAGATGAACAGGCTGTTGACCGGCTTAATACAAGTTATTCAAGAGACGGACACCAACACTGGAGTCGCTCTATGCAACGACCACACTTGTCCCACCATGTCCGCGGGAAGGTGCGTCGATCAGAGATTGCACTTCTGCTCCAGCTGACACATCATAGACTGACTTACACCTGGCTTGAGAACGGCCGGCCTGCGAAGATTCCAGCCCCATCTTACATTGTGCGAGTACAGAGATGGATAGTTGGCAAAATCCACGACCCTAACGTCTTTCCTACGGAGCCTCCACCAAGCATTGCATCCACAGCTTATGCCTCTGGAGACACAAACGGCTCTAACTCACCTGCTCCGGGTACACCTGCGACTAACCTCACACAGCCCCTGAACCAGCTAGCAGTTGGTAGAGACGACTGGATCGGCAAGGCTTCTGGATTCCACCAGAACTTCCACAACGACATCAAGGGTATCATCAAGCAGATGTTCAGATGCTATGCCCACCTTTACCACAACCACTACGAGAACCCATTCTGGCATTTGGGCCGACACCTCGAACTGAACAGCTGCTTCGTCCACTTCATGACTGTGGCTATGTACTACGACCTGCTACCAAAGAAGGATACAGAGCCTCTCCAGGGTCTGGTCGATATATTCGTTGCCAAGGAATTCATCCCGAAAGAGGCAGTTCAGCAACATCAAAGCTAGATCACCCAACCTATACCCAATATTTGACGATTTGAGACTATGAACAAATAGCTACAACAGCTCTTCGTGTTTCACAGCATGTACAGGTGTGACGAATAACGGCGGAGGTAATGAAACGGCGCTACAAGCAAAAGAAATGCAGCATGAAGGCACGATCGAGGTTACCAATCTGGTTTTTGAGCATTTGATGGGCGAATGGCGCGATAGACCTTAAAGAAAAGCACTGGCATCTTTACTGTCTGGAATCAAAGTGAAGGCATCGGTACACACACCATATCCATACTATCTGCAGAGCATTTGGTCAGCATGATTAATTCTGCTGAAATATGATCATCCTACAAGGCTGCTTCTGTTACGGTTTTCGCCAAGCAGCGTACTCGTGGTCTGCTGAAGAATGTGAGAAAGATTCGTCTGCTGATATACGCCCTACAAAGGTCGCTTTGCCATCCACTGTTCCTTTTGTGAGCCTTGTGGCCGTTCTGAAGCTCGTAGCGAAATGCCCTCGAAGCATCAGCAAGTTTGTCAAGCAACGGGGCCATTCTCGTCGCTTGTCCTAATGTGATGTACTACGACGAATGCAATCCTAGACGTCCGGTGCAGCCCTGTACCCCGTGCAATTTGTCGTTTTTCAAGCAGTTAAGCACATCATCGCCCTCGGTGCTTAATTAGGTGTTTTGCGCTTAGACGTCCCTGACACCCCAATATAATGCCCGGAAATCTCCACGGAGCTCAATTTATGGTACGGACAAGACCGATCAATCGTTTTCCGTACTCGAGCGACTCTGGTAACGATGGACATGCTTGAAGGCACAAATATCCAAGGCATTATGCTTCTGGGACTGGCTGGGCGGACATTTGCTCTCGTGGATCTGTTGCCGAGGATAGTAACGCACATAGTACTTTAGGCCTCGAGCATCAGCTCAGAAGTGACCGTGTTAGTTGCCCATAGCATGTCAATGTAGTGGTTGGTACTGGAAAATGACATTTTTATTTGCGACGTGAATTTGTTACCTTCGAGTCTTCAACTGACCTTCGGCGGTTACCAAAAGACCATAACCAGTCGATAAGTGTCAATATCCCCCGGTCTGGATAGGCAATAATCTTGTACAAGAAACATAGGCACGAATATGGACAACTTGAGCTCAGGAGCCGGAAATGAGAAGTTGTCTTGATGTCTTCTGCCTTGGGCAATTCAAGCCAACTCATAGCGAGTAAGTGGTCTATACTCTTCTGTTCGCTACATGTGATCATACATCAATATAAGACAACATAGGCTGCTGCAACACGACGGTACATGCTCAGCATGCAGCTGGCGACCTTCCAGGGTATCTAATCTCTCGACCTGCGACGGCTCTTCCTCTTTCTCGTATCAGTGTCCCCCGTACTCCCAACCTCATCCCGAATGCTGTACTTCCGCTTATTGACGCCTTGAACCCGCTCATCCCCATCATGGCTTCGTTTCCTCTTCTGCCTCGTGCTCGAATCATCTGCAGGCTTCTAGCTAAGCAGGTTCTTCAAGCTTGGGCTTGCGCTGGCTCCGGGCCCAGGTCCGGCGGTTGACGACCGTCTCTCTCGGCTGCCATCTGCCATGGGTACATCCTGATGAGTGAGGCGTGGGCTTTCTGAGACGCGACTCCTTCCTGGCCCGGGTGTGCCGATGTTGCCTTCGCTTGGCCGGGTTGCTGGCGTCTGTCCGGGCTGTTCAGTCGCGCTTGATGGCTGGATCATACCCATAGCAGAGGGTGCTCGTTGCGGTACATGTGACGGTGGTGGCGGTCCGTACCCTCGAGGTGCACCGTATGGCAGGTTTGGTGATTCGCCTGCACGCTGGTGGTATGGATTCGAGCCATTTGTTGATCCAACGTGCGGTGAGCCTGGTTGACCTGGTGGTGGACCGGCCAGTGAATGTGCGTATGGGCCTGGAGGCGGTGAATGTTGAGCAATGCCGTTTGGACGAGGACCAGGCGGTGGCAGTCCACCAGGTATTGCATAGTGAATCGGTGGATACGGGTAGCCAAACTCTCCTGGTCGGTGATATGGTGGAGGGGGACCGTAGATCGCTGCAGGATGAGGACCAGGAGGTGCACCATTTATTATCGGCGGTGGCCCAGGATATGGTGGTCTGCCATTATGATATAGATGCGGTGGCAGAGGTCCAGAAGGATGAAGGCCTGGGTGAGAATGTGGAGGTCCATCTGGCGGCGGTTGTGCTACTTGCTGTTGAGGCATCACTGGAGTCGGATGAGCAGGCGGTTCGTGAACAGGCTCGGCTCGAACCCCAGTGCGACGGACTTGAAAAGGCGATGACGGAGGTGTCTTTTTGTTCGTATGACACTTATGGCATTGGTAAAGCGTTTCTGCAGGCACATCCATCGTGTCAACATCAATTGGTTCAGGCTTGACATCAGCTGGTGTTGGAACAGCGAATGCTGCTGCGGGCGCTGGCGCCGAGGCTGCGGACTGGTCATGTAGCTCGGGTGATGGTGGTTGTGCACTGCTACTCGCCCGCAACGACGTACTCTCGGATGCTGGAATTTGCGCCGTAGTGTTTAGCTGTGCCTCTGGGCTCGATGCCTTTGGTGTTGAATCCCTGTTGACTACCCACCACTTGGGGCTGAATTCTGTGGCGCAAGTGCAGCATTTCTTCTCGGACTTGACCCTGAGACCTTGAGACGTGGGAGGGACTTCGTGATCACCACCATTGACTCGGGGAGACATTGGGGAAGGGGACCGCGCATTTTGTCCGGTAATAGCTTCCACCGGTACTGGCTGATGAGCGTTCCCATTAATAGTTGATTGTCGGCGAGGTGGCGGCTGAGCCGCGGTGGTCGATGCCTGGAGGTTCGACTGGTATTGAGCGGCTCGTCGGACAGTCCCCGTGACCGTGGTATCCACTTGCTTGTACATACGAACAAACTCCTGTAACGCAGTAGATCCTGAAGGTGTTGTCTCGAGCATGTTATGCACCACGGTAGACACGGGATGATTTGGACACCAGATACCTGGCACAGCCCGTCCGCTTTCTTGGTCGAGCTTCATTATTTGTACAGAGTCCCTTCGACTCGATTTGACAGGAGTGATGTCAAACCCCAGTATCAACTTTCGTTGATGAGCGCACCCAACATGGAAACTGTTGTTGCAGGAGGGGAATTGGCATGTAATGGTTGGGAAGCCTGTTTCGTTGCAGAACTTGCACGGCGTCTCGAAACGTTCCTTTGGTATGAAACCGACACCTTCTGCCGCGTCCAAGTGCTCTGCATCGCCGAAGCGGATCTCCTCTGTCCACACTGCACAATTTACGTGCATCCAATTGTTCCAGGCAGTGCGCTTGAGCGGCTCTCGAGGATCGACAGGGCGACCTGCAGCTAGCTGGTCCTCGCGCCACCTCCGACCAGCTTCCTGAACCATTTCGCGCTCAGCACGCTCTTTCTCCCTTTCGCGATCAGTCTTCTTCTTGTGAGAGACTTTTGGCGGCTCCATAAGCTCCTGAGGCGTCCGTCGAACGGGACAGAGTACGCATTCATAATTCGTGGAGACCAGCGTATGATGATCGTTCTTACACATATCACAGTACCACGGACCTGTCCCCGTAGGTACGTTGACACCATAGCATGGCGCGTGCACATGCAATCTGCAATCTCTGCACTTGAGCATCTTATGATCAGGATGATTGATGATGTGACAAACAGCACACGGGTGTTCTTTGACGCGTGGCATCTCCGGCTTGAGAGGCTCCAGTTCGACAGGTTTCTCTGGGACCACTTTCTTCTTCTCGACGACAGGTTCTGGTATTGGGACATCGGCCTTGACCTTTTTCTTGGGCGGCTCATCCGATTCGACCATCGCTAGTGGCACGTCAATTCCGGCCGAAGTTGCGATCTGGGCAGTGCTCTTGGAAATTGTGTCTCCAGCAAAATTCTGCGCCTCCAAGACGATACGCATCAGCTCCTCGTCGACCTTCCGTTTTGATGCACGACCACCTGCAATGGCAATCTTTTTCGCAATCTCCTCGATTGGCTCGTACTCAACAGCGTACCGACGCCACAGATATGCACATTTGCCGCACAGAGCAGATATCAACCAGTTGCTCTTGTCTTTTGCGTTCTTGGAGCCAAGCTCGCGAGGCACTAAGGTTCCAGGAGCTGTCGCAGGAGCCCTTCGCCATAATCGTGACGAGGTCGTGCTGCAAAACTTGCATTTGAAGCCTCGCCTGACTTTCGCAGCCTTTTCGTTGTCGAAAGCAGAGTCATCTGCAGCATCACCCACATCATCTTGAAGCTTGGCACCATTTGCATCCTTTTCAACTCTCTTGGAATCCTTCTTCGATTTGCGGTTTTCATAGTTGCCCCAGATTTCCCTTCCTCGCGGGGTCTTCTTCCACATGTAGTAGAACCGTACGACGCGGCTTTCCTTGATAGTCGGACTGATGTAGCGCGCGACAGCATGCAGCTCGCTACCGTACATGCCAACGCCCTCTTCGAAACGCTTGAGCTCCTCTTTGCTGAGTTCCGGCAACTTCAGATCATTCTTGGCCGACACCTTGCGCATGACCTCGATCGCTTTTTCGGCATCATAACCGTTGTCTTGCAGCTTTTCTAGGCCCTTAGTGCGGATATCCACGTTTCCTTTGCCCAATCCATAGAGAGGCGCAATTTCCTGATCACAGCGAAGCAGAAATGCATCAACTATTTTGTCGTAATTCTCTGGTCGTGTATGTTCATCGAGGCCTCGCTCGGAAAACTGGGAAGGATCTGGCATCTTGAAGGTCAATTGAGCAGTGTACTCCTTCCTGCCTTTGACTTCGATCGGCTCATCCTGTCCTCTCGCCACATATCCTGTAGGCTCGTCGATTACCCACTTCGGCCTTTTTGGTCTCTTGTCGTTCTCCAGCAGTGCAGCAGCCTTGTGATCTTTCTTGCTGTTTACCATCGGCTTATACTTTTTCTTAGCTTCTGCTGGCTTGATGAACTCAAGAGGCCTACCGTGCCACACCGTGATACCTGCTTGATGTCGTGGACCAAGTCGAGAGCTCGCTCTAGGATATATTCGATCATCGTAATCAAGCGCATCTTCTGGCTTTGAATGTATGCCGAGATAGCGCCATAGCCAGAGGTTCGCTTGGGCGAGCTGAGTTGCTGTGGGTGAGACATGCTCGTCCATTCCAGGACTGTTCTCACCAGTGGTTCCACCCTGAGCAGGTGTATCCTCCTCCTCGTCGAAACTCTCGGCTTCAGCGAGGCGCGATATTTCGTTATCGCTCATAGGAGTGTGTCTAGCCTCCATTTTAAGTTCCTGAACCCGACTGCATGCAGCACATGCCCAAGCGAAACCACGCGCCGGTTTTCTCAGCAACGGTGGTCGAACGCACGACATGTGGTACGTATTCTTGCAGACTGCACAGTCGACTGACAAATGGTTTGAGGCGAAATCACCGCATCTCTTGCACACTTTACTCGCACTGGTCAACTCTCGACCACGACCAACCTCAACAAGCACGAATTTCCAGCGCTCATCCAGAACTTTCTTGACACGTCGGGGTACATTCACGACCTTTGCGGTAGGGATGACTTCGTAGTATCGGTGCATATATCTATCAAACAACTTGTCGAACCAGAAAGAGTCTCGCTGTTTCCGGAAGTCGTCGAGATCGGGAATATCGGCCAGGTGTTGAATGTTGCACTTGCCTCGCATTTGTGAAAGAGGGCATGTATCGGAATGCATAGAAGCGAAGACGACCCGTGTGTCCTGTACCCGGCGCTGGATGTCTTTCGGCCGGTAAAACCAATTGACTCGTACAGCCTCGACCGCGGCGCTCGAGTCGTTGTCAACGTGCAGAAATTCCATGATTCTGCCGAAGTAATATGGTTCACCCGGCGGTTCGCAGAGGAAGTACATATGGTCATTGACTTGTATGGTTGTCCCATCATCAGCAACCAGTTGCTGTCTATTATTCAGGCGCTTCCGACTTTTGCTAAAGCTCAGCATGTTCGTTTCGATGAGCTGCGCTCGCGACGCGCTGGGAGGGCTCGGGACCGGGTTCGGGTTCGGATGTGGAGGCGCAGGAGGCTGGACGGTGGTGCTGCTTTCCGGCTGCTTGCGCTTCTTGGAAGCGGCATTCGAAGCTGGCGCGACATTGTGAGCGCTGTTGGATGCGAGTGTTGCGCTTCCCGGACCCGCCGCGACACCCGTGCCATTGACCGCAGGGAAGCCATCGCTTACTCCACCTACGTCCATCTGTTGCGTGGGCAAGGGCACAGATGCAGCAGATTTTTTTTGAGCCTTCGGGTACTTCCCAGTCGCCTCTATCTCCATGTCTATCTCCTTGTCGTCTGCATAATTGGGACGAGCCCTTCCGGGACGGTTGCGCGACCTTGTGCCGTAAATGCCGGAATCGTTTGCTCCATCATTGCCAGCTGTGTTTGGCTGATCAGAAGCTGTAGATGCAGTAGCAGTCATAGGCTGTGACTGGGGCGCAGATGGCGCGGTAGGTGCCTCGGGTGCAAGAATAAGATCGCTACTAAATGCGGTTGGACTTGGCGCGTTTGAGACTGGAGCGCGACCCAGATCACCCAAATGAGTGGCCGACTCCGAAGCCGCTCCAGCGGCTGAAGTCGAGGACATCGTGCCTCAAATCGCACGATAATTTGACCTTCCAATATCGAATCGTCATTGCATGTCGAATAGACGATCGTGGATCAGTTTGCCAGTCCGTGCACAAGTGCCGCGATGGGTGGTCGACGACAGAAGGTCTAGTAACTTGGACGCCGGCAAGACTTTTGTAGTATGGAGTTGATGTCTACGCCGGGAGGAGAAGCAGTGGCGGATGAGTTGTCCCAGCTGTGAAAATGCGTTTGGGAAACGACAAACGGGTTGAGGTTGGTAAGAAAGATGAGAGAAGAAGGGTGATAGAAGCGAAGAATGTGGCAGTGGGACAGGTTGATAGATGTACTAGTCCGACGAAAGCCCGGTGGATCCCAGTAATTGGTGACAGTAAAAGGAAGGGACCAGTAACTCAAGTAGGGCCTCAATGATATGGTGCCTCATTCAGATGCTCACGTGCCGGACGACAGTACTGAGCCACACAGCCGAGGAGTGCACCGTAGGCAGAGTCCGTGGTAGGGTGACGGCCACTTTGGGTATCGGACTGTGTCTGGCGCAAACAGGCCGTTCGCTCGTGATAGCGGTAGCTGAAGGGTAAACGCTAACGACGAAGATGGAGGGAGAAAAAAGAGGTGGAAAGAAAACCGTTACGCAGGTGCATAGGCAGGATCAGATCGAATGAATGGAACGCTAAAAGCCGAGAAGTAAATCAAGCGCAAGGCCAGGAAATCGCGGGCCACGAAGAGACAGAGGGACAGACAACAAGAAGAAACGAGACACAAAGAGACTCGCCGCTATGGTACCCACTTTTAGCACGCATACAGTAGCCTGTCAAGAGCGGGAAAGCTAAACCCGGATCGTCAAGGGCGATGAAGGAATCAACTGTGCTCAGGGCTGCTGTGCTGTCAGGCAAGAGTCTTACTCGAGGCACAGCACACTATTCCGCAACACCAGAATGATAGAGAAAACTTTGGGCTGAGCTGAGAAGCTTACCACGAAATCGCTTGGATAAAGATCAGCGACATCCGCATACCGTTGCGTGCCGACTTACAACCAATCAAACCATTGGCAATAATTTGCCTAACCACCAAATCGTAAGAGCGTGTGAACTCTGCCGACCCTCATTCCTACAATATGCAACTATCTTTCGTAACAGCACGAAGAGAAAGTAGTTCAGGAATGATGGGCAGTACCTCGACAAGCTCTTTGGCTTCATCCCACGACCGTGGTTCGATGTGGTCAGATTGAGATGCGGTCGCGAGTGGATCTTGCAAGCTCCGCAACTGTGAAGGTTGGCGTTCAGCGTGCTCCTTGGCGCCAGCCGAAGCCATCCCTGCTTCTTCGCCTTCCGTACCTCATTATCAGGACAAGAAAGACAACATCTGTCTATGTTACACTTGAGCCATCGCAATTGATGCACTATATCTTTTGAGTCGACAACCCTTTGGTGTTCGGAATCCATCATAGCTCTACCAACAGCAACAGGGAGGAAAGGAATTTATCGATCATTAACACTGATTAGATGGCGAACGGCAGTAATAGTGCCGGTCGGGCTCGGAGTCCAGCCCATGCAAGCAGCATTTTATGGGTGCAACTCAACCTTTGCACCTTCACATCTCAGTCTGGCAGCTTCCCGAAGTCGATATCGGCCACAACTTCTTCATAGCTTGCCTTTCTGCTCACATTGCTCGGTAGTGGTGCCTTGTATAGTAGTCTGTCTCTGTCACAGTGTACGGTACGTAAATGACAAATTCTAGCTGTTTCAGGGAACACCCTACAGAGCCATGATGTGTGCAAGCTCAGCACATTTGCTGACGAAATGAGATGTTGCTCTCGGCGCAGGAGCAAGTCTTTCAGCACGTTAGAATTGACGTAGATGCTTGGCTGTTTCTGGAAGTGGCTCTCCTGTCACATCAGAAGCACGAGACGAGCGTACCTTACTCGTTTGAGCTTAGTGTAGTCGAAAGTGTGGCCAGCCCTTGCTTTGGCTTGTTTGTTGCGTGCAACGACATCACCCCATTGCAAATGCAGTGGTGCCTGCATCACTCACTGCGGCGTGTCGCTAAACTTCAGTAATATGGGAAAGCACACAGGCATGATACATTCGTTTCATCATGATCGTTTACTGGTATGGTACACATGATCATTGCCGAGCTATTGGACAGCACCAAGCTTTTGTGTTATCGCCTGCGTAGAAGCTCTAAGCTTTATGGCAGTGAGTTGGCAGCCTTCAGTGCTTACTAATGGTCGAACCGGGCCAGCGAAGCAGGTCAATAACAATTTTGTTACGTCCGTCGACCTCACAAGGCGACAGAAGTTTCATCCAGTCTCCATAGCAGGTACTAAGCGCGCTTTTGCCGAGACTGATGCTGAGGGTGGCGCGGCACAATTCAGTCGTCAGAATGATACAGAAATTCGAGCTAGCAAGATCGTCGAGTGCTCCGATGAGCATGTTGAGGAGGTTCAACCATATCGACCAGGCTCAACGCCTAGTGTGACGCAGCATCCTCTATTATCTCTTCGCCATCCGAGTTATGACCTGCCAAAACAGCTTGTCGAGAATTTTGCAGGTCTTGGTGTCCATGCTATCTATCCGTGGCAATCTTCATGCTTGATGCGGAGTGGTGTGCTTTCACAAGCCAAAAACTTGGTCTATACAGCACCAACGGGTGGCGGGAAGTCTTTGGTTGCTGATGTCGTCCTACTCAAGAAAGTCCTACAGAATCCTGCCAAGAAAGCACTTCTTGTCCTTCCTTATGTCGCCCTCGTGCAAGAGAAGACTAAGTGGCTGAGGAGGCTTGTTGAAGGTCTTCGAAGGGAGGAGTGCTCAGAAGGACCAGGCATGAACGCACAAAAGTCGAGGTCACCAGAAATCACAGTCGTATCCTTCTACGGCGGAAGCAAGAGCAAAGCCACATGGTCTGACTGTGATGTCGCTGTGTGCACCATAGAGAAAGCCAATATGCTTGTCAACTCTGCCATTGAGGAAGGCACTATTGGTGACTTAGGCATAGTTGTGTGCGATGAGCTGCATATGCTTGATGACGAACATCGTGGCTACATCTTCGAGCTGATGCTGACGAAGCTTATGTGTCTACAGCTAGGCATACAGATTGTGGGCATGAGCGCCACTCTCGCGAATCCTGAAGTCCTTGCAGATTGGTTGCGGGCAAAGTTCTTTGTGGCAAAATACAGACCTATCCCTATCCATGAGCATCTTGTCTATGAAAATACCATCTACCCGAGCGCAAATTCGAAGGAGTTTTTGAAAACGGCAAGTCAGCTCACCAGCAGCGATCCTACACAAAGGCCATCTCAGCCAACACGCATCATCGAAAAGTCGCTGTATCAGGAACTGTCCAATCCACTGACGAATGCAGTTGTGGCGCTGGCTGCGGAGACCGCTGAGCAAGGCTATGGAGCACTAGTCTTTTGCAATAGCAGAGCATCCTCGCAAGCTATTGCGTGTCTTATTGCAAAGACTTTGCATCACATTCCAGCGTCTGCCGAAGTCACGGAGCGTAGGATCGACGTACTTGCGTCTTTGCAAGCTCTACCAGGTGGTTTTGAGCCTCGTCTCTCGGACACGGTACCTTCTGGTGTCGGCTTTCATCATGCAGGACTGACAATCGAAGAACGAGATATCATAGCCGAGGCATACGACAATGGTACTCTCAAGGTCATCGTCGCAACATGCAGTCTAGCGGCTGGCATCAACCTTCCTGCTCGCAGAGTCATCCTTAATAGTGCAAGGATGGGTCGCGACATGGTCGGTCCGGCAATGCTTCGTCAAATGCGCGGTCGAGCAGGCAGAAAGGGGAAAGACGAGATTGGCGAAACCTTCCTCTGCTGCCAGAAAATCGAGCTCGAACCGGTGGCTGAGCTCCTTGAGGCAGAATTACCCGCAGTTATGAGCTGTCTAACTCCCGAGAAACGAGGGATCAAACGTGCAATCCTGGAGACAATCTCAACACGCATGATCTCGACCTATGAAGGCCTCCAAGAATATGCACAAAACTCACTCCTTTGGCACACGGCACCAAACCATAAGATGGTTCTCGACATGCTTGATGCTGCCATCGTCTCCCTCCTCAAAGACAAACTAATCGAAGTCACCGAATACGACACTTACGCTCCCACCGCGCTCGGCAACGCCATCGTAGCATCAGGTCTAACCCCAGAAGACGGCCTCTTCGTCCACGCCGACCTCCGACAAGCCCTAAGCTCCTTCGTAATGGACAGCGAAATGCACCTCTTCTACCTCTTCACCCCAATCCCCCACCAAACACAATCCTTCGCAACGACAAGCGAAGTCGCCTGGCCCACCTTCCGCTCCCTCCTCGAACAACTCGACGACCCATCCCTCCGCGCCCTCCGCCTAATAGGCATAAACCCAGCCCTCGTCAACCAACTCGCCAACTCCGGCCTCGACAATCTCCCCGAACGCACAGAAGACGAACTCCGCACAGCAAGAATCTACAGACGCGTCTACAGCACCTTCGCCCTCCGCGACATCTGCAATGAAACACCCATCAACACCATCAGCCTGAAATACAACCTCCCCCGCGGCACAATCCAGAACCTAGCCCAAACATGTCACGGCTTCGCAGCAGGAATGATAAAGTTCTGCCAGCGAATGGCAACGCCAATATCCCACTTTGCACCCGACCAGTCACGCAATCACGACGAGAGCACGATCGGCCCAGACGCACAGTTAATCGGCGCGGGAACACCAGCTCGACCCACCATCACCAACTCCGAAGCCAGCGGATTCAGCATGCTAGCCGCAGTCCTGGAACACATGCAAAGTCGTCTGTACGCCGGTGCCCGCGCGGACCTCCTCGAGATGGCACAGGTTACATTTGTCAAGGGACGGATGGCGCGCTTGTTGTATGAGAACGGGTTCAAGAGCGTCAGGGCGCTTAGTGAGGCGGACGCTAAGAAGGATATTCTGCCGATTATGATGGGGATAAGTGGGTGGAAGCCTAAGCAGATACAGAGGGACGTGAATAGGAGTGCGGCTGAGGAGGGTGATGCGGAAGCGGGCGATCTGTATGAGATGAGGAAGAGGAAGTTGGAGGAGAAGTTGCTTAGGAAGGCGGAGATTATGGTGAGGAGTGCGGCGGTGATATATGAGAGGGAGGTTCTTAGGACTGCTGATTTTGAGGAGTAGGACTTTGGGAATATTGGTGGAGATTTGGTATCTGGTATTGGGTGTAGATTATTGGTGTTGTAGGAACAGTGTAGGAAGCTTGAGGCAAACAGGGCTGCAGTGCCCAATGAAATTGTCCAGCCTCGAACACAGTTATCTGGCCTGGTGCTGACGGCCCTCGGCCGAAGACACGGATACCATCACCCTTTGCGTATAGATAAAGTCCAATCTGCGCCAGATGAACATTGTCTATGGCATGCCACTGGTTGTAATTCATGGATCCATATTTCTCATAATTCATTCAGACCTTGTCTTTTGCCCGGCTCACGAAGCCACCTTAGGCGCATACTTCGCCGCAGCCGTATCAAACAGACTCTCCTTCTCCGCCAGATCAACCAATAACTGGTGCTCAGCATCCCTACTCCTCAGCATCTCCGCCAGCTCCTTCGCCCTCTCACCCTGTCCCTTCCCAGTCACATATTGCAACACCAGCGCATTCGCAATAGCCTGCACATCCGCACTCTCGCTCTCAAGCGCCTGGTTTAGTGCGCTCTCTGCCTCCTCGTGCCGTCCCAGATGTAATTCAGCCACGGCTTGTGCCACCAGCGCAGTCGCGCTCTGCGTGCCGGGTGCACTCGCCAGTTCTTCGAAGACGTAGTATGCACTTTGGTACTTCTCTTGTCCTCCGACTCGGAGATGCGTCCATGCTTCTGCTAGGTTAACGAGGAGGCTATCTTGTGCCCATCTCTTCGCAGCCGCGACTTCCTTCACTGCTTGATCCGTCCGGTTCTGCTGTAGGTGGATCTGAACTAGTAGCCCCACCGCCTCGAGACTTCCCTGGTGTCTACCCAGTAGCTCCACGGCTTTGGCGTACTCGCCGTTGTTGGCTAGCACAGTCCCGGCACATATCTGCACTGTTGAGTCTTCTGAGTCTGAGCTATCCGCTAATTCTGTGGCTGTCGAGAGGTCGTTCTTCGCTAGCGCTACTATTGACCTTGACGCTGCGTCTTTGTTCTTTGAGAGGGCGGACACGACTTCTCGTGACTGGCCCAGGGCTATCTGGGCTCTGTACTTGAGTGTTTGTGCGAGGGGCTTGTTGTTGCTTGAGAGGGAGGAGGTGTCGAAGTCCAGGACTGATTGGTAGGCGTGCGTGTAGAATGCTGTGGTTATGTTGAGGAGTTCTGTGGCTGGTCAGCGTGCTTCCGGTTTGTGTTGGGCGTGTAGGACATACCACTTTCGCCGGAGAAGGGATCCATTGTGGTGTATTATGGTATAGTGGTAGCTTAGATTCGGACGGGCTGGTAACGACGAGATATCAAAGTCTGGGTAATTGGAGTTCACGGGGCGTTCGCCAGTTAGTATCAGGCTAGTTATCTCAAGTGCTTGTATCCAGTATTGCTGCGATGTGTACTTTCGAGATCTGAGCATGTGGTTCGAGCATTCCCAAAGAGGCAAGTGCGGCGAGGAGTCTATCGATATGCTCCTCGGCTGGGGAGTACTCCTGCTGTTGATAGCAACGGACTGAAGGGGTCAGCACATACCAAGCAGATCCATCCCATCACTTTAGGCCATCGAATTTGAGTTGAACGCGACTACAGCACACTTCCGAAAGTTCACATCAAGATGAAGCCGACCAAATCGATGTCTGGCGGCTTTCAGTTCCTTCATGGCGGAATAATCCTCGACTATCGAGCAGCACAGACCAAGTCAGCCATGAGCAGGCTACGAGCGAACTACCATCTTTTCCTCAAAAACCAGCCGAAGAAGCCTGAATCATCACGACGACATATGAAGATTCGGCCATGGAAGGCACCAGTTGTGAACTACTAAGCAGGGAAGGTGCGATTCGTGTGCAGCAACACATGGCAGATTCGCGGTCAATGTATGAACAGATGGGTGTCATGTTGGGCGCACAATGGCGTTCGGGTCGCACAGACAGCATATGCGGAAAGTCTTGATTGTCTAGATACCCACGGCTAGCAGGATATCTCAACTCACACCACTTCAACTTTTACCATGGGCCTTCCACAATCGCAGCTTAGCCCATGACATTCTTGTGCGGTCCATTGTACTGATCAAGTGGAACAGTATCAACCATACACGTCGATGCGAACCCTTCTGGATATCTGCCACCTGCCACTTCAGTATTGCTGATGGCTTTCCTGATCTCCTGATCCTCCTCCTTGCTAATGTTCACCTTCAACGATCCCATGTTCTCGTCAAAGTTCTTAGGCCTTGTCGTGCCTGGAATGGGGAAGATCAGAGGATCCGCGTTCATCAACCATGCTAGCGTCAGCTGTCCAGGTGTGCACCCCTTTTTGTCCGCAATCTGCTTCAACGTGTCCACAAGCTCCAAGTTCTTGTGGAAGTTCTCCTCGTTGAATCTCGGCGCGAACGATCGGAAGTCACCTTCTTCAAAGTCCTCGCGGGACCTGATGCTGCCTGTCAAGAACCCTATGCGGATATGTTAGCTAACCTTTGCCGGCACGACTGGTGTTGGGGCGTCTTCACCTCTTCCTAACGGAGAATAAGCAACGACGGCGACACCGAGCTCGCGACATGCTTGCAGTATGCCTTCTTGCTCAACCTCCATGGAGAATGGGGACATCTCCATCTGTACCGCGTCGATATGGGCAACCTTGCATGCTCTTCTGATCGTATCGGCGCTGACCTCTGACAGACCAAGATACTTGACCTTTCCTGCATCTTGAAGCTCTTTCATGACCTTGACCGTGATCTCAATAGGCTGGTCCTTGTCCGCTCTGTGCATGTAATAGAGGTCGATATAGTTCGTTTTCAGGCGTTGGAGGGACGTGTCGCATTGCTGGCGGATATAGTCTGGGTCATTGCGCACACTGCGCTCGCCAGTCTTGGGGTCCATGTAGTTGGCGAACTTGGTAGCCAGGAAGATCTTCTCTCTTGCGCCAGGATTTCTGAGATTGTCAGTACTTCGCCATCGTCCGCTTGGGGCCGGCAAAACGCAGGACAGCCTACCTTTCGAACCAGCTATAGCCATGTCAGTATTTCACTACCAGGGACAGAGGCAGAGACTGCCTACCTTCCTAGCAAGTCCTCGTTGTCCATGTACATATCCGCAGTATCCCAGAACAGCTCTCCACTCTTGTAGACATGGTCGAGCAAGGCGTAACGCTCCTCATCTGGCTTGGGCTTCCCATAGAAGGCTGAGAGACCCATACAGCCGAAGCCGAGTGCTGTTACTTCAGGACCATTCTTGCCTAGTTTCTTGGTGTCATGGGAGCCACCCAGGAGGCTGCTCACTTTCTGTGCAACTGCGGATGCCATTGTGGTTGTTCTAAAGTCAGGTTTCGCAAGTACAAGTGCTTTGAACGTGAGAAGAGCGAAGGCAAACTAGTCTTATAGGAGGAGACTCGTCGATAGATATGTCTTGGGGCAGAATCCCCACTCACCTTTATGTCCATTATGTCCATAAGGCATGAGCTCATGGCTCCATTTGCCCTGGTAGCTATCGCGATTCGTGATCAGCAACATGCTTTGCGATCATGTGGGGGTAGCGGAGGAAAGAGTCGAATCCCGGACATACGAAAACAGAGTTCTGGATTCGGCAATTCCTTCATCCGCAGCGAACCGTATCCCCGCCACTCTGCTAATCACCGATGCTTCAGCAGCTAGCCTTTCCATCGAAACAAACATAGCATTATTAGTAACTGGACAGGGACCACCTCCAGGAGTAGCATGAAAGCTCACAACGTGGTAGATACGCTTAATCATGACCGGCGGTCTCCTTGAGTCTCTACGGTGAGTGTCGCGACAACGGACCGTTTCACCGGACGAAAACGTTCACCAAGGCGTCCAAGATTCATTTGAGAAGTGTCTGGAGGGAGAAGAATATTAATCAGACCTGGCAACTTTCCAGCAGCTCTCGCATCAAGCTTTGCGGCCAGCAACCTTCTCGACATAGTGCGACAGGAAGATGAGACAGATGAGGAGTACTTTATGCGCTAACGCCGCTGATGAGGAGCAAAGATCTTTGGATGAGAGAGCTTATGAACTGAAGAGGCAGTTTCCAGAGAAGTATTTTCAGGAGCTGTCTGTTGAGAATGAATGGGTGACCAAGTCCAAAGCATATATCGAAGAAAGGCTGCAGCAGAAAGACCTTTGAGAAAAGATACTAGCAAGCTGCAAGCACAGGTACCATCAATCACACTTCTTCTATTGCCTTTGACTCAGTTGCTAAGGCAGCCTTTGCAACGTAGTATGGCCCTTGTGGTTTGCCCATGCCAACAATGCGCACCCATGTGCCAGGGCAACTGTGCTGCTGCAACCAGTGACGCTGGGCACCATCAAACCCAGGAGTTCTGCCTATACCGTCCCGGTGACAATTAGGAAAAGTACAATGCCAGATAGTCTTGATAACAGGGACGACCTCTTTGAAATCTTCTTCCTAAACCCTAACCCAGTCTTCTTTGCTGTCCCAACGGTATCCCTTCAGGCACGACCGCTCACAGCTGCATTCTCTTGCGTCATCAACATCGTTCAAGCACTGTTCTCGGCGGTAGTTGTATTTGCTGTGTGGATCCTTGACAATGGGAAACGAATCGCTGCATGACGAATTGCCATATCTATGAAGCTATTCCCCTTTGGCAAACAGCATGTCTAGCACCTATCCCCAGTCACCTCACTGTGGCGACCACGACTGAATCCAAGCAATACTGCTCCGAAGAATCCACGCTGCCAGATAGGCTCGTGATCAATCTCGCAGTCGGGGCAGAAGAACCTGGGCCCGGTGATATGGCGGTAGTAAAGTCAGTCCTTGGATTCCGTACAAAACGTTTGCCTTCGCGTATTGAAACGTTCTCGCCGGCATGACAGCGTCCAACGAGCTTCTCTGTCACACCTGATCCTTCAGATAAACGATTTAGGTCCCACGAAGCATACTGTCATATCTGTTGAGTGAAGGCACTGTCGTGGAACAGAATGTGTTTAACTATGCATTGGAGTTCGCTCTGAGAACGGTTGATTTGGCGGACGTACTTTGCCACACATAAATCAATCTGAGCCGAGAGCGGTGTTTTAACATACCAGAGCCCCATACACAACATTGAGAGGAGAAGACCATCGCATGCATAACGCACAGGATGCAGCTCCCCAAGAACTCACACCCACTCTTTCGGCTGCTTGAGCACTTCTAGCAGCTCTAGTTCTTTCTGATGAGTAGTATTGAGCTCATCTTCATCTAGGATGGGTTCGACACCAGTGCCGGATATTGGATGCATCTAAATCAGTATTAGCATGCTTCTCTTGCCGTATTTGGCTCAACTTTCATAAACCCATCTTGCGGAGAGCGGCAAGCTCATGAGGATGCTCTCGATTCTGGCTCCGGGTGTTCCTCGGTATCGTTAGCATGACTATGTGAACACGAAGGGGCCAATTTCAACTCACGTAAGCCGAAGCTGGTACCCCTATCATGGACAAGGTTGAATTCGACATATCGACCGCGGCGAAGCTGCTGCCATTCTTTCTGCTCTGGTGTGAACGGCATATCCTTTCTTCTCTTCAAGATTGGCAAATATGAAGGCAGAAACGACTCAAGTCCGCTTGCGCAGAACTGAAAGATCTCTTCTTGGGGATTCTTTGCAGAAGGCGCACTATTGGCATCTAGATCATCGAAGAAGATGCCGCCGATACCTCTCGCTTCGTCTCGGTGCGGTATCCGGAAGTAGACATCACACCACTTCTTAAACTTTGGGTAATAGTCCTTGTCGTGCTTGTCGCAAGCAGTCTTGAGGGTCTTGTGAAAATGCTTCGCGTCGTCCTCAAAGAGGTAGCTGGGCGTCAAATCTGTACCTCCTCCAAACCACCAGTTGTGTTTCGCCTGTCCTGTGGCATTGACTGGGTCTCGAGGGTCTGAGGTTTCGAAGTATCTGTAGTTGAGATGCACGGTTGGCGCCATAGGGTTGCGAGGATGTAGTACAAGCGATATGCCAGCAGCAAAGAAGTTGAGCTTGTCCACGTCGGATCCCACGAAGGACTTGTGATCAGCTCTCATCTTCTCAATGGCGGGTCGGTTGAGCTCTCCATAGACGATACTTGTATTGACACCCGCTTTCTCGAAAACGTTGCCTTCCTGCAATACACATGATATGCCGCCACCGCCCAGTTTCCTGTTCCATTCGTCTCTCTTGAACTTCTGTCCATCTATCTGTTCCAGCGCAAAGACGATTTTGTTCTGATGCTCCTGTATCAACTTTTCCATGCGCAACCGCATCGGGGAGTGTCTAGTGATCTGTGTCCTCCTCTTCGTTACTTCATCGACTTCAGCTAATGTTGCACTCTGAACGGGGGCTTCAGCTTGGGCCGGATCGCGAATGTAGTTGTAGGAAAGAGCTCCCAGCACTGCTATGCCAACGGCGACCTGCGCATAGGCATAATTCTTTCTTGCTGGTTCTTGTCGAGCTTGCGGAGGCTCAGCCAGTCGTCTCGAGCTTGCTGAAAGCCATCTTTGCTGAACAGGAATCCTTGAACCACATCTGCAATGCTTAAACGAGCGGACAGCGGGCCCAATGCTGCTGGTGCCCTGCTTGAAAGACATGGTGAACAAATGATCACGGTGAGAAGGGCATACAAGGTCAAATAATTTACAAGCTCATTTTATTCTCATGGCCGACGGTATCAGCTGATGGTGAGGGTCGGATCTCATGATGGGATCTCACCACGAAAGTCATGCTCAAAAATGTTCTTTGCAATCGGCCGAGGAGCTCCCCCGTGCTAAAATGTTTGACACGATTGCCTCTGCCAGCTGACTCATCGTCGCGGCTGATCACGCGTCAAGGTGGAAGTTGCAGCTCGAGGCGCAACTTCACTTATCGCCGCGTAGCTTGCTCGTCAAGTATCAGTATCAACCAAGAAGTATTCCATACCCCGACGAAGGACAAGACGTTATCCGTATGAACACGTAGAACCCGAGCGAAGCAATCACTGTAATGAGCCAGTTTATTGTCGCTGAACAAAGGGCCGCTAATCCACGTGCATTCACTCATTCTTCGGGCGCTTCGAGCTGGTTTCGTCGTTCGCCGCTCTCGTTGCCTCTCTTCCATTGTCAACACCGGATGAGCAATCGTAATAGTAGCCTTGCACCATCTCGTGTCACATCCCTAGGCCAAACAGTGGCCAAACAGAATTACTAGATTACAGAGATATCAGCTGCGGTACAAGTGACGTGGCATGTGAAGCCTGGCTTGGGGGTGACTCTTCTGGTTGCTGAGGCTGTTTGTCCGATTATTGGTCAGGTGCCATTATTTGCCTGCCGACGCAAGTGCACCGGCTGCGGGGTCCTTTGAGTGGTTCATTCATCAGTGTTGCCTTGAATCACCGCTCTTAGTCTTGACTACCTTACCACTTCCATCTCATCTTGCCTTCTTACACAATCATCCATCCGACTACATCGCACACACCTACAAATACCGCTACCCTTCGAATCATCCAACCACAACATCATCAAAGAATCTCACCTCACACCGCCAATATGCGATCCAAGTTTAAGGACGAGCACAAGCTGGAGAAGCGCAAGGCCGAAGCCGACCGCATTCGACAGAAGTACGCTGACCGTATTCCTGTATGTCGCTCGCCACTTCCTCGCTCATCACAGCAAAATCGCTAACAAGTCCTAGGTCATCTGCGAGAAGGTCGAGAAGTCCGACATTGCAACCATCGACAAGAAGAAGTACCTCGTTCCAGCCGATCTGACCGTTGGCCAATTCGTCTATGTTATTCGCAAGCGAATCAAGCTCAGCCCAGAGAAGGCCATCTTCATCTTCGTCGATGAAGTCCTCCCACCAACCGCTGCCCTCATGAGCAGCATCTACGACGAGCACAAGGATGAGGATGGTTTCTTGTACATCACGTAAGTTGCGTCAAGTATTGATGGATGAGCGATTACTAACATGTTTGCAGATACTCTGGAGAGAACACCTTCGGCTGGGAGGAGCTATAAGCGAATGATCATGCCTGCAATGCGATTGCCGAACGAAGGATGAACCAATGTATTGTGCTACGGAGTGGCGGGAATCAAGGCGTTTGGGATACATGAATTCCTACAAGAACACAACAGATCATAGCGGCTGAAGTCATAGCTGAGAAGGAAGACAAGAGTCTTGCCTGAATACAATGCTTGAAATGTGACGAGGCAGAATATCCGTGTCCGCGGGAATGTTGTGCATTGCAAATTATTTGTGGGTGGTTGACTGACCATACAGCAGAGCGCTAATACTACTTTCGACACAGCACTAATTGTTACTGTTCGCGGTTAACACAAGCTCGATCCTCGGAAGGCTTTGGGGCCATTTTGATGTCTCATTGCTTTGGTCAAGGCAGTAGCAGCTATGCAGGTGCGGTAGAGGAATATTTTGCAATGGCTGAAAGCCTCCGAGACGGCAGCTCGGTTTTGGGTCAACCACGAGTCATTATGGCTCGCAGTACCAGAATGAAGACTCTTTATATCTTGACTTTGGTCTCTACCCCGATGCGTTGACCATGACCCATAGCGAGTGGTTACTCACCCTGCTGTGCTTCATCGAGGGACATATACTTGACAAGACCTGGTCTCAACGCGGCACCACGCAGGTGCTGCCTCCGGTACGCCCACGACTATCACGACCACCACGTGAGCACATTTCGCAAATCTAGCGTACAACACAAGCCAATGTGGGCCGCGCCGCTTCACTTCTCGCGGTTTCTTCTTGCTTTCCTGGGCTCACCTGCCTAAGTATCAAGATCCCGACTGCTCAATGCTCAAGGGCCTTCCAAGCCCCTCGCCCCTAGCTCCTAGCATGCGCTCGAAACGCTTGCCGTGATGGCCCTCGCCATCGCCTCGCCACCCAGAGCCTAAGATATGGCACCATACTGCCATACCCACTTCGACCCCAAAGCGCACTTTCGACCTCAGTCCAAGAAGTCACAACAGCTCAGTTCCTGATACAAGCATATAATCCGAGCATCCTCATTGCTAACCAAACACCACGACTCGAACTAACGAACATCCTAGCACGCAGTATCTGATCCAACCATCCAATCACGAGGTCTAAAGGATAAAGCTCAGAGACAAGAGTAGCAAGACAAGCTGGTATAAATGCAGCGACCCTAGCGTGCCGATTCATGTTCCTAGGCAAGGAGAAGCATTGCCGGAGGACTTCTACTTATACGGATAGTCTTACTCCGCGTTTCTGAAGAGGGAGGTGGTTGTGTTATGACTGGTGGTGCTGCCGTTACTAATGCTCTGGTACGAGATGGGGTATATGGCTCCGGTATTGTAGTGGCAGAAGGGACGGGTGAGTGAGCGAGGAGTGTGAGCTTAATATGGGAAGGAAGTTGAAGGTGGAAGCGAAGGCTGAGGCTGAGATGGAGGGTAGCATTTTCCTCTAGCACCATATTCGCTGGAGGGACCATCATTCGGCCTACAGCAGTACGTTGAAAACCCCGCTTCCAGCAGGATACCTGTGGGCTAGGCGAGTACGATGAGCTTGTGCAGATGAATCAAGGACAGACGATCGCACGAAAAACCAACGCGAGCCGCAATGGCTGACTTCTTTCTGCAAGTGTGGTGGATTGACTTCTTGCATCGAATCTGCTATGGCACTTATTTTGCGCTATAGCTTTCCGTGGCATTTCCTCTCGTTCCATCCGATGCCTCTTAAAATACCGGCGGAGGTAATGTTGCTTATTCAGACGGTCATCAGCTCCATGTGGCGTACTGAGACATGGACGTCTGTTGTGGTGCTTTGTTGGATGATTTAGTGCCCTTCACACACATTCTTACTCCTCGTCATCCTCAGCGTCATCTCCACCGTCGCCGCCAGACTCAGCAGCCTTGGCCTTCTTCCTCCTCACACGACCAGGTCGCCCACCACCGAATGGCGAGGTAAGAGAGAAATCGATGTGCTTTTGGGAATCAAGTCGGACGACGAAAGATGGGACGTTGACGATCTGCTTGCCAACTCGGATGTGTCGTTGTCTGATCAGGACACGGGCGTGGTGGATGGATTTGGCAAGACCAAGCTTGTAGACGCAGGTCTGCAGTCTTCGCTCCAAGAAATCTTCGACCTTGAGGGCAAGCACGTAATCGAGCTTCATGCGGGATTCGTCGAGGACACCAACTCGGACTAGTCGTCGAATGAGGGCGTTACCTTCGAAGAGTCGCTTGGGGTCCTTCTCTTCGAGAGTCAGAAGTTGACTAGTACCCGTCAGTTTTCTGTATGCTGCTCGTGTGCGATATTTTTGCATACCGGGCAGCACGTCGAATCTTGGACAGAGTAAGCTGGACACGCCACACTTCTCGCTTGTTTCGCAGACCATATTCACCGACGATCTTAAGTTCGGAGTCGCTATTGAGGCGTTAGATGGTAACCATAGACTTGAGCAGAGACAAGCTGCTGCTCAGTGGCCTGGATGAACGTACAGACGAGCGGACTCGAATGCTGCATTTCAGTTAGTATGCGACTGCTCTCCCTGTTATATTGGTGTCTGCTTACGTCTTCGAGGGACCTTGTAGGTCTTTGAGTATGATCTGGGAGCCATGACTGCGATTGTTGACCTAGAGATGTCGACCGCAACAGATATCAAGAACAATTTGCGATCATAAGAGGGAAGTTTGCGGAGGAAGCCGCCAAGACACTAGTGTGTGCGCTTGGCGGGCGTCGCACCTTCCTGCGCATTTTTGACACCACGAAGACGAGCACCACACCGAATCTCAGTCCAGCACAATTGTCCTTCACCACATCGCATAGCAGTCAAGATGGGTGCCTCCCGTGGTCTTCGAAGCGGTACTCGCGTATGTACAATATGAAAAGATGCGACAACCACAAAGCTAATATGAGCGCAGTATGCCTTCTCACGAGACTTCAAGAAGAAGGGCACGATCAACCTCTCAACCTACCTCCAGCACTACAAGTGAGCACCCGCAAAAACCCATACTCTGTTAGAAAGGTCATCAGGACACAAGATCTAACATGAGTCTTTTTCCACCATAGGGTTGGCGACATCGTCGATATCAAAGTCAACGGTGCCGTACAGAAGGGCATGCCATACAAGGTCTACCACGGCAAGACAGGTGTCGTCTACAACGTCACCAAGTCCGCAGTCGGCGTGATCATCTACAAGAAGGTCGGCAACCGATACCTCGAGAAGCGAGTCAACGTCCGAGTCGAGCATATTTCGCGATCGCGATCGAGAGAGGAGTTCTTGAACAGAGTCAAGGACAACGCCAGAAAGAGGAAGGAGGCCAAGGAGAAGGGTGAGAGTGTGCAGCTGAAGAGACAGCCAGCCATGCCGAGGGATTCCAGGACTGTCGCCATGGAGAACATTGAGTCGCTGAACCCAGTGCCATATGACACCAACATCTAAGCGATTGTGGTTGGCTTATGGAGGTTTGCGTTACTCGGGGTCCGAGAGTCGATCGAGGTTTTGCGTTGCAACGACGCTCAACATCAGCAAGTGTGTCAATGAGCACGCTGCTCCATATATGATACCAGTGTCAAGCAGAAGCAATAATTGCGACAGTCATTGACCGTGGCTGGGGAGGCTGGAGCAAGAAGGATGAGATCCACGTTGAATGAATACCAATCTCATGCCGTTCGACACTGACGCCTTTTCTGTTTCAACCTATGCACCATGCCCAGCTCGTGCCGTCCTGTACGACCGGAACCAAAGTATACTAAAAAAAACATTCGCACAAACGCCATCCGGGTATCTTTCGTGTCATCGTGCTGCTTTGCTCATTACTCCTTGTCCAATTCCAAAAGCGCTTTGCGCAAGACAAGCCGTGACTCCCAGCTCAATACCTCCCCAGCATCGGTTTAACCTTATACACCTAGCAGTCCCTTCATCACAATCTCAGAGCTCTTATACCACCTACCCTGCTCCTCCAACAGATCCCTCCCACCTTGCTCCTTCGTGCGCTGCGCATCCCGCACCAACTTCGTAATCTCATTTCTCCTCTTCTCAATTTCCTCTAGCTCCCTCTCCGCCTTCTCACAATCCCGCACCTTACCCGGCATCTCCTTCTCAACCTCACTAATCTGCCTTGCCAAATCCTCATTCTTCCGCCTCTGCTCCTGTAACAACCGTTCCGTCTCCTCCAAAGACAAATCCATCCTCGGATCCTCACTCCTCTCAACCTCCCCTTCCTTCTCCGCAAGCTGCCGCCTCAACTCCTCTACTTCCGCTTCCAACCCCTCAACTTCACCCGGCAGAGTCTCCAGCAGCGCAACAGAAGCATTCACACCATCGTACTTCTCAGCAATCTCTCTCGCTAATTCCTCCATCTCCTGAACAAGCGTCTCAACGCCCAACTTCTTAGCCTTGAGCTCGCTTTTCATGACGGCTAGTTTGTCCTCCAGTGCTGCGTTCTCGTCGGAAGTGGCGAGGATGGGCGGCTCGCCGGCTACACTGCGTATGTACTTCTCTTTTGTGACTTGTTCGAGGTAGCTGAAGCGGAGTTTGGAGAAGAGGTCGCGGTAGTGCTGGAGGTCGGCGGAGAGTGTTGAGGGGGATAGGGAGGCATTTTGGTGGTCTGATGAGTCCCTTGAGCTGCTGTTTTGTGATTGTGAGTGTGGTTGCGATTGCTGTTGTGTCTCTGGGGCTAGTATTGGTTCTGCTAGGGAAAGGATGTTGAGAGGAGCATCTTTGCGTTGGGTATAGATCTCGTTGAGGAGCTGCGAGGGGTCAGATTGCGCCATGACTGTTGGGTTCGTCGTTGGAGGGTTGGTTTGTGTACTGTCCGCATCGCGAAGAACTCTAGATGGCTAGATTGCATTCGTAGATGCAGTGCGACAAGAGTATTGCCTATTTAGGAAAGACGACAACATCGCGTCAGCCAAGATCTGGGCCTTTTCGGCGGCGCCAACGGAGTATATGAACGTATCATTCTTATTCTTGTTTGTGCTTACATACATCTAACAACGTTCGTCCCTACTATGACCAGACTCGCGGTGTAATACAGAGCTACACTTCGCCCGACGGCAGCACATTCAACAGTTCAGTGTCGACCGCGACTTCCAATGATTCGATAACGATTGGTCTCATCCTTGATCTTGCGGCAAAGAAGAGATTGTATTGAGCAATCCATGCTTCTTCGGCTACGGAAGCTCACCAACAGATGTTAGGGCATCAGACGGATGACGACGTCTGCAGGGCGTGTCAACATATGACTCTGAACTTGACTGTCTGTCAGTCGTGCTCAGTCACTCCGATGCTCTCGATTGAACATGGTCCACCTAAGCGGTAGCAGTGGGTGCTGCTGTCGCACCATAGGTTTGCAGATCGTATGTTCGGGTTGTGGATGGGGTGACCGATGGGCCCGCTACAGAATCAATTTTCTGTCCGACGATTCCTTGTTGACATGTGAAACCTGCCTGCATGATCAATTCTCTGTTCGGTGCTTCGGGATTCCCGCTACACACGACGTACGATACGTCCGTGAGCTTTCGCATGTCAGCAGATATGAACAAGAGGCGCGAGGAGACCTGAACTCACGCAAATGAGCGCGCCTAGGGAAAATCCTTCACATGCTTTTGCAGCGTATGGATCACCAAGGCCTTGTGCGTGAGCAGAGAAAATACCTGTTCCCACAAATGCCAGTATGGCTGCGATGTACTTCATGGCTCTCCTGTAAGTATCTAAGTGTGGTTACTGAGCAATGGAGGGAATCTGTCAAAACGGTGAGAGAGTGTACATCTACCGACTCATGGCTGTAGGTTCGAAGTTCGGGATACAATGGTTCGAGAAACTGACAAAGAGTTCTGTGCTTCCGGCAATATAGAGGAACGGTTCGTCCTGGGGATCTTTTGTGTCAGAAATACAACAATGCGGAGACCATGAGACTGCCGGATGCTTGTGCAGTGTGGTAACTTCTCGAAACGGTCGCAATCTTCTGCACCAATGCCATTGACGACCTAACACAAAGCTTGATCACACTATCCATGAATCAGCATGCCCACGATCCCGCTGTGGCAGAACCGACGCTGACCTTGTTCCAACTCTGCTTATCGGACACGATACTGGATCTGTACACGGGAAGCAATGTCTTTATAGTTGGTCGTCGGTGTGTGTTAGCTTCGATGTCTCAAGCTGTTGTATTCCTTCGAGCAGTGAGCACTTGACCAGGTGCTCTGGAGTTGCACCCAGCAGCGCTGGACATAACATACAACTAGTACATCAACAGGCTGGCTATGTTATTGCTTGGGTCTCACTTACGACACTAACAGAAGCGAAAATGCACAGAACAGGAAGGACACGCCACAGTTTAGCCGCTTGTTGGCGAACATTCTTCTCATCACTCTCACCAAGCTATGATCGACAGATGTCTTGGGCAGAAGAAGGAAGAGCGTTGGCACGGCCATGACTATCAATGATTTCAAGCCAGCAACAATACCATTCACCTGAAATTACCCTGATGTGTGCCCTTCGCTTCCAACATTGCTCGTTCAGGCGGCGGCAGTCGGAGCAGCTGTTGCACCATAGCTCTGCAGAAAGAAGTCTCTTGTTGTTGTGGCGACTCCTTCAACAATGGCATCTTTCACCTGCCCAACGATACCTTGTACGCAGCGCGAGCCAGTTGGAACCCAGCCCCATGCATTGCTTGTGCCGCATTGAGCAAAACTAACGTCGCTCAGCTATTAGAAGTGAGTAAGTATGATCGACAGGATAACATGCCTGACTTACACAGATGATGGTGTCTGCAGGGAAACCTTTACAGGCTGCGTTAGCAGCTTCAGGGCCAAAGGCTTGTGCCTTAGCGAAAGAGATGCTTGTGGCGGCAAAAGCTAGAAGTGTGACGAAATACTTCATGTTTCTATGGTAATTCCGTACGTCTGTGATTAAGATGTTGTATGATTGACCTTTGTAGGGAGATAGTGCACCCGACGATCAACTGCTCTAGTTCCCGAAGCTTGCAATATATCGACATGGGAACTCCGCTGGGGCGCCAAAGAGTCCTGTGCGTTCAGCAACAAAGAAGATAATTGCGTTCGGCATCCAGATGCCCCAGAATGGCGCAGATGCAAGGATCACAAGCCTACAAAACAATGGGCGCTTTCTCTACACGAATACAGCTATCAATAGCCTTGGTCTCGACTCGACGGAGCTTTGAGCCAGTCGATTACTTTGTTTCTCGAGGACGTGTCAGCATAATGTCAGGAGCAATTACCAGAAGTCACCAGAAGCATACGGTTTGATATCTTAGGCCAAGCGGTGCATTCGTGAGTCTACGAGGCTACCAGAGAGTTTCAATTCCGAATTTAGGGAGTATGCCATTGCCTGTTACTTGTGCGTCCATCCAGCAACGTTGCTATACCAAGCAGAATCCGGTAATGTACTCGCCTCCTGCTACAAGGCTTCCTAGGTTGCTTGTTGTCGTGCATCGCTCGCGACCTACAAAGCAGCAGTGGGTGCTACTGTCGCACCATAAGTGTGCAGATCGAATGTTCGAGTCGTGGTGGGCGCCATGCCCCATATCCCATCTACTTGCTTCCCAACAATACCTTGCTCGCAGCGATAGCCGTCCGGAACAAAGATTTCATTCGACACGACATTGTCCTTTCCCGAGCAATACGCATAGGAAACACTGGTTAACTGTTATACGTTAGTAAACACGACCGCGAGAACGGGGGCTTGTATAACTTACACATATTGTGACCCCTTCGGGGAAGCCTTTGCAGGCCCCGGCAGCAACCTGATTGCCTACACCCAGGCTCTGTGCGTATACGGTGAGGATATTTGCAGCAGCAAGAGCTAAGATTATAGGACAATATTTCATCTTCTCCTTGCGTATGTTGAGTCGCGATTCCTATCTGCAGATGCTTGACTGATAGTAGTCAGTATAGGGACAATCTATTACTCCACCGGTGAGGTGCAGAAGAGCTCGAAGCTGACTGCCGTAGACCTGAAGATGTCTGTGCCCGTTGCACAAAGAATGACCGCACACGGCGAGAACGACTGTCGAATCCTCGAGAGCAGAGGCCAGAGCACATCGAACAATGAACGCCAAGTTTCTTTTGCTCATGCCTTCTTTCAACACTGCGTCCTCCGTTGGCAAGCCCTCCGTGTCTGGCTATTCTTCACGATCCTGCTGCATTTGCTTACATCAGCCCACTGCTGCTTTATTCCTTCAACAAGCTGGACCTCTTGCTTCTGATCTACGATGAAACAAGCACCTAGCCAAGCAGCACGGCCCAACGTTGCTACTCGAGCTACTCGTAACAACGGCGCGCTTGCAGACGGCCGTGCTGCAAACGACATTGGTCCTATACTCGAAGGTCTCGCGAATGAGCCTCGGCGCACAAAACAGGTCACTAAGAAGAGCTCAACCGCAGCAACGATTGGCACAAGCAGAGTAAGCAAGTCTGAGAAAGAGAAGAAACCTGTCAGGACTGGGCGGTCCAAAGCAACTTCGAAGACTCTCGCGTCTCAGACAAAGTCCGGCGGTCCAGTCCCGAACCGGCAGTCACCCGACCGGCAGCATGAGCCGGAAAGAAGCCAAGGTACTCCAGCGAGGAAGCTGCTCCTGGTCGCAAAGCAGCAGAACCTAGTCTGACAGGCATCCCAACCGAAATACGCGACAAAATCTTCCGCGAGCTGCTCCAGGGTGATGACCTGCTACTTGACATCCCACTAGCCATTGCAAAAGATGACGACGCAAACACAACGATTTGCTTGCCTCCAGAGCATGCCGCTAACCTTCCAGATGATGACGACGATTGGGCCGGACCCTGGCAACAGTGGAAGAATCACCTTCGGTACAAGTTGCATCCACAGATCTTGTCGGTCTGCAGATTCCTAAACCAAGAAGGCACACCGCTCCTCTACGAAGGCAAGACCATAGGCGTCACCTTCCTCGAGATGTATCCCGACGGGACCTACCCACCCACCAGGCTGCTCTCAAGAACATACTGCGCCGGTGTCGTCTCCAAGGGAACCGGCCTGCGCAGAGCATTCAAGCGGTACCCCGCTCTACGCAGGATCCGCAACTGGCAATATCGGATTTACCTTGGACCAGGAAGCGACTGGGGCCGGTATGGGCGGCCAGTGTCAGCGCCACCATACATCAGCCGGCTGACCGACGACATCGAGCAGCTCTGCCACATCGAAGGTGGTATTAGGAATCTAGAGATACACTACATCGATGCTGCCATAGTCCCCAACACAATCAGTAACAGCGCTCGTCTCACTCGGAACTCACGCTACAAAGAGATGTTGGGTCCCTTCCACAGACTTCACTGTGAGAATTTTGGTATCGTTGGATCGATGCCACAGCCCTATAAAGACCTCATCACGAAATACACCATGCTGAAACAGACAAAGTCCCTTGAGGACGTATGGGCTGCCGCAACGTCGATCTACAAGAAATACCAACGGTCATTCCGAATATGTCGCGCTTGTCGAGCTATTGCGTTTCCGCAGACGAAGCCTGAAACGCTCGATCATTGGCAACGTGTTGGTCGGCATAAGATCATGAAGGAGGACGACCAGTCGGTATATATTGATATTCAGTCTGGAAACATAGTCCATTTTGATATCGATGGGTTTTACCGGAATGGCAAGCAATATGTGAAAGAGCTTGTGGAAGGTGCAGAGGGTTCGGTAGCTTGTGAACACGTCATAGAGTTTGGTCCAGTGCCAGACTTCGCGAAGCATAACAGAGAGGTCTTGGCGAGGCTGAAGGCGGATGTGAATCGGTGGCTGGATGAATGTCCGTGATCCCCTAGTACAGAGTCTGTGGCGATTGCCAGATACGAAGCTCTGAACATCCCTTCCTCCAACGATATGATCTGGGCCGCGCTGAAATTAGAGCCTGAGTTTGTAGCGTGCAAGTCTGTCGAATCTTGCCTGCGGCTTGCAAGATTTCTTCGATGTGGCGTTAAAAAGGTATATATACTACATTGGCACAATTCTCCTTCGTAATCGACCATAGGGCATGGAAAATAGAGGATCCCGTTCGATCTCCTGTACTCAAACCATGCGCCGACAGGTCAGTAGTCAGGTTGGAGACAACTGGTGAATCCCTGCTGTTGATTGTTTTTGTCTTTTTGACCTCCTTAAAGACAGAACTTCGAGATGAAGTTTTGTGTTGTTTTGACATTGATTTCTTGATTGGCAGGTGCGAGACGAGTCGGTCCTGCCTGCCTATTTGGTTTCTTCGTCGCAGTCGACACAGGAGAACCTGACTCAAATTGAATATAGCCCTCGTTGGACACCATAGGGTCTCTCACAAGGCATCCCTTTCGGACCAAGACAAACTCACCAGCTGAGTGACCTCTGACCAGATCTCGGGTGGCACCAGGTACCCCAGTAAAGCAACCGAGCTCCCATAGTGCTTCAGCCCGCAGTTCCTGCAACATAGATTCTTCTTACAACAGAAAGGCCTTGACGAAACACCGCAATCCGTGCTGTTTGTGAGAAGTCTTACCTTTATACTTTGCAACGCAGGAGTCGATACGGGCTGTAAGCTCTGGTGTCTCGAGTTCTTCGACTTTGCAGGACGTACAGGTTTGCCTTGCTCAATGTCCTCTTTCTTAATGGTGTCAGCCACCGTTTCGTGAGTTCCTAGGATCAGCTACGACTTACTGAGTCATCCACTATCGAGTCCAGAGCCTGTGGCAACTGTGCTTTCAACAGGTCAATTTCTTGGCGCAATCTTTGATTCTCAGCAGCCAGAGTCAGCTGCTTCTTTGGAAGAGTGGCGGTCACTATCGGAGAGCGCTCTTATCATGTTTGAGACCCGTGCTTCAAAAAGCGATAACGCGTTCTTTGCTTTTTCCTCGAGGAAGTTGCGATGCTAAGAAATATGGAGAGCTATTCAAGTTGCTTCAACTTGGGCTCTCGGTGGCAACCTCCTTGAGTAGTATTCGTGATGGCTGTTATGAATGGTGTAGTACGTCTCTAGAATGCGCGGACGAACGACGCTGTGATGACACCAGCAAACATGTCCGTTCCACACAAATCTCTGATACTGCTTTTCTCAGCTCATCGATTATGACTCCGTAGCAGCGTTCCCAGCTGACCGGGCCAGATTGATACCCTTTTCTCGTCGCGTAAAGCATCGAAACTTGTGATGTATTCCTCATTCAAGTGGGCGAGGACATCCTTGCTGTACAGGATGCAGGAGCCACTGCGTTCGTTGACGATGAGTAGACAATGTTCAGAACCGCATCGTGGTAGCCAGTTGACGAGCGCCCTGGTTCGTGTTTGTTCTGTCCTAGGTGGGAGGTCGGCATACTATCTGCTGTCGATGTTGCGATTTAGTAAGACTGGATTTAGTATAAGCTGTTGTTTGTTAGTCTTGCGAGCCGCGACGACATGCGGACCTGTTGCGCGAAAAAAAACCCATGTACATTGTGCCACACGCTTCAAGCTCTTTCATGCATCCAACTACTCCCTCCCACTTCCTCTCCGACTATTCGACCGCTTTACCAGCCCCGACCGCCCAGCATTATCGCTCTCCATACTCGTTCCGATTCCTGAATCCTGCGCCCGCTGCCTCTGTCTAGCCTCGTCCTCCATCCTCTTCCTCAGCCTAGCATATTGCTGCAACTCATCCTCACTCTCCTCTTCCTCATCGTCCGCTTGCTCTTCGGGCTCAGCACCAGCAACCACGGCCTGATCCTGCGATGCACTGGAAGCAGGCTGGGATGTCTGAGGCGTGAATTCCTCCTGCTGCATATGTGGACTGGTCCAATTCTCCCTAAAATTCACGGTCTCGTTCTCTGAGTTGTCGGTGATCTGTTTCTGTGTTTTGTCACTCTTGTAGTCGCTTGTTCGCAAAGGGTCGGAGGTATCGCCTTCTTGCTTGATCTTCGGCTCTTGCTTGACTAGTTGCTGATCTCCTGGTGTGCTGAGCAGGGTCGCTATCACTGCCCAGACTACCGCCAATGTAGATATTGACACGGTATAGAACAGAGTCGTGAACGCAGCAAACGCCAGCATGCGGTGGTTGTAGATCAAATATCTCAATCCATGGAACCGCACTTGGAACACAAGCTTAGCACTGTAGATATGCAGCTGCGGTGCCGCGCAGGCTTCTTTTGCCATAGCCAGCGCAGGCGGTCTCTGTGATTGAATCTCGATCTCTGCCGTACTTGGTACATTATCCTTGCCTCTTGCAAATACCACCTCTTCAAACATTGGTATGTTCAACGTCACCGAGTCGGAGTCGTGGAAAGACAGGATGTGAAGAGGTAGATGAACGAGCTTGGAGATGAGACCTGTCGTAGTAGAAGCATACGGCATGATCGCTGGCCGCCTCGATCGGTGTAAAGCTGTGCTGGGTCTTTGTTCTTCCAAGTTCAATGTCTCGAGCACTGATGCGGCTATGTTTTCTGGTTTGCCTCGTAGGGTGAGGTCAAGCATGAAATTGCCGGCTGCTAGGTTGACTGGATCGCGGGGCATATGAAGGACTATCGAGACATCGTACGGTTGTTGTGAGATGAGCGTGTTCGTGTTGAGAGACACTTCTGCTCGAGGGTATGTGTCAACGCCATATTGTAGGTGTATTGGCCGCTCAAGATCCGTCTGAGGGATGTAGCTGTAGTAGAAGAGGCCAAAGGCGGTGGTTGAGATCGAGAGCAGGATGAACGAAGTGGTGAGGAAGAGGATTGTTGTAAGGTATGCTTTGATGGCGGTCGGTGTGATCAGAAGCTGGAAGGGATAGAGAGCTGCTTCCTATCTCTGTCAGCCATGTTGCTGTCAAGATTGTGAGGTTGCTCACTAGTGCTTTGCCTAAGACATTGTCCTCGTCGTTATTGCTATCGGTCCAACCGATAAGCCCGGCTACGCCAGATTGCTCGAGCGCTTCTTTCAGCATATCTGACTCTCAATCTTGGAAGCATACAGCTCTCATCTTCTCATGGTCTCCGTGCCTGCAAGGTCGTCAAAATTGTTATGCGCAAACGAGACAGCATTCATTTAGGATGACGTAGATTCATCTTTTGCATGTGAAACGAGATACAATATTCCAACTTGCTGGCATGGTGTGAAATGAATAGGACATCGTCGCTTGTCCATTTGCGTTCTATCGATGATGTCTGGATTTCGATGAGGCAGCATTCAACAAGATCATGCAAGTGGTCGTCGTTCTACACTTCCTGTATCCTGCTATGATCTTCCCAATTTTGCTCTCCCTACGCTGAATACCTATCTATCAACCATCGTTCTCGTATTTTGCTACTTCTTCCTCAATCGCTCGCACAAGGCGAGACAAAATGATGAAAAAGAGAATTTGCTGCAGAAGGTGGAAGTGTAAGACCAACGCAACAGTGACTCGTCCCATGTACAAGTACAGAGGGGACTCGTCGATTTGCAAAAAGTCGTTAACCATATAAAACACTCCATAGAGTGATTACAGCGGTTAAGCTGTAAAGAACAGATACTACTGTAGGGTTGTTAGCAGTGCCAGTGTTTGAGGTTTCTCGATGTACTGACCACTTGATCTGTCGAGGCGTCAGCAATGTCGTCGTTGTGTTGTTGAGAAGGTCACTGACCTAAGCCAAAAGGCAAACTAGAAGGTAGTCAGTCATCATGGTCAAAGGTAGGGGTCGATTGGGTAAACTGACGAGAGCTGAAGGAGAGGTAAGAAGGGGAGCAAGATCGCGAGAATATGTAGTAGAATTTCCTGCCAAGCCACAGATCAAGCTAGCACGAATAAGGCATGGCTTGATCTTGCTGTTACGTTGCACGTGCGATTGTTCTGTGGGCCTCAGGCTGTCAACACTTTCACACGCCAACAACATATTGATCACGCATTTTGCGAGTGAAAACACATACTCCGGAGGAAGGACTCCGATGTCGCAGTCGACTTGATCATTGGTTGTTGCGAGATGTTTCATTCCGGACGACAAAGTCTACGGGTAATCAGCGTGGACCTCGAGCGTAGTCACATCCTCCTGCCCCTCTCGTAAGCAAGTTCGCTGTGCCATCTGCTCATGTAGTCTTCGTCCAAGCTTAAAGCCTGTCCAACTTGCCTTGTCCTTGCTTAGCCATTCTTACTTGCATCGGCTGAATACCGTTCCAAGAGGATGTGTCAAATCTGGTAATTGTCAAGTGACGGTGCGTCTGATTGTCTTTATCAGTGAGCACGTTCACGCCAGATGGACCTCTAGATCAAAGTCAAACTTGCATAGCAGCCTCGAGACTTGACCTGGGCATCTGACCATCTTATGTACATCAGGAGCTCAATTCTAATTTGTGCGCACCAACAGGAGCCGCAAGGTGTTGATATGTATGCTTGTAAACGTGTAGCTCCAAGTAATACTTCTTCGGCCTGCATGACTCTACCTACGCGCTCTGAGATATGTGATGGTATGTCTCTTCCTATCTTCGCTTCTCATGCACTGTCAAGGTCATGGTAGAGTCTCACAGCGGACTGCCGATGCCATAGCTTGCCTGAACGTTGACTCGTCTTCCAGCTCTTTCTCAACTAGTTTCGTTGCTTCTAAGTCGAGACCCTGTTGCGGGGATTGACTGGGACTTTGGGAGGAAGTTGTTGAAGGCATGAGGGCCGCAAGGTTTCCTGTGTCGCAGTCATAGAGGGTTTCATACGAAAGCCCATCCTTCAAGATGAGCACGTTGTTCGCCGCAATCCATATTCCATGCGAGTCATCCTCCCAAGGTATGAAGTTGATGTAGCGCTCCAATACCGTCGCTCTAACCGCATCGACCTTAAATCTCTATGGTTCTGTCAGCGGTGCGCAAATCACGATAGGGCTGTCCACTTACGTATATGCAAGGAGACCCCCACGGTCCAACAAATGTCCACATGATTCGAGCTCTGATGGTGAATGTGACGGTACAGGAAACGCTCGGCCCGTTATATGGTGTAGGCAGATAAAGAAGGTCGCTACCATTGCAGCCGTTGAACATGCTCTTCACTCGATCGCAATGGAACCAATCTTCTTTGCCACGTAACATCGACGCTAGATCGTCTTGAGTATAGCAATTGATGAACATAGTTGGACCAAAGAAATCAGCAGTCTGGAGATTGGGAAGCGACCTTCGACATGTCTCGTAGTTGATGGGCTTGTCGCTAAGTAGTGTGTGAGCACCTCTGCAGAAGGAGGGCAATGGTGGAATGTCGTCGCGAATGAAGGAGACAACGGTGAGTCTCTCGTGTAGCACTGGCATTGCTTCAAGTCGCAGCTGCTTGTTAAGTTGAAGTATTATCATCATAGACTTTAGCTCATCATTTGCGCGTCGCTCCATAGAATCGACGGGACCATGAAGGGTCGTGTAGCATGTAGCACCATGGAAAACGTGTTTATAGACCTGAAGTCGCAATTCTGGTGTCATGCCCAAAAGTGCGGGTTGAGCCGGAGTCAGCGCCATGATGGGGGATGATTTCGAAAATGCGTAGAGGGATCCGACAAAGGAAAGGTTTGGTTGCGATATGGAAGATGTGACCGGTGAGGTGATGGTCGAAGTGTCAGTTCGTGTCGTGGGTAAGTGAATAATATGCCAGCACGAACGCAAAGGTGGACGGACCTTCGCATCGCAATGGCTGATATTCTGTGCACCTATTCAGTTCCAGCTCGAATCTGCCGAACAATATTACGATGCTTGCTGCGTATGAGGGAAAGACGTCGGTCTTAAGGATCGCGTGGCTATTCGGTCGCCCTGTTATCTCGCGTTCACCATCGTACTCTTGTCTACGTGCGATCTTTCTTCAATCTATCCTCATTTGCTCTTCTGTTTCACCACTATCTGTGGTCTTCAACTATCAAATATCGGCCCAAAAGCAGGCACCCCTTGACTTTCGAGCCCAGATACCACATTCGCCGTCACTTTGGCATTGCTGATCACGAAAACAGCCTCAATATTGCCTTCCGTGTAGATATCCATGGCAAGCGCAACAAGATCGGGCCGCCCACTTTGCTGTTTCGTATCCCATATGACTGCATCTGAATCCGCCTTCAAGACCATTCCCATAATGTCGCTTCCGAAAGTGTTCTGAGGGTCTGGCGCACTCCAGAGTATCCTGACTTTCAGGTCCGGTAGTGTAAGTAGACCGAGAATAGGCGCAATACCCGATCCTGTGCCAACACAAAGAATAGTGCGGAACAACTTCGCCATATATAGCACGCCCCGTGCTGGTCGTCCTCGAGTCCAGAGAGTCGTCGGTGGATTGTCTATAATATACGATGTCCAGTCTCCTGCTCTCGAGACAAGGACCGAATATCCTTTGGCGTCTTCGTTTGGGATTGAGGCGAAGGAATGCCATTCAATGAGTGGGTTAGTGGAGAAACGTGGTGTCTTGCAAGGGCCGACGTCGGCGTAATCGAAATAGAGACGTACGGCGTGGCTGGATAGTGGTTCTGCTTTGACATTCACCCTACGAAGTCTAAGCCATGGAAGCGCGATCGATATGGTGGTTATGGATAGGAGGAAAAACGCGGGATTGAGGTAGAACAGCTCGTCCAGACTTGTGCTGGTATCCTCCCGAGAATCGAAAACGTTGTACATTGTCAGGAATGCCCAGAAGCAGAGGAGCAGCAACCATCCAGCAAATCGGTGCATTTGCTCCCAGAAGTTGTGGAACTTCGACCTGATCGAAGGAATCGAGAAAATGAGGATCTGAAGCAGCAGAATGTCCATCAAGGCGCATAGGGCAATTGTGGCCTTCATTTCCGCGTCTAGTGGTTCATTTCGTGATCTCTGATAGGTAGCTGCAATGTTGAAGAACAAATACCATACTGCAGCGGCAATTCCAGCGCCGCTATGAATGCCTCCAAGGTGGTAAAGCTTCGCCGCATGTTTGCGTAGCCACAAAGGTGTCCAGTGTGGTATTTCACCAACCAACCAGAACAATGCGTTGATGATGTGGTCTTGTCTAATAAGGACGGTAATTGCGATGTTCGCAGCGACTGCATTGAGACACACCATTGGCTGCTGCCGTCCTCCACGGGATATTTCATATATCATGAAACCAAGATTCGGCAAGATCACAAGAGCCGAGAGTCGGTGGTAAACGGTGAATCGGATTCCCAGCCTCGTACCCCCTCGAAGGTAAACTTTCCGTGTGACCGATCTTTTCCCCATCCTGACATCGAGCGTCGAGGTCGACATTGACAACGGTGGCCTCACGACGTCATTGTAGGCACTCATGTCCTCGGGCGAGGAAGACTTTGGCGGTGAGTTGTAGTGGGAAGTTCTGTTATTTTGTTGTGCTCGATGAATGTACGGGACGACTTCAGCTGCAAACCGGAAGATGCGATTTTATTTGCTGCGAAGCGTGACTGCGACTTGTCATTTAAATGTTCGAGCTCGTTTGGTGACATGAGATAAGGCATCAATTATGCGGCTCAGCCGTTGCACGCATTCTTGATGCTAGGAGTTGACAAGGTTTGACATACCATCACTTGCTGATTACCTGCACCAGCCCAAAATATTTCAGCAGGTGCACAGTGTAGAACTTTGTACTCCACATGGATGCTCAAGCTAAATCGTGACATACTCGTCCTCGCATAAGCAGGGCTTGAGACTCAATATTGCAGAGAGGCAGTGTCGAACCAGCGTCGAAATTTATTGCTCCTTATTTCCACCCACAAGAGTGTCGTTCACAGCATCTCTTACTTGGTCAAGATCGATCTTGGGTAATCCTGGACCGAGCTCACCATTCTCTTTTCGATTGAGCCACACCCGATTAGAAATTGCTTGCTTGAGGGCATCGCCACTCGGAAAATCAACCTTGCTGCCTCTTCTGCGCCGCATGTCGACTTCCTCTTTGATTTCATCGATGGCTCGATCTATCTCCTCCGTGTCCAGCATGCCAAGATGTGGCATACGTTGCTCGCTGTGAGTACGCTTGAGCTGCTGGGGATGACCGCGTTTGTCTAGCCTCTTGACAAGCATTGCTTTAGCAGGGCTAGCGAAGAATGCCACAGATGCCCCAACACCAACAATGCAATAAAAGTAGACTCTTGCCCAAGCCTTGATGCTATCGCTGAAGCCCAAGATGACGAATGGTGCGGTGACAAAGCAGAAAGCTGTCTGGGTCACAAGCCAGCTCGCAATATCGTAGTAGATCTTGTATTTTGTCCCGGTCTTACCATCTGCTTCCAGGAAGAACGGTCGAATGTACCTTCGGAAGTTCTTGGCGACGGTCTGAACAAATGCGCCCAGCACGAAGGTCAAGTAGTAGCCAGGGTAGAAGCCATGCCAGAATGCACTAGTTCCGAAGGTGGTCAATGTAGCGCGAAATCCTGGCTTCTGACCCTTTGGTGTAACTCTAAGATAGACGTAGTTCCTCAACCAGTGGTTTGTGTTCTTGTTCCAGTGCTCCAAGTAACCCTTTGCGTTCTGTGCCGACTCAATACCCATTGGCCATACGTTGCTCAATCTGTCCCACTTCGCTTTGCCGCTTTTCGGGTCGACACCATTATAGCCAAGGCCAGTCATGATGCAACCTCCTTCTGTTATTGTCCATACTCCATAGTACTTCAGACGGCTGGTGAAGCCTAAGGCATATAAGTACCACACACGACGAGGGAACGAATAGCTCCAATATTTGTCTTCGAGCACGAATCCTGCATAGTATAGTCCACTAAGCTGAAGATAGAGAAAGATCCAGGCAAGACCCTCGACTAGCTTCCAGGTAGCCGGTGTACCCGAGCGTGGAATGTGCCTTCCTTTTCTTGTTGGAGGAGCCACCTCTCCTGGCTTGACTTGGAACATGGTTGTCTCGATGTATTTCTTGTAGTCGTTGAAGTCGAATGCCGGACCTGTGAATAAAGAAGGAAAGAACAAGACATAGGCGGTGTAATCAAGGAAGCCGGGCACCTTGTAGATGGCTTTCTCTTTCTGGGCGTCCGTCAAAAGGTCTCGTTTGATTCTCCCATCATGAACGTTCCACGCGAACGCGCTCAGCTTCATTACCATGACCATTTGCATACCGGTGATGTCCACAGTGGATGGGTCGTTCAGACGTTGGCGGATAATGTGGTTCGCAGACAGGTGTCCCATGAGCCAAACGAAAGCGATCCATGGCATGAGAGAGCCATCAATGTAGTAAGCTATGGCGTAGGCTCCTCCTGCACTCCAGAGAATGGTGCGAAGGCCAGCCCAAAGATCGAAGAGGCCGATCAAGTAGAAGAGGGCAATGAGGATGATGAAGAGGTTCTTTTGCCATGGTCTCGAGTCTGGGATTCGTTTCAACACAGCAGCTAGAGGGTAGGATACGACGAAGGAGAAGAGGAGTTTGAGCTCATCGAGGGATGCGCCGGTGAGCTTCGCCGCATAGGCGAAAGCTATTGTCCGTTAGCATGGCCCCTTAGGCCTTACCTTTCCTTACGTACGCGCGTTGATACCAGGAATCATCTTTGGTGACCGGGTTGCCTTTCATCTCAGCCTAAGAGCAATCGTAGGAACAAGATGTGAATATCTAGCATATCGAGGCATGCGGGGGGTCCTCGAAATTGAGACGAAATGTGTTCACGTTGTTCCAAGCTGCGACGTCATGGGTCAATAGACCAGCAGCAGCGCTTTACAGCAGTACACTTCGTCCTATTTGTCGCGCCTGCATAAGACTACCTAGGTAGCTAGTAATTCTTGAGCATTCGATACATTATCTTTCGAGTCACCGCTACTGGTGTAAGTCGAAGAGAAATAGCTGTCGAGTGATTCATTTTCCTTCCGCAGAAGCTCACGTACGAATCGCCAACAGTTCAGACACGCCTAAATCAATGTAGCAGGGATCCCGGTGATCGTTAAATCGCACCCACGGACAAACTTCACAAAACAAGTGGAAAGAAGTGAAAAAGAACAAGATTTGAGGTTGGCAAGGACTATTGGACACGAGCCCGCAGTTCACTGGGAAGGCGCGACGTTGCGGCAGGGTGTGACTGCCTGCCAGGACTAGGCAGTCGCCGAAACTCCCATATTCGCCGGACATGCTCCTACAATAACACACACTTTGTTCACCTACTTGCGATGGATGTCTCAGCGGCAGTGCAGAACTATGTCACAAAGATCGCGGGCACAGGCGAGGGCGCAGCTGCCTCTCAAGCGTCTAAGATGAAGATACTCCTGCTAGACAGCGAAACAGTCTCGATAGTCTCTACAGCAATAACTCAATCTGCCCTGCTCAAGCATGAAGTCTTTCTGATCGATCGCCTTGATAACTCTGCGAGAGAACGAATGCGCCATCTGCGTTGCCTATGTTTTGTCAGGCCGTCCCCAGACTCGATACAATTTCTGATAGATGAGTTGAGAGAGCCCAAATATGGCGAGTACAACATCTACTTCAGCAACATCATAAAGAAGTCCTCGCTGGAAAGGCTAGCTGAGGCGGATGATCATGAAGTTGTCAAGGTCGTCCAGGAGTACTTTGCCGACTACAATGTGGTCAATCCGGACCTCATGTCCTTGAACATCAATTATCCGAGATACAAGTTATGGAGCCACAGTCCCGATATGTGGAACACAGACGACCTGCAGAGGACGACGGAGGGCGTTATGGCACTGCTCCTATCACTGAAGAAGAACCCGCTTATCCGCTACCAAAAGACAAGTCTAATGGCCAAGAAGCTCGCAACTGAGATACGCTACAACATCACTCAGGAAGATCAGCTGTTCGACTTCAACCGCACAACCCGTCGAGCAGATACACCACCTATACTTCTCATCCTTGACCGGAGAGAAGATCCAATAACACCACTTCTCAGCCAGTGGACCTACCAAGCCCAGGTCCATGAGTTACTCGGCATTCACAATGGTCGAGTTGACCTCTCGAATGTGCCAGACGTTCGTCCTGAGCTGAGGGAGGTTGTCCTGACCCCAGACCAAGATCCCTTCTTCAAGAAGAACATGTACCAGAATTTTGGCGACCTCGGTAGCACAATCAAGGACTACGTCTCGCAATATCAGACTCGTACCAAGACCAACACCGAGCTTAACTCCATTAATGACATGAAACGGTTCATAGAAGATTACCCAGAATTCCGCAAGCTGTCCGGCAATGTCTCAAAACATGTCACCCTTGTTTCCGAGCTCTCCCGAATAGTGTCAGCCCAGAATCTACTTGATGTTTCCGAGCTCGAGCAGTCCTTAGTATGCAACGATAACCACAACCAAGACCTCAAGACATTACAAAACCTTCTCCCGCAACCACACATTCAGCCCTCAAATAAGCTGCGTTTGGTTGCTCTCTACGCCCTTCGCTATTCGAAGAACCCACAGAATGCACTTCCGATCCTTCTCGATCTCCTAACAACGGTGGCAGACATACCACCTGCGAAGCTCAGCCTTATCCCCGCCCTTCTCGCATACGCATCGAGCCTCCAATCACTGCCAAGTGGCACTTCTCTGATCCCGACAGGCGGTTCAGAAGATGGTCCTGGCAACCTCATCAATCGCTTCCAGAAGACTCTGCTCAAAGACCTGAAAGGCGTCGAAAATGTCTACACACAACACATGCCCGTTTTGTCCAACACATTGACATCACTGATCAAAGGTCGACTGAACACAAATGCGTATCCATTCCTTGAACCAGAGCGTGGCACAAAGGAGAAGCCGCAGGATATCATAGTGTTCATGGTCGGAGGAATTACATATGAAGAAGCAAAGACAATCGCAACGATTAATGCAAGCGTACCAGGCGTAAGAGTTGTACTGGGTGGGACACAGGTGCATAACAGTGAGAGCTTCCTAGAATCTGTAGAAGGTGTGGTTGCAGGTTGGCCTGATAAGCCAGCTGCTACAGCGCAACAAAGGCTCGGGCGAGCGGTCGGACGGTAGGGTGGTGCAGATCTGAGCCTTGTATGAAAATTATGCTAAGCTCGAATGTACTGTCCTGCAGAACCGAGCCACGCTTCTTCGTCTGGCTTGTGGCCTTCGCTTGTGACACTCCTATTCCCATCCTTGGACGTCAATGTGCGTAAGAGTCCTTGCCACACGTCATAACTCCTTCTACGGCTCGGTGTCATACTATTTCAACAGCTTGTGATCTTGGACCGTTGTTGGCTCCGCTCGACCTCCTGCGCATGGAAAGGTCTCCCGCAAATGCTCCGGCACCGAGTCAGAAAACCAGAACAGTTGGCGTGCATCAACCAGGTGAAGTCCTCTCGGAAGCTGATTGATTGAATGGAGTGAGCGACGGGCTCCAGCGCAGGCCTGTCCTCCTCGTCTGAGATGTCGCTTCCAAAGCAATGGTTACCAAAGATGGACACATGTGCGCGCCGCAAGTGTGACGCTTCCGGTACCAGATGAGAAACGTGCTCACCCTGGACCACGATCTAGAAAAAAACCTCAACAGTCTCCTCGTATTCACCTCGCTGCAACTCATAGCATAAATTTCATTAACGTGCACGAACCTACCCAACAGCAACACTGAACACCCTCTCAACAATGGCCCTCATCACAGACCTCCCCCCAGAACTCCTCCGCCTTATCATCCAAAAGCTCAACAACATCGGACACCTAGATTTCAAAGGCTACTCAGTCATCATCCGGCCAGACCTCGACATCGCAACATTCAGCATCGCCCAGGTATGCAGAACATGGCGCGACATCACATTTAGCCTCATCTGCAACGAGGACACATCCCTATGGACCAGCGGCAAGTGGCGCAAAATGACAAAGCGCTGGCGACAGCTAGAGAAGTACTGCAAGACGGACAGGGCGACTCTGCCGGATCTAGGGAGCATTGCTGGACCGCAGCCGCTGGCGGTATGTTTGATGGTTGAGAGGGGGTGGGAGTATCGCACTAAATTGTGGGTTGATCCGGAGACGAGGGAGTTGCATACTTTGACGGTGGATATTGGGCATGAGCGGTTGAGGCAAAAGTGGGTGAAGGAGAGAATTGGTGTTCGGGATCGGCTGAGGGATTTTCTTGGGAGTGTGAGGCGGCGGTTGTGGTGATGGGTGGGCGTCGTTGTTTTGTGGCAATCGACATGGCGGCAGATAGGGTTGGCTGGGGGATATGGTGAGATGCTGTAGTGCTGCAAGTTCTCCTGGAGCGATTGAGTCGCTATAGTGTTGGGTAAGAACGGCGATAACGCACTTGCTACGAGGAGTGTGGTCACCTATCCACCCTCTGCGTCTTACCGCGCCACCACATCCTTGATCGAGATAATTCTCACACTTCCAAAATGCAAGCACCTCCGTTCGAACACGGTTTTCTCGAACGACCAAACAACTCCACACAGTTGCCGCCGTCGCCAAGATGATAGTTGTGAATGACCCGCCATAAAGAATCTATCCGTGTATGAGCCCTATCGTATGAGCCGGGATCCGGGAGCACTACCAACACATGACTTGCTCAAGTGCTGATGTGCTCCGGGTCCTGTGAGATGTGATGCATTGCTCTCGTAGGATGATTTGGTGCTGAAAGATATGCATATAAATGCTGTAGTAAACGAGGTGTAAAGGGAAATGAGGCTGACAACGCACTCCAGATTCGCCGCTGTCGTTGTTCCTACATGCTTGTGCTTCGTTCTATCCATTGCCCATGGCTCTGCCGCAGCGACCAGCGCTTCCTTTGTTCGATGAGAAGTACTCATCATACTCAAATATGAATGCGGTACCTAAGATGATACACCGATTTACACCTTATACCGACCACCCACATCACCCAACCCCCTCGCCGTCCCCAACCCCTCCCTCACCAACCCAACAAGAAAATGCACACCCACCGCAACCCCATCAACAATCATCGCCACCCGATCACTCATACCCACCGCCTCCTGACACGCCCTCTGCAAATCCGTCATCCCCGCACACCCCAAACAGATACAATCCGCGCCTCTACTCTGCAATCTCCGCGCCGCCATCGCGATTCTCTCTTGAACCTCCTCTGGATCGCGCGATTCAAGCTCTAGCACGCTAAGTCTCGAACTCTCGGTGCCAACGGAGAACGCACCGAGTCCATATGCGGACTTGAGACTCGCGTCGTGGAGAAGACTTGATCGAATACCTGTTGTCACAATGCCGATCTTGCCGCCGAGCATGCGGGATGCGTAGAGACTCGCCTCCATTATTCCGATGACAGGTTGCGCGAGTTGTTCTCGAAGTGCGGTGATGAGAGGGTGGTGACTGAAACATGCGACGAGGAAAGCATTGTATTTGTGTGCGATTGGGAGGACTGCGCGTGTGCATGCAGCGGTGGACATTATCGCGTCGGTTTGAGATTCTATTGCTGTTGGGGCGGGGTGTGGCGCGGTGAAGCCGTAGACTGTTACGTGGGGTGGGAGGGTGGAGGCAATGGACTCGAGACAGCGGGTTGTCATTGACTTTGTGGAGTTGGGGTTTATGAGAAGGATTGAGATGGGTTTGGTAGAGGTGCCGGTTATGGAGGGGAGGTCGTCGGAGACTTCGATGGTTGGCACGGTGGATGAGGCTAGGTTGTTAGGGGTTGGATGTTGGACATCATGAGTCGATTGTGCTATTTCGGGCGATTGTTGGGGTTTGGTGGTTTGCGCTGATGCCATGGATTCTATGCTTTCCGTCCGGAGCGCCTGAGATAACCGCTGGGGCCTGATAAGGAGATCGTCGGAGCTATCTGTTGGAGGCGCTTGCGATTTCTGTTGTGGTCTGACGAGGAGTCCTTCCGTGCTTTCTGATCGCATGGCTTGAGAGAGGCGGTATGAATTATTGGATGGAAGCTGCGAGTCGTTGTGTTCCTTCTTAAGGATGTCGGAGCTCGCTTGGCTATGAGTTGTGGGCAAGCCATCATTGCTCGTTGATTCGAAGCTCAGAGACAGTCTGTACGGGTTGTCGCTGGGTATCTGATCGCCTCGGCTTACGTTAAGAGCCTGGGAGCTTCGCTGCGGCCTAAGTGACGGTGGGAGATCGTCCTTTGGCGTACTCAGCGTTTGAGGCTGGCGATAGGGCTGATATACTTGAGCTTCGGGAGCCGAGGCTGCTGCATCGTCTCGTAACGTGTATGATGATCTGAAGCGAAGTGGTTGCGGTCTTGATGTGTCATTATCAAACGGTTCTCCTCCTGGCGATAAGCTCGACTGAGGCGCCTTGTCGTCTTCCCAGGAGACTTCGGAGTCCGAGTCCTCGTCAGCGTTGCGAACTCGGTGGTCTCCATGAAACACAACGGCCGAAGTATAGGACGTGTCGCCTGGTCTTTCAGTCGGGGTCCATGGTCGTGTTGGAGCTTCTTGAGGTTCTGCCATGGCTTCACCGACCCGTCAACATGAAAGTTACCGCGTAAGCCAAAGAGTAGACATTGTTCGTTGAGTGAAGACGGAGAACATTATCATGTCAGCATCTTCACTAGTGATTACTGCTTAGATATGCCGCATCAGGCCGCCTATCGAACGTGAATTCTTGTCATGGGCACGATCACGCTACAGTACGGACTTGCACGAACAGAAGAAGCTTGTACGCAATCATACAGTAAGGGCACGATCTACCTAAAATCGGGGGTCCCGTAGCTGACGAACAGGGTTGAGATGCTCCAATCAGCCCAAGTACTATTAGTCTCATAAGCCCCTAAGCCCAATCAGCCCCTAAGTATGTTTCAGTCGACAGCTGAACCAATGGGAGCTCTCTCTTCATTTCCGACTGTGACATGTGTTTTTCAGCTCACAGCTCTGCGAGGTTGACTCTTCATCAATTGCACCTTCACAAGCTTTGCAAAAGTTCAATTTGCAAGTAGATCCGGCTCGACAACGCCTTTCTGCCCTGCAAGCATGCTGTAGAGCTTGGTCCTGCGATGTTTACCAAAATTGAAAGTCTAAGCAGCCTGTTAGCATTCAGGGTCACGCCACATCAATGACGGATCTCCTACCGTTTGTTTGCCAGGTCGACAAGCGGCCAAATCGATCTCGGCGAAGACAACTTCATCGTCTTCAGTCTGAGCTTCAGCAATGATTCTGCCATCTGGACCGATAATGCAGCTTCCGCCAATGAGAGGGAACTCATCGTCATCCAAACCACATCGCGCTGCACAGATGCTAAAGCAGCTATTGGTGTAGCTGTTTGACTGCATCACTAATTTATGGTGGAAGTATGCGTCAGCCTTAGACTGCTCTTTACTCTGGTTGTGCTTGCCATGCAGATGCGGCGCCCAAGCCGTTGTGTTGTAACCACAAAGAATCAGCTCAGTGCCCTGTAGGCCATATACTCTCCAAGCTTCCGACCATCGACGATCATTGCAGATGAGCATACCCACGATCGGATCGCCCCTACCTTCACTCGAGGCGTCACCGTCTATGCTTAAAGACTTCTTCAATGCACCATCAACCAAGCCTGGGACACGGAAGGCTCGGAATCCTTCTTGACCTTCTTCGAAATATCGTTTCTCGAGCTGGTTGATGGCTCCTGGGTCCTTGCATGGTTCTTGCGTGCCAGGCAGGTGCGACTTGCGGTACTTCGTTATCACCCTTTGCAACCTAGCAGAATAATAGACGCATGTGTTGTATGAGTGGCCATCTGTCGTCCTCTCTGCATATCCAACACAGATGTCAACTCCTAACTCATGGGCTCGTTGGAACAGCTTTTTTGTGTTCTTGGATCCGGTCACATCCTCGCCATGTTCGAAGAAGCTCGCAAGCTCGTTCTCATCAGCGATGAAGTAGCGGGGGAAGAAGGTGGTCAGAGCCAATTCTGGAAACAAAACAAGTAATGCGCCTGTTTGAGCTGCTTCTTCGAGTAGCCGTATCAGTCTGTTCAGGGTGTCGGCCCTGTCCGACCATCGATGCACGGCGCCGACTTGTGCGGCTGCGACCTTCAGTAATCTAGATGGCGCGTCCTTCGCATCCACGGCGGACCCCATTGTGTGCATGAGAATTGCGAGAAGCTGAAGGCAGCACCTTGTCTCTGAGGGCGTCTTCGTCGATCCTCTAATGGCTCTATAGGCGTCCTTCTCCGACTGTCTTGCTCACCTCCAATGCCGAAGTATCTTTGAGGATACGTTTTCGGAGAACTGCGTCCTCACCATAGCTTAGTCGAGATCATCCACAAGTTATCTAGCAAGGTCGGCCATGGGTCGGCACCTGTGCTAGAAATTATGCAAGGTCAGCTCCTAACCTCACTGACACGCACGTCTCGTCGCTGGAGCCCGAAGGATGTTCGACCTCATCATCAGAAATGGCAGGCTTGTTACTGCGTCGGAGGTTCTCCCGGCTGGACTTGATCTTGGCATCAAAGACGAGAGAATAGCTTACATTGGGCTGCCCCTTCCAGGCACTGAAAGTGTTCAGGTCATCGATGCGGCAGGTGCTTATGTAACACCGGGAGGCATCGACTCACATGTTCATATCGACCAAGGCAATCACCCTACTACCGACAAATGGGAAAACGCCTCGAAGTCAGCCATTGCTGGAGGAAATACAACTGTGCTTGCCTTTTCACAGCAGAAGCGATCAGAATCGAGCTTATACACATCACTTGAGCAATATCATGCCAAAGCATCAGGCAACTCATATTGTGATTATGGGTTCCACCTTATCCTCACAAACCCCAGCGAGCATATCCTCGCTAGGGAGCTTCCAGCATTCGTCGAGCAGGAAGGCATCACGAGTGTCAAGCTCTACATGACATACGACCCTCTCAAGCTCAACGATGGCGAGCTGCTGGATGTGATGATGACCACCAGAGGATTAGGAATGACGACGATGGTACATGCTGAAAACCATGATATGGTCTCAATGATCATCAAGAGACTCGAGGCGAACGGCCATGGTGATCCTTTCTATCACTCGGTCGCAAGGCCACAGCTTGTCGAAAATGAAGCCACCTATCGGATCATCAGTCTTGCCGAACTGACCGATACGCCCATCTTGATCGTCCACATGTCTGCTGAAACAGCTGTCAAGCATGTACGCGAAGCTCAAGCCCGACTGCTTCCGATACATGCTGAGACGTGTCCGCACTACGTGTTTCTTCGCAGCAACGACCTTGCCAAGCCTGACTTCGAAGGCGCCAAATATGTCTGCTCGCCACCACTTCGCCATCAGCAGAGTGATCTTGATGCGATGTGGCAAGCGATCACGAATGGTACATTCACTACTTTCTCCTCAGACCACTGTCCCGACAAGCATGATCATCCATGTGGGAAAAAGAGAGGGCTGGATGCTGAGGGCAAGAGCAACTTCAAGTCGATCCTCAACGGCCTCCCAGGGGTTGAGACAAGGTTGCCATTACTCTTCAACGAAGCCGGAGAAGCGTCGCATCACAAGCTTACACTACCGCGTTTTGTTCAGTTGACATCTACGAATCCCGCAAAGCTGTACGGATTAGCGCATAGGAAAGGCAGCCTATCTCCTGGTCTTGATGCTGACGTCGTTATCTGGTATCCTCCAGGCCACAAATTCGAGGACGGTTCCGACCAGTTGACAATTACAAACCCCATGCTGCATCACAGCTGCGATTATACTCCGTTCGAGGGCTTCAAGGTGTCAAATTGGCCTCGGAAAGTGCTTCTTCGAGGTAAAGTCGTCTGGGACAAAGATGATGGCGGTGTTCTCGGACGGCAGGACTATGGCACATTTCTCAAGCGCGGAAAACCAAACATTGTGACAGGCCGAACTGGTACAGTGCCGCAGGGCATGTTTCAGGGCGAGACTGACCTTTGGCGCAAGACATAGACACAGAACGGTCTAACTAAAGGCTGCTCTTGAGAGGCTTCTTCGTATTCAATTCTATGCTGACAAGTCTACCAGTATCTTTACATGTTTCTCCTTCTCCTACAAACGAGTTAGCGTTGAGGCATTTGAGGGTTTTGTTCGCAGAAGCAGAGACTCACGTTGATCAGGGGCGTGAAACCATCTTCCACCACTCGATCTATGTGGATCTTTGATGTGATCATCTTCTCAGGTTGCATACTGCCTTCACCCAAAGCCTTGATGACCCCTTGATAATCCTTTTTCTGGTACCCGAGCACTATCTATCGGTTAGCACGAACCTTCCAAGAACAGGCACAAAACATACCGGCTGAATACTTCTTCTCACCAAACACGAGGTTGTTAGGATTGAACGGTACTTCCTTCTCCCAAATGGCCACATTGACGACCCTACCTTGAGCACGAACAGCAAGGCAGGCTGTCTTTACACTGGCAGCCACACCAGCACAGTCGAGTGAGACCTGTACCCCGCGGCCATCAGTAAGCTCCTTGCACTTGGCGACCAGATCATCCTGGATGGGATTAAAGATATGAGTGGCGCCGAAGTGCTTCGCGAAATTCTGTCTCTCTTTTGCAACTTCGGCAACGATGATCTTATTCGCTCCTTGAGCCTTGAGACATTGTATGACACCCAACCCAATCGGACCCGCTCCTAACACCAGAGCGTCATCACCTTTCTGGATCTGTGCCGCGTCTACAGCATGCCAAGCGACTGCAAGAGGTTCAACCAGAGCTTTTTTCGTCAGCAACGCCTCGAGAACAACAGCTCGACTTACCTCCGACATCAAGGCCAATATTCGGTGGAAGCTTGAACACGAATTCGCCACCAACACAAACAGCATCGCTAAGACCGCCGCCACCGCCTGACAGTCCAACAAATCCTGCGCTGTCGCAGCAGTTTATGAAGCCGTCCTGGCACGCGCCACACTGGAAACAGGCGACCGTCGGCTGGACCGCCACTTTGTCACCGACCTTAACATCAGTCTGAACCTTCGACCCAATTTCAAGCACGGTACCAGAAAACTCGTGGCCGATGGTAATCGGCATCGACTCCCCGGTGACCGGATGAGGGCTCTCTTTGCTGGGTATGAACGTCGGCGAGCTGTACTCATGCAAGTCTGTGCCACAGATGCCCACAAATGCTGGCTTGACTTTGATCTGGTCGTCTCCACATTTCGGTTCTGGTATGTCGTGCTCGACACGAAGGTCTTTGACGCCGTGGTATCGGAGGGCTCGCATTTTGACTTGAATCTAGGATTTTCGATATTCAATACCGATAGATTGCTCAGGTCCACATCCGAACACGCGGTGTCCTTGACAGCTCGTCATATACTTCAAGTGAGCTGTTTCGGGCGTATGGCATCACGTGCGGGGAGTGGTCTGAGAATCACGCCTGCCGCGCCTGAGGGGTTCCGAGTCGCGGATCCACGTGCTCAAAGAGGGCTTGTCTCTCCACGAGCTCGGAACCAAGATTTACCAAGAGCGGTATCAGTCCGTTCTTCCCCGTTGTCTTGCCCGTTCTCAGTGTCATCCCCACGATGTCCGATAGGTCTCAATACACGACATGGGATAGCATTCGACATCTCTGGGTAACTCTGGGCCTACCACAAGAAGCACTACACAGCCTGTACCTCAAAGGCGGAGATGATGTTGCGGCACCCTCCTCGTTCAAGGTTGGTCATCTGGCTCAGTCCTCCATCGCGCTGAGTGGACTACTAGCGGCGCTCGTCCACGCGAAGCGTCAACAAACACGGATTCCCGACGTCGTCATCGACAGGCAGCACGCAGTCATCGAATTCCAGTCAGAGAAGCTGTACCTGCTCAACGGTGAACGGTCTGCGCCTTCTGCCGCCATTGGGGGTTTGCACAAGACTGCGGATGGGCATGTTCGCGTTCACGACAGCTTTCCCAACCACCGAAATGCTGCGCTGCAATTGCTTGGTTGCTCACCAGATGCCACGAGGGCTGAGTTTGCGGCAAAGCTGAGAACACGGAATGCTCTCGACCTCGAGACAGCAGCTGTTGATGCCAGCGCTGTCATCTTCGCGATCCGGAGATACGACGAGTGGGACGGCACGCCACAAGCACAAGCTGTCCAAGACTTCCCTATCACGATTTCGAAAGTGGCAAACTCTGAGCCACACCGCTTCACACAAGGACCCGATAATGCAAGGGGATGCTTGTCTGGCCTTCGCGTCCTCGAGATGTCGCGAGTTATCGCAGCGCCCGTTGCAGGCAAGACGTTAGCCGCACACGGAGCGGATGTCCTCTGGATCACGAGTCCAAATCTGCCTGATCTCCCTGATCTCGATAACGACCTGGGACGAGGCAAAAGGACCGCTCAGCTTGATCTCAACAAGCCGGAAGACAAAGAACGATTGATGGCATTGCTGGCAGATGCAGATGTCTTTCTCCAATCCTACCGACCAGGAAGCCTCGCCGACAAAGGTCTCGTAACCGAGCAGCTCGTTCAGGAACGAGGCGCAGAAGGGAAACCATTAATTTGTGCCAGCCTCTCAGCTTGGGGTACGGAGGGCCCCTGGGCCAACCGACGAGGTTTCGACTCAATCGTGCAGACTACATCGGGCATGAACGTGTCTGAAGCCGAGCATCACGGTTCAGGTGAGGCGGCCCGGCCTATGCCTTGTCAAGCACTTGATCATGGTGCAGGCTACTTTCTTGCTTCAGGAATCATGGCTGCGCTTTATCGACAGCTGACCGAAGGTGGCTCATATCAGGTTGATGTCAGCCTGGTGGGCGTCATGAAGTATCTGAGAAGCCTTGGGCAGTATGATGGGGACACTGGCTTCCAATGCAAAGGCTACGAGAGATTCGAGGATGTGCCGGCGCAGATGACTGAGACTCGAAATTGCGCTTTTGGCGAATTGGAGTCGATCAAGCACTCTGTCAAAATCGAGGGAGTTGACGCTGGCTGGGAACATATGCCGAAGCCGCTTGGTTCAGATGAAGCCGTATGGCTTCCGCGATGATGCATTTTCGGCCAAGGTGTCTTTTAGCCTAAATCCTTGTGCCCCACTTGCAGACAGCCGATACACAGGTCATGAACAGCCGTGAAGACTACAAGAAGAATCGAAGCTACACTCTACACAAGCCAAGTGGACTTCGAACTCAACATCAAGCCCCTTCGCCATGGACAAACCCCTCGTTACCGACATCTACACCGCCGACCCCTCAGCTCATGTCTTCGGCGATAAGATCTACGTCTATCCATCCCACGACAGAGAAACAGACATCCAATTCAACGACAATGGCGATCAATATGACATGGTCGACTACCACGTCCTCTCCCTCGACAGGATAGATAAGAGGCCAGCCACCGACCACGGAGTTGGACTCACAGCCTCCGACATCCCTTGGGTCTCAAAGCAGACCTGGGCACCCGATGCTCTCCAGAACCCCAACACCGGCAAGTACCAGCTTTATTTTCCGGCCAGGGACAAAGATGGGATCTTCAGGATCGGAGTCGCAACAAGTGACAAGCCGGAAGGGCCATTCAAGCCTGAGGCCGACTACATCAAAGGCAGTTTCAGTATCGACCCGTGCTCTTTCGTCGACGAAGACAAGCAGTCGTACCTCTACTTTGGTGGCATCTGGGGTGGTCAGCTCCAGTGCTGGTCCAAGAATGCAGATGGGACTATGTCCTTTGATGATTCAATGTCCGGACCAAAGGAGCCCAAAGGGGAAGGTGTTGCAGCCCTCCCTGCCAAGGTCGCCAAGTTGAAGGCGCCAGAATTGCTCGAGTTCGATGGGGAAGTACAAGACATGCAGATTCTAGATCCAGATACCATGAATCCATTACCTGCCGATGACCACGAGCGACGGTTCTTCGAGGCGCCGTGGATGCACAGGTATCAGGGAAAGTATTACTTCTCGTACTCAACCGGAGATACGCATAACATCTGCTATGCTGTGGGAGACTCGCCAAATGGTCCGTTCGTGTATCGCGGACAAGTGCTGCAAGAGAAGGACGTCAGTGGCTGGACGACGCACCACAGCTTCGTCGAGGTGCCAAGAGGCAAGTTGACTGGTGAAGATGAAGTCACGTCTGGAACACGGTGGTACATCTTCTATCACTCGTGCGATGTTAGTGGTGGTGTTAGTCATCTCAGGAGTGTCAGGGTTAGCGAGGTGAAATATGATGACAAGGGAGATATCCATCTGGCTTGAGGAGATTTATATGGTTGCCACGACCAGGCAACGAGCCTGCTTAGGGCCTGAAATGTCAGTTGACCTCTATACTGGCTGGAGCACTTTCCTACACCACCGACACCGGCATTCTGCGAGATCTTGATCTGTGAAGTCTCCTCCTTTTTCCTCTTTCGCCTTCCGTGTCTCGCAAATAACCTCCCTCATTGCTGCGGCTTGTTCAGCTGTCATGTGGATGATCAGTCGGTAGTTGACGGGTTGTCAGTATGCTTGTTCCCATGGCCATTGGAAAGACTTTCGGTGGCCAGAAAAGACCCAGTCATGCACCGAAGCAGTATCTCCTTGCCACCTGCGTTCTTTCTTAACCTCGAATTTCTCATTGATGATGAGGTTGTGCCAGAGGATGCAGACATCAGGAATTCGCTGAACAAGGAAGTCTAAAGGACAAATGTTGTGAAGAGCGTAGAAGATCAGCAGGAGGATCTCCGGAGGAAGGTCGTTGATATGAGGCATTGCGGTCAGTGTCTCGAGTACTTGGGGAGCTTTCAAGGCTGATGGTTAAGTACGATTTGTGAGACATGTAGTAAGATAGGAGAAACATCGAGACATCAGATGACGATGTAGGCGATTATATGGACGTAATTGCTGATTTGATGAAGAAGACCCAGCTGCAAACGACTATTTTATCTGCCACAGTGCACATATCGCGCTTTCCTATTGTATGCTGGTTGTGGTGTGCCTTGCAGTCACGATAGTCACTTCTTGTGCCAGGGGCGTGTCAGTACTTGCCATACTGAGAAAAGCAATGTTTGCCATGGTTGCAAGAGTCTAATCCTGGCGCTTGATTGCTCTTTCGCATTGTAGCAACTGTGCATCCGTGTATCCCTTGAATTACGTCTCTGTGGCATCCTCTTTATCGTCAAGGGCGAGTCTAGCTTTTCCAGCAATTCCAGAACCCATTTGCGTAGCTCTTATACCACATGCACCATTATCTAACCCTCGTCTGCTCAAAATGGTACCCCAACCGCCACTCCACCAGCCTCGTTGTAAAAGTATCACCAGGCCAATAGCCATGATCGACTCGATGACTAACAAGGATGATCAGCATACATATACCACCCCATCTGACTTATAGAACTTGCACAAACTGTCAAAAATGCCGCCCTCCATCTGATACCGTGTCACGTACGCCACCATAGCGATTCCTGAAAAGACGGATATCAAGCAGGACCAAGGCTGTCGTTCTTCGTGGTTTGCCATGTGTAGACTTGCTGGCATGGTGGAGCCGAGCATTAGCTAGTATGTGAGGAGGACGAAGGCTGCAAGGACGAGTGGAGGGAACACGTCCATGTCTGGTGCTTTTGAAATGTGACCGCAGGGAACACTGGCATGTGACGATGGAGGAGTTCCTCGTGTAAGAATAGCAGTGGATGAGGTCGTGTGGTTAGACGAGACGTGAAAGACTTGAATGGTCAAGCGACTTTCCCCTGTGATGAAAGCGTGTTGCAATCGACGTGACTATGTTGAGTTGAGCACGATAACGTCGATGAGCTTTCCCCTTCCATGTCCAACCCATCAGCATGTGCTACCGTCAGATATAGCTAGTCTGCCGGCATAGGCTCCATCATCTTTGCCTTATCAGCAAGCACCATCAACTGAACGTGCTATCTCTTTCTCCTCATCTTGATGTGGCACTCACCGGCATGATCATCACGCTCATGCGGTCCGATTTCAAAGTACCGTCGTGGATCTTCTACAACTCTTCCATGCCGCCACACGACATAACCGTTAGTCTTCGACTCCCATTCGCCGAATTTCACATCGAGTAACCTTTCTCCGGTTGTTGCGTTGCCATAGATTCGCTTCCACATTGCACGGACGTAGTCCCGTAGGAGCACTTCTGGGTCTGCTTGTGTGGTTTGCTGCTTTGCCGGTGCCATTCGCAATTTGTCCCGTGAAGATGAGACAGTGGCTGCAGCATCCTGCTCACCGTCTTCTTCCTCGTCGCCATCCGGGTCGTCTTCGCTGTCGCTATTATCCTCTTCATCTGACTCGAGCTCAGGGCCAATCCGCGGATACAAGAGCTCGAGAAGACCATGTGTATTGAAGTAGATCTGGACTCTTCGCAAGCGAGGCTTGAACTCGGCTAACACGTCGAGAAGCTGCAAGATCTCTGTCTCCGCTTGCAGGTCAGGGCTCTCGCAACGACGGTTCAGGTCAATAGTCAGGTCTGTGAGATTGTGACATTCACGGCGGAGAAGTTGCACATCACTCAGGCTTAATACAGGTCGTCCTTCTTCCTCGCCGTGATATCCCCGTCCCCCAAATGTTTCTTTTTCATGCAACTGGAGTGCAGTCAGAGTTTTGCCATGCCGAGCAATTAGATCCTCCAAAGTAATGACTCGACTCCATGTCCACAGACTGAGTGTCTGCAATGGTGAGCACCCGAGCAAGTAGTCTCTTGCAGCTTTCAGAACTGGATGGAGTGACTGATCGCTTCCATGCGAAGTCCACGTGATGGCAGAAAAGTTCAACGAGACGTGTTTGAGGTTGGGCAGCATGGCTGCTGCGTTCTCGAAATAGCTCACATCGGGCAAGCCACGCGAGAACTTGAGCGACTCCAGATGTGCGATCTCGATATACTTGTCAAGCTCGGTCAGCGTGCCCTTGGACAACTTCAGCTCGGCACCGTCGAGTGTCAGACTCTTGAGGGATCGGCATTTCTTTCGGTTCGCCAAGTCTTTCTCCAATAGCTCATCTTCAGTCTGCGAGAACTCAAGTTCCTGTGTGGCATTGTTCGGAAGCACAAGGCCTGCATACTCGAGACTCTGGCTGTTGGCGACTATTCTTTTGAAGGCAGCGAGGCTGTACTGCGGTACCGTCGGTGACCAGGACCTTGTTGCATCTCCAGAGGCTCGAAGGTGTGTCAATGTGGGATATCTTGACAAGTTTGTCTCCGAAGCATCGAGATGGTCAAGAGAACCGTCGTACCGATCAAAACAGAAAACCCTAAGCACTGCTTTTGGATGGTATTTGTGAAGAGTCTCCAGTAGTGTATACGGAACAGGTCCGGCATTCCATGTTAGGCTCTTGAGGTTTTGTATACGGGCGATGACCTTGTTGAATGGTTCGAGACCCTGAGCGAAGCCCTCGTGTTCAGCCTCCTCTGACACGATTTCTGGAAGAGTGCTATGACCACGTATCTCCACGGTCAGGTAGCGGAGGTATGAAAGAATTCGAGCATCCTGTATCCACTGCTCGCGCTCAAAGGTCTCGTCTATGTTAGTGCGAAAGGTGAAGGTCTTACGACGGTTCAGGATGACAGTCACTGCGGAGTTAAGAAACTTGTTCGTAAGGAGAAGAGCTTTGGATGAATGTGGAGACGAGTCGTGAAGCTAGCGAGGTTAGTTTTCGGTAACTAAGAATAGTCGCAGAACTCACAAATTCGAGGATCATATATATGACCTCGTTCTCCAGGTCAGTGAGGCGAATTGACATCTCTGCGGTTGAGACACTAGTAGCAACCAGAGTAAGAGCTATAACGAGCTGTTTTCACCGTGAGAAGAGGTCGGAACCAAGAAAGTAATGAATGAAACGTGAAGCATCAGGCGCGACCGCGCCTTCAGGCAACAACCTCAAGCCAACCAATCAGCGCGGATGTGAGCAAATCGCATCCGGCTGTGTGGCACCTTCCCCCTGATGTCGTCTCGGCGCGCTTCGCGCATACCTCCTTGAAATGCACTGCTTAATCTTCCGAATCAACACGCTCGTCGCCATGTTCTCTGCGGGAGCAGCTCGACTGGAGAGAAATTGGTATGAAAGTGCTAATTCTCCGAGAGCTGGCTGTAGCCTAGCAACTCCCGAGCAACAAAAATGTAACAAGGAGTACTCACAGTAAGAATATAATGGTACGATATGGATCACATCGGCAACCCCAGAGGTAGCATTGTATAGAAAACTGATAGGCGCATTGCTTACAATCAGTAAGTCAAGATACTAATTACAAAACAGCTATTTTGCATCGCATGCGACACGACTTTCCTTGTTCTGCGTTTCTATCACACAATCTCGAATCTCCTTCATGCTGTTCTACCATCTGCTGAGAAACCTCTTTTCCCCCATAGTATTCATCTGACCATCACAAACGGAGCTCATGAGCTTACAATAGAGCAGCCACTCCTAATAGAGCCATACCAGCAGCACCGGCACCAGCTGTGATCATTGCAGCACCATTACCGGAAGAGATGGTGGCAGAAGTAGAGGTGGCAGCAGCACCCGTTGCGGAGGAAGTGTCCTCGTTCAATGTGTTCGTGGTATAGACAGACTGGCTTGTGCTGCTAACAACGATGCCGGTAGTAACAGTGTCAAGAGAGTGAGGCAGCGAAGTACTATCCACATCAGTGATGACGGAGGTGGCCACTGGGGTGTAAACGACGGTTGAGGTGTCGGTGTTATAGGAGATATAGGAATTGCTGGTTGTACTGCAATCTGGAGTATCGTTGTTGTCGCAGTCTGTGTTTTGAGAAACAGCAAGGGCTGCTGCGCCGAGGATGAGGAGGAGCTTGGACTGCATGTCTGTAGTGGTGTTGACTTGAGGAAAGACTTGTTGTTTGAGGATGTGCTTACAGGTTAAGGCTGGCTTGTGAAGGACATCAGGAAAAGAATATAAGATGAGCAGAGATCGACTGCTATATACCTCGCGCGAGATGTTGCGTTCTAAAAGTTCTCGCATTCATGGCCTTCTCAACAGCACCAACGATACCGGTCCATTATCCGTATTCGTTTGACTTCCCTAGCGTTCCGAAAGCCTGCTGTGGCTCATCTTCTCGCGTTGAGAACTTGGCGTTGTCAGATAGTAGGAGGCCTTCGGTCTCTGCGGCTTCACAATCCTCACTTCTGCAAGTACGTCAGGAAAGATGTGGAGCAGGAAGGAACATGCTTTGCCAACTTCTACACGCAAGCTTGGGGTTCCTGAATTGTCTAAACTTCAGGTTGACCACTAACACTTGTAATTGATAGAGGAGCGCACAAGATCATACACTGTAATAGTGTCTTGACAGAGCTTGCGGCGAAAGCATCGTGAGATGTGCGTTTGCGCATAAGGAGCGAAGGCGCTCCAGATGAAAGCGAGGTTCGAGCTTTACCTTTAGACACAACTCACCTGTATAAGATATATCAGCGTCGGCTATACCTGAATTGAAGCGCGACGCCAATGTACCTGCATGATGGTGTACGCCAACTCTTCTGTCAAGTCTCTAGGTGATGAGATGCCCTCCGTGCCTGTTCTTGAAGCGGAAATTGCGTTTGGCTTTGGCCTTTCTCGAGCACAAGCATCTGCCGATAATTTCAGGAGCAAAATTGAATCATCAGGGTTGTGCTGCTTGAGTAGTGCAAGCCGCCGCCGTTGTTTTCAGTCGAATTGGTCGTTGTTATGCTTGCGTATGAGGCTTTCCGCCTTGCCGCGCATAAAGAATGATTTTCACCTGAGTGTCATTGGAGTCTTGGCACAGCCGTTTGGCAACTCTGTGCAGTGGATCGCACACATGCTCTGAGAGGAGCTCAGTAGTACCTGAACAAGATATCCAGAAACAGAGAGGTCCCACTTGTGCTAGGAAATAGAGTCCTTGTCGCTTAGTGCTTGCCATATATGCTTCTGCCAGCTCAGGAACGATCTTGCTGGAATCGATGGGGAGAAAAGTTTGACACGGGTAGGCTTTTCGAGACAAAGCCTTCTCGTACATATGGATGTCATGAGCTTTCTATTTGACTGGCAATCTATTGTCTCGTAGTCGCGGTTCTTCTCGGACTTGAAGCCAAGAGGATGTATCATGATTCTTGGCGACTTTGAGATGAAGTTACCTTCCCGTAGAAGCCGTCTTCGTCCAGTCCTACGGTCCGAGATCCCGGGCTAAGGGCCTGTTCGGAAGCACCGTCATATCCCCCATTAATGTGACGGTAGAGTGGATTTTGACGTTAAAAGCTGTAGGACTAGTAGCAGTACGGAGTAATAAGATTTCTGCCATACTTGTACTGTCGCTATTCGGTGGCCTCTTAGGCCTGCAGCTTCAGCGTCAACAGCATGTTTGTTATGGTTGCCGCTCTCGTTTGGATTGATTATTGCTAATTCGTGCTTCTCAGATGAGTGCTCTTTGCTGTGCTGTTTACTGTTTTCATCAGGTTGCAAGTCAGCTTCATCTATCATTTTCACCTGGCTGTATAAATTTGTGCGGCGGTCGATCGAGGACAGCTCGATGCAAACATGGAGGAATAAACATGATGGACTACAACACGATGTAAACCCAGACTCTCTGCTAAAGTTTACAGATCGTCCTAGCGCCTGCGAGCTGGTCGGCTCGATGAATGTGGTCGATGGAGAAAGAGCTGAAGATCCGAAAGATGCATGGATGAAGTAGGAAGGTCACTTGAGCGCAGCGGCGAAAGGTCGTTCTTGCCGAATAGGGCATATCATGTAGACGCCGCGCATGTCCGGCAGCCAAAATGGATTTGTCCGAGCATCGAACTTGGCGGACAACAGCCTGAAACTCAGCCAGATGCGGGAGGAGTGGTATCATTATTTGAACATATTGTGAGTAGAACGAGCTCAAAGGCGAACAGAACGCTCACAACAACCATCCGTTGATTTTCTCGCTCAGATGCTCTTATTTGTCCTACACCTAGCCTCCAAGAGCTTAGCCTAAGAACATCAATTAATGCTGGTAACCACCCATCGTCGTCCTCAGATGCTCAAGTACTTCCAAAAACGACTCAGCGTCATCCCTCGTCTCGAACCGCAACATGAAAGCACCACTGGGTGCGAGATAAGTCTTATACCGTGCTGAGAAGATATGTGGTTTAAGGTCAGCCAGGGCAATTGTTTTCCGGTCCACCCGCCTGCACCAGTCTGGGCTCGTGATAACGTGGGTAATGAAGGCAGTCCAGACGGGTGTTCTGTCGAGTTCGCCTTTCAACACAGACGCTTGAAGCCGTATCGCTCCTGTGATTCTGTCATGGTAAATGCGTAGAGCATGGCTGAAACCGCTGTCGACGATGCTGCCTGCGAATTCACACACTTCGTCTCGTAGCTCGTCGTCATGAACGGTCGGAGGAGGGCCACTTGTCGAAGAATCCTGAGACCTCATCGCAATGAATGTACCTGCGAACAAAATCATCCTCTCAATTGTGGTAAACTTCATCGATACCCAAGGCACGGGCTTGCCGCTTGATTTCCGCCTGCAAACACGGAGGACTGATCCTTCGCGCCGCAAATGAAGATCCTCTAACGGTAAGCAGCCATATTCAGAGTTGCCTTTGCGATCTCTATACAACACCACGATCTTCGAGCGATAGTCGCTCGAGCGGCAAAAGAGTGAGATTCGGACACCTTCCGGGTACGCTAGGTTCAGAACCGAATCGTAAGCTTGATTGGGGTACGAATGTTCTTTTGTGCCTTGCACTTCGTGATACCGGGTTTCTTCGTTACTCCAGGGCAAAGGTGTCGATGCGACATTCTTGAACACATTTTTGGCCCAATGCTGCGAACTCGTCTCGAGACTTGGTGCAGTGCTCGATACCTGACTTATTGATGAGATGGTGGCAGTCGGTGACAGAGGAGGGGACGGTGCCCACGGTTTGTCGCGAAACCTGATTGCTTCGGAACTCGAACTGACAGACGAGTCATCGGGCGACATTGGACGCTCCCGCTCGTACGACTTCTGCTGCTTCACATCTGTCGCTTTTGGTGATCTTAGCTTCATCGAGTTGTTTCTCGAAAGAGGGTGCCGTTGAATGCTTCTTGTGGAGTTCTTCCTGGAGATAGTAGGGGTGACTGGCCTGGGCGATCGAAGGGATGGCTGTGGTGATCTTCTATCGTGGATTCTCTCAATTTCTGGCCTTAGATCATGAACAGTGGGCGTGATGACATGACTGGTAGGTAGTGTCAGTACGAAAGGACGATCATCGAGCTTGCTAGCATACCTGTCCAGAGTCTTGTTCAAAGACTCCAAGAATCGTCTGTACCCCTCTAGTGTCCTATCGAGACTCTTCCCATCGTTCTTCCATGATGTCTCAGTAATATCCTTCCAAGCTTTCTGGTAGTCCTCAACAGTATGCTCTCGTCCGAGGCGTCCCAGACATTGCCAGATATCATTCAACGTCCATGTGACATCTTCGTGCACGTATTTCAAATCGTCCTCGATGATGGCTAGACCCGATCCAGTATCAAGCTCGATAAGCCTATCAATCTCGCGCAGCACACAACTCAACGACGACAGCTCTGAAACGGCTTTGTTGATCGCTTGAATAGCATTATGATCCTGAGCACATGGGCCAGAGAACATTATGAAGGCATTTCGTATCTTTTCGGCCCTCTCGGCCTCATCGATCAGCGTCATCCCGTTTACTGACAATCGGGCGTATTTCTCGGGCATCAGTCGACAGAGCACACTGCAGTCAATAGCTCAACGACGAGGACCAAAGCAAGGCGCAAAACCCGAATCTTAATTGTCCAAAATGCCGCCGAAACACCCGCTTGCGACGTTGAGGCTCAAAATGGGTTCGATCCGCAAGACTGTCCAGCTCCAGACCAGTGACAGTCGTCTAAGTCCAGATTTCGAGACACATCGGTACACAATTGGCAGAGAGCCACATGGTCATACGAAATTTTGTCCGACGATTGACGTGTCAAGCGTCAATCGGCCGGGTTGAACAACTTGATGGGTACATCCGCAGGTGCAGTTGTAGCTTGACAACTAAGTGGTTGCGCTTACTGTCCGCATATGTAGGTGCCAAAATTGAGCATGACTTAATTTCGTCGGGCTTCTCGTTGGTTTTGATATCTCCTTCAAAACGCCTCAGTGGATGAAGCTGCTAGACGAGATATCAGGCCTGCTGATTCTTGAAGGTACGCGGCCACTGTGCAGTCAGCCAGCAAATGTGGCCTGGTAGGGTGCCATTCGACCTGTGACTGTCGTATGGCGTGCTCATGTAGCGACGCTGAGCTTCAGTTCAGGTAGCTTGATCTTGCAACTTACCACAAAGATGTAGATGCTGAACAAACCTGGCAAGATGCGACAGGCGATAGCTGAGCATAAGATTGAAGTTTTCGGGCCTCAGGCCAGTAAATGGCTTGCTTACTACGCATATCTAGCATGCCTAGCCCAGGAGCTTTGTGGGGAGCGAACGCGCGGTCTCATGCAGACTGACCCTGTTTCTGTGGGACACCGGTTAGCATGTCCTCAGAATGAGATCACAAATGATTCTGGTAGTTGTACAATGATACCGATGATGGAACACGCTGATCTCGACTCGACGATGTTTATATAGGTGACGGGATTGTTTCAGCCGCAAGTGGGACGCGAGGCAGACTTGCTTGCCTCGTTAGCGATGACTCGAAGGCCACCATTTCGAGGCATCGTTGCGAGAGACCGGTTGCGAAGGTCTGCGTTTGCCACTGGCACGAAGTCGGGCTTTCATTGCACAGACAGATACTTGCGAAATCACAGATCATGTAAGGGGGAAAACTGCATGCTCATTGGTATGTTGGCCATAATCGTTTCGACGTGTGACCGAGCAGGCAAAGGTGAAGGTAGTAGAATAATCTAGATAGGAAGGCCGTATTCAAGTTGTTGATTCAGGCTAGGACGATCTACAAATAGAGCAGAAAGAGTCATCATGAAGCAGCAGGTGCGCAACACTGCGGTACGTGAAGAGGCATCGCGCTAGATAAGGCAGGCGCAACCCAGGATCGTTCCTCTGAAACATCAGGACTAAGGTAACGCTGCAACAGAAGCGAGCGATGGACAAGCGATTGGAAAGGCCGAAGGGAAAGCTATTAGAATATTGTCTGCGAGCTGTATTTGGATCTTGTTATCACAATGCAGCTCAAACCATATTGCCGTGATCTGCTCAGCCACGTTGAGTTTGACTCTATGCTCGAATATGCATGCTGATCATAAAGGTGCATCAATATCCATTACGGCTTGGAGATGCTTATAGGATACCATATGTTCGTCTCCTCAGATAACTCCAACCAGCCCACAAGCAGCCCTCCGTCCTCTCGTCACCTGGTATCATAATCGTGTTGCTTCAAGTATTGCTGGCAGAAAATCGACTGTGGTGAGGGCCTCCTAATCAGAGCCTTCCTCCTCATCCTCTGCAGCCTGCTGAGGGTTAGCTGCGACTTCGACAGCAAATCGTTCCGTGTCAAACTCACATTGTATTTGGCTTTCTCCTCTTCATATCTCTTCTTGTCAGCAGCAGCCTTAGCATCGTATGGTGCACGCTGCTTCTCAGACAAGGCCTTCCACTTGTCTCCTAGAACCTTGCCGACCTGGCCGAAGCTGATACCGGGGTTCTCTTCTCTGACGGTGTCTCGCTGGTCATTGGCGAAGAACATGTATGCTGAGAGACCTCGCTTTGGTGCGTTAGGGTCTGCCTAAGCGTTAGCACCTTGTGGTATGTGGCAGAAGTAGTATGCGTACCCTTCTTAGCTCTCTTTGTGCCACCATCACCTCTAGTCTTGGTGGTCTTCGCCTTGGTAGTCTTAGGCATCTCGTCGGAAGAGTCTTCGGACTTTGGGGTCTTCTTCTTGGTTCGTGTGGCTTTGGGTTTTGGGTCAGCACTTGGTTTCGCCTTTGCAACTTTGGCCATTGTGACGGCGATGTGAGAATGTCAACGTAATGTAGGCAAAAGTAGAGACGAGAGATATGTGGTAGATCGAGAATGGTCGAGGTAGGTTGAGGTAGGTAGCAGATCAGGATGGGTGATCTGTAGGTGAGAGCGCAATTTGTCGCAGCTAAATCTGACCAAATATGGTTGAATTTGGCTGACTTTTGCTGTATTTGTTTGCAGGTGACGTGCGCCTGAAATGCTAGTAGTCGCGTTGTATGTTTGGCTGCTAATGGGCTTTGCTAGTATTGCTAGTATTGCTGCTAGACGCGTCGCTGCCTCTTCTGCACGTGCACAATTGTACAATTGCGACGAGTGACAATTGGCAACATCCTTATCGAAGAAGAAAACGCGTTTGTTGTGGTGGTAATTTCAGTGGGTAGTGCCTATGGTCAATGCGTGGTGGACGTGCACTTGCTGTAGCGACGACGAGGTCGCTGCATCATGCGAGAAGTCGTCCTGAGGGAACCAGTGCATCATTTTGATCAGGAATTTCAAGCGACAAGAAGGATAGGAAATGTGCAGAAAATAATTGTGATGCGCAGGTGAAGATAATGTGAAGGTGGAGTACTCACTTAGAAAAGGCGTATGCGCAGTATGTGCTGGCAGTACTGAGAATTTGGGTGGTGGCAGTCTACTATGGTGAGGTTTGTATGAGAGCAGACTCAGAGTGAGAGAGCTGCACTGCACTTTGGGGGACCGGCTTCCTGCCCTTTACTTTTGCCCTTCTGCCAAGGCAAGCACGGCCATCAGCTCTCGCATCAACAACTGTGCCCCACTACTGTCTTCTACACCAATCGCTGCTGCCAACGCTTCATCATCAGTCCTCTCATGCGCCATAGCTATCATCCACGCTTGTTGGTTGCTCCTCCCTTTCCTCAACCCATCAATAATCTTTCCTCCTTCGATGCCACTTTGACTTTTGCCGCTGTTTGACGTACGAGTCTGCCGATTTGTTACGCACTAGGTGCCTTGAGATTGCAGGAGTTGGCCGTCCTCGCCATGTCCTTGCATAAAGTAAATTTGCCCGGAGTACATGAGAGTAGTCGCTCACACCACGGCTTCCAAGCGGCCTGTGTCCTGCTCGCGTACGCTTTTCCTGTACAACCTTATTACCGCTTCCCAGTAGTAGCCTACGAACCGAACTACGCAGTCACAATGTGTGCAAGCGATCTCGATTATTGCGCGTCTTCATGTGCATAAGTTACCACTCATTGCGTGCACACTGGAAATGATGTCAAAAGTCGCGTCTTGCCTATTTTGGTCACTAGCGGATGTTACTTAAGCTTGGTATTGAAAGCTGAATAACCTGTCCCAAGGCTTCTGCTGCTTTTGAGGCGACTCTACTGTAGACTGCTTGGCTGGGATGGAACGTGATCCCTCTGAATTAGGTGCCCTGTTCAACGCTGGCCGCCGGTCTCGAGCCTACAAAACGTAGTCAGCTCAATCAGGGACCTAGCATAAGATCTTGTCTCACCACATCAAACAACCTCGCATCCTCCCTCGCCTGCCCTTGCTCACGTAGACTAGATTCGCTGGGTCGGATAGTGGGCACGACAGGACTCATAGTCCCTTCAGCTTCGCCATCAGTACCCGCAGTCGTCAGAGGCGCAACAGCACTACTGTTAGAAGCACTCGTCCTCAGCGGGGGGCCTCCCGCACTCTTGCGACTAGCTTCACTGCTTCGTCTTGAGTCGAGACTTTTGTGGAGCGTTTTCGCCGCGTTGACAGCACTGGATGTAGCCTTTTCGAAGTCCTTACCTCCGCTGGCTCTGCGACCCATATGAGCTTTGACGTCGATGACACTAGCAGCGACGGTGCTCTTGCCCAATCCAGGCGTGCTTGGCGCACCAGGCTTTTCTTCCACAGCATCAATCAAATACCACCGGAGGCCGTCAGAGAGTTCGAAGGGGTTATCGTCGATGGACTGCAAACTTGCACCATCACCTTCGCTTGCCTCAGCATTGGCTTTGGTACTTGCGTTACCCATGGACCGACTTAGGTCGACGACCCGCTCCTCAACTGTGTTGATCCGCGCCAGGAGCCAATCACGGCTTTGCAACCGATGAGTGTCTTGCTCGCGAAGAAAATAATGAGGCGCACCAACGTTGAAAGCCGCCCATGGCCTGGTCGCTTGATTGCGCGTAGGTAAGAACAGTGCTAAATCACCCTCCTTGAAACCGCGATAAGCGATCTTGTCATGCGCCTCGCTGTTGAGCCTGTGGTTCTTCTCACGCGTGTTCCTGGCATCCTTGTGGTATTTCCTAGCTGTTGCCTCGACGTCTTTGTAGCGTTTTGTGATCATTTCGACTGTGGCATCGAGATCAAGCTTGGAGAGAGCGGCTATGAAAGCTTCGTAACGCGCGTCTTCGGCTTGGGGGTCTTCCTCGGAAGTCCAGTAGATGGTCTGAGCATCGTTTGAATCAGTGTAGTGCTGTACAGGTAGAGAACCGGATATTTGTCTCTTCATTGGAATTCCCACTTCGCTGCCCAGTATTTGACTTGCGTTGATTCTCGAGGTCCGCTGGATGGCCAAGCTGTTGTTCTCTTTCGAGATAGACCAACCAAAGTTTTCGAGCATTCTTATCATCCGATCGTAATGTTGAAATAGACGTTCAGAGAGTGCTTTGGCTTTCTTCTCTCGTGCGCTGAGGCGCATCCGCAGTTTCTCTTGTGCTTGTTCGAATTTGTCGACATCCTCACGCAAACTTCTGAGATTTTGTTGTAGCACTTCGACTTGAACTTCGCTCTTGTCTTTAGCATGAGTAAGCTCTTCGACATGTCGCTCTTCTTCCAGCAGTCTGGCTTTAAGTGCATCCGAGCCTGTTTCACCAGCAGCGAACTTGTCTTCCAGCTTCTCGACCTGTGCTTTTTCCTCTTCGAACTCTTTGCGCACGGTCTCTAACGTGTGTTGTACTTGCCGTAGCTGTTCATCTTTCTGACCCAGGCGAGATTCTTGGTCCTCCTTCGAGGAGTGCGCTTTTTGCAGTTGTGTTTCTAGATGCTCGATTTTCTCTTCGCTGGCTTTACTTTGTGCATTGGCAAGCTGGATCTGGTCATCGAGACCACGAGCATGGAATGCCGCACCTTCAGCTAGCACTTCTAACGCGTTGACCAACCTTCTCGGATCGTCAGGTGCCGACCCAGCTGGTGACAAGTGCTCATGCACCGACTGCAAGGTGCCCAGCAAATCCTGTTGTAGACCTTCAAGCTTTTTCAAATCATTTGCCAGCGACATGTTTCGTGTTTGCAGGTTTGATCTTTCTTCTCGAAGTCTGTGAAGTTGCTGATCTACATGCGAAGATTTCTCTCTTTGCGCAGCAAGATCGTGTTCGAGTGCATCTTTGACCTCCCTAAGTTGATCCAGCTCCTGGTTCGAAGTCTTCCGTAGCCGCTCAAGCTCGCTTCTGAAGTGGGTTATGGATTGATCTTGCTTCGATCGCTCGTGATCTCGGGAGCCCACGACCCTGTCAAGCTCTTCCTCTAGCTCTTCAAATCTTATTTTGAGCTCGTGGTTGTCGTCTTCAAGTCGTTGGCGTTCATCATCAAACTCCTGCCGCTGTGACTCGAAATTTGCCATCAGATCTTGTTTGACCAATTCTGCTTCTTGCATTTTCTCTCTGTGCTGATCACTTGCACGGCGCTCTGCATGAGCTTCTTGCCGCAATTTATTGACTTCCGCTTCTAGCGACACTATTCGCTGAACCATCACTTTCTCGTCAGGATTCTGGTTTGACATCCTCCGAACAGAGACTGACGATCGCCGAGATGGGGGGTCAAATGGGCGACTCGACTCCGGCCCAGGTGACGGCGGTGGTTGGCTGAAGTCCGTGATTGGATTGAACATACCACTTGTTGGCCGACCCATCTGACTCTGTCTATGCAACAAATCCTCCAGCTTCCGGATGCGGGATTCTGAAGCACGAACCTTGTCTTCGAGGCGCGTCTTTTCGTCCTGTAATACCCTTCTATCATCTCCATTGCGCATGAATGAGCCTTGCATTGAGTCATGTATGCTTCCATTCTTAAATGGTCTCGGCCTGGGCCGACGCGATTTGGCAGGCGAGTCGAGATCTCTCAATCCTTGTGTTATTTGCTCGACTGCGTCGTTGATCTCCAAAGCACGTAGATCATCGATGTAGCTGAAGATCTCGTCTCTGGATACAAACGGCCACGGATTTGAAGGAGTAGAAAATGTGAAATCTGACATGGCGTTGATTGTGGCGGTCTCCTTACTAAGGAAGCCGCTCATTGAATTCGCCCATTTCTTCCTGCGACGTAGTTCATCGTCCTTGTGCTGTGACAGCTCGTCCTTGAACAGCTTGAGGTCTGCTACCGTTTTATCATTCCATTCTGACCGTCGTATCGCTTCTATAAGAACCGAGCCATAAACAGAAGGAAGCCGGAAGACTCGATCAAGAGTCTCCAGACTGTGCTGACCTTCTTCGGTCAAAGAAAGGGTTGAGACTTGACCTTGCAAGCCCGCCAACGTTGATTGTACCTTCGAGATCTCACGTAAAGCCCTGAAGCAGATCTTGGAGAGGTTGTTCTTGTGCGACCGAGTATTTTCGAAGCTCTGGATACTTTCTTCCACCACTTCTTGCAGACCTGGAAGCAAGCTCTTAGTGTGATCGGCTGCTACTCTTGAGATCTTCGATATCGCTCGGTTGTCGGAAGCAGCTTTCAAAACATCATTGTAGTCTCCGTCGACTTTCTTGAACAGGGTCTCCGCCTCTTCAAGTAAGCTGCCTGCGTCCATACTGGGCCACTCGATTCGCACCATTGAAGAGACGTTGTCGGCTTCGTTGTTCAGTCGATCCATGGCTTGCTCGACATCCTCAACTTGTGATTCGAAGGCTTTGGTGGACGTACCGAGGGTCGAATTCGCTTGATCGAGAGCTCTTTGGTCCAATAGAGTATACATGGTGCCTGCAACGTCCGTCTGTCCAGTCTCAGCCGCGGCAGGTGTTAACAGCCGGCCAATGTCATCTCTAATAGGCAACTCCTTCAGCGTGTGGGCCATGCCGTGCCATTCTCGCAACATATCCGCATGCTCATGGAGTGTGTCATGCGCCCAAGCTTGAGTCTTCTCGAATAATGAGTGCAGACTGCTGACATGGTTCTTGAGATTATCCAATGCTACATTCGTCGACCGGTCGATGTTCTCGCAGGCTTCTGAAAGCTGGGAACTCTTCTCTGACAAGTTTTTAACAATGTCCACCGCTTCCAGTGCCCATGCTCTTCTTGACTTGAATAGCTTCTGCCACGATACCAGATCTGTCTCATCTTCCAGTTCGGCTGGGGTCTCACTCAGACTCGAAATTGAGGTGTCGTTGCCATAATCGGTAGCGGCATTCTCATCGCCGAGTAGGAATCGCTTGTCGTAGATGAAGATATTGCTCTGGTCGACGAGATGTTGCTGCTTGACATTCTTGCCTTGAGCTGTCATCAATATCTGGCGGCTCACGGGCACATCTACGCTGCTGGCAATCCATTGCTTCAGCGCATCGGGCCTGCCAGAACATTAGTATCCAGGCACTACAGACGGTGAGTGCTGTACTTACGATGGGATTTGATCTGTTCCGACAACATATCGCTGGCCGCTATGCGATAGAAATATATTGAGCGACATCCCCTCATTCCCGCTAGCTCATTTGATTGTTGTCGGTTAGTAAGGTATGTGGCCATCCGACGGTATGAGATACTCTTGCATCAACGAAGAATATAGCACATGCGTTCTTGTCCAGAAAAGGCTAGCGTTTCACGTCAGCCTTGAGCAGGTGCATCTCCCCAGATTCGTGAAGGTTTGGCTCGTCACGCGTCGTTCGTATCCACAGCGGATGTCACCTGCAGGAGCTTTTTGCTTGAGTTATCCAAGCTAGGAGTACGCCGTCGTGGCCAAGAGATATCGAGGTGGTCTGAAGGCGGATCCAAGAATCTCGAGAAGAAGATAAAAGACTACCTAAGTTAACAATGAGCGTCCGGTGTGGTCGTTGAATTGCTTGGTGGTCGACGCACGCATATTTAACACAGGCAGAGCCAGCCAATACTGAACAGCATGGATCGCTTCAAGGAAGTAAAAGAGGCCCTTCGTGAAGCATGGCTATCGGAGTCCAGTACAGCACAACACGAGAGCGCATATCAGGTATTCGTTGACTTCGTCAAGCAGAACCAGACAAATGTTGCTCTGTTCGTGCTGTTCGTTTCCCTGGCTATCCGGCAGATTGTGTCGAAGAACAGAGAAGCGGCGAAGAAGGGAGCGAATAGGCAGTTTCTCGAAGCACCAGATTTTCCGGAGGTCGAGACATTAGAGAATTTCGACTGGAAGAAAGAGGACACCGTCAAGCTGAGGGCTTTCAAACCGAAGTTCCATCTGACCATGGGTGAGTCTGCGCATGCCCACCGACCTCGTGTTCTGGCCTGCCTCAGCATGACTACGTACCTCCTCTGCTCCCGAGCATGGACCAGATCTGACCAGAAGATATGAGGAAGAGGCTGGCTATTATGGAGGAGGCCATCTTGCGTGGGAATAGCGCATTCCCATACAACCTTCGATGTCTGAAGGCTACGAGTCCCGCCGACACGGCGCAAACTTCAAGCACCGTACTGGAATCTATGCTAATGAACATCTCGCTAACAAGACTTCTCTGACGAATCAGCCATCCAAAACCTCAACCCATCAGAACTCATCACAATGGACAGAACCTACTCCGACCGGATAGCCTACCGAAAACGCATCATCAGAGAGTCCGGCGACGTCTGCATCGGCGTCAACGACGACAAACGAGTCGGACCCGCCGTCCGCGAACTCTACACGTTCCTGCTCGGCACGTACCTTCCCAAACGCTTTCCGAACATGTTCAAACTGCACTACGCATCTTTCGAGACCGGCACTCAATTCATGTTCGAGAACCTCATCACAAAACAAGTTTTTCCCGCACAGCCGGCCCAAGTCACATCAACCAGAATCCTGCTTCAGACCCTTGGCTCGATCGTGGACGAGGATTTCCTGTTCCTCCTGCCAGAAGAGGACAGCGAGGACCCGAAGTACACCCTCGAAGCTTACGTCTGTATATGCCCATCAGGCTGGAATCCACCAGACAAGCTTGGCAGACGACTAGCCGCCATTCATGGTCCTGTACCTGGCTACGCAGACAAGCTGGAAGGAAGCATGGACCGCTACTTCAAAAGCCTCGAAGTAGGCAAGTACGTCAGACGGAGTAATTGGTCAATCACGCAACACGAGGAATTATTCTCGCCTGATCCGAACACGAACCATGGGAAGGCGGACAGCGAGGAGAAGGCTCTGACAGAAGTGGACCCGGGCAAGGCAAGTAAACACATCACACTGGCACGTCTGCCCAAGAACACCTACTCGCGCCCGTGCCCAGACTTCCCATCCCAATTACACCCCTAACCATCCTTTCAATATCAACACCCCTAACAACACCATCATGAATCCTCATCCTCCACGCATTGCCCCAAGCCCAGTCCATCTTCCACCACCCTCAAAAACCCCCCAAACGCAACACTAATTCCTCACCAGACCTTCCTCCGCACCGAACGCCAAACCCTCCACCGCCTCCCCTCCTCCAAAGCAATAGTCTTCGCCTTCAAAACCTACATGGACACCCTCCGCGATATTAAACTCGAAGGTCTAGGCGACGACCTCGCAGACGCAATCGACGGTCTCAAGACGGGCAATGCGCCCGCCATGAACGTGTATAAGCGTGGGCCCGTCTGGGGTGAGGCTGTTAAGGGGTATCTACGGTCGTAGTAAATAACGAGATCTTGGACTGTCCGATGATATTGAAAAAAGAAGGCTTTGATCTGGTTGGTATGGATATCTATCTATTTACATGATCGACTTAGAATCTATCCAAAGACTTTCGCTCACTTCAGTCTTATGGAAATGAAGAAGTCAGGTCGGTTTGGTATCCACCTACATGACCAACTTGAAATCTAGCCAACGAACTTTTGCTCACTCTGTTTTTCAGGCGTGAGGTCAGCTAACTCAACCTCTCAACAGCCTTAATCAAATCCGCACTAACACCCATAGCCGTCACCTCACCGCCCGCACCACTTCCCTGCACGACAAGCGGACTACTGCTATACCTCTTGGTATGAAACACAAAAATATTATCACTCCCCTTCAACCCCGCAATCGGACTATCCTTCTCAACCATCTCAAGCCCAACACTAACCTTATTATTCTGCACATCCACGCTCGCCACGAACCGTACGACTTTCCCTTGTTTCGCTGCGTCTTCTTTATACGATTCCATCTCCTGATCATGTTCCGGCAATTTCTGCATGAATTCTGAGGCGGAACTTGCACTTTCCAGCGCCTTCGGGATGAGCGACTGTACGGGGAACGAATCTGGTCCTTCAACTTTGAGGCCCGCGAGACGTGCGAGGATAGTGCATTTGCGGGCGACGTCCATTCCGTTTAGGTCGTCGCGGGGATCTGGTTCTGTGAAACCTGCGTCTTTCGCTTGGGAGACGATCTCGCTCCATTTTCCGGATCCGGAACCGGAGACTGGTGAGAATGTGTTGAAGAGGAAGGACATTGTGCCGGAGAAGACGCCTTGGATCTTAGTGATTTGGTCGCCCGTCGCTGTGAGGTCTTTGAGTGTTGAGATTACGGGCAGGCCGGCGCCAACGGAGGATTCATGGTAGATTAGAGCGGACGGGGTTGTCGAGCTGAAGATGTCGTCCCATAGTTTCAGATTCGATGAGAAAGCTTTCTTGTTTGGGGTGACCACGCTGATTCCATTCTCCAGGAAAGATGGGTAGGAGTCTGCGACATCTTGGTTTGATGTGTTATCTACCAGTATGACTTTCCCGGGTGCGCTTGCGAGCCATGAAGTGAGGTCGGAGAGGGACAGAAGCGGCGAGGAGGAGGAGTCAAGCGTTGAGGCATCGATTGAGGTGTAGTCCTTATTGTAAAGCTGTTTGCTGGATCGAGAAGCGAATATCACGGTTGGTTTGGTTATTGAGCCTAGTTGGAGCGCTGCCAGTTGGCTTAGGAATGCTTTTCCTACGCCACCAAGCCCGATGATTGCGAGGTAGATTGGTGCCATTTCGTTGGTGAGAACGAGAAGGTCGGCTGATATCTGATTGTAAGCTCCTTCTGGTCACTCCAGGTTCGGTTCGTGTACACAACTTTTTCTCAAAGCGCAGCTGCGTTCTCTGCGGGGTGCCGATGCCGCTGCAGGCGCAAACCGTGCGGGGCGTGCCTGCCCATCATCATCGCGGCACCGGACCAGTCTCCAGATCGAGGCTGGCTTAGATCCTAGCGTGTCAATCAGCGCGACGCGTCCGTGCTGGGGAAAGAAAAGGTCGGTTGAATCGTGAGCACCGGTTTGTAGAATGTGTCTCGGGTCTCCTGTTTCTGTTATAGAAGTTGAGCCTTGCAGCTGCTATCTTTGATACGAACGTGGGTACCATGCATTTCATTCTGGGCCGACGACAACCCGGGTGTGACAGCACTAGGCTTCTCTTGTTCTTGCTGGTGGCATGAGTTACTGCAAGAACGGCTCAACTTGGAAAAAGCATGTGAGAGCTAGCCTGAAAAATGTTGACTTCTGCAGCTCTGACATGTCGCTTCGAGCTGCATGACGAAAAGCATCGACAGAGTATCACCTGATAATCAGGGTTTATAGCATTAGAAGTCGTTGACTGTCACCACCACCACGATAACCATGCAGGTCTTTGCTCCTGTAGAATTGAGCGTGAATTTGGTAAGATGAATGCAGGCAACGTTGCTACCGACGAATGTCTTGGAAGATTGACAGCTAACGAGCTTGCATATATGAAATCCTACTAGACAAAGCCAATCAACAGGGTTCGTTTACTACCACCGACCATGCGCGTACTTCGCTTCCAAGCCGCCCTGGGTCGCTTACCCTGCATTCGTGGTCCAACTTCATCCCAAGCGTGCCTCCAATTCACTCTGATATTGTCCATAGTAAGCCAGCCGAGACGGCTTCAACGCTTGCGCAAGGAAAAGCGGAGGATGGCTCGGGAACACCCATCTTCACGATACCCGTGCATAAGTGATAATTCAAGTGATAATCTAGCACGCAAACACGATCGCGACTGAACGATGCGCATAAGGTATCATCTCCGCTAACCATCATCTCCTTCAATGCTTTCAACCGTTATCGCCTAACAATGTTGCTCACACCCAGTGTACTCGCTGCTGGTTTCGCCATCGCAGGGTACACTTCACACAAGCTGTACTGGGTGCGCCATGAATTCGACGAGCAGGTTCCTCGAATCATCTTCGGCGTCAACTCGACTTGGCTGCTACTTACCTACAGTTTGTCCAGAGAATACTCCCTACTCAAAGCGGTCTGTTTCGCTGCAACGCTCATAGGGATATACGGCCTCGCCTTATTCGGAACAATCTCCGTCTATCGATTGTACAGACATCCTCTCAAGCACTTTGAAGGTCCAAAATGGGCACGGCTATCAGCATGGTGGAAGGTCAAGCATATAGCGAAGGCAGGAGCTCATTACAGCCTGACTAATCAGCTTCACGAACGGTATGGTGAAGTAGTACGGACAGGTATGCTCAACTTTGCAATAATTGATCAGACATCTGACGTTGCTAGGGCCTAACAATCTCTCAATCAATCATGTCGAGGCTCTCCAGGCAATCTATGGCAGCCATTCACCCTGCACCAAACCGCCTTCATACCTGATCGGCGGACTGGTGAGCGTGCAATCAGAGCGCAACCCACACAAACATAAACTGAGAAGAGCTGTTTGGGACAAAGCTCTTGGCTCAAATGGTAGGTATTGATCAATGTGTGAGTACCGCGACTGACGTGAGATAGCCTCAAATGCGTTCTTCCCACGCTTGACCCAAATGGCAGAACTGCTTGCTCATCGCTTAGCAGAGCGCAACGGCGAACAAGTATCTGTCAATGACTGGAGTATGTCGCGCTTTCTAGCATTCTGACTATGACTAAAACCACCAGTGCACTTCATTACCTTCGACGTCATGGCACAATTCTGCTTCTCACGGGATTGGAATCAGCTCGCGACTGGCAAAATTCACCAAGGCATCAAATATGCTTCCGACTATCTGCAGTTTGCTGTCTATGGCACGCAGGTACCATGGTTGGCTATTAGCCTCATGAAGATACCTTTCATGCCCGAGCCACAATCCGCCATGATGGAATTTTCGACGAAAGCGCTAGACGAACGAATGCAACAGGAGCCTGAGATTCCAGATGCGATGTCGTACATTCTATCAGAGAAGGATCCCGAAGCGCAGCAGTTTTTATCAAGGCATGACCTCGAAAGCGACGTCTTCATGATCATGCTAGCCGGCGCTGACACTTCGTTTTCAGTACTGGTCAATCTGTGCTTTCGTCTGGCCGCCCAGCCAGAGTACCAGACAAAGTTGCGAGAAGAAACGGCAGCAGCTTTCAACACGGATGGTCAGGGCAGAAGTGTTGTCAACTGGCCATTGCTCTCTGGTGCAAACTTCCTTGCAGCAATCATCAACGAGACACTTCGACTTCATCCACCAGTACCTTCAGGCATGCCGAGGGTTGTGCCGCGAGAAGGTCTAACGATACCTCTGGACAATGCATCCGATATGCTGGACGACTCGAACTCTATTCAGATTCCTGGCAATGCGGTGGTATCAGTGCCCACTTACAGAATACAGCGCGATCCACGATACTGGGTGGATCCCCATTCGTTCGTACCAGAGCGATGGACTACGAAACCGGAGATGATCCTTGACAGGAGGGCGTTCTGTCCGTTCTCCTTGGGTGCTTACGGTTGTGCAGGGAAATATTTCGCTTTGATGGAGATCAAGCTTGTTATTGCAAGACTCGTCTTGGATTTCGACATCAAATTCGCAGACAACGTGACTTCAGAGGAGATGGGACGTACAGGGGCAAAGCGACGCTTCCTGACAACGCAGCAGGACTGGATGACATTACAGCCAGGACCGTTGCGACTCAAGTTCGAGAAGAGAAAGTAGATAGCATAGAGGCGAGTATCGGTAAGCTATAGTTCAGCTACAATCTACAAGTCCGACAACGGAACCATAGCTGACGAATGACTCATGTTACAGAGACGGTTCATGTTCATGCTACAATAGGCGTGCTCCCGGGACACATAAGACGAACAATCATCGACTGAGAACTCTGAGCACATGAGCTCCATAGCACCCTATCTTAATCGACTACTAGGGTCTCGATGTCTCCTTCGATTCCACCTGTCGCCAACTATGCCTTTCGCTTTCAACACTTGGGAACGCATGGAGATGGTGGCAGTGAACGCTAGATGTGAACGACTCAGATTGCTCAAAACGTCCTCGGCTTGCTTCCCACTACTGCTACTTGCTGATCATTTATTTGTCGGCAACCAACCACAAGAGCCGTGCGAAGTATAACCTCAACGGCAGCCGCCACTCCGGGCAAGAATGCTTCTGCTCTTCCTTATCATATCCACCGGTACTATGGCGACTGACACTGCTCCAGCAGAACCAGCACGACTGAGCCTGCTGGGGATGCCACTAGAGGTGAAACGACTTATCTACCAGAAATATTTTGAGGTCAACGAGCAGGCTAGCTGTGCCTTCGGCACACCCTCCTGCATCGACGTCAACCTGCTATCCACGAATAGACAAATTCGAGAGGAGGCTCTGGAAATCCTGCCCAAGTCCAATCGCTGGATAGCAGTAGCCCACTATATCGCCTCTGATGCAGCGGTCCCTTTGCCTCCGACAGATTTTGTGCCCTTCGAAGTACCTCAGCGGCGCTTCTCGAAACCAATCATTGCCGACCTGCTTGCTTCACCCACATTTCTCTTCACTGCACGACTTGGTCATGGATGCGATGTATCAAGACCGCTTCGCGCATGACGGATCCGACATAGCATATTCGCGTTCAATAGATCGACCTCATTTGCGCTTTGTGCTAGCTGGGCCGCAAATGTACCACAATGGCCCAACTTCTCCTTCGACATCACACCAAGATACCACAATGAAGTGGCAGATCTGCTACCAGACTTCATTCTCTATATCGCAATGATCCGCAACGCAAGCGCAGTTGATTTCACACAACTCACACATCCAATACTGAACCATATCGCCAGGACCATCATCAAACCTACAGGACGACCGGAACGCTGGCACGAGCTCCTCTATGGCTTGAAAGAGGAAGGCAATCACGCTTACACTGAAGATCGTCTCGACGATGCCTGTATGTTCTACTCCGAGGCCGCGATGATGTCGCAACGTTGTATCACAGAGTGGACTGGCCCCGTCGTTGGCGCGCGTGACAGAATCTGTCAGATAAGCAATGGATGTTTCTCCAAGAATAACTCAGTCTTCGATAGAATTGCCACATATGGCGCTCTCCTCGCGAAGGGCTGGAATTGGCCGTGGATGTCTAATGATCAACGGAGAAGACGACACATGCACCAAGCGAGACGCTGGCACTTCTAGCCTACTATATCCTGAGTCCCGATAACCTGGAATATGCCAAGCGAAAGACGTCTGATTCCAAGTCAGGAGATGAGAGAGAGATGTTCGCAGACGAGGTGGAGGTATTGAGTCGGAGGTTTGTGAGGAGAGCTGCATATGAGTGGCGGTACGTTTGGGAGATAGACCCCATCGACACCGACGCACAAACAAAATTGGATGGTATCAGACTGTGGTTTCGATACGTCGACCGCCAGTTCGACGAAGCAGAGCTTGTACCGAAGATTGCCAAGATAAATATCGCTGGCTTGGGTGTCTGGCGTGGCGATCTGCGCATGGCGAGGCGTTTTCTACTCGATAAGGGATATCCTCTGCAGCGGACTGCCGATCAAGACTTCCATACCAGAACTTCGCAGCAGATGATGCAGTTCAAGAACACCCTGGGTATCACGCACGACAGGTGGGCATTCAAAGCGTTCGGGCAATTACGGTTCCTGGTCGCTTGAGTCTGAGGTGTTCTTGGGCGCGTATTGGGGTGCAATACTACTGTACTGTGGCTTTATTATCCTACGGAGAGGTAGACAACCAGCTAGCGCAGCTGGATCCCACTCATCATAAGCCTTACAAGGCAGAATCTCATTTTCAAGTTCCGAGATGTATGTCATCCTCCCTCGCCCTATAACAGCAGCGAGTAGAACGTGAGTCAACACACAGTAGCCTTGCAACTTCATCGTCGAGACAAGCGGGGTAGCCTGTGCGATGAGTCTCGTCACGGTCTCTTGCTTCCCAAATACAATGTGAATCATCAATACCTTCTTGGAGAGAGAGTTTCGCGATTGCTAATAGAGATATTGTGCAAATGCTAGCAGGGCCCGTTAACGACATAACGCGGACCGGCTTGATCTTAGATATGTCACTCCGATACGTTGACATTTATGCTGCATGCATCCGCTATGTCCAATTTCTCAAGCATCTTGGTGGTGAACGCGACTACTATAGCATCCCTCATAGCCCTCCCGGACTCTTCGAACGCATCGGCAGAACATTCGACTCAACATTCGCATCCGGCTACGCCCGCGTCATCCAAGGAGACGTCAACATCGGCCAATTGAACATCAATGTCCGCGATATGATATCTCCAGCCTTCCACTTCATCACATCTCTCTTGAGCGGCGTCACGTCGCGCAATCCCATCTTGCAGGTCTCACCCGAGGCAACCTGGCAATTCTTGGACACATTCACACTATCAGCAGCGACACTGCTACTCACAGTCCAACATCGCTCTATCCTCCACGCAAGCCTGTCTTTCAGCTCCTACTTCCGTAGACCACTAATGGCAATTGCACATGCTATTGGAACGCCAAAGCCCAGTGTGGTATTCGCACGACATATCTCGCGGTTCGCCAGGGTAGCCCGGTATTGCTGATTACAGACGCGCTATATGACCACACTCGATGGTCCATGGACTAACACTACTAAGCGACTATGTACTTCGATCGCGAAGCGACCTCGAGGGATTGACCTCAAGTCCTTCAACGCTATCCCATATCATGGCTTTAAAATGATGGGAACACTGTTAACGCTGCCTCTGGGTGGAAGTGGTCTAGCGCTACGACTGTCAGAGCGGTTGGACCAAGAGCTGGAGCGAAAAGACAAAGCGAAACAGGTCTAACAGGCCAGTCTCGCTAAGTACAAACTAAAGGAGGGACGATCGGCACCGTACCAGGGGCATGCGTCAACGGGCTACCACGGTGAGACTACTATCCTTGCCTACTGACTGTGAACACAGGTAGTGGTTACTGCACACTCCACAGCAGAGAGATCCTCGCGATCTGCGACGAAGAAGACATTACGATTTCCACGATGTGTGGGGGGCTCTCCTCTGATCATACACCCTGTGAAAATGAAACCGCTATCACAAGGCCATCCATTAGCGGACGTGGAGGCGATGGTGAGGAATATGTGTTTCTAAGGCTTAGAAACGACAATCCGGGTGAATATCGAATTACGGAATCTTGTTCAGTTAATGGACCTAATACCTACGCAAATATACTTCCGAACGATGTCTAGGCGGAACTTGCTGACTAAGACCATCTGGTACAAGAAAGAAGATGGCTCCTATGCGACTGCTAGAGAGGCTAGCGAAGCATGCGCTCCATACTGCAAACGAAATGGTCGACTGCCCGCCCTTGAGCAGATGGATTATCTGTCGCTTCAATCCCGTCGGATCGAGTAAGCCGATGGGCTGACGACAGCAGGATTCAAGAAAATACTATTGCGCTACGGCTTGGGCAGGCTAGAAACCCGTTTCGTTGCTGAATCGAATCGGGAGAGAGTCCAGATTTCCTAACAGTGACAAGTGCTGAACAGCCAATCGGAATATAGGACATACAGTGGTTAGCAATCGCAATGAGTATACAAGAAGGGAGCTTCCCACAACAAGCTTGGCATATATGCACCAAGCGATCTGCCATAGCGGTCCGCTGTGATATCATGATGCGGCCATTCCGCTTGCGGGGCGAGTGCACGGAGTGCCCAGCATTGAAACATACTTCTATCGACCTGAGCAGAGGTGAAGGCATTGTAGCGCGATTTTTTGTAAGAGAAGATGGACCAAGAAACATAGAGGCAAGGAAAGCGCGTGTAAACGATCTGATGAACGACAAGTGCCTATCCAGGAATATCACCAACCACAAACTCGATCTCAACCTCTACCTCTATCATGCCAAATGTCCACCCCTGTCTATACACCATTAAGTATCCCAACAACTCGGAGCTAAACCAAGCACAAGCATTGAAACAACCACGACAGCCCAGTCATACCGCCCCCCCCCCCCCCCCCCCCCCCAAATCATCCAATAGCAAGGACTGTCTCGTAAGGTCTCAACGTGATAGTAGTCACGCCACCCTGTGTCTTAAACAGCGTCTCCTCCTTGTAGTTCTTGAAGTCTGGCAGGATATTCTCTTCACTTAGTAGACTTGCAACATCCTTCGGCACAGTCCAGTGAACAATTTCCTCCTTCCAGTTGCCAATGATTAGTGCTCTTCGACCATCATCAGAAGTCCGCACATATGCACAGACATCTTCGTGCTGCATGTCTAGCATCTGAAAGCGGCCATAAACCAGAGTGTCGACCTCTTTCTTGCGGAGCGCGAGGAGTTTGCGCCAGTAGTGGAAGGCGGAGTCGGGATCGGCAACTGCAGCCTCGGCGTGCCAGGTCTTGTAGTCAGGGTGGATCTCCATCCATGGTTTCTTAGACGGGTCCGACGTAGTCCAGCCTGCATAGCGGTCGTTCGCGTTCCACTGAATCGGTGTACGTGCGTTGTCTCGCCCGATCAGCCAGTACTGCTTTTTTGTGCGTTCTTGAAGTGCCTTGTCGTCTGGGTGGTCATGCAATATGGTCTTCCAGTGGTTAATAACCTCAATGTCCTTGTAGTGGCTGAGGTCCCAGTCACGAGGAACATTTTTCTGTGCCCATTCTTGACCTTGATAGACGAAGAGCGTACCCGACTGCAGAGCGAGATGTGATGCGAGGAGTTTAGCAGACAGTGTACGGTACTCTGGTGCATCTGAGCAGTATCGAGATATGGTACGTGACTGGTCATGGTTCTCCATGTATATTGCGTTCCAACCCCCGTTGTCGAGCATGAAAGTTTGCCACTTTTGTACGATCTCTTTGAGTCTACTAAGGGTGAATTGCCGTGGGATCCATTTGCCTTCTGGTGCATGATCGATATCGACAATGTCGAAGTTGAAAGCCATTGCTAGTTCGCCGCGGTCTTGACCAACTCCTTTGAGGATCTCCTTTGTGTCGGTAACGCCAGGCATCTCGCCGACAGAGAAGGCATCGTACTCTCGAATGATCTTTCCGATCCCTTGAAGGTATTCGTGCAGCCGCGGACCACATGCGAAGTGCTCAACGCCAGATTGGAGGAATCCTGGTTTCGTGATTTTGCCATCTGGTAGACCAGGCTCTTTTGAGATAAAGTTGATTACATCCATTCGGAAGCCATCAACACCACGATCCAACCAGAACCGTATTATCTTGTGGACAGCCTCGACGACTTTTGGATTTTCCCAGTTTAGGTCTGGTTGACCGGTGGCGAAGAGATGTAAATAGTACTCTTGAGTAGTCTCATCCCATTCCCAGACTGAGCCAGAGAAGGCAGATTCCCAGTTATTCGGTGGTACTCTGTTGCCGCTTTCGTCATGTTTGGCTGGGCGCCAGATGTACCAGTCTCGGTAGGGGTTGTCTTTGCTCGATCGACTCTGCTGGAACCAGGGATGTTGATCGCTTGAGTGGTTGACTACTAGGTCAAGGACGTATTTCATGCCTCGGTCGTGCAAGCCCTTGATCAGAGCATCGTGGTCTGCCATTGTGCCATAGAGATCATCAATATCCATATAGTCGGAGATGTCATAGCCCATGTCTTGCTGAGGCGATTGCAGGATTGGAGATAGCCAGACAATGTCGACGCCAAGACTCTTGACGTAGTCGAGCTTAGAGATGATGCCGGGGATGTCGCCCCAGCCATCGCCGTCACTGTCCTTGAAGGAAGCAGGGTAGATCTGGTATACTGTTGACTCTTTCCACCAGCTTCTCTTTATGCTGTGTTTGGATTGTGGTTGGAACACTGAGGTGGATGCCATATTGACGATGTTGAGTCCAAAAGCGTTGTATTGCAGGTATTTGTGAAGCACAGTCTGGTAAGAGGGTTAGTGTGAGGAACGAAAGACTAATCTATGTCGTGTAAAGATGTCTGGCGAGGACGAGAAAGTGAGGACACCGAAGGATGAGTATGGCAATAAATATTGACGTCGAAGATGTATGGTAGATCTTTCGGAAGACCAGATCCTCGCCCGGAGGATGTGGTACGCTGGCGCTTTCCGCTTGGTGAGAACCTGTATTTAGGAAGGAACACACGTAGATTGCTTCCAGGCGAAGGTTTGAGCAGCAAACAACAGGCAGTGACAGTCGTGATATACTTCTTTTTGTCTTGGTACGTAGCGGTAGAACTTCCAGATCAGTCACTTACAAGAATCGAGACCCCACAGAGTACGGAGACGATCACACATCCCCAGGTTTCCGACCGCGTCATAATGGCAGTGTACCGCTTCATAGCGGGCTTCCAGCGGTGATGGCCGTGCATCAACAGAGGCAGTGGATCTGGGGCATCCGAGAATTGCGGCGAAAGACAGTGTAGGTTAGAGTTGATTCCTTGGTCGTTTCCTGCAGGCTTGTTGGAAGTGTCTATTGGCTGGTCGCTGCAGGTGATACCGAGCGGCGCATGATGGCATAACACAGAAGGCGCGTGTCAGGTGCGAGATCACGCGTTGCGAAGAAGTGATGGATAAAAATATGTTTAGATAATATACACCGCTTGTTGTAGAAGTGAGAAGTCGGGTGTGAAGAGGTGAAATCCAATTAAGGAACTTACGTGGTTGGCGCATGATGACTTTGTGTAACAGAAGGTCACTCGTCGTTTGAGGAGCGCCTTCCATGAGGTCGACTAGCCCAGCATGAAGCGATTGTGATGGAGATAAGGTGTACGCGATAACGAAGAAAACAGAAAGCTAGACATATTGTACTATACACGATTTATGATGGCTAAAAGCAACGCAGGACGACTCGGATTGATGGGATGTGAAGAGACACAACAGATGCTGTGCAAGCATCAATTTCCAAAGAAGAATCGGCTACGGTCGGCTAGATAGCCGGAAGTGCACAAGTGGCGTAGTTCTGCGTGACCGTACCGGGATGATCACATTTGGTCTTTCGACTCCAATGCCAATTCAGTTGTGTCTTTCGATAACAATATTATACTTGGGTACTGCACGTACTGCGCCGATCACGACTGTCTCTATCGCAGCATCTTACAGTCAAAGGTAACTCACAATGGCTGCTGCTGCGAAGCTATCTAAGAATCAATTGCGCAGACAGAAACAGAAAGAGAAAAAAGCAGCTGAGAAGGAAACGAAAGAGCAAACCCCGGCACAGGATGACGAACGCAAAGAGTCACCCGAGCTCAAGGCGCCTTCCACGCCGGAGCCTCAGCAGGATGGCGCCAGTGCCGAGCCCATGATCGTGGACGACAGCAACCCACTGTTCGATCTGTACAAGGACGTGTTAGGCAAATTCGAGGATGAAGATAAGGCAGAAGACCCAGCGCTGAAAGAGAAAGACAAGCAAGAAGTGTTTTTCGAAGATGACAACGATGATATTCCTGACGAGGAAGAAGAGCAAGCCGGCATACAGAAAGTTTCCAAGAAGAAGCGGAAGCAGCAGAATATGTTGTCTGTTGCAGAATTGAAGGCGCTGGTCAACAAGCCAGATCTTGTCGAGTGGACCGACACCTCGGCGCCGGATCCGAAATTGCTGGTACATATCAAGTCATATCGAAATGTGGTGCCGGTTCCAACACATTGGTCCTTGAAGAGAGAGTACCTGTCCTCCAAGCGAGGTGTCGAAAAACCGGCGTTTTCGCTGCCCAAGTTCATTCAAGAGACGGGCATTGCCGAGATGAGAGACGCTGTGCTAGAAAAGCAGAATGAGGCATCACTTAAGCAACAGCAGAGAGCACGAGTGCAGCCAAAGATGGGTAAGCTAGATATCGACTATCAGAAGCTGTATGAAGCTTTCTTCAAGTTTCAAACAAAACCAGAATTGACAAGATATGGCGAGGTCTACTACGAGGGCAAAGAGTACGAAACCAATCTTCGCCATCTACGGCCAGGTGAGCTGTCAGATGAACTGAAGGAAGCCCTAAATATGCCACCAGGTGCACCGCCCCCATGGCTGATCAATCAACAGAGATATGGTCCACCACCATCATATCCTGCTCTGAAGATACCTGGTCTCAATGCACCACCGCCACCGGGTGCATCTTGGGGTTTTCACCCTGGTGGATACGGTAAACCACCTGTGGATGAAGCCACAAATCGGCCTCTGTACGGAGGTGACATATTTGGTGTTCTGCAACAGCAGCAAAATACTCAGCAAGGTGCGCCAATCGAGAAGGACTTGTGGGGTGAGCTCCAGGCGCCAGAAGAGGAGGAAGAGGAAGAAGAATCGGAAGAGGAGGAGGAAGAGCAAGATGAAGAAGATGGCGGTGCTGGCATAGAGACTTCAGGTATTGAAACATCGAGAGGAATGCAGTCATCAGTACCGACGGAGATCGGAGGAACAGAAACGGTATCAGAGTTTGATCTAAGGAAGAGGAGGGGCACAGAGACGGAAGAATCATCAGTTCCGAGACAAGCGTACACGGTGGTACCGGAACGACAGACAAGAGTGGAAGGGTTCTTCGGTGGTGATCGAGCGTATGATCTCAAGGCAGCTCAACAAAATATTCCTATGCTTGGGCAAGAAGAAACGAGGAAGAGGAAAAAGCCAGGAGATGTGGACGTGTCGATGAATCCTGATGATCTAGCAGCAAGAGATGGCATGGACAAGGAAGACTTGCAAAAGATGTATGAGCAGCAGAGGAGGAAGGAGCAACCGTTTGCCGGGCAAGAATTTCAGGAAGATCTGTCGGATATGATCGCAGCAGAGTCGAGGAAGAGGCAAAAGAGAGATGAGGAGAGGAGGAGTAAACGATGACCGACAGCGAAAGTAGACCGATTCGATTCCTATCTTGATACCCGAATATTCGAAACGAATACATATCTATTTCTGCGATCGCAAGCTGTTGCCGACCAACTGCTTTCCTTTCACATCTGACAGTGATACTAATATGGGTAGGCAGTTCTCTTGTGCCCTCCAACGGCAAGGCCAATATCACATCACGTGATCATTAAAATGTCGGACTTGGAGTTTCATGTGCAAGTCTGCCCGAAGGACAAGAAATGTTAGCATACAACCATATCTCAACATATCCTACTTTGGTATCAGTCATAACGTTGTTGACCGTTCATCACCATCATGGGAGATAGATATGGTGGCAGAAGGTTCGTAGGCACACTATTGATCTCTTATATAGCTGCTAACATTGGCTACAGCCCTCCTCGACGGGGACCTCCACCACGCGACCGACCACCTCCACGAGATCGAGATGATCACCCTAATGTCGAATACTTCGGTGCTGGCGAGAGTTATCGGCCTGGCGGCCAGACCGGAGATGGCCCCTACAGACCAGTTCGAGAGCGAGAAAACGACAGATGGAATCCTGACCGAAGAGATGATCGCAGAGACGACCGCAGAGATGATCGAAGAAGAGAAGACATAGACTCATACATCCCCCCTACCAGCGTCAGAGCTCAGAGAAGAGGTAGCCGGTCACCTCCTCCTTACCGCAGACGGTCGAGAAGTCCTCCGCCAAATCGAGGCAGGCCAGAGCTGTTTCCAGACAGAGCTCCTGCCAGATCTCCTCCTCCACGACACTTCTCTCCCCCTCGGAACGACCGACCTCGGTCTCCCCTAAGAAGACGGTCAAGATCACCATATGCTGCACGTGCGAGAAGTCCTGATACTAAGAGACCCAGAGACTTCTCTCCGTCCAGAAGATCTCCCAAGCGAGAAAGACTCGACTCTCCTCCCAGAAGATACGATGACAGAGCTCGTTCTCCTCCCAGAAGACCTCTGTCGCCCGATAGGAACAGTTATAGACCAAGGTCTCGCACTCCACCAAGAAGAGATGATCGCAGACCCAACTATGCAGATGAAAGCTGGCGCAGACGGTCTCCGTCTCCCAGAGGCTCAGCTGCCACGTCAAGGAGATCTTCTCCACCCCCAATACATCCAGACCGAGCAAGTCTAGCTGGCTCACGCCCACACTCTCCAGCTCGAGACCGTCCACGCTACGATGATAGAAGAGATGATAACTACAGGCCACCACCGAGATCACCTCCACGCAACGACTACCCAGATCGCGAACGAGACAGAAGCAGAGACGACACAACGCGGGATCGAGATGACTACCAGTCCTTTCCAGCCGCACCACCAACAGGCCCCAGAGCAGCCGGCTACTCCAGACCACCTCCATCTGGCCCATCACGTGGCCCCAGCTTCAGCGCAGCCTCTCCACCCTCAGGCCCCGCCTCAATATCCGCCCACAACCGACCCAACAACTTCGTCGCCCCTGCCCCACCATCCGGCCCTCGAGGTGCAGCCATCCCACCCCGAGACTTCACCTCACCACCCGGCGCAATGCGCGGCCGCACATCCCTAACCTACCGCGCACCAGGCTACCGACCCCCAATTCCCACGCAATCCAGCTTCGACGCCCCAGCAGGTCCGGCAGCAGCCCCAACACCCCCATCCGGCCCCCGAGCCTCCTCCTACTCCTCCCGTGGCGACTTCTCCTCACCCAGCGGTGGCGGCCGCGGCGGCTTCCCCTCTGGCCCCCGAAGCTCCAGCCAATCCTACCACAACAACGCCGAATATCCCTTCCGACCAGCCATTAATAGTATTTCAAGTAGCACGACATACCCACGCTCCCAACGTTTCAACGTCACGGGCCCACCGACGGGTCCAAGCTCAGTAACAACAACGTTCAATAACGGTGTCGCATCGAATACAGCCAGTCCCGTGACACCTGGTGTAGTTACGCCCGCCTCCTTCGTTAAGTCCCAACTCAACAGCCTTGAGCGTGTGGTCCCCGGCGGCCGTAAGATGCCGGGTTCAAGTGGGATGACGGCTGACCAAGAGCGGAAAGTAAAGCAGCTGGAGGATGACGCGGAGAGGATCAGAGCTGAATTGAACGAGAAGCAGAAGAGTAAACGGGAGGCACTGAGGGAGTGGGAGGTGAGAGAGCGGGAAAGTGAGATCGCAGGTCTCAAATCACAATTGGCTGATGACCATTTGAGGAGCCTGGGTGAGGAGGATAGTGTTATGATGGGGGCTGCGTTTTAGGGGAACAAAGATCGAGGAATGAATGGTGGGTATGTGGGTGGCCAGTTACCGTATCGAAATCGTGGTGCAGGACTGGGTGGCAGCGTCGATCCGAATAATGCCCCATTCTGAGATCTACGATCGGCTTTGTCGTCGAGACACGTCGAAAACGACCCGTGAGTGAATTGGCTACCAAATCTGAGGACTTGGTATACACGTAATACTCGAATTTCGCCGTCGACGATGGCTAGTTTGGCGTGGCATTCTTAGGTGTCACATAGCACCACATTGCATTGGATAACCAGCTACGACTCCGCTGGATGAATACATAGCATAGCATCGTTAGAAGCACAGGGCACAACACAAGACTGCCTCAGGCATAGCATAGCATTATAGCAAAATATGTTCTGTTGGGTAGCACAGCATGGTAGCAATGCCATTCGACATTTAGCTCGATCTCGTTCTGGACGAAATAAGCATGCGAAGCACTCTGGACTATGCGCAAACATTGCAGCACAAGCTCTTTTGTCGGTGATCATCTTTACATATCCGTTCGTTGATCAATCGACCAAATGACCATTCGCATGACATTGTACGCTGCAATTTGTGTAGGAGGTACGTAGAAGTGCTCTCAAATTTCCGCCCTCCTTGGCGGGCAAGCCGGTGCAAAAAAAACGCGGACCGCGAAATTCTAGGGTGAAGCATTGCCCTAAATTCAACGCCTAACATGAAAATGATGCCCGTGGCAACAGGGACCCTTCGCCTAATTCAAGCCCTAGCTTTAATTTATCACGACTTTTGCGGTCCGCGCTTTTTTTTGCACCGGCTTGGCGGGTCAAGGCGGGTAAAATGTGCGTTCTGCTCGCTCTCCGCTCAGCCGGGCCCCGCCGCTTTAACTTATGAATCTCCTACCACCACGATCAGAACCTTTTTTCTTCTCTATCAGAGCTATACCCCCTGTCCACCATCCTCCTAGGCCTCAAGTGCACAGTGCAGTCTTTGAGCATGGTGAACAAGCTTGCAGGCTAACTATGCGACAACGCGGGAGTCGGAGCGGCATCGAACAGAGATCAAGAACTCAGTGGTAGGTGACAATTGAGAGTCGTAGTGGGATCACGGAGCAATGCATCAAACAGGGGGCTTGTATTGATTGTTGTAGAACCCGTCCTCTCTCGTAGGGACATTCATGTATATCGCCTGCGTAGGTCTCCTGTAGCCTAAGACCCGCTGCGGCGTACACCCACTCTGACTGTCCAATTGAGGTGTTCTGAGTGCTAGACAATAGACCGTTAGGTCGAGCGCTGAAGATATATCTAGGCGTTCCTCGTTCTTCAACACACCACAACTGCGACACACCTCTGTACTCGCAATGGATTACGAAGACAGAAAGTCACACTCGCAGTTATAATTACACTGGCCCAAGGTGTCACCACAACTTGCACCTCCAGGGCAAGCCGCCGACCAATAACCGATACCAGCGCTCTCCGAAAAGACGCAATGACAGCCGCAATTGGTTACGCAGGCTGGGGTGTAGTTCTGGCACTGCAGTAACACTTGGCCTTGGCCTCGGACGGCCACGGTCAGTCCAGAGACCAAGATCAAAAATGCAGCGCCCAGCTTCATATCTAGGTAGTGTCTCGGATTCGATTTCGCTCCGGAGGTCTTAGTGGTCTTGTAGTGATTGATTGTAGAATGCTGGACTTACGGAGTACGTTGGCTCGAGTACTTCGCACAATGGGGTTTTCGTGATGGTTGTTAGTTTACTGTCGACCTCGTTTCTAGCAAACGACTCTTGTGTGGTCTTTATAGGTGTATAGGTTTGGATTACACAGATACCTCATATCCGCTATGGCCTGACTTTCAACATCAAGCGAACAAGTCAAGGGCGCGTAACTTGTGAGCCCACTTCACCGAGCGCTGATCCTGTGTGAGATTCCGTAGAGGAAACTACTAGTGCAGACCAAACGAACCCGAGCTTGACATGTGCCATGGTCGTGCTCACGACCGGACCATATGCGACGTATTCGCCAACGGGCGTGATCGTCCCAAACATATCCCAGGAGCCCTGATATCTGCGCGATTCCAAATCGCGGATTGGAGTGAGAGCAGCAGGGTGATGACAGTTATAGTTTTGTACCGAACCGAGATGGAGAGTTGTGCGTCTGGAAGTGCGGTACTGCATGTCGTTCGCGTACGTTGATCAGAGAGCTGGTCACCGAGGCCTCCTACCACGCGACCCGGCCATGAAGCGCACTAGTCATAAGTGCATGCTGCTCGAAGGAATTGCTGACAGAACATACAGGCGCCGGGCGCCCTACACATACGTCAAATGGCGAGTTGTTTGGAACTGGGAATGGCGATAGATTGATCGTCCCCCCAATCTTGGTATTCCGATGCCATGTGTCGTGGTTCGGCTTGATCGACTGCATTGATTAATAAGTTGCGTACCCGGTTTCAAGACGAAGTTCTTGTTGTCCGCTGGCCCCCACAATGAATATCTTTGGTGACTTTCCTGACCTGGTCAATACGTGTTGAGCTAATGCTGCTGATGGGGTTTGGTAGGAGTGCTGAAGAAGTAAGGTATACTTTGTCCATCGTTGGTCTACTACCCTGCCAATCAGCCGTCAATGCTTCGGATTCTAGAATAGAATCATGAATGTATTCTAGAATAGTATTCTAGAATACACTTTCGGTCGTATTCTTAAGATTCTTGAATACCGCCAAGACCATATTCTCATCCACACCTAGCGAAGCTAGTCCTCTTTAAGTAGGTAGGAGGGGGTAGGGAGGTGGATTAGAAATTGTAGTACTATTATACTAGAGCTATTTACAGCTAGCGTACTACCTATATAGGCATTAGCGTATTCCATGTCAGAATCAAGAATATATTCAAGAATACGGAATCTAGGTGAACTGGTATTCGAATATATTCTTATTCTAGAATACGAAGCCCTGACAGCCGTTGACTTCTGAAAGAGGCTTCTGGAGTTATTCCTTTCTCTAATACACGACCTGAGCAGCTAGGGCGTAAAGATAACCCTGTCGCTAGCCCACTTGGTAATGTCAAGCTCAGATCAGAAAGTTGCTAGAGTTATCTAATATCAGAATGCGTCTTCCTCTCCCCTCAAGTTCCAGAATTCCGAACTTATGCCTGAGGTATCAGAAGAGTACAGCGCGAATTGATTGGTCAGACCTTGTCCCTTCAAGTTTGCCATTAACAGAAGGTCTACCGATCTCGGCATCTGAGGACCGGAGGAGATACACATCGATCAATTCCATATACCTACAATCGATCGACAGATGTAAACGAATACGGGAACGAGCTCTTTTACTACGTAGTATGTTTGCAGCGATGATCATTCCTAGACTGATTCCACATAGTGACAAATGTGATGTCTTTCTCTTCCTGATCGTGTTCCGTCACTAGACCTCCTGTCACCCATCCTTCGTCTGGTCGCATATCAGGATGTCTTGCCTTGTGGTACATCACAATGATATAAGGCAGCCTCGCTCCTTGAGCTACTGGATATCCGCTCAACCATATATTTCCAAAGTGTTCAGATAGATACTACAGACGCCGCCGCAATGCACTTCTCTACGTCCACAGCTTTCCCTCTCTTTGCTCTGCTCCGGGTCGGGTTAGCTGGGCCAACTGCGGAGGCCATGGATGTGAAGAACATTCTCGAGGCACGACAAGATGAATGCTACGGTTGGCCCGGAGTAAGTTGGCTACTGCACTCCCTATGTCACAGATACTAATCTATGCGCTTAGGTGTGTTACGTATCTGCCAATAACTGCTACTCTGATGACATCGGAAGAAGTTTTCCATGTACTCCAAATCCCGTAAGTTATATTTCTGTCGATTCCAAGACACTAACTATCTACCCTGAAATCTTGTTGACTTTGAGGAGTGTACCGGGGACGGCAACGGTTGTACGATCTTTATTGGCGCCGGCTGCTTGGAATTTGCGAGCACCGCTGCTTGTGGGTAGTCGGAACGTGTCACACGGATACGAGACTTCATAGCTTCAGCAGCTGTATAAGTAATACAACTGATTGAGCAACACGTCAGCAAACTTTGTTGATATGGCAACATGTTAGCGACCAGTGTCCAGGACTCTGAAGTAACGCAACGTTTATATATACGTCGCAACGCAACGTTATAACGTTACGTAACGAATTAGACGTCGTCATCGCCTACCTCGTTATCGCTATTTAGCTCTAATAGATCGTTATTATCGCTAGTATTATACTTATCTTTATTCTTATCTTACTTACTAGGTATATTATCGTTACTATTATCGCCTACGCTTTCTTTTAAATTAATCTTTTTATTCTCTCGTTCTTCCTTATCTTTATTAGGCGTAGGGGTATTATCCTCTTATAAGATTATATTATTTAGCTATTAATTCCGTAAGTATTCGTATATCTTAAGTATTTTAATATAAAAAGAGTATTAATTAAGTATAAGAAGTTATTTAGTAAAGAAAAATATATACTTATACTCTACTAATATTATTAGTATTAATAAAAGGTTAAGTACTATTTAACCAAGCTTAATAGAGCTAAAAGTTACCTACTAGTAAATAAAGTTTTACTACTTAATAATAGAGCTTAAGATATATTTGTATTATAGACCTAAAGTATTATAAGTTATAAGAAAACTAAGTTATAAACTTATAATATTAATATCTATATTTACCCTCTTATATTGTTAGTTAATAAAGTTATTAATAGTTAAAGTCTTTAGTTTATAATACTTTTTATAGTATTATTTAATAGTCTTAAGTATTTTATTAAGCTAAATCTTATTTCAGTTATATTTAAAGTATACTTTCTTATTATAAAGAAAGAGAAGGGTTACTATAGCGTAGATAAGATAAGACTTATTTAATCGCTTATACTACTTTTAGAGTTTTTAGTAAGCGTTTTAGTAGGTTATAATAATAGATAAGGTATTATACCCTTTTTTAGGTTATTATAAATCTTAATTAGCTTAGCTAGCTACTTTTTAGTATAATTAATAAGGCTCTTAATAATAATAAGCTACTTCTAAATTAAGCTATACTTACTATTACTCGTATTAGATTATAGGTATTTAGTAACTTCTTTATATAGTACTAATACGTTATATATAGCTTTAAGATAATTCTAAATATTTTTAAAGAGAATATTCTACTTATTAAAGTCTTTATTCTTATAGTAATACTTATAGAAAATAACTAGTTAACTATATATCTTTAATATATAAGTAATTAATTTATAATATAAATTTAAATAAATATAGTTATTAAGAATAGGTATAAGTTTTATAATATAGTTAGTTTTTTTTTATAGTAACGTTTCTAATTTTAATATAAATAATATAAATTATCTATATAGACTTAGCTTTCTTTAGATTTTACTAGTTTTAGCTAATAACAGGCCTAGGATTCTTAAATTTATTAACTCTTAATAACTTTTTTCCTAAACTATAATATTACGATTTCTTAATATTCCGCGAATTTATATAAAACTATAAAGTACTTACTATCAATAATTTTCTTACTAATACTAATCTTTTTAAAATATCTCTTATCTCTATAGTAATTCTTTAATAAATATAATAAGATTATATAGCTTTCTGATAGCGCTTTTCTTTTACTAAGTATCTTAAGTAAATCTCGCCTTTATAGTATTTAAATAAGATTTTATATTCTTTTCTTTAATAGTAACTTTAAATACTTTAAGATCTTTACTAAATATAAAGTTTTAAGTAACTAAGTTAATAATATAACTAATATATTAGGATTAACGAGATTTATAGTTCTTATTTATAAGATTAATAACCTTAAGCGTAATCTTAATTACTACATTATTAACCTTAATATTATTAAATACTAAAACTTCTAAGTTATCTTTAGTAAGCTTATAATCCTTAAAGATTAGTAATAAAAGTACTAATATATTCTTTTTAATATAATATTTCTTTATTCTCTTTAAAACTAATAGTATTACTTAATTATAACAAACTCTATTCTTAAGATCTTAATATATAAAGTATATAATTATATTTAATATTATATAGTTATTTAGCGATATTTAAATATTAAAAGATATATAAATCTTTAAATAAGCTTATCTTAAAACCATTTTAAGCTTATTCTTCTTAACTATAAATTCCCTTACGGCTTAATTATAAAGAGATAAAGTATTATATAGTACTTTATTAATACTAAGATTAGTAGTATATATTAGGCTATAAAAAGCTAATAAGTTAACTTTATAAAATAGTATATAATTAATCATTATCTACTATAAGAGTTTATCTTAGAAATCCGTTATATTAATATTAGTTAGTAGTATATATTACTTATTCTTATCTTTACTCTTGTTCTTATTAATCTTAAAGCTATATATATTCTTTATATAATACTTTACTAGCTAAACTTATAACTTATTTATCTTCTAGAAACTATTATATATTTTATATATCCAATTATTAATTTTATTACCTCTCTTATTATTATTATAACGCTTAGTATATAGTATTTTATATTTCTAGTATATTAAAATAAGAAAAAGCCTAGCTTTAGCTTTAGTATTATATTTATTATACTACTAGTTCTTATACTTAATTAACGACTTATAATTATAATTATTTATAATTACTACGACTTAAGTACTTATAATAGTAGGTATATTAATAGTTTAATAATAAGAGAAGAAATTATAAAAGAAGAATAAATTCTATACGAAAATACTACTTAATAACGAGCTATCTATACCGCTTTTTTATAAGGTATTTAGCTTAGCTACCTTACTAAAATCGCTACTTTAGAAGCTAGAATCGTTGTACAACGTTGTATAACACCTCCGATAGCGTTGCGCAACGTTGCGTTGCTTAACGTTGCGTTGCTTCCGAGTCCTGCTAGTGTCTATGCCCCAGGTCTGTGGGGGCGTGCTTGTGAACGGGTTCGCCGACGGATCTCATATCGTAACACTGTCCATAAGGAGCGGATTCAAGGCGTATACTAGACTTCCTCTTCATTTCTGTCGATCGCCCCAGCTGCTCAGTCTTTACCCCGTCGTGGGATGCTCTATGATACGCGAACAAGAATTGTTACTCCCGTGTCAGGAACTTGTAGACGGCCTTCCGCAGCGAGTACTTCTGTCAGGTGTGCCATACTGAACCATGGTTGCTCAACATGGTCCTCAAGAGCCTGATTGCACTCGAAGTTCCATGGGTATTCACGATTGAGTCGTTTCTGGTCGGTGATATACCGCCACTGATATCGCCCCATTTCTTCCCTAATGAGCTGCTTCGCATCGAAGAGCTTGGCGGCACCCCTTAACAGTCTGGACGTCTTGTCGCTGTTCTTCACAGGTCTACCACCCACAGCACTCGGAGCGGTGCCAAACTGTGGTTTCGCGATAAACGATGTGTCCTGTTACTCACGCTGATCTTCGACCCAGTCTCACGCACCGTTAATATTGGACGTTGGCCCATGTCTGAGCGTAGCTGCTAAGGCCGAACATTCTGCACTCCAGATATCCTCGAGCACTTTCAGGGTTCTGTTCAATATGACAAAAGCACCCTTACTCAAAGGCCTCAAGAACACTTTCGTTTCATCATCACTCTTCCCCTCACCACTCAGAAGCCTATCGTTATCGTCGTCTTCGCCTCCAAGCTGCTTACTAGGTGCTCTGATATCCTCAGATTTCTGCACCAGACTTCGGCTTCGCTCGATGACACGCTTCAGCATACCGCTTTCATCATCTAACAACGACGCAAGCTGTCCTTCGTGCTTGCTTTTGGGTAGATATGTCCATGCAAGCACATCTTCCAGACCAGCGACTGGACTCAAGAGTGCATGCTTGACGAAATTACGCCCCATCACATATGCCTTCTCGCTGTATAGAAGACTCTCATTATTGTACTCTTTCGTCTGTTCATACCCTTCAAATCCTGCTTCGTTGTAGAAAGGCTCTTTGACGAATACCAGGCCTTGCAAACTGACGAGCAATTGCAAGATCGTGGCTTTCTCGGTCCAGCCCTCAGTTTCGGACTTGCCAGGCCATGTGCCAAGTAGTGACAGACAGATCTTACCTTCTTCGTAGAGGTTCGGATTGATTCGGCCAAGCCCCGACGTCCAACTATGGAAGTGTGCAGTTGGAGGTGCTCGGGGGAAGTCCGGACCAAGGTGCAAGTCGATCAGAAACGTCGCATACTCGTAGGGTGTGTCGAGTGGACCGATGATCAGACAGCGAAGAAGATCTAGGCGGGAGTCGTATGTACGAACGTAGATTTCGTGTTTGGGAAGTGCATCGGAGAGTATGCGATGTTCCTTGGCGATGCGTTTAAGGAATGCGGAAGACGTCTGCGGGTTCTCAGAAGCACGGAACTGATCTGATGGTGGGTCTCGATCGAGGCTGAGGAACGAGGGCGGCTCCAGTTCTGGTAAATGCGAGGCAAGACTCTGCATATGTCTCTGTCCAGATGGCGCTGGATTCGACAAGACCGTGTTGGCAGGTGCAATTGAGGAAGTTGAAGTGACCACTCGTCCGGGAAGCGTCTGCGTATCCGCATCTGCCATGACAACACTGTGGTTTCTGGGCCTCGCTTCCTGCTTCTCCGTTTCGTCTTCACTCTCCCCGTTATCGTCGCCTGGATCATTGTCGATCCTTTGACCGCCCTCATATTCGACAGTTTCGGACAAAACTTCGTCTGAGCCATCACCAAAGTCGGATTCTTCAGAGCCACTCTCGCCGTCTATGTCCATTGGATCCTCGCTATAGTCGATAAGCCACGGGTGATCATCAACGAACGAGAGAATCTGATCATGCTCAAGAAGAACATCTCGGCCTTGGTCACCGACGTTGACACGCACCGTGATAAGTCCGTCCAAGCGAGTCTGGCAGACTTCTCCAATCCAGTCGACAGAGTGATGGGGCTTGTACTGCTCTGCTTCTATAGTCGATTTCGGCAAGTCATCGGCGGTAGTAAGGGCATTGTGTTGCATCCATTCTAGTAATGCAGCCGGGTGTCTATCTTCGAGCTGCGAAAGCGTGGTAACGGAAGCATCAACTTCGCGTAGATCATCTGGAGTAATGCTGCTGAGCACGCTGACTGCCTTGGCAGATGGCTTTGATGGTGGTATGACCACGATGTCTCTGACCTTGCGCATTAATCCACTGAAAATCATCACCTCATAAAGGGATACGTCTTCTGTTCCGTCTGCTATCGGTCCAAACCGTGATTCACCACCTAACGCATTCCCAAAATTTGTAAGCCTTATTCGGGGATTTGCAAACCACCGCACCTGCGCTACTTTCTCGCCTGGGTCAACATTCTGTATTATGCCAACCTTTGCGGGGAGTAAATCATGCGGCTTTTCGAAATATGTCATTTCGTTGAAATCGACAAGTGGTTGCTGAGTCGTGTCGAAGCCGTCTCCTGCGTCATGTAACTTCTGCTTCATGCCTTCCCGCGATACCACGATGTCCGCTGGCATCAGATCTGCTTCGAACAGGTTGAGTTTGGTCAACGCCGTACTCTGGTGCTCGGTGACACTCCCATCTTGCCATCGAACTTTCGCTCTTTGCTGAGATTGCACTATCTTGAACTCGTTCAGATCGTAATCACACGTCTCTGTATGATGGATTCTGTCAAATCGACCATGCCTCAAACGATCGAATGTATGACCCTGGTACTTGACAGCTGCTCTAGCTGGATCACGAAACTTGACCTGTTGACCAACGCTGAAGTTTGAACTCAGATTCACGGATGAGGTGTTCTTCGTTGTATTCTGATTGTGGTGGGCCTCAAGTGCTGCTCGCGTTCGGTCCTCGGTGATGACTGCATGTCTGCTCGGGTCGTAGAGTACTACTCTTCGATCTCTACGAATTTCTGGAGGCGAAGGAAAGCTAAGCAGGTTCTCATAAGGATAGTGCGTTTCTGGCTTTTTGGCATTCCAGTGTTTTTCTGGAGTGAATGCATTACACATTAACCATTGAATACCCATGCGGCGGCAACGTACCATAAGAATGCGGCCTTCAGGTTTGACTTGTGGGTCAAAGACTCCGTGCAACCAGCGTCCGTTCTTCAAATTCGTGCGATTTGTCACCACAAATTGCCCACATTCGAGGTCTTCTGGAGGAATAGTATTCCCCCATCCTTGCATTGCAGAAACATAATGAGGTCTGGGTATCTCATCGAATTCAGGGAGGGACACCAGTGGTCTGTCGTAGTCGGGGATGGGGATAAACAGCTCTGCTGGCTCCGCGACGGCCACAATCGAGTTGTTCTCCAACCTGACCACGACCAGCAGTTCCACAGCATCCACAACACCGAGCCAATCTTGCTCGAGTATATAGTCGCCTTCTATGAAGTCCTGTGCTCTTTTCAACTCTTCGAAGGGAACGGAAGGTATTAGTCGAGCAGGATTCGGATGATGAAGCCGTGAGTCAAGAGAACTGCAGGTCAGATCGCATGTGTGGGCAAGGGGAGAAGACTGTTCGTCTGAAGGTTTGGCTGCGAAAGAACTGTTGGTTATTTGCGGCTGCCAGACCGGATCCAGTACGTAAGAGCTGGAGACATCGACCACAGTGCCTGTCATCTGAGATCCTTCCTCCTTGACGACATCTCCAAGATCAAACATGCGATCTATCAGGATGAGGTCCTCCTCTGCTATCAGTGAACTACCCTGCTCTTGGGAAGCGAATTGTACGAAAACAAAGCCATTGGGCGGCGTGCCTGAAAGCACGAATTCTTCCACAAGGTCCGTAGGGACATGAGTATGAGCAATAATAAGGCATTCTTCTAGAGGCTCTGACTCGAGCTGACTGGTTTTCTCAATCGAGCCAACGAATGTCTTGTCGCGTCGAAGCACGACAGTGTCGTGCAGCTGAAACTTCGGCATGAGTATGCATAATCGGTTGTGGTGTTCGTTAGGAATGGACGTGAAGTCGGCGCGTGGCCATTGTATCTAGCAAGGAACGAAGTGGGTGAGTTTCCTGCGGCGGAGGTTGTGAGGCCGGCACGATGACGCTAAGATTAGATAAGACAATAGACAATCGGATTTGTGAGAAATTTGGAAGGTCGAGCGGCCACGTAGTTTCATTGGGATGTGCTTAGCAACAGCTTATGCCCTCTTGGTGGAAGTCCATCGCTCTTCACCGAGCTTCGGCATATTCATGGGCGTACTGCTTGTGGACGGTTCGATATCTGGAATGCGCAGAAGATTACGGATAGTTAATCTATAGGTATGCTTGCAAAGGGTCCTGCAGAAGGTTTTGCGTGGGATATACTCTTTAATGATCCCATTATATATACGGTTCATCCCTTGAGGACATCGGTTGCTGGCAACACCTGGCATCAGATGCGGAGGGACAGTCGCGGCGTATCGCATGTTGGTCTCAGTGTCTGTCAAGTGCTGATCAAGATAGTCATTTCGGCCTCGTACTGAGTAGGGAGAGATCCACGACTGATGATGACCGTGAACCGCGGACTGTCGTGAATCTGCAATTGCTTCAGCTCATGATCACGGCCCGGTGTGCCGTCGAGTCGTAAAGGGCCAGCCGCACGGCTGAATATGATGTGTGAAACCTTGCGAGATAGGCTCAATTGTTTTCTGCCGCATGGCGACACGGAAGAGACATGAGTCAATCCTGAAAGACTTTGCATGTCATGGTGCAATTTACGGCGGTAGCAAAGGACTGTTGATAGCGCTGCGAGGATACGGTAGGTGTATGCACTGGTTCATGCTTGTTCTGTGCCACTGTGCAGTCAATCGATAAATAGTGAAGCAATGACGCGCTTGCCAGGAGGTCATCTATGATCTCGCAAGCTGCGTAGAAGCTTGGCGACGTGGTATTGTCGCAGAATTGTCGCTGTTGGCGGTGAATGACCTGGCGAACGTACCTGTGCAGCGTGGGTCTCGATGCATGGATGGAGGCTTCGGCAAGCTTACCACCCATGCTTGAGATAACAGTTTCACGAACAAGCCGACAAAAGGTGTGACATGGTGGATGCCTGCTCGAGAGCTTGTATACTCACGCATCTGGGTGATCCCGTTCCCATATTAGGAAGTATGTGGCTCTTGATGGTATTCTCTGTGAGGACCTAGGCTTGTCATGCTGGCAGGCATGCACAACCGAAGCAAGAAGTGGTCAACATACAAAAATGATGTGCAACGTCAGCAAGTCTCGGAGCGGTCATATAGAACCCAGCAATGATGAAGGAGAGGAAAAGTTAGAGACTGAACTGCAGAACGTTGACGGGTGTTTGTTCTGCGTACGTTGCCTCGGTACTCTCGCTTGTCCTAGAGGGCGATTTTGATCTTCTTGGTTGGTGTTCTCTGGTGGCATGTTCTCTGGTGGCATGACTGGTTACTTCACCCGAGGTACGCTCCTGGGGATAATACGCCGCCACGATCCAGGGGCGCCTCTTCTGTAACAAGCGACCGCAGTGACAGGGACACCTGTAGCTTGGCACATTATGGTCACTGGTGGTGACGATGGTCTCGGCTATCAATATTGGTACCAGTTGTTGCGGCAGGTTCAGTAACATGGAATTCATGATCGAACAAAGCGCGACCGAGACACTGTATCGGTGTCAACAACCATTACTCATGTCTCGCTTATCGTGGCCCAAAATATTTGCTGGGGTTGTTCTCCGTTGAGCAAAGTAGGTACTCATCGAATCTCGGAGAGAAGAGACACAAGCAATGTCGGTATCATGACCGCAAATTGAGCCCTATACGACAAGTACATGCCTTGAAGTCCGCTTAAGTGTCAGGTCGTCCATATCGTATGCTGTAAACGGCCATGATGGGCGTCGCGTGGCTGCCGGGATCGAAGGAGCAACAGGTTAAAACGTGGCGGACGTGCACATGAGGTCAAAGGATGATCTTGATGGTCTTCTGGAAGGCCCAATGTATATCTTTTCCTGAACAGTTATCGCTGTGATGACTGTGGCGAGATGACCAGAGTGCACAGGCTGTTGGATAAACTCCGTCACGCATTATCAGAAGCTGCTTATGACGTCGGTCACAGGGTTAACCTGGCCACGTCTGCGGCCTGTCAACGCACGACAACGTCCTTCGTGTTTCGACGTGACGGGCACTTGCAAAAATAATTGGTGTCAATTCCGTATTGATCTGTCGAGCACGGTAGGTAGTGCAGACCCGAAAAATCGAGGCTGTAGGAGTATTGAGGCGTGCAGAGTCCACACTTCTAGCAAACCTCGTTCAGCGAGTGCACCGTGAGGAAATATTAACAGACCACCCGAAGGGTGAGTACAATCCGAAATTTTGGAATAGCTTTGAGAGTAGCAGCAAATGGTCAATAATACAATAGCTAGCTAGGTTCATATTGCGATCAGACTAGGTTTCGAACCTATTACATACCCTTATACGCCCTTTTCCGCTTCTTTTCCTGCCATTGGGGCTGTCATAGCTATCGCGCTCGGTTATTTGCAAGGACATGAAAATTAGTTGCAAGTACAGAAAACACGCTAGACTTCGCCCTTGGTCAATTTTGGTGTAGCGCCCCATATAAACTGGCTATAACTCGGGTCCTCCGTATTGCTTTAAGCTCTTATCGATAAGGATTTATTACTAAGACCTTACCGTTAACCTTATCTAATCCGTATATTAACCTCGTTATCAACCTCTACTAAATTATAAAATTATTACTAGCGATAATATATTAATACTAGTATTAAGGTATTATTATAGCTTAAAAGAGTAAGTAAAGACGCGTTAATCCTAAGTTCTATTATTAAAATTAGTTAATAACTAAGCTAACGGTATATAAACTAAAAAATTATAGAAATTATAATATAGAGAGCTTAGAGCTTATAGCTTTTCTCTTATCTAACTCTTCCTTTTTATCTCTATCTATTACTAGCTCGTAGGTATAGCTATATACTTAATTAATAAAGGGTACGAGTAGCTATTAAACGAAGCGTTCTTAGAAAATAACTAATAATACCTTAATAATCTCCGACTAATATTAGTACCTCTAATATACTAAGTCTTTAGTAGTTACTTTAAAGCTTATACCTTTATATAGATCTAAGTAAGAGATTATAGATATGCTATACGTATAGCTAATACTAAGAAAAGAATATTATATAGCTTAGCTATTAGTAATATATATCGCGTTAACCTAGTCTATAATAAAGATAATAAATCTTAAGCTTTAAAGGCTATACCTAGTTATAAGAATAGATTACTACCGTGCCTTATATATAATAACTTAAGTTAATCTTAATCTAGAGTTAAATCGCTAAATTAACTTAAACCTAAGTTAAATCGCGACTTAAGTCGTAAGTTAAATCGCGATTCGGCGATTTAGCGATTCGGCGATTTAGAAGAAACTTAGAATTCGACTTAGAAATTATTCTATCCTTAAGTCGAAAGCGGATTTCGGCTTTTTTTTTCGGAAAAACTATTTAGTCTTTTCTTAGCGTCGGAAGCTAAACTTTAAAATAAGAAATCGCTTATAACTTATTAACTATTAATCATTCCTTATTTTTCTCTTTACTAATCGAATTATTAGCGAAATTTATATATAGAAAAGTCTACTACTATAGGTAACCTAAGGTAGTAGAGAAAGACTTAGAAGGTTTTTTTTAAAAGAAAAATTAAATCGCCGAATCGCTAAATCGCCGAATCGCAACTCGAGTCGGAGTCGAACCTAACTTAACTTTTAAAAAAGTAAAAGCGATTTATTTAAGGTTCGGCCGCTTTGAACCGCGACTTAAGTCGTAATTTAACTTAAGTTTATCTCTACTTCTATTGCTACTTTAAGTCTTATTTAAGTCGTAATACCTAGGCCTATATAGTATATAGAACTATATATAATACTAGCTATCCTTTTACTTTAAAACTTATCTTAAATAAAGCGTTTAATAATAAAGAATATCGTCTTTAATAGATAAATCTAGATTATAATAATTATTAATCGTTACTACGATCTTGAGATTATCTAATTTATCGTTACTTTAATTAACTATAATTTAACTTTAATACTACGCTATAAGTAGGTATAACGATAAGAGCTATAATAAATACTATTAACGTATAGTATTCTAGTTATCTTTTAACCTTTAGTAATATTTATAATAGAATATAGAAGGTAAGACGAGATACTAATAATAATTAATCGCTAATTTAAGCGATAATAACTAATCTTAAAGCTAATAAAAACTAGTACTTTAACTATACTACTAACGACTATAATAAGCTTAATAAAGTCTTCTTTCTTTATTAATATAGCCTTACCTTTCTCTATTTATAGCTTATAATATTAATTATTAATATAATATATAATACTAATTAATTTAGTCTTTAATTAGTTAAGATTATTAGTATAATAGCAACGTATTAGTTATTCGTTATAAGATAAGTATTCTTTACCCGTAAGTAAAGAGTTAATTATATATAGCTATTTAACGTTATTAAAGGTATATACTAGTATTATTACGTATTACCTAGTAATGTTATATATACCTTAATACCTAACGATTATTATTTTATACTTAGTCTAGAACTTCGTTATAACTCTTTAGTTATAACCTTTATATAGAATTCTATTCATTTATAACCTATAATCGTAATAAGTATAATTTATTACCTTTATCTATTGTAGTTTATATTAATAAAGGCCTAGGGATTTTTAGTACTATACCTATTAGTTTTTCTAAATCTAAGTACCTTTTATATACTTAGTATATTAATAAGAATATTAAGGCCCAGATACAGTTATACTTTCGTAAATAATAAAACTAAGTTACTATATATATTAACTAGTAAGTTAATACTATAAAGCTATAATTAGCTAAGTTTAAAGTACTTTAGAACTTAATTTACTAAGTAGAGTTATCTCTTGAGTATAATTAAGCTATTAATAACCTAAAGTGTTATTATTATTATTATCCCTTTAACTAACTAATTATCAATTATCTTAAGAAGACATAATTAAGCGATAATCTTAAGTATATATTCGTACTAGCTTAAACTAATATTATTAAGTATTTTAATAATACTAATAGTACTTACTTAAAGGGTATATATTAAGTAACTAAGACTAATATTATTAGTTTAAGAGGTTATCTATAAGATATTATTACTTAAATTAAATAATAAGTTATTATTTAAAACGATAAAATCTATACTAAGCTAAGGTAAGAAGTACGTATACTAAGTTATAACTATAATAATTACTTATTTACTAATATTTATAATATTATATTATACTAGGTAATAAAAGAGGTTACTATAGAGTAATAACGTTTTAATCTTATTTATAATAATTATTACGTTATATACTTATAGCTTTATAAAGATATATATACTCGTATTAACGATATACTCTATATATATAAAATTTAAGAGGTACTATATAGAAACGAGTTTTTATTAATTAATAACTTTAATTCGTAGTAGAGATTAAATTATCTTATTAAATTACCTTAACTTAGCGAGTTCTAACGCTTATAAGATCTAATTATAGTTACTTAATATACTATAGCCTAGAATACTACTTAACGATAATCGTTACGGTTTAAGCGTACTAAATAAGTAGTTAATAAAGATATTTATCTTACTTAACGTATTACTAGCTAGTACGAAGCTTAAGTATATTAATAAGTATAAGCTAACCTCCGTATACTCTTTGACGCCTAGTAGTTTATCTTTAAAGTTATTAATATACCTAATAAGGTTAATAATAGCGTCTATTAACCGTATAAGGTTATATTCCCTTTATTACTACTAATCGGAGTTATTCCTTTATTATCTCGTATATATATAGTTATAATTATAAGTACTTTTACTCGGAATATCTATATAAGTTACTAGTATTAGCTTTATATCGTCTCGATTAGGTAATTAAGCGTTACTAGCGTCGCTAACGTAAAATCCTTATATAAAATCACGGCCTAATTAGAGTAGGTATAGATAAGCTAATTTATATAACTCGTATAGCGAAATTGGCTCAGCTAGTACCCGACGCTAAGAGGGCGCCTGTCAGAGTATACTTGCAACTACCAGGATTGTACTTGCAAATAACCGAGCGCATAGCTATCGAGAGTCCAAGGGAAGAGAGAAGCGGCGCAGATCTGAAGCTGATGCCCGTGAAAGCCACAACTGCTCTGCGTACGCATGCAGCACGCTCGCAAGATGATGCTGTTTTCTAAATACTGAATCGCTACTCCACCTCACACTCAGCCTTGGCAACTGAGAGCGCCCCAAAAGCAGAAATGATGTGCCATCAAAGGTTCAGTGGTATATGTTTAGGGGCTGACGCTTGCCACGTTTCGGTTGATGGAGACGCCATCTCTTCCCTTTCGGATCAGATGGCGCAATTTGATCTCTCAAAGCGCGGAGTGGGATTGGATGTGCCCAAACTGTTAACCAACTCACAACATGCAAGCACGGCGTTCCGCTCTCCGAGAGTCCGGCTCCGCATCGACTGTGCATCGATACAAACGGGCTCATGCTAGTGTGCTGGACAGAGAATCAGACAATGTGCAATTCGTGGTCAGAAAGGCAACAGCACGAGGATTTATGGGAACAGCTCGGTTCGACGCCCCAATACAGCATTGTCTACCCCTACTATACTACTTGGTAATCGTTAGCCCACACTGGCTTCGCAGGTACGGATTGAGACGCCTTCACCAACACTTGAGGCTTGTCAGCACCAAGCATGGTGAGGCGCTCAGAAGGATCAGGGCTATGCCTTGTCAGCTCGACATCATGCAGTCTATTTGTATCCAGCGAAGATGTCCGAATCGAGTAGAACTTGCAATGCCTGTTCTCTTTACTGATCTCGCTGGTTTTGCTGCCTGTAAAGTTGCAACAGCATGCTGATTGATATGTTTGACCTGACTGCAAGAGCTAAACGCAGACCTGGGCCGTTGTTGCTCCTTGCCTGCAGTCGTGAGCAAAAGCAATAATGTAATGACAACCGTCAAACTTCTCCCTTTCCCTGTTACGGCGTTGCTTCGAAAATACGAACAGGATGGAGTGATCGTCCGCCTATCCCTGCAAGCACGCGAGTTCTTCCGCCATGTGCGCGTAACAACAAAACTTGACATGTCAACCAGCACCTGATCGTCTCTCTTCAGCTACGCTGTCTCTGTTCGAGACACTTCCATAGAACTGCATCCATTTGGAGAATGGTGGCACGAGCCATTGCTCAAACACAGCTCTCTGCGGAATCGAGCTGATCCTGTGGCTTCGTTGGCGTATCGAGCCGTTGCAACAACAGAGCGGATCGGAATCTAGGTTTTACCACATCGAGCCAGTCTGTGCCGACCCATGCGACGCAATGATGTGGCTCTGCGCTACGCCACTTCTGAAAATTGATATCAGTCTCAGCAAGGGCTGGCCTGCTTTCGACCTTGTCAAACGTTAGATCGCTTGCCTGCCTCGCAGGTAGCCCACTTCCTGCAGTGCTTGTCTCTCCTTCTGAATCGACAATTCGAGCCGACCTTGTGACTTTGCTAGCTTCATTTCAGTGTGAAAAAGGAAACCACTACGCAAGCATAAGTCCTCGAATGACTGTAGTGGCTGAGCCTATTCTTCGACTAAGGATCAACTTGTACAGAACACCGCCATACTCTTCGCAAGTTCTTCTGCCTTGCGAAGCTGGTGGATGTGCGGCCCTGCATAACTGGGCTGGATAATTATCCGATTCGGGTCGCCTTCCATTATTCTATCCTTTGGTTCCATCACCACCAGTTCCTATCACGATAGAGGAAACAGCGCCTAGACCAAACGCGGGCTTTCCTCTATCTAGTAGTTAGCTTTACGTCTCATGCTTCGCACTAGACGCAAATTCCCAGATCTTCCCGTTTCGACCACCATACATACTTGGGACTTCCCTGCATTGGCCCAGAATCTGGCTTCATTTCTTCTTCGAGAAGACATCGCGGCAAACTCAACACTTCACCCTTCAAAGCTCGCTAAAAGATTACTCTTCAGACACAGATCGATCCGATCGTGATTCACCTTGCTTGAACAAGTGTAATACATGACAGCAAATTCGATCTAGTCGTCGAGAATCGAACACCATCTTTCTTCGAGGAACGCTGCTTCAAGCTTGTTCAACGGCTGCCCGAATGTGAGCGTACAATCTCATCGAGCTAACACTTCTTCGGTGATAAACAGCATCCTTGCAAAGGTGGACTCATGAGCCCAAGTGGTTAGAGCTTGCACTTACGACCCCGGTCACATTTGGTTCTGGAATATAATACTATTCTCCCCTCATTGTCCTACACGCTTTGCCGATCTGCATGCCACAGTACTCGGATCAGACACCCCCGTTCTACGTCCAGCTGAAAGCAGCCATCAACAGTATCACTTCGTTGCCGCCCACCGTCAACAGGCAAGCTTCCTCGTTCGTATGAGCAAATCAAGCTGAGCTGTCCGATACCTCGATCTATCTCAATGTTATCGACGCTTCACCCAATGCAGAACGACGTCAAGCCTCCGCATGACTATTCGTCCTACAAGTTGAACCACAACAGATACTCTCCACCAGAATCACCACGGCATCTACCGTCATTCTTTAATGCTACGGACACGAATATGAACAATTCGCACCGGGGCCTACCAGCACCTTTGGGGCTGAATCTGGGTCCTCCTGACCGAGGTCAATCAAGTAATCCATCTCTTGGAAACCTGCCGGCACCACCTTCTCAATGGGCGGGACAAGACGAGTCAATGCGCAATTGGCTCCAAGCGAAAGCCGAGGAAGATAGACGGAGGCAGGAGGAAGAACGGACGAAGCAGGAGAATTTACGACTGGACCAAAGGAAGATCGAGCAGAACATGCTAAGGGACTCGTTGAATGGTGGAGTTCCGCCACCTATGGTACCCCTGATATTTGCCGGTATGGGAGGAGGCAACCTTTCCAGTCACACTCTTGAGTGGGCTCAACAATATCTAGCTCAATTGAGCATTCAAAATCAGCAACAGCAACAACAACTACAAGCTCAGCAGCAGCAGCATGTACAACAACATCAACAGATACAGCAACAGGGGCCCCCTTCGCCCGAAATGCGTAGAGATAGTCGAATGATACCACCAAATCCGTACAGCGCACAACAGCCACCGGCGCCGTCCGCTCCGCAAGCTACGAATCATGTCTCTCAGTCCCGTGGGCTAGCGCACTCGTCTTCGAGCACATCATTATCGCGGCTCAACACAGCCGAACTACAGCCACAACCCTTACCTTCGTCGGCGCCAACTTCACGGCATTCTATGCATCCATTCCAACAGTCTCAGACAGCGCAGTCAGAGCCCAGCTCAGGGCCGAGCCTGTTCTTCCACCACTGGACACCCCCGAACAACAGTGGCGGTCAACCACCCACTCCTTCAGGAAAAAGCCAGCATACATCCCCGTTCTCGCAACACGCTCCTTCCCACCTACGGTCCGAATACCAAAATACCCCAAAGAAGAGAAAGGTAGGTGGAGGACATTCAAACAATGCACCTGCCACAAATCAGCCATCGGAAACATCTCCTAGATCGAGTCACCACGACACTTCTCCAAGGCGATCCCCTGAGCGAGGACACTCCCGACAGCACAGCGAAGCATCCTCAAGAGAGAACGACCCGCGCGCAGTAGTTCGTCCTAGCAGCCGACAACAACGTCAGGACGAGCTGAGTGGCGCACAGCATTACCAGAGTCGGCAATATCATTCTCACGGGGGCTCTGGTCGGTCTGTGGAGGACCACATGACGCGGTAACATGAACCAAAACTATCGTGGAGTTGGCAGGAACGGAGATGAATTGCATTGGAAAGGCTCTTGGGAACTCGCATTCATCTTCCCGATTTCTGATTGGTGGCTTGCGTAGGATTTGGTGCTTGCACGACCTTCGAAGCATTTAGGGAGTTTGTGAGAGAAGAATGGATCTGGAAGATCTAGACGACTGAATGAAAGAATCCTTTACTTCAAGTCAATAATGTTACCTACCATGGGGTCACAACAATTTAGTCTAGGCACTTGTGTTGAGTCGAAATCACCTTCGAACAATAGTGATGAATACAACATCGAGAGTCTCATCAAGCATTCATGGTTGCTTCCCAAATGTGCCCGACCACGCTTCCCCGCGAGGAACGGTAAGCTGCACTTTCCGCGGCAATCGCGTCGCGAGCGTAACTTCTACTTGTAGCAAATTCGCGTCATGTCACCTCTACGGATTGGGATGTGATCGAGGAGCTTCATCTGTTTTCGTCTACAGCCACAATCATCCTACCAAAACAGTGAACGCATCAGCACCTAACGTACATCATCAGGAGTCTCACAAAGCTAGATCAAACACAGGCGACGCACAAAGCGCCTCAAGCAGATGTCTTCGCAACCGAGCACACATGTGAGGCGCGTGCCAAATGCAGCATCCCTACACGTCCACCTCGTATCGCAAGTCACTCTAGCACCGGTACCATCATCACTTTGACGAGCATATCCGTCAACCAAGGTGACCCGAGTCTGCTTACCGAAATTCGGCAATCTCGAAAGCCACGCTGGACTCTGCTTCGCTAAAAGCTGCCTCGGCTTCTCATTTCGGAACAACGAGCTAACTTAGCATTCACCCTTGACCTAGCTAAACGACGTTAGAGTTGGCAATCGGCAAACTCCTTCTTGCTTGGTCTTCAAAGCCAGCAGAAGAACAGATTACAAAAGAAACCAATTGACGAATAGGCGTCAAGGGCCCCGGCACAGATGAAACGCGGCTAGTGGCATAGACCACGAACCGCTTTGAGCCGGCCGCACTGCAATTCTGAAATTCTAGATCGATCAGGGATGCTGCGACCAGGGCCGGGTGTGCCTTCCATTTCTGTGGGTTGCATCACGTGGCTCACCGAAGAGCAGGAACAGGCGAGCACGTCTGGAGGTAACGAGTCGAATCCTACGATTGGCCGGTTTTTCGTATTGCTTGGTCAACTTCTTTGCGAATCGCAGCTCAAGAACGACTGGTATTCTTCATAGCATCCGGGTTTGCAGCAACAATGCCGGCTTTCTTCATGTCAAATTGCTCTCTTTGAGATCTAGGCTACGAAAGAACCCACCCTCGGGTTCTGCTGTGCTGGGCAAACAAGCTTCCCACGATGGCTTGACCCATGTCAACAAATCGGGTCTTTACTTCCTACTCTCGTCGACGGCCTGCTGGCAATGCCGGGAATCGGCAATGTGCCAACCGCATCTGATTCGAGATGATACCCGATGGCTTTAACCCAGTGCTGGCATCTCATGCTTGGTGATCCGTACCTGCATAAGCGCACCCAGATCGCCTCGACTCCATCAATAGTATCTATGCCATCCCAACCTTCCTCAGGCGAAATACTAAAGATACGAATCCGCCTACGACACCCACATCCGCATAGCCACATCCTCTTTGAGGCCGCTTGACGGGGCTCTACGTCAAATCCAGAATTTGACCTACTTCGAGACGCAGGATGTGGATGAAGAAGATGGACCTGATGATTCGACCCACTGCGGCGCATACAATGCGAGTACTTCTGTACACTCTATCTGTGAGCTTTGTGGTCCGGAGCATGTGGCAGCTAGCCACTTCGCCAATCGCTCTTGAACAAGATTGCCCTGCATGGATCAGGAGAGACGCACCGATATAGCAGAGCGCCAGTCAGTACTTCTCCAGTGAGCTGGATGACCGGCCGACCATCATGATCGTCCACCTCGTCGTGTCTCACCTTGATTCTCCTATTGCGGTTCGTATGTGTTTTGCAAAATACAATGCTACTGCGACCAAGATATACTGAAAAGATCCTCTAGCACGATACATACTCAGCCGCTGATCAATCCGAATGGTCATTTCGTCAAGCACAACTGTTGCCGCAGGAAGCACAATTTTGGGCATGTCGAGCGGCCACTTTGATTGATCAGCTGTTGATACTATACCAGAGAAGTCTGCCAGAGGAAACCCTACCACCTCGCAAGGCAGCCAGGTACCATCAGCTATGCCTACCAAAGTTCGGCTCAATCAAGGTGCGCACCCACGAGTTTTGGGACATCTTCGAAGGGGTGTACATCTGCCACAGAACCCGAGACCCAGCGAAGATGTTCCGCTAACCAAGAGTGGAAGCGTCGTTACGCAGCACGCCTCCACACATCACATTATGGAGTCGCCTGCTCTCATCACAAAGTCGAAGCTTCCTCGACAATAGAACCGTGCCTTTTCTCTTCAAGATCACACCCTCTGCACCACATACTGGATCCGACCGCGCCTGCCGTATTTCCGCCGTGATCGTACTCTCCTACTCCGTGCATTGCACTCTACGTTTCTTCAATCATAGCTTCCTGCGCACCTGATCATTCCTTCCGTTTTCGGTTGTATGAATCGTGGCCTCCTCCGACCACCTTGCGATTGATTGGCACATCCGTTGTTCTCCATCGGTCGCTCTGCTCGAGAACATAAAAGTAGCTGGTAAGAGCAAAGGCCACCGTGAACATGAAGGCGACTCACTGACTGTGACATGCGTTTGACTTACCTACTACTTAGCAGTGAGCAATGCTTGCAGTACAGGTGGCTATCACGTAATTGCCCAGTCAACAAAGTGTACAGAGTCTATAGTTGTATGGATGGAAAAATCACGGTGGCAGACGGAGTAGTCATTGTCGACTGTCGGTCTGAGCTAGGGAGATTGAGGCTGTAGATGATTTATCAAAACGTCGATCATGTGGCTTACAGTGTCTTGTCTCAAGTGAAGATCTGTTTGATTATACTGTGCAGTATCTCAAAATCATCCGGTCGCTGTTCTCAAACCTCCTGCACCCTTTGGGATTTGACCTCCATTGTCGGTAGATATATGCTTGCTTCTCGCTTCTAAAGCTGTATTGAACTTTGGATTGGGATTGTGTGGTTGTTATGTGCCCATCAGCCACCTCTCACGTCACTCGGAATATTTCTGCGAATTGATCGATTGCCTGATACCGCTCTGCTGCTCTGTCGGGCCTACTAAGTCTGCCAAAGACGCAACTGCGGATGGTCAGATCTGTCACATCGTGAGTTGCTGTCGTTGCGTTGGTGCCTTTGGCGGTCTCACATCTCCTCTGGGTGGAAACATGTTGCCGTCTGGATGAGTACTGCGGTGCCAATTCTGGATTTCGATATATATACGTGTCTGGGCGAACCCGCAGGGTGCTTGTCGAATGCGGCCAAGGGGGGTTTTGCCGAAGCTCGATATACCTGCATTGCGTGTTACAGAGGCTTGATGATGAGGGGCCACTGGACGACCTGCAACTCTGATGATCGGCTATATGAGAACTCTTGGTTGACAGTGCAACTTGGTGGCCGAGGCTTCGTGCGAACGTGGTATCTGGATATATTGTGGTGCTGCAGGTTCTGTTCCGGGATAGAGAGCATGAGGGATCCAGCACGGAACTCTTGGCGATCCTGAGATGTATTCTACGGCGGATCGACCGAAATCGAACTCTTCTGGTCAGGCAGACCAGTTGCCGCGTCAATGATGGGAAATTTGGACTCTGAGTAAGAGGTCTTCAGGTACCCATCATTCGACTTGGCCGCACGCAGAGAGGCCCTGAGCGCAAAATACCAGTCTCTGTCAGGCGGGTAGAACGTGAATGAGATCTCAAAGGTGTAGAGGTCATTGTCACGACGTGACCGCATGAGGGTAGGATCTATTTGAGCCTTGAACATACGTCGATCGATAGCTTTCGCTACCCAGCATGGTTGCCCGGTGTTCGGGTCCTTGAAGCGTGTCTCGAGACAGTGTACCCCTTTCCATTCGGTGTCACTATCCGCCCATCTGTATCGTGCATCGTCGCTGTCCGCAGCGAACTTCTTGCGAAAGCGCTCGTCGAAGTCCAGAGTCATCTTGCTTACGTGACAGGCAGGGTTGAATTCGAAGTCGTATGCTAGCTGAAGGAGGTATGTTTCTGTGCCGACGGCAAATGTCATCATGGCGATGCTACCGGAGAGATGGCTTGGTATCTCGAAGTAGGTATTGCTCGACGGTGCTGTCTGTGCATTGTTCATACCACGTTGCCATAGTCCACGGTCCCAAGCGTGGCCGGGTTGCCAGTTATTGATGAGCCTGAGCGGCCAGCACTGGTATTCGTCTGCTAGCCGGAAGCCGAAAAGCGCATCTGAGCACACTGGATACTTGTTCGTGATTCGCCTAAGGATAGTGACGGTATCCACACGCTCGAACTCGGGACCATAGTCCAATCGAACCTTAGAGCTGTTTGTTGTGCCGATTGTGGCTAGATGTACTGACCGAAGCTTTGAGCTGACTGCCGCGCCGACCCTGCATAGGTACCCTGTTTCGGGGTCAATCTCCAGCATGAGATGCACTAACTGATTTGGATCACCATCTTCAACAGCAAGCTCTGCCATGTAAGTGTTGAAGCCCGCCGGCCAATAGTTGAGTCTGATCTCAAGCCCCAGATTTGTGAGGGCGAAAGCCTGCCGTTTGCGGCCATACTGCCGAACTGCACCACAGTGGACAAAATCGGTAGGGCTTGACGCAAAGACGCTTCTTGTTAGCTGTTCGCTGGACCAGACGAAGATTGACTGGTCGGCATTCCGCTGCATTATCTCTTCCTGTAAGCGCACGAATGCTTTTTTGCCCTCGCCATACAGCATTGGCATGTTAACATCAAATATACCGAGCAAGCTGTACGCGACGTCCTCGCTCCTGGTAGCTTTCCGGTCAGCTGCCCAAGACATGCGTTGGGCGACTGAGTACTTGTCAAGTCTCTTCTCGCCAAGAAGGGCTTGCCTGTCGATGCGTGTTCTTCTAGCGATAGCGTCAACCATATGACGATCATGCTTCTTACCGAAGCTCAGGCGCCACTCTCTGTCGAAGAAGACTACTTTGGGCGGTGCAATCAGCTCTTGCAGAGTCCATGCACGTTCGAACCATTCGCTCTGCTCAAATTGTGTCACCTTCCCGCTAGGATAGTCTGCGAGGTAAGCAATGCATAGACCCGATTCCTGGTACCATTTGTACATGGAATTTATGGCTTCGGAAAGCTCTGCACTGCTTGTTTTGTCGATGCAACATGTGTCGCACCATAACCAGTCTTTCTGGTAGTCTCTTGTGGTGCTGCAAGCATATTGAAGTTTCCGGTAGCCTGTCTTGTGCTGCGTCTGGTTTTTCCAGAAGACATCGCTGTCAGTGAGCTCCTGATATGTTACCTCAGAGCCTGTTGGGCCCCAGCGGTGCGACAGAATGCAATATGATGGAATTTCGTCCTCCGGAAAGGTTCTGAGCTCCCACTTTCCGGTGTTGATGTATGCAGCAGCATTGATCAGACGCATATCAAGATGTAGTATTTCCTGCTGCGTCAACAAGCACGCTGTCGAGTACACAAAGGTGATATGGCAATGGTTTAATTATGTAAGGCATCAAGTGTTGTCAGATGAGACCCCGTGCTGCGAAAGCACCGCCATGGTGCTACGCGCATGACGCTTGCGCGCTTCACAGCCTCAACGACCAAAGGTCTAAGCCTCATCGTTTAGGCAGTATCGAAGTGTGTTCACCGGACCTCATTGCGACAATACACGACACGTGTGGAAGCAAAGTTTTCGGGAGCATGTGAGACAGATAGCAGGTCTTAAGATATGATGTTAAGGAAGGAGCGATCATGGCAAAGAAAGTTCGCTGTTAAGGAAGCCGCGGGAGTGTTGCTCACATAGGAAGGTTTAGCGAGTCATCTACAGTCTTGCCTTCAGGCGGCCATGGTGCGAAATTCAAGCCAGCCATCGTTCCTGCTCTCACCCATCGTAGTACCCGATTTCCATTGTGCAATACTTTGCCATGCAATCTTCCAACTCGTCGGAACGCCGACCTCCCATAACTCCACGAAGACTATCCAATGCCAGACTGAGCCTTCCCATGGGGTATCTATATCATGACTCCATTCTGACATCCTCGTAGTAAGCATCATCTGTTCCGGTCCCAGTAGCATAGCCTTCCATGTCCGCCTCATCATCCTCCATAGGCCCTTGTGGCGCATCATCCACGCTTTGTTGCAGCATTGGGAATGCCAACTTTTTGCTGTCAAGACTGTCGGCATTCCTCAATAGCACGCCAACAGCACTCTCCAAAATGCCACTTGCTATCTCAAGGAATTCCGAACTCTTACGCGATATCCGTAGTACCCACCTATATTCTTGTAGACGGAGTTGGTAGAACTCCGCTTCTTCTGGACTGCTGGCTGACATGAAGCATAGACCCGCGAATGTACCGATCAAAGCGAAGTTGAACTTAGACGCGAAATACCAGAAAGATTGGAGGTGCTCGGGCTTCAACCGATTGAAGTACTCAAGTGCGGAGATGAGTCGTGCTTTGGCTGCTGACCGGCATATTTGTACCATGTACGGGTCTGTTTGCGCTGATATAGATCGGATGACACGCCTATGGAGTGTAATTTCTGTAGCGAAGTATGCGAGGTGGAGGTAGCCTACGGCTGTAAGCTTGCCGGACGGGCTGCTGTCCATGCGTAGCGAATCTGGCATATCGGCGAAGAAGGCTCGCAATTTCAGTTGGATAGGCTTCGCACGTTCAAGTACTGTTTTCGTGCTGTCGAAGGACTGCCTTATCTCGAGCTCAGCTTTCTGGCTGTACAAAGAATCGAGGACTTCCGATAGCATCTTCGTAAGTTGGATCATCGCTGTGTAAGTTAGTCTTCCCTTCTCCACTTCGCCGCCTTCATCGTCTTCGGCTTCGTCCTCAGGGGACTCCGGATAATCTTCTGGAACAATGGGTTGTACTGCCCAGTTGTGAGGTGTGATATGTGGCGGGCGACCGTAGATCAACGCCGACCATGTGTCCTGCATGAAGAGGGCCCAGGCCAAGCGCTTTCGTAGTGCACGTTCCCAAGTCGGTATTCTCCAATGTGTGCAGTCAAGGTGTAAGCCCAGGTCCTGACCGATTGCAACGAGCTGCGACGTAAGTTGCCATGTTGAGTCCGGTGTAGAGCGCTGAAGCAGAAGAATACCTGCTTGCACTGTTGACAACTTGGCTCTGCTTGCGACTTCTTGAAGCGATCTGAAAGCCAATGTCTGCAACTTGTTGACGTCTGGTCTAGGCAATCTGGCAAGAGCAGGGTCGAATGACCACCAGTTGAGTGCGAGAATATAGACTGCAGCTAACAGCGGTGGAGAAAATTCGCGGTATGATCTGGCGTACTTCTCCAGAAATACCCGCTTGTGTAGGATTGGGAAGGCAGGATGGACCACGCGGAAATACAGTTTGACTAATGCATCTCCGTTAGGATGAACGATCTCTTGGATGGTGTCAAGATCTTCACGTTCGTGAATATAACTCGGTGACTCCTTGTCTGCGTATTGTCGGAAGAATTCATAGTAGCCGACCTTCCGAAAAGCTACATTCTCTGCTGTGGTCTCGCTTAGGTCGTCGTCGTAGAGCCTCAGGTCCAACAATGAAACATCGTGCTCGTCTGTTGCACCAATATACTTCGCATATTGGTAGGTTTGCAGACTACCAGTCATAATCAGACATTGGGCAAAGAGGAAGAGTGGTTTAGACCAGGAAAATATCTCACCCTAAGGTATTCTTCAGTAAGGATTCTTGTACCATGCGAGCATTATCTCGATGCGTCTCCGCTGCTAAGAGTGGATCAAACGGCTGATCTGCCCCGGTAGTTCTTTTTGGTGACCTGGGCACAGATATCATGTTAGTGGATCCCAATCGAGTTTCGAGCAGAAGCAACGATGGGACTTACGATGGTCGGGTTGTCGAATTATTCTCGTGCATATCGGAATCTGTTGATACGACAGGCTTCTTCTTTCTCGGCACAGGATCTTCGAGAAAAGTACAAGGTTGGTTGTGATGTGTACATAGCAGGCACGAGTGAGCGCCGGGACTAGGAATGACGCATCGGGACTTGCGTCGCCTACATGCATCGCATGGACGAGGAGGTTTCACAGCGGCTTGAGTGGCCGGCTGCTGTGTAATGCTATCAAGTGCATTTGTCTGAGTGGGCGTCTGGGCTGACATGGAGTTTCTGGCCAGTATCTGCTGCAGGGGCCTTTGCATACTTTGAGGCATGATTCGTCAGGAAGGTCTAGCTCGTCCGGACAGGTATTTGGACAACTAGCTTTGAATGAGAGATAAGAGATAAGGACAGCATGATATTGATGTCGAGATGCTCGCGAGTGGTATCTGAGCTAGCGATGAACACATTCAGATAAGATCAAGGCGTGGATGTTTATGACGATCAAGACACCAGATCGCAATCATCCGGGGATATTTGGGAACATTTCGGGAGCTGTGCGAGCAACATGCTTGGTAGAAGCCGGCTGAGATTGGCATTGTGATTCAGCGGATTGGTTCTCGGAAGTGGGAGGTTTCTAAGCGTCCAAAGAAACCAAGAAATACATCAGCTCGGAATATGGTTTGAGTTTCTCGAAGGTAAGAGAGATGGACTGATGTACATTCGAAACACTGGGGTAGAAGGACATAAGGCAGTTTTAGGTGGTGGAAGTAAGCATAGCGTCGCGGCAGGCCTTTTCATCTCGTAAGAATTGCTTGCAAGGTGTCGAAGAATCGTGTCAACTCGTTAATACTGCCCTGTCATTTGTCCAGCTTAGCTTCAGCCGCGATAAGAGATAGCGGATCCTATCCAAGCCCACAGTCCCGTAGTCACGTGTGAGCTAGGCATCTGTCTTCCGTCTCGCGTCCCCAGAACGAGCTTGGAGATTTGTAGGAAGTCGATGAAAAAGACCGATGCTCGTGCAAGCTTGCTGTACGGCAGAACTGCCAGTGCAGGCGCCCTCTAGTAAACATGGCAGACTTACCGACAGCAGTTTCGGAAGGCTCACGAGGTCGACTTTTAGATTGCGGCGCCATCGCAAGCCAGGCGTCCATTTTCTGTCATCAAGGTGATGTCATACCAAAATAATCGGCAAGTACGATTCAAGAATTGAGGCAGGAGCGAGAGTAGCAGTTGCCAAAGGTCGTAGGACGATGGCAATAAGATGCAAGATACCATACTCTGATGCCTCCCATTAATACTCGACAACTGCCTGGCGTGCAATACTCTCGCCGTAGCAGGCCAAACCCCAGCAAATTGTCTTTGCCGTCTCTGATTCGATGGTGAGTGACCTTGGGACTACTGGCACCGTGCCGAGCTAACAGCAATGGCCAGGCGTCACTCCTACGCCAAATCGTGTCCGGTCCACGAGCACGACATCCTGAAGCTGGATTGGATCTCTGCTACGTGGCAGACAACATTGTCGTAACCTCAGGTCCGAGCTCAGTATGGCCAAAGAAAGCATACAGGAACCCCGTCGACCACCTTGTCGCCTTCCTCGATAAAAAACACGGGGAAGAATGGGCCATCTTTGAGTTCCGAGCCGAGGGCACAGGCTACCCCGATGAAGAGGTCTACAACAGAATACACCACTTTCCATGGCCAGATCACCATCCTCCTCCTTTCGCCCTCATGCCGAACCTTATGGCTGCGATGAGAAATTGGCTGCAAGGCGACGTGAAAGAGCAAGGGAAGCAGCGCATTGCTGTTGTTCATTGTAAGGCAGGCAAGGGAAGAAGTGGCACAGTAGCCTGCTCATACCTCATCAGTCAGGAGGGTTGGCGTATGGAGGATGCTCTGAAGAGGTTCACTCTCAGGCGGATGCGGAACGGTTTTGGTGAAGGTGTCAGCATCCCCAGCCAGTTGAGATGGGTGCGCTATGTCAACCAGTGGACGAACAAGATGGAGAAGAAGTACGTTGAGCGACCTATCGAGATTGTCGAGATTCATGTATGGGGTCTTCGCAGTGGCGTCAAGGTGTGCGTGGAGGGTTTCGTCGACGAAGGGAAGAGAATCAAGAACTTTCATACCTTTGTTCGGGAAGAGAAGATCAATGTGGACGAACATTTCAACCGAGCCCCTGACACGGATCCGCCACAGAGGGCACAGACAGAGAACCTGGTGTCTCCGAGCAGAGCGACTCCTAGCTCCTCTAAGAGCGACCTCTCAACTGCAGAGAAAGAAGCCATACAAAACGTTGTTCTTCGACCTCCAGAGCCTGTTCGACTCCCCACAAGCGACGTGAACATTGATTTCGAGCGACGAAACAAGTCGGGCTATACCGGTTTTGCTATGGTGACGTCCGTCGCTCACGTGTGGTTCAACGCCTATTTTGAAGGAGGATATGAAGGCAACGAGTCTGGCCTCTTCGTGATAGAATGGGAAGCTATGGACGGCATTAAAGGCAGCGCTCGCAAAGGCATCAAAGCCTTCGACAGGATGAAAGTTGTCTGGAAATATTCTGAGACCGGCCGAAGCCAGTCTGTAGACGAGCCCAAGCACGGAGAGCCAATTAAGGAAAGTCAGCCCGTTGATTGGCGTGGAGAAGGCGACCCCGAGAACGAGATCGAAGGCAAGAGCGCCGAAGGTGTCAACGGCGGACGCGCTGGTGGCACAGCACTGACCCTCGGTCAGATGAGTAGTGAAGCCGCCAACAAGCTGATGGGTAAAGATTTAGGCTTGAGGAAGTCTGATGCCGCAAGTGCAAACATCAGCCGAGCATCTAGCGTGAAAGATGAAGATATGAAGCTTCCAGAGCCTGAAAGGACAAACAAAAGGCTTGAGCACGCCTCAGATAGCGAGGACGAAGGTGTGAAGCCTCATGTCCCTGATCAGCACGACGGGACGGGCAGAGTGATCAACCACGAGTCACACGATCAGGACCGGCAGGATACTGCTACTGGCAAATATCTCGAAGTGGGAATAGCAAAAGTGTCAACTATAATAGCTAAGATGAAGGGCTCGGATCCCGCACGAGAGACCAAAGACACGAGCAAGCAGTGATCTAGTTCGTTGGGTACCGGATGGGCACCAACCAATGGTGCCATGGGCATTGGCATCACCATCACGCATACCACGCGTTGAGCTCTGTCCGCCATGGAGCCGTTGTCCGTTCACAGTGAGACGCATTGTATCTCTAAAGACGAACACCACGCGTTTGTTCGCGTCCGCCGGTTTTCTTCGCGAACAGATTGTGTGGCAGAATGCGTGTCGTCGCTGCCGATTCTGAAAGGGTACTAAACGTGCTCCTTCCACATAGAAACGCACGGTTCGGAATGCTTACGACGTGGTGCACAGTATCCCCTTCACCTTGTCGTGACGGCTTGATACCGACGGCCTCAGTCACATCTCTCCGGAGATCCGAGGCAGCATTTGGACCATTTTGACATTGCTGGTGAAAATGACTCCGAGCCGGCTCAGGATGCCCAGCAGGCCACGTTGATACAACGCCGACATCGAGCGCACCCCAGCTCAGTCTTGAACGCCACGAATCAAAGTGTCTAGTGCCCCTGCAAGGATAGGCTTGTAGCATGCTTGTACAGCCGAAATGGTGCCTGCAACATGCCGGCACATGCAGCTGCAATATCGAGTTTAGGGCAACCAAACAACAGCACAGCACGCTGGGGAGGCGCTACTACAACGCTCGACATTTTGGGCTGAAGGCAATGTCTAAAGCATGCACAACAACAGCCATTTCTCACCATTTCGTACTATCGTATTCGGAAACTCTACGAGTGAGCTTCTCGGCATGCTTCCGTCGTCTAAACAATTTTCTACTGGACTACCACAACAAGACACACATATAGTCACCAAGCAGTCGTGCTGCACTGCACTTCGATCGCATGCTACCCGGACACTTCTCCTTGACGCCTTTCCTCGCATCCACTTGAAAAGGACATCAAGTACCGGGTATTGCTTCGGGCCAAAAGGTGCATTACGACGGACCCTGTGAGACGTTCCGAGACCTAAGTCGGAGCGCGTACGGTAACATGGGCACTTCGGCAGTCACGACTAGGTCTCATCCAGAAGATCATCCGGTCGTGGAGGCATTCGCATTGGTGAATCATAGCAACAGGCAAGCTTCTTGAGCATTCCGTGACAAGACAGCCACGAAAGAGTCGAGGTGACTTCTCTTTTGAGATGCAGCATGAGCATGGCGCAACCTTGAATCTCTGGAATCTAAGCTTGAGAGTCTTGCGCTGTGCTATGACACACGACAGTGCTACATAGCCAAGAGGCGCATCTCTGCTTCGCCTTGAACACGTGGTGCTAAGGAACTCGAAAGCCTTGCGTAAGACAACGATGTTATGTCACCGTCGGCAACATGGTTGCGCACGCTTTTGCTCAAGATGGGCTCGAGCATTCGACCAGGACATGATCTTTCTTGCTACCCATTCAGAACAAACACCTTTCGAACCATTATCTATCTATCAAATATTCTTTGTTACCAAGTCACAACCAAGATGTCTTCATCAGATTCAAATTACTTCCAGAAGATACCCTCGTCCCGTTATACCACAGGAGGTAAGAGCTCGCTGACTAGTCAGCTCAGCTCTACGCACTGGTATCCCTCTGGAAACTTAGCAGAAGGGAGAAGGAACAAGGCGTCTGCGACCGTCGGCTACTCAAGGGCCTCTTCTTCGGGAGGACGTTTCGCCAAGCCGTATTCGAGCAGCCCTATAAGCTCGCTCAAGAAATGGTGGGGAGAGCATTGATCAAGCATGGACCATGCGTGTCGGGCTGCAGACTACGTGTATGGGGTCGAGCTTTGAAGGTCTGCATCCCAATCATTCAACCTGATAGGGTCTAAATAATGATCGACAACATGTACGCATGTAGCGCCGAGCTCTACAATGAGGAGAAAGGGGTCAACAAGAACGTTAACTGTCTGCTATCATATTCCCAGAGCTTTAGGGGGTTTAACAGCGTACAGATACGCTTATGGATTGTCTTTTGAGGTATAGCACTGATCCTGGATTGGAACGTCGACTGGCTGAGCCGTGTGCTCGAGTGGGAGCTTAGGTAGCTTTGAGCAATACTATCACATCAACAGCAACTTGTGTCAGACCTGTCCTCCTGCACCAGCCTTGTCACGCGAGGAGTATCCGGGGCAATTCGTTGTCAGGCACGAAACGATGTTTGTCGGCGGGTGTGGTAGGCGAAACGTCTTACCACCGCAGTGTGTAATATGGACATGTCGTAGCACTTGCCACTTGGTACATGTGCATTTTTGCAAGTCGCCAGGTCTTGGGCTTTTTATTATCTTGAGGCCACGTATCTGAATAGTCCATGTCATGAACTTCTACATACTTAGAACACCTGTGCTGATCCGTGTCCCATCTTCTTGCTTGATGTCAGTCTATACTAATGTCCTTCTAACATCACTCACGTGATACCATGGAACGCGCTAGTGAGGCGCGACTGTTTTATTGCTACTCCGTACGCTTGTCGTCCTTCTTTCCTTCTCTGCAATTCAAATTAAGGCAGTCATCATGAGCTCCTTCCTTCGAGCATTGTGCTGCGATGGCTTACTTAACCTTGCCGACAGATCATATCCGTTTTCAAGGAGCGCAGGCATAATCTTTCCGATCGATGCTCGACCACTGTATGCGTTGAATGCGTGAAGCAGCAGCCACAGAGGTGGACATCATGTTCGAGACTGCGAAGCTTGGTATTGCGCAACTGACTTTGCTGATTATTCAGCCGCGTAGGGGGCACCTTCCACCAAGAAGGGGGTATCTTGCCGGGAAGTGAGTCCTTCTTTCCCTCCATGCTGCAGGTGACGAAAAGTGTTGTGCTCTCTCAGTCCGAGAGGTTGTTTTGACATAACACTTAATGTTCATCCATCCTAAACACTACATTTTGCATATTATCATATTTATTAGTCTCGATTATCGCGATATTCCAGCTTATTGTTCCTTTCTCTATCTCCTGAACAACAACAAGCCATTCGCATTCTACGGCGACTCCGGGTTGCTTTGCCCTAATCCGGTCGTACACTCAGACCGTTACCAGTTGAGTCACCTGTACAATGTCCACTAAGCTTGCAAGCCATTTGGTGGATGTCTATCGACAATACAAGCAAGATGAGAAAGAACTGCTTGATTGGATCAAACAAACTGCTAAAGCTAGCGTATACGGCCCCGAAACACCTCAGCACCAGTCTCCAGTAAGACGTGAACGCAATGGAAGTCTAGCAATACACCAAATACTGCCTCTCATTGCGCAGATCGCCGCGAGCGATTCGATTGCCGAAGTACCCAAGCACATACGATCGAAGTTCATGAGTATGATTCGAAAGCGAACACGGTGTGTTAAGTAGTTTGAACGCAATGTTGCAACGAAAGACGCTCAGGGACAACAGTCGAACCGCAACCATCAGTACGTGTTGGATGTCCTCCAGGACGCAGTTCGGCTGTTGAAGAACAAGCTTCCGTCAGATCGAAGACAGGGCCAAGAGAACAGAACTTCATGTATCGATGATGAAGGCTTGTCATTGCCTAATCAATTCGCCAAGCTAGGTGTTATTGACAGTGAAGCTGAAGAGGAAGCATCAGACTTGGTGCTCGACCTGATAGCGAGCAGCCCGAACACAGCTTATTCGAGATCTGTAAAGGCTGCATTTGATCTTGATGACAAGACTTCACGGGAAGAGGAATACATGTTCATGAAGATTTGTCTACTCGAAGAGGTCGAGGAAATTGAAGCTATCCTAATTCTGGAATGGATCGGCTACACTCTCGACAAGAAAGGTCTGGTGAGAGCTGCCTTGATGACGAATGCCGCAGTGGACATCGTGCGGCAGCAAGAGGAGAGCATGAGAAGACATGTTGACTTTCTGGGCTGGGATGAAAAGTTTGTCAGCGACTGCGAGGAAAAGTTCTTCTCGCAGCTAGCGCTTACTAGCAACGGCAATCTTGAAGAACCTCTCATGGGGATGCGAAAACTTCTGCCGGAGACCCTAGCTTCGCCGTTCCCTAAAGTCGCATGTGGTGATAGTGGAGCGAAGCATCCACCGCAGGCTGTCAGCTATTTCGATGCGAGTGCTGATGCAGTGCCCACACACAACGCAACAACAACGCAACACAACGTTGCAACGTTGCGCAACAATGCCTAGAATCCTAGATAGGCTTAGCGTACATAATCGACATGCTATCGATATCGGCGATAATAGTAGATAAGGTAGGGGGTATCGAGGAGACCGGAGCTAACCAGCAGTATAGCACCCACTTATATACAGCTGAGTATTGTTGCGCAACGTTGGGCAACGCCTAAATGTCTGTTGTGCAACGCAACGTTGCGCAACGTTGCGTTGTTCGACGTTGCGTTGTGTGTGGGCACTGTGCTGATGTGCAGTCCGCGATTGAGTCTTTCCACGTCGCACACATCCTGCAACCGTACAAGCCGTCGTCAAACCTCCAAAACAACAAGGTCAACGAGGGAGAAGTTACTCGCATGCTACGGGACATGTGCAAAAGACGTCGTCAAATCAAGACTTCAAAGGACGTCACAGTCACCATGGCCTTCACGGTAAGAATGGATTTGCTCATCACCATTATCACCGAGGAGCACAAGCAGGGCACCACAGATACGATATCGAAGTCACTGCAGAACATAATCGCTAGCATTGAAGATCAGTTGGAATGTCTTGAAAGCAAGGCCAGAATGTTCGAGAATGAATTCTTCACAGGAGCTAAAGGAGCTCAAGAAACGAAGTCTATGCCTTTTACAGGCTGCCAACGACAGGTAGAAAAATCCCAATGGAGTAGACCTCGACATCCCAGAAGGTTTTGCTTCGACCGCACTCGAGTACTTCGCAATACGCTTCGAGCATACCACTGTTACTTCTGGCGCTACTATGGACTTTTTCGTCCTGATTTTTCTCGCGCACGTCTACAACGTTTGCAAGCAGGAAGGACAGCTGGCTGAAGACTGGGCCGATCTCGAGATGTTGATCTCGTTATGTGGCGAAACACCGTTCTTCAAAGGCCCACGTACGACTAAGGCTTCAAGACAGCGTTATTTCGGACGTGTTGTATACATGTTCAATGTACCAGTCAACACCTGTGTGAAGCTCTTTTTCGAGAAAGGCCGACTTCCAAAAATCGCTCAAGCAGAAGCTGTTCCTATTCAGCCACTTGCTTGGCCTCTGGCGTCAGCTCTGACGCACAGGTTAAGATATCAAGACAACAGCGAAGGGTCTTCAACCGAGGTGATCAAGCTAATCCTCAAAGCTTTGAATGCTCAGACTCTGGCAGGAAATGCTTCTCAGCCCATAGATATGGAGTGTGGAGGCGTTCTAAATATCAGCAAAGAGCTTCTACATTGGGCAAGGCATACACCATCCTCGTCCACCGCTACCACAATGGCGCTCCTTCGACACCAGCGTTCTTCACATTCGAACCCCGATACAGTATCGTGATACTTTGACCTCTTGGTTCGAGGTTTCGAGGTTCGTCTCGATACCCGCCCTGTATAGGCTAGCTAGATTAGGCAATCTTTTACCCTACCTGACATGCCTACTTTAGGTATCTTGCGGCCTAAGGTATTAGTTGCTTATCGATAGCTACTATGCTTGGCAGGTCTATACCTAATTAGGTATCTTAGTGAAACTTCGAACCGTACGCAGGCCTAGTATAAGGTTTCGAGGTGTCGAGGTTTCGCCAAATGAGTTTCGAAATTGTTAGACGCTGTTCGACACCGCTTGCGCTACGAGCTATCGAGCATAGAATTTGACTTCCACGGAATGAATCGAGCTTGCTTGGTTCTTGCTTTGGAACTTGGCGAGCTATGGCAAGACAGAAAGTGGTTCATCGTACCTCAGATGGGCCAAGATCAATCGGCTGTCGGGTCGGCCGTCCAAGTAGCGATGAGTTTGATGTTTATCATGAGGGTGTTAGATGCTACGTCAGGATTAGGATGGGCTGAGCGCCATGGATTCAACAAACTTGTCGACGAACAGTTGCCCGCAGTCGCTGGCATCCTTAGGAACTGGATGGCGAAGAATGGCGATGTAGGAATGAGGTCAATGCAGGTCAAGGAAAATCCCATGCATTTGTCCAGGCTGGATCCATCTTTGTTGAGGAAGGTCATCAGCATCAAGGAGAGATACGGTTTGCTAGACGACGTCTTCGACCCCTCTCAGAGGATGGGCTTCCCTGAACTGGAAGACACTATCAAGCTCGAGGACATGATAAAGAAGTTGTACGGAAAGAAGACAAACACGAACGGTCATAAGTAAGGTTAAAATAAGATGCATGCATTGCAAGCAGAGCAGTACAAGACAGCTAGTACAAATTTCATTGGTTCTACATTAGCAACTCAACTAACCTTCAACACTGCTTTTCCAAAATTCTCCCCCTTCAACATCCCGACGAACCCCTTATCCCCCTCACTGATATCCCACTCATGGATCTTTGCCGTAAAACTCCCATCCTTCAACCACTTCTTCACATTCCTCTGATGATCATCCTTATGCTTCGGCCCACAACTCGGATCCTCACCCACCAGGAACCCCCTCATCGTAATCTGCCTTCCCACAATCATCATCAGATTCTTATGTCCATACTTCTCGCTCTCGTCCTTGGCATTATACTCCGCGATCATGCCACACGCGATGATGCGTCCGAATTTATTCATGTTCTCGATTGCGGCGTCGAGGTGTTCACCGCCTACATTCTCGAAGTAGATGTCTATCCCTTGGGGCGCGAGACGCTTGAGAGCGTCTTTCGGTGACTCCTTCTTGTAGTTGAAGCCGCTGTCGAATTTGAGGTCTTTGGTGATGAAGTCTAGCTTTTCGTCGGACCCGACGGAGCCGATGACTGTTAGGCCCTCGTGCTTGGCGAGTTGGCCGACGACTTGCCCGACTGCCCCTGCCGCACTTGATACGAAGATGCATTCACCTTTCTTTGGTTTGCCGATCTCGTAGAAGCTGGAGTAGGCTGTTAGGCCGGGCATGCCGAGGGCGCCGAGGTAGTGTCTTATGTCGAATTCTGAGTCATTCGGATCAGCCTGCGACTTGCTTATACCCTTGAGCTGATCCGAGTCGATCGCCACAAAGCGTTGGATGGGCAGTCTGCCTTCGACGAGGTCGCCTTCTTTGAATTGATTCGTCGAGGACTGGATGACTTTGCCGATGGAGAGTGTTTGCATCGGGTTGCCCGGCTGGAATGCAGGGAAGTACGACTTGATTGATGGGTCGCGGAGGAGACCTCGGAGGTAGGGATCGAGAGATGAGTAGAGGACTTGAATCAAGATGCCGCCCTTTGGCGCCTCGGATACGGATTGGACATCTTCGACGACAAGGTCTTTCCCTGGGACTGGTGCGCCGGATGGGACTTGCTTGTAGATTAGAGCTGTGTTTGTGGGTGCCATGGTGTGAGGTTGGTGGTGGGATCTGTATTTCGGCTGTGGTCAAGAATAAGGATGTCAGTGGAAGCTGAATATGTATATATCAAGAAGGGAAGCACTGAAAAGATGTTGCTGGTTCTGTTAGTTTCGGATGCCGATACTTCTGGAATAAATTCAAATCAGTGGATATGCTTCAAATTTTCAGACTGTGTCTGCCGTTCTTTCCCTGCCGGTACAAGGTCATTCACGAGATGTTTTTGCTGGCTCTGAAGTCAGACATTTCTGCGTAGCGATACGTGTGAACCGTGGTTAGAAAACAGCCGAAAGTCAGACGTCATGGCCACGTCGATAGGTGGGTCTTTGAGGATGTCTTCTCCGCCGAGATGGGACGAAAGAAAGAATCCGAGAAGCGTCCGAAGTCTTCATAAAAGGTCGTTATAATAGTGTGGCACACGAAATTACCATTGTTATGCCGTGAAGTTCAGGGCTTCATAACATCGTAACGAACAGAGTTTTAAGATCGCGAAAAGGAGGTTGAAACTCGCAATATGGATTGGGCGCCTGAGATGCCCGTGCTCTTTGTGTGTGCCTAAGGCAGCAATCTGATAGTCTCAGCGGCATGCCTCTGACCTCTGGACTTCCCAATCCTAGCTCCTAGTAGATCAAAAAGCTACTTCTACGACGGCAGCAGCGCAAAACAAAAGCATGTATCGTGACAACGGCGCTGTCCATTGTGGAAGTGATGCCTGGAATCGCATACCATATCCAGAGGCCGTCTCATGATGCCATAGTCCTCGATGCGGGGAGCATGTTCTGGAGCAACGGGTGAAGACGACAACAACCTAGTCCAACAGTCTCAGTCCACTAACCTCGAACTGATTTAATCCATGATAAAGCTGAACATCTTCAGGTCTCACATCTCGAATGGGATTATTACCTGCTCAAGAAGAGCTGACCTACTACATCCCAGACAACGATTCAACACCCAACAACATCTGCTTCATCGCCCAGCTCGCACCAAGAAGTCCGAATCACATCGCCATATCACAACAGGAACAACCACCAAAATGTCCACGCCCTCAACCAAACCACCCACGCCTCACGGCCCTGCCGCAAAACCTTCCTACCTCCCTACCCACCACCCCAGCAACCCCTACAACTTCTCACAATCCCTCCAACACTCCGCCAAACTCCCCAACAAGGTAACACCCACCCACATCTACTTCTTCGCGCACGAGAGTGATGATCCACACATCTGCCTCAGCCAATGGTTCCCCGTGTCCTTCACCGCGCCAAAGGACCCTTATGCTGGTGACGAGAGTCCAGTCGAGTTCCCAACGACAGAGCACTACATGATGTATCACAAGGCGCTGCTCATGGGTGACAGGGAGGTCGCGGGACGGATATTGAAGGGTGAGAATGCGCATCCGAGTCGGGCGAAGGCGTTGGGGAGGGAGGTCAAGGGCTTTGACGGGGAGGTGTGGGGAGGGGAGGCGGATCGGGTTGTGGAGGAGGGGAACTTGAGGAAGTTTGGGCAGAATGGGGAGTTGAGGGAGATTTTGTTGGAGACGGGGGATAGGGAGTTGGTTGAGGCGAGTCCGGAGGATAGGATTTGGGGTATTGGCTTTGATGGGGAGCATGCGGAGGGGAGGGAGGGAGAGTGGGGAGAAAACAGGATGGGGAAGGCGATCATGAAGGTCAGGGAGAGATTGAGGAGGGGAGAGTCGGGGCGGTGAATTTCGGAGGGGTGAAATGGGTGGTAGAGTGTGCAAATGAGTTCGAGAAAGTGGAAGGTCTTGCACGAAACAGACTTCGGCACATGGATTTATTCTGCTACATTGGTCTGCGGCGGCTTTCTGCGCTTCGCGCCGACACGCATCAGCGTGCGTAAGAAACCGTTCTTTCCGTTCCATGTCAGTGAATATCAACAACTCGTGCATTCAGGCAATGATATTTGGCATGTCAAGGACAAGGTCACAGGCGGACTCAAAGCTTCGAATGGAAAAGATGGAAGTGAGCGACAATCGGTTGTCTTATCTCATATTAATCATTATGCATAAACAGGTGGCGCAAAACCTTCGTCCCGAGCAGGAAATCTTTGTACAAATGCTATAAGACTTTTCCACGATCGCCTGCTAGTACAACTCATGTTCACCTTCCTACTCAGGCTGTGGCGCATATGGTCCAGATGTCGGGAACTCAATGGTGAACCCAGTGTTGTTGGCCCACTGCATCGAGTTGAACTCGACCTGTCGCCACACAACTGGCTGTTTCTCTCTGGTAAGATCAACCTTGGTCAAAGAGAAACCTCTGACGGGGATGTTGGCGTTCTGTGGTCCTCCGACACCGTAAAAGTCCCAGTGTTCCATGATGTGTGTGCAGTTATGAAGGCTGGCGAGGCTGTCAATCCTGGCTAGAGGTGGCGCGGAAAGGACGTTCTCGACGTATTGTGTTCCACTTGGTTCGACGAGCGTTCCAAGCTGCTTATGTTAGCATGGGATTGAGGGTTGGAGATAATGGATACGTACTGCGTCTCCCCGGAGGGAGTTGATAGAGTGACCGTACTGCTTGTACTCTTCGGCAGCGAAGAGCTCCTCGCCGGCTAGTCTTGCAGCTGTCAAGTTGGCCTTGAGCTGGAAGATAGTCGATAACTCGTTGATGTATGCAGCCTGCTCATCGGTGAGACAGTTGGTGCTTGGCTGCTTCCATTGCTTCCAGTTGCCAAATGGCACTGCGGCGGCTGTGGTAGCGAAAAGGAGTGCTGTTGAGAACTTCATGTTTGATGATGGGTCGATGTATGGCTGGTCGCAAGAAACATCGGGCGACGAAGCTCTGTTTATACGTTTCTCAGAAGCTGCACGTAAGTTTCGACCCTGCCTTGGCTGTACCTTGCATGGCTTGACCTTCGTTCAGGTTGACAGCAAAAACCAAGCTCTATGCATCTCTGTCTGAGTCGTTGTCGTCATTCGAACTGTTCTGAACCTTGCGCGAACCGAATCTAGAGATGCTCTAAGTTAGTCGCGGCTGGCCAAGTCGGACTTGGCGCTCTTGGTATGCTTGACGACGTGAAGTAGCGGGCGGACGCTCTGATCTGAGGTCTTGGTATCTTGGCACCGTAAACCTCTTTCGTGAATTTCATGGAGAAACGACCCACCCGAGCTCCCAACTGCCACCAGCCACGATCCGTCAACAATGCCCCGACGCCTCTTCACAGCGCAACCCGGCATCTTCACCAGCGTCTTGCGGACGCTATGCGGTCTTTGACTGCAGTAGGTTGCCTTTGCCCAAGTAGTGGCGAGATCTGTGTACTGTCAAGGCAACTGTGCGACCTTTGGATCACAATCTGACATCTCGTATATGATGCAGGCGTTTCGTATCCGATAGTACTAAGACCAACTCCGCTTAGCTCAACCTTGGCAATGATGAGAATACTAAGGTTATCACCTCCAAGCACTGGAAGCCAGCCACTCCCCGATCGATCAATGTGGCCGGTAACAGGCACGAATTCGGGGAGATCGAGCGGCCATGTTGGTTGACCGAAACGTGCCAGCTGCAGTGCGCTGAGCAAGTTCATGCTGTCGTAAAATGCTGCACAGTTTCAGTACAAGGCCTGGTTCCTCGCTTAGTGAAAAGTCTAACTTTCGCTTAACCTTTTACATACCGTCGTTTATGCTCTCAACTGACCAAAGAACCAGACACGTTCCGGAAGCTCAACGTGCACCTAGGTAGGTTGCCCGGGAGAACTTGCGGAGTATTCTCCGTCAGAACCGTCCATTCTGAGTTTCTGGTACCTGCCACATCCAAGCAAGTATTGATTGCGATCATGTTATGTTCTTTGCAAGGGACCCCCTGCAAGAGTACTCACTGGTTGGCAAGACAACGTGAACTGCAATAGGAGCAACTCAGCCAGCAGCATGGTATCATTTGCGTATCAGGTACTTAGACCCGGTCTTGCTCTTCTACGCAGGCAGAGCGTCTTATGGAAGCTGCATGCGAATCGTAACATTATATTGACCTTGCAAAGGAATCTGCAACGTGAACAAATCAAAGGAACGTGGAAGAATTTCGAGAACAGAAGTTCGAGAACGAGGAAGGACGTTAGCCAAACCACAGGTCTACTAACCTAGCCCGCAAGACCGAAGTTCTGCTGGTCACCGGCAGTAACAAACCAGCAGCCTAGAAAGGATGCGATACATGCTCACAGAGAGGAGTGGCCGCAAGACTCCGTAAAGTGTATCGCACCTGTGCAGGGCTGAGTGAGCTTCCGTCTTAGCTGTCCACGAACCTGTTGAGAGTAGGGTGTTGTTAGGAACAAAATGTATCGACTGCGCAAGAACAAAGGACTCCCGGATACCACGGCACCCGTTGTTTAGCGCCGCCATGTAACAATGGATGAGTTGCTCCTCACCTTGAATAAGCTGAACACACCATGTGGCCGCAGAGTGATGAAAAGCCTTTGTGCCACAGTGCCCACCTTCGAGCAAACTGCCAGACAAAGCCCGTGTTGTGACAGTGAAGGAAAGCACCAGGTCTCGAGCCGCATGAGTGTGGTGTCGGTGAGCGAGTTGTGCACAAGAGCATAGTTTCTGAGACCCTCGAGACTTGACACACAGATTCCACCCCTTGATACTCACAATCGAAACGAGAACTGACCCAGTCTCTTAGTGCATCACCTACCAAACATGACCATCAAAGACGAGGAAACACTGGAAAAGCCGCCCAGTCCAAAGGCTGCCAGCCTCGACAGCGATCCAGACGCCTTACACAAACTTAACACTGAACTCGATATTGTCCAGAAGCAGATCAGATAGGTCGACAATAGTGCAGGCATGGCAGTTGACCGAGCTCCTTATGGCCTGAGTGTGTCGAGACCATGCTTGTTGAAATTCGTGTGTGGTCTGCTCATCATTATTGCGCCGGCTGTCATATGTGCATTGGTGGTGGCGATGCTAATGTGGTTGTTGGATCATCGTAGATGATCGTTGTAGATGACTAGTTAGTAGCAGTGATGACGAAGGAGATACCAACGAAATGATACTGATACTAGTTGGTTCTGGTCACACATACCTCCATTTTCGAAATGGGAATGAAAGTCTCGATAAGGAGGTAACGTTACAACAAGAACATTCTCATGCTAGAGAAATGATAATCGCGCTTTCCCGGTCACGCCTTAATCGAATATTTGAGTTTCGCAGGCGCCACGAGCTAAAACTCCCGCAATTTAAGCATCGCCACTGCCTTCGACATGAGGTCCCATCGTTACAATATCGTTGACACTATTGGATAAAATCTGGGAAGAGCTCTGGCAGGAAAGGACCAGGGCCGGTATCGATATACTAGCGTGCCCACCAGGTAACGACAGAATTCACCGATATGACTAGTCCCGATTAGGCTTAGCTTTATAAATTTCGGGTACTAAACGATTAAATATTATCCTTAAGCATATTCATAACACCCTTAAGCTATAAGTACAAAACGCCCTAAAACGCTTAAGCTAGAGACTAAATCGTCTCGGAAGCGTTAGGAACTAATAACTATTTAAAGGACGCGTTTTTACGACGCCTAAACGATACCTTATTTAAAGGCATTAAGTAAAGTACTTTCCTCTTTATTTACTCTCTTGCCTATAGTACTAGTTATAATCCAATTCGGTAGCGAAAGGAACTAGGTAAAGCAGCCTATAGACGGCTACGGCCCTAAAGAGAGATTAAACTTAGTAGGCCTAAAAAGATCGCTACGAAAGTTATTTAGAATATAGTTAACTCTAATAAAAATCCGTAGCGATTTAAGCGCCTACTTATCTAGATAAAGGAATTCGGTATTAATAACGCTACTATACGTATACTAGAACGTACTTTAAGTAGGTATATAAATAAAGAAGGAACCTATAGCGCTACTTATACTTAGATTAAATTTAATAATACGGTAAGAGTACGGCGGATTCGCTATATAATCCGCTATATTTACTACTTCGTTAAGGAGTATTTTAGCTAGATTATCTTTCATAATAAGTTCTACTATAACCGTTCGGAATTCATAGCTCTACGTATTATATAGAAGAGAGAAACGCGTAACGATTAGAGAAACGTAACTATATATCTTGAACTAGTAGGCGATAGCCTTTACTTTACGGGGTAGGTATCATAGGATCTAAAGATTTAGTACCTTATTTAGTATAATAACGAGGGTATAGAGACTATAAAGCCCTATAGAGGAGGCGATCTATAACGACGCGTAAAGTAAGATAAAACTAAGAAGTAATTCACTAGGTAACTGTTATGGCGTGGCCATACATTGGCATGGCATTATATCGGTCACCTGACGGCCTGAATAGGACGCGCCTGCCGCGGGGATGGTGATTCGCCGTAGTACTTGGTACTTTTCCGGCGAATCACTCCTCTCTAGATAGTCATACAACCAACTTCAACCCATTGCCCTGTTTGCCTGTTTTCCAGTCTTTTCCCAGCTAATAAGCATAATAGTAACGAAAGAAGTAGGAAACGAATAAACTAGTCGAGAAAGAGATTTAGTTAAAGGGAAATTCAATAAAGTAGGCCTACTACTATAAAAAGATCCTACCTAAGCTAATCCTCGCCTACTAGGTATACTAGGTAATTTAGCTAGATCCCTAGCGGCTACTTAAAGACGGCGACTCGTCCTACGGATTTATAGGTCCTAGGAAAGCTTAAGAAATACGCGACTATTACGGCGTTATTTCGGTTAACTACTCCTTTTACTCTCCTAATACGAACACTATCGAGCCTAATTAGAATATTATTAAACCTAGGGTATACTAATTAAATAACTAGCTTAATAATAGGGAATATATAGCGAAAGTTTAGGAGGAATAGTAAAAAATTACGTAAGCTTAGGTTTAGCGTCGGATCGCTAAACTACCCTAGTAATATAAGTAAATTACGCTATACTACGATATTATTATACGCTCGGATAAATAGTAAGTAAAAAAAAAGGTTTAGTTCGATTCCCGCCTTAATACCCTCTTTAAGTAGCTCGAGGTATTAGCTTATATATTTAATTAAATATACGCTACTAAGCCCCGGCTAGCCGACCGATATTAATAGCGATTTTAATAAATTATGCACTATTATAAGGTTAGCTAAGTTAGATTGTAATAGAATTAGAAAACTTACTTAATTTAGTTAAGTCAAACTAGACACCTTTTATAGATATTAAACTGGTTAAACTATATGAATATTAGTATATATTAATAACTAATTAGGCTACGGAGGACGTACCTTTGCAGCACTGTGTACCGATTTAGTAGTAGAATAACAGCTCTGTTTAATATAAAGACTCTTGTTAAAAGGGGTCTCCTACCAGGCGTGCACAGTACATGCGTGCGGAATTATACTAAACTAAGCCTAATCGGGACTAGTAATATCGGTGAATTCTGTCGTTACCTGGTGTGCCTGTCTGCCAACCATGCCAACACCCTCAACCTAAGCGAACAAGTAAGAAAGACTGCAGCCAAGAGTTGATCAGGACTAACAAGCTTGGTACTGGTGGCGCGATGTCCGAAAATAGATGCTTACATCAGCCCCCTCAACAGCCATCACGAAGAAGCACTTGGCTGGCTCAATTCGCGCGCTCACAAATCTCTCGACAAGCACCGCTACGACCACAAGGACTTGGCAATTGCTTATGGCATAGCATTTCCCAACTATCCTATGAGAGATATATTGACAGCATGATCATTTTTGCGACTCTTGTGCTGTACAAGTACAAGCCTCCACTTATCGACCACGCCACGCTCAGTCAAGTTAGATTTGCTAAAATCAAATCTGAAGCCGCCGTCGCAAAGCCCTCTGCATGAGAAAAAGCTCCGTATGGCTCGCGCTTGTGCTGACCCTTCAAGTCGCGCAGGGCTAGCTCCAAGACTTTTGGGCCCTTCGGGATCTCGTTTCATGCATTTCAGTCTTTCGCTTGCCCTTTCAGCCTGACTGCGGCGTTTTGCATGGGATAGTGGGTGGTGGCCTGCGGTAGCAGGAGATGCGAGACGTGCTGGACCATAACTAAATGCTTACGGCCGCCCATTTCTGACGGATCAACCTTTCTGCTCTGCTACTTCTTGCATTGTACCTTGCTATATCTTGTTACATAACTACTACACTGATTGACTACTGACGAATTGCGACCGACAGACCACTTCTCGATACAGTCGCCGCATATAACAGAATAGGATAGTGGTTGGCACGATTATATTACGGCTCGGCTGAGCAACATTACACAACATGATTTCATTCTCATCGGTATGTTCCAGATCCTGTACAACCAGATCTCCTGGTGGATCATGCTGACATCTGACAGATATTCGTCACATGCCTCCTTGTAGCATTTGCGCGGACGGCACCAACATCAGTAAAACGAGATGAAGACAACTTAAGCATAGTCCAAGGGCTGCTAGGAACAGACGGCTACTGGAACGACTTTGATGGTTGGTAGCCCTCCTGTCATCCATCCAAGACCATCCACTCACTCGTTCTAGGCGGCACAAACTCGTACGTGATGTACACCGGCAACGGCTCTCGTGCCGCGGGCTGGCCTGCCCAAGAACACTGGGTGTCATTCAACGAAATGTGGATTACGAATCAACACCTAATAGCCCGATCCTGCGACCTCCTCTACAAACAACCGAACAACAATGCGCAAGAAACGCAAGACCTCTACGATGCGATCAAGCAGGTCTCGCATGAGACGCGGGTTGATCACAGATTCATCCTGGCTGCAGTGATGCAGGAGACCAAGGGATGCGTAAGAGCGGAGAGTAGCGTGTCTCCGGATGGAATACACAATCCAGGATTACTGCAAGACTTCAAGGGAACGCATACTTGCAACGATGATGGCAAGGTTCAGAATCCCTGCCCCAAAGACCAGATCGTGGGCATGATCCGGGATGGTGGTGAGTAGTACATGTCACTCCAGCGGACAGGATACTGACTAGTCACAGTGGCCGGAACTGATGCAGGACATGGTTTCGCCGAGGACATCAACCTTCAAGCTGATGTTGCGGGCAACGAGATGGCCGAGGCATACTACCGAGGCGCGAGACTGTACAATTCTGGTGCGATTGATCCATCGAATGATCTCGGAAAAGGAGGTGCTACGCATTGTTACGCCAGTGATATGGCAAACAGGCTGATGGGATGGACTGATGCGGCGCATGGGTGTGATTTAGATGACGACAAGGAGTCATAAGAAATGGTAGAGGTTGAATTGATCTTAGCGATATGGTGCGCAGGCAGGCGTTTGTACTGTACCTTATGTTCGAAACTAGATACCACTGAGGGACTTGGATTGTTGAGGATTATTTGGAGGGCTTGTTTAGGTACGTCTCATCTGAGCATTGCAATTCCGAGTCAGAGACCATAAAGAGAAATCATTCTTCTATTCAATTTTGCTGTCATGGGGGAAAAACTAGAAGATCTTGCAGAGCGTACAGTGGTCGACATGAAGTTTTCCCGACGCATGCTTGCCTCACCTTGAGTAGTACACTTCTACCGCTTCTTATTAGATACACTAGGCGGTAACTTATGATTTTAACTATATATTACTTATGAACGTGATACTTGTCTATTGATTTATGCTAAGTTCGCTTAAATTATCGCAGGCGTAGAAGTAGAGTAGTAGATAGAAGTCGTTTCTGCTTAGTATTTATGCTTTAAAGCATAAATTAAGCACGAATTTCAAAGACCTCTACTTTACTCTAGTACCATTCGCCAGAACCTCAACATAATAAGAAATTCTCGCCTATAAAGATATAGAGCTTCGCTGTGTCTATCTACTAACATAAATATCACTGTAGGTCGTCGCCGAGTAAAAGTCGCTATCGTATATCGAAAAGGGCCAATTTAGGTGAGGCAAGCATAGATCGGGAAAACTTTATGTCGACTACTGTAATATTCACGCTGGTTCCTGCCCGTGTTTAGGTATGCTGCGGGCATGATTCCTTTTCTCTAGTCGCAAGACCACTTTTGGTTTGGGGGCAACAGCAGGCAACTCGGCGGTATGAGTGCCTCGGATGTAACAGCCTACACTACACCTAATTAAGCCTAAATGATCGACGAGGGGAAGTCATCGACCTTATCTCCGATAAGCTCACACCGGCATGATGGGAGGTCAATCCATAAGACCACACTGTGCATGCTCTAGCTTACGGACATCTATTAGCCTTCTATCTGTACCGCAGGCTCTCGTAGCCATGATATTCTTGTACTTTGATTCATTGCCTTAGTCAGTCGTGCTTGGACATCAACAAGGAGAAGGATCTAATCATAATGTCTGGTTCCGAAGAACGCCTCCAACAATCGATATCAGATCTGTTTGAGGATGAAGAGGATGACGACATATTCGAGCCTGCGACTGAGCTGAGTACTCTTGCTAGTGGAAGTCAGCTGGAGACTGAGACTGAGGCCGAGACGGATGACTTTGAAGGTGCGAGCAGGGACTTTCATGAATACGAATTCCATGCTGACATCGGCCAGACGCATCCGAGGACTTTCAAGATGGCGATATAGAGATAGTCTTTGAAGACGATGGAACTCTCGATGAGGGTGAAGATGAAGGTGAAGATGAAGGTGAAAGGACAGAAACAGAAGATCCGGCAGCAGTAGCAGAAGCAGGAGGTGCAGCCACAAACCAAGAGGCCGCCACGGAGAGGAGGCAGCAACGTGAGCTCTGATCCGATACTACGGATGGCCCATACTGAGACTATCCAGGTACACTCGCCCATCTCCAAGCCTTACTTGGAGGCCACGACGGTCTCCAACGCATCCTAGCCCAGGGAAACTACAGGATAATAACCTACGGCGGCGCAAATGGTGGCCGTGGCGCCGCTGTTGCCAATATCCCAGATGACGACGACGATGATGACGATGAAGACGACGACGACGACTACTACCCACACAGAGGCTTCCCAAGAAGGCGTCATGCTCGCAGGCGCAACCTCGATCCCAACCGCTTCCCCAAAATCCCCAACCCAGAAGGCCGCAAACTAATGCAATCCGGCACATTCGGCACAAAAGACAGCAGGATAGAACGTGCCATCCACCGCAAGAGCACAGTCAGCCAACGCCTCCTCTGGCGCCGTCTAGGTATCGAACCGCGATCCAGCGCAAGCCGCCAGAACCGCCTCCTGGCCCAATCCCTAATACCCCACACCACCTCCGCCGACTCCATAATCCACTACGACTCCCGCGCCTACAGCGGCCAATTCTCCGACGACGGCAACTTCTTCTTCAGCTGCACCCAAAACTTCAAGGTCCAAATGTACGACACCTCAAACCCGTACAGTTGGAAATACTACAAAACAGTCGACTTCCCCTTCGGCCAATGGACAATCACAGACGCCACACTCTCCCCCGACAACCGCTTCCTCGCATACAGTTCCATCCGGCACACCGTCTGTCTCGCCCCCACAGACCCCACCGCCGCAGACGGCCACACCCTCCTCGACTTCACGAACTACGCGCCCGGCTCGCAACTAGGCGACACAAGAGCGCACTACATGGGCCGCCAGGGCTTCGGAATCTGGAGTTTACGCTTCAGCGGCGACGGCCGCGAAATCGTAGCCGGGACATCAGATCACAGCGTCCTAGTCTACGACATTGAAACGCGCAAGACAACGCTCAAACTCCGGAAACACATCGACGACGTCAACGCCGTCTGCTTCGGTGATAAATCCTCCCCTCACATCCTCTTCTCCGGCTCCGACGACCAGACCCTCCGCGTCTGGGACCGCCGCTCCATGGCCGATGGCCGTGAAGCCGGCGTGTTCGTGGGGCACACAGAGGGAATAACCTACGTCGACAGCAAAGGCGACGGGCGCTACGTTCTCTCGAATGGGAAAGACCAGATGATGAAACTGTGGGATCTACGGAAAATGCACAGCCCGTCTAAATTCGACGATATGAATCTGGGTCGATACACCACTAACTTCGATTATCGGTTTGCGGAGTATAATCTGAGAGACTGGGAACCTAACCCGGATGATTGTAGTGTTGTTACGTTTCGGGGGCATAGCGTGTTGAAGACGCTGATTCGGTGTCATTTTAGTCCGCCGACGAGCACGAATTCGAGATATGTGTATAGTGGGAGTGAGGATGGGAAGGTCTACATTTGGGATTTGGACGGTCAACAAGTGGCTACTATTGATGTTAGCTCAGCGACACGCGGCACACGACCACCCAGTGACGGGCGCGGCGACGCGTTTGATTGGGATATGGGTTATAATTCCAACGTGTGGAAAACCTGCGTCCGCGACGCCTCGTGGTCCCCTACCGCCCCTGTCATTGCGGCAACATCGTGGAACGGATGGGGAATGAGCACGGGCACCGTGAGTGCGCACTCCTGGAACGATAGCGCGTTCCAGCCGAATGCACCGGGGTCACTGAGGGATAAAGATCGGATGGTCGGGGCTGTGGATGGACAGTGGATTGATCATGAGGATGATGGGTATCCGGAGATGGGGCAGCCGTATAATGCGAGGTTGGAGCCGAGGGGTGGGCCGAAGGTGGGGAGGCAGAGGGAGAGGAATAGGGCGGGTGGACGGGGGCTTAGGAGTAATCCGGTTAGGCCGGCGAGGTTTGGTGGGGAGGAGGAGGGTGGTGGTGGTGGAGGGGGTGGTTGGTGACGGTGGGTTCTGGGGGCTGGTATTGGGGTTGGGCTGTTGTGGGGGTTCAGCTGAGATTGATGTGGCAACGGGGAGGGAGAGTGATGGAGTTGAGCGTGGTGTGTGTGTTTTGGCAAGTAGGGTGTGGAGTGCCAGCCAGTCCTCAGAACAGGAAAGAGGAGGATGTGATTTGGGGGTGATTGATCTGGGATCGCATGTTGGTTGATGCCAGGAAAGACGGCTCAGTGTCTTATCTGATTTGCCACTCATCCATATTTTGGGCTTGGCAGGGCGGCGCATTTGGAAATAGTGTCTGGGTGGATTGTTGGACGATGTCACGACTCACGAAGTCATGCATATAGCATAGAATATTATCATGTCAACATACGAGGCTGATCTCCGCAAATGCCATAAAGCAGAAGGAATAGAGCGTCACAGCTCCTTCAACATTATCTTTCCAGGTTCGATTGTCCGTGACCATGCAGAGGTGGCGGTGAATAAATTCTTGGTGGTGCCTCACACACCAGCACTGATATGAATGGTTTCCTTCGATGAACGTCGAGGTCGCGACAAGGAAACACCATCCGTCTACCAGCCGCGTGAAGATCCCACCACACACTGAGCATTGCCTCATGTTCTGTTGCAATGCGTCCGCCTAAGCCCAACTCAAACTTGCTTGATCTGGCGGGCTTCCACATCCTTGCTGCGTTGCCTCGTTGCTCTTTCGTCACCTCTCCGCTATCCGACTAATACATTGTTGACTGGGATGTGTACTGTGGAGAAGAATGTTAGCACAAACTCGTCAGCACTCGCCGCGTCATGCGACCCCCCAGACTGTTCTGTCCCAGTGGTCAAGTTCGCGATGCGCGTAGGCCTATGCCTGTTCCCCTTCTTCCTACGCCGTTACGATCCTTATTCTTGGCCCTGCATCTTCTCTGGATTTCCTCTCCTGCCTACATGCCTTCGTCCTCCTCTCTCCTGCGCCACGCAACTCGACGGAAAAAACAGGGGACGTGACGGGTGGTACTCACTCAGCTTGATGAAATATCCAATCGCGCCCATAATCAAGAAACCCATTCCGACTGCTTGGCTGATTTTTATGAATTCACGGCGGTCAGCTAGAGTGAAGTTGTTAGCTTGAGTTCTTGACTTGGACTATTGCGTTGCATGATCTGTGGTTTTGTGCCTCCTCTTTCTGGCTGGCTGGGCGAGACATGGCAGTCCAAGAGCCGGGCTTGTCTCGCTGTAGCTCTTCGCGTACTTACGCGCACCACGTCCAGATCTCATAACCATAGCCGAGCATAAGCACAGTTTCAGCTTCTGGCCCGGCAGCCTAAAACAGATATACGACACCGTATTTGCGCCAGATTTCATGCCCATAAGGCAATAGCCATACTCGACCAGCCCAAGCCATGTCCGTTCACCGAATTGTCGCAGGAAAGATGTATGTACAAGGTAAACTCACGCTTCGTGCACCTGTTGATGAACTGCGTTCCCTCCTTGAAGAAATCTTGTGGGATATCCTTCAGGTCCTGGAACGTTTCTGACATCTTGACTGTGGTTTGTTCTGTATTCGCGACTCGCAGTATTGGTAGTGATTGGGGGATCTCGTTGCTCGGTGAGCGTAGGACGTCGGGTGATCGTGGGATGGTCTTTGTGTCGGTGGTACTCGAGACAGATTTGAAGATCAATTTGAGGTAGGGAGTTGTGTAGAGAAGCAGTAGTAGAGGAGTGATCTGGGTTGTGGAGAGATATGGTGCAGCTGCGTTTGGTGTCAATCTGGCCCGAAAGTCCCTGATGCAAGTGTGCTGGGAGGCGGTCGGCTAACTTGCCATATATGCTTGAGCGAGCTAGTATGAGGCAAGAGCAAGACAGGAGGTGTACTTGCTTCCACTCGACAGTCTACGGTATCTATTGGTGAATAAAGGAGATGGGATCAAGCATGAGCATAGAAGATCACTTTGATGATTCAAAAGAAGTAAATACTACAAGAATATGTTATGCTAATACTACAAATAACGGGCCCAGACAAATCACCTCCTCAACCATAGACAAGTGCCCTAACCTCAATACTCTCCCGTCCCCTCGCGCCCTCAGGTGTTCTCGGGTCAACAAAAGCCGTATGAGGTACTCTCTGACCAACTCCATCCTTGCTATCATAGCACTTCAAAAACAATCTTTCATCGTTGAGCATACCAGACCAGTAATAAAACTGCTGGCCCTTGTTGTATCTCACAGCCGCCGTCTCGCCCGTCCTGTGCGGGTATCTGTGCTCAACGGGCACGAGATCATTGTCCTCAGTCGTATCGGCTGAGGCGAACCCCAGTGGCGAGGCCTGAACGGGCCCATTCAACGGCCGCCAGACATTGATGATGCGGTAACGACCCTTGAGCAGCTCGTCTGCATCCTCGGGGTTATGCAGCTTGACGCGCCACTCTGTCGACCGTGCAGTCTGGTCAACATGGCACCTCGTCACCGGTGCCCGCGGTGCATCAGGATTCGATCTGCGAACCGTGTGGTCGAAGAGTGTGACTTTGTGTGCACCCGGCACATTATCTAACAGCAACTTTTCAACCTCAGGGTAATAAGTGCTCTTGATGTGTTCGTCGTCTGTGAAATCTTTCTCTTCGGAAGGGATGCCCTTGACCGCCTGAAATGCGTCCTTGTCGAGGTAGAAGTTGGACTCGCGATCGCGGATATCTTGCAGCTCAATTTCAATTTCGTCGTGGCCGTAGTTGCGCTGCGGTTGACCCTCGGGTGGCGCCTCGACGTAGTTGTGTGGCTTGCTGCCGTCTTCGGGATCACGGAAGAAGTTTATTTTTGCCTTGACGGGGCCACGAGGGATGTAGGATGGGTCATTCTGGCCAGTGAAGATGGTGCTGGTGATTGATTCTATTGTTGTTGCCATTACGTTGCTGGTATGGAGTGATGTAGGGAAACAGCAGTTTAATGTGACAGAAGACGTTTGGGAACTGAGTAGTGAAGAGCAACCTACCGTTGAGACATACTTATATCATTCCGAGGCATTCAACAATCCGCCAGAGCCGCTCATCTATTTGTCAGGTCGATTGATGGCGACATCTCCGAGCACGCAGAATGGATGATCTACCATGTTGCCGAACAAGACGTCACTTGCATTTCGAGAATTTCCCCGCATAAATTTTATGCTTCCATCCTTGATTGGCTGGTTATTGCAAGCAAGAAAATTTTGCCTCAGGCAGCCTAGCTAGGAGGTAGAAGCTCACCGATCTGTATCGCACCTGCACTTTCGGTACGTGGCATCTCGAAGGACAGTCGCACTCCGAGTCATGTCGCGAATCAAGCCATTGCACTCACCTGACTTCGGCTGTGTTATAAATGCTCACATTGGTCACATCCGCACATGGACGACGCTCCTGTAGAGGCTCATACATCTCTAAATGATTAGGTTGTGACTGGGCGAGGGCTCACCGGACGACGTGAAGCTCGCCCGTGCTCACGCTCCAGGCACAACTACGTTCAAACCGTTCCTCACCAGATGCAAGAAACATATCACGACGACCAGCCTGAATCATGTTTCAGACCACATCTGGATCTCGTTTGCACACGACATCGCGTGCGCCCAGGCTTCTCCTATTTCGGCGCTCAAGCCGCACAATCACACCTTACGTTCTGAACAACTTCACTGGTTGCCTTTGTGACAGCTGTGTGCATATCCTTCGGACATTGAGCTGATCTAGATTTCGGGTATCTAGACATCAAGCCACCATGAGCCTTGATTGCTCCAGACTAACACACGCTAGTCCAGACATCGAGCTTGGCAGCATGAACTTGTGCTGCTTCAGCGTGCTTTTGTTCCTGCTTTCTCAAGTTCCAGCTCGAACAATGAAGCTTACAGCTTCTGGAAGCCCGGTCATTGTACGCACGAGACAGACGGTGGAAACGTCGCGCTTCCGACGCGAAACGGTTCACAAAAGTGTATCAGGCTGAGGAACACCTCGCGCTGATCATCACTACCCCAGTCTGACATTCCGCTAGCTCTTGCATAAACTGCAGCCACAGAGGACTCTGTAGCAAAGCTAACAAGACTACGACCAAGATGGCAACTGTCCCAGGTAGAGTTGGAAAGCTTGAGAGATTCCCCCAGGAAGGCAGACTTGATTGCAGACCGTACATGATCCGACACCATCTTGCAGCTGTTTCGTGTTCGCATTTTCTGTGCCTCCGAGCATCACACCAGAAAGAGCTGATAGCCATTCGATAGTTGTCAGCTTTGATCTTCGAACCAAAACAGGCAACTTCGGGACCAGGTGATTCTCAGCCTGATAGATCACAGGATGGCGATACTTGTGGTCGCAGGTATTATGTTTTCGGGATACTTTGGAAGGGTTGTGGGCGACGGTACACTGCACCACGCTGGCGCTTCACCGAGCCTTGCGCATCTTCAAACACACAGTAGCTAATTCAGAGCAGACTGCCCGCCCGACACATCATCCTACGACTTCGGCGATTTCCATGCTACATTTGACACTTACTGTGGCTACACCCTTCCCAACCCTTCCGACCAAGTTGATGTCCAAGTAGCTGCCACTTCCTTCTCAACCTGCCAAACAAAGTGCGTCGAGAACCATCCACTATGCTATGGCTTTGTATGGAGGAACGATAGCTAACACTGCTGGATACTGCAACACTCGGTATCGTCTACAAGCGTCATCACGGATGTAACGGCTGACCTCTCTGCTGCCACTGCAATACTCGATCTCGACAGTGTGCAGACAGAAGCGGACTGCTTGGATATCTCGCCACGCAAAACAACCAATGGCCTAACGTACAATATGCTTTGCGGCCACAACATTGTTGCAAATGACTTGCTACAGTTTCCGGCTCTGTCCATGTTAAACTGTCTCGATCTCTGCAACGACAACCACGACTGTGAGGCTGTTGTGTACCAAGCATCCCAGCCGAACGGGTTATACAATTGTTGGCTGAAGAGAGAGGGATTCGAACAGGATCTGTCTGCCACATCTGGGTGGGATGTCGCCACCCGTGCGCCTGAGACAAGCACGAGCGTAAGCGCAAGCACATCTGTATCTTCTTCGGCTACTCAGACAGCTTTGTCAGGAAGTATAACCCCGGGCACCGCAACCACATCGTCCTCCAGCCCATCAACGTCCACTAGCAGTGCAAGCAGCGGCAGTCTTTCTACAGGTGCGAAAGCAGGCATAGGCGCCGCCGTTGGTGTTGCAGCCGTTGTAGCTGCAGCACTGGGCATCTGGTGGTGGCTGACTCGACGGGCTAAGCATCGATCGCAGCCAGCAGACATTCCAGAAGTGGCTGACACTTCCCAGAGCCCTTTCGCCGTGCCCTTCCTTGCGGAACACGATCGGCACCCGCGCACCGAGCTAAGGAGTCCTACGCCCACGGACAAGATGATGGAGTCGACAGCAGCAAATCAGGACCAGAGCCAGCACAATTCGAGTCAAAGGTGGACTGGTTCCACGCAATTGAGTTGAGAGGCGAATGGTGGGAGTGATGGAAGACGTCGATGGCAGGAACCCGACTGCAACCAGAACAACGATTCAATTTTAGATCTATTTTAACCAGTATCTTGCGCGACTTGATGTTTGTCTATGGCATTCCCGTCGTCGGTACAGACTAGCAACTTCTGATCGTGTATGCAGGACCGCGAACTCCTGAGTAGTATTCCCAAGTAGTATGCTACTCGGGAGTAGGAGTATCGATTCTTGAGTACTCCCCAGTACTCGAGAGTATTCTTGGCGGTGAAGTCTCCCTCTATAGTAGTAGGTGGGTCTGGTAGAGCTTATATAACAATAATACTGACACGTAGCTGTTTATACGCCCACTTACCTACTTATGTAAGTATTCAAAGCGCAAGGATACTCGGAAAACTACCCAGGACTAGAGATATGGAGCCGGCTGATACTTGAGTAGTATTCCTACTCGGGTTGTCACAGTGCTGCGTGTATCTTTGTTCATATCGTGATGGGAAATCGCCGATTTGTTTTGAATGCAGACACGAGGCATTTATACACAGACAGGGATTCCTGAGCCCTTCACCAGACGTGCTTCAGTCTGCTCCCTGGGAGTCACTGCACGATACATCTTACATGGATCGTCTGCATAAACTGCATGATCCTATGGCAGGAATCGGATCACGTTTCATAGTTGCTGGGAATTAGTCTTCAATAACGGAGCTAGAATACGTGGATTGCATGAATGCGAATTGCTCATTTTCATCAGAACGGACTCACACAGGCACGCTTGAAAGGACAACAGCCTCATAATGCGTTCCCTTATGTTTCACATTGCCCCACGGCTGAGACCGCAATAGAGCAAGGCACAAGATAGGGATTGCAGTGATACCGACCACACGCAGTTTTCACGAGCTAGTAGCTTCAGAACGAGGAAAAGCTGTAGGCACAGTCCGAATCTAGCATCGACAAAACACTAATTCGCATTCTGGGGTATCTCTAAACATCAAGCACATTCGCGCCAGCAACGCAATTCCTCATTCGTCCGCGTCCGCATCCAACCATCACCGCTCACTACTCCCTACTCACCCCCCTTCACCCCTCCCCTCCGCCATCCCCCCAAACTCCTCATAAAACTCCAACGTCATAGCCGCCAAAAAACACGGAATCTCCTTCTTCTCCCCAACCCAATAACTAACCTGCCCCTCAATCGCCTTCCCAAACGCCCCATCCCTCCCCCCACCAATCTTCATAGTCCCCTTCTCCCCATCAAACTCAATGTAATCCTCCCTATCATCCTCATCTACCTCCACCTCCTCACCCCCCTCCCCATCCCCATTCCCGGACCGTGCAGGATTATAATACATACTCCGAACCCTAACCTTCCCATTCGGCAAAAACGTAACCTTATACCCCAGTATACTCGAAATCACATCCCGAAACTCAGCCGCCTTGTCAGTCCATATCTCCCTCTGTCGACGCATACGCTTATCTTTACTCTCAAGTTGGCGCTCCATATCGCTTAGATCGAGTTTCAGGGCATCAAGACTAGAAACGGGCACGACCTTAACGCGCGACATCTCATCTTGGTTCCCGCGCAGCTGCACCATGAGATCCCTGTTTTCTTGCTGCAGGGTGCGGAGGGTGCTGGCCTGAATCGCCTGGTGTGTAGCCGTTGGATTCTCGCGCAGCTCGAGGATGCGATACGAGGTTGATGAGCGGAGGGCTTTGAGTTGGGATCGTGTGGCTTGGAGTTGTGTTGCGAGCATTGCGGAGTCGCGTTTGGATTTTTCGAGGGCGGTTTGGAGGTTTTTGTTCTTGCGGAGGAGGCGGCCTAGTTCTTCGTTGTTGTCGGGGTCTTGGGATTCTGCTGGGCGTTTTTGACCGGCGAGTTGGGGGGTTTGGATGGGTTGAGGTTCGGGTGCTGGGGGTGCGGATTCGAGGGATGAGATTTGGGTGTGGAGGGTTTGGATTTCTGATTTGTATTCGGTGACTAGGTTTTCGAGGCGCTGTATTTGCTCTGCTCGTTGGGTGTCGAAATTTTGGTTGTCCATCATGGTGAGTTCTTCTGAGTTGAAGGTGTCGAGCTGTGCACGCAGATACTCGATTTCTTTCTTTGCAAGCTCTGACTGGCGTTCCAGCCTCTTGATGGCTTTGCTCTCTGGTTCTGGGGCTTGCGTCTCCTGCATTGTAGCATTTTCTTTTGCTTTTTCCAACTCCATTCTTAGCACATTTCTCTCGGACTCGACAGCCTTCAAAGCCTCATCCTTGCCAATGAGCTCGCTCTCGACTTCGCCGACCCGTTCTAGGACTTGAGCATGCTCGATCCGTTCATTGACGAGGGCTTTGACGACAGCCTCAGGACTTTCGAATGCTGGCTGATCTTCATCGCCCTCACGCTCCAGCAGGCTGGTCCACGTTCTCTTCTCGTCTTCGAGCAGTTCCTTCTGCATCTCCATCTCGGCAGCTCTTCGCTCACAATCCTGCAACACCCTAATCCTGGTTTCTAGAGCTCGCTTCTCCTCCATAACCACATTCACACTCCGTCTTTCGTCCTCCAATCTCCGTATCTTCGTTCGTTGATCTCTTTCGATGTTCTCCAGCCGTCGGACATTGGCCATCTGCTCACTGAACTCTCTCTTCAACACCTCGAGCTCCTCTCCTCCGCCAGTCCTCCCATTAAGATCCAGGACTTTCCCCTCCAGTTCTTCAGCATATTTCTCCTTCTCGCGTAACTTATCGTTCACAGTCTCGAAGCGAGCCTTCATTTCCTCCAACTCAGCAGCAGTCTCCTGCATCGTTCGTTCAAGGCGGCTTCTAGCACCCTCAACATCCTCGACTTGTATCCTTCTCATCTCACGTTCGGCGTCTGACAACCTAGCCTCCAGATCCTCCTTGTCTTCTCTCAACTGGTCGCATTGAACTTGTAAATCTCGTGACCGCCTCTCGACAACAGCAGAATCATTAGCGCCTCTGTCTCGAATGTCCCTAATCTCTTTCATGGCATTCTCGTGCTGCCGTACAGCTTTCAGCCGCTCAGATTCAGCATCCTGATATCTCTTGTAGTCCGCGTCTGCCCTCGCCTGAGCCTCACGCAGTTCCTTCTCGTGCTGCAGACTGATCATGCCACGTTCAGCCTCGAGATTTCTATTCTCATACTCTAGCTTGTTGATCCGAGCCTGGAGCTCAAGCTTCTCATCTTGATGTTTCTGCTGATTCACCGCCTGAACACTCTGCTGTGGCTGTGAATGTGGTTGTGGCAGCAGCGATTGTCTACTCGTGCTCTTCCTCAGCGATTGTGAAGCATGTAGACTCTGGCCGGGTCCTTGTGAGTGAGAGAAGGACCTCCTTCGAGCCTTCTCGGGAGCCAACTCTATCGGCTGTCCTGAGATGATATCGTAGGATGTCGGCTGGGCTGTTCCTGCTCGATTGGCTGCATTGGTGCTTGCTCGAAGCGCATTCTGGGAAGGAGTTGTGACTGAGACGGATTGGCGGAGGGAACTGCCTGATAGTGAGGCCCGCTGGGAGGACATGCGCATGCGCTTAGCGGGCGATGCCATGGTAGATACGTTGCGCGGATGCGCTGGAGAGGTCAAATGCAGTACAAAAGTCCTGAAGAAATAGTAGTGAAGGTGTGAGGCCTCTTCTGGAAGTTGCGACTCGAAGTTTGGCCTGTTTGTTGACGTGACTGTTTGCGGTCAAGTTCGGCGGGAGGTCGCTTAGTCATCACGTGTTATCCTTTCGGTGCGTTCACCCCTGACCTTCACTTTCACCTGCACGCGTGATCAGCCATATACTATCTAGTAGCTTCCGGACATATCTACTGAGCTTATGATTCGCACTGGCGACTATGAGCGTGATAAAGGACGATGTACGAAGGGGCAATAGATCGCCACTTCGTTGAAGCGTAAGCACTGATAGAGGCAAGGGAGGCACGAACTCAGAGTTTCTGGTATGTTTGCCCTGAGTTCTTGCTGGGTAGACAGTGAGTCCTTGCTTAGTTCCGTCCGATTCTAATATCAACAAGACATGCCCTGTTGTTCTCATGTGTACAGCTCTTAAGGTGACTTCATTGAGCGTTCACATCCTCGTCTATATCTTCAGCATCCTCCGGATCAAACATCTCACAATCGCAGGTCCACCATCTAGCACCGCATACGAAGCAAAACTCGTACGTGCATCCTGAACAAGTCATGTGCCTACAGCCATCATTCCTCTCGATGACATGGCCACAACGACATGCTCGCGACTCGCTGTTCGTAACGAGATTCTGCGCTGTATGCGCCAAAGTCCTCCTGCGGCATTTCCCCTTCTTCGTGTGGTTCTTTCTGGATGCCTTGCATTGAGTGCAGGTTTTTGATCTGCACTCATTGCATTGTACAAACTTGTCAGGCTGTGGTCCAGCTGCTCGCGTTGCCATATCCAGCAGGAACACAGAACAAGTTTGCTTACCGCAATACAGTGGTAAAATGGCATTCCACTCCTGGAATCTCCTTCGGTTCTGCTCGAGGAACGTTGGCGGCAGAACATGGCTGGCAGCATCAACATTGGTTATTGCGCCGCATTCACAACGAATCGGCCATTGGCTCCTGTCTTCGACGGCGACAGCAAAAGCTCGACTGGTGCAATCGGAACACCATGTCTCGCCACAAGCACATTGTAAGTACTCATTGACGGACAAGTCAATGGTTTCGAAACAAACTTGGCACAGCGCCAACTCTTCATCAGGCTCAGATTCCTGATCGTCTGCTTCGTCGTCATCGTCGCGAACGTTGACGCCGTCAATCTCTTGCGCTATAAAACGCCCCAACTCTCTAACCAGGACCTCGTCGGTCATCAGAATATCGACCTCTTCTTCGGTCAATATTATCTCCCCAGGCGTCTCTCTTGGCTGCAAGTTGTACACTTCCCATGAGATCGGGTCTCCTTGTTCACGCTGCAGTCGGAAGACGGTCTCTATGGCAATTCTGATTTGCCGTCGTAGCAAGTCTGCACGTGCGGCGTCAACATCGAGGGCGGGCTGCTGATGGTCTGCCATTTTCGTTGGCGGTTGTGGAAAGTCAAAGGCAGGGGGCTCTTCTTCGTCTCTGATGCAGCTTGTGATACACGGGAATGATGCCCTCACAATATAGATGCTATATAGCTGACTGGTTGTGATGGGACGAGAGGTGCTCAGTATGACTGCTAGATAAATGACGGAAGCAACAGAGAGTTCTGTGTGCACGTGGAAGAAAAAAACATTTGCTGTTGTGGTGCAGATCCGTTTCTTCACTTGATTCCTCGTCACCTGCCTGCGCTCCCGAAACGTTGTTGAGCACCACACGTCAATTCCGCACCCATGCACGAGTAGACCACTCTATACAGAGGCTTGCAGGGCTTGGAACGTACTTCTAACACAATAACAGCAGGTCGTATTCATAAACGAGACGCTTCTTCGGTAACTCCATCAAGACAGATACGACTTGCCCAGCATTGATGCTGAAAGCAATGCTACCTCAATTCTCCTAGGTCCGGACACTGACAACGATCCCCAACCTTGCTGAAGGATGAAGATTGGACTATCACGAGCCGGAAAGATTCTTGACAAGGTACCTCGACATAAGTATTGCTCGTTAATAGTGGTTGGAGATCTAAATGCGAGCCACAGGCGACATTCAGTGAGTTGAAGTTTAATGGTCCTCAAGCTGGAGTTCGAGAAGCTACAAGCATCATGGCCATGCTTTGGCACCGGTATCGAAGAGGAGCAACAATGATCGCAATACGGCCTCTCAAGTAACGAAGATTGATAGCAAGGGCTCTGCCATCTGGCATGCAGTACCAGTGTAGAATGACAAGTATAGGAATATCCATAGCCATTTCATCTATTGCTGGTTCACCCTTGAAGGTCATGCTAGTACTGCAACATCGTAACATATTGTGTGCTATGCTGTACTTGTCATATCATTGTTCCCAACTTCCATATCAAGTAGTCTTCTCTGAGCCAGCCAGCAATGATCTGTTGTGGTACTCGATCACCATGTCTCTGGCAGCCCTGATCAGCGCGACCAAGCTTGAGCTGCACTTCACATCTTCCTGAGACCTGAACAGTCCGACGACATGGCCGCAGGCAGGTATCTGTAGTTTTAGTTGATTGCTCATTGCAGAACGTATCATGTTTGCTTCTGACCACCCTCATCTTGCTGCCAGCCTATTCAACACAAGCAGTGTTCCTTGAGGTTATGACACCGATAGCACCAATCTTCTACCTTGCAGACCGGACATCTTCTAATTGTATCGCATCCTTGAACTGTGTTCTTCTCAACTAGCTGACCGCATGACCCCGGACAGATTCGAACACGGCGCCCCTGAGTGAGACGGTATGTAGCAAGACCTACCCACGGATTTGGTCGGCTGCAAAGGCTGTGATCTGGATGGCTATTCTCTGGCTGGCGGCAGCGGAAACAGGTGTATAGATCGCAGTGCTTGCATCGGACGAGATACTGATTGACTGAACTCATGGTCGAAGACTTCGTGATGTTCGTAAGATCCTCTAAGAACCTCGAGCAGTTTGCGCAGCATAGTGGCTGACTGGCGCTGAACTCGTCGTATTTATGCTTCTCCTCGACAGTGAACAGTTGCTTAGCTTCCAGAGCAGTGATCGCTTGACCACAGTCGCAGCGGAGCGGACATTGGCTTCGGTCGGTGAGGCATTCGGCGAATTGGGGATATATGCAGTCAACGCAGTAGATGACACCACAGCCATGAGTGTAGCAACGCCGCTGTCGGGTGATGAAGACATCGGTACAGATCGGACATCTGACTGGATGTGCGTTAGCGATTGCTGTGCTTTTATTTGTCGCTCAGGAGACAAACATTTGAAGGGTAAGCATAACATCCTGAATGCTTTTGTCTTGTCGGTGCTGGATATTGTTCCCAGCTTGCCAGTAATGGTCGCAGTTTCGTGGTCTTTCATACTTGGTCGTACTAAGGAGTACCATTCCCTTGATGTCGATCATTGTATAGTGCCAAGACTTCGTCTCCCCGGTGTCAGCACATGGACTAGTTGGAGTCGCCATTGGCCATCACAGGAACGTCTTGATGAATGCCAAACACCTCTCACTGCACACCAGATTATGCAGATACCTTCTCGACTGCCGAATATCCTGGCGAAAGTTGTTCCGGATAGACGCTGAATCGCTTTGGTGGAGGGACTCGAGAAGGAAACCGCTTTCCCACGTGCCTCATCCTTGACGTTCGACCTGAGACCGCGATAGTGTGTGTGCAACCCTCGATATTCATACTATTGGCCATGGCTGTAGCACAGGCTTTCGACCTCAGCTTCTGCGATCCCCAAACAGCCTATATCGCAATGCTCTTCGCACCTCCTCGTCAAGCAGACCTCGACAGCTGGATAGGTTTTTCCAAGAGAAGGAGCACTTCGGCATAACGTGGAAGCATACAATAGCTAAACGTGAAACACAAATCACCTCGCATGGCATGTCCATATGCTTGGCGACAGATCCAGTGCGAAGTAGGTCGCTACTCCTGCCACAATATAAGCCCAGACTTCTGTCTGTTGAGCTATACAGACCACCGCAGCATAGCCTGTACAGCACTGAAGACCGCATGGTCGATCCACGGCAGACCAGAGACGAGGGTTTGCACAAGCCATGTCCAGGTTCCCTGCTGAAGCATGCTATGGTCGGGATCCAGTCGCAGCTCCGCTCGGCTCGCGCCTGCTGTTGTCTCGGCAGGCCAAAAGAGGTAGCCACTAGAGTGGCTTGGGTCATACCGCGAAGAAGCCAACACCAGTGGGCATGGTTTCTTGGGCGAAACTGCTAGCTTGATCTGAGCTTTCAGCTCAATCAACATTTAGTCGTTTGGTCGGCCTCCGCTTCCGCAGGCGAGCAGACAACTCAAGCCCATACAAACCAACGTGCTCAGTATTAGTGAGCTATGCCGGTAAACAGCGGGCAGCCTGACCTTCGAAGCCCTCGCCACGACCAAGCTTCTGGGAGGTACAGACCGACGTGGTCCATATTATTGAGCTTCAACGGATATCGTCTGACGCATGTCTCTCGACGGCCTCATCTTGTGAGAGATTAAGCTGGGCAGAGACCGCAGTGCTCAGCATTGTCAAGTTCGGTTGAGAAAGCAACCGAGCCCGTGCCTCTCACACAGCTTCTCCTTGTTGGGGCTTCCAGTAGATAGACCAGCATGATCCGGTGTTGCTAGGCTTCGTCGAGCTGCGCAGCTCAATGCCTACTACTCGGACTCGCTGACTCATGGAAATTCCGAATAACAGCGGCCAGCATCCTCACTTTTGCTGAGATCAGCCGAATATCCAAGTAGTTGCTTCTGGCTCGGCCACCAATGGAATTTTTTGGTAGGCGGACACCTTTATGCCTAACGTCGCCGTATGTACAGTCCGGGAGGTACTTGTGTGCCGCTGCAATCCATAACGAGAAGTGGCTAGGTATGGATGCAGCAAAGCTTCAAAAGAGCCAGGAGGAAAAGAGCTCTCAAGAGGTCAAAGCTTTCCGGCGAGCCAAGCTTCCGGAACAACTTTTCAGGCTTCAATTTCTCCGGATCGCTCCACCACGCTTCAATTGGTACGCTTCACCTGCCCGCTGCAGCCCGAAGCTTGGACCAGCAACCTCAATTTCCTGCTCGAAAGCGTCTCTTCTTTTCAAAGAGCTCTTTGTGCTATTCCGAGCAAAAGTAGTCTCAAGATCGAGACTTGTTCTCGTAATTGCCTTTGCTGTTCTTGTGTCTGCTCACATCGAGCTTGAAGCCTTCGCACCGGAGACATGGGAGCACCTTTTCTGCCACCCCGGATTTGCTTCACTGGAAGCTGAGATCCTGCTTGTCATGTGAAGAATGTTTGACGCCGAGATCATCAATTGTCCCGGCAGTCACATGTCTTCCATTCTCTATTACACTTGATGCAGAACTCATAAAGGCAATCCTGGCATGTCATATGTATGCAGCCTTGATTCTGCTCGATGACATGGCCACATCGGCACTCCTTCCACAAGCTACCTGTCGTCAGTCGCTGGCGAACTTCATTGATGTTGCCAGCTGGGCAGCGTGCAAGCTCGTCATGTGCACGCATGAGCTCCCGGCATGAGCGACAGGTTGCAGTACCGCAGGCAGCGCAAGAAACGGCTTGGTCCTGTGCGCTGGCGTGTTCCGGTGCCGCCATGTCTTGCAGGAACCTATTGCAGCCGTTCTCTGCGCAGTACAGTGGCTCTTGAGCGTGTAGAGCGCGAATCGTGTTCGCATTGTCCTTCAACAGCTTGGTCGGCAGGACATGATGCACCTCAATAAGGTCGATGGTATCACCACATCTGCAACGCAGAGGGGCATGACCATGGCCCTGCAGGAAGACCTCAAACGCTGCGACGACACAATCCCGACACCACCGCCCATCGCATTCATCACACCACCACCCCTGATCGAAGAAGCTGCTGTCGATCGTGGTATCCTCGCAGATATTGCAGCGATGTTGGCCGGCCGAGTCTGTTTAGCACCCAGCTGGGCACCAGCGTCCATCGTCCTGATTAGAGCAACGTTAAGATTCCGTCGTCCACCGAAGCCGGCGGTGTTCGTGTAGGCCGAATTGCTGTAAGGTCGATCCTTCAGTATGTAGGCCTCACCCCTGACAACGTCGACCTTTGCCTCAAGCAATGTCAGGAAAGTCATCCACTTCCGTCTTTCTGATGCTGGCACAAGCTCAGCAAAGCGTGGGTGCACCCGGGGGCACCGGTCCGCAGGTGGTGTGTCGCCGAGATCGAACTCGATCCTCTCGCGCAAGTGCGCTGCTTGATTGATGGTCTCGAAAAGATGATCTTCAAGCAACAATGGTAGCTCTTGTTGGATCATCGGGATGATCGTCCGTATTACCTTTGCTCTTGCGGTGGGAACGAAAACACCTTTTCCGTTCAGCAGGTTGATGATCATACGAGGGAGGACTGAGTCGGCCATTGTGTGCAATTTTGTTTTGCTCGGTTATGAGGGATGTCAAGAGGAGGGATTGTTGCCGCGAACCCAAGAACGAGTTGACTGAGTTGATACAGTAAGGATCGAAAGCCACAAATTGAATGATATAAGAAGATCAAGAATGGTTAAAGGAAGAGTGTGCAAGACGCAGGAACGCGTTGCCCAGCAGACCGTATGCAATACTGCACAAGGGGCACCAATGACGGTGGTCTTATTGGCGACGATACAGGTCAACCACAGGAAGGTGCTCGCTGAGCAGCTCAGGGAAATCCAGATGTCGAGGAGGGGCTGGGTTGCATGAAGAGGGTAGTGTTGGCGCAAAATCGATCTTCACGGCCTGACCACCACCTCCTGGTGATATTACCCCCATAATTTCTGTGCCTAGCTCTACTACGCGCCAAGAATTGCATCTGCGCTATTCCACCCTCGAAGACATCTGGCATACCTTTTCAGACACTATTCGTGCTCTACTTCTTCCCTCAACAAAGGAGTCGAGTCTGTCAACATTACCTACGAAAAGTGGTCTACAAAATTCATACACCTGCTCTACCTTCAGTACCCAATCTCAACCCAGTCACTCCTCTACCAGAGTCTCTGCATACCGCAGCATACAATACCAAACACAATCAGTAAGCAAAGATCAGCCAGCGAACAAGCAAGCAACTGCTAACAGCTAAGAAGTAACTCATCACCTATCATGTCGACTGCGCAGTCTTCGTCGCTCGTGGCACTACCAGCAGAGCTGCGAAATATGATATACAACTATCTTCCCCTCGAAGCCTACGACATCGAGCTGAAGCACATCCCAGCATCGGCGAACAACATCAACGCGCCTCGATTCCTCTTCGTCAGACGAACGTCACATCCTTTTCTCCTGACCTGCAGGCGGACCTCAGCCGACCTTCAAGACGTCCTCCGACCTTTGTTCTCGGGTCACCTTATCATCGACTCAACCGCCTCTCTGAACTGGCTGAGCGCATTCCAACAGCGGCCCTCGTGGAGGTGGTTGCTGGCCCAGGTCACACATATCACAATAGACCCTCTACCACGATTCGCCCTTCCTACAGGTACACCAGGTACTGTCTTCCCCAACCTGGTTGACATTACTTTCAGATGCACGATGGAAGATCTTGTCAATCAGAGGACAGTACCAACTCGATTCTGGAGACGATTCGACCGTGGTCCTCTGCTTTTGACGGTGTTGATGGTCAATGTCGGAAAAGGAAGAGATACGGCACTAAAGCAAATCGCTCAGGCTCTCGTTGGTACAAGACCCTGCGGCCTGAGTTTGATCCTCGAACTCCAGTACTGGGGATGGGAGGCCTGGAGGACGAGATGTGTTATGTTCGACTTGCAACAAGCCCGACGACTGCCAGCGCCTTCAGGTTGGGTCGCAATCGATCGCTCAGGGCCGGTTCAAACGACCGAGATCAAAGGGATCATCGGCCGCGCTCTGCACTATCGGGTGGAACTGTGGGCGAACAGGATCGTTTCGTTCCTGCCAACCTGGTGATGAATCAGACTGACCCCGAAGATGATGTGGACTCAGTTGCTAGCGCTGTTGGCGAGGACCAGCCGCGCGATCCATCTGCGCTGTCTGATGCTGTCTGGAATACACTTTTGCGAGGAGACGCAGACAACCATCCTGCAGACACTTGCCAGGACTACAAGCAGAAGACAACGAATGTCCGAGAGTAAGAATGACTCAGGCGGTACTCCTCAAACGACACGCCCGAGGCGGAAGGCTGTGGGCTCCGAGTCCAGGGGCTCCTCTGGTACTCGCCCTCAAGATCGCCTTTAACAATGATCATGGTTATACAGTTAGCTTTCTGTACTTCTGAAGCGAGTCTAAGCCCGGACCAAGGCTGGTCTGAGCATAAGTTCGTCCGTTCCGAACAGAAATATAACGAGGATCACAGCTAGCAAAAAGCCCAATAAAACATTCATATCCGATTCTCTCTACGAGCTCATTCAACCTTTTTGGCGCCGCCTTGTGCACGTGCGTCTGATCTTGTCCTCGAGAGTGCTGCCTTCCCACCCAACTTATGGGCTAGATATCTGTGACTTCGTGCCCCGAGATACAACACTAATCCTTGCTCTTTTCTGCAGCATAATACACACCTTGCGCCTCTCAATTATTCGTGTCTCGGTATTCTGACATGTCCTCGTCACTATGCCGAAGCATCATCCGTGCTGGCTGTAGCAGCCTTGGGTCACTGAAACGAATGATATTGCATTCAATGCGTTGCTACACTAGTAGAATCTTTCTCATTCCACATATTCTCGTCGAACTATCATGTGCGTCATCAAACATCATCTCTCCATTAGAACCAAGCGCAACTTCAACCCATTCTTCCCGATATCTCTTCGTGTTCTTCCCATCATGCCGTCCCTAGCTCATAACCGGCACGTGGGCTGCATCCTGCTTCAACGCAGAAAGCCTTCCTCACATGCCGGGCCATCTTCGCATAGTTCATGATCTCCAACAACAACCCTCTACCCCACCCTCTCACCCATCCCCTTCACACTCTCCAAATGCGCAAGCCAAACAACACTCGACCAAACATCCCCTCTCTTGCCCTTCGCCGGCACAGACCCAGCCCCATCCGTCGGCGCAGCCACACCCTCCCCATCCCCCGGCACAGTAACAGTCTGCGTCGCAACATAACTCGTCTCAACCACCGTAGTCGGAAGATCCGTGCCCGGCACCCCCGTCACACTCCCGTAGTATCCATCCTCGCTTGTCTCCGTATACGGCAGTATCGACACACCCATCCCCTCCGGCAACGGCGTAGTACTAGCATCAGTCGGCGTGTCACTCGTCGTAATACTACTAGCCGCGTCCTGCGGCATCCCCGCCTTAACTTGTCCCTGCCCGTTGCCCGCTCCATCCCCAGGTAACAACGTCATAGTCGCACTGGGTATACTCGTCTGTACAATCGTAATCGTCGCCTCAGGCACATCGGTGAAGGTCTCACCCGGGCTCAACGTCCGTCGCACAACAGATACGCTAGCCTCAACGCGCGTGGTGGTGAGTGTCTGCGTGAAATCCATGTTCGTCGTGCTCGTACCACCACCGTACGTAACCACGACCGGTCCGCTAAAACTCGCTACCGTGGTTCCAACGCGCGTGTCGGAGAGCGTCGTTGCGCTCCAGCTCTGAAGCTCAATATCACATTCGCAGCTCTCCGTATCACCGTCTGTATCAAGTGTGGTGCAGGAACCGCTAGGAGGGAGACCACCGTGGCAGGTGAGGGCTTTGATGTGTGTGGGTAAGCCACCGAGCATCTCGGTCCAGGGGGCAAGGAAGTATTTTGTTGGTTGGGGTGGGGAGAGGTGGGCTAGTTTGTTGTGGACAGGAAGGGTGTTGTTGAGGCGGGTGGAATTCATGGTGGTGTTGAGTTGGGGGGTGAGAGGTGCGATTGGAAGGTTTGTTGTGTCGTCGAGTTGACGGGGATGCTCACGGTGATGCAGAACGACGTGCTCGCGATTGTATTTTGCGCGGAGCATGGCTGGGATGGAGAGGATTCGCGTTGCTGCGGCGAAGATACCGTCTGCGGTGTTGTTAGTGGAGTGGAGGGGGAGGCCGGTTGTGTAGCCGGAGGCCATGAGGGGGGCTCTGATATGGTTGGCTGGGGTGGGCGTGGGGGCAATGGTGTCAAGATCTGTTGTTGCGGGTTTGTTGCCTTTGTGGTCGAACATTACCTGTCGCTTCTCTGGCATTGGCATTGAAGATGAGGCAGGCGAGATGGTGTCGAGATCTGTCATTACTGGCTTGTTGCTACCGCGGTCGAACATGAGCTGGCGTTTCTCCGGGGTGGCAGTTGAGCGGGGTGTGACGGTGGCGAGATCTGTCAGGACTGGTGCGTTCAAGGATCGCGAGAACATGAGCTGTCGCTTGAGGAGTTGTCGGCGGCGCATGTCCTTGTTGACGTCTTCTAGATCTTCACCAGAAGCAAGATCAGTAATTGTGGCATCACCTTCCGTTGTAGTCGATGCCGTCTCGTCGTTCGAGTCTTCGCCTATCGTGCTTGTGCTGCTCGTTGGGAAAGGTCGGGTCGTGAAAGTGTCTTCGCCCAGTGTGATTGTCCCATTACTCGCTGAAGCGGTCGAGTATGGTATTGGCGAGTATGTCGGTGTCTGAACGCAAGTAAACAGCGTCTCACTGCTGAATGTAATATACTGATCACAGTCCGTGATAGTAACTGGCGGCAACCCAGCTGGCGATACAACAGTCGAACAGACCGCAGTCGTGGTTGGCGAGAAAAGTGTCTGGCAGCCATCTGACCCAACCACAAGTTGACCGGCATCAGGTTGTTCACCAACCAGCGGCCTTGCCATGATACCTCCTGGCAATGTGATGGCCGCTGCTAGCTGTGCGCCCACGGCGGCATCTTGTCTTCTTGCTCGGCTCGCAAAAGTGGTCATGCTGCCGTCTGGCATGGGAGCTGATGCTGCTACGATCGAGTCTGTAACATCGCTGAGTGTGACTGTGGGCAACGAGACCGGTTCGAATGGTGCTGAAGACTCGGGCGTGCCATTCGCTGGACATACTGTTGCAATCGGTACTTGGACTGTCGTTGAGGCAGCTGAAGGTGATACTTGTCGAGCTTGAATTGGATGCGCCAGTCGAGGTAGCACATTGGCTGCAACAGGGGCACCAAGCTGGATATTTTTCTTGTTGTCACCGAAGGATCCTGCTGCAAGCCCTTGGGCAGCGAGGATCACTGTCAACATGATGGATTTAGTCACGGCCATGTTCGCGACGACACTGCTCTTTTTAGAAGCTCGTCAGCAACGACAGTGAACATCAGCTCTACTTTGCGTAGGGATGATAACTTTGTTGTGACGCGCGACAAACCTAGACATTCATCAGCAATATAACATTCGTCCATGCTGACAACCGTGCATAGAAGCCACCACTAGCATAGCAGCAAGACTGAACGGTAACCAGCCATGATCATCGCGAGCACGGGTAAGATGTGGATCGCGGATATGAAGAATGTGATATGCGGAATTCTGCATTATCCCTTCGTTGTCGGGCATGTTTGCTCTTTTCTTCATACTCGATCTAAACCTCCGCTGCGGATGGTTTGTTTGCTCCATTTGTCAATTCTTGCTCGCCTCGATACTCAAACGCGGTCGCTAGCTCAAGCGGGTCTTCCTGCAACGCATCCTGCCACATGGATGCTCGTGTCTCGTTAGACTTCATAAGTCGTGCTCTCATGTCCCTCATCGACCAATAGCACCATTATACCACGCCATATATCTACTGGGATGGCGTGTGTTTATTGGCCTTCTCGATCATTAGACTCTCCATGGTGCCCCCAAAATCGCTATTGTGATGGAGCAATATCTGCTTGCATTATTGCGACCAATGAATTGGTTGGCGTTACTGTTGTCAATAGCTGGTAACTGGGGACGCTGGTAGCTCCGTAACATTGAATTTTCAACCATCTTTCAAAGCCTCGGCCAGCGGGCCGACGAACTGCTTGAAGGCCAAACTGTTGTCTCGCCTGGCGTTCCCGATCATTCTGAATATTGACGCTGCTCGTATAACCTCCCAGGAAACCCTCTCCGTCGTACCGAGGTGCCTCACGGGGCCAGTCAGACAACTATGGTGGCAACTGTCTCTATGCCGGTGACGCATCATATAAGCTTGCTTACTAGTCGAAACCCGATCGTCCACCCTGATTCCCTCTTTGGCGCGGATGTTCCGACCTACTGTCCGTGAACTGATCCATGAAACTCATTTCTGCATCCGTTGGTCCTTGCTGGAACTGCACTGGGGTTGAGCTCTGACTGAACTGCATCTGAGACGGATCCACATTTCCACCCATTGACATGAATTGATCATAGGCTGACAAAGGATCGTTGTAGCCGCTCAGAGATGACATGGGCATACCGGACATATCTCCCATGCCCATGCCGGACGTTGTCATGGACGTGGGTGGCATATAACCAGGATTCACGCCATGGCGGTGACTGTGGGTGTGACCGTGCCCATATCCATCCTGCGTCGAGGATGAACCTGTCGCCATACTAATATCGTCGCTGCCTGGTCCAGCTGTGCGTGGCGGCTTACTGGGGAGGTCGTCAACTGTCCGACCGATCTTTCCAACAGCATTCCGAAGCATCATATTCGAAAGCTGCCATGCTCGTGCAGCCGCAAGGTTGTCTTCACCCAAAGCGTGCAGCCATCGGATCGCCTTCTTCGCCGAGTCGATCATATCATCGGCCTGTTCTGGCATGTGATGGGCTCGGAACGAGATTTCGAGCATCAGTACGGCGACTGCCTGAACCAAGTTGTGCAGGATAGTTGTCCATGGCCCAACTTTCAGGAAGCCAACGGCATTCGGTGTGTCGGGGATGAGCGCTAGCTGGTCTTGTGCTGAGGTGACACATGTTATGGCCGCTGTGCGATTGAATTCTCGGCTTTTGGCTGATTGGCCCGGTATCTTGCGATCCAATCTGCACAAGCAAGGTCGGTGCAGAATCATTTTCGTACTATAATAGAAGAAGCCCAGCGATAGCCGCGCCTCGATGAAATCCTTGTCTCTCTGGCTGCGACGAAAGTCGAAAGCTGCAGGTAGCTTACGGTACCAATTATCAAGCTGCTCGTTAAGGTCCCCGATTTGGGATTGTATTTCAGACCATCGCGCCTGCACAGCAGTTGGATTGTACAGTCGCTGGAAAATTACTTGAGTGAGTCGAGATATTTGTACTAAGTGAAGAAAGTACAAGGCCATGTTGGGTCGGACGTCTTTCGCCCACTCTAACGTTGAATCAGCCGGCGACTGCGTTGACTGCGTCGTCGAAGGAGATCGTGACAATTCGGCTTTTGTGTTGGATCCCGAGCGTGAAGATGAATTGCTTCCTGCGGTAGTGTTAGCATTCGATGAAGGCATCCGATCCGTTGTCTGATGCTCTTTGCTTAGCAGCTTCTGACCAAGCGGAGTTTCGAAGTCTTCCTCCAGCACAGGCACAGGCAGAGGGCAGGTGCAATGATCGTCCAATATGCAATTGACACGGCCTGTCATGCCGCATAACTGGTGTTCCAGGGCGTAGAGGGACCACCATACTCTATAACGAACTTCCTTCAGCCCATTTGACAGATCATCACTATCGTTGCGCATGTTCAATGCTAGCGCGTTGCTTGCTCGAATTGCCATTCCTGTCAAACACCAGGCTCTGTTGATCTGATCAATTACGAGCAAGTAATAGGACATCAGTCCCAAGATTTGGATCATCTGTAGATCAGGGTGATTGAAAATTGTCTCGTCGGTAACGGCTAGCATGCGGGCTCTCGTGAAGTAGATGACGTGGTCCCGTTCGTCGCCTGCCCAGTCGGCCTGTATAAAGTGAGAGTACTTTGCGGCAATAGCGAAGATCAGATTGATAATGGCCAGCCATTTGCGCGGTGCTTGCTGAGCACCGTTCTTGGACATGAACTTGAAGAATTGGTTGTGCAGATTCATGCGGCCCACGATAGGAAAGGCCGGGTGGACGCGCTGCATGTAGGTATTGAAAAGCATGCGGGCGTGGTCGTTGGTAGGCATTTCGTAGGGGGCGACGGCTTCGTAGGCGAAGATGTTCAGATCATTCAAGTGGTAGCTCGAGTCCTGTATGGTGAAACCTGAGTCGGCTTCAGGAAGAGCTACGTCAGTGGTGTTCTGAGACATATGGCTACGGAAAGACCGACCAGCTAACTCATAGAGGCGTTCCTGGTTGGCGTCCTGTGCAGACGTCCCCTCGCCATATTTGTTCTCTTGCCGCAGGCGCTGCAGCCAGGTGATATCTGAATTCTTCCCCATGTAGCCCGTGGTCTTTGCACCTTCTCTTGTAAAGTCCTCCTCGGTTCTATCGAGGGCACCCGTAGAGCCTTCGCCGCCACTGACTTCGGATTCTGCACCACTGGCTTCTGAGACGCCATCAGGCTCTACACTGGGCAATGTTGCGCCGTCGGTCGTGGCTTCGTCCGGGTCCATCTGGGCGGCCTAGTATTGTCAGTACTCGTTCTCTTGGTGAAGCGGTGGTTGGGGTTTTACTCTTTCTAGAGTCGTCCTGATCAGGTCTGCATCCGACTCGGATACACGGCCTGAGAGTCCTCGTAAGATCTTCTCATAGTCTGCGACCTTGTCTTGCAAACTTCCAAACTGCCTGTAGGGGTCAATACTCGCATGCTAGCATATGGTGGTAGATCTCACTTCTTCACACGATCCCTCTTACCGTCAGCGTAATAGCATTGTATTTTGAAGTCCTGACAATGTCTGCAGGCGGGTCTCTCACCACTGCATTTGGTCTTGCGATTGCGACATGGTTCGCAAGCATGGGTGACTCGATGTCTTCCTCCACTCTTTGTATTGCCGTCAACACCCTCGAGTGATCTTTTCAATCTGGGTATTGCCACCTTGGCTGCTTTTGATGAAGGTTCGCTACCCGACATAGGGCCAGTCGCCGGCGACACTGGTGGTCCTGGGGTTCGAAAATATGGTTGCGCAGGCGAGGGTGCGGAAGGTGTAAACGGGGTCCGTGGCGTCGCTGAGGGCCGAGCGCTGGAGGGGGTGTCGGAGGGCAGATCGCTTGATCCTGTCGATTTACTAGACGATTCCTGTAGCCCAGGCAATTGTGGCGGGTTAAAGACCATGTTTGTCTACTAGTGATAGTGAAGGTCGTTCACTCGTGCTGCTACTGTACGTTCTTGTCCGCTCGTGGTTTTCTGTTTGTGATGTTTTTTATTGGACGGCAGTGACGTCCGAAACGAACCATGTAGGTACCTAGAGCATGGTTCAGGCCCACATGGGTATGGGGTTAACAACGGATATGATCGCCGAATCGAGGATGCACAACTTCTACCAGGCCCTTCAAGCAGGTGTCTCGCAGATAGAAAGGACCCTGGCAGTTAACCCGGCCGGCTGGCGAGGGCTGTGACCTCTCAGAATGACTGCGATTCGTCCAGGAAGCCGGAAATGTTTCGCCGGATACTGTAAAGATATTCTTGTGGGATTCTGCTTCTTTGCTGCAGACTGTACTGTACTGCACCAGTACTCGAGTGTGAACCTCTGACCCGTGTAACGTGACCTGGATTTGATTCCGCGTTGCTCGCCCTTCGGGACTGTCTGATAACTCTTTGTTACTCTCTGTATACACGGTGGGCATGTTCAAGGACAAACCGCTCCGAAGGTCAGAAGTAGAGTATTGGGATCATGGCAGCAAGCTGTGCGGAACATGCACGATGACATTAACGAGAATACGGCAATCAGTGACAATCACGATCTGCCACGTTCGTGCGTTTAGCCGGACGATCGCAGTTTTATTCTTCTACAAGGCACACTATAACTTGCGTGTTTTTGTAGCTCGTTACTTACATAGTAATCGATTTTCAGATTTACCAATCTCGAATTACTATGTTGTTGGCATTGATATGCGCGCAGTCGTTCATCAGCACTCCCTAACTAGACCTTGTAGTCCCGGCAGTCGTGTCGGCACGCATTCGGCGCCGAAGTTTTCTGGATCAGAAACACATCCAGATATCACGTGGCTATGGTTCGCTACTGCGTCATTTTGCAAACCTTGAAGAGGCGCTACGGGAATAAAATTCCGGTCTCTTTTAGCGCGGGCTTACTACAGTAGTATGGCCATCTGCCACTCTTCTGTACGGAGTATTAGCATGACTGCTGTGGCCGCTGTTGGGCAGTTACGACCCACGTCATTACATATACTGGCTGTACCTCTCCACCAACCTTACCACCGCCATACCTCTTACCAGCATACTATACACTACAGTACCCACACCGCCTTGCCTGCTGAGACACTATTAGTAGTTGGACGACTGGTGGTTTTGATGTCTCGGGCGGAGCTCTGTCTTCGGTGAACGTTGAGTAGAGTATAGCGGGGTCTGCAGCATTTGACAAGTAGCCGGACCAGCAGGCTCCTGAACCCCTGTGGTGACTGCCGCAGCCCGTGATGGTCGAACGAGCTTCAGGACCTTATCAGAGCCCACTTTGGCCTCCGTGATGCAGAAGGGTCAGCCATAGACGCACTCTCATTGTCAAAATGACTAGACTGCCACATTCGGTATGCAATGCTCGATGTAAAAGACCGTACAAGCATTTCCACACCTCTCGTCGTGGTGAATTTTTATTCCAAGTGCTTCATGAAGACAGGCGTCCTCTTCAGGTCTCGTTCATTTCCAATACGTGAGTCCCAACTCCCACCTTTAGTTGAAGAACCAGCATTTGATGGTCGCCACGTCCGACACAACGGAGAGAGTTTGAGCCTTGCCACAGTAGCTGAGCGATAGCCATGCCAAAGCCCTCGATTAGCCGCAAGTCATCTTTCTTGTGGCACTCATCAGGGCGCTATGCGAAGAGTACTGCCGTAACGATGAGCGAATAGACGCGTTAATTGCATTGCAAGGGTCTGGCCGATTCAGGTCTTCATATATGCAGCAAACAAACGATGAAATGAACACAAATTAATTGTTAAGGCATAGCTCTTGCGGGTATACCATCGCTTGCGCAGTATTCCATCTCACGGCGCTGCTTCTGTTCGCGGGGTGCGCCGGGGTGATACCGCACGTCCCATCTTAGACTCCATGTGGATGATACACCTCACATCTGTCCCCAGACCTGCGTCTTGATCTTCAATGGCTCCGTCAACAAGCCGGCCTCGATCTTCGGTAGATCTAATTTCCAGCTGCTGTCACCACCATCACTCCTATTGGCAATCTTATCGCAAATGTATGCCACAAGGAACGGGAGGCCAAAGGCTTGAGCGGTCCATCTATACAGAGCTCGGTGGCTTGCATGAGACGATGTCTGGAAGGAGCGTGGTTCGGGGTGGTAAGCCCGACACTGGCGAGGGGCAGCGCGTCCAGGCACTTTACGCGCCATGTGTCGAAACATGGAAGGCGCGATTCGGGCCATGCCGGAGACCATCAGTCACTCGAGCAAAAGCTGCTGTACAGGAACAGGGCTTCTTGTAGCTCAGACGTCGATTGTTTCGAAACACGAAACACGAAAATCTCAATGTCATGTATAGAAAGGAGGAACTGAAGACCTTCCAGAGCCATTTTCGTAATAAAGAACGCAGGCAAGCCCCGCATCACTGGCACGCTAAGCTTTATCGATACAGTGGCTCCTCAAGCTTCGTGTGGAGATGCTGAAGTCCCCAGCAGTTCCAGAGCTTCAAGTGCCCGTGCTCCTAGGCACCCATGCAGGCTTCGATTCCCGATAGTGATAGGCAAGCTCGAATACAACCACAAGACAAGCTGTGCGAAGCTGTTCGGGGGTCGCACCAGTGGGGAGCTTCACGATGACTTGAACTTCACCGATGAGCAGTCTGCGCGTACATGCCGTGCCACGATCCTCCAAGTTCAACCATTGACTTTCGGCATGTGGAAGGGGCATGTCTGCAGCAGACGCAGCTGAAAGGTAGGAATGCCGTGGGGCCGGATGCTGTACAACGCTGTGTCTGTTGAGCTTCTCCATCCTTTTTACCTAGTTCACCACCAGAAGTTTGTCGGATTGTTCTAAACTCGAGCAGCTCACCACTGCCGAGCTTACTGACGGCAGCTGCAAACAATTACTTTTCACTCGAAACCTCGTACTGATAATGGCGACTTCCACATCGGGGTCCTCCGGGCAACTCTCGAACCTACCACAACTCCACCGCTTCATCACAGGCCACAACCAATCCGGGGAAGCTGTCGTACAAGCTGACAATGACTTCCAATGGAAGCCCTACGACAATAACAACATGGCATTCAGCGTCGTCTACACCACATCCTCCATGCCTGCTGATCTGAACAACGACCAGGACCACAAAGAGCATCAGGATCTCTTATCATCCGGCAACCTTGGCCTCGTGAATCCTAACGGCACAGTGATCAGATGTGTCGACTTCAAGCCGGGCTATAGCTGTGCTATGCATCGTACCCAGAGCTTGGACTATGGTATTGTGCTGGAAGGTGAGATTGAAATGTTACTTGATTCGGGCGAGAAGCACCAGATGAAGAGGGGAGACGTTGCGGTTCAGAGAGCGACGCAGCATCAGTGGAGGAACAAGAGTGATACAGAGTGGGCGAGGATGATGTAGGTCCTTTCCCGATTACCATTCGCCCGTTTATGCTGACATCCCAACTAGGTTCGTGTTGCAAGATGTCAAGCCGCTGACGGTGGGCGGAAAGGAGATGAAGGAGGACCTCGGAGCAACCGGTGATTTACCCTCAAGCGGAAATTAATGCAGGTCAGATTCGTATCTCTAGCACCCACTTGATAGCAGGAAGGCAGTCGTAAGCACATGGCCTTGTCTAAGGAAGGCGGCCACCTGGGAGTCTGAATACATGGTAGACCGATGTCACAGTCTCTTCCATACTAGCAACATTTCAATTCGATAGCTCTTACTCACGCAGGTAGTGCGACCCTTCACTTCTCGTGCCCCTGAAGTTCCACAGCAGGCAACACCACCCCTCTACACTCCCCAAAACCAAACACAACCTCCCCATTCCCATCCTCACACCACGCACTCATCACAACCTCATCCCCATCCTTCAACAACGTCTCATGCAAATCACCCGGTAAACTTTCCATCCTCGCATCCTCCAACTGTCTCTCCCAAAGACAACTCAACCCAATTTTCTCACCCCTCTCATTCGTCCTACTACTACTTATCGTACCCGTCCCAAACACATCCCCAGCACTCAACCCCTCCCCCGCACTCGCCAAATGCGTAACCATCTGCAACGGCGTCCAATGCAACTCATTCAAATTCGACCGGCTCACCACATACTCCTTTCCACCCCTCACCAGCCTCGCCTCAACATGCACATCCCACGTCGCTCGATCCCCGTCCCCCCTCCACTTTAAATGCCCCAACGGCGCCGGCTCCTGCTCATAGTGCCGTGCACAAGCAGCAACCCCCTCCAACGCCTCAACCGGCACAATCCACGCACTCACACTCGTCAAACTCCCCTTCGAATGAAACGGTCCCAACGGCGCCATCTCAAAGAACTGAATCTGCCGTGCCGACCAATCATTCAGCAGCGTGAACCCAAAAATACATTCCTTCGCCTTATTAATATCCAGCCTCTGACCGCGCGGAACACCACCGCAAATCCACACCCCCATCTCCATCTCAAAATCCAACTTCCCCTCCGCCTGGAACGTCGGCGCGTCACCCTTGTTGACAGGGAAGACCCCACACGGCCGTGTGATCGGTGTCCCGCTGACGGCAAGACTACTCGTGCGCCCGTTGTATACTTGAGGTAGATGGTACCAGCCTTGAGCGATATCGAAGCCGAAGATCGCGCTGCAGTTGGCCGCGTGTTCGTGGCTGCAGTAGAAGTCGCTGTAGTTTTGGGGGTGCATGGGGAGGTGGGTTGTGCATTGGGTGAGGGGGGTGAAGATGGTGTGATTCCGGAGATCGGGGGTGGTGGATTCGAGGTAGCTGGTTAGGCGCTGGCGGAAGGTAAGGCGGGTATGGCTGGGGAGGGCGGCGAAGGCGTTCCAGGTGGACTGGGAGGTGGAGTTAGTGGGTTGTGTGTGGGTGGTGTTGTGTGGAGGTTAGGGTGGGTTTTCTGATCTTGGTGGTGTGGTGTCATAGGGCTACTTGAAACTGTTGAGTTCGCCGGTCGTACTCGCTCTGACTAGACTCTGGGATCGGATACAGAATATGAGGAGTTGTGCTGTGCTGCGCTCACCTACCTTGTTTAGTACGCCGGCTTTGAAGCCGGGGATATCGTCGAATACACCGTGTGTTTCTAGGATGCCCACATCGATCGCGTAGTTTTTGTATGCTATCGCTTGATAGGGTCTAGGGTTCTCTTCCGTGGACACAATGCCATAAGGGAGATTGTGGATTGTGAATGGGGTCGAAGTCATCTTAGGCAGACGACTGCTTGGACAGTGGCCTGATCAACAGGAGTATCTGAGTTTCTTCTCGTGGTATATGCGTGCTTTCGAGTTGTTCATGGAAGGTGGGGTGGGGTGAGGTACTCCGTACGACTCGATGAGTGATGCGCTCGCCTAGTTACAGTACACTCTGTAGTACACTTAAGATCCACACATCTCTAACTACCGGAGTTAGCTAAGATGAATTCTACTGTAAATTACGCCTAATCTACTTACTTAAGACCGGGTTAATAAGGGCTATAAAGCTGTAAACGATCCTACGCGATAGCGGCCTTTATATTAGCTACTAAGAATAGAAATTATAAATAGCTAGCTATTCTATTATCGCTATTAATAACATTTATCTCTATAACGCTATTACCGCTATTAAGAGGTCGATTATATAGGTTAATAATAAAGTCGAAGCTGAAACGATTAGTAAGCTATAGGTGTAAGAGAAGATCGTTTAGTAAAAGCTTTAGTAGCCTTACCGAATAGATATAATATATAAATTATAGTGAGGGTTAGCCATAAGTGGTTTGGCTTATGTATCTAGCTTAATATAGTTAAGCTAATTAGGGTGGTGTACTGCACGGTGAACTGCAAATAGGCGAGCGCATGAGTGATGTGACGATCGTACAGGGATGCTAGCAGTGGCTCCGGCGCTTCGGATCCGCCGTGGAGACGGTGCACGGGTGGCTTAAGGCTTAGGAGGCCTAAAACTAGGTGCTTCTGGCCTGGGACACGAGATCTGTAAATCAGGCCTGCCAGGTCTGGTGGGAAGAAACTAGGACCAGGTGAATTAATGCCAATAATGACCCGGAAATCACGCTGGGCGTTTTGTTTTTCAAATGAATGTGATCAATGTCAAGTTCGGATTCGTTGGATTTCTTCCTCCTCAGCAGGGTTCGCCTGAGTATAGTTGACGGCCGTGGCTGCTCGCCCAGGGATAGACGACAAAATCGAAGATGAGTGGCACCCAAAACAATTCTCTACTGACATTGGGACGCAGTCACGTTTAGAGACCTGCGTTGCGGTATTCGTGAGAGACATCTCCAAGATAGTGGCTAGCCGTCCCTTGCACCAATCGTGATCAGTGGCCACCTTTGACAGAGATCATCAACCCTGTACATGCTTTCTGAACTCAACCATGGGGCCATCACGTTCCACCACAAACACATCGCGCGTTTCGTAGAGCCCATTGAGCCCTTCCCCAGTGTTGTCACCTTTTGACAACCTCACGTCGTATAGCCAGAACACTCGTCCAAGGGCAATGCTCAGCTCGTTGTATGCCATAGGCTTACCTACGCATCCTCGATTGCCTAGACTGAAAGGGCAGAATGCTGTCTTCGCCACCGCGATCTCCTCAGGATTCGTGTACTCGGGCAACCACCGCTCAGGCATGAACGTAAGGGGGTTGGTGAAATACTCCTCGTTCATGTGTAATGCCAATATAGAGGAGCCAACGTTCGTACCCTCGGGTAGCGGGATGCCATCAACAGTCATGCCGCCTTTCATCACCTCTCGCCCGAGTGAACCCCCGACAGGTGGCGCAAGACGGAGACATTCGTCGATCACAGCTCTCAGGTAGTGACAGCTGCTGAGCTTCGGTCCGGTGACAATGTTATTAACGTCGTCGAACGTTCCTCTGAGCTCTTTCTGTAGTTTTTCTAGAACAGCAGGGTTGCGCGTTAGGTAGTAAAACGCCGCAGCCATGGTCGCAGAACTTGTGTCGCTGCCAGCAACGATGAGTAGGCGCAGCTCCGCAAGCATCTCCACCTGCCCGTATCCTTCGCCGCTTTCGGGGTCTCTGGCTTGAGATAGGTAGTGTACGAAGTCCTTGCGCGGTTCCTGCCCACTTTTCTCGCGCTCGGCGGCCGCGACAGCACGGTCTTTCAGCGCACCTCCGGCAAAGCTTCGGAAATGCTGCATGGAGCGATATGTGCCAGGCAGGACGTATTTTTCGAAGGGAGTATGCTCCTGGATGTACTTGAACAGGTCTAGTACTGGAGAATTGCCGATCTAGACATGGGTAATTAGTGCTGAGCTTGGCTTTGAGAAACAGTGATACCTACAATATTCAACATTTGCGCCCTTATCAGCATGATCTGGGCTACGCTTCTGAGTTTATCTGACTCCAGCATACCGAACGGCTTGCCGAAGCACAAGTCGCCGAGCACGTCAAATGTGACATAGTTAGCCCAATTGGCCATGTTCTTTGGCTTCGTCCACCCCTTTGTCTCGTCAGAAGCATCCGCGCCGAGAAGTGCCAACCACCTGTCGATTGTTTCAATCATAAATGGCTCAAGGTTCCGTAAAGCCTGTTCTGAAAAGGCGTAGTTCAGGACTCTTCGCTTGAAAGCATGAACGTTCTTGTCGATAGCTGAATGTGTTGAGACACTGCCCTGATCCCAGAGAAACCTGTACTGTGTGTTCTTCTTGATAGGATTAGTCTTGGCGTTCGTATACAGGTCCTTGAGACCGCTGGCTGTATTGATGACCAGATAATCCGGCCTATACCGATAAACATTTCCGTACTTCTTCTGGCATCTATACTGATCGATGTGTCTGTCCTTTAGATAGCAGTGATATGTGTCATACAATGGTGTGATTTTGGCTAGGAAGGGCCCAGGATATTTCGCCAGGGGATGAAGAGTCAATCGGTAGAAGGTGAGGCCGAAGAGCTTTGATAGTGTCAGTAGGGAAGCAACAGCTCGGCGATCTACTGACACAAAGCACCCATGTAGCCAGAGCGGCCAGCGCCAAATTGGGTATAGATAGAAACATTCCGTTGTTGGAGAGTAAGAACTGATGTTGAGACTGGTGTCCGAACGCGCGAAGACAGCAAGGTATGATATATGCTCTGGGTGGATGGGAAGCCTTGGTACGCCTAAAAGCGCTGCTAAGTGGAACGTGCTTGGAGAGGCGACAAAGAGCCGAGTCTCGTGCCCCCAGCGTATCCAAGTAAGTCCGAGGCGTTGCTTCAAGGAGCTTGGCAGTAAGATGCTTGCAAATCCTCGAAGCTTGTGTGCCCTGTCGGTGGTGGGACAAGCACTCCCTATCTTGATTTATGATTCGCTGCCGATCATCATTCAGGCATCTGATGGTGGAGCCGAAGCTCGTCATTCGAGGCCGAAAACAGCTAGCGAATGTCAGCACCGCCAGACAGGATAACACGGCAGGGACGCAATACCTTCGCGCTTATATCGCACCGTTGCATTTGGACAGAGTGTTCGGTGTTTCGCACAGCGTAAAGCATCCACTCTTCTTCCATAGGATCTTGATCGACGTACATGGCCCGAGCGGAAGCTGGATTTAGGCTGTAAGATTCCCTTGATGTTGCACAGTATCGTTCGGCAAGCTGAGCGGAGCGATGCTTGGAAAAAGTACCATCTATATCCTGTAAAGTTCACGAAGTGGTAACTACTGGAGGCAATGCGGAGTCGTCGCTGGATTGTGCGATTCGGCAGTGGCTGTTGTGAATTGACATCGTGAGGGTGATGGGTGGCCTGGTATAAATGCAGTAAGAATTTTGCTCATGACGGGAAGTGGTACCCGTATGAGCGAAGAAGGACTTCATCGACCGACCTTGGTCCTTCGAGAACTGAATTCTGATAGAGCATTTTGGAATGCATGCCAACAGTGGCCGTTTAAGTTCCTTCAACAATCAATGCTGGACTTGAGCGAAAAGTCAAACTATTGTAGGTTTTGCGAAGGGCTTGACAGCACACCATTCGTCTTTCGTGAGAAGCCATGAAACTTCGATCTCATCTTCCTGTTGCTCAATGTTTTCAATGCCGAAGATAGGTCGGTGTCAATGGCATGCATTTGTATTGACCGTTGCGTTGTGTGTCAGAAAGACAAAAGCGAAGATCTGGTGATGCTCACTGGCTCATAGGCCTACTCGTTAGTTTTGGGCTTTGGCGAGTGGAGTTGCGGACGCGTGTGTCCGTTCTTTCAGGCTTGTTCGGCGTTCAAGGCTCCCGGAAGTGTCCGCGAGAGCTGTCGCGTTTTTGAGCTCAATGACACAAGTAGCACTGACAACAGCGGCAGTTTAAATTGAACGCGAGCTGCCAGTTTTCGCGATTCAAAAAAACACCTTCTCGGCCAGAAGAGTTAGATGATGCGCGAACATACCTTACATGTGCATGAATTATAGTGCTCATTGTCAACGATCTCGCGACACGATTCGACGCACAAAAATGGCCAACACACTTCTCACGATGATCAGTGAATCTGTGTCCACAATCACTAAGAATTAAGGAGCTCATATAATCGCCCCAAGATACTGTGCTCGTAGTCAGCGATACCGAGTGCAGCTGACAACGTGATGGGACATCCACGTAACGCGAAGCAAGAGATAGGTATTCGACAAGCAGGTTCTCAACCTTGACCGGATCAATTCACCGCGAATGGGGGCCAGCGCATGATATTGCTGATTCGATCTGCGTCGTCGTCTGTTGATAACTTCTAGCAAAGCAATGGTGGTGGAGCTTGACGGAAGGCGCAGTGTTTCAGTGCGCCTGAAGGACGAGTCCCTGGCACAGAACACAACGTGCAAGGTTAACGGCTTTGGCCAATGAGCACTACCACATCCCGACCAGGTGCAACAGACTTGGCAGCCAAGACAGCGACGGAAGATACTGTATCAAACAACTGCAAACTTAGGTCGTCACCATTCCGCGAGCATCTATCTACATTGCTACATCTTCACAGAGACCAGCACGATGATTGGCAAATTCGCAGGCGATAGGCATACGCTCATCGCGAGGACGGTAATCCTCACAATCAGCTTCATCGCCCTGGTTTTCCTCATAACAGCCATAGCGCTACAGCAAGGCTTTTCGGGCACAGGAGATGGCTGGGGCTTAACAGCAGATGGAATGGCTCTTGGCCCGGTAAGTGGTGGTTCACCAAGAAACTGGTGTGCTGGAAAGCGTTCCCTTTCCGCCTTCCGTTTCTGACTTTCTCCTGTTCAGGTCGGGTGGTCCATCATTTGGACAACCACCTCACTCTGCATCAATTTCTGCGGCAAGACATATCATCCCGGTGTTGACATAGCGCTGGAATTTGTGGCGTTCGCCTTGGGAGTCGGTATGGTTTGGATACTGATCGATTGGTTGTCCACGATCGGGTCCTACAACACCTGCAGCGAATACTACAGGGGTGATCGAGATATGTGCAGCGCGACACGAGCGCGGGTGCTGAGGGCAAGTGAGGTCATTGCAGCCACGATGATCCTGATTTCGATGTGAGTCAAGTATGAACAGTTGCTCAACGCATTACTTACTCATCTTAGCTTGATACACATATATTTGTTTGTCAAGGCTTGTCGAGCTACAAGAAAACTGGACGTCGAACGGAAGCGTGCGAAAGCTGAGAAGAAGTCGTCTGTTCAGCTCGAAGAGCAAAACAAGCATTTGCAGGCTTAATCGCATCGACCTGGTCATGCTATGATAGCCAGCAGTAGTATCTAATGTCTAATGTCTAATACGCGCGCAGCAGTATACATTGTTGACCATAGGATTTTATTCGCGAACATCGCATCACATGCGAAAAACTCAGTCGATATGCCACGACTGAGTCTGAGCTTGTGAATTACCAACGGACCACTGCATCTTGATGCTCAGACCCCTCGCGTCTTTTGCCCATTTGGCGAATGCCACTTTGCCTGTCACTGGCTGTCCGTTGAGCACGGTATGGGAAGGCTCAGTGAAGCATATTCCCTGCTGCCAATGAGTTGACTCAGCATCCGGTCCGGTCGTGAATGATGTGATACCTCGATTTCGTGCAGTTTCCACTTCCAAATTTTCTGTCTCTGTTGAGGGTGACCTCGCAAAGAAGATGTCAAACCAGAGCACAAACCCATCAAGCCGCTCGGAGATCGCCTCCGTGGCAATACCGAAATCTGACTCGAAGCTCAGCTCCTGTACTGAAACCTTATGCAAGTCGAACAACTTGAATGTTACTGCCTTGCCACACAGATCGTGGTCTACAATCTTGATTAGACATTCGTCCTTTGTGCGCTCGATCATGGGACGCATGTTGAAACCGTAGACATCATTCCAGAAGTCTATGTGTGACTCTCGCAGATCCGAATCTGCCAGCAAACCAACCTTGAGACCGGCATGGCTTGGAACCATGAGCCCACCGGGCACCAGATATTTGTCTCGCGCGTAAATAACCGAATCGAGCATAGATTCGTATAGCAGCACGTAGCCCATCCATTCCGACACAATTATGTCGACCTGAGCCACGGGGAGCTGCACTTCTTCTATCTTGCCTCTGATGCATTGGATTTTGTGATCGAGTTGGTTCGTTCTGATGATCTCTCGCGCCGTATCGATAATGTTGGAATTGTCGACTGCGATCACCTGCTTTGCTCCAGCTCTTGCACAGAACATAGACAGTATACCAGTGCCGCAGCCTACGTCCAGGACTACCTTGTTGTGGAAGAGGTCTTTGTTGTCATAGATGAAGTCTCGATACGCGTCGGTGCGTATTTTGTCTTTGAGCATCGTTTCGTGGATGGCATTGCCAGAATAGGACTGGAAGTAGTCTGCGTCTTGTTGCTCAGCCCTGCTCTGCAAGTCCGGCAATTTCACATCGCTGCTTTCTTTTGTGTCGATGCCAAGCTTCTCGAACTTCTCCCCAAGATATGTTGAAACGTCGTCCCTGTACGCATCGAATCGTGCTTGCAGTGCTGCCATCTGCTCCTGCAGCTCCTCGACTTGACTGTTGACTGGAGTTCTGGTTTGGGCAAGTATGCCTTCGAGGTTGTAAAGAACAGCGTCACTTTCCATAGCAGGCAGAAGGTAATAATCATCATCAAAACAAGACTTTGAGGACAGATCTGGGACAGCATTGCCCTGTGATACTGACCTTCGAACGTAATTAACGAGCTTCACGAGGCCCATGAAATCAAGGTCATTTTCGCGTTGAAGCTTCCAGACGTCAAATTCATACTTGGCTTTGCAATGCTCAAACATTGCTACAACGCTGTCAAAATCATTGTCATCGAACAACGACACGAACGACTCCGGGACAGCGTCACCGTCAACGTCTTCCCAACCCTCACCGTCAACATCGTCAACATCGTCGTCGGAAGAAGATGCAACCTCTGGGTCGATAGAGCTTTTCTGGACCGACATGACTGCCCGCACTGTGTCTCTGCAGAGCTCACACGATATATGACTATTGATCGATGCAGTTGAACGGAAGCAGCGAGGGGAATAATTTAGTCGAATTTGTTGATAGGCCCAAATTGTTCTTCCAGAGGCAATAATTTATTCGAAAGGGAAAGAGCCAGTCCCGTGACTTCCCTGATGTAGACAAGAGTCAGGTACTCCGAAGCTCGCTAATCACTTTTTCACCGCCTACCCAATCACACTTCTTGACCCTCCATTATTTTGGTTGAACGAGCATTTTACTACTGCTGTACGAACAATGCCTCATGCCAACGGCGTCCCGAATGGGACCGTCGACGGCAACGGTGAGCAAGTTCGAATTAGCTTGTTGGGTAGAGAAAGCATAATCATCGACTTTGGCTTATGGAACAACTTCATCGCCCAGGATCTGGTCTCCACTCTCCCTTCATCGACATATGTCCTCATTACCGACACAAATATTGGCAGGTTGTACACTAAGTCCTTCTCAGAATCGTTTCAGTATGTTTCCCAAGGCAAGTCGAGGTTGCTTACACTCGAGATACCACCCGGCGAGAGCTCCAAGTCACGGCAGACGAAAGACGAAATCGAAGACTGGCTCCTGAGTCAGAGTCCGCCATGTGGTCGAGATACTGTCATCATTGCCCTTGGCGGAGGCGTCATTGGTGACCTGACTGGCTTCGTAGCAGCAACATACATGCGAGGCATCAAGTTTGTCCAAGTACCTACCACGTTACTAGCAATGGTCGATTCCTCGATAGGTGGAAAAACAGCAATAGACACACCTCTTGGCAAGAACTTGGTGGGGGCAATATGGCAGCCTCAACGGATATACATTGATCTCGACTTTCTCGGCTCTCTTCCACCCAGAGAGGTCATAAATGGAATGGCCGAAGTTATCAAGACTGCCGCTATTTCGGATGAGAATGACTTTGCCGACCTCGAAGACAATGCCGACCTCATCATGTCAGCAATTCGAGCCGATGTGAAGGCTGGTGCAAAGAGGTTCCGACACATTGAGCACATACTCAAAAAGATCATATCAGCTTCGGCACGATTCAAAGCACATGTTGTCACAATCGATGAACGAGAAACTGGCCTCCGAAATCTTCTCAATTTCGGACATTCAATAGGTCATGCAATTGAAGCTCTCTTGACACCACAAGTGCTGCACGGAGAATGCGTGGCGATTGGTATGATTAAAGAAGCTGAGCTCGCTAGATATCTTGGAGTGTTGAATGGCACCGCTGTGGGACGGTTGCAGAAATGCCTTACAGCCTACGGTCTCCCCACACGCATGGACGACGAGCAAGTTCGCAAGCTGACTGGCGGCAAGAGATGCACAGTGGATGGGCTACTCAAGAAGATGGGTGTTGACAAGAAGAACGAAGGAGCAAAGAAGAAGATTGTCCTTCTATCAGCCATTGGAAGAACGCACGAGCAGAAGGCTAGCATTGTGGCCGACAAAGAAATCAGAGTCGTACTATCTCCTAGTGTTGAGGTAATTCCTGGAGTACCAGCAGGACTCAAGATCACTTGCACACCTCCCGGCAGCAAAAGCATCTCGAACCGCGCTTTAGTGCTCGCTGCACTTGGTTCAGGCACTTGCAAGATCAGAAACCTTCTTACCTCCGCGGACACAGAAGTTATGCTTGCTGCATTGACCCGGTTGGGTGCGGCCACTTTCTCCTGGGAAGATGACGGAGAAGTTCTTGTGGTCAATGGTAATGGCGGCCAGATGAAAGCAAGCAAGACTGATCTATATCTTGGAAATGCTGGCACAGCCGCACGCTTCTTGACTACAGTCGCTACTCTTGCCAAGCCAAGCGATGTCACAACAACCGTGCTTACCGGCAATGCTAGAATGAAGCAGCGACCCATTGGCGACCTTGTCGACGCCCTGCTTGCGAATGGTGCTGAGCTGGACTACCTGGGTGCACCCGGCTGCTTACCACTGAATATTGGCGCGTCAGCAGGATTTGCTGGTGGTGAGATACGATTGGCTGCCAAAGTCTCCTCACAATACGTGTCTTCACTTCTGATGTGTGCTCCATATGCGAAAGAGCCTGTTACGTTGAAGCTGGTTGGGGGGAAACCAATTTCTCAACCCTACATTGATATGACTACAGCAATGATGGCGTCTTTTGGCATTACAGTGCAGAAGTCAAAGGTCGAGGAGCACACTTACCACATTCCAAAAGGCCGTTACCAGAATCCATCTGACTACACTGTTGAGAGCGATGCCAGCTCTGCTACGTATCCTCTGGCGATTGCTGCGATGACCGGAACCACGTGCACGGTTCCTAACATCGGCTCTAGCTCTCTCCAGGGCGACTCGGCGTTCGCAGTCGATGTACTGAAGCCCATGGGCTGCTCTGTGACTCAAACAGCAACTTTTACAACCGTTGTTGGGCCACCAGGGGGACAGCTGCAGCCATTGCCTAACGTTGACATGGAACCTATGACAGACGCGTTCCTGACCGCCTCTGTCTTAGCAGCAGTCGCCAGTGGTAAAACTTCCTCGACAACACGCATCTATGGCATTGCGAATCAAAGAGTCAAAGAATGCAATCGAATTCAGGCCATGGAAGACGAGCTTGCCAAGTTTGGTGTGACGTGCCGGCAATTCGATGATGGTCTTGAGATAGACGGTATTGATCGCAAGAAATTGCAGCAACCTAAAGATGGCGTCCACTGCTACGACGATCACAGGGTTGCCATGAGCTTCAGCGTGCTCGCATTAGCTGCCAGACAACCAACTCTGATCCTCGAAAAAGAGTGTACGAGCAAGACCTGGCCTGGTTGGTGGGACACGATGTCGCAGCTGTTCAGCATTCAGCTAGAAGGGAAAGAGCCTGCAGACCTTCCTCTCCTTGGACCGGAGAAAATCGACAGACGCAACGCCTCGATCTTTATTGTAGGGATGCGTGGTGCTGGAAAGACAACCACTGGCAGGTGGGTTGCAAAGTCTTTGAACAGAAAACTGCTTGATCTGGACACCGAGCTTGAGATGCGGGAGCAGCGGCCGATTCCTGACATTGTGCGCCAGGATGGTTGGGACGAGTTTCGTAACAAAGAGCTTGCAGTGCTGAAGTCAGTGATGAAGGAGAACTCTACTGGTCACGTTCTTGCCTGTGGCGGTGGCGTCGTTGAGATGCCAGAAGCCAGGAAACTGCTTGTCGAATGGCATCAGAAGACCGGCAATGTCTTGCTTGTTCAGCGCAACATTCAGCATGTCATGGACTTTCTGCAGATTGACAAGACTCGACCGGCCTATGTCGAGGACATGATGGGCGTTTGGCTCAGACGGCAGCCATGGTTTGAAGAGTGCAGCAACATACTCTATTACAGCCAGCGGACACCAGGCGATGACCTGTCACGGGCAGCAGCTGATTTCGACCGTTTTCTCCGGATGCACACCGGTCAGGCTGACAGTCTCGCACCCATGAAAGAGAAGCTGCAGTCGTTCTTCATCTCCATCACTTTCCCCGACTTGAGACCACATGTCGATCTGCTACCTGAGGTTTGTCTCGGGTCTGATGCCGTGGAGCTAAGGGTGGATTTGCTGAAAGACCCCGACTCGCAATCCGGCATCCCTTCGATCGAGTATGTCATGACGCAGCTCTCCCTGCTCAGGTCTGTTGTGCCGCTACCGGTGGTTTTTACTATACGCACGAAATCGCAAGGTGGCTTGTTCCCTGGTGATGCAACGGAAGAAGCTTTGGCTCTTTACAGATTGGCGATCCGTATGGGCTCCGAATTTGTGGACTTGGAGGTTACAACTTTCCCCAAACAGCTCCTCGAAGCAGTCAAGCATATGGCCGACAATTCTTACAGCAAGATCATTGCCTCTCACCATGACCCTCAACGTCGGCTTGATTGGTCAAGAAACGCGTCTTGGGTTCCGGTCTACAATCAATGCCTTCAGTATGGTGACATAATCAAGCTAGTTGGGGTCGCGAACCAACTGGATGATAACTTCGCGCTTCGCAAATTCAAGCAGTGGTCGACAACTCAGCATCCAGATGTGCCACTGATCGCTATCAACATGGGCCGTGCAGGTCAAACAAGCAGGATTTTGAACAACTTCATGACACCGGTGTCGCATCCGAGCCTACCATTCAAAGCAGCGCCAGGTCAGCTATCCGCAAAAGAGATCCGCGATGGCTCAACACTAATGGGCGAGATCGCACCAAAGCAGTTCTATCTCTTTGGAAGCCCGGTGTCAGCAAGTAAAAGTCCCCTAATGCATAACACTTTGTTCAGAACAATGGGCTTGCCTCACAAATACCAAGCACACGAGACTGACATGGCCGAGGAACTGGTTCAGCTTATTCGGAGTCCTGACTTTGGCGGTGCAAGCGTGACCATACCGCTTAAGCTTGACATCATGGCTCACATCGACATGGTCGATCCGAACGCCAAGGTTATTGGAGCCGTCAATACTATTGTCCCCGCGCCTCCTCACACAACGCTCAACCCTACAAATAGTTTGAAGCTTGTTGGGATGAACACAGACTATCTCGGTATGATGGACTGTCTGCGCAATGCCGGTGCATCAGGGCTTCTCGGTGAAGGCGTTCAGGCGGGTCTGGTCATCGGCGGCGGTGGCACAGCCAGGGCTGCCATTCAGACGCTACATACTATGGCTTACAGCCCTATCTACCTGCTTGGCCGTGATGAGAGCAAGATCTCGGCCTTGGCGTCATCATTTCCAACGTCTTACAACATCACTCCCCTTACAACTTCTGGTACGAGTGCTATGGACAGGATGAGTAAGCTATTGCCAAAGGTGGCCATCGCTACAATACCAGCAAACATCCCTATCGATACTGCTCTGAAGGTTGTTTTGGAGCAAGTCTTCGCCAAGGCTTCCCCGGACGAAGAAGGTGCTGGACCGGGTCTTGCTCACGGTGTCTTGCTGGAAATGGCTTATAAGCCTGCCAATACCGAGGTCATGCAGATGGCCTCAAGAATTGGGCGCTGGAAGACTATCCAGGGTCTTGAGACTCTAGTCACGCAGGGTCTTTGGCAATTTGAGTACTGGACTGGGATTCGCATTCGAGGTCTGGGTACAAACATGGTGCGAAAGGTGGTTCTTGGAGATAGTGCATAGTGGACACACCAAGACACATGCAACCTGAGATCTGCACAAGATAGCGCAACACTTCGAGGTGGAATGGCTAATGACGATACATCATCGGAGCAAAATAATGAATTGGACGAAGATATCGCTGAAACCGCTCACTCGACCCAGCAACAGGTTACGGCGGGTGAGGTCAACTCGCGTCCGGTGTTACGCAACAGCTCGGTACCGGAAATTCTCATCGATAGCCGCTTGCAGGAGGAAGAGATGCTTCCTAACTCTGCTTTAGCCACCTTGACCGACATATCCAACTTGCGTATTGGTGATCCGACCAATCCTGTGCAAGACAGAGCTGTTGATTCCGCGGCGGCAGGATCAAGCAATGCTCCACCATCTGAACTATTCCCCGAAACTGCATCAAACCTAGCCACTACCCGTTCAAGTGGGCTTCTCGTGGAGACAGCACCCAGTGTACATACGACAGATCAGGAAGGTTCCATAGCAACACAGCCTCCAGCTACACAAGATCCAGGATCGAGCTTGAACTACGGTCCAGATGCAGCGCGACTCGCAGACGAGCTTCAGGACAGTTTCCAAGACATTGGCAGCACAGACGGTGCAGACTCTCTTCGACAAACCGGAAAAAGTCAGTCAAGTGCACAGAAGGTCATCATCCTGAGTCTGCAAATAGAGCTGTTCTGGACAGCTCTAATGCTCCTATCAACGAAGAAGAAACCAACGGTAGGACTGCGAGGGGCACAATCCGTCGCAGCAGACTCATTCGAGCTGCCGAGCGAGGAATGGATCGTATCCAAGACGTGTTCCCCGGAAGAGATTCAAGAGCTCCGAGTGGGTCAAGTGCTGGTATAGCAAGACCCAATTCTAGAGTCCCTGCATCAGCTGATGATGTGCCTCTTGGCGATGAAGACGTGCAAGAGCGAGCCGACAACGATCCACATCGAGGTTCAGGGTCTCTTAACGCAACGTCTATACAACCGACTCAGCATTGGCTCTTTACATCGTGACAACCACAGATCCACTCCAGTAATACAACCAGCTACAGGAGTCTCAAGTGGTGAGAGCCCTGGTGCGGCGCGAACTCAGCAAGCAGGCCTCGTTCGCTCTAGATCTTCGTTCTTGGGCAAAAGCCCATTCCAGAGTCTCACCGACGCAGCAAGACGGCAGAGGTCTGCTTCTGCTGGAGATGTAGCAGAACCGTCTGGACGTGCAACCAGCAGTGCTCGAGACAGCATGAGTCGACCATACGGCAGCCTCGGAAGGTTTCTTACCAGATCGTCAGGCCCTCCACCAACTCCGCGAAGTTCTGTTGTCCCACCACAACCGGCTTCGACAGGGACAGCAGTTGCAGCACGAAAACCAGCAGCGGCCATCGCCACACAAACATTGAAAAAGAGTGGTAACACGATGTTGAGATGGGCGGGGAACCTCTTCCGTGAAATTGGCGAATTGAGTCAAGCGTACAGCAATGTGCTCGGTAACCGCGCCCATGAACAGCCACAACAGCCTCCCCCAGAGTCGGACAGAGACTTCAGTGACATGATGATATTGCAGCTCCACCGCAAGACGCGAACAGAGCAGAAGCGGAGCAAGGACGGAGGTCAATGCCTCGCAAATGGTTGTCAACACTCAGGCGGCACAAAGGGAGAAATCAGAACGTCATACCTCTCGATTGAGATAGACTGGACGCTAAAAGGGTAAGAACGAAACGCCTTCATTTGTGGGTTCTGCATGGTTTGTTCTCCGTCGACGAGCAAGCAATGATAGGGAAGGCTTTCGCATTGGAAAGATCATCGTTCGTTTACGCATGTACAGAAAAGCTTCGACGCCCACATAGAGAACAGCACGCAAACATAGATAGAGTAGAACAGAAGTACTTGAAACGATTGAACTGTGTCACACTGTACAAGCTATACATACAGGGTATCAATGTTTTGGCTTCATCCCCAAGAAACACTGCTAGAGTCACATCCCGCCGAGGTACCATCCCTCCTCTCATCATTATTGCCCACCACCCTGCCACCCACCACCACCGCCCCCCTGCGTCTGCCTCCTTAACTCCTCAAGCTGCCTCTGCACCTGCGCAATCGCATCCGCATTCACATTCTGCGCTCCGTATTGCGCTTGGTGGGCCTGGTATTGCTGATTCTGGTTCTGGTGGTATTGAGACCATGCGTTTTGGTTTTGGTTCTGGTATTGGTTTGGAGCTTGGAATGTGAAGCCGTTGCCTGCTAGTGGTGTCATGGGTGAGGGAGGGACGGTGTTATTTGCGTTGGAGTTGTTGTTGTAGGGGGTGAGTTGGGGTGGTGGGGGTGGTTGGAAGGGGAAGAGGGGGAAGGTGGGTTGTTGTTGTTGTTGTTGGGGGAAGAATTGTTGTTGTTGTGGTTGGAGCTGGTTGGTGTACATTGAGGACGGGGAGGATTGATTGTAGGCGTTGCTCGGGAAGTTGGAATTGTTGTTGTTTTTGTATGCTGCGCGATTGTTCTGTTCACGATTTCCGCCTCGTCCGGTGCCACGACCGCGACCCCGATCGTTGTTGTTGTTGCCTCTGCTACCTCTTCCTCTTCCTCGTCCTCTGTTGTCGTTGCCTCGAGTGGATTGTGGTGGGTATGAACTTGTCTGAGCCTGGGGAGATACTTGTGCGCCATTCATGCCATTGCCGTGTGGGAGGGTTTGCGGACGCTTGAGCGGGGTGTATTCTGTTTCTCCCTCTTCTACGTCGTCGTAGTTCATCTCTAGACTGCCGTTGTTGTATGCGCTTGCTGTGTCGGACTCGGGAATGCTGGACATGTAGGTTCCTCCTCCTCCTCTTCCGCCGCCAGCACCGCGACCACCTCTTTGACCTCGTCCTCGACCGCCTCGACCTGACGGAGGCGCTGTTGATGGGTCGATTCCTTTACGGCGGAGTTTGAGCTGTCGTTTGTGTTCTGCCTCGGCCTCATCGTCGCTGAATTCCATCTCTTCATCTCCGACCTCTTCATCGTGGAAGTTTGATGCGTCGGAGCCTTTGACGGCTTTGAGTGGTTGTGTGAATACGAAGGAGCTGTGGTCTTTGACGTAGAATATTTTTGTGCCTTTCTCGGATACACCACTCTCTCGAACGTCTGTGTCGGAGGCGAAGCGCACGGTGTAGAGTGGTTGTTCTACTCTCCCTAGTGTCTCGTGGACTGCGCCTATCACACATCGGTCCTCAAGGCAGAGGACGGAACCTGATTCGAGGACCTGGTAGGAGCCGCTTGTTGCAGCTTTGACAAGGACAGTAGTCTCAACTATCGCTTCGACTGCGCCCAGTTCCTCGATCTTCATTTCTGGTGTTACAGTGACATCTGGCTTGGGGAGGATATCCTCCGGCTTCTCGTTTGTGGTGCGTAGGCCTGCACCTGCATTTGTGTGTTTTGGACGAGACCCGCCTTCGTCGTCTGAGTCTGCGCCACCTCCTCCGCCGTCTTCTGCCATGAGGATGCGGGCTTGTTCGTAAGGGTCGAGGAGGGTGTATTCTTCGCCGTCTTCTTCGTCCGAGTCATCGTCGCTGGAGGAGTCGGAGGATGTGTCTGAGTCGGAGGAGTCGTATGGGGAGGAGTCCGATTCCCATTCTCGGGCTTCTGGTGCTGCTTGGGCGTCGGGCGCGCCGTCTGTAGCTGGTGCGATCTCGGGTTGAGCTAGAGTATCTGCTGTAGGCGGTAGGTTGTTGGCGTCAGCTACTTTCTGGAGGTGATCCATGGCGGGCTCCGAAGTCGCTTCTAGACCAGGAGGAAGAGTAGCATCTGGTGGGGTGGTGCTAGCAGGCTGTGGCTGTACTTCTTGTGCTGCTTCTGTTATAGGTGCCGGCTCCTGCTGGGTCGCTGCCTCCGTGTCTACCATGACATCGTTTCCTCCCATCTCGATATCTGCACTTGGTTTCTGTAAGTCTCCCGTAAGGGCCATAGGGCCCTCGATGCTTGACAAGCCGTTGGCTACCGTCTGGACCTCTGCTGCTTCGGAACCAGCCTCCGACTCGACGTGTTGCATAAGTACATCAAGCATATCAGTGTCCTCGGCTTTTGCGACTTCGTCGGTGACTCCTGACATAGTAGGTATAGACGCAGAACTCGCTGAAGCGCTGGTGGTATTGTCCTGCGCCAAAGGTGCGATTGGGTCTTGGTTGATACTCGATGCTGCTTCTGGTGGTGTAGGTCGAGCTCCAATCGGGGAGTCTGTCCTCTGCCGTTTTGGCGACGGCATTTCGAAGTCTTGCGCTTCCATTGTGAAGGAGGAAAAGCAGAATATTGTATATAACAACAATGCTTCAGAATCACCAAAAGTCTCAATCCAAAATATTGGAGAAGACCAGAAATATTTCCATGATCGACAGGCGGAGAAATGCTTCACTCCGATTGGATGAGGATAAGCTTATGTAATAGTCTTCTCAACCTTCTCGAGCAATTCCCCTACATCTCAGCTTCATCATAAGCGCATAGTTCATGCCATGAACGGTTCTTTTGCAGCAGGAGAGCCCGGTCATGGCTCACGGCCATGGTATGAAGAGTCGAAACGGCCGACAAGGACATCGTTAACGTATTCAGTGGCACTGGGGCCAAAACAAAAGCTCGACCACCCCCTCCATCATACCTCCTACCGCTCAACATCGCCTTCTACATCTGCCTCATCGCTCATCTGCTTGCAGCTTCGAATGCGCCAATACAGGATTGCGATGAAACCTTCAACTACTGGGAACCATTGCACTACCTGACCCATGGCTACGGCTTGCAAACATGGGAGTACTCCCCTGAGTTCAGCATACGAAGCTGGGCTTACATCCTTATCCATGCCATTCCAACCAAGATCGGAAGTCTCATCAGCAGGTCAAAGACATTCGAGTTCTACCTGTTGAAATGCATCCTCGCTGGTCTCTGCGCGGCCACCGAAACCAGACTCTACTCAGTAATTTCAAGGACTCTTCACCCGAGGATCGGCGTCTTCTACCTCATGATAGTCGCCTTCACGCCTGGCTTCTTCTACGCTTCCGCTGCCTTCCTACCGTCCAGCTTCGCCATGTATACCGGCACCCTCGGCTTGGCAACCTTCATGGATTGGCGTGGTGGGACTAAAACCGGGACTGCGATCATGTGGTTTGGTATCGGCGCCTTACTTGGATGGCCATTCGCTGGTGCACTGATCATCCCGTTCGTCCTCGAAGACTGGACCGTGGCATTCATCGCAGACGACATGGCCAATACCTTCTTCCTCTACCTCGACGGCGTGGTAAGATGTCTCGCAGTCCTTGGCGTGCAAGTTGCCCTCGATGCTTTCTTCTATCGCGAGCTGACTGTTGTACCCTGGCGACTGGTCCTGTACAACGTCTTCAGCGGCAAGAATCGCGGACCCGACATCTTCGGCACAGAGCCTTGGCATTTCTACATCAGAAACTTGCTGCTCAACTTCAATTTGTGGTTCATCCTGGGCATGGCTGCTGCACCACTGCTACTACTTCAGACACTCCTCCTGAAGCAGTCCACGACAAAGCAGACTGTATTAAGAACAGTGACCTTCATCTCACCGTTCTACCTATGGTTCACAATCTTCACCCTCCAGCCACACAAAGAAGAGAGGTTCATGTTCCCCGCCTATCCCTTCCTGGCCCTGAACGCAGCAATCTCGTTCCACATGCTACTCAGCTGGTTCGGCTCGTCAGATCCAACGACGCTAGTAGGCAGGATACCGCCTCAAATTAAAACGGCTCTGGTCCTCCCAGTCGTCCTGCTAAGCATCAATCTCGGCCTCTTACGCATCGTCAGCACCGTCACGAGCCATCGAGCGCCCCTGAAGGTTTACGACGCACTCAAGGAGCCAGGTATGACCCGCCAGGGTGACACGGTGTGCTTCGGCAAGGACTGGTATCGCTTTCCAACCTCGTTCTTCTTGCCCAATAATGCGCATGCGAAATTCGTGAAGAGTGAGTTCGACGGCTTGCTGCCTGGCGAGTTCCATGAGGGCAGAGAGGGACTGGGCTTCTTCCCGGGGAGTTGGATGATGCCGTCTGGGATGAATGATCGCAACAAGGAGGATATGGGGAAATACACTGATATTCAGCATTGCTCTTTCCTGGTTGACTCGAGCTTTCCGAGTACGGAGTCGACCGAACTCGAGCCTATCTATGCTCGGGATGAGAAGTGGGAGGAGGTGGCATGTGAGCCGTTCCTGGATAATACGAGGACGGGCCTGTTGGCGAGGACAATTTGGATTCCTGATCTTGAGTTCATCCCGCAGAGGTATCGGAGAGTCTGGGGTGAGCATTGTCTACTGCGCAGGCGTGGGATAAAAATCTGAATATTACATACTATGTACTTGAACGGTCTCCATCGTCCAGTCGATCACCAGCGAGACAGATTCGAACAGTCTGCACAAATTTGCTTCAACTGAACGGGACTCGGAATGAGGTTTCTCTTCCCGACCTCGACCATGGCGACATTGAAATCAGGCTTGGCATGCATGCCCTCATGAGGCGGACTTGCAACACCGTCGGATCCCTCTGCTCAGACAACTATCTCAGCTCGGACGGATCCTATCCAGCGAGGTACCCGCGAATCTTGGCTTGAAAGCAGAGCAGATCAAGGACTGTTGCTGGAGGACGATTCTGTATCAGCCGCGATTGCTGGAGACATCAACCGAGCCTCTGAGGATTCGATGGCGTGCCATGACTACGCTCGAACTGCATTCTCCGGATTTCGAAGGGGCTGTATCGAATTCTGGCATACAGCCTTATGCCGAATTGAAATCACCGCTTCATCTTCCAGAACCTTCTAAGGGCCCCGTCTAGGTGTCATGTCAGCCCCATCGCAATTTCAGATGCCGTGTGTGGCACGACTCATTTGCCGCAGCCACACTTCTGTGACCGTGGCTATCGACCGCACAGACATACGTGGGTGAAGGGCCGCCAAGCATATCTTCCCGGATCCTGGCACAAGATGGGGCATGAGCCGTCGCGACAGCGCCATAAGAGGGTCGAACATACGTATCAAGCTTTCGGGCCCTGACAGACATGTCATGTCAGACATACAAGCTTGGAGACGATCTGGTCGTGTTGCAAAGTGACGTGCAGAGCCGCAATCCGAAACAGGGCGCTTGTTGCACATGACGCAGGTCCCAATTGCTTTCTGCAGGAAGCAGGGAGCTGTTTAGTGATCGCATTCGAGGGTAGTCGTGGAATGGTAGATACTGAGCACCTAACATATCTGAAAAAGGAAAGAAATGCATTGTCGAAACGATTCATTCGCTGGTGTGCTGGAATTTGTCATGATTGTCGTTGTAGTGAGAGTGAGATGCAGGCAAAATCCCCTGACTGCCTCCACATTCTTGTGTAACGCTTGCCGTTGACTTTTGGTGGAGGTGGCTTAGGTAGTCTGCATCACGGATACAGTTGCTGACAGTGATGGCGCAACGACCGGTTATTTGCTCCTGGAAGTCAATCCAAGGACCCGGGTGCTGAGAGGTACTATAGCGGCTGTGAGATTTGCCTCTTGTTAGACGTAGCCAACGTCTTGTCGAGGTTGCTCTCATTCGATGCGTGCTGTGTAAGGCAATGCTGCTGACTCAAGAGCCATCACCGACCTGACGCGCAACATACCAGAGCAGCCAGCATACGCTGGTGGTGCTGAACTCGTAGTCACGCCAAGCTTAATTTGAGAATGGTGCCTGCACCGTGCTACTCCATACTTTGCACTCGCTCGAAGCAAGGCAGCTGCTCGTCACGTGTTGGTGCAGGCTTTCTTGCTACCGTCCAATGTGCCTTACTGAGCCCGGTCAACGTCGAGCCAATGGGGTGATTTGGTAAATTCGTGCAAGTCGTCGAGTCGATTTCGCAGAGTTGCGCTATCTCATCCTGAAATCCTGCTTCCGGGGAGGTGTCATTGACCTATGCCTGAGCTGCGCCATCTTCGTTGCGAAGAGGAATACAATTTCGTGTGTAGCACACTCCAGACTGTCCAGGGAAATGGTCTTGATTGTGAGCCATATAACAATGGCTTCGATCCTGCTTCGGGCACAAAGGATGTTGCGTAAACTCCTGTCACAGTAAGAGTAGAAGTCAACGTTGATCGATAGCCGGCTCTATACCATTCCCTACGATTTTCCCTGGCTGTTTGTGATAAACTGGCGTATCAGAGCAGTCGTTCTTCTGAAGCCGTAGATATGGGAGTTAGATCAGAGCGATCACCTAGCAGATTCTTCGACGCTCGAGGTATGTTTCTCTCCGCGTAAATGCTGAAAAGGTTGCTGACAATCTGCACAGAGGGAGTATCAGCAACACCCGCAGGCAGATCGGACTTTAAGTCTTCACGCTCATCGTCGTCATCAACCAGGGAGAGGTCACCATACCCTAGAAGCAACTTCCAAACGCTTGGAGATCTCGAGGCAGAGATTTTGAGAGCTGAGAGAAAGCAAACAGAAGCTGAAAGTAGGAAAAGACAGGCGATGGCGATGCTCGAAGAAGCTGAATCAATGGAGAAGGAATCGGTGGAAGAACGACGAGCGGCGTGCAATAAGCGTGTTGAGCTGCTGGAGAGACTGAAGGCTCAAGCAATCGAGGACTCCTTAGGAAGTCGCGACCTTAGCCCATTGCCGCTGCCAAGAACTTCTCGTCAACCGAGCCAGGTGCCACCGATCATTATTGACCGCACAAACGATGACTTGGAAAGTGTAACAACTAGGTCTCGTCGCAGGAGCTCGGCTGTCAGTCCAATGGGGAGAATAAGACAATCCAGCTCGTCGACAGCCTCCACGATAACAGAAAACACTTCCATCAGCAGAAGCAGTAAGAAGGCAAAGCTCAGAGGTGGTGGTTCGGACCATGATGTGCTTGAATTGCATCGGCGAGCAAGACCAAGGACAATCTGGGGAGGGCCTGCTTGGCGTTGAAACTGTTGAGATAAGGCTGCTTCTATCTCATGTACCATACTTAGTCTAGCTTCTTGGATATCCAACTACCCTCTGCTGATCGGTTATGTCTTCCCGATGGCCATCGTATACAATCGTTTAGCTGATTGCCATGGTGCGCTTTGGTTCGTACAGATCATCGATCGACTTGATCTCCTCGTCAGTAAGCTTGAAGTGAATAGCTTCGATCGCTTCGTCGACTCTTTTCTCGCTGCTCAGTCCAACTATGGGCGACGTGATGAACGGCTTACTCAGCGACCAAGCCATTGCAACCACAGCCATAGTCGTCCCTTTAGCCTTTGCAATTTCCTCAATCTTCCTGTTGATCTTCTTGTCTGCCTCCGACCATGGTACTCCCATCATGCCTTCTTTCATGTTGCCTCCTCGGGTCGTGTCGTTGAATGACTCGACAGGCCTAGTCAGGAAACCCATGGCGACTGGACTCCAAGGGATCTGAGCCATGCCAAATTTGGCACAGGCTGGGTACATTTCACGCTCCTCTTCTCGATATGTGGCGTTATGCAGACTCTGCATTGTCACGAATTCTGTCCAGCCATTCATTCGAGCAGTGTATTGCATCTCTGCAGGGTGTTAGCAAGAAAAAAGTGGGTGGAACTTGACATCACATCTGCGGTGAAGGTGGACTAATGTAGATGCCAAGACTTACCAAGTAGCTGATGCGCCCACATGCTCGACGCCCCAATATATCGGACCTTACCACTTTGCACCACGTCGTGCAATGCCTTCATGGTTTCCTTTATGGGCGTCTTGGGGTCGAACCTGTGGATCTGCAAAAGGTCGATATATTCCAAATCCAGTCTCTTCAGACTGGCGTCCACCGAGTGGAAGATATGCTTTCGACTCAGCCCGAATGAATTGGCATACCCGTTGTTCTCTCTGTCTTCAGCACTCATAGGCATTATGTCGTCCATACCTCGTCCGACGGGCGCAAAGCACTTGGTGGCAATGACGATCTCTTCTCGATTCCAATTGTACTTTTTGATCGCTTTTCCCAAAATCTCCTCCGAGACTCCATTGGAATAGACGTTTGCCGTGTCGAAGAACAGCAGCTTCTTCTCATAGCAATACTTCAGAATCGGTAGAGCTTTTTCTTCTGGGATTGTCCACTGCCACCTTCCTTCAGGTTTCCCATACGACATGCAGCCAACGCAGATACGCGGTACCCTCAGACCTGTCTCGCCTAGGTTCACGAATGGCATCTTCCTGTCTGACATTGTGCTGATTGTGATGTCGATGCTGTTCCAATTTTTGTAAATTGAGCCTCACTCGCCAGGACGGGCTGTCAAGTGAGGAGCAGTAGCCATATTTATGCTGTTAGAATCTCCTGGTCTCGTACATCATCGAGGAGGGGGACATATCCAGTTCACTCCAAATGGCGGACATATCGTAAATCCGTTTGATCAGCGCAAAGTATCGTCATGTCGCTGAAGCAGCATTCGTACATCAAGCTTTGCTTGTGACAGACGCGAGAACGAGCAGGAGAACGAGCAGGAGACTCATATGCGACGGGCTACACGTCGTCACTAGAGCAGTTGCGTGCAGTTGTCGCTGGCCTCACCTCGCTATGAGTCCCGATGCTAACTCGTTTGAGCTTCAAGATGGAGCTTGAAGGGCTTCGGCCGATCAAGCCACTCAATATGATTGGTCAGAGATCATGGTAATCTCTAAAACCCGAACAGCTATCTCGATCTGTGTCCTTTGACCATCCTTTGCTTTCGATGCAATAGTGTTTGCCCATAAACATCGAAGTCATGTTGCGCTTACGTCTTGTCGTGCCCGGTTCCATCAAGTATCTACCCGCGGCATGAAGCAAGCCACGCGGGGAATTATGTAACATGTCAGGCCGGTGACGTGTCAGCCGTCGACAGCAGCCGCCTTCCCTGTCAACTGGCACGGCATCAAGCACTTGCCTACCTGCGTACCTGCCAAACAAACATCTGTCGGTCGTGACTGCAATGCTGAGGTCTGAAGCTGGCATATAGAATGTAAGATCGGGCAAAGTGTGACAGACGAGGTTGTCCTGGCAAGGATGGCCGATTCGCGATCGTCTCAGGTTAGCCTCCTTGTGGGAGTGTGCACCTGCCTCAAGACAGGACATCACAATCAATCGGCAATTTCATGAAAAGCATACGTCTATCATGTTGCGCTCTCGGTCTTGTTGGTTCACCCGTCAGGCAGGTGGGCAACTTGAGGCTGGCGCACCTTCCTTTACGACCGAAGCTAGCCATTTGATTGGACTACCGAAGAAAAGTATCAAGACCAGTCATGTTCTGTCTCGGTAATAAGAGGTCCTTCAAGAGATCATGTCACTATACTGTACCTTCTTCGGTCGGTCGAGGTGATGCTCCAGTGTCATGTTCTGTTTGCTGCGAGTGCTTCCGTCGGCTTCCTTATATAACCTAACAGTGTTACCCGCTTTCACAAAGTCACAAACACTTGTGCACACAGAACATGGCTTCTGCTAACGACAGAGACAAAGATATCGACTGCGGTAGCAAGGAAACCAGGATGGCAAGCCCGATAGCAACTACCAAGAACGCATCTCAACCTATCGGCTGCCTGGAGTTATGTACACAAGACGCCCAGGTCCAATGGCTTGACGACCCCATCAACCCTCACAATTGGCCAGCAGCAAGAAAATATACCGTCACTATTCTCCTCTCAGCATTGTCTTTCAACACACTCATGTCCTCAACGATGGTGGCTCCGGCCCTTTCGAGGATCAGCAAAGACCTCAAGATCTCCACAGATGCGGAAACACAGCTAGTACTTTCTATTTATGTTCTGGCATATGCGGTCGGGTACTTCTTTTGGGTTCCGCTGAGCGAAGTGTATGGAAGAAAGTCCATCATTCAGGCTGCAAATGCGTGGTTTTGCATATGGAACTTGGTTTGTGGTTTCTCAGAGAACAAGGCTACCATCACAGTCGGACGTCTCTTCTCCGGTGCAGGAGCAGCCTCAGCTCTCGCTCTTGGGACAGGCACACTAGGAGAGATCTGGCGACCTGCCCAACGCGGGCGCTCGCTGGCAATGTTGTCAATAGTGTCATTGCTGGGACCTTGCATTGGACCGATCATCGGTGGTGCAATCGCTCAAAGATCGCTCCATGCCTGGCGCTGGGCATTCTGGTCGACCTCGATCTTCAATGCTGTGCTCCAACTGGTCTCCTTCCGCTTTCTCCATGAGAGCCACGCGCCTACTATTCTGCGTCGTCGAGGCAAGGCTGGGGATCAGGGCGAGGCACAGGGCACCCCCACTCCGCCTCCACGCACCACATTCCAGATCCTCGCCGTAGCCTTCAGAAGACCGCTGTATTTGACACTGACCCAGCCAGCATCTCAAGGACTCATCATCTACTCAGTACTTTCCTTCGGCTGCTTGTACGTTGTCTTGGCTGTCATACCTATTGCCTTCACCGAGGTCTATCAGCAGTCTTTGACAATAGCTTCACTCAACTATACTTCCTATGCCATCGGAACACTATTAGGGTCGCAAATCTGCGCTCCCATCATCGACTACCTGTATCGACGCAAGACACGACAGTACGCAGAGCAAATGGCTTCTGATATCGATATTGATGAGGCACTTCGAGTTAAGAGCTTGAATCAAAAAGCACCGCCAGAACTGCGCTTGTATCCATTCATCCCAACAGTACTGCTGATGTCTTGCGGTCTGCTGGTCTTCGGATGGGGCATACATTCCCGAAAGCACTGGATCATGCCAGACATCGGCATTGCGATGTTTGGAGCGGGCAACACGGCCATGACACAGTGTACTAACGCTTATGTGATTGACATATTCAGTGAGGTCAAGCCAGCATCGGGACGTGAGACCAATTCAACGCGAACGTCACCAATCACTATCAACTGGTCAGCATCTGCGATGGCATCAATATGGGCAGCAAAGTCCTTGGGTGGCTTTGCGTTCCCGCTCTTCGCTGTTGACCTGATTCGAAACCTGGGCTGGGGATGGACGGGCACATTACTGGCGATGCTGAACCTTACTGTTGGGCTGCCAATTGCAATTCTGCTATTAGCTCATGGACCAAAGCTCAGAGATCTGGGACGGAAGCGGATCGAGACGAGAATGGAAACAAACAGTAGTAGCGTATGAATTATAGAGCAGCTCGTAGGCACAGCCATGACAATGTACATAACCAGCTCATGAATGTGATTACTCAGCACAAAATGGTAGAGAAACGATGCAGGAGGTGAGCATTCCTTCCTCCCCAAACCGCAGCTTGGAGGCAGGAATGACGCCAAGATGGAGCTTGAGAGCTTCGAACTTAAGGGTCCGTGCGCCCGTCAAGGAGCCCCACCAGAAATCGAGCTTCGGTTCCTGTGGTTTCAATCCCAGCTTTCGTAGCTCCAGTCCTCTTCCTCTTCCGTCACTCATGATCGCGACTGATGCTGCCACTGACAGCCGCACACCAGGCGTGGCTGCTCTCACTTTCCCACTTCCTAGGTAGCTCCCTTGCCTCGAACTTCCTCCTGTTCCTTTTCTTATTTCTTTTTGCATCGTACTTGCCCATACCTCCTTACTAGAGGTCGTGCTTGCCTAACTTTCACTGTCATTCCTGCCACAATCAGCCCGTGACTACTACTTTTACTACAATACACATTTCGTCGCGATGCCTCCTCGTAGATCTCGACGCCAGGAAGAGGACGATGATGAAGAAGAGGAAGAGCTGCAAGCACTCCCCAGCGACGATGATGAGGAAGAAGAAGAGTAAGTCGTAACGCTACACTGCGAGCCTTGTATCCAGCACACCTTTCGCTTCACCACATACGAAGTCTTACTTCGCGCTACATTCGGTCTGCCCCAGATCACGTCGCTCCCGCTCAGCGAAATCAGCGCCGCCGATGGCACTTTGCAACTTCAAGCATGCGCAATCCCCGAAACCACCCCATTCAAGCTTCCACCTGACATGTTATACTCTGTGCATGGCTAATACCTACCCAGGTACGAAGAATCTGATGTAGAGGGCGAAGGCGAGGAAGAGGAAGAAGAAGAAGAAGATGAGGAGGAGGCCGAGGCTGAGGCTGAAGAGGAAGAGAAGCAGGAAGAAGGTAAGCTACAGAACCTTTGGGGAATACGCGATACAATGCTGACCTCGCGATTTTAGCTCCCCCAAGCAAGAAGCGAAAGCTCGAAGATGGTGCCGCTGCCTCCGTTAAGAAGACTAAGACCACCGAAGAAGACGCCGATGAGGACGAGGAAGATGAAGATGACGCCGCTGAGGCTCCTGAGGATGAAGAAGATGAACAGGAGCAAGAAGAGGATGAGCCCGCTGTAAGAGACACTGTACTGTCCCTCAAAAGCATTACTGACAAACAGCAGGTCAAAACGAAAGTCATACAAGGTTCTGAGGCGAAAACCTCTGCCGCCGAAGCTAAAGATGAGGCGTACGAAGGAGAGGCTTGATCGCAATAGCCAGAGGCGGGCTGCGGCTCAAGATAGCATGACAACAATCCAAATGCGCTCGAGCAGTCTGCCTATTCTTCACCAGCCAGTGGCTTCATGTATCCTCGACTACCATGTTCGTTGCCCTAACCATTGCAGTCTGGACCAAATAGCCAGGAGAGCATTACCGGCTCTCGCGACGCCAGGTTCTCTTCTGCCATCGACGTGATCGAAGGGAAACACTGGAGTATGTTAGGCTCCTCTCTCAAAGTGGTCACGAAATCGCCCCGTCTCCTGCCTCCTCACAGATTGTCTGCTACACCAGAAGCTGGATAGATCAGGTCGATGAAGTGGACTGCGGGACCACTCAGCAGTGACACCAGCCATTCTCACTCCAGCCTCATAGCGACAAAATCAATCATCCTATCTTCTTTGCTAGGCCAATTCATATCATGTTCCCCTCAGCAAAGGTGGTCCCAGCTCCTCAACCACACCTCGATTTCACTTGGTTTCTGTTGCTTGACCAGCTCCCTCACATCTTTCCCAATCTTTCGAAATCGTGCATCAATTGCTTGACGTACCGTCCAGGGTATGATATTGCCACTCTGATGACCTATTATTAGTATCCGACCTTCGTAAATGCAGCCAGCTTCACTGCAACTACTACCTGACCCTCCCAGTCCATCGATGCACAGAGCAGTGACGTTGACCACATCGACCATGGCCTTTCTCACTCCTAGCGTGGAAACCCTATCACAACTAAGGATAACAGCTTCGAACAAACCCTGAAGCCCTCCTAGTCATGGTACATCTCAAAGCCAACAATCCCAATGCCTCACAAAATCAACGCCAACCATGCGACCACTATATGCACCATCGAATACAAGCTAGCATATAAGAGCGCCGCGAAGCAGCCAATGTCAAGAAACTCACCAGCCTTGGAGTCTGCACAATCGCCCTGTGGGCGGGTGCATCTCAGCGAGTAACCGCTTCCTTCCTCAAGATTCCTGCATCAAGCAAGAAAGGTAATGAAAAAGATGAGATGATCGTGCCGCGACGTGTGAGAGTGCAAGACAGGTGCGACAGGGCAGCTGAGCTCCGTACACCGACAAGTAGAGGTATGTCCGGGTGCAGAGGGTGCAATGCCGTTAAGATACAAAAATAGAAGGTTGTCAAGCGGTAAAACAACAAATAGTGATTGCTATGTGTGTTGGCGGATGGAGAAGCAAGTTGAGACGAGAAAATAGTGATCAGCAGCGTTCGAGGAATGAATAGTTGGGTGTCAGACGCCAAGGAACATCTGCCTGGTCGGGTACCCGGCGAGGTAGGCTTGAACACATTTGCTTGTCCTCAGGAATCACTCAGATGCATTTAGCGGTGTATGGAGCAAGATACACGCCGAGGGCAGTGCACTGGTATGCCGCGGGCGGACGGGTCGTGGCTTGTCTGCGAGCGATCGGATCATGGCTTGTCTCGTATTGGGTGAAGATGTATCGTGACGCATCTTTGTGATTGTTGGTCAGGAGGAATATTGCACTACTCGGATAGAAGACCAGGGTCTGGACGGGTGTTACTGTTGGTACTGCTTGTGGATTTGAGATTGAGGTGTTCCGAGCGAGTTTACCTCTAGGGTCAAGTATTTGTTGGTGTTCCCGGGCTATCATGGTAAGTCAGTCTTCTAGACGCGAAGTTTTGCGGAGGTCGGTCCAGAAGGGGAGTGCTTGATTGTATCAGCAGGATTCGCGGGTGCTTGTTGTTTGTGAAGAACATGTTGATGTTGGCACAGCTTTAGAAGAGGGCAGGTTGGCTGAATATGATTGCGAGAGACGCAGGTTTCGGAGATGTAGAGATGTAGCTCTAGGCTTGGATTGTCAACGACTGATCTGGCTAGGCACACTGTTAGTGTCCCTATGGGTTGAAGCAGCGCTATCCCTTGTCGAGGGGAAGTCCGGTGAAGCTTTTGCAACCAGTAACAGGACATGTATGGCATCCTATCCATTGTGGCTCAATTCCCGGTCCTGAGAGTGCAATGTCATACTTCTGACAGATCTCTACAGCATGAAGGCAGCACCCGTTCCGCTGCAAGTGCCCGAACATGCTGAGATCTGTACTCAGCGACACAAGTTCATCATCCCCGACTGGCGAGGCTTGCTGCCTCGCTAGAATTACATAAGGACATGAGCTACCCATAGAACGCTGTGGTTGCTCTTTCCAAGTACTGCCTTCGACTGCTCAAGACCACTTACTTCAGACGGGTTGCACAACATGAAAGAAATGCTGACATTTGTAGGGTTTGCTCCGTTCACTTGGGTACGGGGTGACAGAGATCTGCTGTGGGCTGCCTGTCAAGGACGATGAACGAGACGATGCTGCGCAAAGGATATTCCAACATGTCTCAGGTTCAATTTGAGGCATAAACTAGCTGCTGTAGTGACAAGCTGTAAAAGAAGTTTGAGTACAAAATGGTGACTCGGTCGCGGCTTCACTCGGCTAGTGTCTGGCAGTGAACACTGCCATCGCACCTTATCAAAACAAACGACGTGTTTCAGCGAGTCGCAACTTCCACACAAACGATCAAAAACACCTTCAAATCTCTCGGCTTCCGACTCGATCTGCACATCGATCGATCAGATCCAGGTTTTTCGAACAGCTCCAGAGCAACAAATTAAAAAGCGACAATGATGTTCCTCATTGTAAGTTTCCACGTCGACGTGGCCCTGCACATACGAAGTGCTCATGCTGACGACGCGCAGTCTCTTGTCTTGACCACTTCGGTCGCCCTTACGGCAGCATTGCCAGTCAGCCTCGACCCTCGAACTGCCGGTCAGAAATTCCTAGCCTCTCAAGCTGCGGCCAACAATCTCCTCGACGGCAAAGGCGCTGGTATCGATGTGCATAAGTATTATAGTGGTGATGGCTCTGCCGACGCAGGTTGGCCTAAAATGTCAGACTGGGTGTCCTTCCAGAATATGTAGGTCGAAGCAATTGAGACCTCAGCCTCTGCCTAACATCGTTCCAGGTTTGACTCCAATGCTGAGATCATGAAGAAGGCCTGCACGAATCTCGATATGCCTCCTGGTTCTGATACCACCAACGAAGAAATTGCATTGATCTGGGATGGGATCCAGAATGCAGCCATCGCCTCGGGTGTCGACCATCGGTTCATCCTAGCCATTATGATGCAAGAATCCAAGGGCTGTGTCCGCGTCTACAAGACCGCCAACGGCAATGGCAATCCCGGCCTCATGCAAGACCACGAAGGAGCCTATAATTGCAACCCGATGTTGAAAGGAGATTATACTCGGATGGTTAAACCATGTCCAGCCGATCAAATCAACGGTATGGTTCAAGATGGTGTTGGTGGGACAACGGTAGGGGCGGGCCTGGCTGAATATCTCAACAATGCGGTCGACACTGGCACCAACGCGGGAACTGCAGATATGAATGACGGTAACGCCCAGGTCTACTACCAGGCTGCTCGTCATTACAACAGTGGAAGTGTAAATTATGCGAACCTCGATATTGGCTTCTCGAGCAACCCTTGCTATGCAATGGATATTGCAAACCGATTGACGGGTTGGTTATCGGCGCCTGCGAGTTGCAATCCGGGCTATTAGGTGTTGTGGGCGTGGCCGATCTTGGATGATTGGTTTTGTGTTCCAGGCCGAATTGCTACAGTATTGTCTTTGGATGTGTTCACTGTTGTCTGTCTACCTTGACGATAGTAAGACAGAACACGCGGTATTTCAATAGAACTTTAGCTGCTTAAGTATGAATGCATTTGCAAATGAGCTGTTAACTAGAACATTCGCTATCGGCTCGTCGACCACCAACAGGGGCCAGTGCTGGCTGAAGTCACTGCAGGGCCATGGCCCGTGAACTGGTTTCGCTCATCCGTGCTTACCTGATTATATGCCCTTTCTATACGAAATGGACTGTTCCCTCCTGTAAACTCTTTCCACGATTCCAGCGAACCACGCCGGCTCCCTCGTCCATTGCTGCTCTGGTCGTGCGGAACCGCGATCTAGGTGTGTCGGTCGGAATGGCGACGCACTCTCGACCTCCTACTGTGGTAGCAGGTCTAGGTTTTTATTCTTATGTTCGGCGTGAAAGCTGCGGCTGTCCACTTCACGGCTCATTCATGCCTGCGAAATGGACAATACAACTTCGAGCAAAGAAACAATGATATTCGAGAACGATTGCGCTGGGTGCGGTCAACCACGGTGCACAACCCAGATGTCAGATGACAAATTCAGCCTTACTGGTTGAGCGACACGGAAGATTGACTAGCTGAACTCCCCTACACCAATAAGCGCTTCGGTAACGAAAAGACTGGGATCGCTTACCCGAAACTAACCCTTAAAGGGCCAAAAGATGATCTTGGAGCGGTGCCAGGAACCGACGGCCTTATCATAGACGCTGTACCGATGGAGTAAGGTATCCATCCTGCTTACGCACAACGCACCAGAACACGTTGACCCCCTGTCGACTTGTCGCTTCAACAGGGTTGGCGGCCCCAGTCCGTCTTTAGTTCGTGCTTCGGGCATGTCTCGACCTCGTTTCTCAAACAAGAGCTGAAGAACGAGTTCTCAGCCCCGAAGATTTCGTTCTTTTGCTATCAATTGGAGCCTCATACAGATTATTGCAAGCAGCCGACTTTCACGTTCGTTTCATCGCAATATCTTTCGTGGCATTACAGTAAGCGGCTTTAACCTTCCCCATCCCACCAGTGAGACCACGTCTCAACACCCATCACTATCGCTTTGACTTACGAAAACTTGATTCGCCGTCGGTCACGGTATTCTTGACATTGGCTAGAACACGACGAGCTCTAGGTATCTGCTTCCTTCCGCTATCGCATTGCTCGTTCTCGAGTTCACTCTCACCGAACACGCGAGCGGCAACACGCTTCGCGATTCGGATTCTGTGCGACAGGATCGCCGCCATCCTCGGTTCGACTGGCGATCATTCAGACTGTTTCAGCACAAACACTTTTCGAGAGACGGCGGAGATTTTGCAGCACTGTCGCGGAAGTTTTCAGGCATGTTCTCTTCTTCACAAATTAGTGGACTACTGGCCTCCAGCCAATCATTTCGGCTGCTGTGGACGTGAGGTTGGCTTCATCGATAATGGATGATCGCAATCATGCGCCACTCAACGGTTTCGAGCCCATACGTGTGGCAGGTGGCACGTTGCCCTACATGTCTCGTCCTAGCTACAGCGCTCATCACAGAAGGCACAGTTCGATACCCGAAGAGATGCTGACTATCGACGAAACAAGAGAGGAAGACTTCGCTGACACACAACCTCTCGCAAAAAGCAGTGTCAATGTTGACACCGTCGAAGTACCACAGGAAGCTAGAAGCCCATCGGTGTTGCGACGGTTGACGACAAGACTTCGAAATGGCGGGTCCAAATATCGCTCGAGGCCCTCACAACGCAACGACTACGCTACGGTCGAGGAGCTAAATGCCGATCATGTGCCCGTTGATCTATCTTCTCTTGAAGGGCTTGGAATCGAGCTCAGGGAGGTATCAAGTCCTGACGCTAGCCGTCAAGACAGTATCGACCGACAAGATACAGCCTACAGAGGAGCCAACGGTGAAGCTCAAAAGCCAGATTTCAATGCCTTCCGCAAGCGAACAAGTCTTGGTTCGGGCATGGTCATTGGAGCAAAGCTGAAACGTGATGCTTCTCTGCTTGATCAGGTGGGTGATCGAGGGAAATCGAAGGGACTGGAAGACAACGTTCGGCGCATGAAAACAGTTCGGCAAGTTGGCAAGAATTTGGCCGAGGAACGAGGTCAAATTGTTGCATATAGCGAGGGTGTGGATTTGAGCTCGCTGGAAGGAATTGGTATTCGACATCGACAAAGTACGACTTTTGACGATATGAGTCTTGATCGCGCAAACACGATGCCAGATACACAAAGCTACTTCTTCCCTTCGGATCCTCAAATACCGAACTGGAAACCATTTTCAATGCGACCACTCTGGATCATAATGCTAACCATTATCGCGTTCGGCTTGGCAGGCTTTCAGGAGGGCCTTTGCCAGATGTCGATCAGCAGGCAGAAACAGGAACCGCCTACTGCTCTTCTTGCTTTCGACACTGTTGATGACGTCTCTACATGGTGGTTCTTCGTGTGGAAATACCTGCCCACGATGATAACTATTGGCTACTCGGTCCTCTTCTCGATCATGGACTTCGATATTCGGAGACTTGAGCCATATTACCAGCTTTCACAGCCGCAAGGTGCACGGGCATCAGCAAGTCTCAATTTAGATCATCTGACGATGTTTCAGTATTTCGTGCCATTTAATGCAGCCAGGTTGGGTCAATGGACGGTCTTTGCCTCTACATTCGCAAACATTATCGCAGCTACCATTGCGCCAGCTCTACAGAATCCATCTGTCAATTTTGAAGCAAATCCAGAATGCAAACCTCTCGATGGCGGCAAAATACAATGTCCGGATGGTTCAGGGATGACCAAATTCTGGGTACTCATTGATCCCATCTGGTCACGGCTGCTCACTACTGCTTATGTGATCGTGGGTCTGATACTGGTCTTCCTCTTCTTTCAACTGCGGCGCAAATCCGGTCTGCAAAGCGACCCGAAGGGCATAGCAGGGATAGCGTCCATGGCAACCAAGTCGCATATCCTTCAAGACTTCAAAGGTCTCGACCTGGCGACTCGAGGGGATATTCATAAGAAGCTGGCGCGAAGGACTTACGTTCTCTACAAATCCTCCATCTGGCAGGGCGAGTTCAACTCCTCTCCCGATAGCCACGAGTTCCAAGACAGCTCACGTCGTCTGCGCTCTCCACATCCTATTATGCTGCAGCTTACCGCTGGTATACCTTTCATCATCATCTTGACCATTTGTCTTGCTTGCGTACCGATTATCAGCTTGACAAAAGCCCGCATCGTTCCGAACACGGTACCGTGGTTGCCAATCTTGGTTGCGACAATACTCAAGCTCGTCTGGAGCACGTTCGAGGCAGATGTTCGCCTCATCGAGCCTTTCTACCAGCTCTCGAAAGGCATGGCGACGCCTCAAAACAGCCTGACGCTCGACTATCAATCCACCGTCTATGGCTGGATGCCAATCCGCGCAGCACTGAACGGCCACTTTCTTGTTGCCCTTGTCGGTTTGAGCTCGGTCTGCCTCGACATACTCTCTGTGACGATCGGTTCATTCAGTGTGGACAGCGGTGTGTTCCTGAAGAAGTTCTCGGGCGATAAGGCTGGAATGGGGCCATCTGCAGAAGATGAGAGCTACATCTCCTTCTGGGCCTCCCTCGTGCTCTCTGTGTCGGTTCTCGCTTTCGTCATCTCAGTCGCGATCCTGGTGTACGCCAGACGCCGCCACCCGTTCCTCCCTCGAGAGCCGAGCACTATCGCGGCGGTGCTGAGCTTTATCTACAGCAGCAAGATGCTTACTGATTTCATCGATACCGAGTCTCTGGACAACAAGGCAATGGAGACGCGACTAAAGAATCTGAACAAGAGGTATGCGCTAGGTTGGTTCCGTGGACGCGATGGGAAGATTCATTGTGCTATTGATGAGGAGGAGATGGTTTCGAAGTATATACATGGGAAGCCGTACAGTGCTGCGGTGTCAGGCCCGTTGACCGAGCATGAGACGTTCTATTACCCTTGATGTTCTAGGTTGATTTGAAATGATGTTATGACATGGTAACGTGGATAGATATTAGTACGCGCCAGCGTGGACATTGGGTTTGCGGATATTTTTGGATGCTGATATGATATGTAGATAGACTTAGTGTAGAGATAGTAATTCGATGATATATGTTGGCCCTTGAACTTCTCACCTCACAAATGTCGGCGATATTCCTCAAATACTGCTCTTATTATTGTTATGCGTCCTAATGGACACGCTCTGAGGGGATCTTCATCAGCCTTTGTGATGATCGTCAATGTGAGCTGCACGATCATCAGGGGTCATTTCCTTGTGTTCTGATCCAGAGGACCACGAACCAACCAAGGGTCGGGATCTTACGTGAAGCCTCTCACGCAAAGGCTTGGGCTGGGAAGCATACTTTTTCTAGATCGACAAACTCTTGGCACCGCAGATTGCATTGCTTGATCGGCACCACTTTGAGCTTCAGATTTTGAGCTTGATGCTCATGCAAGCAAGATCCGAAAGGCAAAAGCGGCTTGCGCAATCACAACTGGTACGATCATGCTTGTTTGCTTGCATGAAGCACGCCAGGCATTCTCGGTCGAAGCCGTTGTCACGCCTATCTTGAACCATCTACATCTACCCCTATCCCGCGCTTCTCGCCAAGAGGATTCGGGTGTTGCACAAGCGCCTTGTATCTGAGACAGCACCCAGACCAGTCTGACTTCATTCCGTAATCGACGAAAATCAAAGCTGCCACTCTACCTTACCATCATCATGGTTCAAACATGACTCCGAAGCTGCCGTTGCGGCTGCGCTTACAAGATTTTCCTCCCCGTTGAGTTGTGCAGATTTTGCTCCATCAGGCATATTTTCACAGCTTCGGCTACCTGACTTTTCCACGAGGATGGATCAGGAGATCCGGGCCCACGGTATGCTGCCGTGCTCAACCTTGCGGGAGAAGCATCTCTTCTGCTTTTCGAGCAGTTATGATGGACAAGGTATGGATACGATAAGCAATTCAATTGTTTCAATCTGAACTGCTCGGTGGATGTCCCGAGCCGACAGGAGACGATGTCTCGACGCCTCTGTTATGGCCAGCTGATCTCACAAAACGACCTCTATCCCAACTCGATGTCTGGTAGTAAGTGATCCTTCCTTCATTTCTCTGGCACACCGTCCAGTTTGTTTTTGGCTCCCGTAGCCGTTCCATTCATTTCTCCAGACCAGGCGTCTTTCGCTGTCCATTCGTTTTCAACATGCATCTTCACGCCGGCCTCATCGTTCTTGCCTCGGCGCTCCAGTTGGGAACCGTCTTTGCGCAGGCCGACTCTTGCCCTACCCAGCTCAAAACATATCAGCCGGCTCAAGCTTACTGCACGATCCGATATCCCCCAGCTCCAGCCACAGTAACTGTCACTGTTGTACCTACAACGAGTGGTGCCCAGAACCCCACTTCCACGGCCAGTGCCTCCCAGATCACATCCGCAGCAGGATCTTCAACCAGCAGCGGTCGCACAGCAACCATCACATCCATGGTCGAGAAGACCGTCACCTCGTGTAACCTACTCGAACTCGCGACCAATTGCAAACCCATCCTTCCGACTGGTCGACCATGGGGCAAGCGCAGCGAGGAAGAGGAGTACTACGCCATGGCCATGGCTGAATACGAGAACGACCTCGAGAAGCGTCAATTCGGTGGTTTCAACTTCAGCAACAACCCAGCGTTCACGTGGCTGAGTGTTCTGGCGAAGGGCTCGGATTCAGTGAAGAGCGTGTGCTCTTGCATCCAGACACCGAGCAAGACTGTTACGGTAAGTTTGTCATGGTTTTGAGCAGGACGATACTGACGATGGAACTAGACTACGGTTACGGCGAAGGCTACTGGTAATTGAGCGGCTGTCCACTGGGTTGTAACACTATGCACCTTTTTACACGGGTGATGATGACTTTGGGCTGGGTACGGATGGCATTTCGGGATGATGGTCAAGGCGCCATATACAGTGGGTAGTCAATGACACGGTCGTTGTGAGGAGCAGGGCTTGTCAAATAGCAGAGCGCGAACGACTTAAGTGGTCACGCTTGAATCTGAACAATTTTGCTATCTGTTGCACCTCGCTAAGTATTTCTAGCTTGAAGATGAGATTCCATACATTGCTCAGGGTGTCAAACAAATGAAGGATCATTCTAGCTTTCAGGCAGCGTAACTCGGTTGCTCCTTTGACATGGATCAGGAAACACGTGATATAGCCGAAGCTCAGTGAATCCGAGGTCGTGGTGATAATAAAACTGCTTGGACTTCATCATCTAGAAGATCGGAGTGGTATACATTCATCTTCACTATTGCTGTTGCCACCACCACGTTGTATGAGTTCTTGTGGCCTAGCATATGGACTTCTTGGGGCCTTCCCGCCTCATGGTTAAAATGTATCAGGCACATTATTGGGCTTCTTACGACATGTGGGCAGTAGCTCTGCCGAGGGCGCAAGTCAAATTCAGCGGTTCAGGTCTCAAGCAAACAAGAATTCAGCGCATGCGCGTCGCGATGACCCACACAAGCCCTGCAAGCTGAATTGATAGCGTGGACAAGAATGGACGGATGAGGAAAGGGGCAAGGACGATGGCAGATGGATCGCGTTTGCGATTGCCCATCTTGACTTTTTGCTGCTGCACGCTCTCGATTGATGACGTAGTGGGCAACAAAGCCCACCAAGTTCACCATGGCCAACGTTGCAGAGCACAGACCGCGCATGCAGGCTGCCGAGCACTGGACAGCAAGCGATGAAGAGCCTGCGGTCAAGAAAATGTTGGTTGTACTACTAATGAATTGGTAGACGTTGCCTCGCCAATCTTTCGCTTCGTTTGGCCTCATTCTCGTCAACGGTTAGGTCAGACCTGAGCAGCATCTTGGTTCCCGAAGCTGTCGCCGACTCAACCAGCGGCAAGATGCCTGACACACCAGGGTATTACTTCCGCGATGGAGGTACTACTCCAGCAAATGAGATCGCAAACCCACACGACGAGTTCAGACAACGCATCTCTAAACCAGTGACTGCCACCAACAAGGCACCGCTTGGTCAAGCGACTTCAACCTCCCACGTCCTAGCAACACAGAACCATGCGGTCCAAGGTGCTGCTCAAAAGGCCGGTAAGGAAGACGGCACCACAAACCTTGGTTGGCAGAAAAATGCTAAGGGTGTAGATACTTTGGTTGGCGGGCTCGACAACGATGACTTATGGATGCTCATCAGGCGTTTCAATAAGGCAGGTTCCCACCAGAGACCATGAGTGGCTGGCTAACGAGAAGGTCTAGCAAACATTCCACGTCAAAGCAATCCCACAAGCACCACCTGGCGGTCTCGACTTGAACATCGCCGATCAGGATGAATTCTCCCCGATCAAGCTCCGAGCCAATATCGAAAGACTGTACATGACCGTCATCGTTAGTCTGATCTCCTTCGGCAAGCACATCGTTCGTCTACGATCATGGCGAGAGCCTCGGAGGACAGCAGGCTTCGCAGCTGTTTATTTCCTCGCCTGGGTCCTCAACCTCATCGTTCCAGCCTCCCTCATCACCATAATCGTCCTCATCTCAGTGCCCGAATCGCGAGAATTCCTGTTCCCACCTGCTCCAATTGCTCTGATTGACAGCAAGACGGGTGGAGTTCAGACACCAAAAGCAGGAGTGCTGGGCAGTCATGATAGCGTAACTGGTGCTCCAGAGAAATACAAAGGTGAAGCGGTCGAGAACGAGGCCTCAAACCTCGTCTCGAGCGTTGCCTCGGTTGCCATCTCTAGTGCTGCCGGTAGACACGATCAGGGCGAGCCAAAGGAGGGCGCAAAGGAAAGCAAGAAGCTGGACAAACACGCTCCCGATCCGACCGGCATGGCCATGGGTCTCGCTGATGCCTCATCTTCTGCATCGGGTGGTGAGCCAAATACTGCACAAGACAAGACCAAGCAACCAATGGAGGACGCCGTGTGGGCTAAAATGAGACCAGCAATGCATGTTGTTGGTGACATGGCTGACGGCTGGGAACGCTTCGCCAACGCTCTTTCACCGGTACCACCTTTTGATGAGAACAAGCGCCTTCAGCTTGCTGCCATCTTTGCCCCATTGCTCCTGCTGTCACTCTTCGTCAAAGCCGCATGGGTCGTCAAAGGAACATATGCTATCAGTGGTCTGATCTTCTTCACCGATCCTCTTCAGCAGCGTGGTATCCAACTTTTGAACGAGAAGATTCCCGACTGGCCCAAGTACCTCGAGCTTAGGAATACCCTGCTCAAGGGCGTACCAACAAATGCACAACTCACCATCACGCTACTTAGAGTTGGAGAAGCTAATCGGGCACCTCTCCCTCCGCCGCCAAGCACAACAGAGCCGCCACCGAATGTACCGGCGAATATCGATAAACACGAGCTCACTGATGCTGGACTGGACGCAAACCACTCAGAGATTGAGGATGCAATCACTGTCGATCGGCCTTCATCATCGGAGGATGGCCCTACTGGCTCGTCACATCCAGACGATGCAGGCGCTTCGCCATCGACGAAGAAGAAGGGCTTCGGAGCGAAGATCATGGGTGCATTCAAGGGCACGACGAAAGCAGGTGTCGAGAGTAAGCTCACAGTAGACTCTGCACGAGCTGCACTGGGATCTGAGCATGCTAAGGCGAAGCTGGGTATCCTGCCAAGCAAAGAAGAGATGAACAAGAAGCCAACCGAAGGACCGGTCGAATTTAAGGGCCGATACAATGGAAAGAAGGGCGCAGTTTACGTCGACTCGAGCGTCAGTCCCGCTACCGCAGACGGTCATCCAGCATCACCTTGTGTCTACTTCAGTACAGATCTCGATGGCAATGAAATCGTTGAGACCACCAAACCCAAACACATACAATGGGCCGTCGCCATTCGCGACATCGCAGAGCTCAAGAAAGTCGGAGGCCTGGGCTGGAAGGGACGAATCCTCGTGGGTTGGGCCACGGACCGAGAAGTCAAAGACAGTCTTCACATCATCGACAAAGCAGGAAACGAATACAAAGCTACCGCGCTGGCCGAGCGAGACGAGCTTTTCAATCGTCTCGTCGCCATGGGTCAGCAAGTCTGGGAAGCTTACTAAAAGATTCCACTTGGCAGCAGTGGACTAATTTGTGTTTCAGGGCACTAACTACTTGCAAGGGTCAGTGTTGTAATGATGGCGCATTAATATTCGACGCGCGAGATCGACAGATGAAAGGAATGCAGTATTTCACGTCGTTACGCGACCAGATGCGGTGACATGACGAAGGAGCGAGGTATGTTATGATGTGATGAATGAGACTGCTCGGGGGTGAAGCAGTGAGCTGAGCTATTGGTAACAGGGCAATGTTGTTATTGTGTATGCAGTGCTGAGCGTATTTTCATCGTTGAATTACATTTACTAGGAGCGCTCCTTCATGCTTTTCCTGGTTCTCAGGACTCGTGATCTCCTGGTCCGAATACCTCATTGGAACACTCGTGACTCGCTATTGCTTGAGGCCACGATCAACTGTATCTCCCTTATCGCCGCTATTGGCCTACTCATAGTCGCAACGCATTTGCTTTTCCTCGACATGGTGTTGTATCCTCGTACGCATCGGCTACTCTTCAACGTCAGGTCCCATTTCATTTTCGCCCATGCGATAATCTGGTTACGAGATCGCCTCTGTTTCCTCCTCGCATCCCCATCATGCATTCTTGCCAGCACCATCGTGCTTGACACGCCAAGCCTTCTGCTCCTTCCTCGGATAGCATCGCTCTTTCCTCGTCATGATTACCGCAGTCGCGCCTCCCTAGCATCACGGTCGCACCTTCCACCTTTAGACTGTCGCGCCTCCATGTTGAGTGCCCCTGGTCGTACCTTCCCCTTCCGCACATCCGTAACTGCCTGATAACAGGCGTCGTACCTTCATGTCCTGTGCAGTCTGGGAATCGCTCTTGCCTCGCGAAACCGGTCGTGCTTGCCCGATAGGGACTTTTACACCTTCCTTGGTTGATGAACTGGGCCACGCCTTCCTTGCTTGATAGACACGGTCGCTCCTTCCTCAGTCACGGTCGTGCCTTCCTTTTGGGATGGCCGCACCTGCCACCTTATTTACCATTGGGCACGATCGTACCCACCTTATGTAAATCGCGGCTTCTCTACCATTTGTGTGCTCTTTACCCTTGTTGAGTCACCGATACGATGGTGCCTTCGCTTCCTGGAAACAGAGTCCGAGTCGTACCTTCCGTTGTGCATCGGTGTGGTCGTGACTGCCTCTGTTTGGCTGGCAGTTGATCGCCACTGCCCGGTCCAGTGAGGTGGTCGATGGGTCGTTGCTTCCTCTGTTGTCGACGCAGTTGCTTCTTCCTGCACATTAGCTCGTCGACCTCAGGTTGCTGTAATCGCGCTTTCTGTCTCTGTGTGTGTGTAAACAGGAGAGGAGAGCTCGTAACTCACTGCATGGTCGCTCATGCTTTCTTGGCACACTGTATCTGGACTTCGTTGCTGACCGGTCAGATCAAGGCATAAATTGTAGAGGACACCAGCAAGACCTATGAGTGGCATTGCATTATATTCGTGACATGATGGGTTCTGCTGTACACTGGTACTACACATCTCACTCTTACATGCACGTGCTCTTGCTTCTGTTCTTGTGTGCTCTTCAGCCGCCTGTCACGTCGCGCTCATCTAATTCCCACCACGCTCACGCCGGCGCACTCACCCTATTCGCCACACCACCTGCCCCAACCTCACTACTCCTCTTCTGCACCGTCTGCCTCACAGCCTCATTCCTAAACCCCAACGGCGTCCGATCAATACTCTTCCCCTCCTTATTCCAATCCTTAATATGCTCCAATATAATCCCCGCCGCACTCTCCGGCGTATCCTGCCGTCCAATACACTCCACGAAGTCTCCCTCCGGATCCATCACATAAAAATAGATAGAATGGTCAACGAGGTAATCTTCCTCGCCGGGTTTGAGGTCTTGTGGGGTACTGAAATACACGCGGTAGACTTTACATGTGTCTTTTATCTGCTGCCAGGTGCCCGTTAGACCTTGGATCTGGGGGTGGAATTCGGAGAGGTAGGAGCGTAGGACGGCGGGGGTGTCGCGGGCGGGATCGACGGAGATGAAGATTGGCTTGAAGGTGTGGGGGGCCTTCTCGTTGAGAATGTCGATTGCGGCGGAGAGTTTGTCGAGTTCGTCGGGGCAGATGTCGGGGCAGTGGGTGAAGCCGAAGTAGATCTGGAATCACACCATCAGTACATGTCCCATAGAGAGGGAGAGGAGGGTGGGTAGACATACAATAGCATATTTCCCCAACAGATCCTTCTCAGTGACTTCCTTCCCATCCAGATCCTGCAATGTAAACGGTCCGCCGACCTTGGGTTTGCCGTAGCCTTTGCTCATTTCGACTACGCGCTTTCGTTCGAGTCGGGCCTTTTCGTATTGGAAGTAGAAGACTAGGGCTGCGCCGGTGCCGATGAAGAGGGCGGCTGAACGGAGTGAGAAGAGCTAATAGGCGTGAGTGTGAGGGACGTACCGCGAAGAGCTATACGTACGCCTGTGCGCTGGTTTGCTTTGGGGTTTGTTACGGCTGGGCGGGAGGGAGATGTTGAGAAGGGGCGGCGGGTTTGGAGGCGGAGACATTGGGGTGAGAGGGGTTGGCGTGGTTGCTGTGATGGTCTTGGTGGTTTTGTGCTGGTTGTGATGGTCCGGGTGGCGGTGACTTTTGGTTGTCGCAGTGCTGTGTTGAGGAGCGCGCTGGCTTGTCGCCGTACTGGCGCTGTGGTGCTTGCCATGTTTGTGATGGATAGATGGCTGTGTAAGATGGTGGCAGTCAGTATCAGACCATCTTGATGGCCATTTCGAGGCTTCGACTTGCGCAGATGAACGGAAGAACTTCGGCTCATCTCGGATGACGAGGACGGTATCAATTATTGCAGGTCATCCACGGAACACATTCATGATATAGTGAAGAGGATCATCTATCAGCCATGATGAATTCATCTCATTTCTAGGTGAATACATGGCTCGAGCCGCAATGGAACACGTGCCTATCAAGTACGACAGAGGGACCACGTATCAGGATGGACGTGGAACTGTTCATACAAGACCAGCTTCTCTTGTTTATCATGGTACTCTATTCATGAAGTCTTTGACTTGTCTGGACGCGAGCAGCTTCTGCGTGACCTATCCTACGGGGCTTTTCTTGGACTGCTTTCACGTCTCGACCCAAATCCTACCTAGATAGCCAAGAAGCCGGAAGTCCTTCCAAAGGTCTGACCAAAAGATAGTTGTTCAACGCCTCTCCAGAGATGCGACCTTAAGCGATTAGCTGCATCGGCCGATGTTCTCCAATGACACGAGTTCGAGCCCATGAAAATCATAATCGATTTTACCAAGGACACGGTCCTCTTCGCAAGCATCCTCTTCGGGAACGATACATAACAAAAATGGTGTCAGTGCATCATTATCCCCTAGTTCGAATGCCTCTTGTGTCTGCGCCACGATCAGTGCTTTTGAATGGTCGTCAAGAAGGATCGTTCCTCGGTAAGCGTCCCCAGTGTCGTCGAACATGGCATCGACGAAGTCCGAATCAAGATCCAGGTGAGACAAATCGATGTGAAGAAACTCGTCGCATTTACCGCGTAGACTGATCTGTAGGCCTTCAACGGCTCCGAATTGATTGGCGCACGCCAACAGCGCCAGCAGCTCCCTGCCCAGAGATGTCCCAGTGTTTTCTTTCGCAGCTGAGCCTTGTGCACGTCTCCTGCAAGAGAAGCTGTATAATCATGTCTGCTCTATCTCGAGCTGCCTGGAATAATGCATTGCGCACGTTGGTGTGATAACAGAGCTTGTGATCCCATTCTGGTTTGATCCATGTCTCCATGCTAGATTTGTGCGCTTGATAAAAGCGGATGGCTCTTTCCTTGTGCTTCCAATTGTTCGGAGCACGAATTACCCTGTGCGGCATAGGAGGCAATGAGAAGAGGACGGATCGAGATGCACATAGATGCTGGCACCACTCCAATGAGCAGGCATGTTCGTCGTCATCCACGTCATGTTCATCGTGTGCATTGTCGTCTTCCGCAAGATGATTCTCGTCCGACACCTGAGCACCATCATCATTATTGTCGTCTTGATCGTCGTCGGCTATATCGTCGTTTTCATCGTCATCATCGTCGCTGTTATGGCTGCCCCATGTTGAGCTCGGGATACCTCGACAAGTAACACTGATGGTGTATAGTCCTGTGCAATCAAAACCGTGGCCGTCGGTTGAGAAGAAACTGCCTACTATAGGATGAGCGCCAGGATTTGCAACGAGTTTAGTATATCTACCCCGATTCAGAGGGCGTGCAAAATCATTTGCTGACCAATTGGAGAGCCAAGTCGAGACTACCTTTCCCGCAGCCTTGCATAACATCGGGATCGTGCACCACCTAGCCTTCCCATACTGACGGCAGATCAATTCGCGTTCCCAGCCTCTCAGAAAAGGTATGCTTGCCTTAGCCACACTATCCTCGAGTGGTAAGATCGAAGGATCTGAAAGGACATTTGGCAAAGAGAGCCAGGGCATGCTGCAAACAGGGGAATAATTGCAGAACACGGTCATCACCATATCATTCCTCAACCTTTTCTGATGACCTAACATGCTGAATATGCGCTTCGACGTCAGTGGTAGAAATGGGTTGAGTGATTCCCATGTTATTATCTCCAAAACTTCGGCAGGAAGGTCTTCCAGAGTGGCACATGGTGCTTCCCTCTGCTGTTGGCGGTGACCTAGAGGTTGGTGGTCGAGGTCAGCAGTCGTTCCTTGTTTGTGGCTTCTGCCGTTTTCGTGCTCAGAGTTGCTTGTCGTTACAGGCTGCGAACCTTCAAGTTGTCCTTCCATATCCTCATCGAGCTCTACTCCGTTCAGAGTTGCATATCGCATCTGGCGTTTCGGGGAGGCTGGTGATGTGTCGATCGGATCATCTGCGATGTTCCTCTTGTGCTTGCGTGTGTTCAATTCGTGGGTGTGGTCGACTTGACTTAGCGCAACTACCAATGAGGCCGGGTCGTACGCTGGAGATTCGGGCCTTGCATGCCCGTTCGAATGGATGCTAGACGTGTGCTTCGGGCCCTCAAAAGGTACGTGCATTGAAGGCTGGCCTGTAGTTGTCCCGTCATCTCCTTCTATGTGCTTTGACTTTCCGTGTAGCCTCCGATCCATATTTGACCGCGTCGCAAAGCCGTGTCCTTGCGATATCAGCAGACTATATCCAAGATCAAAATAAGTGTACGATACGAGATACGTGTTTGTAAAGTAATGGTGAGGGACGAATACCAAAAGAGATCGCATAGCATGGTGACATATGACTACCCACGTTACTGCTTATATGGGCAAGAGTTGGCAATACACTTGCCTCGCACTTTTCAACAACGGAGTTCATGTAACCAGACGCACGAAAAGAAAGACTGAGCTCGAGACGCGCCTGCCAGAAGTGTCGCGCATAGCGAATCTGGGAGGTAGCTGCACGTCCGAACCAGTCATATCAGATATTCTGGCCAGGTCATAGAGACGACCGCCTTTGTCAGGACCGCATTCAGTTTCTGGCAGCATGGCCGAAAATTGCTAGCAACATACAAAGAAAAGCACAGTAAGAGAGCACCAGTGAAGAAGACACTGGCAGACAGAAAGACGCTCTTTGTTTTGACACAAACTCGACAGAGGATCACGTGAGACCGCGACAAATTCGTTGCAAGATCGTCGTTCACCCTTCGAGTCGTCTCAAGCTCATCAATACGATTGATCCAAGTTCCATTGAATCCGAGAAACTCATGCAAAGCGCGCGTGTTCTGCAATACTAAAGATTGCAAAAGACATCTCTCAAATAAAGCTGGCAGACACGTCGTCGGCTGTGGATCCACGATCCTCCTGAATCGTGATCGCCCCTTGGGCCCCTGCTAGCACATCTACTATTCAATCTGATCTTGTTTCATCAGGGGACGGCGTTCTAGTCCTGCACCATGAAACCTGACACGAACATGTTCCCGAAATCGCGGCGCAGAATGGATAACTTGATAGTTTGACGCGCCTGAGGTAGACCTTGACTCTCATTCTCCTCGTGCACACGCCTTTTCCCACTTCTACCCCTTGTTCGTCCCAGTCCACAACGTTCATCCAGTGCCATCTCCCACCATGCACCCAACCAGCTACCTCGCGCTTGCCAGCGCCCTCACTCTAGCAACAGCACAAACACCCTCCGTCACCCGCATCTTCCTCCCCCTCGCTGCCGACGATCAAATCCTCGTCGCCTCCGTAATCGACCAGGTATGTCTTCCTTCACCCCCATCCCCTCCCATCCCACCCCAAAGCCGCAGCTAACAAACACACCCCCAGAACCCAGATGCAAAAACCCTAGCAATCACCTGCCCCCCCGACATCGACAGCAACGACTGCGGCTTCCCCGAACCCATCACCGTCACCGTCGGCCCAAGTACATACCACCAGAGTCCCACGGGGTACTACGAAGCCTACGGCGAATTCGACTGCAAGATCACAGGAACAACTGAGGCTGCGTGTGCGGCTACCGTGGGTGCATATGAGGAGGGCGATATTGATAGTGAGGGGAGTATCACGGGGACTGCGTTGAGTAGCAGGAGTACGAGTACGGTTGTGACGGGGACGGATCTGCTGTTTGTGGATGTGACTATTACTGCGGGGGCGGTTGCGGAGGAGACGGGGAGTACGTCTGCGAGTGGGACGGGGATTGTGTCGCAAGGTGGAAGCGGGAGTACGAGTGGATTTGCAAGTGTGACTGCGAGTGGGTCGGCGACGCAGTCCGAGAGTGCTGGGAGCTCGAGCTCAAGTGCTAGCTCCGCGGCGGCGGCAACGGCGTCAGGGAATGTGGCTGCGGGAGTGCTGGAAGTTGGTGTTGCAGGCCTGGTTGCTGGAATGATGGGACTGCCAATGTTACTGTTGTGAACTGTTACTGGAGCGCGGTCTGCCTGTTTATGCTAGGGCATGAATCGTGCAATGTGTAGAAGAACGTTATGCTAGCAGATGTCTATGTAGTTTTGTGTAACAGTGTTGCATTTCTTCAAATCTTGTGTAACAGTTCAAGCACAGCGGATCGGCGTGAACATAGTCATCAGATTTCATGAGTCGCTAAAGTATTTCAAGTAGCCCACAATTATCATCTCGACCGTCCTGCATGGATCGAATGCTTCAGCATTAGTACAGGTCGGTACTCGTCCTTGCTTCTGAATGACCTGGGTTTCCCACAGTCACAGTTCTCCCTGCTTGCTCAATATCGCTTGCTGTTTTCTAGCAAGACTTCCCTCGAGCTCAGGCGACACGTCAGATGCCTAATCGTCAAAAAGCATTTCACCATTCAGCAACTTCTCAACACCCAACCAGTCTTTATACTCCTTGTACTCCCGCTGCAACGTGTATAGTCTCTCCATCTTGTTGAAGGTCTTCTTACTTGCTTCGGCCAGAACATACTTATTCATCATCTCGAACGCTTCTGCTCTTTGTCGTGCCTCTTCTCGTGCCTTGCGCTCATTGATGCGGCTGATACCGCTAGAAGGAGATAGGTCACGTTCGAAGCTGTGTTTGGATGGCTGCTGTCTGTCTAGCTTGCTTCTGCTGCCAAGTGTGTGAGTTAATTCTGCTTCTAAGATACCCTCGCCAGAATCGTCTACGAGTTCGTCCAGCAGCTCGGCGTGCGGTGGATCTTCCATCCCATTCTCTGTGTCATTCGCAGTGTCTTCTCTCCTCAGGAGGGCCCATTTCATCAAGTGGAGAGCCGATAAATTCTGGCTGTCATCGTCAGCGGCATTTGCAAGGGCCACGACAAGATCTCGCAACTGTTCATCAACCAGTACCAGACCTGGCTTGGGTCGACGCCGATCACGTCGGCGTCGGTGAACGTAAGGCCCGGTGAGCGAATTTGCAAGAGCCCGGACTACGCCAAACTGGTTTGCACAAGCAAGCAGCGCGATCAACCATTGCCCAGATGTAGTCATGGCATCTTCTTGGTCATCACACCAGCCACCCGCACAAGAACGGCAGTCCTGACGGAGCAATAGTTCACCGATGTCCTCCCGGCCGTCCGCAAAGGCCTTCGAGATCTCTTCCTTGATATGCCGATGGTAACATAACTCCTTATCCCAGCCTGAGTTAACCTCAATCCATGATCTGACGTGCTTGTTCTGATAGAAGAGTAGTGCAGATTCCTTGATGTCGTCGTTGGGGGCTAGTACGACGTGGCGTGGCGTCTTCGGCAGTGCAAACTGGGCCTGTCTACGGCCTGCACCGCAACGACCAGGACAAAAGTCGTTGTTCTGAACTGACGTTGATGAGCCCTTGCTCGCACACAACACAGAAAGCTGGTACAGTCTTGAGACACGTATCAAATGTACCCTATCTCGCAGGATCAATGCTCCGTTCAGAGGATGATTGGCGGTGTCGTGCTTCAGCAGGCGGTATTTGCGCAGATTGTCTCCTTCGAAATGTGAATCCTCAAAATTGTGATTGAGCCATGCTGCAACAACAGGTCCGGCGCATGACTTGAGTAAGTCAATGGTACACCACTTCGCTTCGCCGTATTGTTCCCGTAGATCATGCCGATCCATGCTTGTCAAGAATGGGGTGACGCACTTCGACAAAGGATGACGAAGCGGCAGAAGCGATAAATCACAGAGGACATTCTCGTCTTCGTCAGCAGTATCAGATGATTGTGCATCGAGTGCAGCACGATGGGAAGCACTGTCGTTGGTGGAAGCTGGCGCCCACTCGCAGAAGACCACCATTACCATGTCTGACCTCATCTTTCTTTGGTGGCCGAGCTTCGAGAATATGGTTTTCGACGTCAGAGGTAGAAAGGGGTTTAGAGATTGCCAGGTGATCATCTCGAGTAATTCAGTAGGTAGATCTTCGAGAGTGGCGGTACATGAATGTAATGGACCATGGACTTTGCTTCTTGAGTGGTGTTCGTCAGCAGTAACAGGATTTCCTCCTTCGGCGGTGGCTGCAGGAGTTCTAGATTTCGACGCTTCTGGCACATTGAAGCTATAGCGGTTGTAAAGGTCGGGCTTGAACTTGAGTCGCAACGTGCGCTTCGCGGGAAACAGAGCTGCGATTTCGTCCTCCACTTGTCGCTTCCGCTTGCCGAGGGCTCTGTCATCTCGCTGCAGTAGTCGTGGTAGCGCAACAGCCGACGGTGCTGCATCAGCTTTGCGATAGCTTAGTGTTATGAAGCTGATTGTATCCGGTTGTTGTGTTCGAGGTTTTAGGACTTGCGTTGAAGGTGTTGCATATTTGAGAACGATCTTCTTTCTTGGGCGTCCTTCAGGTGTAACTTCTTCCTCGTCACCATCGGCGCGCTTTCTTTTTCCAAGATGAGACATGCTGGGCGTGCCTGGAGCCATGACGAAAAGCGCTGATATGATACGAGTGGGTCAGGTGGACAGAAGTAAGAAGAAGGGTCGACAGTTAGTGGGGATGGGGAGCAGAGGGGCAAGTACAAAAAGTAGCAGTCGGTGGGTAGAAGCAAGACTTATGCTGTTCGCCTTCGTGATATCGCTCACGTGAAAAGGCGTTTGTCTTGCACATTGTGAAACTCACACTGCCAGACACTGCAGAAGCGAGTGTCTATGGCAGTCAACGTACACTAGGTAGGCAAGATGCGGTATGGCGCCCACGGGCGAAGATACTGCGCTCTGAGGAAATGCAAGCGCTTGTCATGATATATTCAGTGTCCTCAACAAAACTGATAATAACACTTCCAAGTGAACATCAGAAACCAAACACTAGTACGCGTCTCAGTCGCGCTGATCACATGCTCAGACTGCGCGATAGGATGACTAAGCCGCCGCGCCATCCTCGTGCTGGGAGTTCAAAGTTGACCTGGCTTCGAAGTTTGGAAGATCAGGCGACGCGACACCGAATTCGTGAGCATCTGTAGAACTGTCAGTTCGATTTCAAGGTTGGCGTTAGTGCCTCTATTGCGATATCTTCTTACGAGGCACTGGCGTGCTCGAAGAAGTCTTCCACATAACCAGCCTTGTAGACTTAGAGCATATACAGAAAGACGAATGAATGAAGTAGGAAGGATGTGACAAGTCGTGGTAGGTCTCTCTATATATGGTAGAGACATGCCCCTCCTGCTTTAGGATTATACTACTCCATCTTTGTCATACTAGCACGACCTGTCGTCCACAAGCTCCATGTACATCTATACCGACAATCTCAGACATCCTTACTGTTCGTTTGAACTCCTCAGTACTGCTTCCTGTCTTCTGGCCAAGTACTCCTCAAGCTCAGGAGACATTTCATCCCACCCTGTTGAGCCGGTCAATGCTGCACGTCTCAGACGCTGTCTCCCGGTGCCTCGAGGTTTCTTGTTCTTCAATGTCTTTAGCTCTTGGCTTAGACGCTCCAATCTGCGCACCCGAATGCCCACATTCTCGTTTGCTTGTTCGAGTGCATGTTGGTTTGTCGTCCTCCAGTCTTCCTTCACCTGATCTGCTTCACTCAATGGTTCGGCCATCACATCGAATCCGTCATCACTATCACTGTCGCTAGCGGAGTCATCCTCTGCGGCGTAGCCAGGCTCATGCCATTTGGGTCTTGTACAGTACGAGACTCCATGTTTGCGACCCAACTTGCACCCCTTCTCGTTTGACGTCCACCATTCCAAAAGCTTCATGGCCGTGTGATCATCCCGTGCATACGCTGCCTCGTCGGCAAGAGTCAGTACGCATGCCTTGAATGGGCCTTCAGCCAGAGCTGGTCCCTCCGTCACTCCATCTTCGAAGTCCCAATCATTGGCAACTCGCTTGCCGGCGTACCTACCGTTCTTGTCTAGCAGCATTTGGTAATGGCAACTTCTGTCGAAACTGTTCTTCAGGCCTGCAGCACTTTCAAAATGTCCACAAGCTGCAAGCAGCAACAACAAGTGTTGGCCAGAGACTTTCCAGTGCACTTTTTTGCAGCACAACCCATTGCATGTTTCGTTGAGTGCCATCTGCAGAAGATCACCGTGCCCGTCCCTTACTGCACTGAATATAGCGTCTCTCGCGCCCAGATGGTAAAATTGTTTTGCGGTCCAGTCGGGATGAATCGAGACGTTACGAGGGTCCCCCTGGCTCTGGTAGAATCGCATTGCAGCCTTTTTGTCTTCGTTATTCGCAGCTCGCAAGATACGGTCTGGTACTGGAGGAAGTTCAAAGACCGGACCGCTCACCATGCGATCGCCTAGACAACCGACCGTGCCCGCACATGCGCCCTCTTGGTCGGTCTGCGTGCATTCAATGCTGATCTCATATACGCTGTAGCAAGTAAACTCATGTAGGCCATCTGCGGTCTCGAAATCAGCTCGGTATGCTCTGTGCGTGAAATGATCCCCAGGACTGTTCAAGATCTGAAGGTACTTCTCCTTGTCTTGACCGGAGAAGTCGGACTCAGACCAACCGTGAGTGAGCACAGTCGTCACGACCTTCTGGGCTGCTTGTCGCAGATACGCGATTGTGCACCATGCTGCCTCACCGAGCTGTCTTTGTATAGCCGCGCGTTGAACGAAGTCGCAGAACGGTGTCACTCTCTTCGCAATCGAGCTCCGGAAAGGCAAAAGAGTAGTCCTGTCAAGCACATTGCCGGACGAATCCTTCATTTCTTGGAGATCGCTGCGTACAGGCACCCAGTCGCAGAAGATCAACATCGTCATGTCGAAGCGCAAGTCTTTCATGTGGCCAAGTTTTTGAAACACTGATCGACAGACAAGTGGTAAGGACGGATTCAAGCCTTTCCATGCTATCATCCCAAGTATTTCGACGGGTAGATCTCCCAGCGTTGCCGAAGGTGCTTGGCGATCTTTGTGAATAGATGGTGCATTGCTAAGCCATCCAAATCGGAGCTTGACTTTGTTATTTGCTGATTTGCCGTAGATTGCTGGAGGAAGGACAGACTTAGAGCGCTGAGATGCTGCTTGTGATGAGTCTTTGAACTGGCGTTGCTTGCCAAATGTCAATTTCAGAGGCACGGCGCGCTTTATTGGTGCAGGTCTTATGTCGACGGGGTCAGCAAGTTGTTCGATTTGGTCCCTCGATGGAGGGCTGTTGTGGCGAGTTGAGGTTGGTACCGATGTTCGATTTCGAGGATCGACTTTGTTATACTTTAGTGTTACAAAGACTGAGCTCGAGCTTGTTGCATCTTCTGCTGGTGTGCCAGACGCAGCGACTGGGGCTCCATCCTTGTTATACTTGAGAATGACGCGCTTGCTCAGTTGTAGTGTGGCATCCTCATCGAAGACGTACTTTCGCTTTTCTCCTCGAGTCTCGGGTAAGTTGGCCATGTCCATGTTGAAGTTTATATTAAAGTCCATATTGAAGTTATTGCAAAGGCGACGTCCGAAGATGTTGGAAGTGCGATAGTGGTACGCAAATTAAGCGGACAGCGTTGCTTGTAGTTCAGACAGAGCAAGGTTAATGGAGAAAGAAGAAAGTCGATTATTGGAGAAATGTCGGTTGACAGTTGAGGTAGAAAGTGATACTCCTGACGTTAGTACAGGCCGTTTGCATTTAGAGTCGCGCCTGCCTCAGCCGGGCCAGACAGCAGTTTCAGTAGGTGCGTGACGATGAAAAAGTGCAAGTAAACAGGCTAGGCAGATCAGGGCAATACTGGTATGTGTGACAGAAATGCACTCTTCATAAGTCAGCAAAGCCACATCTAGACAACTCACAGCTTGTTCGGAAATAATGGTGCCTTCCTGCCGCCTCTGAACAGATCCAACATCTCCTTACCCATCCACTGCCCTCTCGTCTTCGCAATTCCGCCCTCGATATCAGCAGTTCGTCCTGCCTGCACCAGCAGTCCCTTACCATTGCCACCCATGCCCTGACTGAAGAGCCATACCACTGATGCAGCGATCTCACCGGGATCGTTGATAGGTACTCCTTGTCCTCTCATCCTCTTCGCCCAGTCGGGCAGTGACTCGCCTTTATCTCGCCCAGATATGATTTCTGTAAGCGTGATACCTGGCGCGACGACGCTGATCGCGATGTCAAGTGTTGCGCAGTCGTTCTTGAGGGCGCGCATGAGTCCAACAATTCCTGCCAAGGTCAGCTTCCCCTAATGTGATGTGTGTAATTCGTGCAATCCTACCATGCTTCGCAGCACTATAGAGTGGTGCACCCGCACTGGCCAGATATCCGGCCAAACTCGCAGTCATAACAATACTTCCACCCTTCTTGCCATCTTTCCGGTGCCTCATGTGGTACAAAGCCAACTTGACCGTATCGTTCGCGGCATTTAGATCAACGGTGTACACCCTCCTGTCCGGCTCCTTCAGCTTTCCTTGACCGTCCATCTCATCTTTGAAGAACTGGTCTCCATACTCAGCGATACCAGCATTCACGAAAACATTATCAATAGCTCCGAACTTGTCCGCAGCTTTCTGGAACGCATCTCTCTGGGCAGTCCATGAGGTGAGATCGCACTGCAGGAAGAGGAAGCGGTCGGAGCTCGTTAGCTCTTTCGGGGCAGAAGAGACGGGAGGGTTCCGATCAAGCGCGACGATCTTGTTGTTCGGACATATTTGGTGAAGGAGGATTGCAGTTTGCAGTCCTATGCCGCTGCTACCGCCAGTGATGACGGTGACGCTGTTGGTCGGTGACTTCAGGTCCTTGGGGTTTACGGTGAAAGCTTCAGTAGCCATGTTGTAATCGTTCCTCGAAAGATAGGTGCTGCAAGGGCAGCGATCTCTGAGCACGAGCCATAATGATTGTGTTACAGTATATGCAGCTTGTATCAGCCGCGGTTGAAGCTCTGGAGAAGTTGTGAAGGGTCCGAGGCTCCCCAAATTTAGTTTGCGGGGCACGCCATGCCTAATACAGTTCCGAGAGTAGGGGTTGTTGTTCCTCCTCGTTGTCAGTGGTCGAACATGTCAGCCTTGCAGCGTCCCTTGCTATCGATGCGGCGTCAATACGAATGTGACAGCGAGCTTGCGGCGCGTCGTGACGTTATGGCGCGCCATGAGTTGCTAAGACGTAGCAGGTCAACGGTGTCCTCTCCTGGTAGACGACGAGAACACCGTGCTATGGCTGACGACCACTATCGCTTGACATCGAACTCATGAGCTCAGCGTCTGTACTCAATTCCATACGACGAGCATGAATCTCGTACACGGGCGCCTTCTCGGAGGTCTTTGTCGACCTCAGTATAGTTCGGCATCAGCGCTGATCGCTGGACAATTCTTCAACTCTGGCTACGCGAAGAAGCTGAGCTCGCTAGCAGCGACTGTCTCATCATCCGTTGTTCAGCATGGGACGAGTTGCAGATATGAAGCGCACTCCGTCTCGCCGCTTTCAAAGCTGAAAGCCCCAGCGGAGTGAACGACATCCTTAGCCATCCCTCATCCACGCCGCTCCTTTCATAGAAGCACTGCAGCATCAGCGAAGCACCGCACACCCGTACCCGACGAATACGTCTCTCGGTGTACCGCTGTCCGAGCTAAGAAAGTCATCAACGTTTTCCAACCTCCAAGGTCTAAGAAATCCAATACGGTCGCTAATCCCTCTACACTGCTGAAATTCCAGCAAGGTCCCACAGAAGCCGAGAAGAAGAAGGTATCTGACCAAGAGTTCGAGAATGTAGCCATGATCACTGCTGCTGTTCTTGGAGGTATGGTCTTGCAGTATTATCTACTACATGGCGTTGTCGGTAGCCTCGGCTGCGAAGTGTGGCCTTGGCTGCATACAGTATCGGCTGTCCTTCATGACCTTGGAATCCTTGGATCCGCACTGGCGGTCATGTTGATTCTTGTGATTACATGTTGAGCTCAGCTGCGTGTTTTGAGGCGCTGCTTCAAGCCGTGGATCGAGCGGGTCTAAACACGAGCATTGGTACAGGCGCTGCTGCCACGAGTCTTCGCAGTCAGAGAGTACTGTCGATCGCCCTATCACAGCGCCAAAGATCTTGCAACGCGCGTGCGATAATGCATACGGGGCTATATCGTGGTTGATGGGCGAGCGTAGGCGGCCGGAACATGTCAGTCGAATTGCACAGGGGGTATTCGGCATGATGGGCTGACGGAGATGGGTACTTGTTAAGGATTGATTGAAGATGACCGCCAGAGAAAGCAACGAGTTTTCCTCGCCCGCCGTTACAATGATAAGATGGTCTCAGTGAGGAAAGGTTGATGGTTGTGCTCCCTACGTGCACGCGGCTTTAAGGTTGGACGGTCGATGTCGCTTTGCTTTACGGTCTTCCTTAGCCACGATGTGTTAGCCGCACGCGCTATGAACAAATTTGTACATCGTATCTGGACAGAGCTGGAAGCACGCGTAGGGGACGTTTGAATTTTGGCTGTCCGAGTTATGCTAGTCTTCTGAGTTGCGGGAGGATCATGAAGAAAGTCATGGAGCGGCACGGGACTACCGCGAGAAGCCCGTACGTCGTGGACTATGGCGCCCGAACGTCCTCAAGCTCATGCACAATCTGCACAGGCCTGCATAGCAAAAGTTACGAATACGCCGGAACCTACTTATTTTTGGGCGACAGCGAGGTCAAGGTGCCAATCATTACTTAATGCTTGCGGGGTATAGATCTCAAGCGAAGCAAGGTTGATTTCTAGAAGAAAGCCAATGCATGGCTTGCATGCGCATGAAAAGCTCCCAGCCAGTCGCTCTTGCTTGATGATCCGTTCTTCCCGTCCGAAGGACGATCGTGTAGATTAAGCTTTGAGCTCCTTCAAGCGAAAGTTCGTTGATCGAGTTGAACACCCCTTGCGCAAACCTAGACCGAGGTCGAGAGACATGTCCTTCTGCTATGGTTTGTGCTCATAATGATACTGTCGGGGAGGTACCGCAGAGCCTTGCGGCCTACTGATCTGGCCTACGAAGACACAACATGGTACCACCAGTACTAAGGAGCACTATGCGCGTTTCGCGGAGCCGTAGGAAAATCGAGCGCAATAACATTGTTGTTTCGGGTACATAAAACAGCTGACAGTGGTTGACCAATTGAGTTTGGGGACCTTCGCAAGTGAGAACGGCCTTGTAGGCGGTGCTTGGGTGGAAGGATTAACATAGCCACAATACCGAGATCAAAGGAAGGGCAGCTGATAATCCAACATTGCTGCATCACATCTACTACCGAAAGTTCCTTCGTACTCTACCCGAACATGCGCTGTTGTCCTACCTTCTCACGTACGTTCACATTGCAGCAGAAATGTAGAGGAACTTTGGCCAAGTGACGGTATATGGAGTATCTTCTTGGGCTACGGAAGCGGAGCGGGAAACGAATTATTGCCCTGGGCGCCATTAGCCTAATTGGAGCCAGGCAACGAGAATGCCTTCCACGATCGTTGAAAAGGCAAAGTCTGGTAATCAGGAGGCTTGTAAGGTGTGTGAGGCAGCTAGACAGAGCGGCACAGCAGCAAGATCATTCCAGAATGTCAGCATTGTATCACTGCCTCGTGCGCAGACCGGCAGGATGGAGGAGGTAGTCCTGTGAGGCAGAATCTTGATACAGAGGTAGTACCCCAAGACTTTGCAGCGGAAAGACGGCTCCTAGCGGCGAAGATCTCGAGAAATAACCTCAGGAAATTGCCTCCCCCATAAATCATGCTCGTTACTGCCTGCATGGCGGCACACCAAGAATAGGTCACTAAGCTCTTTTAGGGCTGAGGCAGTCACAAGGTGCGGCACCTTCTCCACCTGAAACTGTATCTATGACGGGGATCTGGCATTGTTCGTCTGCGACGGCATCGCCTCCCATCAGATACCACAGCGCTACTACTTTGATCACTCTACATAAGCAGCCGTGCATCGCTTGGACGCAGAACTAATTCTTTTGGTTACTCACACATACACCAGTCAAGCTGTCTTCCTCAATCAAACAACTTTTACCGTCCAGTTCGCTGTCAACAATGGACTCAACTCGCCAGCACAACATGCATGATTCCGATGACCAAGTCAAGACCAACGGTGGCACGTCGCCCAACAATGGTGTCGGGTTTCGTCCACAGAATGGCGGCGTGATCAAGGTCCAGCCTCCACGAAGGGAAGACCTTCAGCCGTCGTATGCGCAGACACTGCAAGGCGATGAAGAGGCAACCCATGGCTGGTACGGTGGAATGAGTAAGTCTTGCTGTGCCACGCGTCGAAAACCATATGCTAACCCCGTGCAGTCAACACGATCGGCTCATGTGTTGGTTTCCTGGGATCCATTCCATGCTGCATCATCTGCCCCAACCCCTACAAGCCAGTCAACCAGGGCAACGTCGGTTTGGTCACCAAGTTTGGTCGCTTCACTCGAGCAACTGACCCAGGTCTGGTATACGTCAACCCCCTATCCGAGCGTCTCGTTCAGGTCGATGTCAAGATCCAGATTGTCGAAGTCCCAAGACAGGTGTGCATGACAAAAGACAACGTTACCCTCAACCTGACCTCTGTCATCTACTACCATATCATTTCTCCTCACAAGGCCGCATTCGGCATCTCAAACGTTCGGCAGGCTCTTGTAGAGCGTACACAGACCACGCTGAGACATGTTGTTGGTGCTCGTGTGCTGCAAGATGTTATTGAGCGGAGAGAAGAGATCGCCCAATCTATCGGAGAGATCATTGAGGATGTTGCAGGTGGTTGGGGTGTCCAGGTTGAGTCTATGCTCATCAAAGACATCATCTTCAGCAACGATCTCCAAGATTCTCTCTCTATGGCTGCTCAGTCTAAGAGAATTGGTGAATCCAAGGTCATTGCAGCTCGTGCTGAAGTCGAATCTGCCAAGTTGATGAGACAAGCTGCCGATATCTTGAGTTCTGCCCCAGCCATGCAAATCAGGTACCTCGAAGCCATGCAGGCTATGGCAAAGACGGCCAACAGCAAGGTTATCTTTCTGCCAGCAGTCAACCAGAGCGTGCCCATGAACGCTCAAAGCCTGGCAGATGCAGACACTGCCGGATCGTCAAGAGGCAAGGGCCAGGCCTTTGACATGGACACTGACGATGGCTTCCAGCAGGCCATGAACGCTCGCGTTATCGAGAACATTTGAGTGTGAAATGTACAGTGCTCAATTACGACCCAAGGATACCCACTGTTATGGCTATGTAATGGCGTTTGGAGGATTTTGCTTTACCAAGATACCCACGGTGTATCCATCGTTCGCTGAAAAACTTGTTTACTTTTGTATGATCCTTGTGAAGGTGGCAGCAGACACTGTTACGATTAGCTAATGAAGTACCTTCATGCATAGTCCATTCACTTTTATTGTTCTGAGGCCGGTTCACCGTGGAGCTCTACTAACATGGAAGGTGAGCCAGAGGTCGAGACGCTGCTTCCTCCAGGCACATACGTTGCAACCTCTAGATCTGGAAGGTGCACTCCAAAAATTGGCCCCGAGAAAGTGACAACATCCAACAATCAGTTTGATGCACTGCTTGCCACATCGGTCGTCACGAGCGAACCAGTGCACCAGACAGACAGTGATACTTACAGCCACCATGCAAGCATCACAGGCAAACACATTTGGTTACTCGTCGACTGGTTCATCGACTCGTTCATCGACTCTTCTTTCGCAACTTCAAGACTTTCCTACCTGAGGTACTAACAAGTCTTCTCAAGTTGAATTGTGCTTCAACCCTCATCATCTGCATTCTAGGATCTCATGGCCTCTCTCTCAAATTCGACCGATGGACGCAACGCCAAGAAACGAGCATACGCCTTAGTGGCAGAAGACAGCAGAGCAGAAGATCATGCAGCCTTCTCAAAGGTGCGAAAAATAGAAGAGCTACAGCAGCTCCCTCGATCAGGTAAATCAGGTTCCCACTTGTACTGCATGCCACGGTAGCTAATCAATGCAGATGTGATCCTTAACCATCTCGGTCAAGCCGGACGCTCAATCAATACTGAATTAATGTTTAAGAGTCGGAGACTAGACACTACGAGCACCCTCTTGTCGACTCCATCCACATCGCACTACCCACACCACCCAGTCCCAACAGAAAGGCACCCAGTTCCGAGCCCGCAGATGCTGGGTAGCAACACCTCCGCCCGATATACCACTTCTCCTTTCGACGGGCTTGCACGGACAATGGTGGCCGGCCTGACCAACAACGATGCGTCGACACCTCGCAGCCTTCTTGCACCCTTACAAGGTGGACATAATGGTACTACGATTGCAAAACCCTCGAATTCTCGACCACGAGCGACCCTCAGTGATCTCCCTGCTGAAATGCTGGAAGTCATAGCCTGGTTGTCGCTGAATCCGTGGCTGCCTCTTGTGAACAAGGTCATTTTCAGCAAGCTCGGGCACCTCAAGCAAATGCGCTTTGACATGATGGTGGTATTGCTGTGCGAGTGGCAGCCAGCAGCGAGTCTAGAGATAGATATTGGACCGAAGCCTGCTTCAGCAAGTGATAACTTACCAGACTTAGGTACCATAGGCCAAAGCCTTTTCGCGCCAAGCCAGCCTGCTCCCTCTGCACGGGTCGCTGGTCAGCAGGCAACGCCTTCGCTCTTCGGTAACCAGAGTGCTACTCCAGCATATCCACCTGGACTTCCACCACAACCTGTACTCTCGTTCATCCAGAGATACGGCGTCATCGGCGATCTCTCTCTGCTGAGACTCCGCACTCCGGTCGCTCGCACCGTCACCCCCTTCCTAACAACATCAGAGCTCGAACACCTACGAGCACAATATAGCGAACAGATATGGTGCACAACCACTCAGCTCCGCGCAGCCGCCGACCAAATCCGTCAAACCTGGCTCGACTACTATTGGTCCTCAGACGACTTCGAAGGCCAACACCTCACAAACTTCAAGCTCCTCCGCGACAACAATCTCCCCCCACAATTTGGCACCTCATTCCCTACAATCCATACCAAAGACGGCACCCACTACCTCTACATCTCAGGCCGCTACAACATAGGCGTTACATGCCGCGCCGCAGGCGCTGGCCCCCATTGCTCAAACCTGAAATTTTGCAACCAAGATATCTTCTACCGCGTCTCGCTAACTCCCACACTCCCCTTGTTGCCGCGCCGCGTCCTCCTCGCACCGAACGACGATAGGAAAGAAGCTGCAATCAACTTCTACAACACCGACCGCCCGAGCTTCTCACGAAGTTTCTCCATTGACCCCTTATGGCAGAAGACTCTACGATACAGCCCCGGCACCGACACCGCCATCATGTCCGCCATCAACGATAACGCAACGAATATCCTACAACTCCTCCTGCAACCTGTGTGCGCTCTATTCGGCCGTTTCAGCTCAGATCCATACGTCGTCTCACCGCAGGAACTCATCACATATATTGCCAACAGCGGGCACTGGTCCATCGCACGCGCGATGGTCTACGGCCTCGTTGACGCGGATCTGGGCTCCAGGATTAAAGGAGCCGCAGCCATGGATGAAATGTTCAAGGCGTTGTTGCTGATGATGGCGGGTGAGGCTGCTGAGCGGGGCGACAGGAGGGCGGCGAGGATGTTGGGGTGGTGGGTTGGGGAGGAGGGCGGTTTGGAGCAGCGGGCGCTTGGGCAGACGTCTAGGCCTTCGATTCGGCGTTACCGAACGCCGTATGAGATTAGAGTGGAGGAGCAGCAGGAGGCGCGCGATTGGCACGATAGGAGGGCTTATGCGCTGTCTGAGGCGAATACGAAGGTCTGTTGGAAGTTGTATCAGATTGAGATGATGACGGCGAGGATGGGACGGATGAGCTCTGTGCTTGAACCTGAGCGGTATGTCAGGCAACCGGCTATGCGGCGGCGGTATGGTGTTTCACACGGACATGGTGATGCCGCATTCGGTGGTAAAAGATGGCAATACCAGGAGGCGCGAATCTATGGTTTGACGATGGCTGTTAGGTAGTAGTGTGAGTTCAAAGCGAGATACGGTCAAGCGCATTTCTGCTGCGTACGGTCTACATCCAATACATACACTCTTGTAGCATCAACTATATTCTTCTTGACGATACGGTTTGCGACTGTGCACATAGATAGCCTGATAGGTAGGTATATATCACATTACATTAATATACACCCTAACCATCTGTCCTGCCTGGGTTCGCACAGGTGATGCCATGATGGCGCAAGCGGTCCTCAACCTGGCTCATAACCAATGTTATCTGTATCTATCTGTATTCATCCATCCGTGCGTCCTCATCCCAACAAACGAGATACTAGTAATGTCCTATCAACGTTTCCCCCACAAAGCCTCCAATACCGCCACGCCCTCACTGTCCTCCTGCTCGAGAATAGAATGTAAACTCAACGAGCTCAGGAGCCCTCCTTGGCGCTTCATATGGTGGTAATGAAAACCATGATCGTCATGACGGAGATCCCGATCCTGGCAAACAGAACCATCTTCATCGTCATCGCTTCCAATGGATACGCAGTCCTCCCCACAGTCACCCTATGACTTCTTCCCACCCCTCCGCCTTTGCTGATGCATCTTCCACTCTGCCCGTGCAACTCTCATAAACAGGTCTTCATCGCGTATCGGAACCCAACTAGTGAGCACTTTCATCGCGTTCTCAAAGTCGCTCTCAAGTAATATCCCCCTCATCCCATCGATTAGAGCCGCTGATGCAGCATGTAGCACATCGAGTGTCGTTCCGAAGTTCGCGGGTTCGGAGTTTTCTCCGTCTTCGTTTTCGGTTCCGTTAGTGTTGTTTGCGTTGCCATTGCCATTAATTTCCCCACCACCCTGTCCCGGCACCTGCACATCATAACCATCCTCATCATCATCCCCCAACAACATAAAAACATCCCAAACCCTCAACTGACTCGGAAACGGAATACTATAATTAAACAACGTCAAATACCACCTCGTCCCATACGCCGTCGGCCCAATCATCAGCTCATCCAGTTTCCGCCGCAGTTCACCCTGTCCAAGCCATTTATTCTCAAAGTCATCTAACGCCTCCATCAGCCCACCAAATCCATGTTTATAGAGTTTTTCTAAGCCACGGAGCTCCCATAGGCGAACGAGCATGATGAATGCTTTTTCCTCCTCGTAGTAGGCGAGGAGGGTGGCGGCGAGGGCAGCCATGCCTTGGACGTAGCCCGTGTGGACGAAGTGCATGCTCATTGCGTGGAGGACGCGGAACAACAACCGTTGGCCGCCGCGGTAACGGCGACGGAACATGATGTGGGAGGATATTGTGCGTGGAACATCGATGTCGATTTGGACGTCGTCGGGGGAGTTGCGTTCTTGGTACTCGTGGAACATGCTCCTCAAAACCTCGTCGCTGAGACATGGCATATTGGGATGCCGCCTGTTGTAGCGCTGGACACTGGAGCTGAGGAAGGAGTGCCATGCTGTTGCGCGCCAGGCGTCTGGGATGCCTTTCCAGGTTCGTTCTATTAGTTTTGGGGAGGCGGTGTCGAAGGTGTATGTTGTGCCGCCGCCTACTGGGCCGGATTTGTGGGCTGGTGTGGTTGGTTTTGCCATGCTTTGCCATTTGTCTTGGCGTTCTATTTCTTTTCGGCGGGATTGGGGGGTTGAGGAGGGGGTGTACGTGCCTGCTGTTGTGGATGTTCCTTCGTCTGTTAGGGTCCGTGTTAGGGTGTTCGTGGTTGATGATCGGGGGAGGGTGAGCATGTCGCCTGCTTCGTCAAGGACTCTGCGGTCTTTGTTGTGAGGGAAGCGATTCGAGATAGCTCTCGAGGCTGATTGATGGCGGTGAAGGTTGGCGGACTTTGTGGAGTGGAAGGACTGGTTCGAGGGAGTTCGGCGCAGATCGCTTTTGTATTCAGATTTGGTACTCCGTGCATTACTCGGGGTACGTCGGACGGTGAGTTTCCTTCTAGGAGTTTCAGCTGCTAGTTGAAGAGAAGTTGAGACTCTTTGAAGGCCCGGACCTGAGCCTGTCGGCGTCCTTTTTACATTGCTCTTTGGACTACCATCATCGACTGCAACTGTGGGGGACTTTGGTATTATGAAGCCGTATCTGTCTACTTCGGCATTGTCCAGATCGTGCCAGTCCTCAGTACCCCCTGCCAGCTCGTGCTCTTCTCTCGGTATGGTAGGACTTGGAGGCAGTTTCGAGACATCTGTCATGGAAGTGGCATTGGACGAAGTGACCATACTGTCCCTGTTATCCTGTACTGCATCCTGCCAGCGCAAATTCATCCTTTTCGCATTGGCCATCTGAGCGTCTAGATTCGGCGCTGAATCTGTGCCTAAGGAGTAAAATGCCCTCACTTTCTCGGACAGCTGTTCTTCATCCGTGGACATAATCCTCACAGGTGGTCTTTCTGCCAAAGCAGTAACCGCACGCTTCCTAGTCGTGGGCATGCCCTTCTCTTCTTTGGGTGTAGGCTCTTTAATCACAGGCATTGTCTTTGCCGAGATGATGTGGTGGCCACCATTGACCTTCTTCCCGTCTAACAGCATACTGCCTCGTTGTGAGAAGCCGATGTTGTTTGTACCTAGCTCTTCACCGAAGCCGCCCGATGGCATATTGAGTGACAGTCCTTGGAAGGGGTGATTTGTGCTCGGGGGTGACTGTTCAGCCGAGCGAGTGACGCTTGAGAAAGGTAACCATTTCTTTGTAGCGGACTTGGGTGTTGGACTTGCAGTTGAGGGAGTCTCGAGCTCGATATGTGGGATGGACGAGGAGTTGAGGTTCGTGGAGACGTGAGCGTCCGAGGCGTCTGCACCCCATGCTCGTGAATCAACGTGTCCATCGTGATTCGGTCCTCCGACACCATTGCCCATGTATTGGTTGGACGTGCTGATTCCTTCTTTGGTCGCGAGATCATGGAAGGTCGAGGATCCCTGCAGATTCGAAGGATTCAGATCATGGATGTTGCTCGTATTCGATTCATCATGCGGGGCTGACACAATCGCGTTCACGTTCGATGTCTTGTCAGCGGTCAATGTCTCGGGTGTCGCTGCCATTCTGACAGTCTAGAGGTCCACGTCGTATTCGGGATTGTGACAGCACGGGCATTTCGCGCTTCAAACTCTGGTTGACGGTACGGCGCATTCGGGATGAGTCGATGGTGATAGACAAACGACAAGGTGGGAGTGCGTCTACAAAGAACCTGATTACCCCGGAACCCTGCCTCATGAAATTACGTTGGAACAAGGAGGCTCTTTCCATGCTTCCATCCTGCGGGTGTTTATCCATGTCCAAAGCCATGCGATGCAATAAGGTTATGGAGTCAAATCTACCGCGGCTGGACGCGACCATGATCATCATAATGCTTAACCGACTCGGACTCCGCTTATAGCAAAGCCTCCATAAAGGGGTGCAACTCCCAACTTGAAGCCTGAACCCTTTCCCTTTCCTTTTCCGCTATGATACATGCACAACCCTTACCGATGCCTCCTCATGTATCATGCATGCTCAGCCCGCTCTTGCTAAATGATACATTTTTTCGTGTTGTCGATTATCGCATCTCTGTACAAGAAAGACCAGAACTCCCGTCATCTTACTTCTCCGTGTGTCTGTCGGCAGCGCCAGTGGTCAACCTCCCAGCTTCAGGCAAGCAAGTGTCTGACCCAGGGCACCACCATGCTGGCGACCGCTATCTTGCCCAAGATTTCGTGACACTTCATTCCTCTCCAGGCTCGGGTGTCCCTATTTTCTGTCAGCACTGTCAAGCTCATTGCGGATCAGAAGCAGCAACTCACGATGGCAGAAGCTTTAGAGGGCTCTTCACAGTATCAAACATGTCGTAAAGAAATCCTCCGAAACCGACTGTCCAGCACAGCATGTAGAAGCCACAAGCCAGCTTAGCTCATACATTCTCTCGTGCAATGAAGTTTGCATGGTCTGCCGCTTGGTGGAATAGATAGATTTGGAAGACAGTATGAAAGAGACTGATGGGAATCGACACTTCTAGACTCCAGGGTGAAGCTTTTTGTCCTGTGACTTCATCGACGGGGAGATCATGCGACCCTTTGTCTTCGGTGTCTGGTGCTGGAATCCCTTGCTCTTTCAGTGTTGCTTTGACAGACTCTTCTAATTGAGCGTAGGTCAAGTGGCATATTATGGCGGCCAGAATGATGCAGAAGGGGTAGTAGAAGGCGAGCCAGATAACGTCGAGCTCCGTTACGCCTTCGTGTTGATGCATCTTGATAGATGTTCTGTTTGTTGGTTGGGAAGCTGTTGATGAAGAACCAATGTGTCCAAAACGGGTAGTGGAAGAACTATATGCAGAAACCAAGATGTGAGAACTGGTTGGTGAAAGTTTGCGGTGTTAAACTTGGACGACATAAGTATTGACCACGGACGAGATATCAGGCAGGTGCTGAAGGTCTCAGGAAAGGCAAGAGCGCTTGTGCTGCATGACCATTGTTGCCGAGGAAAGATCGATCCAGCTTCAGGCACGAGGTTCTCTTTCTGTCGGAAGCTAGACATGAGCATGAGAATGACCGAGAATCGAGATCTGGGAAGAGCTACTCACCATGCAGTGCAGAAGTCCGGTTCATATCTGTCTCAGAGGTATGGTGCGTTACCATGCAAGCAAGACTCGGTGAAGTGTTGGTTTTCGCTGAACGCGCAGCGACATGCTCCGGCGAACATGTTCTCAATGTTTCACTGTGCTGTTCTCAACATCATCTCTGGCCTGCATTCATCATAAGCTGGCTCTTGGTTCAAATCAGCTTCTGTCTGAGCTGTGAATGGACTCATTATAAAAAGTTTGGATTTCTCAGAAACCAAGACTAAAAAGTGTCGATAAATCGCCTCAAACGCTATTGAATTTGTGCTATCGATCATTGCATAGGCAATTGTGGATGTTGACCGAGCCAGTCAGCTCGACAATCTCTAATGTTTAAAACCAGCGCTCATACCGAACCGCCCTCGCAGAACGCATCACCAGCACGCAAAGCCCATCAAATGCTGCAACTAAACCAAAACTTTTCTCCTTGTCGCACCATATCTGTCTGCACCTGTGCGTCAACTCCAACCTCCTTCATCTCCTCACTCACTCGCTACCACTCCCATCATAGTACTCACTCCCACTCTCCCCATCACCTCGACCCCTCTCCCTCTCCCTCATTCTCTCCCTCTTAACCCTCTTCCTCATCCTCTCCTCATCCTCACCTTCCTCACCACCAACCTCCTCACCAACCTCACCCACAAGCGTACTCGCACCCCTCCCATCCTCACCCGATCCAACACCAGGCACCCCACCAGCCAAAAACTCCCCACTAACACCATATCCCGGCACCTCTTTACTTCCATGGCTATGCCCACGTCCAACACCCGCACCTCCAGAAGAACCCCCCTTCGTCGGCCGATTATACTCCCCCCTCTCCCTCTTCGCCCTCTGCGTCTTCGCCCCCTTAAGCGCATAATCCCACAGCGCTCTCACCCGTCCAAGCACAGAGTCATACCTCACCTTCCGCCCAAACGCAACCTGCACCTCCGCATCCATAATCGTACTCCCAAACGCAGTCTGCGCCATATACCGCGCAAACATGCTCAGATACCCACCCGGCAGCTGAGATGTCTGCCGCGGATGCGTGAATAGTTCGTGTTCATCTGCGCCTCTCGTCGGCGGTGTATGATGCAAGAAGGTAAACAGATCAGGGCTGGAGGGGAAGATGGAGGTGTGGATTAGGGTCCAGGGGGCGGGGTATTTGAGGGTGTTTTGAGGCTGAGCTTGGGAGGCGAGGTGGCGGTCGAGGTCGGCGGGTGTGATGTTGTCTGGGTCGATGCGGAATGGGCCTGGAGCTGGAGCTGTGGTTTCTGGTGGGGAGATACTGATAGGGGGTGGCATGCGGTATTGGATTGTTAGGTCGTATTGGCCGGAGGAGGGACGGGATTGGTCTGTTGTGTTGAGGTTTGGGGCGCGGGTTGGACGTTCGATGCCGATCTGGGATGTTAGCGATTGCACGAGAACGAAGAATGATGGACGGTGATGTATAGGGATGGCAGGCGGGTACGCGCATGACTGAAGGACGTGACTAGATGTGCTTACTGTGATTACATCCTCCTCCCTCTCCACACTCCACGAATGTAAATTGCCCTCTCTCGCCTTGAACAGGAAAAAGAAGTGATTGACTTTCTTCGTATCCAGAAATGCGCTGATAACGCTTTTCGTCTTTAGGTCGTACTTTGCGAGGATCGACATGACGGTGTCCTGGATATTGAGGTGGTCGTGTTGTTCGATGGGGAGGCTGAGCAATGTTGGGTGCCAGAGCTGGACTAGATGTGGGTGACCGTGTGGGGCGTCTGGGGGAAGAATGTCGGGCATGAGGTTGCTTGGTTGAAGGAGTTTTTGGATTTGTGTTGTGGTGGTGTGGGTGTCTGTGGGCTGGTTCGCCAACTCGTGAGGTGTGTGAGCCGCCGACTGAGTTGGCGGTGTCGGTATACGTGGAGTTTTATTGCTGGTGGTCTGAACAGGAGGATTTGGGTGGACATCTCTGGGTCGTCGTATATCTGCTTCGGGTTGGTGCTGTGGCTGCGATGTTTCTTCAGGTTCAGTTTTGATACGAGGCGTTTCCGGACTTGCACGGGTTTCTCTCGCGGCGTACCTGTTCATCGACGTTGCTCGAGCTGCACGAGGCTGAGTTGGCGTTCTTGCATTAGCATTATTGCTGACCACCGGTGTGCTGGTTGATGGAGGAGGAGGTGGTCTTGGTAAGGAAGGTGCTGATGCCGCATGAAAAGCATGAGCTTGCGCGATCAAGCATAGTTGAGGAGAGATGAAAGATGCCGGATGTTGAGCGACGAAGTTCTTCAGCTGTGCCCACTTCTTAACGTTGGTTGGCATAGCTGTACTTTCGCGACGGTAGATATCGATTGCTTGCTGTAGAATGCCCTGTGGTACATCAATCTGATCCATGATCTGTATTTGCGCAGTAGTTAATGGTCGTGGTAGATTAGATGTCGGACCTTGTGTTGGTGCTTGAATGGCCGGCGGTGGGACGCTGCCTCCTTCGCTTGGAGTTTCTTCTGTCAAGTCTACGAAGTCTGACGATACAGGCTGAGCTGATCTCCTGGTATTCAGTCCAGCACGAGCACGCCGATGCGCTGATACTTCAGGTGTCTCGCTTGACATCTCTCTTGCTGGGGTTGCTGACTGCTCTGCGATATTCCGCTTGTCTTTCTTCGATTTCTTCTTTGCCTTCTCCTTGTCGGCCAACATGCTCTCCCAGACATCGTTATCTATAGGCTCACTTTTGAAGACGCGAGGACCTTCTGGTGGTTTGAAGTTGTTCAAGATGTCACTCATGTCAGGTACTGTAGGTCTGCCGCGGCCGGAGTTGCCTTCGCGAGTGGCATCATCCATCACATTGCCTTGGCTTGCCTTATGCGACTTCTTCTGCGTGGTTTGAGGGCTCATGTTATCACCGTCCTGTTCGTCTCCATCTTCTGGTGGTAGCCCTTGGAGTGCTCGGATCCGTCTTCGATGGTCGGGGTCAGAAGGCGTAGCGGTGCGAAGTTGTTGACCGAGAGGTGCTTCTGATTTAATTCTCTTGCGCAGGTGCGCATTGCCGCCCTCGTTGTCTCGTCGCTTACTAGTGTCGTAGTAGGCACTGTAGCCTTTGCCAGGGTGTCCCATGCCTAAAACGCATGCAACGGTTGATAAGGTCGAAGGTCGATCGCAAGCCTAGTGGGCGGACAAATTGGTGGTTGGCTATAGGGCGAACGTGGTGAATGAGGAATGTCGAGGATGAAGTTTCTGGAGAAGCAAGCCGACGTCAGGATCTTGTGCCTGCTGCCAAGCGAGCAATGCCGGCAATGTGTCCATTCGCTGCCAATTTCTCTTTTTCAACACATATCTGTAAGACGGAGCTGACCCAAAGCTTATAGACTCTTGAGTAGGTCGACACTGTGATGGTGTCGTGTTGTTCCTGTCGCGTTCTCTATCGTTGATGCCGGGAAGAGGGCGAAGATTGTGCTTGATGAGCACCATACCTATGTTCAATGATGTGATCTAGCAAAGAAGTAAGCTGTTGAGATCAGTAGATGACAGAGGATATATGTTGTTGGGGTTTGGCGCTTCAGCGAAGCCATTCTGCTAGTAAGAGTCGTGTGAAAGCATAGTGGACGCAGGTTGAAATCGCAAAAAGACTGAATGAGAAGTTGTCCAGAAGATCAGGACACCGAACTGTTATTGAACACAAAGTATGTCTCATAGGAGCATCACATGGTGAAGAGCGGCATACCTCGTGACCAGGGCAAGTTCAGTATCGGTGGCCGTCAGCATGAAGTAAGAGCCACCACCAGTAGAAAGTTTTGATTCTACAGAACTCAGGCGCCAACCGCTCTGCCACCATCAATCTCCAAATTGATGCCCGTGACGAACTTGCCTTCGTCGCTTCCTAGGTACAAGCATATATTGGCGATGTCCATGGGATCTGTGAGACGTCCGAGCGGCACATTGCCCAAGAATTTCTGTACAGTCAGCATAATCAACTTCATGAGGATGAACAACTCACCTGGATGTTTTCTTCTGTTGGTGGAACTCCGACAAAGTTCTCGAACAGAGGTGTGGCAGAAAGCAGAGGGCACACAGCATTGACTCGGATGTTTTCTTTTCCATATTCCGCTGCCAGACCTTTCGAGGCCTAGAAATCGTTAGCAGGAGAACGAGAGAAACGTGCAGGAGAACGTACATTCGCAACGGCACCCTTGCTTGCATTATACCAGACAAGTCCAGGCCTCGGTCTCATAGCGCCAATACTTGCAATGTTGATTATGCTGCCTCCACCTCTTTCTTTCATAGCAGGGATGATTGCCGGTATGCTGAAATAGATGCTCTTGACATTGACGGCCATAACCTTGTCGAACTCATCCTCGGTGACATCCAAGGTTGGCTTGTTCTTGTAGGATGTTCCAGCATTATTGATCAGAATGTCGACCCCACCAAATTTGTCCTTTGCAAGCTGGACCATTTTCTGCCAGTCACTCTCGGAGGTCACATTGGCGGTAATGGTCTGGACGTGAGTATCTGGGGAGTCTCCGAAGCTCTTTGTTAGGCCATCGCCGTTCATATCAGCAGCGACCACTTTTGCACCCTCTGTGATAAATCGCTGGGTAATGGCACGGCCGAAACCTGAAGCAGCACCTGAGAGCAGGTCAGCGCGTGGGATATGAGCATTCACTGACAGAGAGCTCACCGGTTACTAGGGCAACCTTGCCAGACAGTCGGCCGGAGCCTGTTTGGACTTCGTGAAGAGACATGGTGCCTTGTCAGGAATATCTGTGCTTGTTTAGTGTTCGAAGGAGTTAGCAGGCTGAAGGTAATGCTTGAGAAGTGCTCGTATTAATTGCGAAGCAGAAGCAAGACTCTGAAGCACCCCGCAACGCGTCTTTCCCTGAGTGATGTAGCATGACGATTGCTGGATCCAAGGAAGAAGCGTGGAGGACCTTGAGCTTTCCGTACGAACGGCTGCGGAGAAGTTCCTCCCAGTGCTGCGGAGGAATCTCGGGGTCACGTGCCTGCAAGAAGTGATGCGCCATCGTGAAATCCTTTCGAGACACTGCAAAGGAACTTGCTGCCCACGTCGATGCTGTGCTCTCGGATGCTCAGAGATAACCTTTCTCGAAGGCCTTTGTATGATCTGCACTGTCGCGCCAGTCTTTCTGAAAGGCTAGCGGCCAATGATGTGCTTCATATCATGGGTCATCGGTGCCTCATCCTTGCGGTTCGACTGTTCTCGAGGCCGTTTTGAAGAAGCTCGTAATGCTCTGTGATAGATCAACCTCGCCACAGGATTCCGTGACTGTAGTTGTATGGGAACATGCAGAAGATTCTCGACGCAGATTGAACATGTCGGAAATTGTACCGCTGGTGCAAGCTCTTTTCATACAGGGTATCATGTACATTATGTCCAAGCGGTTGAGCTTGTTGATCACTTCTTCTTCCTCCCTTTCTTGCTTGCTGGAGTATTGTCAGTACACAGCGCATCATTATAGGATGGATATTCGTACTGTTCGCTTCCCTCTTCTTCTTGGGAGCACCCTTTCCTCTCAACTTGGCAATCTGCAAGCCTTCTAATCTGTCCTCTTCCTCCTCGTTCCATGTCTCCATATCATAGCGCTTGAACTCCTTCTGGATATCTGCTATCGTGACAGAGTTTCGAGGATAATATGCGGCCAAAGCTGGACCTTTTAATCTTTCGCGGAGAACACTGTTGCCCATACGTATCCGATTTGGGTTGAATGTTGTACCGAAGATATTGCATTGTGTCTGTCGTGGCTTGTCAGATATGCTCAGAGGGCATTATAGTAAAGAACTCGAGCGTCGCATCATGCAGACCGTCATGGGCACCGGAAGTGAACTTACTCTTGCCAGGTCGAGCAGCCTGGCTTTTGATACAGAGGCCGCCATGTTGCCGACTGTTGGCGATATTCTCAGTGATGTCTTAGGAAGCGGTCGACGGTGATAGCGACATCGAGACGAATTGCGGGCGTCAAAAGTTGCCCGACTGGGGCGGCTCGCTTATAGCTGCCTTCCATGAATCCACGTCGTTCGGAGCGCAAAACCCATCCCGAATCTGTTCGTCCCAAGCTTGTTCACATCCCTTCACACGAGTACACATATTGTAACTTTACTGTGTATTCATCTCCAAGTATTGCCATAGTCACTTCGCTTGCATCTCCAGTCAAACATCAGATTGACCCCATCTGATACGTGGCCGTGAATATTATTCAATATGCCATCACAGAAGCGCAAAGCCGAGCATCGAAGCTCATCTGATCAACCATTCAAGAAATATCGCTCTGAGAATGGCACTCCGTCGACCGGAGCACATTCGCAGGGCAAGCCACCACTACCGCCTATCTCACCCCAATACGAAAAAGCAGTCTTCACCCATTCCAGTCTCGCAGTTCAAGACCCGGACAATAAAGAACACGTCAACTACGAACGACTAGAGTTTCTTGGAGATGCACATCTCGAACTCATGGCCAGCGAGGTCATCTTCAACAGATATACTTCCTCCACTCCAGGCAAGATGTCCGCAGTCAGAGAGGAGTTAGTCAAGAATGATACCATTTGCAAATTTGCTCGCCAGTATGGTCTCGACAAACGTCTCAAAATCGCAATAGGGAACGTCCAACCAAGAGACTGGGTCAAGATTCATGGCGATCTGTTCGAGGCATACATTTGCGCTATCGTGCTTTCCGACGAGAACCCTCACAAAGGCTACGACACAGCTAAGAAGTGGGTGACTGCATTGTGGGAGCCAATCCTCGATAAGCTGGGTATGACTATGGTCACCAACGTCAAGAGCAAGGAAGAACTAGGAAAGATCCTGCTTGTTCCAGGTATCAAGCTCAGCTACATCGATGAAAAGGACCCCCTTCCTCTTAGAGAGAAAGGCTTGACAAAATACTTTATTGGAGTGTATCTGACGGGCTGGGGCCACGAAAATCAGCGTCTAGGAAGTGGTGAAGCAGAGAGCAAGAACGCGGCAGGACAGGAAGCAGCTAGGAAGGCTTTGAAGAATCCGCTTCTTGAGGGTATCAAAGCCAAGAGAGCCGCCTATCTAGAGCAGAGGGAGAAAGAGAAGGCAGTGAAGGCCAAGGAGGAAAGCGAAGCTGCGAATGTGGGGGGAAATTCCCAAGATTTAAGTGTCAAGTCGTAGCGTGAGGACCGAAAAACGCAGCTCCGCGGGCATCAGCTGTAACAGCCACATGGCGATGGTGGAAAGCTACTGCCCGACGGAAAGGTCAGTCCAAGACGACGAGCAGTAAGACAGTGGCAGTGGCACGAGTATGCCTCAACATTAAGCTACCATAACAGTAAGTTGCGAAGTTTTCCCTCCAGTCAGCTCTGTACATATTCTCTAGCTCACCTATTGTGAGCTGTTCCACATCGAGAAACTCAGCATCCCCGGATGCCATAGTCCACAGGACACCTTGATACCTCTTTCGCAAATTGAGCCAGCATGGCAGTCCTCGTCTCTCAACCTGTGACATGGAATCGCATCCGTGGCCACGAATCTCGGTATGGCACACACACAGGAGTAGGATGTCATGCATAATCTAGACTCTAGCATTTGCTAAGCAGAGTCCAAGCTTGTCCATGCAACAACTCATCCTCCAGAATCAGAGGCTATTCACCGCCGCTATCATCGAGGATTCCGACTTCCCAAACCTACAACGATTTCACTATGAGGGTGGTGGTAACAGTCAAGACTATGCCACCGCATACGGCGTTGTCAATGCACTTCGAAGAACCACTGGAAGTCTTCGACATCTATACATCAACGCCATAACCAGGGTAGTATCAGAAGATGGCACAGAGATATCGAGCTTACGAATGTTCACACATCTACAAACACTAACGATCAGGCGTTATGATCTGATCCTCACACCTGAAGAAGAAGAAGAAGCTTCAGATGATGATGGACCGGATCCGGACGCCATAGGCAGCAAGGCTCCTCCGTTCGTGTACAAGCTGCCAGATTCGCTCCTTGAATTGCGGATCGGCGAAGCCGATGCTACCACTAGGCAAGAGTTGCAAGATTTTGCCGTTTCGAACGATAGATTGCCCAATCTCAGGTCGATCATACTGATTCGTACTCTTACATGGGAGCAGCAGCAAGCATACTCACTCGAGACTCTCCGACCGACGTTCTACAGAGCAGGCAGATAATTTTCGATCTTTCAGGGCTACCACTGGTAGATGCGTCGTCTGCAGTGGCAATGGGATTCGTTCCGCATACCATAACTATTCGGTTGGTCGACTAGTGGCTCAAAAGGGAGGCACACATACATTGCAGGGCTAGGAACAGATGTACCGAGCTGGCACTTGTGTTCCATCGGTGTGGTGAACCTTCGCCAGGTCTCGCATGCCGAGTGGAGGCTTCCCAGTATTCTTTAAAGCATCACAATCTAAATTGTGGCATGGACAAAGCGATTCGGCCACATTCGATGGCACCATCCTCACGCAGTATCTTCTGTACAACGTGCATAGTTAGGTAGACTCACAAATGGCTGGTATACCATTATGAAATACATTCCTACTTTCACCACGGTACGTGATCACATTCCATTGCCGCGGCTACTACGCAACTTGTTTTGCGCTTCTTATCGTGGTTAGGAAGATCCTTCGGTCTCTGAATCTGTCCCTGCTCGTTCTGACTGATTCTATGCTGGACTCCCGAAATGGTTGCCTCAGATATGCAGACACTGGGTAGTCGGTGTTGCTAAGCTTCAAGTTGGGTCTACTGTAACCGGTGTGCCTACCAGTAAAAGGTAACTTTATCTTCTTGCAGGCTGGGGGGCATCCTTCGCCTCCGCACCGCCAGCATTATCCGTCATCCGGAGTTTTCTCGCACTAGATCATATTGATAAATATTGATAAATTGACGGTGGCCTCGATCCTGCAGCCACCTGCATGGCACTGAAAACGGTGGTAAACTGTCATATATCGCTTCGTGAAAATCACCAGGCGCATACAGCCCAGCCATACATGGATCCTGGACTCGATCAAGCAGGTGCTGCATCCATATCCCGACTTTCTGGTTTCCCACCAGGAGGCGTTCGTTGTGCTGTTTGCTGTCGTGGCTTCTGTGAATACAAGATGTGGCAACAATATTGACATGATTTTGCAGCTCGAGCGCCTCTAGGCACTACCTTAGCACGCGATGGAGCGATTGTCGGTAACTGCTATGGTCTGACCATAAGCCTCGTCGATAGGCTGAATTTACGAGAGCTCTGCCACGATTCCGATAGTCGATGTCAACGCCTCGTTACTCCGCGTTTGCCCTGCAGCGGTGCAGGGTAAGTCCTGGCTGGAAGCGCCCATATCGAGCCTACATGAGTGTGTCTGCCTCGCGAAGCAGGAAGTCTCAGAACACCAGTTCCTCAATCCAGCGTATCAGCTAGGATTCTCGCCAATCACTCCATCTCGCCTAGGATCTCTTCTCGCATGCTGCCGCACTAACAACATCGATCTGTGACTCTATTGGTGGAAAAGCTTTCATCGAAGCATTCCGGCCCGGCAAGCCCAGATGCTTAAGGCTGGACTTGCCTGGGATCCAGGCTCACCTGGAACTCGATGTAGTACAGAGGTGCTAATCGGGAAATGCGACCTCAATGGAGGAGAGGGAAATGCACGATCTGTCTCGTCATGGGGTTCCCCGCCGCCCAAGATATCAACCCATGCTTGAGGCACTTTGTACGAATCGTGTCGTCTGCTTGGACTCGATGCCAAAGTAATGGAAGGAAGAATACCACCAGCACGCTCTATTCAGCGCAAACCTCTGCCGTCGAGAATGAGCGAGCAACAAACGACTAGCATACCTGTCTCAGCGCACAATGGATATGTAGTCGCTTCCACACACAACGATGCACATACTAGAGTGTCTGAATACTCGATTACATCCGGTAACCTGGCAGATAGCGAGACCACGAACATGATGGATATCTCCAATGAACAGTCAAGCTTAGTCGACGAGCTCTCCACTAAGGCCGGTTCTCAGCAGCTATGCGAAGCCCGTTCACGACCTTCCCTGATGCGAGCCAGCATGAATGAAATAGTGCTAGCTTGCGTCCTGCTACTACTGCCGGTCGCATTGTCTGCCGTCCTTGTGTATCTGATATATGCCAACCTCGAGCCTCCCAACGAAACTCTTCGGGACCTGGACAGCATCACAGAAGACAACCGCCATCGAGGCCTAAACAACGATGAGTACTATGTCAACTACTCAGCCACCCGACTAGTCTTCATCTCATCTCTCGCTTCAACGCTTGCGCTTGCGCTTGTGCCGGTCGCCATGGCCCTCTTCTCTTACATAACGGCGTTCACAATGCGGAAAGCTTCAGCTAGGCCAAGCATATACAAACTACCATCTCCATATCAGTTCGAGCTTTGTGTGCGGCTGCTAGGTGGTAACATGTTGGACTTTTATCGCTACCTGCAATACCTGGTGAAGCCCAGACAAAAGAAAACAACAGTGCCCCCCATCTTGCACTCCACAGCTTTTATGCTTGGGGCCCTTTTAGCTCTTGCGTTAGCAGTGCCCATCGTCGACGCGCTACTGCACATCAAAACCTCTAGTGTACAGTACAATCGAGAGAGTGTCTATTCGAATTCAAACTTCCGCCCAGGTCACCGATTGCCAGAATTATGCTGGAATGGAACTGACGCGGGTGGCTGGACGGATTGCATATACCAAATAGGCGGAGCGGGTTCATATCCCACATTACAGAACACAAGCGAAGCTTTCAAGGTGCTAGGCAACGTATCAGACCGCTCAATCGTGCGGCTCGCTGATGACGGCGAGACCGCTGTGATAACCGTACCTCAAATCCCGACTGGAGTATCATACACAGCTCACAGCTATGCCTCCTCGACACAGTGCAAGTCAGTTGCCAGACTATGCTATCTTGGAGGAGACCCCTGTGCCTACTACCTCCATAGCCAATGTATAGCCTACAACTGTACGGTGCGCAGCGGCGGTCTCGAAATGTCCGGAATCTTCGAAGGAGAATGGGGCCAGTCACACATAGACATGACTTACTACAGCGATTCCTCAAAAGCAACAAACATTACTCTTGGCCTGAATGTCAAAGTACCCAGATTGATCAACGGCCAGATCTGGTCAGCCGCCTTTTTGTTCCTCCCAAATCGAGATTGGCCAACGCCGGTACCGGAAATGATCGATCCCGTAGGTACTTACGCAGAGCCTACGGATCTTTGGGGCGAAGGCCTGCGGTACGAAGCTCCTATGGATCTGCTCTGTGATTCCCACGGTAAAACATACGGCATATTATCATGCAATACGACGCTATCAGACGTAACATACACTTCAGATACAGGCGGCAACATTCGGGCATTGAAGATCACACCCATGAATTACACAGCAGGTGCACCATTCTTCGCTACTTTCGGCAGCGGCAACTGAAAAGATGCGACCTTCAATTCAGGCCTAAACACGGCGGCAGTTAGCGCCAATACCAGCAAAGACCTTGCATACGAATTCGCCCGGCTCATGGATCGTACCATCTTGGGTCTAGCATCGGGTATGCTACTTGAACAAGAGGCCGACTATATGACCCTGTCTGAATCGCATCAGGTCGCCAGAGTGCCGAAACCAGAATTTCTGGCGCTGATCGTGTTGCGTTTGCTGCTACCAGTGGTGGGTGTTCTCATGGCTGCGAATGCTCTGGTGTTATCGAGAAGACGGGGAGTCGTAGACATACAGGCGAGGATGGGAATTGGAGCTATGGTGGCGAGTGTGTTCGAGCACGGGAAGCTGGGTGAAACGGCAACGAATGTGAGAGAGCTATATGCGGAGTTTAGGGGTTTGCCGACAAGGAGAATACTGGCTGTTGATCCTAGGGTAAGTGGTGGGAAGGCGTTCATAACTGTAGATGGTGCGTATGAAGGTGAAAAATGAGCACTTGAAGCGTGCTTCCTTGTGATCATTACTTGAACAGTGAGCGGGAAATTCGCTGCACATCCAAATATTGATCTTCCTTACTATCGACTTCTCTCTCCTCAATCAGGTCCTCTTATCAGGTTCTTAATTCCCTTACCATCCGCCGTTGCTTTCCAAGCACTTTCAAAATCTTCAAATGCAAATACATGGTTGATAAGCTCTTTCACCGGCCCAACCAGACCTCTGGCAAGCAAATTCCGCGCAACCTCAAAGTCTCCCTCTTTGTACCGGAAAGCACCATGAAAGTGGATCTCCTTCTCGCTCAGATCAGTGATTGGGAAGTCATTCATCAGTGGCTTCTTGGACAGACCTGTCTGTACCATGTTTCCACCTGGACGGAGAACGTAGATACCCAGGGCTGTAGAGCTGGGGACACCGCTTGCTTCGAGGACTACATCTACACCGAGGCCCAGGTTATGTTCCTCGTTGAGCCTTGTGGCTTCCGTGGGAGAAGCTTCAGCTGGATCGACACAGAAAGTCGATACCGTCGCACCTGCCCGCTTGGCCGCGCCTTCGCCCTCTCCAAGCCACCGCTCCGCAAACCCAAGCCGCGAATCGTTCACATCGCAAAGTACCACCCTCGAAGCCCCAAACGCACACGCCACAGCCGCAGACACCACCCCAATCGTCCCAGCACCCATAACCACAACCGTCCCCCCATCCCTCGGTAACAGTCCAACACCCGCAAGCCTAACAGCATGCACAGCCACAGCCATCGGTTCCACCAGAACACCCTCGTCCAATCCGATATGAGCCGGCAGTTTATAGCACAGCTGTTCGGGGAGGACGTAGTACTTACATAATGTCCCTGGTGTAGCACGCATGATTGCGTTACCTTCTCCATCTCGTTGTTCGGACTCATAGAAGCTCGCGGCGAATCTCATACCAGGACAGAGATTGTACATGCCCTCGACGCACCTCGCGCATTCGCGGCAGGGTCCGCCGGGCTCGATGGCTACGTTGTCGCCGACTGTTAGATTTTGGACGTTCTGCCCGGTCTCGAGGACTGTGGCGGTTGCTTCGTGGCCCATTACGAGGCCTGCGAAGGGGTGTTCGTCATTGGTTGAGTTGACCGGGGCGGTCTGGGCGGTGAAGTACTGCGCGTATTTCCGATGATCTGCGCCTATCCCGCCGTGAGTCCAGAAGTGGACGTCGCTGCCGCAGACGCCGACGTAGGCGATTTTGAGGAGGACGTGGTCGGGTGGGTAGGATGATAGGGTTGGGAAGGGGAGGTACGTGGTTGATATTGAGGTGCGTTTGGGGCCGTGGAGGAGGATGCTGGGGTTGGTATCTGCTGGGGTTGTCATGGTATGGAAGTTGATCTTCTGAGGACGGAGGAGAAGAGTGCTAGTGTGGCTGGACAGACAGACGTTTGATTGTGGTCCGTCAGGTTGACTTTCGGACCACGATTCAGTCAGTCCCCATCGTGTCTTCTTATACCCAGTGAGCTTGTTACACAGTTCGTGCATCTTCTGCTCTTCTCCTCATGGGATCGAGATCTGCGACGCAGATCATCATGTCTTCGCAGGCTCGTGATCCGGGGTTCTCCAGTTTTATGGACATTGAGTAAGCATGAGCACAAGGTTGTGGTGGTGGAAGAGAGAGAATCTATCATCATCAGCGTACGCTGTTGCAACCTCTTTCGGGCCATGTCCCGCCGATGATACGCATCGCCCGATATCCCTGTTACTATGAGCCAATCAGGGCACCGAGCAGAAAAATAGACATCAAGGGTCAGAACAATGTTGCAATTCATCTATGCGCTCTATCTGGTTCTGAAGGACTAGCTTTCATCAGCTTGCTCTGAGATCATGAGAGTCTTTTTGGGTAATTTGTGCTATATACTCCTCCCTACTCGTGGCAGGAGTGAAGCAGGCTTGGTCACTCAAGCTAGCCGTAGTGGACATGTGCCACGACAACAAACTTTATCGTATGGTGACCAAGCCCCAGAGTGGGCAAGCTAACAACGATACATCGTGTCGCATCTCTGATCACCTTCTGCTTCGTGATGTCCATCTTGCTTCGCCCACCGGATCGAGGGCCATGCTCGCGTCGAGCCTGAGTCGCACCCGTGACCGCCTCATCGCTTTGGTCGTTGTCGGAATAGTGTTCGTGTCGTTGGTGGCGTTCGTCCAGATAAACCTCGACTGGGATTTCAGATACTTACCAAACTCTATCCGGCCATCCCAGCATGATCCTGCTGTCTATACGCGGTTTGGAAATGCTCTATTCGAAGCGCTTGAGCAAAGCGGGCCGCCGATACCGCCCTTGAAGGATGTGCCATACCGTGACAACAGCGGTCTCATCTTCTGGAAGGCTACCAACGACACTCTCCGACCAGATATTCTACACATGGAATCTGACGCAGTCCTTGCAATGCGCCAAGCTCATGAGGACTATATAGAAGCCACAAAGGACTTGCAGCTACCATTCCGCCCACGAACGAGCGGCATCGTATCTACCGCAGGAGGCAGGTATCTCCCAATCTTCATCATCTCCTTGCGCATGCTTCGACGAACAGGCTGTCATCTACCCGTCGAGCTATTCCTCAGGAACGAAGAAGAACACGGTGCCTATCTATGTGATACTCTACTGCCCTCGTTGAATGCACGCTGCGTCAGACTCGATGACATCGTAGGCGCAAAAGCCACCACCATCTCGAAGTTCCAAGTCAAAATCTTCTCCTTACTGTTCACCTCCTTTGAGAACGCACTCTTCCTCGACGCAGACAACTTCCTCCTCCGCGATCCCAAGGACATTTTCAAGCAACAACCATTCCGATCTTCCGGTCTGGTGACGTGGCCCGACTTCTGGGCCTCTTCCGCCTCGAAGCATTTCTACGAGATCATCAACTTCCCTACCCCAGCAATGAACGAGCGCGCCTCCTCGGAGTCTGGTCAGCTTCTGGTATCGAAGGCTTCGCATGGCAAAGCGCTAATGGCTACTGCTTACTATAACTTCTACGGACCAGAGTACTTCTACCAGCTTCTAACTCAGGACGGACCAGGCGGTGGTGATAAGGAGACGTTCCTAGCTGGGGCACAAGCGGTGGGCGCGCCATTCTATCAGGTCGGACACTACGTCGACACGATCGGCTACTATGAAGATGGGCATTACCACGGAGTCGCGATGATGCAGTATGATCCTATCGAAGACGCGGCCATCACAAGAAGTGGAAAAGAGGTAGCAAAGCGTAAGCCTTTCTCGGTGCATCACAATTATCCAAAGTACGACACTGTGGAATTGTTCAGTGCTGAGGGGGCTGCGATCGATCATGCTACTGGTCAAGGCCACCGGCTTCTTGGGAATAAGACTTTGACGCTGGAGCGCTTCAATGGTAGAGACGTGGAGTATGAGTTGTGGGAGGAGATCGAGCATGTTGCTTGTGTGTTGGGCGACAAGTTTCGACATTGGCAGGTGTTGCCTAACACGGATGAGAGGAATGGTACTTGTGATAGTGTGAAGCACTATCGCGCTACTGTTTTTGCGGCAGATGAGATCGTTTAGTGACAGTGTCAAGGTATGGTGGTAGTGTCTGTTTAACCTCCTTCTGTCATATCTGCTTCACTTTATCTATCGTCGCCACTGGACAACCCATCACTCAGACCATGACGGCTATCTCCCTCGACACTATTAGTCGTGCATCTGTGCTTGGGCCAAGGGCGGTGAGCTCAAACACCTGGTCCGTTCCTTCCCTCCTTTCATACGATCAGGCGATGGCCGGTATTGTCCTCGTGAATCTTGCGAAGTGCGACTGCTAGATCCCACTTGCTATCTACCAACCTCGTGTAGCACTCTTCATATGTGATGGCTGGGTAGAGGCCTCGGACGCGGTTAACAAGTCTGTGCTGATAGGGGGTAAGCAGATCATGGCTGGCCTGCCGAATACTTCCTTGTTGGGCTGAGGGTATAGTTGGTAGGGTAAAACGATGTTGCTTTGCCTTCTTAGAGGGAGGATATGTGCTATCGATAGGACACTTTGCTTTGCGCTTGCGTGACTTGGTCATTTTACTCTGAGAAGCAGCTTCATGCGTGCTGGCAGGTCGACGAACGACGCTTTGTAATCGGGAGTGGAGGTGCTGGAGGTCGTCGGGGTTGAGCTGGTCGGGGATATACAGGGCTGCTTGCATCTTTGCTGCGACCAGCGGCCACAATTGAGCTTTGAGTTCGGCTTCGGCTTCGGCGTGGCATTTGAGGAGAGTCGAGTCATATTTTGAGAGCTGTGCGGTGCCTTTTGACGAGGGTGCGGTCATGGGTTGTGCGGACTTGGGGACTGGAGACTGTGCTGGAACTGTGTGGCCAAGAGTCGGCATTGGACGGTATGCCAGGTCTGTGAAGGACGGTGTCGACATGATGCTTTATTATGGGCTGGTACTGTCGCGAGTCCTGCTTCTATGTGCTGCAAAGTCGCGCGTGTAAGCGGTAGAAAGGTCGTTGGTTGGAGGACGCGTAGGCATTGGTGAGAACATATGCAGATACCAGAAATCTAGTGAAACATATCACTTGCTGCCAAACGCAACACAAACACAGGTCTTGTCACTTATCCTTTGATATTACCTTCACTTGAAACCGTAAACTTTACCTACCTTTTCAGCTGAGCACCCACGTTGACTTTGAATACTATTCGTACCAATAATAACATACAATCATATTATCATCCAGTCATGGCCACCACACAGAAAAGCGAGGGCGGCAAGGACAACGCCGCACCTAACATTGCGCCTCCTTTGGTAATCCTGATATGTATCGCAGGCGCTGCTGCTGTGGTCATTGCCGCAGCCGCATTGTACCGAATATGCCGCCGTGGTCCTAGCGAAGATATCGAGGGGGGCACCTGGAATCCGAATAAGAGAAACCGTGAGCAAGACAAGTATATGGAAGAAGTGCGATGGCGAAACAATGCGTTCGCGTGGGAGCGAGCCAAAGACCAGAGACGAGATTACAGGCGAGGCTGGTTCAAGGAAGAGCTCGAGCGTCAACGAGCCAGAGAACAAGGCGGGTGGACGTCTGTGGGTGTGAACAGTACCGACGAGGATGGTGGCATGCATTATGATGCAAGTTTCCTGTCGCAAGAAGATATTGAGATATGGGCTGACAGATCTGTGACAGGGCCAGGAGATATCGCCTGAAGAATTCTTGACACATGCTGCTGAGAACCCCTACCAAGAATTGCTGGAACAGCGGGCTGGCGTTGAACAGTCGCACAGAGAGTCAAGATTCTCTCCAGGAAAGAGCCAGGACAATGCGCGCACCGGCATGCTGCAGATGACGCCAGAGCAGGAGGCAGCCGAGATCGTTGCACCACCTCAGCTCGTGCATAGCCAAGTCAACAACACTGGTGTCAGGATCACAGTTAACGATGAGTCGGATGACATTGTCGACCAAGAGCTGCCTTCGAGCAACAAATTTGTAAGTACAGTTGGCTTAGTAGGTGGATGCCGCTGATTTGAATAGCCACCTCGACACTCAAGAATGTTTCGATCATCTTCCGTTTATTCCGATGCGCTTCTCCCTTCAAATCATCTTCACATGGTACAGTCGTCCTCGAATTACGCACTGAAAGAGAACAAAGCTTCGAGGGTGCGGCAGGAAATTGATGACTGGGAGCAGAGAAACCTACCGCATTGACAGAGTAGGGTTGATCAATAGCGAAAGACCTCGGACCAGGTAGGGAATGTGTTTCACTGTCAAGCCGTGCTCAAATCGTTCGGAGTGTAGTTCACAGCTATTTGTTTGGTGCCACGATCAGTTTGGATGTCCTGCTGGATGGTGTTCTGTAGAGCCATTCGGTAATGAGACGTTGCTGCTTGACGGCGCGTGCTGAGAGATAGCAAATATGTTGATGACTGCCTCCTTCGCGCTACCGTTTCTTCAAATGCGCTGTGAATCGAGCTCGTCTGGTCCATAGGATGCATGCGTCAAGGACAAGAAGCACATCATGTTTCAGGCCCGAAGCTCAGGCTTTTGGCCAAGATCGTGTCTCGGTGGATCATCCCGAGCGAGTCCATGCGTAAACGCGGGGGAAAAGAATGCGCACCAACTGACGACTTCAAGTTCTCGTGTTAAAGTTGCGCAGCAGAAGCAAGAGCGATGAAGCCTATGCGAGAATCTCAAGCCTACTCATTCTGCGATACAGGACGCGTTTTCAGATCAATGATATAGGAGCACCAGAAAAAAATGTATGTCCTTGAGCTATCGTGTGCTTTCAAGCTGATAGATACCGTGCCAAATAAGTGCCTAACGATTCGATGAAGGTCACGCAGGCGAAGTGAACTTGGGGGCTGGTGGGCCGAACCCCCCTAATGGGATGAATATGAGAGGGCGAAATTGAGCTGGATGCTTGTTCATGGAGCACGCCACTTAAACTCTCACCTCCCACATGGTTGGTCCATTTGCTTATCTAACAGCCTCTAAACCGAGGAGAAAGCCCACTAAGATCGTGCTGTCCGCTCTCATTCGATGCTGCATTGGCTCGCGATAGCACTATCCTCACTAGCCATCATAAACCATGTCACTGGGAACAGAATTGGGATGGCACGCTCAAAAGACCCTCTCGAGCCTGGAAGGAGACGGCCTAGGCCGGTTTCCGCTATCAGTTCGTTCTGCCATTGCGTTGCAGCATGGAGAAAGGAAAGTGAAGACATACCTTCACTCATTCCCGCCTTTCGCGGCAGATTACTGATAGTGATGCGACTTTGGTTTGTCCACTGATCAATTCAAGTCTTGGAGTTCGCAACACCTCAACGTGCGAGCTCACAATTGAGACCGGCGCAGCGTCACTCGAGCCCGCAACACACGCGACCCGGTCAACCACTGGTCAAGTTCAGCAACTGCGCTTCCGCACACAGCGCAAGTTGCTACCTCAAGCATGGAACATTTCAAGCAAAAGATTGATGCGAAATACAAGACATAGCATATACATCCTGCTATGGCGCTGTACTCATTACGGCCGCGGCTGGCCACCGCTCCGCCCGCACTACAAACGAGACTCGACATGAACCCGACACTGGTAGTCAGCTGGTTCTGTACGATTTTCTCGCTCGTCGTCATCCTCATTAGAGTCATAGGGAGGTTCGTGCGCATAGAAAGACTGTTCAGGGAAGACAAAATCATGCTATGGAGTATCGTACCTCTCATGGTTCGAATGGCATTCGCGCACGTCGTCTTGATATACGGAACCAACAACACCGAGATCTTTGCTTTGTCTGAGCAAGATGTCAGCAATAGATCCATCGGCAGCCGCCTTGTCCTTGCAAGTCGAATCTTCTATGCGATTTACATTTGGGTCGCAAAAGTGACAGTGCTGGAATTCGTCCAAAAAATTATCGGTCAAACTTGGACGAAGTTCTACCAAACGAGTGCAAGAGCCATAAAGGCTTTTTTGGCACTCACACTGATAGCTGTCATTGTTGCGACCCTCGCCGAGTGCCGGCCAATCAGCCATTACTGGCAAGTAGTGCCGGATCCTGGCCCAAAGTGCCGGACAGGCAAGGCTCAGCTCATCACCATGGGCACCTGCGATATCATCACCGATGTGGTTCTCATGGTCTTTCCGATCCCTCTGGTCATTATGTCGAAGATGCCTCTCACGAAAAGGGTATCTCTCGTCCTCTTGTTCCTCTTGTCCTTGATCCTGATCGCCATCACCGCTTATCGTATACCGAGTACGATGAAACGGGAGTATTCTCAACAGTTCAGATCTCTGCTCGCCTCTATCGAGATCCTTGCTGCAACCTGCGTTGCGAACGTGATAGTGATTGGGAGCTTTCTAAGAGACAAAGGTGTGAAAAAGGTCAAGTACAGAGCAGATTCGCCCGGTATGGAGGATGACGGAGAAGGTAGTGTCTTGAGTCGACCTGCAACAAGGACCACGAAACCTTCGATAGCACGCAGGCACTGGGGCAGCGACGAAGATTTGGTGCGGGACTTGGGGCTTACCATTTCGCATGATCTGAGGCACGAAACGTCAGCGGGTCCACCAGCACGACTAGCGCCTGTCGCTGAACCAGCGCAGACACTATATCATGATATGCCGTCCCCAGAGCCTACCATTACTCCCCAGGGTCGAGGCCTGCTTGATCCAGCATGGACGTTTCGCAAAAGCTCAAAGATGATGAGTCGGAAGCGCAGAGAATCGGACGCTTCTACCGACAGCAGTTCTTCGACAGACTTCAAGCTGCGCAACCTAGACCCTTACACGGACGAGCCGGACGGTCCGGATGCGCCACCAGAAACCCCATACAAGAAAATGAGCTTCTTCGATGTTGGTGGTTTAGTCGATGTGGCCCCGTCCGAGCACTCATCCATTGAGCCTTCGACAAGACGATATTCCAACACCAGGACTCCGGCGAACGTGTCTCGGTCAGGCCAGAATTTTATCGCTGACGTTGGAGGTCTCCTTCGCACGAATCGAAACGGAGACGAGATAACTCCTCTGTCATCGAATAATTCTGCATGGAAGACGTCACTTCTCTCACCTGGACAAACGATCAGAGAACGGTCCAGGTCGCCATTCCACCGCACTACAGCTGTGAATACTCAGCAAGAGCAACGGCATCGAGCTTCTGCGGAACCAATACCACGGGATGTGGCTGGACCTGATTCATTACACATCTCGGATGCTGGAGGATTGTTGAAATGATGATTGAGTTTGTTGTGTATATGAAGCGAAGCATTTAGCGATGGCGTTGCTGGCGTTGATTGAGCTATGTACTTGTGTGCAGTCCAAAGGAACTTTGGGGACAACCTGCTTGTGTTACAATAATAAGCATTTCCGTTCGTGGTGTTTCACAGCTAGAAAGAAGGTGCCGTTGGTCGAGACGTATGCGTGCAGCTTCGCAGCATACACAGTGCTAGCCGTTAACCATGGTCTTGCTTCAGTTTCCACCCTCTGCAATCCTGTATACGAATCATTGCAACGTCTCCTGACTACTCTGATACATCCGCGCGCGCACATGCTGCATCAGCCGACATGTCGTTGGACGATGTATGCGTGTACAAGCCAGGTTGGTTGACAAGTGATAATCTCTGTCGCACAAGCAAGCAAGCCCGCTCCGGTTGTAGTGGGCCAAGCCGCTGACGTCTCCCGCAAGCCAGCCTAGCGAAGCTAGTTTAGCAGATCTCACACCAATTTCGATCCTGTTCCTGAAGATCTCTTCTCTTGAACTTTCCTTATGCACGACATTCCAAGGTCTCATCCTTCTTACGCCTCGAGATATTCGAACCAGACACTCATTACACCTTCTGATGGTTCAAATTTCAGATGATAGCAAGCTGAGCACTCGGTGAACTGCCGCATGCCGTGGTTTCATCAGTTTGAATCACAATGACAGCGTTAATGAGCTCGAACGGTACGTCATTTGATTGCGATCAGCAGATCTACAGGTCAAGTGTTCAATAGCGTTGCCCTACTGTTTGAGCAGCGTTGATTTTGCCGAAAGAGGGTCTTAACATGTTCCTGTTGTCCCCTGGCGACCTCGAGTTGCCCGTTTCTACGGGTTGGCGGGCGAGCCGCCGCGGTCGACAGCCTCAGACACTTCCAGGATCTTGTGTTAGCAAAGGAGTTTGATCGACTCAGATCCTCGAGATTTGATCTCGAAGTTGGGGACATCATACTTGTGGCTCTCTTTGGCAGATGTCGCTCGAGCAGTGAATGTTATATGCCATTTCCCAGCATGCATATAGCACTTTCTCTTACATTCAGGATACCCTCGTCTTGACTTTGAGGACGGTGCTTGATGTCTGCGATCGCACTCGTTACACTCCACGTTCATTGCTTCTAAATTCTTCGACGCGCTCTCTCGAATATCTTACCATGTTGTTCCTGCACCTGCAACTGGTTTGCAGCGTACTTGCCTTGTCGCTCTTTCGTTCGATCCAGGCCCAGGCTACAGCCACCGCCACCGAAAATGGCATCGTGTCAGCTGCTGGCGGGCCTGCAGCCACTCAATCAGTCTCTTATTCAATCATTGGTGGAGGTAACATGGTCGCATCCACGGAATCTGCGACACCCACAGCATCTGCAACACCTAGCTCAACCGACACATCTATAATAAGCGGCACAGACACAAAATTGTCCGACAGCAACGACCACGGCCTATCGATTCCAGCTATCCTTGGCATCACAGTGGCAGTGGTATTGGCCGTAGTTGGCATAATCATTGTTGCGATTTTCATGCATAAGAAAAGGAGACAAGCTGTCGGACAAGCAAGAAGGCGCACGATCATGGATGCCGAATTTGCTGCATCCATGTCGAATATACAGCATGTTACTACCGAGAAATCGGATAACATTGGCTACTTCGACATTGCCAAACCCCTGCCGGCCGTCACCGAGAAGGAGGTGCCAGCGCGGCCAGAGCGGCCTGTCGAAGAAGACCGCCTATCTCGGTCAAGTACCATCATTGCAACCGACGCAGCAGAAATTGCCCAGATCAACCGCAAAGCATCCATACATCAGGCTCGTCACAAGAAGTCCAGGGAACAGACGCGAGAGCGTAACCATGCTTTACAGATCTTGATCACAAATGCGGATAATCGCACGAGTGTGCTACAACACTCTCCTTACTCGCCTCATTCTCCTTTGGCGTCGAATCCGACCACACCGGTCGATGCTGAGCCAGTATCACCGTGGAGAGAATGCTCTGATGGCAATGGCGACGCATTTGCGACGCGGCCGTCGAGAATATAATGCAGTGACGACAAGGACAGCTCCTTGTTCGGAACCACTTCTTGTATCAATAGCATGATCATCAATTAATGAGGATTAATGACCATCACTATATCGTTGCTCACCGCAACAGCTACCACTTATGGTATCTTATTTTTGCTCGTAAGCGTTAGTATCTGCCTCCGGCACTCATGGGGTATTATGGCATCTTTGCCCGCGCTGTTTCACATCGTACAACTCGGCTTGAATTTCAGATGGAAAAGATATGCGAGCCTTGGCGTATTCCCTTAGGCCTGACTCGCGAATGCGACCGGACTCGGCACCAAAGACAACCGAGTGGACCGAAGAAAGCTTCCGTCACCCTTGGCTTGAGGTCATGACTTCACTTTCATCGCCCGGATCGTACCTTTGCGTATCAAATCCATCGCAGATTCGTGGAATGCCACGTTTCCGCTGCCATTTTGGTGGGTCAACGTAGAAGAAACCGGGGCTTCGCGGCATCCTTCGCATGCTCATCTCTCGACTGACGATGTTGGAGGTCTATTGTTGACTCGTGGCTTGCCTTGCACCGACGTGATATGCCCGTGGTCCGCTGTCTGCTTTTGTGTTATCCGGCAGAAGCTCATACTATTGAGCATTGACTCTTTCTATCATGGCAACTTGAAGATCGTCCTACATTATTGCTACCGTCGCAAGCGAAGACTGTCTGATTTGAAGCGCTGTCACCATGGCGGAAGACCGCCCTCAGCCAACGCCGATGAGCTTTGGTGTGACGGCGAGCTTTCGCACTGCTCCATCAGAGCTGTCCCTTGACGAACGAACACCTACAGAGGGACATGCGGATCAACTTCCTAATCCTCCACTGTTTGAGAACGCGACTTATTACGATCATGCTACTGGACTGATCAATGATGCTAACCACGTGCATCCAACCTATAGAGTATTGCAGGATGACACCGCCGGGAATGCACCAGTCACGGACGGTCACCAGACAAGCGATGGGGACGGTCCCAGAATGAGTGCCTACGATGAGTCGAGGCCAACCACTGCGGTACCCACGTCTGCCGCGGCTGGGGCACTGGCAGGTGGTACTGCTGCAGCTGTCGACCGGAATCATACCTCGAAACCCGTCATAACCGGTCGATCCTCCTCAGATACGCTGACCTCGTCTCCTCCCAACGAAAAATCAAAACGCGATACTGTTCTTGCAGACCCTGTAGCAGTCCCCGGTACTGCCCACCGCAAGCATAGTGATGCGTCCTCCATTTCCACAGCCTCATCTGATGAAGAGCCGCGCGAAGCTGAGGCGGGCGCTTTCGAACCCATCAAAACCGCACCCACGACGAACGACCCTCAGAGGCCAGGCATGACCAAGAGGAAGTCAATCGTCACAGAGGAGGACCTGTTCAAGGCGCTATCACGGAGAAGAACTGCTGCATCTGACATAGATCCAGAGGAAGAGCGCAACGAGATCGAGCAGCTCATGTCACGGATGTTCGGCAAGGATAGACAAAAGAATAGCGAAGAAGAGAAGACGAGACATAGCGGTGTTGTCTGGAGGGATCTTACGGTGAAAGGCGAAGGACTCGGCGCCAGTCTTCAGCCGACCGTTGGTGATATTTTCATGGGTCTTCCTAGGTTCCTCAAGAACTTGGTATCGAAAGGACCCAAGGCAGCTGCAGGAAAGCCTCCTACTCGAGACCTTCTGAGCAGCTTTGATGGTTGCGTAAGGCCGGGTGAGATCCTTCTTGTTTTGGGACGTCCCGGCAGCGGCTGTTCGACTTTCTTGAAGGCCTTTGCAAATCAGCGTGCGGGATACAAGGAGGTTTTGGGGGATGTCACGTACGGCGGCACTGATGCGAAACGGATGTCGAAGGACTTTCGTGGCGAGATCATCTACACGCCTGAGTCGGATTTGCACTATGCTACTCTGTCGGTCAAAAGAACATTGACATTCGCGCTCAAGACTCGAACACCGGGTAAAGAGTCTCGTCTGGAAGGAGAGAGTCGATCGGATTATTTGCAGGAATTTCTGCGTGTAGCGACCAAGCTACTATGGGTAAGTTCCCCTAAATAAACCGTAACGGTTCTACCAGCAACAAGCCTCCCCTAACGCTTTAATATCCGAGACATATGCACAGTGTGTTTCGGCCCCAACATACAAGCGCTATTCCTCCGGCTCCCTTCCATCACAGGTTTAGCCGTTACAGATTTACTAACGTCTGGCAGATTGAGCACACCCTCGGCACCAAGGTCGGCAACGAACACGTCCGTGGTGTGAGTGGCGGTGAAAGAAAACGAGTATCGATCGCAGAAGCTATGGTGACGCGTGCATCGGTGCAAGCATGGGATAACAGCTCGACTGGCTTGGATGCTTCCACTGCTGTAGAATATGTTCAGTCGCTGCGCACACTTACGAACATGGCACAGGTGTCCACCGCAGTATCTCTGTACCAAGCAGGAGAATCTCTCTACAACCTGGTCGACAAGGTTCTACTCATTCACGAAGGACAGTGCTTGTACTTCGGCTCGGCTGATCATGCCAAGCAGTATTTCCTGGACCTGGGATTTGATTGTCCAGACAGAGCGACGACAGCAGATTTCTTGACAGGAGTCACAGATGAGCACGAACGAACAATACGTCAGGGATGGGAAGACCGAATTCCACGATCCGCGGCTGATTTTGGCCGTGCCTACCGAAAGAGCGACGCTTACCAGAAAAATCTTGCTGACATAAAAGAGTACGAATCTCATCTTGAAGCGCAACGCAGAGAACGACTGGAAAACAGGTCCAAGAAGAACGCGAAGAAGAACTACACCATTTCCTTCCCTGCACAAGTCATGGCTTGCACGAAACGGCAATTCCTGGTCATGATCGGCGACCGTGCCTCGCTTGTTGGAAAATGGGGAGGTATCGTCTTTCAAGGTCTGATCGTTGGCAGCTTGTTCTTCCAGCTGCCTAACAACACTAACGGGGCATTCACACGAGGTGGTGTCCTCTTTTTCATCTTGCTGTTCAACGCTCTTCTGGCTCTTGCTGAGCAGACGGCTGCTTTCGAATCAAAGCCTATTCTCCTAAAGCATAAAGTAAGTCAATGGCTTCTGTAAAGTGTGTTGCTGTTAAACCATGCTGACCAATGCTCCCAGAACTTCAGCATGTATCGACCTGCAGCATACGCGATAGCTCAGACAGTTGTTGATATACCTCTCGTTCTCATCCAAGTCCTGCTATTCGACATAATCATTTATTGGATGGCAGGACTCGCACCAACGGCTTCCCAGTTCTTCATCTCGGTTCTGACCTTATGGCTCGTTACAATGGTTACATACGCATTTTTTAGGGCCATATCTGCGGTTATGAAGACGCTTGACGACGCCACAAAAGTTACTGGTGTGGCTATACAGATCCTGGTTGTGTACACTGGCTATCTAATTCCACCAGCACAGATGAGACCATGGTTTGGATGTAAGTGAAACGACGTCCTATATTTGCACAATGACTAACCGGGCATTCTCTAGGGTTGAGATGGATCAATTGGATTCAATACGGCTTCGAGATGCTAATGTCAAACGAATTTGCGAACCTTGAGATGGAGTGTGTACCGCCATACCTTGTACCAGCGACCGGACCGGGTGCAGCGCCCCAATATCAGTCATGCGCGCTTGCTGGATCAGAGCCTGGCTCTACCACTGTGAATGGTGCTCAGTATATCTTCGCTGCGTTCACTTACAGACGAAGTCACCTCTGGCGGAACTTCGGTTTTCTCTGGTGCTTTTTCTTTTTCTTCCTCGCCATTACTTGCCTCGGCATGGAGATGATGAAACCAAATGCTGGAGGTGGCGCCATCACGATGTACAAGCGTGGCCAAGTGCCAAAGAAGGTCGAGGAATCCATCGAAACCGGTGGTCGCAAAGGAGGTGACGACGAAGAGAAGCTCAATGAGAAAGAGGCCGCTAACCAAAAGCCAATCACTTCGTCAGATACCGACAGCGGAAGCAAAGAAAAGAACGATGATGAAGCCATGCAGAAGATTGCCAAGAACGAGACTATCTTTACTTTCCAGGATGTCAATTACACCATCCCTTACGATGGTGGTGAGCGGAAATTGTTGCAGCAAGTGCAAGGTGTTGTGAAACCCGGCAAGCTTACAGCGCTGATGGGAGCCAGTGGAGCTGGAAAGACGACCCTACTCAATACTCTGGCGCAGAGGATCAATTTTGGCAAGGTAGAAGGCTCGTTCCTTGTGGACGGTAGGCCACTACCAAAATCGTTCCAACGCGCAACTGGTTTCGCCGAGCAGATGGACGTTCACGAACCCACTGCCACCGTTAGGGAAGCCTTGCGATTCTCAGCCCTGCTTCGGCAACCACGCGAGGTCTCCACGGAGGAAAAGTACGATTACTGTGAAACTGTGATTGATCTGCTGGAAATGAGAGATATTGCTGGCGCCACGATCGGAGCAATTGGAGAAGGCCTCAACCAGGAGCAGAGGAAGAGACTCACCATCGGCGTAGAACTTGCCTCTAAGCCAGAGTTGTTGCTTTTCTTAGACGAGCCTACTTCTGGTCTCGATTCTGGTGCCGCTTTCAACATTGTTCGATTTCTCCGCAAGCTGGCAGACGCGGGTCAAGCTGTGCTATGCACTATTCATCAGCCCTCGGCTATCTTGTTTGAGCACTTTGACGACCTCGTGCTCCTCAAATCTGGTGGAAGGGTGGTCTATGCTGGAGAACTTGGTAAGGACAGCAAGACTATGCGACAATACTTCGAAGAAAATGGTGGCTCGAAGTGCCCTCCTGATGCCAATCCTGCTGAATGGATGCTAGAGGTACGATTTCTAACACAAAGTGCAACCAGAACGTTTACTAACTGTACTTCTAGGTCATTGGAGCCGGCGATCCGTCATACGAAGGCCCTGACTACGGCGACACCTGGTTAAACTCCGACCGATACAAGCAACAAACCAAAGAAATCGAAGAAGCAATCTCAACCCGCCAGAACGTAGAACACAGCAAAAACGTCCAAGACGACCGCGAATACGCCATGCCCCTAGGCACCCAAACCATGGCCGTCGTCAAGCGCTCTTTCATCGCCTACTGGCGAACACCAAACTACGCAATGGGCATCTTCTTCCTCCACATCCTAACCGGCCTCTTCAACTGCTTCACCTTCTACCACGTCGGTTTCGCCAGCATCGACTTCCAATCCCGCCTCTTCTCCATCTTCATGACCCTCACCATCTCCCCACCCCTCATCCAACAACTCCAACCCGTCTTCCTAAACAGCCGTAACATCTTCCAATCCCGCGAGAACAACGCCAAGATCTACTCCTGGTTCGCCTGGACCACCGCCGCCGTCATCGTCGAAGTCCCATACCGCGTCCTCGCAGGCAGCATCTACTTCTGCTGCTGGTGGTGGGGCATAATGGGCTACCGCATCTCCGGATTCGCAAGCGGCTTCACCTACCTCCTCGTCATCCTCTTCGAGCTCTACTACACGGGCTTCGGCCAAGCCATCGCCGCCTTCTCACCAAACGAACTCCTCGCCTCGCTTCTTGTCCCACTCTTCTTCCTCTTCGTCGTCTCCTTCTGCGGCGTCGTCGTCCCACCCGCCAACCTCCCCTACTTCTGGCGCAGCTGGATGTACTGGACCACCCCCTTCCACTACCTCCTCGAGGCCTTCCTCGGCGTCGCAATCCACAACCAACCCGTCTCATGCGCCACCAACGAGTTCGCGCGGTTCCCTGCTCCGCCCGGGCAGACATGTCAGAGCTACACTGAGTCCTTCATCGCGCAAGCGGGTGGGTATGTACAGGTTGGCGCTGATGGGATCTGCGAGTTTTGTCAGTATGCGACGGGTGATGAGTTTGGGGCGGGCTTCAGCGTGTACTACAGTAACCGGTGGAGGGACTTGGGGATATTCTGTGCGTTTATCGGGTTTAATTATGCGGTTGTGTATTTTGCGACGTATTTGAGGTTTAGAGGGAAGAATCCGTTTAAGGGCGTGGTTGGGAAGGTTATGGAGAAGAGGAAGGGGAAGGGGAAGAAGTGAAGTAGAGAAAGTGCTAGTGGATGTGTGGTGAACAAGATACAATGAACAGTGTCCCAAATTTTCTCAAGTCAAAAGAGTATAGTAGAGCCTACTCTGTATTTTAGTTCGATGGATGCTAAATAACTATTAAGGTATTTAGTATCTTAGAGTCTTTATTGCGCTTGTCCTTAATTTAGCTAAACGTAGTATCGATCTATCTCGTAAGCTCGATATAATTATCGAAAGCATTAACGATATTTACCTCGTACTTGTTTAGTTCGGTAATAGGCTTAGAAAAAGTAGTAACGATCTCGTCCTGGTCTATGATATCTACCTATTTTCTTTGTCGTAGCTTAGCTCGGCTCTCAACGTATGTCCTCTACTGAACCTTACATAGAGGGCCGCCGTGGCGAACGATGAAGATTTCGTTTATATATGTAGTTGATCCACCATAAGCAGTGTGGTTATCGATCTTTCGAAGCTTACGCCTGATTTCCGTGCAAGCATAACCGAGAAGGTCGCACTTTTGGCAGTGGGAAAGGTTTCCCTTAGTTATGATAAGAGAGTTTTTAGGAGCTATTATAGCGATACTATGAGCACATTGCGAACGAAATCCCTGTTCGTTAACATATCCTGGGTAGGGCTTTTTCGGTATTTTGCCGCCGCCATCCTGTTTATACCCCGTTGTTTTGACTTTGCGATTCTTATTGAATATGCTGATCCGTTGAGTCTCCCTGTCTGTGTATGGCCTGTAGAGACCTCGTAGGGCCAACGCTGTCTTTGCAGCTGTGACGAAGTCGGCTTCTGTATTGTAGTCGTTGATGTGGCTAATCGCTAAAGAAACAAATCCCTCTGAAGGCTCAATTTCTGTCATCTGTTCTTTAGACACGACAAGCTTAATCTCCGCAGGCACTGCTTGTATCAGATGACTGAGTTGATCAATATCAAATGTTTCCCAAGGCTCTTGCGGAAATTCCAGATCCAGCGCTGGTGACTTGCTGGCAATACTGAACATTGCCTTCGCCATTGAAGTGAACATTTCGGTGCTATTATTTCTTAGCTCAGCTCTTAAGGCGTGTCTTTCAATGCTCCTTATATCACATAAAGGGCCACCGTTGCGTGAGATGGAGACTTCGTTAACAAAAAGTGGAGCCACCACAGGCAGTGTAGTTATCGGCCTTGCGAGGTTTGCATCTGGTTCTAGTGCAGGAATAGGAAAAGATCGCACTTCTAGCAATGAGAGATGTTACTCTAATCCTGATCAGAGAGTTTTTCTTTGTCATCACAGAGATGTTATCCCATGTACTCCTGAAAGGCCTTTCTGCTACATTCCTCTTTCGGTAAGCGCATGTATCTGTTTTGCGGGCAAAGCTTGCGCGCCCGCCACGCAACAACGCGATAGGATAATCGTTTCGCTCAACCTCTGCAAATACTCAGTTTGATGCGACGATTCCAGAGATGTAATCGCCTTCTCTATCTGACGATTCGTTATGCATTGGCGGAGGGTCGAAGTTGCGACATGTCAACATCGATGTGGTAGGCCGTAAGGCCGCGATGTCTACGGCCAATGGCGCTCCGCCCGCGCTAACCTAAATTTAATGCTACATATCAGTAGTACATGGGATAAGGACATGATTGCTACAAGCTATCGACATCGCCTAAAAGGTGTTTTAAGATGTTTCCCGCCATTCTGCTTGTTCCCTGATGTCTTGACCTTTCGAGATTGAATATAAAAACTGATCCGCGTGTGTTCCCTGTCTGCGTATGGTGCAAAGAGTCCTCGTTTAGCCATTGCTGTTCACGAAATCCTGCGTATCATAATCGCTGATGTGACCGATCGCTAGAGGACCCCATTCGTCTCAAGGCTCAATTTCTGTAATATGTTCTGCACGAGTGGTAAACATAATGTCTTCAAGCAGTGCTGCTTCTATTATGGTGCTGTGTTGGTCAACATCAAACGACAGTTTATCAATGCAGTTGGGGAAATTCTACATCTACGACGAATGTACGATCTTCTGTTCAGCACATAGCTCTGCAGCCGTTGCTAGCGCACAGCGTTCGGCTCAGTTACCTTCGTGTTCCCATCATGAGTGATTGTAGGGGGTGTTTATCGCCACCTACCTATCTTCTCAGCAACACACCGACGTGGCCGGAAGTACGCATGTCGAGAGATGAAGTACACCAGGCAACTGGAATTGGAATGTACCGTACGTGATTCTGATTGCTGAAGTCGAGCTTGTTCAGGGTGCCCTACTCGTCACCGTGGCTGCATATCTCGAGATACTAGGATGATCCTAAAAAGTAGGAAGCGCTATGCTGGTATTCCATCTGGGGCATTCTCGTTTTCTTCTTCACGTTTTGTCTTGTCGTGCCCATCACGGCTGAAGCCGTATCTGGATCGTGCGATTCGTGCACCATGTGTTTGTGAGCGGCAAGAAAGACAGGGACAACTAGGATGGAGGAGTCCTGGGTGGTTTCCTCAGACGACGTTGAGATCGGCTTGCGTATGGCTTGCCTTCGAGCATTTCGTGGTGATGCGACAAACGTATGGACAGTGTCGATCTACTTCTCACGCTTGACTGAAGAAAAGGCCTGCGATTTTGGGTGAGTGCAGGTGGGCTGCAAGAGACATGTCATGTCATTTTCGTTTCCAGTCGTCGTGGTCTTGTCGGGACGCAGCTGAGAAGTGAAGTAGGAGCCTAACTGCATGGTTCGCAGTCAGTGAGTTCGCATAGGAAACATATCGGTGAAGGCCCTACGGATTCTATTGTACCGAGCTTGCTCAGCTCCAGATGCAACAGCATTTCTGATTGGCCGGCCTCCCTCTCCGTGATCTCCTATACTTTTGTCCAAATCGAGAATTCGTTCTGCGCCTCGGAACACAATATTCCTTTCCGCCCGTCGCGCGACTTCTTCGCAAACCCACCGTTGTATATGCGGGCGTCTTCTCGTTGGCTGCGTTCGAGCTCTTCAAACTTGCTTTTGCGGCTTCGATGTTTGAGTAGCGTACCGTGTTCTTGGTAAAGTCAAGTTTGCTCCGCATGCCGATCAGGATTTGGTCTTGCCGGCCACGTGTTCAAGGTCGCTTAGATGCACGATGGGGGAGAACTTTCTTTGTGGCATCATTGCGCTCTCTAATGAAATTGCCCTTGATCTAAGGGCTTCTTAAAAACCTGAATACTGAGGGTTTGCGTATGTGGCTTGGTATGATAATGTTGCATGTGTGTCGCTTCAGTTCGCTGTCTCGGCTACGTCCTCAATCTGCGCTTTCTGCAGTGCTCCTAACCGAGGGTAGCGGATTGTGTTGTTCTGAGATCTGGCTATCGGGCCTTTCGGCCATCATGTTCCCGCGAGTGGCAAAACACTTCGTGCTAGGTCCCGTCCCAAAGGTGTGGTAAGTTTCGGCACATGCGCCCTGCACGCAATCGCGGTTCCCACTGTGACTCTGCGATCGTGCATGACATCTGCGCTCAAGGGAGCTGAAGGTTCTGACTGTTCATCGGCTCATGCGGGATTCGACGCTATCGCTGACCCTTGCCGTGAGTCCCGGCGGTGTCCAGCCTTGCCGTTAAGCGAGGATGCCAATATCAACCGCCACAAACTATTAGCCTGTTCTTGCTTCGATGGTCTAGACTTCCATAGAACCACATCGCGTTTTCGTAGTGCTGGGACGACTTGCGTAAGTACGTCCCCCAACAGAGCTGAGGGTATCCAGTCGCTTGCGCATCATGCTGCAATGCATCCCTATTTGATGGAGGTGCGCACTGGGTGCGTCCGTAGCGTACACCTTTCGGGAAAAGTCGCAGCATGTTGTCTGTACATGCGAGCTGAATATTTTGGGACAAGCAAACCAGGTGTGGTGAAGACCATCGTGACGAGGTCAGATGCGGCTTGCATCTAGTGGCTTGTATTTGACGTAGGTGTTTGTGGATGCTTGACTCAACTGCATCTCGGCGGTGGAAACATTGCCTTGAACAGGGTCCCATGTCATGGTGCTCAACTACAATCAACGAAGCTGCGGTGCATGTTTGACGCTGAGGCGTGTATCCCACGGATGCTGCAAGGTGAGTACAGTGAGGTTCGGCCGCCGTGGCGACTTCGCTGTTGCTATACTGACACGATCCATTCGAGGGTGGTATTCCAGTGCGAAAGCTTCAAGGGAGGATCACCATCGCTGGCGTCATCTTCATGAGTAACCGTACAAGCTTTGTATTACAAGGTACTTCGTCGTCTTGTTTGTACAGCCATATCACCGGTCAATGATGGTGAACAAATTGAGCATGATTGCCACAGTTGGGGGTGAAAACATAGCCCAAGTGGGTGGTGGGGAAAGTTCGTGGCTTCATTAATACTTAAGCCGCATAGTCCACCACTGCGTGTTAGTCAGTGGTCGAAGTCAAAATTCATACTCCATCTCAGTACTTTGTCGGACTACTCGTAGTCAACGCGTCGAGCGGGTGACTTGATCACAGTAGCCCGATGAAGCCCCTCTTTCATCGCATGATTTGACAATACATAATGTCAATTCCTGCTCTGATTCGCGACATCGGAAGCCACCAACTTACTGCCCGACTACCTCGACACAAGCAGAATATCTATTTGCAGGCAAAGAACAGGGGTCGGTGTGCATGTTGATGACTATGATGTAAAATATATTGCTAGATCAAGAGTGGTAATGATCAGAAGCATCTGTTTCCCCAAGATGCTTCGCACCTTCCTTTAATAATGAGCTTCATGCAAGGCGAGCATCGGGGATGTATGAAGTAGATGTAGGCCAGCACCCTGTCGGTGAGGCTGTTCACGATATAACCAGATCTCCAAACTCAATCGCTATGAGATTTCCTGTCAGGTTCAAGGCATATCCGAAATCCTTCATTCGAGTTCTTGATGGACAAAGTTAACTCTCACCCCACGATTGATAAATTCTGCTCATGGCGACTTGCCTTAGTGCGTGGGAACGCCAGTAGAAACTCTAACAAGCTTAGGGTGGCTGGCAAACAGAGTTCATCAGTCGGAAAGTCAAAGGGTGAGATGATCGGTGCACTCACCACCAAGAAACCAGCACATGCCTATGCGCGCACAAGTGATGGCATTACAGACTACCCGAACTCTATTCTGGACTCCTCGTACTTATTCGACACTTCAAACTTCATGCGCTTCTGTACCTTGCTTCTTCCGCATTTGTTTCTATACATTCCATTGCTCATCTCTCATTGTTTGTCGCATTAAGTGTTACTGGCTCGCGATGACAAGCATGCTATTGCGGTTCCTGAAACCACCGAGCGGCATCCACCGCACCTCGTACCTTCGCATAATAATGGTCGTCCATAGGATATACTCTGTCATAGCAGCTCATAACCACTGACCTACAAGGACTCGTAAAAGTGCTTGCTCACCGCTCGCTTGTGCACACACGCTTCGTATTCCATGCTTTGAGAAAAGCCAAAGGCGATTCGACCTCGCTGATGATCATACCACGTGACCCTGTTTCCCCTGGTAACAGATGCGCTGGGGCGACATCGCCATGACATTCATTGAACGCTTACTGCTGAGGCGCATTCCAGCCGTTGGCCATTTGAGTCGACCCATAGTATGACTGCCCAGCGCTCGGATAGGGCGGCGTAATCGTCTGTTGATGGTCTCTTCGATCCTCGAATTTCATACCAACTGGCGATGGCTGTGGCTGACGGTGTATATCTGCCGGAGAAGTGATTGATGGGATGTTACCATAATTATGTCTGTAGGCAATAGAATTTCTGGAATCCATGGACACAGGACTGAGTGCCGTGATTGGCCGGCTCATATTCGTTGGTGGATACATCGGCTGCTGGCTGCGATCTGGCAAGGACGTTGCGATCGAGGCGGTAGGTGTAGGCGGCATTGTTCTGCCATAGGCGTTCTGGTCGTAATGCGTGTACTGTGGACGATCCTGCCCTAGCTGACCGCTTTGCAAGTTTGTTTGTAGATAACTTGGCGTCATTGAAGGAATTGAGCCTGGATACTGAGGCATAGGAGGCTGGTTTGACATAGGAGGGTACGGTTGTGATGAGTAGTACATCTGCTGCTGCTTGCCATAGTCGTAGCCACTTGGTCCCATTCTATACCCATAGCCTCCGTGCCCGTTGAGCTCGGTAACATCCTCCGCGTCCTCAATCGGAGATCGGAAGCTTTGTTTCGAAGTCAATTCCAGACGTGGTCTGATATATTGCAAGTTCTCGGTTTGAGAAGGCGTTCGCAAAGTCCCAGCCATAACGTCCTCAACGTTGTAATATGAGACGAGGTGGTGTGTGACACCTTGCACGGTCACACTCATCGTTTTTTTGACCAGTCCATTCACCTTGAAGCCATAACTATCAATGAGACTTCCAATCAGTTGGCGCTCGGCGTCTGTTGGCTGTCGTTCATTGTTGCCGAACGAACTTGTTGGGCTTGAAGAGGCATAGTCAGTAGGTCGCTGACCAGGTGGAGGGTAAGGCTCGCCGGGCCTACTGGGTCGGCGATTAGGCTTCTTCATTGCTCGCTTCTTCTCTCCTGGAGGAAATGGCTTGTCGAGCTCCCGGTAAACCAAGAAGTTGCCAAGTATCCGAGAGGGACTCCAGGTAACTCCATCCGTCCATCTCTTGATTCCAGATGCATTTTCTTCATAGATGAACACAGATCCACTCCTGATCAAAGTGCTCCTCTCTCTGTCGTGAGGTCTCCTTGGAACGTGCGATAGATGTCCCTGTAAACAACCCTCGAAGAGAACGAGAGCATCCTGTGTTGTCGCAACATGACCGCTGAAGGTTGGCTGAAGTGCCGCACCACCTGAGGACATCATGTAAGACCAGTGGTGTTGCTAGTACAACAGAGCCGTATGCGTCTAGGTGTTCGTGAAGACTGGGTATGAAGGTTTGTAATGCAGAAGCTCAAGGTTAAGCGAAAGTCAGAGCTTTAAAGTTGAGAAACGAACCGTAGCGTAGCAAGCATATATTGTGCTTGGATCATGCGACCTCGTCCTTCTCGTGGTGATACTTGACGACGGTCCTCAACAACGACTTCGAAGCGAAGAAGTGGAGTCAAGTATGAATGGTGCGGGTCGTCGAGATTTGAGATGTCCGATCGGCTTCGACCACGTTGACGCGGACCTGCTCAGTAGTGTCTGAAGGCCAAAGACGCAATTGCCCATGGGAAGGCCCTGGAGGGGCTCACAGCGAGCGGATCTATTGGCTGTACGAGCTTGTAGTTGTAAGGCACAGTCCAGAAGATGCTTTGTAGACTGACTGGTGAAACGGAAGCCTCCTCAGAGGACAAAGCAAGCAGTCCTAACTGAGATGCTCTAGCGCACGCAATCTTCCAGAGACACCAGTTCTTAGCTTAGCGGGGAAGCCACACTATATGCACCAAATGCATGCAATTGCAGCGGTGACGCGAGCGAAGGTGGAAGCAAGTGGTCTGGACTCAAGTAGAACCGGCTGTAGAATCGCAACGCGGAGCCAAGGCTGCGGCTTAGGAGGCTGGCTTGAGCAAGGACCTGGTACTCGTCGAACAGTCAGCCTCAGTAATTCTGCTAGCAGGACGCGGAAAACAAAGTGTTGCAGAAACGGAAAGGGTTCGGAATAGAGTTTCACTGAGCAAGTGAGAATGATGGGCACGAGCTGTAGTGAGATAGTCGAAGCTTAAATAACGATCCATGCGTTGAAGCAAGGCGATCTTTATCGGCACCTGATCATGCTCCATGCAGCCGGTCCCGTAATGGAGGCGGATGCCCAGAGCAGCGAGCAGTTAGGCCTGTCGATCTATTTGCTCGTCTGCTCAGGTTGTGGCATGTGGAAAGACAGATGCGGTGACATGGTAGAAAGACTTGTCGGCCAGCATTGCCGGCAACAAAGTAACGACTGTTGATGATGCTGCCAGATGCAATAATAGGGTGTTCACAACTAACGAATGTAGACTCACCTATGGTAGAACTAGTGGAAACGGTCTTGCCGTCTTTGTGCAGTGGAGGCTGAAGCCGCAACTGCTGCTGGACAGAGGCGTGCAATTTGACTTTGCCAATCGAGCAGCTTCGAAGGTTTTCGTAGTATTTGATTCAATACGGAGTGGTTTATTAGGCCAACTTGCGGCGGGGATGGTTCTGTGCCTGGAAGCTTATGCTTGCACCCCTGTCGATGTCGTTATACGCGAGAAGTTTGTCTGAGTGCCAGGCAGGATGTCCAGAAAGCCTGCTTTTTGAAGGACGTCGCAAGAGGCTTTGCTCTTTCTCTCGCGCAACAGGAACCGTTTCGACCAGTGGTAAAAGGACCGAGACTAGTCTACTAGTAGAAGCGTAGCTGAACCGGGCGCGACGGCAATTCTGTGACTGACGAAAAGTGGTGACGTAGAATGGACGACTTCGAGCGCAGCTTGTCGAAAGACTTGTCTGGGAGAGGTATGGCTTTGGTGCGTGTCTGAGGCTGTATTGGAAATCTGCAGCAGCGGTTCTCGAATCTGCATAAACCTGGTAAAAATTGACTTTCCGCTGCGCCTGGGAATATCATATGATCGAATAGAAATGGCTGTCGATATTCCTTGTATCCACGATACGTACTGACGAATTGGTGATGATTTAGCGATGCAACAAGGATAACTCAGGGAAAGGTATCCAAGAAGAATAGTGAAGATGACGATTATGAATTATTATGCATCACTTACGGAAAGAGTGAAACGCCTGCACTTGCCATTTGTTCCTGGAAGGTATTCAATATTGTCACGTTCTTGCTAAAGGTGACAATTGTTTTTACTCATCACGAGCCACTTCGACGTCGGTGGAGAGGCAGTAACACTTCATCTCCGCGCTTGCTCGTATGGACTTGTGGTAGTGTGTACGCGTCCATCGTCCATTTTATGGTTCTATCTTGGCTGCACGCAGGCGTATATGGGACACTGAGCAAATAATGCAAGCAATCATCTCTGTCAGTATCGAGGTTCGCGCTGTTCCGACATGCTTAGTGGCTAAAAACTAGTATAGCTCTACGCATGAAGTTGTGGTGCCCTCCGAGCTCGGCAGTAGCTGTCAAGACGACTGCATAACGGCTTCAATTATTATCTGATTCCTCAATTGGACTTCAGATGTTGGTTGAACTTTTACTGTTGAGCGAGTGACCGGCATCCTCGATCACTCTTTTCCTTCTCCATTGCGCCGTACTTCTAGCCTGCAGTGGCACAAGGGAATCTATGACACCAGGAAGCTTTTCATTGAGAGCTGTACCGCTTACTGCTGGACGAGGTTGCGCTCAGCCAAAGTGTTGGCGGCGCTTGTCCACCTACGTCATGAGTATCATACTAAACATTGGTTCCTTGTTGACAAGCAAGTCTGGTCGAGCGGCATCTGCTCAGCAAGCCTGAACCGCTACTCGTACATTCCTCAGCAAGAATAGCGAAGTTAACAAGAATGACGAGGTTAGAAATGATTGATTATCATGAGCCCCTGATCCGATCTTCGGCGCTCTGGCTGATGAGCGGTCGTTAGCAGCTTCTGGAGCGAGCAGATTTGTTCTCAGGCTATTGTGGCCTGCCTGGGACTGATATGCACAGAAACTCGCTTCTCCAATAAGATTATATTCCCTGACATCGAAGCATGTGCAGAACTACCGAGGACTGTTGTCAGAACATGGAAATCGTGATGCTAGTTCGCAATAATGTTCATGGCTCATGTCCTGGTGGCAGGGCAATAAGTCCGTCTCACAGCGCGTGTCGAGTACAAAGAGCTTGAAGCATAGTACTGTAAAGGCACTGTTGAGATTTGATCGAATCGCTTGATCGATTCACTAAAATGACTTCGTATCGGCGACGAGCGTGCCGTTGTTTCAGGCCGCGGAACGTTCTCCCCATCTGCCAAGCATACTGGGATATGGTACTGAAATCGAGGATCCTGTAGGGAAGATCAGCTTGCCTAGGGTGTTGGAGCTGAGACTACCTCGACAAAGACGCATAGAGTTGTCATTGCCCTCCCATAATTGGTCTGTTGCTTACTCAATCTCAGACGCAACGTCCCCGCAGTAGCTGGGTAGTCTTGGAATTGCGCCTGCAGCTCAGCTATCGCTATTGGCTGTTGCTCTCCGATGTCAGGTACCTACATCTCGGCCTCCACCGTTTGGCTAAGGAAGCGTTGAGGCTGTGAATGGATCTTTTCTGTGTACTGAAGAACTCGTGAATGCTGCGGACTCCTGCCGCAAGGGAACGTAGCCGAGACGAAGCAATAAGCACCGATCACCAGCGATGGATAGTCGAAGTTGTTGGTGTAGCTGCTACGCCTTGGCCAGCAATCACATGCAACCTACTTGTAGACTAATGACTACTGATGGTGTCGTGAATGTAATTCGATGAACAGCGCAGGAAAAGGCACCCGACACTAGCGCGGCCACGGCTAGCTACCGCTCAGCCGGCGTTGCTGCTACCCACAGTAGACCGGATAATGTCCGTATTTCTCCGCACACGATCGCGCCGGCTCAGCAGGTCAGCGATGGGCAGGAAACTCCTTTCACAATGACCACTATCGCTAAATGCCTCATCGCAGATGTGAGACTTGGTGTGTCCGTGGTGCATTCCGGACAATCAGTAGTCTCAATACTTGTACATCCCGAGATGGCCCCCGGGCCAAGCGCACAACTCCCGAGTCGACAATGATGGCAGAGCCGAGGTTCCGCGAGATCTGCATGTTGGGAGAGGCATATGGAGTAAAGGCGTGATGGGCGGTCTTTGGCAACAATCCCTTGTCGATCAAGCAATTTACGTATCGAAATCAAAGCCGTTGGACCATATGCTTGGCTCAAGCCACGGCAAGTGTTCTCGACCAAGTGATCGGCGTTTCCAGGAATAAATTGCAGGCATGCACAGCTGATCTTTCCCTCTGCAAAATAATAACGGCGCCCAGTAATGCGCGGAGCGTCGCAGCTTCCCTGTCGCATTTTCCAGACATACCACATCTAATTGATGCAATTAACGATCACTGACTGATGCAGTTAACGATCGCGAGAAATCCCATGCCATGGTATTGTGACAAATTCCGATACTGTGATTAGCGCAAGCCACAAAAGGTGAGTCTGTGATATTACGTGGGTCTTGGCATTGTTTGTTTACTTAAAGCGGCCTTACATATCTCTTACTTCTAGTTAGTACAATTAATATAATCCTTGCCTGATTTCACAAGTCTGTGCGTGCTCTATCCACCTCACCTGGACTTGGCCAGAACTATTATGCACTTCTCACCACAGTGAAAGCATGGTGTGTTGAGAATATCAGCAGCGTCAAAGTGGTTGCTGCTCAGGCCACATTCTCCGAGGGTCGGACACGTTGCGTGCTCGGCTTATCGTCGCAATCCATCGACCATCTCGATCTGGGCATCCCCTCCGCCTGCGCCGTGGTGCTATAATTCGATGGACGATGATCTCTTCCAACCTCAACAGATCTCATACTCCGGCGTGTGGCCGAACGAGCGCGTTAAGGATTATGGAGAGGCCAAATGTGATCCTCAAACAACCGTCGACGTCTGGCGCAGATGGCAGTTACGCGTTACTGATCTCCTCGCCAGGTTACTGAAAGGTGAGCGTAGACTTCTACGGTAGACAACGTCCCAGCTGCCGGCGCTCTGCCGCCAGCACAGCAGTACGAGCGTCTGGCAGAAGTCGCGACTACAGTTGGCCTCCAGCTTGAGCACTGTTTTCCTCTTCTGTCAGCCCTCCATGCGTGATCAATATATATTCACAACTTTTCAAATCGTTGTGAAACACCCAACACCCACTTCCTAGCATCCATCCTAACACCACTTAGAGCATTTTCTGAGTCAAGCAAGACACCATGCACTTAATATCCTTACTCACGACTGAAAGGGAGACCCAGCCAAAGGTGCATGTACATTGGGGGCGCTAATGGAGGAGGATAAGTCCGACCAGGTATGAAGCCTTGCACAGCATATATCCATGTATCATCCTACGACGACCTCCAGAAGGCCACAGACGCGGCGCCTGTTCGGTCGCACATCAGAGTCCAAGTGTCAGCGCCGCAGGTTGGACTGTGAGCGCATGACCGCAAGCTACTAGCATGCCCAAAAAAGCTCGATCTGATCTAGCGATGCTGACCTTGCTGTCCAATACGCTACTTGTATAGCACAACTCAGCCTTCTATCCAACGGCTGTGTATCCCAAAAGCCCATCAATTCATGAAGAACCATGGTCGCTTCTGCTGTACAGCATGTTTCTGCTCAGGATAATGAATCGGCACAGGCAGAACATCCGCGAAGACCTCGCTCAGCGACCGCAGAGTTGCAGACTCCGTCGCCTCCTGACCGCCGTCCACCGCAGGTGACCTGTCACCGTTGGCACCTGCCCCGTTCGTGCTGTAGCCTGCCTTAATCGGTGTGTCCATCTTCGACTGTTCTCCAGACGCAGCAGCCCTCTCCAACGGCACAGGAATCACCACCCCACTTTCCCAATTGCGACAGGTCATCTTCGGCTGCTTCGATTTGCTATCGCTGACGACTCGACCCCTAAAAGAAGCATCGCTATTAGCACAAGTGCCCCTAAGGACATTCACATAGGATGAGAAGACTTACCAAGCACTCTCACTCAGATTCCCAGAACCAACATAGGCCCAACCCCCATACCACTTCGTTTCCCTATCAGCGCCTTGCACTGCTTTCGGCTGCTTGAAGCGAACATAGAGGATCTAGAAGCAAGGCTTGTCAGTACGGTATCGTCACGAGACGTAAGCACGACGATTAATTCATGTCAGCAGATCACTGTCGACGCACGAGCGGGGATATAGACTGATGGGAGAGGGAGTCACGAAAGAGAACGACCGTCACAGTGAGGCCAGCTGGGGTTTCCCTTGTTGGTTCTCGAACACGATGCTCAGCCATCATCAGATGCTAAAAGCATCACGTTCAGTAACGCATGCCTTGGCCGTCTCTTTCCTGTCATCATCGTTCTGGCCGCGTCCCCAGCGACACCGTGACACTGCGATATTGAGTGCACGTCGTTCATGCACCACGCATGGTGCTTTCGTTGCAGCGACGAGAGTCACATCACTCGGCTTCTGCATGACCAAGTGCTTCAACCCTTGGCATGCGCACGACTTGACTTGTGTAGAGAGCGTCAGCAAGCATACACACATCACTTCTGTAGTGCTTCTGGCATCACCTTTCGTCCTCAGTCACCACGAAGGACCCAATTTGAGCAGCTCTCACGGTGCAATCACCTGATCAGGAATACTCCGTGCTGCTCGTAGACGTCTTCCATTCGCAACTTGAATTCACAACAGCGACGCCAAGCGGAAGGGAAGCACGCGGAAAGAGATGCTCCACGCCGAGAACAAGCCTGCATTAAACCTGCATCGTACCCCTGAAAACAACCCGGGTGGGGCCCATGGGCTTGGCCCAGCTTTGAGTTCAGCCGCCACAAAACGTCTGCCGATAAGCATGGATATATGTATCGGCGATTTTTCGCGGGTGGTGTTTCAGGTGCGGTATAATGCAGAACGGCAGAAAACAGGGACACAAGCAGGGCGACAAATGAATGCAAGAAATGATGAGCACATACCTTGCTATGCATCAGGATCCCATCATCTCTGACCCCAACACAATCACACAGGACATCCCTGATCGACTCGTTCGTTTCCCACCACTTTTTCTGGAAACAGATTGTGCCGGCTTGATTTGGACCGCCTTTTGATTTCGCTACTGTCTCGCTGGTTGGGAAGTAAATTCGTAGGTTCTGCTTGATGAGCGAGTCGAGGGTTGTGTCGGTGTTTGGAGCTGGTTTGCCGCGTTTCCTGGCTGTGCTGCTGGCGATGGAGGTGGGATCGAGGTGGCCGCATGCTGCTTGGTAGAGTTGGCGGATGAAGGGGGTCGCGAGGTTGCCGAGGGAGGAGGTGATGAAGTCGAGATCTGGTGGGTAGGAGGGATCGGTAGGGGAGACGGAGAGGTTGAGGGATTGGATTGTGTCGTGGAGGGACAGGAGACCTGTGCGGGTTATGTCGTTTTGAGTCGGCGTGGAAGGGTGCTGCTGTGCTTCTTCAGGTATATTTGGCAGCGCATCCTTCCGCGTCGTCGCCGACTTGGAGGCAAAGAAACTCTTCTGTTTAGGCAACGAGCCACTTTCACTCTGCAGAAGACGGCTTCCACTCATCGAATGCACAAAGCCAACGTCCTTCGTAGCTCCAAAGTCAAATTTGTCCAGTTTCCTCAATACATCATCCGCCACACCCATCTCACGCAACTGCTTCTTAATTTCCCTTTTAAACTGTGTCTCACCGTCTGATATTTCCGTCGTTGACTTCAACGGTGAATCAACCACAAAGAGCACATTCTCCATAACTCCACCAACGCCCCAATCAGCAGCTATCAGATTCGCGCTTGGGACGACAACCCTACATACTTCCTCTCCACCACTACCACCCTTCTCGCCCTGGAAGAAAAGCAACAAAAGCTTGCTATGCATATTGCCACCACCACCCAGACACTCCGGCATCACAAGTCTCACATTCGGCACGCCGCTGAAGTCTCTCTGCAATAGTGCACGGTGCTGATCATTCTGAGCATGAAGCACAAAGATAAATTTCGTGGTTGCAGTGTTGAAGTGAGGGAGTAGCCAGTCGAAATCTATGATGAAGGAGGACGCGAGGACTGATTTGAGGGTTAAATTTGGTGTGGGTGGGGAGATGGCGTCGCGGAGGGAGATTGCGGCGAGGCCATGGGAGGCGTGGCGTGACGGGTGCGAAGTCAGCAGCACACGTGGTGTGGTGAACGAGAACGGGTTTGTTGAGCGACTCTTGGACGTGGCATGAGGCTTAGTCGACAGTGGGAAAGCTGCGGTCGTTGTTGCAGTTCTATCTCGCCGTAGAGGTGGAGGGGAGATTCGTTTTGCTGGTGGAGAGGATGATCGAGGCTCTGGTCCTCTTTTGCGCTTTAGACGAGCTAGACGTTCTGCCTCCATTGCCTTTCGATCTAGGCCCAGAATGCCACCGGTTGAGGAAACGGATAACACCTGCGTTGATGTTTGTTCGTGCTTTCCTTGGGGTTGACCAGAGCGCGTTGGTGCTGCTGTTGAGCCTTCTTCATGTTGCAGAGAAAGTGCAATGGCCTTCTCTACCTCGCCATCACTGTCATCGGTGGTTGCTTCCGCGGCAGCTGACGCTGGCTTGGTCGGACTCTGCTGGCTCTGCAAAGACATCGCTATTGCTAATTTGAGGTTATCATCCAGTTCCCCATCTGACCCAAGCTGGACTGGTGACTGCTGGGCTTTGTCCTTGTCATCACTGGTGAGATCAATAACTCCGCTCATTCTGACAAATGGGATTGTGCATATGTGCCTCTTTGCAATTCTCTTCTGTGCTAACCGTGAACGTGATAAGAATTGCTTCCGGTCAATATTGGCGACCAAACGCAAGGTTCCTAAACTCCTGAAGAACCGTCCTGCCAGCAGAACCTGAGCAAAGTTACCAAAGTATCTCATCCAAAAACGAAGCCAGTTCCAAACGTGAAGGATGATCGAACCACAACGACGAACCAACCTGGGTACGAACTGCTTGATGGTTTAGAGACCACGTGGGGACGCGACAGCCTTTTGACGCGTATCGCGTCTCATCTTTAAGAATTGATGCCTGGAGCCGTAAGATACTCGCCGTCTCGGGTTAGCAACGCCGAGGCTTGTCCACAATTGCATCACTTCTCGACTACGAAGTTCTGGAAAGCAGGCAGCTTTGTTTTCTTCATGCCACTCTGTCAATACCATATCACAGCGTGGTTCTCATGACGCAAACCGGCACAGAATTGCTATAGCATCTCTATCTGATCATGAAATACTACACATTCTCTCAATTCATGCTGTAAGCCGATCGAAGACCACTTCAACGACACAGGCGCATCCAATCGTCAACCATGGAATCCTCGTTCTTCGCGCTAATAGTTGCGCTTTACTTTGCGATTTTTGCCCCAATTGCAGCAGCAGGCAAAGTGACCAGTCCCAACAATGTCCCTAAAAACGCGATCCTGCTTTCGAAGGTCGAGTCCCTCACATTTCGCGATGGCAAGATGACCACAGCCAGACGAGTTTCACCAGTTTCACAGCTCAACTGTGTTGGCCCGAAGAATATCTGCAAGCTCTACAACGTCGACGTGATGCGCTGCACGAATGAGGGCGCAGACTACGATGCAGAAAACATACAATGGGCTTGCCGAGCAGATCTACCAGAAGAATTCAAGCTTGGAGGCACAGATGTATCATGTGAAGGATATGCTTCGAGTGACGATCCGTACGTCCTCAAAGGGAGCTGTGGTGTGGACTACAGACTGCTGCTCACGGATAAAGGCGAGGAGAAGTTTGGGAGTGGCAGACGTGGGAGCGATCCTTATGCGGACGATTCTGGTGAAGGTGGCGGAAGTACAGTGGCCAAAGTCATATTTTTTGTCATATTCGGTGGAGTCCTGTTGACTATCATTTTCAAGATGCTTGAAGCATGTGGACGCAATCCTCCACGACTCGGTGGAGGAGATGCACGACCGCCATGGTACGGAGGTGGTGGGGCAGGAGACGATGACAACGATCCACCTCCACCTTACGACTCACATTTCAATCAATCTCGGAAGCCAAAAACCTATGGTACCTCATCTAGGACTGGCACTGCCGGACCATCGCGAACTGCAGGCCAGCAACAGAATCAAGGATGGCGGCCGGGTCCGTGGACTGCTGCAGCAGCAGGAGCAGGTCTAGGCTATGCTTTTGGCCGTGGTGGAAATCGAACGCAAACACAGCCTAGAGACACGATGCAGAGACCCGGTGCTGGGTTCTTTGGAGGAGGTGGAGGAGGCTACGGTGGAGGAGCAGGGCCTAGCAATTCGAGATCCAATTCTTCATCGAGCTTCTCGAGCAGCAGACATGAGTCGACGGGGTTCGGTGGCACTTCTAGACGGTGAGATTGAGTACAGCTAGCATGCAATGAAGTTATGATTACGAGCATTATTATTTGTATCGGCCTTAGTGTTGAAAAACAGACACAAACGAGGACTAACATCGAGCTCTGCAGGTCAAGAGTTGATGCCGACTCCAACGGGAGAAGTACTTCCTCGGTCACGACTGGGCCAGATGACGACGAGTTGCAGAATGGACTCAATCCAGAAAGTACCTGGGGAGGCTGGCGCGGAATCTTCAGCTCACCAGCGACATCCACTTCACGCTGGAACACTGAGTCTGTGCCGGCCACACTTGGTGCCCTTGTGACGAGAACATTCTACGTGGCTTACCCAGTGCTGGTATCAGCCGTTTTCTGGATTGATGCCTTGGTATCAAAATGCATTCACATCGTGCGGGTACTCGTCAATCTCTTGTGGGTCACATTACAGAACTTACCTGAGCTACATATCTCGACGAACAATATGCAGGCTACGACAGCATCCGACACCGCACCAATCTCCGGAGAACGCTCGCCTTCACCACCACTGACGCCAACTCGTTACTCCCCACGTCCTTCGCCAGAGCCACAACCGCGACCAGCACAAGTCCAGATCCCCAGGGCAGCATCTCAGCCTGCACCACAATCGGAATCAGCCTCATCCCAACAGCAACATACACGCTCACCAGCAGAACCACCAGCAGAATCATTGGCAGAATCATCAGTAGAATCGCCTGCAGGACCAACTGCAGGGTCACCATCATCACAAGGACCTGTTCGAGATCGCGCTGCGAAGTCCCCCAACCACGTACTTCGCCACCACCACAGCATACCCCTCTAACAGATCCACGAGCAGCAGAACCCCCTGCTCGCAAACCTACCTCAAACCCCATACCCAACCCTGCCACTCCCCTGCTCGAATCCGTACCTCCACAACCACCATCACAATCCACTGCAGACCAGTCCAATGCCATCCACCCACCCACAACCCCAATATTCACACTCACTCCCCCATCCACACTCACACTCACAGCCACATTCCCCACCCCCTCCACCACATCCATCACAACGACCATAGATCTAAATTCCCATCTAACAAACGACCACGGCACATTCCGCTGGAAGACGGACGGAAACGCATTCGCGTCTGCGCGGAATGTGAAACTCGTCGATGGTGGTAATGTACTGGAGGCAGAACTAGACAATGGGTGTGGATATTGGAGGAGCAGTCGGATAGTATTGGGTGAGAGGGTGAGATGTGTGGATGGGAAGCTGGCTGTAGTGGATGAGGAGGAGGAGGGGCACGAGAGCGAAAGGTGGGATAGCGGGACGGATAACAGTCATAGAGACGGTGACAGTCGCAGTGAGAGTGTATCGCCCACACCGTCTGAAGGCACAAGTGGGCAGCCATGCGGCGAGGTAACAAAAACGAGGGTGGGCTTCGGAGGCACGAGTAGCCGACAGGAAGACAGTGGACGTGGTACAAAAACTGGGGCTGAAAGTACCACAGCTGCTAAGAATGTCAGCACTGGCTTTGGATCTACATCCAGAGGACTGGAGGACAGCGAACACGGTACAAATACGGAAATGAGACGGTCGATCATACTTGTCAAAAGCGTAAGCACTGGTTTTGGTTCCACGACGAGGCGGCAGGAATATGATAATCATGGTCTGAGTCAAGATGTGGAACAATCAAGTGCGTCTGTCACAAAGACGAGCACAGGTTTCGGTTCCACGAAGAGAAGATGAGGATCTCGCGATGGGCTTGGTCATAAATGCGTTCTAATCTAGCATTGATCACACCATACTATCACCGCCAGTCGTCCTCGTCTCAAATGTCGCCCGACTCTGATCCGTAGGCTGCCGGTACAATGGCCTTTTCCGCACACTAAAGTTGTCAGGCATAGAGTCGACTGCCAAGTTCTCCTCACTCGTGGTATCGTGGAGAGGGTCGATGGTCGTTGGAGGCCTCGGCGGCGGCTCCCCAGCACGATGTCCCTGCTTGCGCAATGTGAACCAGTTCCTGAATCGCCAATTCCAGCCTCGAACATCTCCGAGCACGAAAGCAACAAGGATAAGCGGAAGACTAAATCCAAAGCCGACACCGAAGAGATATTTCGCGACCCAGCCTATCGGTATGCTGTTATCGCCACTAGAGTCGTACGGAAACTCTCTGATGTTGATCGTGAAGAAAGCCGCTACGAAGCTCAGCGGCAAGAAGATAATCGTAACCATTGTGAAGACCATGATTGTCTGTCCTTGACGTGCCGTGTCTTCGGCTTGATCTCGCGCGAAACGCGCTTCAATCGCATTGGCGTGTTTTTGCTTGAGATCGAGGACTTGTGTCAGGCCTCGGTTTACGAGATTTGCCTGCTTTTGCATACGCTCGATGTCGACTAAGTGTTGACCTACGAGCCGCTTCTGGTGACCTGCTTTTTTCCTGAGACCGGCGAAAACTTCACCCATGTGCTGGAGGACTTCGCGTTGTTGTTCTAGGACGTGTGTCAAGATTCCGAGTTCGTCCTCGATGTCTTTACATTCGATCAGGAGTTGTGTCTCCTTGGTGATGTTCAACAGCCGGTTCACGTAGAGAGGGTTATGATCGGGTTTTCGGTGGGTGGTGTCTTCCTCGACTGGATCTCGAAGCCACTGGTCCTCTTCGTTATCACGGTCTTCGTTATCGCGTTTCAGTTCTGGCGCCTGGTAGTTCCTGTTGTTGAGCCACCTGGCTGCATTGGTGGCATCTTCTTCAAAGCGTTTGAGAAGCGCGGTCGACCTACGAGTTAAAGTGCCGATGCTGAGCTCGAAGATTTCGAAGAACATGAAATCGAGGTCTTCGTCCCCCATTGATGTCGGTCAAAGGCACCTATACATCTGTTTGTGATGGCCGCAGCGAGGTCGTGGACACTCCTGATCGGTGGAGAAGTCTTCGATGTTATGTCACTGATGATTCCGTCGAAGAGGTTTACTGGGTCTTGCGCGGGTTGATCCAGCCTTTCAGGAAAGCATGTAACGACGATTCCCTCGAAGATGAACAGCCACATCTGGTCAATCATGAAAATCCTTGGGTCGGGAGTCATTGACTTCCTCGTCTGCTGCTGGTGGTGGTGTCGAAAGACCACTTGGTCGCGATCTCGAATATCAGTGTTAATGCTGTAATGCTTGAATTGGTCCAGTGTTCGTCTGAGGTGTAGGTCGGTGGAGTGGTGGAGATACCCGTGGATGAGACATTCGTCCTTGCTCTTTTCTCTTGTGAGACCCTTTTTTCATTAGACAGCACTCTCTGTACAGCGTCTCGAACCAGCTGCCGATTCGTGTCGGTCTCCCAATGCAGATACGGCATGAACAAGACGCCAACCTCCTTCGGCGCATCCGGAACTTGATCTTCTGTATCGGAATGAGATAGCAAGCTCGGCTTTGGAGAGTTCTGGATGTCGACAAAGGTCGTCGCTGAAGACCGTGCATCTAAGATGCTCGAGTCGGTGACGCTCACTGTAGGGCGTCGCCACGCCCTAGGATGGTTATTGTGCTTGTTAGGATGAAGCTGACAGAGTGGTCTCATGTATCGAGAGTGTATCTTTGAGCCTCGGTGCTGCTGTTGACCAAAGAGCTGAAGCATGAATTGGTAAGCTGGTACGTCAGCAGGTCCATTCTCGATGAGCATCTTTGTGATCAGTGCTTCCGCCCAAGCCAAGTTGTTGGCTGGGAGATGTATCCATCTGAAATCTGGACGTCCTTCCTGAATATCTTTCAGCCTTGTGGTGATCGCAAACTTGCTTGGATCTTTCAAATCTGCATCGTAGAGGACTTTCCGCACAGACATCGGCTTGTTGACCACCCTCGATTCGTTCCGTTTCTTGTAGATGTCTACGACAGATGCGGTGAACATCGAGCATGCGTCCTGAGCATGTCTAGAGATGCGGCCACTCAGCAGATGCGGTCTGAAGAGCTTGAATACTTCTAGATGGTCGTGGAGACCTGCTCTGAGGAGGGGTGTGGTATTGAATGTGTCCTTGGGATTCTTCAGCGACCTACTGTCTTGAAGCAGCAGCTCGACGACCTTCTTATGGCCATTTTCCGCCGCCCAGTGCAGAGAGGTCATACCGCTTGATGTCCTTGCGTTGACTTCTTTAGGGCCAGCAGCCGCCAGTATGATCTCGACCACTTTAGCATGACCCAATTTGGCGGCGTTCAGGAGTGGTGTCCAATTCCCTTCACTTACTGAATCAAGGCGAGCTCCATACCGGATGAGAACGTCGACGATGAGTTCGTGGCCATTTTGCGCCGCAAGGTGTAGTGCTGTCTTACCTCGGGAAGAACGACGATCAATATATTCTTGCAGTCTCTCCCGTGTTAGACACCCAGAGAGATGCTCCAGAATTGCTTCGACTATTATGTACTGACCCTTAGCAGCGGCATCTTGGAATGGTGTACGCTCTTTGGCTTTCATTCCTCTGTTTTCAGCGCCAATATCGGCTCCTGCGTTAAGGAGGATGGATATTGTGGTTTTGGAGTACTTAATAGTTTTGGCTGCTTCTTCGAGCAAACATTGTAGTGGAGAGCGGCCCTCACTGTCTTTTGCATTTACATTCGCATGATAGTCGAGAAGTAGTTTGAGCGGCGCGTTTTGTCCAGTAATTGCCGCTGCTCTCAAATACCTGAAGCTCTCAGCATTGTCCTTGATACCACCACGGGCTCGCAGGAGAAATAGGATCACCTCTTCCTTGGGGTCTGAATGCCGATGTTGATTGATGGCGTGTAGTAAAGCGTCCTTCCCCTCGTTGTCTTCTGCTTCGGGTTCCGCACCGTAGTCCAAGAGGATTTGCAATGTATGTGCGTGATTGTCAGAAGCGGCGTATATCAAGGCCGTTCTGCCACCATCATCTGTAGCCTCCAGTGGGCCTCGGTGTCCCAGCAAGACTGCCAACGCTTCGCTGTGACCACCAGATGCCGCATGCATGACTGCTGTCCTCCCTTTCTTGTCGGCAGCAGCGATGTCCGCTCGCTTGCTCAGTAGCCATCGAATCGCTTCTACCTTGCCGGATGCTGCAGCATGCAACAGAGCGGTTCTGCCTTGCTTGTCACGAGCATCAAGCTCTGCACCTTGTTTGTAGACGAGTTCCAAACTCGCAGCGCTGTACAGGCCTGCGTACATCAGAGCATTTTTGCCACCATTATCTGTGATATCAATGCGAGCTTGATGGGCCAGCAGCAACTGGACTGTTCCGACATGGTCGTTACGGAGCGCACAGAGCAGCGAAGGCAACGTCGTATTAGTTGATCCATTGCCGTCGGCCTTTCGAGCCAACAAGGTCCTCACAAACCGCTCGTTGCCGAGTTCCGCGCATACCTGCAGAAGAACACGAAGGTCATTTTCTCGGTTTCGAGAACTCCGGTCGACGGCGTCCGCCAGTGTGTTGAGCGTGGTGATATCTTGGGGACTCGAGAGATCTTTGCGCAATTGAGCTCGCGGAGGCAGACTTCCCGGCCGATCAGCTTTGACACCCATGTCGTTGTGTAGTACAATTTACAGCACGGCTGCCTGTTACTAAGTGGTCAGCGGCGACAGATTCGACGCAGAGCACAACATATGTTGCGCGATATTTTCTTTAACATGGAGGCCTCTGCTTCACGCTGCCAGGCTTGCTGCCGAAGGAAAACGCAGCTCCGAAGCGAAGCCGCATTGTAGCAAAAGATCAAGCTGGCGCGAGGCAGTCAGGACTTTTGCGAAAGGACGAAGATCTGAAAGTCAGGCGAGACCCTCTTCCCTCCAAGATGAACATCGACTAACGTAGCTTCATGCAGGATGGTTCTTCTGTAGGGGCCGTAAATGGTTTAGGTATGTACGGAGTAGCACATACAGGATGCGACAGGATGCTCAGCCAATAGAATGGTCGACCGGTTGCTGGTCTCGCCTAAGGTATGATACATTACGCAGCCCTTGTACAGAGAACTGAGGGCTAATAAGCTGTCAGTTCTGTATCGCAAAGTCATTCATGTACCAGCGATACATGTGCAAGCCGACCAAGTGAGGTTTCTGAGCGATGAGCTATTCGGTGTCAACTTCATGGTATGCAGGCGACGTGTTTTCAAATTGGCACGCTGGTTCTCCATGCCACCGAACCAGGAGGCTGTAGACCCGACGACGTTTACAAAAAGACCGATGAGCAGGTATGCAACAGAATGGTAAATTTATTTTGTGACGGCAACGAGTTGAGATGCAGCTGATTACAGTGAGGCAGGAGACATCGAATAATGCAGACCTACGATAAGAAGGCGCGAAGTCGGCAAGCTCGGGAATTTGGTGCAGCCTGAGGCATGAGCCCGTGAAGCTCAAGAGCAGGTGAATGACCTCTCCTGGACGGCAGAATAGGTATAAAATAAATTCTTCGTGAAGGCTAAGATAATTTATATCCCAAAGGCATCTACCAAGACCACTAGGGTATCGTTGCAAAGTCGCAGGTTCCAAAGCAGAGAACTATCATATTGCCCGTCAACATCGCAATTTCTCATAGTAAACATGTCACATCCTCTTTCTTTCACGTTGTGTAATTCCATCCAGTATAGACGCCACATTTGATTCTGTGCGTCTTTGCTTCACCAAATCCCGCTTCTCGAAAGCCGTATTGGAAGCACAAAGTTACGAGCAATGCGGCTCAGGTCATCGTCTCGAGGCCGGAAGGAGCCCGTGTCGATCCTGTGATGGCGGTGGTGATGGCACTTGTGATGACGGGGTGTGGCTTCGTCGTATCTGCATTCGTGGAATCCACTATCGTCGTGATATTCGTACACTTTGTGGTGAAGGTGAACATGGCGATGGTAAGAACCGTGCTTCTTCGCGCGAACGTCGAAGTGCGCGTCCTCGTGATGGTGGTAATATAGGTGGCTGCGATGACCATAAACCGTGTCATCCCCACGATCCTGTTGCTGGGGATCTTCCTCGAGCCATGGCTCTAGGGCCTGCAAGACCTTCCTTCTCTGGCACGTGGTCTGAAATTTGATATGTACAAGCTTCGTCTGCTGTAAGGTCTGCGCTTCGCCCAGACTGTAAGCACTCTCCAAGAGGATTGTCGCCCCGTTCAGCTCTGTGACATTGCGAATGTGGCAGAGTCGCAGTGACTGATCTTCTAGCACTTCCAGCCCACTATCGATCATGAGGGGTACACCATCCGCACTGGTAGAAGCAGATGCGCCGGCGTTTGGATCTGGTAGATGAGAGACGAATGGTGATCGCGCAAAGACGAAACAATCCTCGAAGAGGTAAGCAAGGATCTTTTGTATGCGGTATTGCGCGCTCGGCTGATCGTCCATCGTTACACAGCTGCTGATATCAACCATGAAAACCTGCATAGGCAGATCTGGCTGGAATACTAAGCTTAAGTACCGGAAGTTGAGGTACCAGTTGTAAGCAGAAGCACAGCGGACTTGCTCACGATAGGCCATGTAGTCGCTGTAGATCGTCAAGGCTGTGGTCGGAAAGCGTTCTTGCATTAGCTTGCGACAGGCCAGTGTAATGGGATCGACCCAGACTTCGGTGTCATCGTCGGACCGTGTAGCAGGAACTGTTGTGGATAAAGGAGTGTTTGAGGTGTGGCTGGCGGGCATGTGTTGCGAGTTTGTGCATGCGTAATGGTCAACGCCGTCGCGAGAATATGGTGAGTACGGCGGAGGTGGGGAAGGTGGTGTGTCTGGCTCCGACCTTGGCGAGTCGAGTCGAAGTGGAAGTTCGTCGTTTGTTGCTGAGGACGTACGGTAAGCAGCCGTGGCATCATCGTCTGATGGGTCGTAACGATTAGGTGAGTGACTTGCCGTGCGCCTGTGATGCTGTCCCCCAGGATTCGTCGAGCGATCCAGGCATGTAAACGCTGGACGTGGCGGAAATGATCCTGGGAGCTCGGCCGGGAAGGTGAACGATGCTGGCAACTCTGACATGACTAAGTCCGGCGGGTCGTCCGCAAAATGCACATGCTTGTCCTGGTTTTCTCGATCAGTTCGACACCCTGTGGACAGTACAACAAGTGCCTGGTCTCGATCGCTACAAGGCACTGGGGCTGTGGCTTGGTGCTTTGGGTTATTCGTAGCGATACGGCAGCAAGGTGTGCATCCAGCGGTTAGATGAGGCTTTTCCAGAAAACGGGAAGACTGTATCAGGCTCGAGGTGATGGTATTGATTGATTCACATATTTCGGTCCTGCAATTGACTTCTCTTCTCTCCTTTATTGCATTTCGTGAGAGTCCATGTGGGCTAATGTGTACATTCCTTCCTGCCTCATCGTTCAACACATTTAGATGTGATTTCAGAAGAGAAACATACTTGGACAACAGATCTGATAGCTTGAGGTAGGCGTTATGCGGTGCTTTGCCAGTTCCGGCAGCTTCCAGTAGTGTCTCGGTATGGATCAGGGCGGCGGAAAGCTTTGAAAGCGTGGAAGACAGATCGCGGCCACCGAACGTCGATAGCGCAATGAGATGATTCTGCGACAAGCTGCGCGTGAGCACAACGGCTTCCTGCACCTGGTTCAAGATATCTGATTGAGACATGGTCAGAAGCTCACATGATTGTGCTTGGAGTTGAACTGTGGCGGCAAAGGTGTAATAAAGGCGACCTAAGCAAAGGGGACCGCGTTAGAAAGCAGTCTTCGCGACCATTTCACCGATGTGAATTTTGTCAGAGGCTGATCACGCGAGATCCTACTGGTGAGTTACTGGGATACGACTATTCTGAGCGGCGGTGTGTGCTGGACTGGGTCACAGGCTCTTCGCGCCTCACTATGCACACGGGGAATCAGCGGCTCCTCGACCTCGAGCGACACAGTGCGCTTCCAAGGACAGATTTTAGATCTGGGTTTTCAGGCCACTATGTCCTCTTCAAGCCTGGAGCATGAGAGAATGTTATGCCAGCCAGGCAGGCACTGTTTTGCGACATGACCTTGGGCAGCCCGTGGAACGGAGTAGTCATGTTTGCGCAACCTCCCAAGACGAATACAGAAGTGAGTGGCTGACGCAGGAGTAGGCCGCTGTATCAGACTTCAGCCCGCAGCAGCATCGCAGCACATGACAGATATTGAATGCTCGTATAGCAATCTCAAAGCCAAGAGACTGCGTTCGCACAATTTGCGCCTTGCCAGTGTAAGGCAATGCGATCGAGTGGCGGGCGCGAAAGCGATCGGCCATAAGCCGTGTAACATCAATAGCCGGGATACTTGAGGGTACAACCTGCCCTGCATCTGAATGCGGCAAGAAGCATGAACCCTCGTGAGCATGAGAAGTCGCAACTAAGCGAGGCTGCGGTCGCAATGAAGGTACGTGCAACAAAAAACATTCTGGATCCTTGGACTTCGCGTGGGGGATGCAGACTTTCGGAACATTCTGCGAACCAGCTGCAGAGTCGTGGGAGACCGGAAGTGGTCAGACGCTTTGCAGTGTTTCATGCTCACTCGACGTCGTGAGGACGTATGCTCCAGCCAACGTCGTGCTATGTTCGTGCTGTGCTGGTGGACTGAAAGTCGCCCTGGCTAGGAGTCTAGCCGAAGGCTTCCGCCACGATCTCAACTGCCCAGACCTGGCACGTTCTGTAGACCGCCGACAGCCTGAATGAACGCTTCGTCGTTCTTCTTACGACTCCTGAGCATGCGCCGTAGCTCTTGTTCGGCTTCTTCCCTCTTGGTTGCTGTGAAGCGAGCCGGCTGAGAAGTTTCGTACTGCACAATCTCGATCCATCGGTAGAAGACATCTTCGCAGTTTAGTCCGATCAGATGCTTTTTGAAGCTTTCCAGCCTTTCATCTTTCTCCTCCACAGGCTCGACGTGACCATCGGCAGTTTTGACTCTGTGAGGATACCACGAATACCACTGGTCCTGCCAGGGTACTAGAGCGACATGATCAATATCTTCCAAATTGATCTTTGCCTGGTCAACCAGCTCTGTCGTGTCTACCATCGCATTGTAATCGAGGTCCCAGTCTCGGTCTAGCAGAGACAGAGCATTCTTGGATGTCTGAGTCCTCCGCAATGCGTCTGTGCACTTTGTGTATACGGCAAGCTCTTCCTCTTTTGTCCAAGATGTTTCTGGCTTTCCCTGGTTCTTGCGCTGCTCTTCATCCTGGAAGATAGGTATGTCCCAAGTCCTGCCTCTGCGAACCACAGGCTCTTTGGATCGATTGAAGCCCACTTCCCACTTCCACCCAGCACAGCCCATGTATCGACCGTATTTATTGCCAAACAGAAACTCGTATGGCCAGCGACCCAGCAGACCAAAGATGGCGTAATCGAAGGTAAGCAGCATGGTTCTGTAAGCGAGAATGTACATCAGGTCGCCCCAAGCCAGACCCTTCGGTTTCACGGTCCAGCTGGTCTCATAGCCGAGAATTGTGACTAGCTGTTCGAGATAGACTGGTACGGCATAGTAGAGCCTTAAGCACAGTCCAGCCGTGATGATCAGATTGAGGAGGACGGGAACGATAAATGCCTGCCGCCTCAAGGCCGGGGGAGTCTGTTCGAGATGCACAATGAAGACATGGTCCCGTGGTAGGTATTTCGTTAGCGAGAGGAGCGACACAGGTGCAGACTCGAAGGGAGACGGTGGGCCAGACTTTGTGGATGTGCTCATGCTCGTAGTTGTGTTTGTGGTTGTGAAGGATGAGGTCTTGGGTGTCTTTGAAGACTTCTTGCTGCTACCTCTTGCCATTCTGCCACATTCAAGGGGACAGCAGGAGGCTCTAGCGATGACTGAACACCGAGCTGACACGAAGTTGGCTCGCTTGGGCTGCTATGAGTACTCTGCAACGCAATCGATTATCGATAGTAGGTACCAAGGCAAACACCACAAACTGTCACCGATTTTCGACGGAAGCTCCGTTGGAGTTCCGAAGGGACAATTCAGAAGCACCCCTGCCCAGCTCGCGGTACACAATTCACTTGAACTATCACAGATAAATGCATCTACGAGTTGAGGCCGTGGCTACTGTATTATGGTAGCAGGCGTCCAAATTCAGCAGCAGTGCAAAAGCAAAAATGTCAACGAAATGTATGCTTCCAGCCGTATATTGTGTAGCCTGATGAGCATCACAAGGGTTCTGAAGTAATAATAGGTAGCGATATACCATTCGTTTGTATAGGTTCTCCTTGTCTGCGAGGTAGCAGGCTCCCGCAACGCTGCGTTGTGTTGATGGCAAGCACTACTTCTCAAACCAAAACGCGTTTATCTTGCAGTACGTGGCCGCAACGCAGAATGTTACATGTCCATAGTCACTTATTGCTGACGCGTATGGCACATATTTCAGTTACACGCAGCTGGCAGAGCAGGTCACCCGTTGCTTGACCGGAGTGGCCGCCAAACCTGCCGAAAATTGTGTTTGGCGGCCACTCCGGTCAAGCAACGGGTGGCAGGTGTAGCATTATTACCAAAGATAGGCGAGCTAACAAACGCGCGTCTCTTTCGCTCTTCTTTCGTGTTTACCGCTGGTGTTGAAGGGGCCAAGGGGGGCATCAATAACCAGACAACCGGTCACGGCCGCTACAGATTCATTGGTGGATCTAATCCCTGCCAAGCTCGCACCATTCGCATTCCGTCAAATTTCACATGTCACAGACTTGGTGGCTTGTCTTTTCTTGCTCGTCTGCCTTGACCAGTTTCTCGTCCTTGTCTACTTCCTTCATCCTCACCCCAATTTGCTATGAACGATTTCTTCAACGGCATTATGGGTTGATGAAGAGACACATTCTGCTCGATCCAACAAACCACCAAGCATCAAGTTTCGCATGCGCCATGCAACAGTCCGAATGAGCTGAGAAGGTGGCGACGAAGCCAGAGTGGCCAAAGTTGAATTTTTGCTTGGGGCGGGCATCCACGGAAAACGTGGGTTGAGCTAACGAGTGCCCGACCTGCGACTATGCAACCGGAATGAGTCAATGTCACAGATAAACGTCGCCTGATTGTGTCGTTGAACATTAAATTACATCTACTCGACTGTTGAGTTTGTATACCGGCATCCATTCTATCAACGTGTGCAGGCACGACAGAACAACAATCTTCGACAAGCAATCATTTCTCAGGGGATGGTCAAAGAAAGACCTGGACCGGGCGTGGTTTAGCGTTCGATAAGCTTTGTCTGGCACAGCCAATCATTCGTGACAATTCCGGTGACATGCACTTTTTGACACAGTACGTCAGGCAGGTTTGCCGACTCTGCGTGCCTACTTAAGAAGCCGTGCCCGCAGGCTTGCCAGTTTTCAACTTTTTTGGATTATTCTTGGCACTTGTCCGTAGTTGCCTGACTCTGGATTGCGCCTTCTTTTGTTGCAATTCCACTCTCAACCCCGCTATCCACACTCTATCAGGATTGCGATCTCTTTCTGATCGCTGTTTCCTACCTCGTTGACGCTCGGATTCGATCTCGATCATCTTCGCAGCGCGACTGCCATTCCCTACGAGACTTGTCAGCTCGACAAATCAAGGCAATCGCCTTCATCCTTATCTTGTCGCATCTCATCCCGTCTCGAATACTTTCTCTATATCCCATCTGCGACTTTGATTTATCAATTCATCGTCGGCAAACATCGTGAATCGATCGACCTGCAAGGCTGAAAACAGTCTACAACTTGGGTCATTCAGCAGTTTAGTTGTGTAGGGGAGACATTCAGTTGTTTATCTCCCACGTCTTGGTACGCTCCAACGCTCCAAAAGAATACAATCACTTCTACCTCTTCCTCCGTACACTCGTCGCGATTCGAGCGAAGTTGTTGCAGTCACTGCCGCCGGCCTCACCGTCAGTCGCAAGTCACTACACTTTCATCGAGCAATCGCAACAAGTTCACTCTCCGTCCTTCGAAGTATGTAAGAGCACCCGCGCCTAACATCCTTTCTTCCTCCAGACTGCGACCATTTCCATCATCCCAATCATCCTTCGACCATCGATTCATCGAACCTGACGGTACTGCAATCATGGACTCCCTCACCACACATCCCGCGAACGCTCAACAGGCCAAGGCATTCACTTCGCCTGCGTCTTTGTCCTTCCCTGGTGGAGCTGGAGATCTGACGCCGCCTTCCTCTGAAAAAGATGGACAACAGGTGAACAGCCAACAGCAAGGTAATATCCAGCAATCTGGTAACGGGGTGACTCCCGCCACTCCTGCTGCAACGCCTGGTGATGCGAGCGAGACTGGTGTCTATGGGATTACTCCTACATTGCAGTAAGTACCTCTCGTGCTCTGTCTTGACCTACAAAAGGTTAACATCCATCAAGAAACATCGTCGCAACGGTCAACCTCGACTGCCGCCTTGACTTGAAGACGATCGCTCTTCATGCCCGAAATGCTGAGTACAACCCAAAGGTATGTCGTGGAATTGGTTGAGAATGCTGATGGTCAATGCTGACTGGTCATAGCGATTCGCCGCTGTCATCATGCGAATTCGAGAACCAAAGACCACTGCACTTATCTTTGCTTCGGGCAAGATGGTCGTGACTGGTGCTAAGTCCGAGGATGACTCAAAGCTGGCCTCTCGAAAATATGCTCGAATCATTCAGAAGCTCGGTTTCAACGCAAAGTTCACCGACTTCAAGATTCAGAACATCGTCGGCTCCTGCGACATCAAGTTCCCAATTCGACTGGAGGGTCTTGCTTCCAAGCATCATCCTTTTAGCTCGTATGAACCTGAGCTCTTCCCTGGCTTGATTTACCGAATGATCAAACCCAAGATCGTTCTGTTGATCTTCGTCAGTGGAAAGATTGTCCTTACTGGTGCGAAGGTCCGTGAAGAGATCTATCAAGCCTTCAAGACGATCTATCCAACATTGCAAGGTATGTCTTCTCTTTTGAATTTCATCGTGACTCATGCTGACCCTTGTTTAGACTTCCGAAAGGTCTAAGTCTCGACAACATCAATGCATGTTGCAGATCATTTTGTACCAACAAAACATGCCTTCGACCTATTATGGTCAAGGTCAATGCATCTGCCTGGTGCCTTCTCCGCAAGTGTCACCAGGCAGCATTATCGCACTCCGATGTGATTTTCTTTTTCGCGCAACCAAAAATGTTACGATACCACGAGCATAGCACGGCGTTCAGAGCGGGTCTTTTTTTTTCGAACAGCACGAAGCTTGTCACTTCGCAAAAGTTGTGATGGAGCTTCTCCTTGCGTGGGCGGCTGTTACATCCCTACTAGATCAAATGGTGGGAGCAATTCTTTTCACAGAATACAACAAACTGGCGCGGCACCGCAAACGGTATGGTGGACGCTGGTTGATCATCACTACCGTCTTGCAAGTTTACGCATTGTTATAACACTATTCAAAGAGGGTGAAGGAGAGTGAGACAGTTGAGATGGCAATGCATGGTGCTTGCAACCAATTGACATTGGGCTGAATAGGGCAATTGCCTGCCATGGGCTTGCTTTGCTCCGAGGAGACACAGACGTCGACTGTCGTCTTGCATGCAGACGACATGATAGATTAATATAATGTGCTCCGATTATACTTAGAACATTTGGTCTTCCCTTGCCAGACTTCGCGACTGTAGCATATTATTACACACTCTAGTTCATGTCCCTCGCCGCAGCACGACCTCATCTTGCCAACAGTGCTCAGTTATTATCCGCATTCCAAGTCCTGCCTGTGTCTGCCAACAGATTCGACCAGCACGGTGCGGCGAAGAGCGCTTCTAGATTCTGTATCTTGAAAGCTTTATCTCATGACTCACTCGTGGATGATCGATGTGGTGAAGGATAAAATTGTCCATTTCGTCCCCGAACTCTCAGCTCAGCCCACTGCATTAACATCAGTTAACATAGTCATCCAACAACACGGCTGTGACCAGATCATCAGATCATTGAGTTCATCCTGCTCCTGAAGATGCTGCTATGCACTACGCTACATCAAGGTAGGTGTGATCGATCAGTGCAGTGCCTGTCGCCCGTGGTGTTTTCTTTGTCAAAAGGGCAGGTACAATTGAAGGCAAGGAAGGTGCAGATGGGGGTCGCACCTGCTTTGTGGAGAGTAATTGGTGGTGAAAAAGCAAGCGCGACCAGTTAGTGAGGAGGGGCACCGACAACTGTGCGGGTCGCGACTGCTTCGCGCAAATAATGAGGCATCAGGGACGGGGGCGGCTGCAGTGCGAGAGGGCAACAAGGAAGGCATGATCCAGCGACCTCTCCTGCCTTGTAAGCAAGATATGATGAAGGGCAGGCACGATCGAGGGACAAGGTGAGCACGATGTGAGGACCGCACCTGCCCTCCACGAAACAATTCTAGAAGGGGCAAGTGCGACCGAATGATGTCGGAGGTACACTCGATATGTAGATCATGCTCCATAAGGAAGATCTGAAGGACAAGTACGACTGACGTACTAGGACGGTACAACTTACTGATTGCCCTGCTGTCGGGAGGGTACCATGCAGTGAGAGGCAGGTACGATGGAGGCACAACACAAGGAAAGCACGACCTGGTGGTCACTCCTGCCTTGCGAAGAGTGACGAATAGGGCAGGTACGACCCATCAATCGCTCCTACCGCCAGAACAAGATCATATCAGCTAAGGCAGGAACGACTTGATGATGGAACGAGGAAAGCACGACTCGACCATGGCTCCTGCATGCTGTGGGAAACTTCCACGAGGCAAGCGCGACCAGCTAACGAGGAAGCTACGATCCACAGCGCGCTCCTGCCTCAGCGAAGGAGGACATGTCGGAAGGCAGGCACGACCGAGATATCGGAAGAGGAGGGTACGACTCGAAGTCGCTCTTGCCTTCTCAAGCTCACTAGAGGTAAGGCAAGCGCGATCATCACGACAGGGAAGGAGGCATGCACGCATCGCTCTTGCCTTCCACATTTTCAGGAAGAGACAAGGCAAAGAACCAAGGAAGAATGGGCAAGGTACGACCTCGGGACCGCTCCTTCGCTGGAGAATAGGAGTTGTGACGTGAGGCACGTTCAACCAGCTTACAGGGAAGGCACGACTCGGGGGTCGCTCTTGCTTTGTGGGCAGGACGGCTGAGGGGCAGGTGCGACCGGGTGAGAAGGAAGGTACGACTCGATGGGCCGCTCCTGCTTCGTGAGAAAACGTAAGCGAGGGCAGGTGCGACCTGAAGAGAGGAAGGTGCAATGCAGCGGTTGCTCCTGCTCCGTAGGAGCTTCAGTAAGATAAGGCAGGAGCGGTGAAAGTGGAATGATGGTTATGGCAAGAGCACCTGCTGCAAGCGAGGCACGTCAATTCGGTTTTGTGGGCCTCGTTCACGCAGTCGACGTCTGGTGTTGAGTACGCGGTGAGTCGACCAGTGATCGAGTGAGTGGGGGAGTAAGGAAATTCGCAATCAGTAAGTAAAATTCAATGCCTGAGCCGCTGTGTACATGAATGACTCGCACGCTTCTAATGCGCATGATCAATCTATTCACAACTTGGGCGTCATGCTAGACTGGCCTCTTCTTGCTTCCTTAACCTGGACCACGCCTCTTTGTAGTTCCTGCTCGAGGATCATGCCTCGAGGACCACCACGGCTCCCATCTTCGCACTCGAGGAACTCCTGTACCTCGTCACGTGCGGACGCAGTCGCTTCTGCGCCAACTCTGCTACCACTGTGAGCATCACTTTTGGTTCCGAGTTCGATCTTGAGGTCCTTCTCGCTTGGCCACGCCCACATGGCGCGATACTCCTCCTCGAGTTTGCCCTCCACTGCGTCAATGATGTAGCTTCCTAGGATTGGAAAGAACTTGAAGCCGTGGCCCGAGCCGCCTGTTGCTATGAACAAGCTCTTATTCATGGTCGGTTTGCCGGTTGCGGTTGGGAGAGGAGGGTAATCAATTATGAAGTTGCCACTCGGTGTATCGGTGTACCAGCATAACCGACTGTTTGTGAATGGACGTTTGGAGATGTCGCGAAGGCTTTCTGGATAGGCTGGTGGAGCTGTAGAGGTGTTGTACATGGGTGGGAAGAGTTCCGCTAATGCGTCGCGGAGGGCGCGTTCTGCTTCGACAGGAATTTGGGTGTCTGTTCGGGGGACAGAAACTTGTGCTGATGCGAGTGCGGCGCTTTTCGAAGCCTCGCTCGAGGCGTGGGTGACGGATGTGGGATTACGGTATCCGAAACCGTGCCGTGCAATCTTTAGCTCGCGAGTCTGCGGATGCGGTGCAATGATGAATGTGCCACGCGCGAAATTCATGGTTACGGGAGTGTCGGCAAGGTAATCCTGCTCTTGCTGAGTGAGCTTGACGAAGGCGAGGGCTTGGCCTGTTGCAAGAGCGCGGTTCGAGAGGTTGAGTATACTGGGTGTCCATGCTCCTGTTGCTAAGATTGTAAGGTTTGCCGATATTGTGGTGCTGTTGGTGAGTTGGACGCCTGTGCATTGTTGTGTCGTGGGTGCGAACGTGAGATGGGCGACTTTAGTATTTGGCTTTATGCTGACCCGGCCTTCGTTGTTCGGATGAGATTTGATCTTGTTGATCGCAAATGCTACACATGCTTCGGCGTCCGCCCAGCCAGAATTCCAGTTCGCGTAACCTGTTTCGCCAGATACACCTACTAGACCTGTTGCTTTTCTGATATCAGACAGGTTGTTAAGCTGTTGGATCTTATCCAGCTCCATAGGTAGTCCTTGGCGTGCTAGATCTTGAACATTGTGCATGGCTTCGCGCACGTAGGCTTCCTGACCCTGCTCGCCTGTCAAGACAAAGCCAGTCTGAGTGTATCGGCCTTGACCACCCCATCCTGCTGGCGTTTGGTCGCGCCAGTGAGTTTGTGCTAAGCAGGCGAGTTTTGCATATGATGGGTTGGCGTAATCAGCTCTGATGATGCGGGATGCGTCGACAGAGCTGCCGACTGGATTGGGTAATGTCTGAGAAGAGTCTATTACGGTGATCCTGCTATTGTTGTATTGTGGTCTTTCGAGGAGAGCAATCGCTGTGGATAAACCAAAGACTCCAGCTCCGACTATGAGGATGTCTTTTGGGGAGCTGTCTGTTGATGCCATGATGAATTCTAAGCACGTGTGAAAGTGATGAGGAGGTTTTACAGCAACACCTTTATGATAGACCTACCTCGTCACTCACCATGTAGCAATGGAGCATAGGAGATGTTGATAGCAATGGCATGATAGCAGATTTGTGTCGGCAGTGCCCGATCGGCAATATGGAGGTGTTCTCGAAGGTCGTGTGTGGAAAAAGTTTCGATCTGGAGCTGCATGAGTGGAGAAATTGACATGGATCTGGAACCGTTTGAGGCAGGTGCGGTCTTCGTTGCGATTGCGCCTTTTGAACTTGTCATTCTTGAGCTCATCGTCGCTATTAAGAGCAAGGGATGAAGGGCGCACCATAGCAGCCGTGACTATGAGTCAGCCACTGTCGCGTATACCGCATCTGGCACGCGCAATAGCTGAGAAGAGGAAGTTGAGGTCTCGCTTCGATCAATTCACGAATCAGAGATATGAAGTATCCATCAAGGTACCATACAGGACTCGCTCCTTTAGCTCTTCGCAATTAGTTTCACAACAACGCGCACCACCAGCTACCGCAAGTTCGTCGAGCACCTACACCCCAAAAAATGCTGGTCAGCCATTCCGACGCCTGCCTTCCCACGGCATCCCCTATCCATCAGACGAAGAATCAAAAGACAATGCCTTCCGCGACAGTGTATACCGATATGGAACCCTAACCTTCTTCGCCTTAGCAGGCGCTTACATTTTCTTCGCCTACCAGTCCTATCGTGTCTCCGTTCAGAAATACAAGGAACGCCCGGAGCATCTAAAGCTAAAGCAAAATGCAGACGTAAGCGATAGATGGAAAGACACCACGAGGAACTTTGATCATGAGGTGGAAAGTCAGGAGAGGGTACTTCTGATGTCGTGGAAGAGGAAAAGGTTGATCCGGGAGGCATATGGCGATGTGCTCGAAGTTAGTGTGGGGACAGGCAGAAACATGGAGCTTTACGATACGAGGCCTTACAGTGCGATTGAGAATTCGAGTTATGGACGGTCGAGACGGCATATGATCACTAGTTTGACGTTTAATGATCAGAGCGAGGTGATGGTGGAGAACGCGAAGAGGAAGTGGGAGCTACGGCAGTCACAGAGGAGGAAAGATGATAGATTTACGGGCGATGTGAGCTTTGTGGTTGGAGATGCGGGCCAAGCAGGTGTTATAGAGAGGCCGCCGGGAGGGTATGATACGATTGTGCAGAGTATGGGGGTCTGTAGTATGGCTGATCCGGTTGGGTTCTTGAGGCATTTGGGCCGGCTTGTGAGACAGCCTGGTGAGCAGATTCTGAACAGCAGCCCAGAGAAGTTCAGGAAACAAGAAAACGATGGCAAGGGTGGAAGGATATTTCTGCTTGAGCATGGAAGGGGATACGGTTGGCTTCGATGGCTGAATAGTTATCTCGACAACACGGCTCCAATGCACGCTGAACGATACGGATGCTGGTATAACAAGGATATAGGAGATATTGTCAAGGAGAGTGGTCTGGTGGTTGAAAGGGTGAAGAGGTATTCCTTTGGTACGGTTTGGGAGGTAATATTGAGGCCAGCGCCAACGCCGCTGCCTGGTGAGGACCAGAACATCATTCAGGCCGTGCAGGGTATCAAAGACCTCAAGTCTGAGGAAAGTGGTGAGCAGAAAGGTTGGCTCTCTAGCTGGTGGAAGTGAAGGACCAGCTTCTCCCAGCCTCGAACTGTCCAGTAATATCCCTGAGCAGCACTCTTCGTTTCGTTGCGTTTAGGTTATCGCTCGTGCTGAAGATAGTGAAGGCATGCTTGGTGCGCTACGTCTGTCGAGCTTACTGCTTCAGGCTACCTATGTCGTATGCCGCGACTCGTCAAAGGTACCGTGGACATGGATGAATGGAAAAGTTCTCCAGCCATGCGGGTTGATCATGATTGGCAGTGGTGGTTGGAGTCTGACTGACATGGTTATCAGAGAGTAGCGTAATTCCACGTCAGGGAGTGCCTCTTGACCATTGTATCGCTCAAGAGATATCTTTACCGACTGCCGAAAGTAGTAAGCACATACTGTACTGTCCCAAACTACACGCGACACTGGGGTCAGGCTTGTTAGTCAGGTAGCGGCTCGCTTGAAGGCCGATGATGATATGTGTGTTAGCCGACATGGAGGCCTTGAACTTCAGGCCAAGAAAGCATAGCATGGTGCTGCTTCAAGCGTGCTGCAGCCACTCACCTCCCCGTCATCGATTCTGCATCTTCTGCAAGGCATGGTGAGCGACTGGTTCGTGGGTGTTAGAGGGTGGCCTAAAGCGTCTACGGTCCCGGAAACGTTGCTGTTCGTATGCCATCCCCAGGTTGTCTTTCATGACTCGATTGCGGAAAAGAATGCAGTTCATCCCTGGGAGGTGCAGGTAGTATGATGCATGGCGTGAGCATGCGAGAGCTTATTCATGATCCATGCAGCAACACTAGCTTAATGCGGCTTTTCGAATATCCGTCTTGTGCTGATCGAAATCTGGAGACGTAACTTTCGAGACGGTAAGAGCAACCGCGCTGACCGCTAGCAAGATTATCGAAAAGGTTGCAATGCGAGCTCAACAGCACGCTTGCAAGCAACGTCGGCTTTACGGAGTAACTTAGTGTAAATTGCTCGAAGCGAAGAAGGGCCTCCAATTACGGCGACCTGGTCAAGAAGGAAATGACATGGAGAAGCAGCTTCCCGAGAGTCGTTTGCTCGCAGGCAGCCTGAGTGACGGAAGGAGCACGTGGTGCAATGAACGACTGGTGGCACCCTCCTCGTATCACATACTTCCTGTCAAACACAGCTGATGCATGCAGGCTGATTCTCGAAACTGAAGGGATGCGGGCAGGTATTCTTGGATACAGCTGCACTGAACAATAATATTTTTGACCTTAAGCCTTGATGCTTCGCTCAGAGGATCTCACCGCGAGAAATTTAACCGACCAGGCCGATGCTCCTCCATGTGCATCGACAACTTCAAGTTCTGAAGACCAGAACTTATGCGAGCTTTATCGATAGAAGCAAAGCACTACGAAAGAGCGGACCACTTCACACGCGACATCAGCCAAGCCGCGGTAAAAAGTCAGGTTGAAAAAGCAAGATGCTTGAAAAATTTCTGGACATGTTGCATCGGCTTGATCTCAGTTTGCGCAGTCTGCTCCATCGTTTGGTCGGGTAGAGTGTCCTACGCTCGTTAGAATTTAGAATAAATTTTCTAGGCAATCCTGCCAGAGGCTTTGTGAACGCAAAGTTTCATCCCGACGCCAGACCGGTGCGCTAGGAGGTGTAGCTCGGAGGCACTTTGAAGGATTTGACTCGGTTTCAAAACTCTCAAGCAGGCAAGAGCGCTGCAGCACTAACCGGCCCTACTGTAGGAGTACTAATCTCGATTCTCGCTGTCAGTATTATGGTTGGTCATAGCAGTCCGGAGCCATTATGTTAGCAACAAGCCAGCAAACATTGCATCCGTGATACACCAATGGCTACCAATTCAGCTCGGTCGACATAAGTAACTTTGGTTTATCCGAGCAAATTCAACAGATCCATGGGAGCCATGCCATGGCAGCGTGCCTTCTAGCTGCTAAATCGTACGCTAGAGTTCGCCGTTGATTCCTGTTAAGCACAAATCTGGAGCCCGGAGTACTCCACATGAGCGCCTTGCTGTCCAGTGCCATCGCTACTTTTCACGAAATTCAGTATAACTTTTTTTTCTCTGTTCTCACTGCACCATCACTACCCTCCAGCGCAGTGCCATCTCGATCCTGGGAAAGAAGCTGTCTCTCAGACTTACGGCTGTTCAGGTTGTATGTTACATTCTCAGCAAGAATCGGACATGCATCACCGGGCCTTCGAAGCAATCAATCGTATCGTTCCCGAGTAGGCAATAGCAAGACCCTGATTTGCTGGGTGCTTGTACCCTGTACCAACGTTATTCGATTTCTGCCACTTCCCTTTCTTGACGTAGCTGCCTGGGAGATCAATACTCGCCTACCGAAAATAGCCAGTCGCGGCGCAAAAGGTTTCCTCAGCATAACAGTGCATCAAGTACATCGTTAAGGAGGTCATAACTCGGCTGCAGCATTTACAACAAATGGAAGCACGGACACAGAGTCTAGACGACAGCAACATCAAGCAGGAGAAAGCCACCGATCCTGAGTGAAGTCAGCTCGATTGGCAACTGGCCTTTACCGCCACTTCTTGCTCACCAAAAACTCGTTGTAGATCTGCGAGGTCTACGCAAGGAGGCGACAGTGCAGCAAGCGTTATCCGCCTGTGGACTTGGAGCTGCGGCACAGATTTTGCATTTGAGCTGTGATTGCTCCATCTACTCGTAGCCCATGCCCGGCACCTTGCATATCTGAACGCATTCCGACTGACGCGCACCACCAATCACTCGACTGGCTTTGACTGGCTCTGCATATGCCATCACATTTCATGCCCAGGGTGAAAGTACAGCCTGCGCCATAGAGTCTCGGCACATACGACCACTATACTGGGCATCTCACAAGATACTACTACAGCATATTCCACTGTTAGACAGTGTGTCAACCATATCCACCATCAACAGAACAATCGCTCCTTTTAGTCGCAAACATGCCGTACAATACCAGAAGGAAATCACTCTCACTGCCTTCACTAGGTGTACAGCTGCCCAACAGCAGGCCTCACCGCTCAAACTCGAAACCAGATTCACCAGAACAACAGCCTCGGGATGCAGCGCCTCCTGCCAAAAGAGTAAAGAGAGAGCACGATAGCCCATCGCCCCTTCCCTCTCCGCGCAGAACACCCTCCACAGATCTTGCCGCAGCCAAAACACAGCCAATACAGATCAGAGTCGGTGCACATACACCACCACCCTCACCTGGCGATGTTGTCGCATACCGGAAGATCGATCTCGACGGCATCAAGGACGATGTTGTCATCTCAGTCATAGAGCAGCTGGAAAACACCGGCAACAGACCGCATCTCATCAAAGAGCTCGCAACGGTCTTGCTTTCCGTGAACCAGAATCTAGCAAAGTACGTATCACAAGGCTCTCCAGAAAGACCCTGCTAACCATCTTTAGTTCTGCAAACCCAGCCGCGCTCCTCTCCTCGAGACTCACCCAGTACATGAAACGGCCGTGGACAGCTCTCTCACCATGCCCGATTGCAAAGGAGCTCATACCAGTCCATCCTCGAAAGGTCTTCTTCTTCCTCACAACCCAGCCTCGAGGTCAACTGCCAGCAAACTCGGACGATATCATTACTCCGGTCCTAGCAGACATCAAGAGGTTGACACCTTCGATTAGTGATTCAAGCATTGAAGAGGAAGACATGGACAGACACGAGAGGATGCGCTTCAGCCCGAGTCCTGAGGTAGATTTGTTCTCACCTGAGCTCGACAATGGCTCACCTGCGCCGCCTACTCCAGGCTCGCCGTTCAGCAGCCACAGCATACCTCAGGACCCCATGCCAGTGCCACAACAAAGACCAAGAGCATCGAATCGTGCGCCGAGTCCAGGTCTAGAAGCCGACGAACGTGGTTTTACTGAAACTGCGTCGGCTGTGAGAGCATCGAGACTGCTTCAACAAACATCAGAACTGCAGATTACCATTGCACCCGCGACGGAAAACGCTCAACAGCGCCCCGACCATGAGGTCGGCATGGAGCTGTTCGGCAGATCACATGGTGGCCTGTCGGTCTTAGAACAACAAAAACATATGATGAGCTCGCCCATGATGGCGCCGAAACACAATCTCACCGTGCAGATCCATGACATCGACATCGACATGGATGAAGTTAGCTGGAACATCAAGAGCCCCGAAACGACGTCCTTCGACGAGATTGACCAGATGTTCGACGACCTGTATTGAGTACAGGAGTGAACATATTCAAAGAGCTAGATATACATCAATGAGCCACATTTGGAAAAGAGTGGATGCAGCTTGAGTTGCGAGGAAGAGGATACGAAGTAAATATACCCCAGAGCAATGATGATGAGCTATGTGTTACGAGGCGGATGTGTCGGTCTCAGGCGCGGAATATAGGCGCAAATGTGTGATATTAGTTACTGTATTTCTGATTCCCTTGTACGAATATGAAGCGATGCGATAGATGCATATTATACATTTCCTTCTAGCATTTCGCGCTCCATGTGACACTGCTCAAGGTCCTCATTCATCACTGTCCTCATTTCTCAGGGCCACACCTTTGGGTAAGCTCGTGACTGACTGACAGTTTCACATCCTGTTGAGCGACCGTCTATGAGATTGAGGAAGTAGCGTTGATAACTGTTGTGGTCATAGCATTAAAGTTCGTGCACAACCATCGGTTGCACATGGATTAGATGGAACATAGAGTTATCATACGGCAAATGCCGTGACTCAAGCAGGGAAGGACCAAGGGCTGAGAGAACTATGTCGTAGTGGACTGTGCTTCTCGCGTTCTATGCATCTACATAAATGGGGAACAGCTTGTTGAAGACATTGTCAGGATCGTACCTCCTCTTCAGCTCCTGCAGTCGAGGATAGTTGTCTCCAAAGATGTCCCTGCTCCTTTCGTCGTATTGGTCGTAGTTGCCGTATAGAAGCACAGCGCCCTTCTTGCCCCGGGGCGCAACTCCGCCAGCGGCACCACCCTCACTTGTTTCGACATTCTGCTTCTCGAGCTCTTGTTTGAATCGCTCGTTCAGGTCTCTTGCCCACTGTCTGCACTCCTGGTCCTTCTCAGCATGGTGCCAGATAGGACAAATCAGCGCATTCATATGCAGCCCTCGATTCGCAAACGACCCCTTCGATGATTGCGTCGTCATCCATGGATCATAAAGCTCATACATGAGCAATGTGATCCCCCTTTCTGCAGGATCAGCTGTGAAGAAATTGGTATACATCTTCTGCACGTCCTTCACAAAGTCTGTCCTTAGCGGCATCTGGAAACTCGAGCCCTTCATACTACTCCTCAGCCCAATGGGCGGAGCCAAGAACTTGTTAGCAACAGGATAAGGCTGCATGGCCATTGTGCTCATCATCGGCCCAATCTCAAGCAGATCCTTCCACGCCTCTTTTCCTTTCTCCTCTGTACCATTGAAAATAATGCTCACAAACGTCATGATCTTACCCTCCGCAGGCGGTGGACTGATGAAGCCCAACCCGCCCATAGTCTTCCCTTGGTACTTCGTCCGTCCCTGTTCGTCAGGCGTAAAGATCTCATTCACAACCCGCACAACCTTCTCCACAGTCTCCTCCTCAGTCACAAACATAACAAGCCCACACCACACATCCCCCTGCGGAAATGCCCTCATCACAAATTCAGTCGCAACACCGAAGTTCTGACCCGCTCCACACAACCCCCAGAACAACTCACTATTCTCCCTCTCATTCGCGCGTACGACCTCCCCACTCGCAAGAACAACCTCAACCTCAAGCAGACAATCAATACTCAGCCCGTGCGTCCCACTAAGCCAACCATAACCGCCACCAAGCGTCAACCCGCCAACACCAGTATCAGCGACCGTCCCACCAACGGTATGCACCCCATACTTCACACCCTCCTCATCGACATCACCCCAGTTCGCACCGCCGCCAATACGGAAAACTTTCTCGCCCTCTCGATCCTCGACGCTCACGCTCCGCATACTTTCTAAGTATATCAACATCCCGCCATCTGTAGACGAGGCGCCAGCTGTGGAATGTCCACCGCCCTTGACGGCTACCTCGATGCCATTCTCGGATGCATATTTCACGGCGATGCCGACTTCCGATGATGTGGTCGGTTGGATTACCACGCCCGCGGGTTTCGATGCGGCCATGGACCAGCGTGCTATGGCGGTTTTGTAGGCATCTTCGTGCTCGCGGAGGATGAGCTTAGCGTTTGTGCCGGTGAGTAGTGATTTGAGAGAGTCGATGTCGCTGGTGCGGATCTTGCGACGTTGGGTGGTTGAGGGGCTGATGGAACCCATGGTTCGTGGTGGTCTGATGGTATGAGGGTTGTTGCTGCGCTCAAATCTGTCTTCTGTAGCCGGATTCCCGGTTGCGGTAATTGTATTTATGCTTTCAGGCGTGCGCGTTGTGTCGGAGCGTGCCGTATCCGACGTATTGTATTCGTTCGCTGCTCTTGGCGTAGGTAGCGGGATTGCTTACCAAACTGAAGCTGAAAATTGAACGTAATACTTCCTCGTGCTAGTGCGTAGCAACTATCATACAGGTGTTTGTGTGAAGTGCGTATTCGATATAGTTGAGTGGTATGTGAGTTTGTTGCGCCTCGGACACTTTTGGAGAAGTGGTTGTCCCGCTCGGCTATGGGGGCTGATAGTTCTCACATATTCGGTCGAGGATCATGCCGTTCTGATTCGTTGTACTGTACCAGGGATGGGGGTCCCGTAAGCACTGCTTGCCGCTTATCTGTCCGAACTTTCGAGGCATCTTTCGTGTTGATACGCAGGTTGCAGCTCGAACAGCCTCCTGCTCTAGTCGTCAGAAGCAACCAGAGTCATGCGCTTGTGGCTCCATTGTATATCGAGCATGATTGCCATGATGTCGGAAAGCGAGCATGGAGACACCACGTACGAATGCTCAGAGGTGGTGAAGAGATCAGAAGGTGCCATCTGAATCTGGACTGTGAAAGTTGATGCCTTGAGGCTTAGGCAGGAATGTCTTATCGATAACTCATAGCAAGCTCTACTGCTTAAATATCAAGGGGGTAATTGGCTGGAGACAAGAATCAATTGGTACTGAGGTCAATGGCCATACTAAAGTATCAGTCTTGCAAAAGCAGAGTACTCTGAACCAGGCCTCACCTTATGGTTCGACTGGCTTCTGGGGGTCACCCTTTTCGTGTCAGCGCTCTAGAGAGGCACGGTTGCACAGTTCGTGGAGAACTGCTACGAGTTGGTTTGGTCTCAAGGCCGAGGCACCGATCACGGCAGCACTGAGGGCGGCTGCACGGGGCAGGTCAGCAACAGCCATCGCGGATGGCGATCGAGTCTGGAGGAGGTGAGCAACGAGTCATCTTGGTATTAGGTTGGCCTGAGAGATAAGTATTAGCGGGTTGTTCCTGTTGAGTATGGCAACATCGGATTCGTAGTAAACAGGAACCACGGCCCGTCAGCTCTCTCTCGCCTCTCTCTTACCTGACACTCTGAGGAGGCTTACCGTGCTGGGTCAACTGTAGTTGAGACTGCAATTGCCTCCTCTCCCCAGCTGCGGCCCGGTCTCCTGGCCACGCAGCTCTTCTAGCCGCCGGAGCGGTAAATGACTCTTTTGAGACGGCCTTCATCGAAGGGCTCGTCTCTCTTCTTCTTGGCCTTCTTGGTCTGCCAGAAGCCGAATAAGGTCAAAACCGGAAGACTACCAGGGGCGGGTCTATATAATAGATCGCCAAATCCGCACGCTTGCATGGTAAGCAGAGTTTGCCGTAGTGCAAGCCGGCTCGCCCGCTAGGCGCAAGAATTCAACATTGGGGTTGACTACAATGAAGCCTTCAAGCTGTAGAGGCAGAGCCACCGAGCTGATCGGCAACCTCCTCATGGATGTGTCTAATGCGCAATAATGTACTCAATGGCAAAGGTGAAGCTACTCTGCAGATGAGATAGGCAAGACCGGCGGATGGACGAACAAGATGAATGCAAACGGTAAAGGGGGTGTGGTTTGGTGGAAGACCACTCGATTGCTATGGAAACGCGGTGCGAACGGTTGACGTTGGGACGTTGTCGAAGGCTCTCATTTTTGTTCTGTCATGCGCTGTTTGAGGGGAGTCCGTCCAACAGACTTGCTCGCCGTTCGCGGCGATGTGGTATAATGCCTGTCATCATCAATGCCTTCGGCTAGCCAGCACATCCTCAACTTAACCCAACCAGGCTTTCGAACACAACAACACAAATTGCAAGAATGTCCTACCCATATCCTTTCCAGAACAACTACTACCAAGGCCCTCAGCCCTGGCGCCCTGGGCAAACTGTCGACTGGAACGCGTATGCAGGCTCTCACGGCACACCACGGCCTGTTAGTCTCCCCATCGTCGGTGGGACGAGCTGGCAAGTGAACGAAAATTACACGAACACTGGCCCACCGAGACACTATGGACACTATCCCATTGGTGGGTATGGGAACCAGGGGTGGACGAGACCAGCGCCGGGATGGCAGGCAGGAACTTGGGGAATCTGGGATGGAAGTCGGTCGTGGTGATGATGGAGAGGATCGATGGCAAGTTTGAGTTGGAACTGTGTCTGGTAGACAGGGCAGGATTGTAACACGTCGGAGCATGGATTGATGGATAAGGGGTGTCTTTAGCGAGATTTTCCATATATCTGCTTGGTGTCCGGACATTGGTGGGGCGAACGAAACTTGCTCACTAAATAGTAGAGATATGGTACGCCAATAGTAGCTTGCACATTGGCATGATTTTCTTCATGCTGATCAATCAATTTTCTCGCACGTACAAAAACCATCGTCCATTTCATATCAGCACAGCGGTCTTGCCCCGATCTCGAAAGACGAGATGAAGCTCTTCGGCTTGGTCGTTTTATACAGCCTCGTGGCGGTAGTCGCTGCTAAGGCTTACGTAGACTGCCAGCCACTCTTTCCAGATGAACCGTGCATGCACCGACAGTGTCCTGGCTTCCAGCCATGGCCGAAGAGGCAGATTCACTTCGACACCTCGCACATGCCTCACCACGATGAAATAGCTCATCGACAGCTACAAGGAGATTGTGAGCCGCTCAAGGAGGTCGACGAGCAAAGGTATCGAAGGTGTATGGTGACGATGAACGTGAGTATGCCTTGACATGTTGAACTGTCTGTGGTTCAGGACGAGACAGCTGACAGCTTGTTGGACAGAGCTCGAAGACCTTCGTGTCGCACCCACCTGAGACAGCCGACGCCAATGATACAGCCGGGTTTAGCCTTCAGTTGGAAGACATTCCGGAACTCGGCACATTCGATCTGGCTCCTTCCACACTCAACGACACGAACGTCGCGCCACGAGGCGACGGACCTCCTCGCTGCTGCATATTGACGCAAGGCTGCTATGATTATCTGGGTCATCACCAGGACGAGAAGATCGACCTGAAGAGCAATGAATTGGTGTGGAAAAAAGCTACTTGTTGTATGATACTTTGGGATCTGAGTTGCGAAGGGAAATGGAGCTACTACCCACCGAAGTTCTATAGACCACCACGATGCTCCAATCCGGAGTATCCCTGATCGTTGGAGAACGTTCTCCAGTGAGGCAGAAAAGGCTTTTCAGGCATGTCGTCACCCTGGGTTACGGTAGATAATTAGCAGAAGTTGGTGATAGACCCAGAAATTCGCTTTCTTACGGCCACGTTTGGACCGTTCATGGTAAAGCTGTCTGTGGAAAGCCATCGAGGAACATGGCTTGAAGGTCAGAATGGCACACAGGAGTGGTAGCCATGGCTTAGGTTGCTGAGTGCATCATGCGTGCTCTTTGTGTCTCGTCATCTCTTTAGAATTACTGCATCGTTGTACCATCCCTTCTATTCCATCCATGAATTCTCATGAGCGCTCGACGACTGGCGTTAATTCCGTAGTGCTTTGACTGTAGTCCGTCGGATAGTCTGCCATGTGGCTTCTGGATTGCTCTCCTGAAGCTCGGAAGGGAACGTAGATCAACATCGGCGTAGCCTGTAATGGAAGCCTCTCTTCAACGTATTTAGGTCCTGTTGCATGGTCTTGATATGTGTCAATCCTCGGGTTGCTAGTCCTTCGCCAAAGGCTGCTGGACCATTTGCTTTCAAGGCATACCAATGGCATACGACATCTTGTCTCGCTTATCCCGGCCAGGCCGTTGGATACCCTCTCGCGCGAGCATAGCCATTCGGTTGCTATGTCAATCTTACAACCCTCTCTCAATAGCAGTTTCGTGGACTATACCATGGCATTCTCGTCAGGCTCAAGGAGGTTGGTAAGGAGTAAACGCGGTTGATCGTTGGTCCGGTTATCGCGTCGAGCGGAATTGCTCCGGCATCAATGACCCAGAAATGCACGTGTTATCAGCATAAGCAAAAACTTACTTCACGCTTCATCCTCTCGACACGTCTTCACTGCTCCAGCAGTGGTCAGTATCATTTCACAGCATCTCGAACTCGCCCATCCTCACTTCGAGTTGGCGGCTTGCCATGCCTGTCGCCGAATATTGCATCCCAATCGCGGCAATGTCGCCATGACGATAGCCCTCAGAGACTCCATACGTCTCTAGTCAAACATTTGCTTTCTTCCATGGGTCACAGCTCGTGGTGGTAGTCCTTCTCAATGCTTTTGTTCGGTCAACATCACTTTTGTACAACGAAGTTTGGAGGATCCCAATATGCTCTGGGCTGAGTGCATTCAGAGCTGTCACGAAGCTCTTGCTTCTACCACTGCCCGCTGCAAGCCTGTCCTCGCCCTAGCTAGGGTATTGTCGAGCAATGGCCGTGGTATTCGTGATATCCACAGAAGCATCCGGCGAGGGCACGTGTTGTCGCTGCATAGCTGTGGTACAATACCAACCAATGCTTGGTTGTTCGCTGTGCTTGTCAAGTTTTCTGTTCAATTTGCTACCCGCCATATTGTGGTAAGTCGGTGTTCATGTTATTACAACTCATGCCTGCAGCAGAAGCACACAATTAGCTTGATTTCTGGGCAGGTGCCGTATCCTTCAAGCAGGAAGCTACGGCCATGGCGCCTGGCCTTAGCAAGGGCCGCGCTGCTAACAATGCTAACAGAATAGGCTCAAAGCTCATGATGTGCTCTGGTGAGTGCTACATGGGACTACGTGGGAGGCATGGCTGGGAGACAGTATGTCATCGTTGCCTAGGGCACGAGTTTTCTAGTCAAGGAGCAGATCCAATGAGAATGGTGCAGATTGGCTCCGCCAGACTGCGGCATTGGCTCATAGAGGTGAATACAATTTCTGTTCCGCTTCTGTTCTTCCTTTCTTCTTCTTCACCAGCACAGCAATCACGATGGCGACTCCGTCGTGTTACGTTGCGGTGTTTTTTGCTCTCTGGAGCAGCATGTTTTTTCCTGGCGTCGTGTAAGTCTATTGTGATCCATCATGATGAGTGGTAGCTAACGGAACGGTGCAGGGCAGTCTACGACTATGTTGTGCCCGGGTCCGCCAGCACCCCCCTGGCGTGTGCCTGGATCTTGTTTTTTGCGGTTGTCCTTTCGTCGCTCTAGAAGGGGACGCTCGCGGGGCTCTTTAAGGGCCTTTATAGGATGTTCTGGTCTCCGGGTTGGCGGGAGTATTGGCGGGCCAAGAAGGCCAGAAAGATGAGCAAGGATGTGTTGGCAAAAAGCCAGCACAAAAGAGATTTATATATGCTGCAGGAGCGGCTTGATGGCCTTCGTGGCCGAGATGACCGGGCCGCCATCAAAGAGATGCGGTCTTTGACCTCTTCGATTGAAGAGATTAGAGAAGCTCTGGAAGGTTTAGGGGAAATATATCCCCATCCCGCTCCTCCTCTCTCCTCCTCCTCCGTCGACGACCTCCCCACCACTCCTCCTCTCCTCCCTTCTCCGGCCGGGTCTTCCTCCCCGGAATCCATCGAAAAGCCGGCGGGCTATAAACTGCAAAATCTCTTCCAGAGAAAGCGAAGAGATAGGAATACCCTCTCGGGCTAGAAATAGCCGTATCGACAATCCCGCGGAACGAAACCCCCAGTACCCAAAGGGGGCCAGAAAAGCGCACCGGGACCCCAACAAAGTTGCACCTTGGCGTAGATGTTGGGGCTCCAGATCGTCTTTGAGCAAAAGCGATCTGGTCCAACGCAACTTCATCGACAGCGATCAAATCACACAATTTCGCTTACCCCGGTTACACTAGTGAAGCCACAGTTCATACTGGTCTCGCAAGTAAAGCTTATGTCAGATCATCAATGACATCCCGCTCACACGAAGAACAATCTGCTATCGACCAACATCCTGAGAAAGCAGATGACAAGATTGTCACATCACAATGAAATCCAAGCGATTCGAATCAGTTCGCAGAGGAAACACACCAGCACGGAGAAAGAACACACCAGTACGGAGAGAGAACACATCAGCACGGGATAGGACACAATATACGAAAAGCACACATTAGCTCAAGGAGCCAAAGCATGAGTTATCGAGGCAGTGAGAGTAGAAAGAGATGCGAGGGGTCGGTCACAAAGAGGAACGCTGATGAGAAGGCTTGCCACATGACTGCTGTCCGCAACAGATTATATTGTTCAAGGACGAAGAGTTCAGGGTGGCTGCCATGGAGCGTACAACCTATCAGCTGGGCTCGAGATCTTGATCATGAGCGCATGTATCGATATTTGGTCAACCGCCGAGCACTCCGTGAGAAGCATCAACTGTACACCAACATTCAGTGTCAGCACATGATTCAGCTCAGCCACATGACTGTTCGACGATCCTTATCCGACCAGTCACAAATCAGCACGGAGCGAGTTCTACCAGAAGATGCTCTACGCGGCCTTTGAAGGCTGTATGTCACCTTTTGAAGCTCGCAGATGGACATCCTGCAAGGAATGCTAGCATTTTATCCAGCCTGGACCAAGCCAGACCACATTCCTCCGAGAATCTACAAACCAGAGTGAGCCTCGCTGCCAAAACAAGAGCACGCAGCATGTCGCCTCCTACCGAGTCATCCTGCTAAAGGAATAGCAAGCCGTCAGCTGGATCCAACAAGTCACCATACCACTGCAAGCCACGTTCTTCAACTTCCTTTGGACATGTACCATCAACTGGAAAGTGGGTTTCAAAATTGGACAGCACTGCATGGTACGGGGAATGCAGCAGCGACGCAAGCCTCGGCGCACCTTGGCCGCGACCGTGAAGGCAAAGCGGCTTTTGCAGTCTGGCGAAATTCCATCGAGGTGCGTTCGCTAACTTGCTCACTGCGACCGATGTCAATGCTAATGAAACCATAGCTGCAGCATTGGGCCCAAGCCACCGCTCGTTCGGACGACTCATGTCTGTGCCATAGTGTCAGCATCTCCACCCGATTGCCTACCTCAAGATGACTTGGAGTCTGCAGCGAAACTCATCAACATGATCGCCCTCTCCTTTCACGACTTCAGTAAGATCAGCGGCGCCTGCCATCCAACCAAGACCAGGACTAGAGGAACCGCTCTGGAATCAGACATCTCCGCAAAGTGCAACGACTCCAGCGACAATGTCATGCAGTGGGTCTGAGGCTTTGCTCAAGACAGATATACACAATGCGAGGTCATGATGGTGTTCTACATCTCCTTTCCACAATATCGCCCTCAAAAAGGTGGATGGCTTTCGGGACAGAAGGTGCATTCTGTTGAGGTTGGCAGGCCCACCTCTGTGGCACGCTCCAACCATGATTCAGGTGAAGAGAAGCTGATGACTCCGCTCAGAGCCTGGATTACCTTCTCATATCGCCCGCAAGGACATATCGGTCATCAATGTCATAGCAAGTTCAGCATGCGGAGGCCGGACCAGAACGAGTCTCCATCCGTCCTTGAAACATGCTACATTAGGACGGAGAGCTTGCCAGACTGCCGTTCGGCTGGACAAACATAGTCAGGCTACCAAGCACAAAGCATTGGCGTTTCGCAAACACAACAATCAGAACAATCTGTTATGGGCATATGGCATAGCACCAGCCTAGTCAGAACTTCTCTCTCCTCATACAGCACATCACCAGTGACGATGAGCAATACCCCTGACACACCGAATTGGCACTCTGATCAGCCACTCATCAGCGTTCATACGAAGAGGTTCGTTCTACAGTCACACATTTCAGACGAGACGAAGGAAGCTTTTCGGGGCAACGTTGTGAGGGATGCCACATGGGACGACTATCCCAAGAAGAGGCCGGAATTTGATCACAAAGTTCACCGCCGGATCATCAAGGAGTTACTGCGGAAGTCCTCCAGAGACGGGAGTGAAGACTTCAACCAGATCGCCGTCATGTCCTATCTCGGCGACGTTGGCCATCGACTTGGATTCCTGGTTCCCTTGTTGATATGTGCGCCCTTCAAGAACGACGATTTGATATCTGAACAGCGTGAAAAGGAAATAATCATCGAAGCAGGCTTCGTCAAGGAGCAAGATGGTAGTGCGAAGCGCGCAAGTGCGGGTAGTCAACATTGAGGATGATGGACTTGCTTCCGCACCACAACAACTTGAAGCAAGCAATGCGAACGTCCTCCCGTCCTGCTTGGCCCGCAGTGCGCCCGCCAGCCGCGCGACTGACTCTCCTCGTAACTGCTCGCGACAAACCGTGCTACGGTGCCCCCCTAGAGCGCTGGAACGAATGGCGTGGCGGTCAGGAGCCACTCGGACCACACAATCATAGACACCCCGAACACCATGGCATTCGGCACTCGGGTGATGCGAGGACGCCTACGCAGCGTTCAAGATAGGCAAACCACAACGCCTGGCTGGCGGCATCGTGGCTGTACTCAAACATACCCCGTGCTCCAAGAGAATCATCCTGCGTACACGCTGGTGGCATTTATACTCCTTCCGTAACTGCTCGTAGCCCTCGAGTGAGATATCAGGTATCACTCTCTCCTCATCGCGTACAGCACCTGCCGTAGCTAAATCGGGTGTCTTGCAAAAGATCTCTGCCGTGAGATTGAAGGTTGAATCAGCAGAAATGCAAAAAAGATGCGGTTCCGAAGGCATTGGACTCAAGTTCTTCTACAAACGCCCGGAATCGAACCGGGAACCTTCTGTGTTACGGCAAACTTGCGTTGAGCGAGCTGTTAGACAGAAATCATAACCGCTAGACCACGTTTGCCAGGACAGTCGAGTCGCAGCTCGATATGTTTGTCATGTGACCACAAACTTTGTCTTTCAAAACTATGAAGAAAGATTTCCACGTTACCGGAGTTCAACCGAGCGCCAAGAGGACCCCTAAGCCATCACGGAGCTGTGTCCCTTGCCTCAGGATGCCCATCGCTTTCACAACTTTGCTCGCTGGCTCCTCAATTTCGATCCATTGTCCGGCTTTTTGCTCAGCTTTGGATCGTTCAACAACAACAACTTCGAAACCATTCTCAACGAGCCAAAAGGCTGCTACACAGCCTGCACCTCCAGCTCCACAAATGAGAACTACTCCGGATGATATTGTGCGTAGTGAGTGTATTTATTTTCTGACTTGTTGTAGTTGTCAGCGTTTGTTGCTGCGTAGCTACTTTGCCACAAGCCGGCATCAGCCAGCTTTATCTACTGTACTTTCCTACGTGTTTGGCTCAGGTCATATCGATATCATGTATTGAGCCTGTTGCTCGAATGAAGTAAGCTGGCGGAACCTCTGTTTTGTTCGGCTACAGCGACCATGTGTCATTTATCGAGCTCAACTCAAGAGCTGGCCTAGAGCCTTGTTCGCCTGAGTGCCATAGAATCCGACATTGAGAGTAACCACACCCTCCAGCCAAGATAGATCAACACCAGCCAAAATCGAATTGTCTTGCGCCAAGAATCGTGCGACGCGATTTGCTACCCATGTCGGCTTCTCGTCGGCTACGACAATGTCAGCCAAACACACCTAAGGTAGGTTACATCAAAATACTCACCGATTCAATGACCAGCCTTCGGTACCACATCAACCTCCAAGTTCGCAGAAACAGGCGCAAAGGACGCCTGCAATAAGGGTTCTAAGCCAAGACTCGCCTCACCACCCAAACCCAAGAGCGGCACCTCCAACGTCGACCCGTTCAAATGTGCCCGGAAGAACGTCGCATCCTCATATACCGTCCTCGCCGCAAGTGGACCCAACATCGCCCTAAGAAACCCCGGTTTCGAGATACTACTCGCATACCGGTCCACCGTATCCTGGCTAAAACTCTCCGGGCCCGAATAGCTTCCGTGGAAGAAATACCACTCGAGGAACTGCTTCTCCTTCCCACGCATCAGAAATTCAGCCAGGTCAGGCACGGAGAAGAACGCCAGCTGCCAATTCTGGTAGGTGTCCCAATACGGTGCTGGAGCTGAAGTCTGCTCGTATCCGAAACCGGGGAGGGCGTATTCGGCTAAAACGAGGCATTGAACGAGATCGGGGTGCTGGATTGCAAGAGCTGCGGCCATGCCTGCGCCTTTGTCGTGCGCGAAGACGTAGGTGGAGGTTATGTTGAGGAAGTCTAGGACGCCTTTGAGATCGGATGCTGAGGCTGCGGCGGTGTAGTTGATGTTTGGTGGGATGCTGGAGTCGCCGGCGTCACGATTGTCGGGTGCGATGACGGTGTAGTTTTGGGCGAGGATGGGGCCGATGTGTTGCAGGTTAGGCTGTGTTGGGGGTTGCCATGGACGAGGAGGAGAGGTGGACCGCTGCCTGTGTAGCGGAAGTGGATGCTGACATCTTCTAGAGCTACACGGCCGTGCTCCCAGTTGTCGAACGGTGTGGTGGCGATGGTGGTGGGAATGAGAGTTGCAGCTATGATGGTAGCCGTGAACAAATTGGACGCGAACATGGTAAAAGGAGTAAAGTGTTCAGGCAGCTTTGTCAAGGCTAGTCATCACCGATGGGAGTTCTGGACCGATGGCATGGCAGGACATTGTACTATGCAAGGCTTTATCATCCGTGTATATGGCACCGGGCCAACATGGTATGTCTCCGACTGCTGATGAGAGCAACACTTACTAGTCGATGAGCCAACAGCATCCTACATGACCAAAATCCTACTTATCTGCTTTGGCTGTTAGGCGTCTCCGCAAGATCAAGGTGAGCTCCAGCTCTGCTTAGTTGACGCCTCCAGCGCTGATCGTGGTATCTTCACTGAGGTAGGTGTTAGGTCGTGCATCAGGTACTAACCGGTGTGCACGCGCAGACTCCTATGCTTACAAACGGAGATTCCTTCAATATTTGGCCGAACGAACGACTGCAGCTCCACTCTTACTTGATGTGCTTCACTACCTTTCCGAACTGCCTCCTGAGGACCTGCTCAAGCTCTGTCATCTCCGAGACATGATGAGCTCCTATCGAGAAGCGGACGTGGCAGGAAGGTTTCGCAAGGTAACATATCTGCATAACTATATCACAGGCCTGTTATCCTGCTCCTCATATTGCTCACATACTCCAACAAGAAAACCAAACATCAGACCGGGTATCGTCATCGCCTCGCTGCCAAAATGCCGAACTAGAACCACAATCATAAAGCATATCAAACATACAAATCATCCAACATCATGAAATCGTAACGAACGTTGTGCTTCCATCTCTTCCCTGCCACTCTCTACATCCTCATTCCCCAACCACCCACCCTATCACCAAGGAATATCCTCCTCCTCAACCTTAACACAAGTCAAATACCCCAACCCCCCACCCTGCCCATCAGCCATAGCCCTAACATCCAACTCCAAACAATTCCTCGTCAACGGCTTAACCATGTCCCGCGCAATATTCTTCAACTGATCCATTTTCCGCTCGAACCGTCTGAGGTTATCCCGCGTGTATAGCGATGAACCGCTCCCTGAGGATGTACCCACGGGCTGAAGTTTAAGGAAGCGCTTGAGTTCCTCGTGTGGGAGGTAGGATTGAGCGTTTGTGTTGCCTATGAGTCTGTAGATTTTGCCTGTTTGGACTGCGGGTGCGGGTGGTTGTTGCGCTTGTTGCGCTTGTGGCTGCGCCGGGAGGCTGGTTTGTGTCGCGCTTGGCGGGGCGGCCGACTGGTTACTCCCTGGTCTTGAGGCATTGGCATTCCCTGTGTTCTTGAGTATCCCTCTGACTTCGGGCGTTGTGTTCTCTGCGATCCACTGGCGGAAGAGACTCATTGCGAGCCAGCCGAGGTAGTCGTTGCTGGGATTTACGCGTTCGCCTCGACTCGTGGTAAGTGTAAGTCTGAACAACTTCGCTTCAACCTTCGACTTGGTTTCTTCCAGTTCGTCGACTTTGTCCTCTATCAGGTCTAGTACAGCTAAAGGCACTTCATAGCCCGTGCCTGCATTTCCCGGCTTGAGATACGGCTGTGCAGCCGGCCACTGCCCTACCACATGCGTAAGTGCTTCCGAGAAGATGACCTTCGATCTCGCCAGATAGCCGAGTTTCAGGTAGCTGGGTGGGTACTTTGCGATCTGCTTGAACAGGCGACTCGAGAAAGCGAGCAGATGGTGCTCTACCCTTGGTCCCACGACACCCAGTGCATCGTACATATCCGCTAGACCGAGCAGGGATTTACATTCGCCGTACGCACTGGCGATGTTGACTGTGTTCAGGATCGGCGCGTAGTTGTAGAAGGAGCGGAAGAGGTTGTCGTAGTCTCGTATTAATGGGTTTGACAGCGCTGGATCCGGTGGCACGGAGAGATTCGCTGCTGATTGGGAAGCGTGTCCAACGTGTGATGGGCGCGACAAATTCGCCATGGAGCGGAAGAAGGAGTGGGATGTTGAGGATGGTGGTTTCGGTCTCGCTTGTGCGGCTACCGGTGGCGGCGCTGATGTTGGTGTGAATTGTTGGTATTGCGGTGCTTTTTGTACTAATATCGGCTCTTCGTCGTCGTTGACAGTAGCCCAATTCAGCTCATAGCGCCATCTCTTCTGACTTGATGCTGTTCTGCTCGCCTGCTCAGGTATGATATATGGTGTCGAGGCAGAACCCGAAACTTCTGATCCCGAATGCTCTTCACCTATTATGCTCAGCGCTTGCGCCTGTTCCGGCCTCTTCTCGCTCGCAAGTAATTGCGCATGCGTCCTTGACCACTCATCGCTCATTCCAGCATCGAAGAAGCCGGAGAATTGTGCGAGCATAAGTCTATGCAGCAGATATCGCTTCTCTTGCCCATCGCATTCAACCACTATCTCGACATCTCCAGTTTGCGCGAAGAAAGGGAACTCGTTCTGGGAAGGATATGACGGTGCGCCATGTCGTGTCCTGCTTTGGTGATGTCGATTCCGGCTACTTCGTGATGTTACTGATGGTGCTCTCCTCGAGCTCTCTGCTATTTCTGCATGCGACACCATGTTCGTGAGGTTATCTGTCGGGTTTCTCCAGGCGTTCCGTGCACCTCCCAAGGATGTGATGGTAGGTGCACTCATATGACTTTTCGCCGCATAGTCGTATGGTCTCAAGACGGCACCAGCCCAGAATCTACTGCGCAAACCGGCAACTCTTCATAGATCGCGTGGTAAGGTAGTCGTGTAGGTTCGATAAAGTCGCGCGCTACTTCGTCGCCTCGAGAGCAAAATGTATTGCCTACGTCACCTCGGATTGCCTGCTGGTCGCGGTGGTCCTGTATGAGCGCAAAGATGGTGTTGGTAATCGAAGAATCGCCGCAGCTCTGTAATGAGAAATCACCAGATCGTGGAATAGAAATCGCAAGTACCGACTCTGAGATGTACCAGACACCTCCATCGACATCTCAACCACAACAAAGACACGCCATGACACGGCAGCCAGCATGAACACTCCGAAACAGCATCAGTCCTCCACCAGGATCTGCTGCAGAGCTCGCCTTCACCGTGCATAACCGTTGCTAATTAAGTTTAGTTCCAAGCGTGCTCCAAGCCCCGTTAGGCTAGCTCGGACATCCCGCCAACGATCTGTGTCCAAAGGTTTGGATCCGAACCAGCAGCGATCAAGAGCCCCGAAACATGCAGCAGGTGACTCGCTGGCCTCTTTGTCCTTGGACGCTGGCAGGCAAGCGTACCCAATGGACAATGAGATTCATAAACTGGGATTGTGAAATGTGGCAGCTGAATGCAAGATGGTTGATCATTTTTTCACAGCCACGATTTCTGGATGCACACCTTGCAGGTTCTTTTCATCATTACTCAGGAAGGTATAGATAGCCTGTACTTTTGGCTTGATGCCTAATAGTATTATTTCCTCAACTGCCCGCTGCGAGGGTGGTATGTGCCACCTCTTCCATCACAATAATATGGTATCGTCTCTCTATACAAAGTTCTCACCCGCCTCATCATAATGCACAATTAGAACACCAACCAATTATAGACAACTTTCTTCATCGCTATGACTTCTGCTAAACGCACTGATGCTGAACCACACTAAGACAAAAGGGAATGCCGCTGAAATCAATTATGAATAAATGCTGCTGGGGTTCGGTAGACCAAAAATCAAGTTCCAGAGGTTGCGATCTTCACGTCGCATATGTGTTGCGTTTTGTGCGTGGCTCGATCAGAATACTGCCGTTAGCCCGCTCTTGCTTTGCCGCTTGCTAAATCGCTTGCGACCTTTGAGGGAGTCATTGTCTCCCATTTGTGTATTTTGCTTTTGCAGAATCCCTCTATGACTCTGCGTCGGCGGTGAGGAATGTTCGAAATCGGTGTGTTCTTGGTAGGTGTTTGCGTGGCTGAGGACACCCGGCGTCAGAGTTTCGTCTGCTTGGGCATTGCGAATCTGTGATTGTGTGTTCACGAATTCTTTAGCTTTGTCGACGGCTTCGAGCCATTCCTTGGTGGATATGGCAGAAAGATTCATGTCGGAGGATTTGGACAGGACTTCTTCGAAGGTATAGTGCTTGTCGCGCTGCGAAAAGTTAGCTTATCAATAAGAAAGATCGGCCGTCATTCACTTACTGTGCTCACGGTCCAGTGTGTCGTTCCCTTCGAATCCATCGAGCTTAATATCTCTGTGCCAGGCGCTAGCAGGTTGATCTCCGATTTCGACTTCTTCTCTTCACCGCCGGCTGCTGCAATTATGATTCGAGCACTCGACGTCACCATCACCAGACGTTGCCTTCTTTTGGTTGTGTTACCCCCAAAGAATCTCGAGAATTTACTGCCGCCGTCATTACCCGGACTGCGTGGTCCCTGCGCCATATTGACGGACAGGTTACCAAGCTTGAGTATACGCTCATTGTTCTTCGTCAGCACAGGTGACCATTCGATGTCCAGCTGACTAGGCGGAGGAAGTTCCGTGATGACCCTTGGTTTTGCAGGTTTCGAACCATTCACAGGTGGCATCATGGTCGGTTGTGTGCTGTGTCCTGGCTCGCCAGCGTTTCCAAAGCCGTCATCGCCACCGTTCAGTTTGATAGGCGCCCTTGGTGGAGGCACATATGCCCTTAAGCGAGGGGCTTTCTCCCTCCACAAACCGCGACCCCAATTTATGCCTCGAAAGAAGTCATGCGCTTTGATGTTCTCGAGTGATAACCTTAGGTGAGGATCCAGGACGAGAAGTCGCTCGACCAGATCGCGGGCTGTTTCTGGAAATCCAGTAGGGAAATCGTACTCCAGGGCAACAATTTTCTGGAAGGTCAAGTATTCGTTTGCGGCCTTGAATGGCGGACGACCAGCAAGCAACTGGTATATTATGCATCCAAATGCCCACAGATCGCTGGCCTTGCAAGCATTTTTGTCGGTCAATAATTCTGGACTGACATACTCTGCGGTCCCGACGAAGGAGGTGGCACGGTCGCGTAACTGTCCAGCATCTGAGTCGTAGTACGTCCGTCCTGATGCATCCTGATGCGCCTCGAGCATTTTCGCAGTACCGAAGTCGGTAATCTTGATGTGCTGTTGATCGTCCATCAGGACATTCTCAGGCTTCAGATCACGATGTATCACTCCTTTGCTGTGCATGTACGAGATTGTGTCCAAGATTTGTGCTCCATAGAACCTCGTGCAGTCTTCGTCAAAGGTCGTCATGCGCTTGAGTACTGACAGCAGTTCTCCTCCAGCGCAGAGATCGAGCACAAAGTAGAGCGACCGCTCGTCTTGGAAAGTGTAGTAGAGTCTTACAACGCCGGGATGGTCTGTTAACCTGTTCAAGGTCTCCTTCTCGATGTTCACGTATTTTACCTTCTTCTCCTTAATGATATGCCTTTTGTCTAGGACTTTTATTGCATACTGTTTTTGTGTACTCCTGTCTAGTGCAGCGAGCACGGTACTGTATGAGCCTTCTCCTAGTGTTGTGCCAAAATCGAAATCCTTGACGCCTTTTTTGATGGCCTTCAACACAGGCTGACCATTGGCGTCATACTCTCTCTGCACACCCGTTGCTGCACCTCTATCTTGCCATTCTTCCGCACTAGACAATGGTCCTCCCTCGAGTGCATAAGGAGAAGTAGACAGGCCGACTACGGAGTTGGGAGTGCTCGAAAGTGGTGTCTGGTTTGTTGGGGTCGAACCGAACCTTGAAGACTGCATGTTACGAGATGGATGTCGCTGAGGTATGCCGCTGGCCTGGCTGTTTTGTGGTGTTGACCGGTATGGCCTCTCACCATATGTGTCTGTCTGTGGAGTTCTCCTTGATACACTTCGCTGAGGTGTGCTTGAGGCGGTAGTGCCCTCTCTTCTGCGCGAACCTTGTCTTGTGAGCCCGTTCCCAGTGTTATTGACGGGCAGCTGTGTGTAGTACATGGACGTAGGCCGGCTTGACTGCTGGCTTCGATCTTGTATATTTTGCGGCATCATGGCAGGATACTGAGGGAACTGGGCCTGCTGTTGTTCCTGGTAAGTCAATGGAAGATCTGACTTCTGGGGGTATCTCTCGATGCGTCGCTGAGAGTATTGTCTTGGAGGAGGCTGGTCGGTTTGGGAAGGAGTAACATAGCTATTCTGCGGTGTCTGCTGTTCGGCTGGGGGTGACACAGGTTGGTCATTCGTGTATTGATTCCCAAGATAGCCCTCGGCATCAGTGCTGGCAAGCGGTGACACGGCAGGCAAAGAGGGCAGCGCATTCGACGACGTCTGAGGCTGGAGAGGTGTTTCGGGCGACGAGTCATCAGGATTGGCAATCCGCAGTCGGCCCAGAGATAGATCATTCATGGTGTTAGGTGGCCGGTGTCAGATGCCGTACTGTCTGGAGGGTCTCGGTGGCTTAGGCCGCAGTCGGTGACGTGAGAGTCCTAATAGGCAGTTGTCCGTACACACTGAGGATGTCGCCTCTGTGGACAGAATGGTTGTCTCAGACTCGCAGAAAGTGTGGCATAGTCGTGCTCAAAGTCGCAGGCTTATCGCATCATCGCATGATCATCTGAATCGACATTCGGTTTGCGGGGACGTCGTGCCAGTAGAAAATTGTATAGGTCAACGTAGTTTATTAGCTCTAGGTATGAACATGGATAGATTCAGTCTCCGAATTCTCTTGGACGTAGACTTAGATTATCGAAGCGAGTGCGGTTTTTGTCGATAACGAAAGACGGTGCTGCTAGGCAGAGGAGGCAAGTGAGTACGGAGTATACGTACAGTAGAAATGCTCAACGGCTGTACAGAAACATATCCATCGAGACTGGAACTGCGATGGCAGCACGCGAATAACAATGTTCCGAATGATGAGATGGTACATGCGAAGCCGGCCTAACCTTGCAAGTCTTCAAGCCGTAACTGCAAGCCCACAAGCCTAGGAGCCCGCAAAGAGATCAAGCCCCATCAAGGTTCAAAGCCAACAAACTTCTTGCTCGGTCTTTCGAAAGTCTCTTCAACGGTGCCCCAAAGGTCTCTCTGTCGCTGTGAGAGTGGCCACCGGGCTTGCAACACCTCGCTGCAATTTCCTACAAGCTTTGCTGAGCTGTTCTGTATCCGCTCGTGTCGTCCACTGGCCGCCTAGTTCGGATCATTACGTAGCATGTCTACACCATGGAGCAGCAATCTTGTTGATAATCTCGACAATACTCTGCTTACGACTATCATCGCGCACGCAGAGAGACATCATGGTCATCAACTCTGCACGCCTACACTGATAGTCGGCAATGACACGAAACAGTTTCAAAAGGTACAGAACTTAAGGACAGTGATGAAGGAGAGAAGCAATCGATACAATGTGATCCAGGGTGTCTCAGAACATGTCGTACACACCGCGTACACCGCTGGAATGCACTTGATGGCCGCAAAGCTGTTCTGATGAAGGTTCCTTCTCGTTATTCACCTTCATGCTGAATCTAATGCTGGCTAAATATGCAGAAGCTACCATTCAAGTTCGGCAAGAATGATGTGACGCTCAATCGCAGGCGCATCGCAGATTTTACGGGAATTACTACAGCAGTAGCATGGTACAGCATGAGTCCGGTCGTGCTTGCCCAGATGTCTTGTCGAGGATGGAGAGGCATGAAGAGGGCGGCTTCCCCATATCTTGAGTAAGAAGGATGCATTTGCCGTACTGGATCTCTGTCAGCGTAAGGTAGGAGCCATTAGTACGCCATGATACTGAAATCACTTGTGGTTTACCTGTTTTGTGACCAATTCTATTCCTTCACTGGCTGTGATTTACCTGGCCCAAAAAGTGGTAGCCACTATCATTGCCTTCATAATGATCCGACTACCAGCTACGGGCATTGACATCTCACAGAATGACCTGAACTTCCATCTACAACAGCTTGATATCTACCAAGGTCTATTGAAACAAGGCTTCAAGAAGAAGGAGATCATCAGGTACTTCAACGATAAACAGGCTCAAAATGGAGAGCAAGGATCACAGCATGGAGGCTCCTTGACACCTGCACCGTCCACTTTCGATCTCTGCACAACCTCGTTGTATTCGACTGAGTCTGAATTGACTGCATCCGACTCACGAAACAGCTCGTTGAACAACAACATCACCAGCAGAGATCATTCAAAACAATCCCCACCTGTCAGCCCTCCAACCCTCAACACGAACCCGGCCTCCAAATCGACCAGCATCGAGCAACGTAGCAAACAACATGCACCGAGACAAAGTTCACTTCTTCGATACGCTCATGGCATTTCCTCAGAGTCCCCTCCGGAAGAGTTCAATATCAAGGTTCCTTTCTCCCCTCGGTCGAATATCACTTATCGTCCACGCAGCCAGACGTATTCATACGATCAATCGGAGCTTGGTGAGAATGACATAGCCGGTATAAGGACACCTGTAGAAGAACTCGAGCACTTGTCACTAGATGATGAGCTGTTGCCAACCAGCGTTGAATCAACAAGGACAACCATCCGGGTGGTGTCGAATCTACGACCAGAGGCTGAGGCCTTCACTCCGCTCTATATGCGTCTGAAAGAGGAAGTGAACGCCTTGGTGAAAGAACAAAATAATGGCGGCTCTTCGTCTCCTACAGAGCAGAGATCCTTGCCGAGCTCGCCCCCATTGCCTTCGCAACAACTCGAAGGTCAAAACGAGCGTTCATCACCAACACTGCCACCCATTCCTGGAGTTCGTTCGATCCTGCGGCCGAAAACTCCTGAAACAGCCCAAAGGCGCATGCATCAGCAGTACCTTGATGGCTCATTCACTGTCTATGACGACTCCAGACCTGCAAGACTACAACCACAGACACCTGCGGATCTCCAAAGAGGCAACCATTTCAACGAGTTCAACGCAGCATATACAGCTCCACCAGGCATGATCCGCACTCCAATGACAGGTAGTCGACATGGCCACAACCCTCGCCAACCATCCGGAGACATGAGTCCAACAGCACGAGCACTGCTCATCAGGGAACGAAGACAACGCGAGTTCGCCCGCAGTGCACATATCGAGGGCCTCAGGATCGGACGGATGCGAGATGGGGCAAACAACAGAGAAGAAGAAGCAGCTGCTAATGCGGTCGACGAAGCAAATCTCTGGCGCGAGGACCTCGATGCTGACAGTGTAGGAGATGAGAACTCTGAAGATGCAACCACCATGCCAACATTCCGAGGTATCAGGGCCATCAGTGGCAATAGGAGAGTTTTATAATCGAGTTGAGTCTCACATGCTAGTTAATCAGGTGCTAGTTGTGCTGCAGAGTTACAAGTAGGTTTGCAAAAGAGGTTACAATAGCTACTAGTGTGCTAAGCACACTCAAACATGTAGCATAATCAAAATGCACAATGCAGTCTCACCTTGATATGCTACCGAGCATAACCAGCCCATGTAGGAAAGAACGGAGAATCCAGCTTTCATGGTTTCTTCCTTCGTGCTGCCCCGAGCAGCTCCATACACGGCCCCATCTATGTTTCTCGATGGGAGGTATACCAATCCTCCTCTCTGCTTCGGACCCAACTCCGACCAACATTTCCATATCCTCAGTCGTAGATATGCGGAACCCTTCTTGCGGCGTTGTCATGCATGTAAAGTCGTGCGTGTTTCACATTGTCTTCTTCCCATACGGCTTAGCTTTCGGCGACATCACCCTTGATCCCTCTTCTTCCTAGATCATGCCCCAACTTCACTAAGTCCCCCCGTCGACTTCCCCTCGATGAGTCTCACTACCCCGCTCAGACAGGCTCTTAGCTCTCCGTCTGGATGACCTGCGTTCCTCTCGTTCGGCATCGCCTCGAACGTGGAGATGTACACTATATCTAGAAGCAGACGACTCCGACGCTAGAGACGAGGTGAAGCTCCAATGCGAATGTTCATTCTTCATGTGGAACGATAAAGCCTCGTCCTGGTGTGTCTGATTGTGGTGTTGCCCATTGCAGATGGCTTGATGGTGGGGACTGCATCGATCGGGCCCGGGTGGTTTGGCGCAGACACAATACGCACTGGTTCAGGATGCATACGAATCTGTCCACCAGACTGAAGACGTGAGAAAAGTGCTAGGTATCAACCAGATAAGGAGGTTTTTGCGTCTTGCGATGCATTGGCTTGTTCTATCGCGTGTCTGGCGGTTCAACTGCATGACATATTGCGTACTGCAGTCTTCCAGTAGTCTGTCGGTCGCTCTTTCGGAACCTCGAAACATGCGTCGCGAATGCTCAATGAGGCCTGTTCAATCAAGCAGATTACCCTATGGCGTGCTCTGATATAGGCATAAGCTGAACAGGGGGCTTTGAGGTGGGGCGTTCTGTCATGCACAGCCATGTGACGATATCAATATTAATCGCACCTGTAACATTTTTGGGGCTTGACCACCTTCTGCCGAATGATTGTCGATAATTCATGATCAAAGAGGTCTGCAAGTGCCTCATCACATCGGCTGTGTAGCGTGAGGTAACGGTGTATGATCGACCAAATTCCAGTTGATCGCACTAGGGTCGAGCCTGGGATGTGGATCTAAGTTGAACCCCATGAGGGACATGCGAGCTTGCGGATCGAAGTTGTTACCACCGAGGTAGTAATCGGAGCCAACAGGGAATTGCTGTCCTGGAAACGCAGGAAGGAAGTCATCCACAAAAGCAGGCAAAGGCATCTGGCCCTGAAGATCTGTTGGGAGGGCTGTCGTGTAAGGGACTACAGGTGCTGAGTTAGGGATTGAAGGAGTAACTGATTCATCCTTGATTGGCTGGGCAATGTGACTCGGATCGAATACATGTCCAATACCAGGATTCGATATCTGTTGGAAAGGGTTCGCTTGAGCAAGGGCCATCTGATTCGACGAGGGACCAACTGCTGCGGCGTTCTGAGTGACACTGTGCGGACTGAAGTGAGAATGTGCACGAAGGTGGGCATCAACCACCCCTTTCATGCGTTTCTTGATGATTGCATCGCTTCTTTTTAAGCCTGGCATGTTGCTTGCACTGCGCGATATGACGTCGAGAAGATAGTCGAGACCGATCCTCTGTGATGTGACGTTGTGGTCTTCGTCAGGGCGTAGCTCTCGCTCGAAACGAAGGACTGATATGGTGGCTGCCATGTATGCACAGTAAGCATTGAGATATGAGATCTGGCCCAGGCCGAATGTGTTAGCCTGAAGAACGAGAAGATCGTGAATGGCCCCGGCCGCGAAAAGGCAGGTAGAGTAGGACCGAGCACTGTGTTGAGCTCGCACGTCTTGCGCGGCTAGAACAATTGGCCTGTGAAGCAGTATCACTGTTGTGTGATAGAGTAGATTTAGCGACATGACGTGTATAGGTGGTGCGAGGCTAGGCATCTGGTCGATGTTTACCTGCAGGTGAGAAGGCAATGCTAGCCACCAACCATGCAAAGATCTAGATATTCTCATGAAAGGCTCTTCATTGCTTAGCTTAGCATCAGCAGGCTGTGTGACCTCCGTTCGCTTTCCTGCGGCCTCTGCTGAGTAGATGTTTTGCATGAGATCATTGATGATAATGCAAAGCTTGCTAAGCTGCTGAAAGCACGAGACGATGTACCCAGGTGTTGGCGGATAGTGAGGCAATGCTCGAGCCTGCGGATCAGGTGCTTCACCGTAATATGGAGACCAAGGCGCCGTATCTGTAAAGTCGTCGAGGAACGAAAGGGGTACCTCATCAGTCAGAGGAGTAAATGCTGGCATGCGACCAAGGTATAGACTCAGTACCTTGTCCCACGTGTAACAGCTCCAGAACAGTCTTTTTCGAATCTCGATGTCTTCGTTCGAGAGGCTTTTGACAAAGTTCTGCAGTTTGTCGCTCGGCAAATGAATGCCCATATCAAAAGCCATCCGAAACGCCATGCCACCGTACATCCAGGCTTGCGATGCTCTCCCGAAGACAATCTCTCTAGCGGATTGCTGCAGTAGTGCCTGAATGGTTGATATTGAACTCGAATTCATCGTCTCCATGGCAAGGCTCACACGAGCGTCATGCGTGGTTTGGTGCATGAACTCTGTAGGAGTGTACCTTGTGTTAAAGTGCTGTTGGTAGATGTCATGGTTCAGGAAACGAGCACAGTGGGAGGTCACGACTTTGAGGAGTGTCTCGGAGTAGTAGGGTGGATCTGGCGAGCCAGGCTGGTTATTGACCAAAGTCATTCCTCTGGTAAATGCTGGCCGGTACACGAAAACGAATAGAGGATGTATCCAGCACCAGTGGAACTTTAGAAGCTCCTCAGATACTTCTTTGGGCAGGTTCACACGCGGAGCTGTGTTAGCAATGGCAAAGTCTTCTAGCTGTCGTTGCTGTTGAGCATTCTGCCTCAGATCCTGCCTAGCTGATTCTTCTTGATGCTGCGATCGTGGGCTTTTCATCTGCTCCGGCGACATTTGCACAGCCTGAGCCAGATTAGGTGGCTCATGAACAGCTGATGTAGATCCATGAAAGGAGATTGAGCCACGGTCATCGACGCTGATGTCTGCCTCCCACTTGACGGCTCGAGGAGAACGATAGGTCAAGGTGCCGATTCGACTCTGCTCCGATTGTCGTGTAGATGAGGCTGCGCTGATAGCTGGAGACGTAGCCGGCAAAATCTTTTTTTCCTCCGGATGAGAAGACTTGTTGACCCATACTTGAGTCTTGCAGGACTTGAGCTGATTTCGAAGAAGTTCTACTTCATCCTCAAGTGCGCGTACATAGGCCAGGGAGGGACTAAACGCCCGTCAGCGAGATGGCACGAAACTGGATGTGCGACTTACGGCTTGTCATAGACGCATTCATCCTTGTATGCGATGCAGCTACCCGCTGCGTCAGTCCTGACATCTCCAGGAGAAAGCAACCGGTACGAGTCTTACGTTGTGCATTTAGGGGACTTGCCATCGCACTTTGACTGTATTCGAATAAGATCAGCACTGCATCACATGGATGTGCAGCAAGGCAAAGAATCGGGCAATCGAAGCGCGAATCATCCACGACCATCACTCACCTTACGCCTGCGACAACCTGCGCATGTCGATTTTCGATGTTTTGTCATTGACTTGCGATCTATCGGATCCGCCATTTGATGAATCGGGCGGCTGTTCGTTCATTGCGTAGGAAAACGTTATGATGCAACGGCAATATGGGAGCGGTGACAAGGATTTGAAAAAAGACGAGCCGACCTTGGTATTCTATAAACTACAGTACAATGCAGGTCCGTCGTAGCCGAAGTTGTGTATGTAACACCGGCATTCGAAGCTTGTGAAGCTTCGGAGCTGAGGAAAACGTGGCAGCCGCGGCCAGTCAGGATGCCGCCCAGGCGCCAACTTTGTTGAGTTGGACAGCCAAGCGGAAAAGGCCAGCGCTACTCGAGGACTCGGAGGTGACTGGAGCCCATGTTCTCGCCGCGCACGCGACTTTTCTTCTTCACCTTCTTCGCGTCTTCTACGAGCATAAGGAGTTGTGTCGTGTTACAATCTGTCTTTGCTACCATCACTGTTACTATGACCACAGGCTGATTTGCTAGAAATAGTTGACGGCGCTACTGGAGACCGATACTCGCTCGCCGAAAGTCTGCGGTGGAAGTCAAAGGTCTGCACGCTCTGCAGCAGCAAGGTCGACCCGCGTCTTCGAAACGCGTTGTCAACGAGTTTCACAAGATGATGCGCCTCGTCCCTTCCGTTGCCATCGAGGTCGTGGATGCCACGATACACAGCGCGGTTGTTGTCGTCTTTGCTGGTGCCTTCCACCAGTTTGAAAAGTCGAGATCTGGAGCAGGCAAACTCGTTTTGGAATATGCCAAACACTTTCTGAGCCAGATCAGCATCCATCAAGCATTTGATGTGCGGGTGCTTACCTTACTGTACCAGGTCCCAACATCCTGAGCTGCATCGCTTTCGACACAAAAGTTGACAATGCAGATTCTTACCGAAGGTTTTGCAGAACACCCTTTCATCGCTTGCAGCTGCAAGAATTGCCTTGATACCACACTAAGTTTGTGTTCAAACATGTCCTGCTCACGAAGCGATCGGTTCTCTCGCAAAGTCGTGTAAGCAGGATCAGCACCTGCTGACAGCCTGTCCATCTCATATACTGCTAACCAGATGCTGTCTTCGTTCCTGGACTTGTAACGGTAACCGTTCGAGAAATACCCCTTCCCCAATTTGAGCCGTGCAGGGCCATGTTCTGTGTCGTACCAGTTATGAAAATCTGACAGGTGTTGCGATGAAGTTGGTTTGGCAAGGACCAGCAGTATGCCAGGCTCATCACATTGATCCAAAGCAGACATCGGTCGAAGTTCACGACAAGAAGCTGCTTCCTGTTGAATATGACTAATGATATGGGCAGCTATTGATCGGCACAATGCGAAGGTCCTAGGCCATTTGGAAGCTTAAAGAAAGAAGCATATGCCTTGCGGAAGCTTTTACAGCTGCCGCGTGCCATGGGTCTATCCTAGGCCATTTCAAATGCCATCTTCCTGTCCAGGGTGTAACAGGTCGCTGCATGGGGCAGATGGCTACCGTATCTGTGCTTTTCGGGCAGTGGCCGGTCCAATCAGAAGCCACTTTGAGCAGCGGTTGGTTCGTGCTAAGGATGTCCGGCAGCCGTAATCAAGCTTAAGATATGCTCGATCATTCCCTCGACTTTCTACACGGCGCCGTCCTTGCCGACCATCTTTCATTCAACGCTCAAGTAAAGATCTCGCGTCTCTTTCATAACTTGTACCCCTTCATATCCTTCTTGCACTGGCCAGGCCGGTACCAAGGATGCCATGAACGCTAGGCATACAAGCGCCGGCATTCGCCAGTCGCCAAGACCGCGTTGGCCGCTGGTTGTCACGCGCTTCTTTATCAATTCTCTGCTCCGGTAGCTGAGTCGTCGGCCAAGGATATGAAGTAAGGCATAATCACGAAGGTGTGCTATAGCGATTGCGCAAGCCATCAAAGACGAAGATGAACCGATGATTCAGACAAGAGACGCACTGAAGATGTGCTCCGGCACGAGTTGATTCTAATCTTGCTCTCTCCTTTCACAATTCTGTCTCCAGTCACGGACAACACCCATCAAACCTCGAGATGTCCCTTCAAGAGCACGTCATGGAGGATGAGAAGTCAACATTGCAAGGCAAGCAGTTCTTCGAGCAAGTGAACAGCGTTGGTACCTTTCCGTCGACTGGTGTACCAAGACACGATCCGGACAATCCACTACTTTGGCCGCTATGGGTGAAGATCATGGTTCTGACACAAGTCTCTCTCCTGGCAGCTCTAGGAGGTCTCAACACGGCGACAATCAACCCAGCACTAGTCGATTTGGGAGAAGAGTTTGGACTCAGCACCGTGAGGGCGTCCTACCAGACTACAGTCTGCATTGCGCTGAATGGTGTTGCCCCCTGGCTCTGGATACCCCTGGCAAACAAGTACGGTAGACGACCGATCTATCTCTTCACTACGTTCCTCGGGTTTGCATCAGCGTTAGGCTGTGCCTATGCCACATCTTTCGGCACCCTCGTTGTCGCAAGAGTCTTCAATGGTTTCTTCCCGGTTGCATTCGCTCTTGGCGCGTCAACAGTCACAGATCTCTTTCCCTCACATCAACGAGGTCGAGCAATGGGCTTCTTTACGGTCATAATGTCTACAGGAAGCCATGTGGCTCCAATTTGCGGTGGCCTTGTAGGAGGATATTTCGGTTGGCGCTGGATCTTTAAGTTTGTGAGCATTGTGGATGCTATCATGTTCACCACGTCTCTTTTCTGCCTGCCGGAGACACTCCACGCACGACCAGACGAGGCTGAAGGCGCTGGCGATGGTCAAGTGGCCAAATCAGGCGCTCATTCGCCTCCATGCATGCCAGATGAGCACACGCCGTTCAACAAGCAGACATACCCCTCACACCTGACCCTCTTCTCACCTCTTCACCGCACATTGCCTACCCTCCAGCCCCTCCACTTCCTCCACAACACCCTCGCAATATCCTGGTACCCATCCATCCTCCTCCCAGCCCTTTACTACGCCACGAACTACGGCTTCGCCTCCATCCTCCCCGCCGTAACCGTCGCCGCGATCTTCTCTGAAGCCTACCACTGGCCAACCCTCACAATCGGCTTGACCTACGGTACGGCTCTAACCCTTGGCGGTATCCTCGGCGAGTTCAGCGCCGGCTGGATCGTCGACACGCTCCTCATCCGCGCTCAACGACGGCACATCGCGTCAGGAAAACACGGCTCCGTCCCACCCGAGGTGCGTCTGCGCTGTATCTGGCCCGGCGAGGTCATAGTCACATCCGCCCTACTCATCTACGGATTCACACTGCACTACCACGCCCAGGTGCACTGGTTCGCGCCCATATTCGCGATTGGACTCGGGTGCTTTGGGCTGCAGATCATTACCACGACGTGCTATACCTACTCCATCGACTCCTATAAGGAGAACGCTGCAGAGGTGGCGCAGGTGTACAATTTCACGAGGCAGATCATAGGGATGACGTTTGCGTTTTATGCGAAGGAGCTGGGGGATAGGATCGGGTTTCAGTGGTTGTTTGTTTTCTATGCTGGGTGCGGAGGTGGGCTTGCATTTGTGGGGATTTTGCTTGTGATGTGGAGGGGTGAGAGATGGAGGGGAGTGTTTAAGGCAAGAAGGATGAAGATTTGAGAGCCATGTTCGCCATCAACTTTGCTTCTTCGCCCTCTGTACTGACCTGCTACAGGTTGAAGGCTTGGACATCGCCCAAAGCAGTTCCAAACATTCATACCATCTGCCAGACAGCTACACAACAAGTGTTTATGCTCGGTCGTCAATGCCTCTGCCTGCTAACACCCCTTGGCTTGCCCTTTCCTTGCACCGACTGTGTCCCATCAATCACCGGGATCTCCTTAATCGATCAGACCACATGTTCATTTCTTCTTCATCCTCATCAGTCCCGCAACGAAGAAAATAAATCTCGCTTCGAGGTTGACGAACAACTTCTATCGCCTCATGTCGCTGCGCAACAATGATTAGCATGTTATATTTCGACAGCAAGAAGCCAGCCCATAATGAGCACTTACCAGCAACCGTCTCCCGCAAAAGGTTTCACCGAAGCGGAAACTGATCCTCATCTCCGTGAAGAAACGAACCGATGGTAATTCCTTGTACCGCTCACTTTCCCTCATCCACTTGCCAAAGTTCTTGAAGTCGTTCTTCGGTGTATACGCCCGCGACAGCTTACACGGCTCCACAACACCACCAATGTTCTGCGAGGAGACGTATTCATCTTTGTCGACAACCATGACCACCTCCTTCAAGCTGGGATATACCCCAAAGCCTGATGGTCTAAGCATTTCCAGGCCATCGTACTCAACATTGTCATCATCGCCAAGGACAAGCATGACTTCTTCGACATTCCGATTCTTAATCTCCGGCACCAGCATCGGTAGCAAATGCGCACATCTCGGCGGACTCTCAACTCGTTTCATGCACATTCTGCGATAGAATGGTTGTGCTATTTGCGAAATCAATTGGCAGGTCAGCAAGATGTTTGGCGCAGATTCGATTGGGAGATGAAATCGGACGTGCCAGCGGCGGCTTCGGCTGAAGAAAGCGACTGCGGCTTCGTGTGTGCGATCTATGATGATTGGAGAGTTGAAGGCATCGCCTTGGATAAGCCTGTAGCTGGTGAAGCCTTGCTTGTTGCCTATTAGGAATTCGATGATGAGTTGGAGGATTTCGGTGGGTAGATCGGTCAGGTTCAAGGGGAGTGTTGCTGTTCTTTGGGTTGTCACGGTGTGAGTTCTTGAGAGGATGACGAGCGCCGCCAAAGCTTGCATGGCTGTCAAGGTAAAAGAGGCCAACTGAGCAAGCGACGTGATAGACAAATGCGTACCTGTGTAAGAATGCAGGAAATATTGAGGCCACAAATGCGTGCGGTGAGGCGCAGCCCTGTCGCTCGGAGTGAAAAATGATCTTCACTCTCCACAGATCACGAAATTGCTTGTCTGCACCGTCATTGTGCGTAACGCTTGGTGCTTGCCCATGGCTATAGCATTGAGCGAAGTGTTTGAAGTGCAAGAGGGTGCCTTTCCAGCAGTATGGTGATCATCATATTGGCCTTGTTCGTCTATGTGGGACAAATCAATTCACACATACAGGTAAATCTTGCTTCCAGCTAGGCATACTAGAGCCCAGCTACTACGATTTCCTGGTGTATGATGCACATCTCAAAGAGAACGCCTGTTTCCACTCATTCAATTGAGCATACCCCTGGTGTCTCAATACTGACAGGGTTTGGACCAACCCGACTCCTCAAACGCTTTATAAGCAAACAATGACAGAGCCTCCAGCGTAGGTCGTACACCTAGCTCAGGCCTCCTTCATATCTCTGCTCCCGCAACTTCATCCCACTCCCATCATCAACCCACTCGTACTTTCTCCTCTCCTCCGTGAGTAGCTTGCCGTTGAGAGGAAAGATGGAAGTCAGATATCCCGTTCTAACCCACTGCTGCCACTTGTGCACCTGCATACGCAAACACTTGGTCGTAGCCACCTGTAATCCAGACCCCTCCCTAGATTCTCTCTCCCCATCGTATCTCATCTCCACATACAGCTTCAAGTCGCCTGTGGGCTCCCCCTTGATAATGTTTCCATCGGCAGTATACCATGTCTCGAACGAGCGAAATGGGCGCACAGATTTTGGGAAACGATCTTCGCACTCCTTGTCGGTATCTGTTACAAGCACCAAATGCTTCAAGTTCGAATAGGCTTGATTGTCGACTGAATGGAGGAATGGCACGTCTTCCCAGTTGAATCGTAAGCGCAGCTTAGAGCCCCTGCTGCCAATATTCATAAAAGCAATCTCGACGTCTTCGTACTGGAGTGCTGGCACTAGGTCTGGGAAGCAGTGGAACACCTCAGGTGGCGCCTCAATTCTCTTGAAGCATATCTTCTGGTACAGTGGGAGAGCACCATCGTGTATCCGCCTTGATACCAGTAGAATGCTCGGTGATGCGCTTCCTGGCAGATGATACTTGACTTTGAAGGCTGATGACAACTCGCGTGTATGAGGCTTTAGCCGCTCGCTTCTTTGGGTCGCTGATACGCTGTCGCCTGCGTCGGTTTGCTCGTACTTGTCACAACTGACCTTGCCTGAGCTGGATCCGATCAAGTATTTGTAGATCATCGTCTGCAATTCGAGTGGAAGCACGGACAGGTAGTCCCGACCTGATGCTGCGGGTGCTTGAGATCCAGCAATCGCTCTCCGCTTTGTAGATGTTCTGATAACCGGGACCCGAACTTCGACAGTCGGCATTGTGGTTTTGGGCATCAGACTTGATATGGACAGCAGTCTGTACCTCTAGGGATAATTTGCGGTCTCGGTATGTGCGCGCGCAGTCAGCACAAACCAACAATCGTGACGCAATGGGTCAATGATATATATTGGCTGGTGTGACGAGGCACCATGCACTTGGTTTTCACTCTCGCTCCTGAGTGAAATCGCGTCACTGATGCGATTCTGTGACTAAGATTGAGTAAAACCTAGCGAGTGTCGAAGATGATTAGTGCCGGGCATCGACTTAAATTGTCGCCAGCAAAATAATCGAATTGTTAACAATAATAGTCAGACTATGTGGTCGCTTCCTGAGATGCTGAGCGTGTTCTCCTAAAAGTGACCTCAGGCAACCTCAATGCCAACGAACTAAGTACCACTGAGACACTACTACCTGCCATCGCCGCTGCCGCCCACACAGGACTCAATCTCCATTGAGCAATCGGAAAGAAGACACCGGCGGCAACTGGGATAAGTGAAACATTGTACACCGCAGCCCAGGCAAAGTTGAGCTTGACCCGGAAGAAAACACGCTTGGCCAGTCTTACGAGATGCAGGATCGTGGTGAGATTCGAGTTCAGCAAGATGAACGACGAGGATGTAAGAGCTATGTCGGAGCCGCTGGATAGAGCGATGCTAACATCTGCTGCGGTGAGAGCAGGAGTGTCATTCGTGCCGTCGCCAACAAAGCCGATGATCTTTCGCTTGCCTTCCGAGGAACTTTGCTGGAGTTCCTGAATGTATTGTGCCTTGTCCTGCGGGAGGACGCCAGCTCGAATGTTGCTGACTGGGATGTCGAGTTGTGACGCAATAGCTCGGGCTGTTACCTCATTGTCGCCAGTGCACATATGGACGGCAACGTTTTGCGAGCGAAGCGCATGGAGCACAGAAGGTGCTTCTGCTCGAATGGGATCGCTGATGGCAAAGACAGCCGTTGGCATGAAGGTACCTTCCTGGTGGTTGCGAATGGACAAGATCGCCGTCGAGCAGCCAGTGGACTGGAAGCGACTTAGGGAAGACGCCAGATAGCTACTCGCTGGCGCCACCAACTGGCGCTCATTACCAATAGTGGCCTCATAAGTGATGTCGTTAATGCGAAAGGTGCCTCGCATACCGCGTCCGGGTTCCTCACCAACATTCAGAACGTCGACATTTTGACCACCTTGCGCTAACATCTTGTCGATACAGTACTTGGCGATTGCCTTTGCGATTGGGTGAGTGCTCGACTCTTCTAGGGCTCTGGTGATATGCATAGCAAGTTGAAATTTGTCGTCCTGATCCTTCTCATCAAGCATCAGCATATCTGTAACGCGCATCTGACCCTCTGTCAGGGTGCCTGTCTTGTCAAACACAATCGCATCGAGCTGTGACGCTTCCTGGAAGGCTTCGCCGCCTCCCTGCACGAGTATACCTGCCTTGGCTGCAAGACCACCTCCAACGAATAGTGCTGTTGGTGCGGCCAAGCCGAGCCCACAAGGACAAGCAACAACAAACACGGCAATGGCGAACTCAACAGACCAGAACGGCCAGCCACCTTGGTCCACATCAAGCCAGTCGCGTGGCAAGACTCCTGATTGTCCAAGAGCAAGCCAGATGACCCAGGTTGAGATAGCTATGAGTGTGATGATTGGCGTGAAGTAGCTTGTAGCAATATCGGCGAAGCGCTCAACTGGAGCTCTTTTTGCTTGCCCGCCTCGAACAACAGCGATGATCTGGTCAAGCATTGACTTGCCGCCTAATTCCTTAACTTGAATCCGCACTGGATCTGACACATTGACTGAGCCGGTAAGTATTGTGTCGCCACGAACTTTCTTGACTGGCCTTGATTCTCCGGTCAACGAGCTTTCATCAAATAAGAACGAGCCTTCTTGGTCAACGATGCCATCGGTTGGTGGTGAGGCGCCATGAGGTATGCTGACAATGTCCCCAATCTCCAAAAGATCGATGGGCACGCTTCTTTGGCTGGGCTTATGACCTTCTTCCCAGGCATTAGCTTCGGAGTCAATGAGCAAAGCTTCGGATGGCCTAAGCTTGCCGAGCATGGCGACGGCATCTCCAGTTCTCGACTTGCTGTAGGCTTGCAAGTACTTGCCGCAGAGGATGAACAAGGTCAAGAATGTCACCGTATCGAAGTAGGTAATCGAGTGACGGGTGCCCATACCTGAATGCATTTCATCTCGATTGGTATGCTTTGTGGCCGCCATGATGAGGATAGCGAGTGATGAGAAGTATGCCACGGATGTGCCAGCGCTGATGAGAAGATTCATGCTGCCAAACCTGTAAACACGTCGGACGAGAGGCACTTTGCTTTTCGGCCGCCATAACGACCAGATCTCTTTTAGAGCTCGAGTATGGAATATGTTTGCGCCATAGAACATGACTGGTGTAGTGAGTATGAACATCGCCCAATCCATCCTCATAGCATCTCCTGCCCACATTGGCTCTTCGAACCATAGTCGGGTAGGATCATCCTCAGGGACCAGGCTCATAAAGACAATACCGATGACGAAGCTGGGTATGGCTGCCACTAAGGTGAACAACAAGTGACGAAGAATACGACCACTCTCCTTGCGGTGTACCGCGTGAGATCTCTCCTCCATGCTGGGTGGGTGATAGATAGAGGCCACGATGACCGGATCGGCAGATTCAATAGTGTATTTCAGTCTCCTAACGTTAAGCGTCGACGTGGGTTTGTAGCGAATCGTGAGGCGAGGCTGTTTGAGCGACGGCTCGGACAGCATCTCTATCTCCGTACTGAAGCTTTGACGAAGCTTGTTGAGGATATTCTGTGGACACGCCGAGCAGTACATGCCCGTAATCTCGAATTCGACGGTCCGGAATTGTGCAGTTCCTTTTTCGGTGGACTCTTCCTCCAAGAATTCCACGAGTGAGCCTTCGAAACCAACGTCTTCGATTGCTTCCAGCACTTTGTCAATCTGTGCCTTGTCCTGCAAGACAACAGTAGCAGAGTTACCCAGAAGATCAACGTTGACAGAAATCAAACCCTCGGCTTGCTCAATGCCACGCGTCACAGCAGCAACACATGAGCCGCAGGTCATTCCTTCGATGCTGAGTTTCGCCTGAACACGGCTGTCGGCAGGAGGCTGGTGGTCTGATTCTACATTGTCAATGGATGCCTCAAAGCCAACATCCTCGATCGCGTCGACTATCTTGCTGGCGTCTGAGCCTTTTCCGCTGAACTTGATTGTTGCATTGTTGGACAACAGGTTCACCTGGACATCTTGTATGAAGTCGACTTGCAGGAGTTCGGTTGTGATCGCGTTTGTGCAAGATGCACAAGTCATACCTACAATAGAAACTGTTGCAATGTGTTGGTCTGCGGAAGACGCCGATCGTGCATTTTCTTTCTCGGTTGCACCGTCCAGCAGAGCATGAGGGACAGTCTTGTTGATGGAGTCACTGTCATGACCTTCGCCACTCGGGCGAACACCAGCTTCAATTTGAGACACTTCGCTAATTTTCCTCTTTCGCGAGATTTTTGACCATACCCGGGAAATCGTGCCTTCCTTCGGGCTTTTCTGGCATGCTTTGCAGTTAGCAATGTGTCTTCTCTGCGCCTTGCTCATGAACAACGAGGTTCGCTTCTGATGCATGAGCTGGTCAAGTTTGTCAGATACATCATGGGTGCTGACCACACGACCTGAACTATCACTAGTTGTGACATGGCGGACTTCGAAGGCAGCATCGAGGAGCACGTCAGCGATGTTGGACGTAAGTCCTGGCTCGTGCTGAACACATATTGTATGGCTCAGAAGGTTCACATCGACCTTGAAAATACCGGGCAGCGGCTTGATAGTATCTTGCGCGTGCGTTACGCAAGAGGTACAGTGTAGGTTCGTGACAAATAATGTCGTTGTCAGAGTATCTGGCGGAGTGGCTGCTGCGGCAATGGCTCTTGGCGAGAAAAAAGCCATGCTCTGTATCGTTTTTCTGCTCATGGTTCCGGGCGGCGAGGTTGTCAGTAACGGTTTGTGATATCTTCTGGATCTGTTGTGGTCTCGAGTAAGTTGGATACCGCACGTAGAGGCTGCTTGTCGAAGTGGCGCGCTTTTGACGCGTTGGAATGCTCGGTGTAAATGCGAGCTCAGATAACGGCTGGGAAGAATGATGCTTTGACCTGCAAAGCTGGGAAGATAACGATGGCAACCGAACAATAAGGAAAGTGCAAGAAACAGAGCGGAAGGGACGCAGGAAGAAAGCACTTAGCCTTGAGAGAATACTGCGTGAAACCTTGATTCATAGAGTCATTATCGCTGTGTGTTGAAACTGCCAGAACGCAGTAACCGGCAACAAGGAAAGCGAAAGGATGTTTGGATCAGTTTTACGCACAAACCGCTCGGGTCAAACCAGGGTGGTGGGAATGCTTGCTGGAGCTTAACCCGCCACTGGCTCCTGGGCGCTGACAGGGAAGAAAGGCGCGTTTGAGCCGAATCCCGTGTGGTCACGTGGCAGAACTGTCTCTCCTTGCTGTCCAATCGTCCTTTAGCGAACAGCAGCGCTTTGTTTGAAGCCCCAGGATCGTCAATTGTGATACAGGAGACGGCACGGTGCTCTCCATCTAACCGTGGGACTATCAAGGTTTGCTTGGTCCACACTTCCAAGAGCCTTGTGAGTGCGATCCCGTGCGACACTCCTCCGTTCAGGCGGCGATTCCTTATTCCGCCAGCTCGAACAAAGCAGGGGTTCAAGTTGGACAAACGTTCACGTCCAATGACCTCGTTCAATCACGTGCAATCAAGATATGGATGGTACCAAACCAGTAGAAGGTGTTCCGCCGAGGCGAGGCTCGTTCCAAGACGATACCGAACTGAGCTCAGTAGGAACATCCACTCCTAAGAGCAGGACTCCCAGTATAAATATTACACATCAAGCCAATAACACCAATGCTTTCAAGAGCAATCGACCATTGTCTGCGGCATCGAACAATCACAATCTAGACGATGACGATGATGCCATGCTTACCGACGACGACCCTGGATTCACAAAATCATCGTCAGGCTCTAGGAGGCAAAGCACAACCCTTTTGACCTCGGTTCAACCACAAAACCGGCTGGCAACATCACCTTCCACGGACCGAGACGTCATCGAAGTGAATCAGGATGCTTTTCAGCTGCCTCTCGACCCCGACAGTAAGGGCAAGCTGAAGAACCGATATATCATGCCAGATGGCACTGTCATTAATGGCAAAGGTCTGGGACGTGGCAGACCAGGCGTCAAGAGAGGACCTCGGAAATCTGCCCTTTCCCGTGAACTTACAGAAACGAGTAATGACGCTGCCGCGTCTGTATCAACGCCGTCTCCTGGTCCTCAAGTCAAATCTACATCTGCCAAAAGGAAACGCAAGGACTCAGATGTGGTGAAAGCGGAGAATGATGAGGATGACCTCGATGACATTTCCAGAGAGTCCACACCAGAATACAATCCAGCAGCAGCGACACATACACGCTCCGGTCGCCAGAGTCAGAAGCCTGCACCGCTCATCACACCAGCTACATCAGTGGCAAGTCCATCTACAAAACGACCGGCCGTCACACAGTCGGTATCGAGCCCATCGATCAAGAAGCACCCGAAGATCAAGCCCAAGGTCTACCGTGGCAGAGAACAATTCGCTCTCTGCGAGCATTGTCTCCGTCAACACGGTCCACCAGGAAATGTCATCGTCTTCTGCGATGCCTGCAATAAATGTTGGCATCAGCGGTGTCATGATCCGAGGATACCCAAAGAGGTGGTAGAGGATACGAAAGCCGAGTGGTTTTGCGCAGACTGCGATAAGATATTACATCCGAAACGGAAGAACAAGGCAGTACCGAAGCCGACAGCACGAGCAGCCCAGCCAGTGGTGTCCTCTACACCCACGCCAACGCCAAATACTATTCCTGTCGCGACCAAGGTTGTACCACGCTATGGCCTACCCCTTGTACCAGGAATGAGCCTCACCCTCGTCCAAAGAAAAGAATACCTCAACTCCCTAGCAAAAGAGCGCCTTATCGAAATCGTCCTTCAAGCAGCAAATCTCGCACCAAACATGCCTATATTCGAGACACCACTCCATCTGACACCTCAGTTCTTACCAGGCCAGCCATATCCAACGTTCGTACAACCACCGACTCCTACAGCAGCTACACCTCAAGCTCAAAGTCCGCAACCCCAAACCAATGGCCAACTTCATCACACATCAACGCCAGCACCAATAGCTCCGCCTCAAGCAGCCAGTATCAACCTCGCATCTATGCCACCACCACCCCCACCCTCCCAACTCCCACCCCACCTCCGCGCCCAGTTCACATCGTCCATCGCAGCAGGCCACCTACCTCCCCAGCCTGCCTCATCCTCGGCTCCACAAGCCACCAACGCTTCATCCTCAACACCACATCCCGGATCTACAGTCACACCGCCATCAAAACCCACACCTCCAACCCCATCCTCATCCTCAGCACCAGGTCCAAATCCAGCTCCAACCCCAGACACCCGCCCCCTCTACACCCATCCCACAGCCCACATAACCACCAAACCGAACACCGCCCCTCCTCCCCCTTACCCTCCTCAACCTCAACCTCACTCAACAACCCCAACCCCAACGGCAACGAACAAGACGACGAAGGCTACTACGACGACTTTGACGAAATGGCGCTCCTCTACCCCAAACCCGGACAGGGCGCATATGACCTTGCGATGGCGCCTGAGAGTAGCGATCTGGGGATTATGTTGGAGGGTGGGGATTGTGTTACGTTTAGTCATGTTGTTTATTGAGGGTTTGAGAGGATGCAGAGACGGCGACGCTGGAAGCGCTTCAAGAGGGATGAGGACGTTGCAGGATTCAGAATTTCAGTATTGTATGTACATGTACGTATCGGATCGACATGTTGGCAGAGGCGGTGTGTAGGTGAGCCCATTATATCAGTCTGCGATGAAGATGTACACTTGCGTTCCTACAATCTGATTGCGGTTTGATCTAGTTTACATATGCACTGATCACACTATATCTCTATCAGGGTTTGTATTCATTCATCAATCAGGTTCGATATTATACACAACGTGATGGACAACCAGGAAAAAACACAATCCTCTCAAAGTAGCCAAGCAGTGTCATATCCTACCGCCACAGCTTTCTTCTCCCTCTCCGTAATTCTGTGCTCTGGGCCCTGGACTTGGTCGCGTCATGTTCAATCAACCGAGCTTGTACCGTCAGCGCTGGCCGACCTCCGTCTCGCCAGATATCGCATACTTTCCGCCACCACGTCGGATATTTTAGGCGCCATCCTTGCCTGCCTGTCGAACTTCTGTAACTTGTATAGAACTTTCTTTTTAGCTTCTCGCAAAGCATGTTCGTTAGTTGCTTCGATAGTAGCAGATTGATCGGCTGGCTCGCTGCGTCTGGCAGCACGTCGCTGTTGCCGCCTCAAGTCATCGTTCGGAGCTACATCAGTGAGATGCTTCAGCCATGAAGGGGGTACCTCATCGCTTTCATCCTTAATCCACCACTCCATCATTTCATAGGCCGTCGCGTCGTCCGAGACATGCGCAGCTCGACTTGCCTGCGTAAGAAGAAATTGTTTGAGGAAACCGTCGACGACTCCGAGGCCATTGTAGCAAGGGAATTCCCCGTCTCGCTCGATTAGTTCCGAACCTTTGCTGAGCAAATCTTCGCGTGTAACAGATGTGCTTAATGTCATTACGGTGCACCACTGACCAGCACAAGCAAGTAGCGCCAGTAGCTCTCGTGCCGACGTACACCACTGGAGATCCCGTCGCACCCTACCTCTGTTGAGCTGGCAAGCAGGACGAAGGTAGATTGATTCATTCAGCAGACGCCGCTGAATATTGTACATATCATCGTGGACTGCTTCGATGAATGCCTCACGAATGTGCGGCGCGAACAGGAGGTCTGCTTCCCAGTTCTCTGACATGCCTATCTCTCGGCATGGGTGGCTTCCTTGAAAGAAGCGGATATTCTCCTCTTTTGCCGTATTGTTCCGGTCTGCCACTACGCGTTCTGGAACGGACGGTAGTCCTACCACTTTGCAGAAGCTTTGCTCTGGCCAATCAGGATCTGTAGTGTGCTTTGGACAATCTGATCTGCTGCGATGGGTGCACACTGGTGTTGATCCACCGTCAGAGCATTCCAATGAGAAATAATAGGCCTTGATCCTGCTCAAAATGTGTTTACCGTCTGTGGTACGAGCAGACTCTGAACCAGAAGTGGAGCACAAGTGTTGTAGCCGCACAAATGCTTCTTTGGCGCTCCGGCTGAATTCCTCATCAGTAAACCGACAGTCCAGCCACGACATCAGAATGGCGTCAGCAATTTCCCTTAAGTATGTTACTGTGCACCAAGACAGTTCGCAATACGTTTGCTGCAACTTATAGATGTCGTATTGGCTGATCGTGGGCTGTCCGGATTTGGTGATGGAGGATTGCAGAGGAAGCTCGGCAAGGTTGATAGCCTTGTGATTGCTCACACGTGATAATAGCATTTCGCTCTCGTTGAGGTCCCAGTTGCGGAACACCACCATAGCCATGTCTTGTCTGAGATCTTTCATATGACCAAGCTTATCGAATATTCTCTTCGACGTCAGACTGAAAGCAGGTGCCAAGGAGTACCAGGCAATAAGCTCGAGTATTTCAGCAGGTAAATCCCCAAGAGTAGCAGTCTGTTTCTTCGTGCTCGCACTGGCCTTGCCTGACTTCGGCCACGATATCTTGTTGGCGTTCTTGCTGCTAAACCGAGACTTGTGTTTGGGTACAGCTTTCGTCTTTCGGGCTGTTAATACCACCTCATCGTTGTTGCTAGTGGTAAAGTCGACTTTGCGAGCCTTGCTGAGACGTGAAGCCGGATCTTCTTGGTTCTCATCTACACTGTCAAGGTCTTCGCGCTTTCTCTTGTGAGACGTAGATGTCGCTGTCCCGTTCGGCAGAGTCGCATCGGGTGTGGCATCGTCCGAGACGATGACTTTCGATGCTTCAGCAAGTACGGCAATCTCTTTTGGTCTTTTGTGTTGGGGGTTCTCGAGGGCCTCATGACTCGTAACGGTTTCTTCGGTATCGTCTCGCTTCCTCTTATGAGGCGCAGTAGGGGTAACGGGAAAGACCATCTTGCTGCCGATGGTTGCTTGTGTGTGAATTTGGTAGATGATGGTCTTCGAGTCAGTAGGTCAGTCAAATTACGGGACGTTAAGGATGAGAGAAGTCAGAACCTAGACAACGCAGATGTGGAAATTAGTAGAGAAGACGGTCGTGGTCGACTGAGCAGATGTAGCAGTTAGTGACGAGGGAACGGCGATAATGGTATGCACGTGAGCATTGCACTCGTGTGTTTGAAGCCTTCTGTCGAGCATCTTTCACTGACTTCAGGCTTGAGCAAACGGCAAGTGCAAGTGCAAGTGGGCAGTGTACGCGACTGAAGGCAGGTGCAAGGCAACGGGAGATGCTCTGTCGAGCAGTCAGGTTGCACCTGTTGGGTTGTGGATTTGACAGGCATGCGGCGAAGATATCCATGGACAGATGCCACCGCTTCGAGGGTTCACCGACAATAGCAGCAAATGCAGTAGGCTGGACGACGACGAGGGTTGAATCACCGCACGTTTGGTCCTCGCTGCATCGAGAATAGACCCTAGTCCGTTTTAGCACTAGCGTGTTGGTAGGTGTTCAGACCCCTACGTCGTTGGAGGAGCAAGAGTGGAAAGGAAAAGAATGCCGGGCACGCACAGGACAGACACTAGGACAGCAGAAATGGACAGCATTAATTAGCATGATTTTGATACGTAAGTTTTCCATCTGGCAAAGGACGACACCAGCCATGCAAATGTAAGAAGATAGGCTCGACCCAGCACTTGGTAGGAGCTTCTACATGTATGGGTGTGGCTACATCATTCAAGTTGCGATGAACTTGTGTAGTGTCTAGAGACAAGACAACCCCGGACCCAACTCCAAAGACAGTAAGAAAAGAGCAGAGGCCCGGAATGCACAGTTTCGCCGCCAATACGGATTTAGTCATACTGAAACAGCACGCTGATACTCTCGCCATAATGGACACGTCTGATGGCCTGGTATATGTTAGCGACTGCACGCAAAAATGATGTTTGTACTCACCTCAGCGAACACGGTCCCAACCTCGAGCACCTCAAGCTTGGGACACCTCTTCCGATGCTCCTGCTGGTCAATCGTATTCGTAACCACAACCTTATCCAAGGCGCTGTGGTTGATCCTATCGATAGCATCCCCAGAAAGCACACCGTGTGTAACCAACGCATAGATCTTAGCTGCCCCTTGATTCTTGAGCAACTTCGCAGCTCGAGTAATCGTGTTGCAGGTATCTGCCAGATCATCGATCAGGATGGCAGTCTTCCCAGCTACATCTCCAACCAGCATCATGGTCGCGTTCTGACGGTCTGTGATCTTGGTGGGTCGTCGCTCCTTGTGGATAAGAGCGAACTCCATTCCGAGATTGTCTGCGATAGCAGTAGCGCGTTTTGCACCGCCAGCATCTGGGCTGACAATGATACCATGTTTGTAGTCTGGGATGTGTTGCTGAATATACTTCTTGAGCAGTGGTCGGCCATAGAGATTGTCGACCGGGATATCGAAGAAACCCTGGTATTGAGGATCGTGGAGATCCATGGTAATCACATGATCGGCACCAGCACACGTAAGAAGGTCTGCAACGAGAGTCCCAGCTTGAGCAACCCACTGTCTGTAGCCTGGTCGCGGTTTGAAGCAGTCCCCTGTGATAACATTTGTGTTCGGCTGCACAGCGAAATCGTGGTTGACAATGCCGTTAGCCTGGGACATGTTGTGAGAAGAGGCTGCACTCGTGGCTCGACTTCTCCCGTGAGCAAAATATTCCTTGTCCGGGGACGCTTCTTCTTTCTTGTAGTTGTTGAAGCGAGCTTGATGATTGCTCGGACTATCTGACAGATCATCCATGCTCAACTTGGTAACACTCCTGCTAAGATTGTGGACGCCATTCGGGAGACCATTCGACTCAGGGCGATCCGGATGAGGCGTCGGAGGAGTGCTCTCGAAGGTGTAGAATTGACCAGCATTATCGGTAGATCCTGCTCGTGTGGGTGGTTTCGAGGCTTTGACCAAAGGTGCACCGACCTTGTTGTAGGGAATGTCCGACTGTCTCGAGTAGGGGAAGAGGGGCAGCACAGCTGTGACTTTCGTGGCAGACGCTGTTTTGCAAGCTGATACAGCGACCAAGAGCTCTATCAGGTGGTCGTTGACCTTTCCTCCTCCGGATTGGATGATGTAGACATCCTTGCCTCGGACAGATTCTCCGATTTCGACTCGAGTCTCGCCCACCGCAAATTTTGAGAAGGTAGCTTCACCCTCTTGTATGCCCAGTGTCTCACATATTGTGTCTGTTAGGGCTTTGTGGGAGGAGCCGCCGAGCACAACGATATTGCGGACCATCTTGACTGTTCGGGAGAATGAAGCTTTGAGCACGCGACCACACTCTTTGTTCTAGGACTGCCCAGGGTTTCGTGGGCGGTGAGGAGAGAGGGCGGAAGGGGTGCTGAGCGTGTAGCTACAGGGCTGGAGCGTTGGAAAAAGCTTGCGCTTGCATGTTGTCTATCAAGAGACGTGCAACGGGGGGTTCTCGACAAGCAACAAAAAGTTTCTCTAGGATAAACGACTGACTCGGTCGGCAAAAGATCGTGAACCGAACGTTGGATTCGACCTCGCTAGACCTGCCTGAGCGAACTTTTATTTTATGCAAATGACGTACCACGCAATTGTTACGGCTTTGGCATGTGAAGAGCACAGTGCGCACTGACAGGATATATACATACTGAAGCGTAAGTTCATCGTCTCATCTTCAAGTTTCTGCTACGAATTGGCCCCGAGAGATAACGTAGAGGTGCATCATGCGATACTTGAATTCTGTCCACAATTCAAGGGCCGAAAGGAGGAGCAGAATGGGCTAATAACACGCCCACTGAAGCGACAGTGTATGCGACACCAACAGCGGAACTTGCCACAAGACCTACTTCGTTCATGCTGTCAAGCCCGCTCTCTACCAAGTCACGGAGCGTTTCTGGGCTTGTTCCTGCTCGTCATAGTCATAATGACACCCGCATCTGACACATCTGAATCATGCCTCGAAACACCACCTCAATCCCCCGTATCAACCTCCAAATCCAACTGCACACTATTACTAACCCCATAATCCTGCAACGTCAAAAAATCCTTAAACGGCCTCTCACTCTGCCTCTTCAACAATATCTCATGTGGCCTCCTCCCAATCATCATCGCAACCACAGCCTTGAAATCCTTGACTGTATCGGTGGGTAAACAGGGGATCTGTTTCTTGGTGCCGAGGCGGTCGTTGACTGTTACCAGTATCATCTCTTGTTGGGGTTGTGGTATTGACGACGGGGCTGGGGTTTTCTTTTCTGGCTTTGGTTTGCGGTCGCGGTCGCGGTCGGATCTGTCCCTGTCTCTGTCGTCGCGGCGTGGTTGATCGTCTCTGTCGCGGTCTCTGCGCCTATCGGTGTTCCCATCTCTACCGTCATACCTATCAGTGCGGTCATGATCCCTCCTCCGCGGCGACCGAGATCTCATTCTCTCCCGTGACCTAGACCGTTCCCGTTCCCGTTCCCGTGGCTTGTAATGATCTCTATACCCCCTCCTCAACCCCTCATCTCGATCTCGTGGTGCGTCGTCGTCATCGCGCCGCTTCTCCTTCCATTTGAAGCCTGCATCTTTGCGTCTAGGTTTCTTCTCACGGCGGTCGTCTCGCTGTGGGGAGCGCGATCTACTTCTTTTGTGGTCTGAGCTTCTTGGTCGCGGCGAGTCTTGCAGTTTCGTGTCTGTATTTGCGGGCTGTGCGACAGGAGACAAGTTCCTAGGCTCGTCGTCGGACATCTTGTGATTTGTCCAGGCGGGTAGAGTGAACACGTTTGTGAATGGAAGGAGTTATACGAATTGTTTCATGGCAAGGCATATGTCATAGGCAGAAATGCGAGAGACCGTAGGGTTCCGTATTGAGGCTAAAGACGCAGTCTGGAATGTTCAACCGTACTGAGCAACAACCTCTGGACCTCGAGCAAGGTGAGTCCTTGCTCAATATGGTTTTTCTTGAGGACTATTCTAGACAGAGGGCGGGCTCGAGTCCACATGCAGTCTCAGCCTTTACCTTGCTGTTGTTGAACGGAAGGCTGAAGCAAAGCATAAATTCTGTTCTACCAAGTCCTACTGCACATACCTTCTTGAGACCACGTCCAGGCAATGGACGACCAAACCACTGACCATCTACGGATCTCTTCGCCCTCGAACACAGCAGTCAAGTACACAATCTCAAGCAGGACACGAGAACCAGCAAAGTTCGTGGTCATTCTCCGCCATGCCTTGCGCATCATCGTGGCATTCTACACTACACTAGCCACTATCGCCAAGCTCCAATTGACATTTGCATTTGAGATCGACCAGACAGTAGAGCAGTTACTAGACATAACCTTGATGAGCGGCTTCGTGCGTCTAGTCATGGACAATGCTCAGTGGTGGGTTCTCTGCATCACGAGCCTGCTCACCTTGTACTTGTGCGTGCGAAGGGACTACACAGGTTGGTGGACTCACCTGTCCATGGATCACGCTGACTTGACTTGCTGTAGAAGAGAGTTTGCTGGTCTTGCAAGGCCTTGGAGTGCAGACTTCGACAAGCTCTTCGTATTTCTTCTTGAGTCCGACGACTACCTTTATACCTACCACGCAGATCCAAGATATTGTGATTCATGAAGCTTTCAAGGGCTTCGAGGTGCGCTTTTTTCTCGCAATTATTGTGACTGGCGCGACGGAGGTTGTGGTGGTCTTTCCAGTAAGTTGTCCATGTGAAGACCTTTACCATAAGCTAATCGCAGAGCAGAGGTTGTTGCCTCGGCGGGCTGATCTCGAGGTGGTCTGGAGGGGCTCTCGGAAGTGTTTATATGGCAATCTCAAGTAGAGTCAAACGCTCAGTCTTGAGCTTGAGCCTCCCACGCTTCCTTCAACGCAAGTCGCCGAGCACCTTTGACCGTTTTCAGGTATTTTGCATTCATGGTCTCCAAGCTGTCCATCACTCGCCGTGTCATCAGTGGCTGGTAATTGCCGACAAGCCTTGCTTGACCACTGCCTTCAAACACTTTCTGGCTTCGTGCTTTGACAGACGTCGGATCGCGGAAACCGCCTCGTTGTACCGAGCTAACATCGCCCTGAGCCATCGCTAGCGACAGTAGGCCACCGATCTGAGCTTCTTTGAGTTTTGTTTCCTGCCACTGCGTCCACAGCTCATCGACTACACCACCGAGGCCGAACTTGCCATCACCTTTGGAGGTTAGCGCAGGTATAGTAGCCTCGTCACCAGCATAGATCCACTTGAGCCCACCATCTCCGTGTTCATTCTCGGATGGGAAGACACAGTCCCAGAGTACGAGTGGCGCATCGTCGGCCATGGCATAATGTGGTCGGCCTGGTGTTTGCTTGATGTCTAGTAGCTTGTCTATAATTTCCGGCGACTCGAGACCTTGTCCGACTAAGAACAACACTGCCGCAGTACACCGAACCTGGTGCCATAAGAATGCGGAGCCGTGTATGACAATGGCATAGACTTTGGGCCCGGCTTCGTAAAGCTGACCATTCTCGACTGGCGATACAGTCTCGCCGGAAGCGTTCAGTCCTGGATTAGTGCAGAAATCCACAGGTGCAGACTCGACCTCCTCAATGTCAGCATGTGCGATGCGTCGCTCACAGCTAGGCATTTGTTTGCTAGCATCAATTTGACAGAGATTCCGGTAGTCATGCAGTCCTTCTAACTTCTTAGCGGCTTCTTTCATCTTCTCGATATCAAGCCAGCCCTCTCGGACAGCAGCCTCTGAGCCATCTGCGTAGACTTGACCCATTGGCCCAGGCGTAGGGCAAAAGGCCGGATTAGTGAAGAAATATTTGTATCTCCTCTCTTGGCACGAATACCTCGCATCAAAGCCGTCTGGTGGGTCAGGGCACCAAGCCAAGATTCTGATGTCTGGTGGTAATATCATGTTCAGCATGTAGACGTAGGGTAGCTCGTCTCTGATTGGATCGAAGGGAGGATGCGGCTCTTGCTCTTTCTGTGCATCTGCATATGCATCTGCATCTACCTCTGCATCAGGCGGTGTAATAATGTCCGTTTGCAGATTCTCTCCAGCACCGAACTGCGGCATCTCTTTTTTGACAGGTGCATTGCTTCTGACACGTATGCCGATCACCTGGCCAAAAGCACTGACCCCTCGATCTGTCCTGCCGCATTTGCTGTATTGGCAGCCTTCCCAGCTAATCTCTAGACGCTTTTTGCGCTGCGCATCAGCCGGTCGGGATTTGCCATGTATGTAGTATGTCTTCTCTCTTTCCTTGGGGTCATATATTACCTCGTAGCTGGTGTCGGCACCTTCGGGTATGGGCGGACTGATCAGTCTTGTTTTGCGCAAGGCTTTCCACAGCACTTCTTCGATGGTAGGAAGCGGTGTGAAACATCGGTTCGCGTGCTCGAACCCATTATACTTGTGGCCAAGGTAGGAGGACTTGAGTGCTATGAAACGTGTCGAATGGCGACTCGCATCAAATTCCTTTGTCGGTTTTCTGGATGTAGTGCTAGGTGATGGTGATCTTCGGTTGGCCTCGTTGGTCGTTCTGGTTAACTCTGCTATTTGAGCGGTCTGTGCCTTGAGTTGCTGCTCCAGTCTCGTGCATCGAGCGAGCAGGTCAGCATGCGAGAGGGCCGATAGATCATTTTCCATGTTTTCGTGAGCGGTGGGACTCATCCAGCCTGCCGGACGTTGCTTGGTGACATCCAGCGGTGTAGGATGCGCATGTAATTTGTCAAGTGTTACTACAGCATCCTCGTGAGTTGACAAATTCGCGGGTGTAAATGTGCAAGCGAGTCTGCGGAAGCCGCTGGTGGTGTACTTGCCACGAAGCACGCAAAACATGAAAAGACCTTGTCACACCGTTGTTGGCTCACCGCAAGAACAGTCCCATCGCAAGGACCTCAGAGGATGTTGTGGAATCAAAATTGCTATGAAACAGAGAAATGGAAACTGCTAAATGACGGTGGAATCAGATGCGCTCCTGCGCAACATGCGACCAAGTTGCTGGGCTTCGAGTCAGGTTGGGGACTGAAATCGACTGAGCGAATAAAACTTGTCGAATGTCCATCCTGGCTGCGGGAGCAGCAGGATTCGCCCAGGTAACATTTTCAAAGCAATGCGTTGCTGCTTCACCCGCCAGGACATATGACCTCGTGAAGGCCGAACTTGAGACATGGTCAACTCAGTGTGAACTTCATTGTTTTTTTGCAACCTGAGACAGTGGTCGCGCTTGAGGCCCTTGCTCAATCACCTCGGATGGCAATACTGCTGAGCCAGCTACGGTAGTGGGAATGGTTTCCGCAGTACTTCGATGCACATGCAGCTAAGAGCATGAGATCGCATTCGCGCCCGTTCAACCTGCGTGTGAGTTCTGCATGCTGAATATTCTAGCCAGGATGACTATTCCAGGCCGCCATGACCATGCATTGTCGTGCGCGGCCCAGGTTCTTGGCACACCTTGAATGTTTACTTGTACCTAACTCACCTAGGTAGGTATCCAACACCCACATCTTCGTACCCTTTCTTAGCCGGATGTCTACAATGCTGCTTGTACTCCAAACCGCCACCATTACTTGAGAGCTAGAAGTAAAATGTTCTACCAAGTAGAGTACTCGAATACAACGGCTCAACAGCCGAAACCGAGCCCAAGAACATTCGGCACTAGTAGCTGAGCGATGTGGGATCAGTAAAAACGGCAGATCGACAAACAGCGGGGGCCACGGCTTATCGACCCTGACGATCGTTTCTCGGTCTTGAGACCTGAAAATACTGAATCCCTAGTCCTTTCATCTATCCCCGAGTCTTTGCCTATTGATGCGAGACTCTGTTGGTCGGAGCAAGAGTGTTTGTCTGGAAATACGGACGCACTTGTTGCGGTTCAGGTTGTGGCGAATTTAGACAGTATTCTGAGGCTTAACTTTGTAAGCCTCGAGCCGGGCGTATCTAGCTCTTCTGCAAGTCATTAGAGCGAAGTTTGTACCGTCGCAAAGGAGTCCCGTTGGGCAGTAGCCAACCCTAGAACGCGCTGTTTGTAAGGAGTCAGGCCACAATGCTTATGCACTTGTCCGGAACAAGGATGGGACATTTGCTTGGATGCGCTGCTGGGATAAGAATATCCGCATGCCGAGGGTCTAGACCATCGTATTCCTCTGCTGCCTTTCCGTGTGGCTTAGTTTGACTTGATTTTGCTGCAACACGATGCTGAGGTTGCAGGAGCGTCCGATTATTCCTAGCGGCCACAAGCTTTGTAGAGCCTAGCGAATTTATCGATTGCCAGATCACGAACCCTGAAAGCTCTCTCTTCGTGCCGACTCTCAAATAGAGTGTTTGTTTTTCAACTTCACCACTACCAGCGAGGGCAATCGACAGTCACTATCTCAGGTCTGGGCTATAGACTGTTCGCTCCGACGCGGTAACTCGCGCTCAGCATAAACAGTCGGCTTGGTTGTGATCTGTGTGGTTTGGTGGACCATGGTGGCAATAGAAACGTTACAGTCTCGACGAATATGAGCCAGCTGCGCACCAAGACAGCTGAGATGTCGCCAAAGCATGGTACTTTTGGACTCAAGTCAGATAACATTGCTGAGCTCGCTCGAACCGACGCATCCGAACATAGTATCTCAGACTCGTCTGCCGTCTTGCAAAGTCCAGCGAAGATGTTGTCTCTACGAAGCTCACCAGAGGTATATCAGATATCGAAAGGCGGCAAACCATTCGAAAGCTTAGACGATAACAACGACGATTTGTCTACGAACCGATTCCTGCCCCGATCACAAACCCTGCCTCACATCTGGGACAAATCGCCCAATATATCGATCAGAAGAGGCTTTGAATTCAACCTGTCTTCGCACATTCAGGAGCTCACGAGATCTACCTCTCATGCAGAACGTGAACCGGCAGGCCCAAATTCCCATGCGCACGTATTGGCGAAAGGAGCAACAAGAAATCAGATTTTCCGATCCAGCTCGCTCGGTCCCTTGACACCACCCCACGAAGTCGAATCGCTATCTTGGCTGCCATCCACCCCTGGGGGCACGAGTCAGCACAGCGTTGAGAGAACAACAGATGGATCCACACCGGCAACCACGAACATGTCGCTTAGTGGTGCAAGTCATGTTACGCAAGCAGAAGGAGGAATTATGTCTGCTGTTAATTCGTCTGCTTCGCAAAATGCCTCGGGAGCACAGTGGTTGCTTCGTGCATTTCGAGTTGCGAGTAAGCCAGTTCTCAGTCCTTTTGTCATCCACCTACTGACGGCATTGACAGCTCAAGCATTCGAATCACATATGCCATTGGCATCTACCAAGGTTATTTCACAAGTTCTGCCCGCAAAGGCCGCGGATCAGAGAGCGATCAAAACCTACGAAGTCGTTTGTGAGCACTTACAGCAGATCCTGCCGGAGCCTGGTTACGTTAGCATAACGCATGCACTAGGAGTATCGCCCGATCAAGGCGTTGAAGGCCTGCCAAAGAGCCCACCAGCAACCCCTGGCTTTAATGGAGCAGATGGTTATTTTGGTGACCAGACAGTCTTCACACATGTTGCCGAGGTCGCTATTCATCATGAATTCCGAGATAGCAACGCTAGCCTTCCCCTCCCACCACAAAGACACATCATGAGCGCAGAGGCAAATATGATAATTTTGGAGCGATATATCCCACCGGCGACGACCGACGAGATGTCCGATTTCTTCTCTGCTAACTCATGCCGGTCTTATCTGGCGGATCGACTGCCGGAATTGGCGGTGGAATATGGCTCTCTTCTGCTCGTGTACCCTACACGTACAGGTGGTCAGACGTTCGCACGCAGATATGTTGCGCCTGTGCTTGATCCTTTACTGAGAGAAATGACGATACTCAGGAATCTCAACACGAATGCTGCGGAGAGACTTGGGAGGATGAGAGCTATTGACTCGATGCTCGATACCAATGACATGCGAAGCCGCCTCGAAACTTTCTGCACTGCTATGAATGCTAGAGGCAGTATCAAGAAGTCCAGAAGTGCCTTTGTTTTGGCGCACAGCGAGACTGCACATGTTACGCTGAATCGAGACACCTGGATGACGTGGTTTGTCGAGCAAGAGCAACCTCGAATGAAGCAGGACTTGGTGGAATATCACAAAGCTGGTGGTAGACTCCCTGAAGGCAAGGGCGGCAAGACCGACATTACTACAGGGATGTTGACTAGAGAAATCGTGGAGGGACTTCAAAAGAGCACTGCTGCTGCTGGCAACAGCAATATTGAGGTTGGTATCTTTGTCATTCGGAGAGTCAGGAGACCAGCTACTGGCTAGACTGGTCTCACTCGATTACTGTACAGACTTGATGATCGTGTTATTTAGCGTGGAGTTGGTGGGCAATAGTGTTGTGACCGAAGATAGTTCGTAATAATGAGAAGGAACTGGAAGCACATCATAAAAGGACTTCGTGTAACATCGACGCTCTGTCTTGTGTGTTAGACGCGTACGCCGATCTGCACTTTCATATGTCCGTAGTCTACAATGTTATCCAGGTCCTTTTGAAGTACATCTGTCGGCAAGCATATGAAGCTTTCGAGAGCTCACACTGGCCACGATAAGGATGCGTCGGCGTCGGGCTAGCCTAATGCTTGGTTGTGCCGAAGTCCAACCCTGCCTTGTTTCTATGGTAAACTAGTGAGGGCTAACCCTATATCGGTCAAGTTTTGTTGAGACCGACCATGCTTTCCTGCTTTCCTTCCACACCTTTTGTTACCTGTACGGAGGTAGCCTCCTTCACTTCTTATCCCTCAGCTACCAATTGAATGTCCACGCTCTTCTAAGAAATGCTTTTCGAAATGTCCATACTTACGCTAGATTAGACATGCAGCATCCCGCCCGCTAGGCTTGAAGCCGATGCCGTTTAGTAGACGGGAGCATGTCGCTGTCCCGATGAGAACAACAACGTGATATTATTGATTCTGTCGACGACCTTCTGGAGTCTGATCTCTACAAGGACACACATCTTCTCCCAATATTTTGCGACTGTTTGTTTCATCTTGCTTGTCGCTAGCGAAATCTGCGCCTGGCTGCGTTGCTGATTTCACTCCTGTCACTGCCATTAATGTAACTCACAGAAAGCCGTGACTTCCTCCACACTATCGAAAGGCCTGTCACAGGCAGGAACGAGCTCACTGCTCATAGTTCGCAAGGCAACGGCTCACGTGGAGGTTCCTTCCTTGGGAAACCGACAGCAGTTCTTGCCATTTCATCACAAATTTTACGCATCAGTGCTTGACCCCCTAAACTGCGTCAGTACCTCTTCGTGATCTTCATTCACCTATCAAAAGTTCAAGCTTCGTGCCGTTGAAACCATAGACGACACTGTACTGCTTCCGATAAGGATCGCCTTGGACAAAACAATGGCCAGCTTCAATCTCATTGCCATTCTGCTTGCGGCGGTATTGGCGATAACAGTCCAATCAATACCAACAATCAGTGTCACTGGCTCGAAGTTCTTCACGAGCGAAGGCAAGCAGTTTTACATCAAAGGTATGTGCACGGCCTGTACCAGAATCTATCAATTGCTCACTGGAGTTCAGGTGTTGCTTATCAACTAGTCGAGAATGACCCACTCGTCGACACGGCTCAATGTCAGCGGGATGCCACTCTTATGCAACAGCTCGGTGCCAACTCCATCCGTGTGTACCATGTTGATCCTGCCGCTGATCACAATGGCTGCATGAACGCCTTTGCTCAAGCTGGTATCTACATCTGGGTTGACCTGGACTCTTTCAAGACGTACATCAGACTGGTAAGCAATAGACAAGAAATATCAGAACTTCAAGCTCACATGCATAGGGCGATGGACCTTCCTGGACGCAGAATAAGTCGGATAGTTTCCGAGCTATTATGGACAACTTCCAGCAGTACGACAACACAGCAGGTTTCTTTGTGGGCAACGAGGTTTTGAACGATAGTGAGCAGCATTCGTTGCAATTCTGACGATTATTACTGACAGTATTCGCAGTCACCGACTCTTCCTCAGCGCCCTACCTGCTCTCCGCAACTGTTGACCTGCGAGCCTACGGTAAATCCAAAGGATATCGACCGATCCCCATCGGATACTCAGCCACAGACACCGGGGCCTTACCCATGCTTGCAGATTATCTTGTCTGCCGAGAGAACCCAGAAGAACGTTTGGACTTCTATGCCCTCAACTCGTACAGATGGTGTGGCCAAAGTACCTTCGAGACTTCTGGTTACAACATTATCCTGAACTCGACTGAGAACTATCCAGTGCCTATTTTCTTCTCAGAAGTCGGAGTAAGATTGTGTTCTGCGTTGGCATAACATGAACAGGTGGCTGACAAGCACTGCAGTGCAACACCGTCGCACCACGAGATTTTGGGGACCAAGCTGCCGTGTTTGGACCGATGGCTGACCAATGGTCTGGTTCTATCATATATGAGTGGATCCAAGAGATGAACCAATATGGGCTCGTCAGCTACGGACCTCAACAAGATGCCAGCGTCAATGAGGGCAGCTCGATTGTCCAAGGGTTTGCAAATGCCGTTGCGTGCCAGACTAAGGCTAATTCGTGTTTAGGTTCACACGACAAGGCACTCCGACACCCATTGCTCCCGACTTTGACAACCTAAAGAACCAATGGGCTACCCTTAGTCCCACCGGTATCGACTCTGCAGCTTATGCTGCAACTGTTCAGACCACAGCTCCAGCTTGTCCCGCTTCCACTGCTGGCACAAGTGCTTGGACAATTGATCCTCGTGCGGCGCTACCTACTATGGATGCCGCGGCCATTTCAGGTATGACATCTGGGTCGTCATTTTCTGTTCCGAGTGGCGGTATCACTGTTCCGAATAGCAGTGGTCCGAGTACAACGAATGCTCCTGGCGGCTCCCAAACTCTCTCTGGTGAACCATCAAACTTACCTTCTTCAGGTGGAAATTCTGCAACCCCAGCTTCAGGTTCGGGTTCAGCTTCTGGATCCGCATCTGCTACATCGCAGGCTGCTGGCTCGAGAACTGTGCCTATGCCAGTCGAGGTCAACGAGGCTCTAATCATTCGAACTTTCCTGGCGATAGCTGGAGTCTCACTGGGTGCAATGGTGCTCTTGTGATCGGAGAGCATGTAAAGAGTTGATGGTCAGCAAACAGTTTTACGAAAGACCGAAGAGAGCCCAAGGTTGAAACATTGTGCGATATTTACCTAAAAGCACCTTGACGATTATTACTAGACAATATTCTGCGGATGACACGATGTACAGCATGTCTGAAGGTTGTATGGAGCATGAAGAGGTATAGACAAAATGTGAATACAATTTGAACTTGTACTACGTCTTTAAGAGCGCTTCATTGAGCAAAGAGATCTTCGAACACCTTGCTGGGTGCTTCACTCCTCTCGTACGTCGCGAGATGACTCGATTCCGGATGCCCAACCGTTAGCTGCTTCTTGACATCGTTCATGGCCAAATTCGCCCAAGTCGATATGCGCAGGTGGAAGTGCTATCGAGTCGTTGACCCAAACGACCAACAAGATTCTGTTATCCGGCCGTCAAGTCTCCCTGTCATTCCGCTCAGCCCTCTCATCTCCAACATCCAGGTTCTGGTTGTGGCCGACCTACCACGTTGATGTGCAGCCAAAGCTCCTTACATACCCACTTGGATTAAGTGTTTGCTTAGTCTTGGAGGTGGATCAAGGCCGGTAGAGATGCGTCTGTGTCAGTTCAGACCTCATCGGGCTATTGCCATTGAGGTGGACCTTTAACCCGCCGGTGTGGAAGGAGGACTCGCGGCTAGCATACTGAAGTGTAGAGCGGGAATTTGAGGTGGGACATGGATGGAGGAAGGATGGATCGTCGCATTGGGTTTGAGAGTGAGAGTGAGATGGGAATCGGATGTGTGGCTAGCTATTGAGGCTAGAGCGTTGCTAGGGAGGAATGCATGGATTTCGTGGTGAGATATTGGAGGTGGATGGTTTGGGCGAAAGTCGTGGGGTGTGAAGGGAAGTCTTGAGGAGGAGGATTGTGGGTGTCAGTAGCTAGGTGGGCGAGGACGATGGTGAGGTATAGGCGGGTAGGGGAGGGTGGGACGTGGACTAAAGGTAGATTGTTCCACGGGACGTGGTCAAGGTTGAGGTTGAGTTGTTCGGAGGTAGGATTGTCACTTTGGACGACTTGATTTTTGATCGGTATTTCTGGTGGTTATGTAGCACTCACAAGACTGGTTAATCAGCATCAGTGTTGGGACTTCGAGCACTTGAGACGAGTGGGCAGGGCGTTGATAAGGAGCTGCCTTTGGGCATATTGCTGTTCTGGAAACATTAGTTCGAGAAGTCTGCGAAAGCTATCTAGGTCGTCTTAGCGGCGGTCCTCTTGTCTTGATAGTTTCGTGTGTCTTGTGCTTGTGTTGGTATCGGAGTACTGACTCACGTAAACGTAATGCTTTCTTCTATAGCAGTCGATCGCCAGCAAGTTGATGAACACTGTTCCTCATGGTCCACGAGGATGGGGAGATGAGTGCACGAGGTATCCCTTCCGCTGGCCTTGTAGATCGGCTCTTACTGCTACCGCCTTTGTTCGTTCTGGGGCGGTATTGCAATGCCAGAGTAACAAGAAACATAGCTGTCTCTTGGCGAAGCCGTCCTGCCGTCGCATCTAAACGATTAGTAGCACTATCAAGGGCGTGCCGAACCGGGTCGCTGTGAACGCACAGATAGCTGTATTTAACCTAACGAAGCAGAAACCCTCCTGGCCAACTGGCGCGCTCCGTGTGTCTAACTTTGCATTGTTGTGAGGAGAGGGTTGTCGCAACTTTGTATGGCCTTGTCGCCGGGACACGGCCCGGCCTTTTCGACTCAAGCTTCAGATTCATCCTGGTGTCTTCGAGGGCAGCTGTGGGGGTGTCAATTACTAGCCGGCCTTGACCTTATACTTCCTACACGCGAACATCAACTCATACCCGATCTTGTCCGCATCAAATACGACCACAGCGCGTAGATCACGTCTGTTTGGGCACATGCTTGATCGGAAACCTTGGCTCAAATATACCGACAGGCGCACAATACTGAAGACTTCCTGGTGGGGAAGATAACCAATTCACGGAGACATCCTCGATCTCGAAAGAGAATAGAGACCTGTCAATGTTAACAACGTCTACAGCACGCTCAAATCATAGAACCTGGACGGGACGATCGGCCTGCCGCATCCAGTCATGGCAAAAACTCGACCATCATGTTCTTGCCCAGTGAAGAATGTTACCGGACGGGCATCGATGAATATTATTCATGTTGGGCTTGCCCTAATCACGTGCCCGCCTGAGTTCGTCGGACATCATCACGAGTTGAGCTATCGGCGAGACATGCTGAGTAAAGATCTCGGGGTTCCGCAGCGAGAACGCGAGTCAAGATGCATAATGCAGCTCCTTCCAATATGCATTGATCCCCCGAATGCATGGCTGCCATGCCGTTTGTACGAGTAGATTCGGACTATACAGCTTAACGGCCTCAAATTGCGATCGGCGACCTCAGCAGAAAAGCTGGTGTTTGCTTCAAGGGCTCAGCGTTGTACTTCTTAAGCCCGGGAATCCGAGATCGACCACGTCTCAAGCCAGCTGCCAAGACGGAACTAAGCTCACTCGAATTTGACGAATGAGACCAGATTCCTGCTTCCGCCCTGAATCGTTCGAGAGCTGCGATTTGCCTTCAGATCCGGCGGTGACGCACGTTTGTGTGCATCGGGCTCCAGGAGATCCCAACATCATTGTTTTGTTCAGATGGAGCTTTTGTAAACTTTGCTATCACAGTTTTTATGCTATCTTTTGTTGATTAGAAATCCGTCATCAGTGCATGACTCGCAATCACATTTCGACGCGTTACTGCGGCTCACCCACCGCTTCCACTGCTGAAAGGTTCTTTTCTCCGTTGCTCATCCGTGTCGCTGCTCTCACTTCAGGATGCTCTCTTGGGATCAGCTGTGGATCTTGAAGAAACGTTCGAAAAGCATTTTTAGTTAGGTTTCACCTAAAATATAATGCAAAAGCCAGTCAACATAATTCCGTCATATCTTCACCTTTTAATAAGACGTGCTTACCGCCAACGCTGCCAGTCTTTTGGTCGCAAGGTCTTTTGCTAACCGTGCCTTGCTCTGTCCGTTCTTTCACCACTACAACAGTCGCTACACTTCCACGATCGAGACAATTCGTGGAGGGCGCCCGCAACAGACCTCAAGTCTGGCGCCCACGAACTTGTACTTGCCCAGCGGACAGAAGTGAGAAAGAAAGTCGCTGAGGCTCAGCAAACATGTGGGGACAAACACCTGGTGGTATATACCGCCAGCCTACCAGAGATGGTGAGTTTGCCAGAGGGGTGCTGGCTGAGCAGAATCTAACCATGCTAGGTCCAACGCATGACATACACAATGTCGCGGCTTCAACCCAGTTCTACCAAGATGCAACCGCGATGCCCCCAGCACACATCCCCGAAGACGAGTCAGAGGAGTCGTCAGAAACCTCGCCGGACCGTGGAGGCACATGGGGTGAGAGGGACGTTGGAGGGCCGGTGAGCCTGCAGGAAGCCCGAGCTGACTACGAGGAAATGAGAAGAGAACTTACACAACTGAGCTTGCAGCGTACCAAAAGCAGGAAATCATCCCACGCTGAGGAGCGGCCCGGGTTATGGAAGACTGTCACTGGCGCAAGCGCAAGAAGACCTACTACGAGAGGAACCGGCAGAAGACAAAGTGACGCCACGGTTGGGACCGTCGATGAAGAGAAAGACCTAGAAGCTCAAGATGGGCAGGGTGACGATGAGGCCCCAGACTTCGATTTGGGCGGATTCCTCAAAGATGGCCATTTCGAGAAGCGGACTGATGAAGGAAAATCTGCGAAGAAAGTGGGCGTCGTCTACCGAAATCTAACCGTGAAAGGCGTTGGTGCCTCGATGATGTTCGCAAAGACTTTGCCTGAAGCCATAATAGGCACCTTCGGCCCCGACCTCTACCGTCTTGTATGCCGCTTTGTCCCTGCTCTTCACTTTGGCAAGCCCCCGCCAGTTAAGACTATTTTGAATGATTTCACCGGCTCTCTACGGGACGGAGAGATGATGTTGGTGCTTGGAAGACCTGGTTCTGGCTGCTCTACTTTTCTAAAGGTCATCTCTAACCAGAGAGATGCCTATGCTTCAGTCGAGGGCGAGGTTTCATATGGCGGCATCTCCGCTGAAGACCAGAAAAAGTCGTTCAAGGGAGAAGTCAATTACAATCCCGAAGACGATCAGCACATGCCCAACCTCACTGTTTGGCAGACACTCAGGTTCGCATTGATGAACAAGACTCGAAAGCATGAAGCAGGCAGTATTCCGATCATTATCGAGTCATTGCTGAAAATGTTCGGCATCTCGCATACAGCTGGAACCCAAGTTGGTAACGAATATGTACGAGGCGTTTCCGGCGGTGAACGAAAGCGGGTGTCTATAGCAGAGACGCTCGCTACGAAGAGTACCGTGGTCGCCTGGGACAACTCGAGTCGTGGTTTGGACGCGTCCACAGCACTTGACTACGCCAAATCCTTACGAATCATGACCGACATCTCGAACAGAACTACATTCGTCAGTCTGTACCAAGCTGGACAGGGGATTTACGACCTCATGGACAAAGTGCTCGTCATCGAGGGAGGAAGGATGATCTACCAAGGACCAGCCAAGGATGCAAAGCAGTACTTTCAGAGCCTCGGATTCCTTTGCCCAGAACGACAGACAACCAGTGACTTTGTAACTTCGATAGGTGACCCGAACGAGCGTCAGTTCCAGCCTGGCAAGGAGGCTTCCACCCCAAAAACTGCAGAGGAACTTGAAGCGGCGTTTCGCAGATCAGATATATACAAGAAGACGATCTCCGATGTCGAAGGCTACGAGCAGAAGCTACATGATACGAATCGAGAAAGCACAAGACAGTTTGTCGATACTGTCCAGGAGCAAAAGTCCAACAGCAAAATGGTTAGCAAGCGTTCCAGCTACACTGTCTCTTTTCCTCGACAAATTTGGGCATGCACCAAACGCGAGTTCTGGCTGTTGTGGGGCGACAAGTCATCGCTCTACACCAAGGTGTTCATCATTATCTCGAACGGTCTCATCGTCGGCTCCCTCTTCTACGGCGAAAGTCCCAATTCGTCTGGTGCTTTCAGCCGAGGAGGTGCGCTCTTCTTCTCGATTCTCTTCCTAGGCTGGCTGCAGCTGAGTGAGTTAATGAAGGCGGTTTCTGGCCGTGTTGTCATTCAACGACACAAGGAGTACGCTTTCTACAGACCATCTGCAGTGGTGATCGCCCGATGTGTGCTGGATGTGCCGGTTCTGGCGATCCAAGCAGTGCTCTTCACCGTAATACTCTACTGGATGTCGAATCTCACGGCTGATGCTGGCAAGTTCTTCATAAACCTGCTATTTGTCTACACCAGCACGTTTTGCATCACGGCACTGTACAGGATGTTTGCAGCGCTTTCGCCAAGTATCGACGACGCTGTCAGGTTCTCTGGTATCGCACTCAATCTCCTGATCATCTATGTTGGCTATGTGATACCGAAACAGACACTGCTCAATGCTGTCATCTGGTTCGGCTGGATCTTCTGGATCAATCCAGTGTCATACGCATACGAAGCCGTCTTGACCAACGAGTTCTACGGCCGAACCATGCAATGTGACCCCAGCCAACTTGTGCCTGCCGGGCCAGGTCTCAATCCACAATACCAGACTTGCGCACTTACCGGATCGCAGCCTGGTAGCACAACTGTTACTGGCGAGGAATACTTCAGTGCTTCGTTCACCTACTCGAGGTCTAACCTGTGGCGCGATTTTGGTGTGGTCGTCGCTTTCACTGTTCTTTACATCCTGGTCACAGCCATCGCCTCGGAGCTCTTCTCTTTCACGATGGAAGGTGGCGGTGCTCTCATCTTCAAGAAGACCAAGAAGGCTAAGAAGCAAGTTCAAGAAGAATCAAAGAACATGAATGCCGACGAGGAGAAAGGTGCTAGTGGAGAGCCAGCATCAAGCCGTTCGTCAGATACTATTCAAGCTAACGAGTCGGGCGAGGATAAGGACGCCATCGCGAACGATATTGCCCAAAGTAAGAGCGTGTTCACGTGGGAGAACGTTGAATACGAGGTGCCCTATCAAGGTGGCACTCGAAAGCTTCTCAATAAGGTCAACGGCTACGTAAAGCCAGGTCAGCTAATCGCACTTGTTGGTGCTTCAGGTGCTGGCAAAACGACACTGTTGAACACCCTTTCTCAGCGACAGACGATGGGCACAGTATCCGGAGATATGCTTGTTGATGGTAAAGCCCTAGGAATCGAGTTTCAGCGTGGCACAGGTATGTTCCATTCACACACTGCGGCGGATTGGTTGCTAACTCATTCTTAGGTTTCTGTGAGCAGATGGATCTTCACGAGATGACAGCCACCATTCGTGAAGCACTAGAATTTTCTGCGCTACTCCGACAAGACCACAGCGTGCCTCGTGCAGAAAAGATTGCGTATGTCGACAAGATCATCGAACTACTTGAGTTGCACGACATCGAAGACGCTCTGATCATGTCGCTTGGTGTTGAACAGAGAAAACGTCTCACGATTGGTGTCGAGCTCGCGGCCAAGCCTGAATTGCTGCTTTTCCTGGATGAGCCTACTTCAGGTCTTGACTCGCAGTCGGCGTTCAACATCGTTCGATTCTTGAAGAAATTGGCGCACGCTGGGCAAGCCATTATCTGCACCATCCATCAACCTTCCTCGATGCTCATTCAACAGTTCGACACAGTACTAGCTCTGAACCCCGGTGGTAACCCGTTCTACTTTGGTCCTATTGGTGACAACGGCAAAGACGTGGTCCAGTACTTCGACAAACGAGGCGTACAATGTCCTTCCGGTAAGAACGTCGCAGAATTCATCCTCGAAACCGCCGCCAAGAGCAAGAAGAACCCCAAAACCGGCAAACGCATCGACTGGAATCAAGAATGGAAAGATTCGGAGATGAACAAGGAGATGCTGGCTGAAATCAGCCGTATCAAGGAACAACGATCGAAAGAAGCCGGCCAGCCGACTGACGAAGAGAAGAAGAACCAACGCGCTTTCGCTGCACCGGTTTGGACACAGACTTACCTTCTTACCAAGCGAACCTTCACTGCGTATTGGCGAGACCCAAGTTATTTGTACGGAAAAATTTTCGTCAGCGTTATTATCGGCATCTTCAACGGCTTCACTTTCTACATGCTTAGCAACGACATCGCATCCCTGCAATCACGAATGTTCTCGTCTTTCCTGATTCTGCTCATCCCACCCACCATCGTCAACGGTGTAGTACCGAAGTTCTACATGAACAGATCACTCTGGGAAGCACGAGAACACCCATCCCGAATCTACAACTGGTTTGCCTTCTGCACGGCCCAGATCGTCCCCGAGATACCATGGGCGATCGTCTCCTCGGTGATCTACTTCTGCCTATGGTACTATCCCGCCGGTCTCCCCTCCGACAGCAGCACAGCCGGCTACGTTTTCCTCATGACGATGCTCTGGTTCTTCTTCCAGGCAAGCTGGGGTCAATGGATCTGCGCATTCGCGCCATCATTCACCGTAATCAGCAATGTGCTACCCTTCTTCTTTGTAATGGTGTCCCTCTTCAACGGCATCGTCCGACCATACAACCAGATCCCCGTCTTCTGGCGATACTGGATGTACTACGTCAACCCCTCAACATGGTGGATCGGCGGTGTCCTCGCCGCCGTCCTCGGCAACTTCCCACTGCAGTGCGCAGAAGGTGAAGCGACGATCTTCAATCCACCGCCTAACGAGACCTGCGGCAGCTACGCCAATCCGCTGGTTGCACAGATGGGGAGTGGGTATATCACGAACCCTGACGCCACAGCCAACTGCGGGTATTGCCAGTACGGGAATGGAAATGAGTATCTCACTACACTCAACATTTCGCCGAGCGATAAGTGGAGGGACTTTGGGATCTTCTTGGCGTTTGTGATAAGTAATTGGGCGCTTGTGTATTTCTTTATTTATACTGTGAGAGTTAAGGGGTTTACGTTTGGGATGGGGCCGTTGTTTGGTCTCGGAGGGAAGGCGATCGGGGCTGTGAAGGGGATGTTTAAGAAGAAGGAGAAAAAGGAGGAATAGACATGCATGAATAGTGGTGTCACCACGACAACATAGATGGAAATAAGTAGACTTCATATGTGAAGATCAATGGTTGATCTCGTCGATCGAGCTATGTACGAACTACGTGTGACCTCTGTCTGGTGTGTTTCGGCGTGCTCTACAGTATGTTGTCAACGGCCTCGATCTCAGCAGCCACTAAACAGAACGCGCGGTCAGCCATCTCGTGGGGCTGGAATAAAAATCCCCTACCACATATCTAAACAACAGTCAAAACAACACTACATTCGCTTTCAACCAGCTACACAGTCCCGTAAACTTCTTGGTCGTCTTATGCAGGTACACAACATCTAGTACAGCACTCCGGGTCGATGGCCTTATTTAAAGAGAGGGCATTCAGAACCCAATACGAAATACCACGACGGTTGTTGGAGTTGTCCGGGCGTAGAAGGCCGACAAGCTTCATAGCGCTATCGCCTGTAGAAGCGGACGAGCGGCGATGTCCGGGTGCTGCACTACAAATACGATCGCGCCTAATTGGTGTATAAAATAGCCGATAGAGCATGCTCCGAGCCGCAAGTCAGAGCAAGGAAAGCACGACGCGAGTGAAGGTGATGAGAAGTTGCAATGAACATATAAGAGAAGCACGACCAAGCTGTACGGAAGGTTCGACTGAACACAGGTGGGGCTGAGGGAATTGCGATTGTCGATACGGTGCACAGGTTGGCATGACCAATCCTGTCTTTCTGGCAAACTGGGCAAGTAGCTCGTGAGAAGATGGGGAGTCATTTGTTGCTCAAACAAACAAGTTTTCACAATTTCATGTGTCTTTCTATGTATTCAAACATGTACAAGGAAATATCAAATGTACTTTTCATGGCTGTACATAGCCTTCAAACTCCCTAGGCATCGCTTGTGATGCTGATATTGAAACGCCGCTCTGGACCACCATGGGTCTTTCCTGTACAGAGCAATCAAACTCCAACCGCCTAGTGATGTCTCTATCATCTATTTATGGCCGTGTGTCTCGTAACGATCGTGATGTTCTCAATTTATCTTCACCTCTGGAACTGGTCCAGTCTTGACCGGCTCAGTCGAGAAGACGGTGGGCATAGCCTGGTGACGAACAGCGTCGACACCTGCCTTCTCGGCGTCATCTGCTGCAATCGGCTTCTCCTCCTCTTCTGTTCCCTTCTTCTTGAAGACTCGCTTTGTAACTCGTCCCATGCCCCGGAATAGCTGCGCGACAGGGTGGAAGATGAAGTGCAGTCCCTTCATGACTGGTCTGAGAACGATGGTCAAGAAGTTGACTGTTGCATCGAATGGAATGGCGAAGTACCTGTCTGGTAGGCACCTGATGAGGACAGCCCAGAGTAGACAAGGTGCTGCACAAAGCAAGCAGATAGCCCACTGTGTGCCGTTGATTCTTGTAATTCGGAACGCAGCACCACCAACAAACACGATCATTATTTGACCGCCGACCATGATGCAGTTGATGCCGATGAACCAGAAGTTGCGTTGGATACCCTCGAAGATATTGAACTTGTTGTCTAGACGTCTGTTGTTGAACTCGTTGAATATCTGCATCCACACGAAGGTGTTGAAGACAATAGTGTCGAGCTGTTTGCGCTGCTCAGGGCCTCCGTAGCTGAAGATTTTCATGCCGGCGAAGTATAGGACAAGAGAGACGACAAGTTGGTAGATTGCTTGGCCGACGATCATTTTCCACATGTTGTGAGTGATAAGAGCCTCCGATTTCTTCTGTGGAGGTCGCTCGAGGATCTTGTTGGTCGGAGGATCGGTGGCTAAGGCAAGAGCGGCCAGAGTGTCCATGATCAGGTTGACCCAAAGAAGTTGTACTGCGGTCAGGACTGAGGCGTTCTCGGAGCTAGCGATAGAGGAAATGAATGTAAGGACAACAGCTGTGATGTTGACTGTGATCTGGAACTGAAGGAATTTCTTGACGGCGTCGTTGACCGCCCGTCCCCACATGAGGGCGGTGATCGTGCTGGCGAAGTTGTCGTCGAGCAGGATGATAGAGGAGGCTTCCTTGGCGACTTCGGTGCCGGCAATACCCATGGAGAAACCAACGTCTGCCATCTTCAGGGCTGGGCCATCGTTGGTACCGTCTCCAGTGACTGCAACAGTCTCGCCCATGGCCTTCAGCTTGCCAACTAGAATCCGCTTGTCTTCGGGTGAAGATCGGGCCAACACGCGGAGCCTAGGAATAATCTTGTTCATTTCTTCGTCAGGAAGCTGTCGGAACTTGGGTCCTTCCATGACGACTGTGTCTGGCTCCTCTGGTCGAAGGATACCGCATTCAGTAGCAATAGCCCGAGCAGTGGTAATGTTGTCACCTGTGACCATTCGCACGATGACACCAGATGATCTGCATTGGTTGACGGCTTCGATCACACCAGGTCGGAGAGGATCGTGAATACCGACAAGACCAACCCAGGTCATGTCAGAAAAGAGATCATCGAAGTCAGCCATGTTCTTGTCGTCTTCCATTCGTTTAGCGCCAGCTGGTGGCCATTGTGGGAAGTCCTTAGTGAGCATGCCGATGGTTCGAAGTGAGTGTTGTGCGTATTCGTCAATGGTCCCGGACAGTCGTTCCCTGTCTTCCACAGTCATTGGCTTGGTAATGAAATCCTCAGAGTAGATGTCAGAAATAGTATCGCTTGCTTTGAGAAGCATGATCTCAGCGGCACCCTTGACAAGCAGCCGGTAACCACCCTCGATTTGGTAGACAACACCCATGCACTTTCTTTTCGAATCGAACGGGATGAGCTGAACTGTGTTGGCGTTCGCCCGCTCAGCAGCGAGTCCGTCGAGGCCGAGATGCTCCTTGGCCATGCTAAGCAGAGCGGTCTCAGTCTTAGAACCGATGAATGTCGGAACACCCTTCTCCTCACCCTCAAAAGCAGTGCTGTTGAGTGCAATCGAAGCTCGGACAAGATCCTTGACCTTCTTGGACAGATTGGTGAATATAGCGCTAAAGCTTGCGACTGGCTTCTCGGTGGTATCCTGGGCATTGGAAGCGGCGAAAGATTGCTCAACACCAACTGTGCCCGCAACAACCGTCATCTTGTTCTGAGTCAAAGTACCAGTCTTGTCGGAGCAGATGGTCGTAGCGTTACCCATGGTTTCGCAAGCTCGGAGCACTCGGACAAGATTGTTCTCCTTGTACATCCTGGTTGTTGCGAAGGCGAGCGCGAGGGTGACGGCTAATGGAAGACCTTCGGGAACCGCCACGACGATAACTGTGATTGCCACAATTAGAATGTCGAGGAACTCGGAGGCTTTCTCAGCACCACCTCGGCTATCGCCACTCAGGGCGGCCAAGAATTTGAACAACAGGATGAAGAACAACAAAATTGCTGCACCAGAGCCAAGACCACCGATCCAGTTGGCAAGACCACCGAGCTTGACCTGAAGAGGAGTATCTTCGTTCTCAGTCTGCAGAGACATCATGATTTTGCCGAATGAGCTGTTGACACCGACAGATGTGACGACAAAGGTGCCAACCCCCTCGAGAACTTTGCTGCCGGAGATGATGAACGGGTCGAGTTTCTTCGTCGCTGTGCCGCTCTGAATTTGTTGCCAGACTTCATCGACTGCAGTCTTTTTCATCTGATCGGATTCACCAGTTGCGGACGATTCATCACATTTGATGCCATGGCCTGAAAGGAATATACCGTCAACCGGCACCGCATCACCTGGCTCAAGATGCATAACATCGCCAACAGTAATATCGTAAACCGAGATCTGTATTGTGCGACCAGACCGAATGACCTTGACCTCTCGGTCGTCCTTGCGAGCGTTGAGTTTGGCGAATTGCCGTTCTTTCTGCCAGTCGTTTGCGGCGCCAACTGTTACAACAATGGTGATTGCGACAATGATAGCAACACCTTCGATCCATTCTACACCATGGCCAGCAGAAAAGGTTTCGTAAAGACCGAGTGCCAGAGATATGGCTGCAGCAATAGACAACAGAATGAGAATCTTGTCATTGTAAGCCCGCCATATCAGCTTTAGAATGCCATCTGGTTTGCGTTCAGGTAACCTGTTGTCTTTGAAAACTCGTAATCTGTCTTCAAACTGCCCTTTGACATCATGGGCTGGAAGAACGTCTTCGCTGGACACGGGGGAGTCGGAGTAGGTTGCCTTCTCATTGGTTGTAACCGCCTCATCGTAGGTAACACGTCCATTTAATCTTTGCTCGTCGATTGAAAGACCTGATGTGAAGCTCGTTCTCAAGCCTTTCTCTAAGCCGCGTGGTCCACCAAGGGCTGCGAGCGCCGATAATGACTTTGGGTTGAGTAGTTTGTTGAGCTGCCCAGGCGTGAATGCGAATGGGTTATTGTCTATTTGGAAGTCCTTTTCGTTGCCTGGATCTGGCCTTAGAGCTTCTTCAGGCGGATCCAGTTTTAGATCTGATTGTTGAACGTATGTATTAGTCGAGTCGGATCTCAATCTAGCGGACTCGCTAGATACCATAGACGGCGACCTCGAATGTAGTGTCACACCATCATAGTTTGTGCGTGTGGGTGTTGTCGGTGACAACATATCATTGCCTTGTGCCGTGGATGGTGGAGTAAGCATACTCTGTGACTGTGGTTGTTGTTGATCCGCGACCATCTGTAGATTGTAAGCATGATTATCAAAAAGCCCAGATATCGCGTCCCTTTTGACACGGATGTCTGGGGGCAACGGGAAGGCACATACCGATGTATCGAGGCTTATGGAGGGCATAGGATTCTGCCCTGCCATGGTGTTGGTTGGTAGCACCTAGTGCTCGCAACGAGTACGAGAGGGCCCAAATCCGTTCTGAATTGTCAAGGTGGAGGGACCTTTCGCTAGGACGTTTTGCCTTACGTTTATCTGATGAATTAGAGAATTGGGCTGAAAGTAGCGATTGCCTGTCCAACACAAGGAATATATCTGAATGATAGAAAGCAAGGCATAGCCCAGATGCGAAGTTCGGTTTGCCTTCTGGAGAGCCATAGTCGGAGTGTTGGACAACGATACTAGGAGGCTAGTGCACAGCCTCCTTCGCCCAGAGCTGGGCAAAGATGGAGGTCGCTTGAGTGGAGCAACATGATTCCATGCAGCATTGCCTGCTTGCCCAGGCGCTTATCTGCTCGTTAATGACAGGTTCGCTTCCATTCTGTTTGGTCGTCGTGAATGCATCACGTATCGACTTGCCCGAGTACGGAAACTATGATGTGTGTGGTGATAGAGAGGAAAAGAAATCACGAGGCAGGCAATCACCTTCCTCTGGTTTCAGAAAGGTCGCGAGTTGACCCCGCAGAAGCGCCTTACGTCGATGACAATTGCCTGGTACGCGCTCAAACTCACATATACAAAGAATACGTTTCGTGAGCCATTTCTCACATCAGCTTCTTGTGCTTTGCTGCCCGTTTCCTGTGACCATCACTATGTTCTCTAGCATGTTACCACGATCTTGGTTCCTGCAGGCACTGCAGGCGTCCTTTCCAAGCGTCTAGCTCGATGATGAAATTTCTTGACACTTGGCGACCAAGAAATCGAAAGTCTTGTCTGCAACTTGACTGGATAGCGACAATTTCCGATGCCATACAATCTCTGATCGACGGCGCATCTCCGCATCATTTCGCTCCTCGAGTCAACACCGTTGCGCAACGAATCTTTGATGACAGCGGAGGCTTAGGGAAAGTCTTGGCCGCAATTCTGGTCCTTGTTTCCCTTATCTTGTCCCATTTGACACAGCGCTTCTCGCTACTGCCGAGGCTAGATCGAACGGAAACAAGTTAATCCGTTGCCAAGTTTTACCAGCCACATAGTCCGCCACAGTAACGCCTCACATCTTCATTTCCCTTCCTTGCTTCGAGCTCAGCCCGCCTTGATAACTGCTAACGACATCAAGGTTGTCCGACAAAGCTGTGTACTCGCTCTACAACCCTCTTTCATCTGGCATCAGTCCAAGCTGAGTGTGTCATTCACCGGCTATGCATCGTTCTCGGTCTTCGACTTCTGACAATTATGCTTGACACCTAACTATGGCCCAAATCACCACATGGCACGTGCGGTGAATGCGCCCACGTCCCGGGCAGCCCAAATCTCCATGATCACTGTGACATTCATCGATTCTGCTGCATGGTCGCCTTCCTTTCCACATTATTCCAGAAGATTTCTGTTGAGCATCAGCACTGCCCCGGTACCCCAGAAGCTAGTCCCAAAATGGTCTAGTTGCTCGAGACCTTTCTACCAGAGTGCAACCAAGCACTTCAATATGCACTTCCCTAAGGTACCACATGCCTGAGAAACTTTGGTGCATAGTCTCCTGCATCGGCTACATACCGGTCCTCGCAATCCAGCGCTGACCGGCCATCAAGCAATATCGGCTTTCAAGGTGATTCGCCAACATCTCACGACATCGAAAGCGACAATGGAGTACAATGAGGCTGTGCCAGCGTTTGATTTGCCGCCAACCTCTTTCATTCATGTCGACACCGAACTCTGCTTCCAACGGTGCACGGTTCCTACCGGTCTGTGAGGCACGAGCCCGAAGATTGGCATGATCGCGAGCTGATTTGTGAGCACCCGTGGAAGGGGCAGTGCTCAAAGTCGGATCATTATCTAGGGCCGTGATACTTCTATCTGGTGCCACTCTCTCCGCCTGAAGAGGGCGCAGCACTTACATGAGTAGAGACTTCCGCATCTTTTTCGCCATTGTGCATGTCGATAGGTTATCGCCTGCCAGCGAAGAGGCTAATGTGGATTGAAATGAGGAAACAATGATCAGAATCAGGACGACGACAACAAGGTGCATGGGCACGAAACGTAGAAATTCGATGCGAGCAAGTAGTAGGGTTACGGCGGAAGAGGCAGTGTCAAGGCTCACTGGCATCGAAGCACTCGCGGAGACTGACCGCTGCGGAGGAGAGATTCATCACAGATTCAATCTGCTCACTTCGTGGCTGAGCTTCCAACGACTATGAAGGCCACCATTGCTTTGTCTGGCACGACGGCAGTACAACCAGCCTGTGCGAGACTGGCCTAGCTAACCTTCATTTGCCGTTCTCCAACAACATCCGCGGTCGCATAAGCTCTCTCGTGAGCACGAGCTAAGGTCAGTTCCGTACCACAACCGCTTCAGGCACTCGCACTTGAAGAACGCCAGCTCAAATATGCCAAAGTGCATGTTCACAACAAGCAGCACTCTCCGGGGAATGCTTACACCATAAGAGTGGACATGCAGGTCTAAGTGAAAACACCGTATCAAACACAGGAGACCGCGCCCCTATTCACATCACACACACGCATCTTCGATGCTGAAAATATAGCAAATGTGACAAGCACTCTCTAGCGACCGTCGCCGAAAAGGTTGTGATCGTGCGGGATACTCGTTCCCCCAAGCGCCCACCTACTAAAAGAACAGCTTCCATCATGGATCATCGCGCCTCAGCATCGCTCTATGCACTTCATCTCAAACACTCAGTTAAACAACCGTAGCCTACCGGAAAACGCGCAGGTCTCGAACACCATCCCCATACTTCCCCTACTCGGCTTCGGTCCGAACCCGAAACACGATCCATCGCGATGCGCCCTCAACCATTGCGAGACTCGCAATATAATGTCCGACGAGTAGATCTCGCTTACCGAACCCTTTAGCAGACCTACAGGCCTCCATCTGTGGGTCGATCAACTTGACAGCATGGTATCCAACGCCATCCCATATGCATCACCTCAGGAGCAAGCAAACTATTTGTTGTGCTCCTTCTCTTTCCAAGCGAGGCAGATCAACAGGTGTCGCGATATGGCCACGTTGAGTCGCCCCTTAGCCTCGGTCGGGGGATAAGGTAGGATGGGAGTATTTCGCCTGACTGAATGTTTCGACCCGCTTGCATCTTGGCCTGGCCTGATCCTTCCCTGCCTCTGCAAAATTAAAACGTGAATGACCTGAACCACCACCACGAGCTCACATGCTCACGTCGAAGAAACTTGACTTCGCAGTTGGCGCCGCAGTATCTGGACTTGTATCACCACTGCACAACTAGTTGGCCATCACCCTACTCACCAGCCAGTCAGCCCTACATCATTGTTCATTCCAATGCAGGTGGCGCTGCTCGGCAGTATGCGAGACGCAATGATAGGAAGATTCAGCAGCCCCAACCCAACTCAGAGTCGAGCCTGGCTGTCGTGTAACTACTCCTGCTGACTAGTCACTAGTCTCATTTATCTCAGAGGTTGCGAGACGCGAGCGCATTCCCGTCGCCTGCTACTTAGTAGAGGCGGAAGGAGAGCTACACATGTAGTCTCAATATCATACGATAGTGGTCATCATGCCGGTCGGTAGGCAGCCATACTCAGGATGCAGAAAAACGTCTTTTCCTTTGCTTTTGCCGAGCTGTTTCTCGTGTAATATCGCTTCGCAAACATGAAGCAAGAAATGGGATGCGCGCATAATCCACGTCCGAGGTGAACTGAGGAATCACGGCAATCTATCGCGTTGCTTGGACATATCAGGGAAGAAGGCTGGAAGGACTGACAACGCGCATCTCAAGAGCAGGATATGAATATTTGTATTTTCCGAATCATCAGATTCATTCCATCCACGGCCACCGCGGCCTTGCCACATGCCTATCCCACCTCGCGCCTCTGTGCTGTCAATACAGATAAGGTAATGGAATGCTCAAATCGTGAAATCGTCAGATATGTCTGTCCTGCCTCGTCGATGGTCTTCCGTGCTCATCCCGGCATGGTGTTCTCATTGCTCCCACTTAATCCAGGCCCAATCCTCTGCCTCTTCGGATCACCACCCTCCGCGCCATTGGCGTACTGCACATTGCTCAGGTCGCCCAGCGGTGCCCTTTTCGCGGCAGTGAGAACCCTCTCACCACTGTTCGGCGCAGCAGGACTGTTCGCATTACCTGCACCGCCGATGGGTCCATGCCTCGTTGGCGGTCGATACGCACTTGTCATCCCCCCTGCCGGTCTCGGGCTCATGGCCGCACCACCAGGACCAGGCATGCGTCTGCCGGGACCTTGCTCAGCCATAGCCTTCGTCATCGGTCCACTCGCCTTCACTGGCACACCCTCGCTTTCTTCTCTCGGCGGAGGAATAGGCTCAGGCTTGAGCGTGTTCCTATTCAACGCCAGACTCTTACTGTGATCAACCCCACTCGTCTTGCGTATCGATGGACTTTCAGCATGTGGATTGAACTTCGGCGCGATCACAGCGCCAGTGGGATTGTTGTTGCCATCGAGTTTGTCGGCTGCTTTTGCTGAGAAAAAGCCTACCTGCTGAGGCCCTGGAGGCGCCTGTGGCAGACCGAAATGCTGCGATGCTACGCCGGGCGAGGACGAGCGGGATTGCGGCTGGTTGCTGCTCCCGTCTTGGACACTGCTTGTGGTATTAGCAGGACCGTTCCGGAGGTGTGGTGGCTGTCGATTACCGTTTTGGTTTTGATGCTGGTTGAACTGTTGTTGGTCAGGCCGGTACTGCGGTGGCTTGCTAGGCGTCATCTGGTGATGTGGCGGTAACCTGTTCCCTGGTTGTTGTGGTCCTCCTCTTTGCTGTATGGCGCTGTCTGGTGGAAGCATGACTTCATCTGGATTACCCAGATCTCCAAAATCTGCATCGTCGAACTCGTTGGTATCGAATGACTCTTCTGGTATCAGACTCGGTGGTTGCTGCTGCTGCTGTTGTGGGGGCAAGTTGCTCATGGGCTTCTTTTCTGGCTCTTCTTCCTTCTTTGGGACCCAATCCTGATGGCGGTATAGATCGTTGACGTCCCATTTCCCTGCTCCAGCTTTGATTTTCGATACTTTCGTGATGTATTCTTTGTCGTATATACAGTTTCCCAGCACATTGCCGAAGTTCCTCAAAGCTCTTTTCAGGGCGTCTGTTGTGCCCTCTTTCTTTGCCTTCTCAAATGCGGCTATCTTGCTCTTGCAGTTCTCGATGCCGCCATAGCCTGTATCTTCGTGGTATGTGCCATCCTTGAGCGTGATTCGCACAACTACCGAGAGCCCAATAGAAATGGTGCCTTTCGTTGGGTTCTCATCCACAAAATCGATCTGAATGTTCTGTATTGAACTGCTCCAGCCATTAAACCCAAAGACCTCGTTGGCGAGGTTAATGGCCTTCTCCGCGGAGAGATATGCTACTCTTGAGTTCCCTGGTCCGGCTCTGGTCGATATGTACTCAGGCCCAAGACGTTGATTCAGTCGGCTCGATAACGTGGCAATCTCCTGAGCAGTGTAAATACTGATCTGTGGTTTCTGCTCTTCGAACGGGTTCTGCGTCGCGCTGCCGTTGGGCTTATGTTGGTCACCAGGTCTGTCATGTGTCAGTGTTATGTTCCAGGAACCATCGCAGTACTCACGCTGGCATTGTCTACCATTTCCAGGATTGTTTACGTTTTGTTGGAGTGTATGCGAGCTTATCTATCTGAACGTGATGTACCGCCTTCATATGACGCGCCCCCATCGAGCAGGCACGCGTCAGCACGTGATTGCAAGTAGTGGAAGGCAGCACAGGCAGAGCTTAGGCCTGGGTCACGTGGATTTCGTGTGGATTGCGCTTTCGGTAACTGCGGTTCCGCCCTAGCCGATCACTACGCGTCTTGGTCCTGAACGCTTGTTCTCAGCTCCGACCATTGACATGATGCAGAGGATTATCATGGTATCATTGAACCTGTCTAACTACGTGATCGTGACATCGAGCAAACCCTCACCTGTTCATCTAATCATGCGTTGCTGCTAGCTATCCCCAGATCGATTCCTTTGTGGAGATATCAACCAACGTCCTCTAGCCAAGTATCTCATGTACTACTGTCGTTCCCCGCTCCATCTCCTTCTTCTGCTTGTCGACGAGCAATCCCTTCTCCAGCATCTTCCGGCGTACGTGGAGGCAGGTCGCTGGGCAAGGGTAGCATCTCGGCACTCCTTTCATCTGATGAATAGCCGCGTGGACCATATTCGAGGAGGCTTCTGCAATTAGTAGTGATTCAGCAATAGCAGCAGCAAGAACATGAGAATGGCTTACGCGGAGTTTCAGCAATTTTAGCTGCAGACCCTATAGTGAGGGCATCGGACCGGGTTGCGGTCTCAGTCGGAGGCGGTCGCTCGGAGGCGGCGATGTCGTCGTCGTTGTCGTTGCTCGATTTGTTCACGAACGGTAACTGATTCTCGAGTCCTTGGTATGCCTCTTTCTGTTTGTCCAGCCACATTGTATGCCCCAACGTGCCAGCGGCAATCATCTCGTCGAGACGGGAGATGATTGCCCGGCCTTTCTCGAGCTCAACCTGGGGCTCATCTGAGGCGAAAGCATAGAAGTACTAAGCATATCCAGTCAGCGGAATCGAGTCATGCTTTTGAGCACAACTTACATGACATGGGATGCGATAGGCGTATGGGAGTCGAGGATCTTGCAATAAGCTGAGACAAAGGTCGACATAATCGTTGGTGTCTGTCTTCTCGAACAGACGACAGACCTCATCGAAGCGCGCCTTGAACATGATCGAGTGGTTCTGCGACTGGGTGTCGCTGTCCTCAAGTTCTGACATGATTTGAGACGAGAACAGTTAAGGTCAGGTAGGTAATGCCGTGGCAAGGTCGAACAGGACGTTGGTACAAGATAGAGTCAGGAAGAGGGCTTAGGGCTGCGATGCATTCGGGTCGCGGATGGGAGTCAAGGTAAGCACACGCAACGAGTTATTCGCCACATCTTTCTTCATCTTCACCCTGCTCATTCACTCTAAGTCCCCCTAGTAGGCATAACTCAGCCTTCCCACAAATTTACGCCGACAAGGCCAGCCTGGTATCGTGGTGACACATCGTTCTCAACTCAATATACAATCTTTGAAGCCACGATGCCTTTAATTCAAATCAACGCCTGACCACCCACTTCTGCCAGTAAGAGTTCATTTGCATTATTCACTACAATCAACCATATCAGTATGGCCTTTCGAGAAGGTGCGCAGGTGTCGAAGAAGTATGAACGCGAGCAATCCAGCAGCATTGTCTCCATCGATTCAGAAGCTCCTATCTGGCCACAATTGCGGAAACGAGCTGCTAAGAAGGCGAGGAAGCAGGAGGATGTCGGACAGAGCGAGGCAGACGATAGCAGCGCATCGCATGTTCCTAAGACCGCCGACAAGCGAGTCTGGAACTCCGCCACCTTGAAAACACTAACATATTCTTTAGACTTAGCCAGGGGAAGCTAGCCCTGGAGCTTGCCAGACGAGCTGCTGTTGAATCTGGTCGAGCCGCACAGGCTAGAAATTTTACCAAGAACGATCTCGCGGAAGGCCGAACTCGAATCCCCTTGTGGACCTGAGCAACACGCGGAACTTCAAAGTGATCATTGGCGACTCCATCATCGTCAACGATGTCAAGCCATCTAAGCCTGCGCTCGAATATCTCGATAAAATGCTTGCGGGAGCAGCTGTGTACGGCAGAAGCCTGTCGATCAAGGACCGGACCGGCTTTCGAGATGAAAGTTGGAGGATTTTCATCGTCGATGAAGCCAACGCCAGAAATAATGCTAAGAACAAAGGCTACTCCTTCGAAATCACCATATCATCGGCGGGAGGCATAGATACCGAATCCAAGGCTCGAAAGGTCGCTGAACAGTTCTGTCGAATATGGGAAAGACTCCCGTATTCGTGGCCTGCGGGTACGCAACGACGGCCCTACGTTGAACACGTAGCGCGAGCACTACCAGACTACAAAGTACAATTGACAAATGTTCAGTCATATCCACGAACAGGAGGTGGTACTGCCCTCAGGGTAACATATCAGCTCATCAGCCCGACCGACGGGACAAGAAAGGAAAGAAGATGTTGGATCACGCCAAGCTCGCTAGACACGAAAATCACTATACCGGATGTCACCCAGAACGTCGACGTTGCACAGAGGTCAATATTTCTACCCGTAAGATCACCAAAGACTTGAGTCCCACCGAGCAGAGCATATGAGCACGGATGGAAAGTGGCTCGATATATGAACTACAAGATGAAGGAGTATATGGGCACAGAGGCAGAGGCAGATGCTGCCATTGCCGTCCTGACGCTCGTTTCAAAGAGGGTGACACCTCAGCCAAGAAGAAGCGTGAGCCCTCTGGCGGCAAGCCTCTCTAGAGGCTCAAGGGACATAGTTTCGAGCTGTGCTAAAGTTACCAAATGAGGGCCGTGTGAGGGGAGTCCCAGCTAGGTCAAAGGGTGGGCTGACAAGAAAACGCACAGGTCATGAACCGGGCAGGAACAAATGCGCACAGTTCAGAACGTGTAGTGAACTGGTGACCGAGGGTATCTTAGATCTATGCGCAAGAGCTCGCGTGGTCATAATATCTACTAGTCTAGGGAAACGTGCTTTCAAGGGTTAATGTAAGATTGCCCGATGAGCGAACCGAGTCGTATCGTACCCTAGGCTCCTTCCGAGAAAACAGAGCCGAATGTATCCTCGACACGGGTACTAGATTTCTATCTTAGATAGTGTCCGAACATATTGGTTGTTAGAACCACGAATAGAAAATCTCTGGCTGCGTATAAATCCAATGATCTCGCGTAGCAAAGTGTACTGGTAGCCATACATATTTATATGCTCGGAACTAACCTATTAGCAATTTAGCAGAAATTGAAACCGCCGAACGACGAAACTGTTTGAATATACCACAGAGTGACATGCTTTCGGCGAAGTTTCCCAATAGAACTTTGCTCGTTAATTTGACACTTGGCTTGTGGATTATGAGGCAAGGTCTCGCATGTACTGTAGGAATGCAGATTGCTCTTTTCATTCCATCACGGCACTGAAAACCAATCGTGCTTGTCAGAGTTGTACATAGGTAGAAACAACGGAAATCGTGGACACTTGCACGGTCAAAGATGGTAGGCAGTAGTAAAAAGTATCAGTTCACAGTCACGCGAACCGAACAAAGGTAGTATAAGGGATATCTTTCATTATCATTATGAGTAGTTTCTGATCTAATGTCATGTAACATGACTAGTCATCAGTGACATCCTGTCATCAAATCGGGTATACAGCTGCTATGATACATCGTGATTGAGGTCAACAACATTTAGCCGGCCATGTACAGACCGAGCGCAACAATGTGCGGGTTCAACATGGATGTGTTGAAGGGTGTGACATACAAGTCAAGGTCGGTCAGCATGACTGCCATGGTGCCGTTGATGATACCATTGTCACCGTAGACGTAACCCAGAGGCTGGTATGAGTAACCAGTGTTGTTACCGGTGACAGTCAATGGGGTGTAAGTCAAGTTGAGCTGTTGAGACCAGCCAACGAACTTAGGTGCGCCAGCTGTGGTGGCGGTAACGTAGGAGTTGTTTGGTCCAACAGCCTGACCTGGAGCCTCCCACTCGAAGAGAACCTTTCGGCCAGGGAATGTAAGGGGCTCAGACTTGTTGTGAGCGATGGCTGGGTCGCAGCCGTATCCGGTGACGTTCAAGTTTTGGCAGCTGCCTTCCGTAAGATTTGAGACTGACGGGTCGACAATACGGGGTCCGACCTGCTCACTTCCATCCTGAGCTGTGTCATTGGGCGAATATCGGTTGACGTTCGGGTTGTTCAGAATCCTGAGGGTAGGGAAGTTTTGCCACGCGAGACGAGTCTCATTCTGCGGGCAGTAGGAGATGTAAGGAGCCAACATGGTCCATGCCCACGATTGTGGCCAGCCATTCTCGAAGTGAACATTCATTGGGGTAAGACCTGTCATCTGTCTGAAGATCATCTGTTGACGAGCCTCGGTGGCGATTGACTGAGCCAGCAATTGGCCAACTTCTCGTGAATCGAGGTGGTTGATGAAACCCCAAACACCGGACTCGCCGAAGCGGGTGACTCGCTGCATGAAGTCGACCCATTCGCGGACTGTGGTGTATGGGTAGTTGTAGTAGCACTGAGCTGGAGCTCGTTCGCCCAACATGTTGGTCAACAGAGTAGAGTGGCCAGTCTCCTGGTCAGCCATAAACTCGATCAGAGAGCGAGCCTCCGGACCAAGTCCAGCTTCGGTGAACTCTTCATCTGTGAATCGTGCCAAACCATCATGGAAAAGGTCGAGTTCGATCCATTCTTGGTAGAGACCAAGAGCAATACTCTCGAAGTCGAAGTCGCTCTCAACCATATATCTCGGCAGGGTCCCATTTGTCCCTAGGCCGCCTGCCGGCATATATGGCGCAGGCATAGGGTTAAGTGGTACACCTTGTGAGTTGTAGTAGGTGGCGGTTGGGTTCGGAGGTAGGGCTGGGATGGAAGCAGCAAGCGTAGCAGGCGCATTGGCAGCGCCTACCGTTGTAGGTGTGCCAGTGTATTCTCCATGGAATGTTGCGCTTGTGTAGCCGCTGACATACACCTGCTCACGGTAGCCAGTTGTGGCGGGCTGTACCGACGCGGAGATCTGGGAATCAGTGCCCGGGACGAATGATTCCTGTGGAACGGGCGCTGGGGCGGCAGCGGCGAGCGCGCCAAAGAGGAGAACAGCAGATGGTCGTGTGTACATTTTGACTTGATGGTACTATTGCTGAACCTGGAGTTGACAGGATGGAAGCACGAATTTCGTCGGAGAAGAGCTCTTGCCCAGTTATAGCTTTTCTCATGCGCCAACGCCTCCGAGCTGTATTCCATCATAAGTGCTCAGAGTGACATAGCTTACCCACTTTGCACGGCAGATAGCCAAGGACTTTGCGGGCAAGAACTCCGTCAAGAAGCTGGGATCTGGAGGATACTTCCCGGTGAGCACAACTTGGACGAATGGCACACAACGGATGAGGCATCCGGGAGCATTTTGCAGCTCTAAAGCTATTAGCGATGTGCAAGGTACGAGAATCGCGAACTGAGCTCCGTCGTCGGAACCATCTATGGCGATCTGGTGGATCCATCGCCAGCAGGAAAATCTGAGTGGTGATGTTGCTGCTGAAAGTCGATCGAACGGAAAGCTGGAAATGCCGAAGGTGACGTATTTTGCCAGCTATGGTGGGGCTCTTGTGAGATGAGGCCGGGGTAGCTGATTTGCAGTGCATGACGCTTGCATTTTGACTTCGTTGCCTCCTACTCGTACACTTCCGCATGCCAAATACTCGAAACTCTCGCCTCCAGCTGGAGCTGTACTATTTTGCTGATTATTGATGCCAGTCTGGCGAGCTTTATAGTGTAGTGAAGATTTACCGATTGCGTATTGTAGGGAAGTGCTGTAGAGTCAAGCTCTGTGCATCGGGTAGAAGAGCGCTGTAGGTACGGTACAATGGTCGTTATCCAGCACTACCAGATCAGCCCTTGAGAGCGAAACTTTGTACTCTAGCCTCACAGAGGACGACGTCGGAGGCAACAAGAATGCCTGAGAAGCTTGCAACTCCATCGATGGTGGCAAGCCTTATCCTGTGCCTAGGTTCGCGCCGTCGCAGCAAGGTGACCGTTAACAAGCACGAATTTGGCAGGTAGAGCGACCTCATTGATCGAGCGGCCCGAGTTGGTGGTCGTCAATCTGTTTTGACTTCAACTACAGCACTACCACCAACGGCCATGCATATGGTCTGCAGTGGCGCTCTATCCCAAAGGGTAGCATCTGCATAAGCTATGATAAGTTCGGAATTTGTTATGGGCGATTCATTTTGTGCACATCCCATGCGCCGTCGGATACCATAATCTCCTACGAGGTCGACCGGCGCTGCGAAGGTCTAAGACATTTGATGTGTGGGCTACTACGAAAGCAATTGAGATCATCGTGAATACGGCTTTGTAGCCGTGGGACAGGCGAGTAGTGGTTCAATCTGGTCGGCTGTTGTTCTTGGCATTATCTTGAAGGTCGAGTCTGACATGGCAGTTCAAGGTTATTCAGTCTATTTCAAATGCTTCTTGCTGCTCAGAAACAAGTTTGCGTGACCACGTTGCTATCTCATCCTTACTCATATACACAACATCCTTAGCATGAATATGGCAAAGGTTATCTGTCAACGCCAGCTGGGTTGGAAAACAGCACTGTCCAAGAGTCTGACCATGATGGCATCGTGGGCAGTAGTATTTAGTGGTATGATGTGACAGTCGTTGTGCCGCAGCCTGTGCTACATGAGTAGAGCCTCTCCTACTTGTTGAAGTTTAGCAATGCAAGACCGAGTGAACAGCATACCCTAGTACGAGCATCTTGCGCGTTCGCACCGTACGTGAGGTAATCACCTTGTGCCAAAACTCCATTCAGTAGTCTGGCAAGCACTATACTCGAGTTTTCCGGCGCTCTTTCCTCAGCTGTAGACGCTCCCGGCTCAGCTTTGTTGCGAGCATGATGATACAGTTCTTCGTCTGCATTTATTCGATGTCGTTCGAGTTCGCACTAGAACAGGCCAGCATCCCATAACGGAACCATCAATTCGGGGGCAGGAAGAAGTTGCGATGGGAACGACCACGATTTGGACAATTCATCTCTTCTATTGGCAGTGAGCTTGCAGAAGTATCGTTGAATTGTGCCTGTAATGAGCAGAGTCGCTTGACGGGCGGACGAGCGCTCGACACCACCACGAATGAGGCAACCAGAAGGAATCATGCCATGGACATGTTTGGGCCACCAACTGTGTAGGTAGCCACCAAGTGAAGGGCAGAAGGCAGTTGAGCTGATAGATTTGGCCCAAATTCAAGCCGAAGCAATTTACCTAGCAGTCACGACTAGGGTTGGATGACAGGCACTTTTATCCCAGATATTTCTACCCCGCGCGCTCGACTCATATCGGCGTGTATAAAACTAGGTACCATCAACACCATTCGCGTCTTTGCAGCTAGCATCAATTTGACCGTTGCCATCGATACGTGCGGTCTGACTGGGAACGTTCGTGGTACGGGGTATAACTACTGTGTACGTTCTTGATGAGCTTCATGATTCAGACAGAATATGGGCTTTGTCCTTCTGAGGAGGACATATTCGCGGAGTCTGGACCACAGTGCAGGTGGATTTGGTTGATTTCGATCAGCAGCTGTCTTACTCCTTGCTGACATCGGCAAGCTCAAATTCGCGATGGATGCAGACTCGCTTAAGACCTTAACATGAAGCGATCCTTCTTTCGAGATGCTGCACGGATAAACGGCCAATCAAAGGGCACCAAAGAATAGCTTTCCCCTTTCCACCGGCGCCTGGAACCCACCTCTGACCACGTTCCAAAGATCCTGCATCCTTCTTTGAGAGTTTGGCACTCTAGCTTGTGCCTTGGAGCCGATTCCCGTTTGATAGTTGCTTTTGATTGGGTGTACCCCTGAGCTGTCTCGCCTCGACCCACCTCTCCTTTTCCATTTCGGGTTCCAAGACGCAGGATGCAATTTCACGAAGAGGTACCGCTCTGCTTGAGGCGTCAACGGTCCATAGCTGAGCAGTCATGAGTCCCATACAAGTACTCGTCTGTTGCCCTCGTAGGTTCTTGCTTGCTTTCTCTCCGCCGCTTTCGCCAGACGCAATACTACACAATCTTTGACTTCGGTCGTCCACTCTTTCGAGTCCAGCTCAAGACAGTCATTCTTTACACCTTACGATAATTCGTCCTAGCCCCGTGCTTTTTTTCAACAGTCAATAATTCAAAATGCGTTACGCCATTGTCGCCGCCGGCCTCGTTGCCGCTGCTCAAGCTACCACCCACACCATGACCGAGGTTGCCGAAGTCACCATCACCTCCTGCGCACCTACCCACACCAACTGCCCATACAAGACTGGTCACAACGAGTGGGAGGAATGGTCCCAGACCAGCTCGCCAACCGACCCAGCCAGCACCTGGGCACCATGGAGCTCTGGCATGTCCTCAAGCAGCAGTGTTTCGAGCACCAAGGCAAGCTCCAGCAGCAGTGTCTCGAGCACTAAGGCCAGCTACAGCTCCTACTCTTCTGCCACTGGCACTTGGTCTGCATGGGACCCAAGCAAGTCAACTTCCTCCAGCGCCTCCGCCAGCTCCAGCGGCACCTGGGCTCCAATGGACCCGAAGTCTTCTTCCAGCGTCTCCGCCAGCTCGAGCGGTACATGGGCCCCATGGGACCCTAAGTCTACCTCGTCCAGCTCAAGCGGATCTGCCACCGGCACGTGGTCTGCCTGGGACCCGAGCAAGACGTCAAGCTCCAGCTCAAGTGAAACCTGGGCACCATGGAGCTCTGGTATGTCAAGCAGCAGCGTCTCGAGCACCAAGGCAAGCTCTAGCTCGGTCTCTTCTGCCACTGGCACCTGGTCTGCATGGGAGGGCAGCTCTACTGGCGTCTCTAGCTCCACTGCCCCAGCTTGCCCTCAATACACCGCAACTGCTCCTCCAGCTTGGTTCTCTCAGCTCCCAACCTCTGTCCTGAGCTCATTGGCTGCTCAGTGGACCGGTGCCCCACCAGCTGACTGGTGCTACTACTCGTACAGCGCGTCCAGCGTTATCACTCAGACCAAGACTGGTGTTGCTGCCTCGACCCCAGTCGCTGCATCTGACGCTGCTTCTACATGGGCTGCCTGGTCCGCTGGTGCTCCAGGTGCCCCTGCTGCCTCTGGTGCTGCTGCTGCTTCCGGTGCCGCTGGTGCCCCTGCTGCTTCTGGTGCCGCTGGTGCTTCTGGTGCCAACGGCGCTCCCGCCACCCCAGTCGCTGGAATGTAAGTTTATTTCCGTCTCACTTTGCATGTATCTATGCTAACAAAATCATAGCTCTGCCACTGGTACCGGCGCCATTGCCAAGTACACTGGTGCTGCTAACGCCAACGCTGCCTCCTTCGTCCTTGCAGGTGCCGCCGCTGTTGCCGCCATTATCATCGCATAGACAACTTACATTTCTCAATCTTCGTCACAGCTGGTTTCGAAGCTTTGACTAGCCATTGAGAGGTCCTGGTCAAAACAGCACGGCTGTATAAACACGATGCAAACACGTTTGGATGGACGGTCAGGATTAATGTGATGGCTGTAAATAGCTTCGAAGTCTTCAAACGCAATAATGTTATTGATTCTTGAAAATTTTGGGCACACTGTCGCTACATTTTCATGGTTTTCATGCGCAGCTGTCTGTTGTTCGTTCTTGACTGCAGTAATTCCAGCACCAATCTCCACGAATACTAACGTTTTTTTATGCCTAACGGGCCACCCACGGCAAAATTTTGTTCTAGAAGTGCAGTTTAATCAGAATGATTTCTGGATCTGAGTCCGAGTTTCGTCTGTTTTTAACGATGTTCAGAATAACGCTTGCGCTTAACCACTACCACGAATAATCGTGTAGACGTTATACGAGGAAATTCGCCTATCGATTCTCTACCTCAGCATACCAAGCATGATGAGAGAATAATCTAAAAGTGTTCCATGTGAGCTGCATTTCGAAGGCATCTTTCGCGGTTTCGTGGCCCGTTAGGCATAAAAAAACGTTAAGGGAACTGTGAATGTCGCTATGCGACAGGAAGGTTAGTCACTGCACTTGTCCCAAGTGAGCGCAACACGACTCCTAGGAAGATAGCAAGGGCCTCAGAACGCGTCTTGCGCGGGCCTTTACAGCGCAGCGGCTTTCGGCCCACAAGCACCGCTAGTGTCTGCGAAGACAGATCTGAAGCAGTCAGCACCGTCGTAGTCGTAGCCAAAAATATGCTAGTACTGTGGTAGAATGAGATGGTGCAGCCTACTTTGGGCTATGCCACATGCGATCACTAAAGACGGCCTTCAGGCTTCCGTAATACTGTAATAATGAGGCAGACAAGGGTCCGTTGCCGTCCTTACTTTCCACAAGTTCATTTCGCCCCGATCCTTCTCAACCCTCTTGCAATTACTCGTCGAGCATCTACTTTATGCATGCACATCTAACGAGCATTGTTGCACTCTGCGGTTGGGTAAAGCATGACTGCTCCGTTCATGCTGACGCATGGATCGGCGAGAGAGTGTCCTGATAATACCTTACTGCAACGGCAAGCAAAGCTACAAGTAAACAAATCTCGCGACACCGTTGTATAATCGCCAACGATACATGATATCGTTTTTGGCTCGGCAACAACGACACCTCTCCACACAGTCATCACCTGCCTTGATCCGGTATGTTTCGAAAAGTCACCATCATCCAAGCATTGCACTCTTGCTTACATTTACACAAATTGGAAAGGCCTTACTTTACTTTATTTGTGATTTACGCCTGTAAGCACGGGCCTTATCAGACTGCCCAGGCGCCATGCCTTTCTCAAGTCCCCGGTGCTCTGCAGCTTAGCCTGACCATTCCGCCCCCAAACCAATATGCTCCCGCTTCCTGCGTTGTGCATAGGCGCAAGCTAGTCCACACACCGGGTTGATGGCTTTCTACCGAAGAGCAGTCCAATCTCGCGATCAAGAATGGCACTCCTCTACGTTACATGCCTGTCATGGCTTCTCATGGGATGCCCAGCTCGTGGTGGTGGAAACGCCGATTTCCTTACTGTTGCCCCCGCCATAATTGGCGGAGGAACAACTTGAGGCCTTAAGACCACACCAGGTCCAGCTCACAGCCACTTTCCTTGTATGCGCATACGACACCGCCGGATCGGGTCTGTACTTTTGGTATATCCAGCTCACAGAGACTTGTTCGACCTTGCATCGCTATGCCTAACAATCGTCTATCTGTTCTATTCGATCGAAAACCACGACACAGCAAATCGACATCAAACTTGCCGTCAGAGAGAATCCCCGAATACCAACCTGCCCAACCAGAATGGCAGCAGCCAAGGAGGTCTCAGTCGCGACAGACTTTGTCTGTGATGCAGGAATACAACTTCATTAAACCGCTTCCTCCTCCACCTCCCCTACCGACTCATACATCAAATCAAACACGGCGACCGATCGGTCAACACCAGCATAGGTCCAGTACCACGCCAGTGTTATACCCACCCGACGAACTGTTCTTGAAGATGATTCGACGAAGATCAGCTAGTGCACGACTCGAGGAAATGAGGATACAACAAGAGCAGAAGAACGACCCAGTGCTGGCTAGGAGCCTAGCAATAGCGTCTGCTGTGCCGCCGATGTATCTTGACGCACCACCCGAATACACGTCTCCTGAATCCGAGTTTCAGCCACATGAAGTTAACACCGCGCCTCGTGCTCCCTGGATTACGCAGACTGGCCCATCGCCTCGCCACACCGGGTCACGTGGTACGATATCGAAGTTCAGAGAGGACGAATTATTCCTAGACAATGATCTAAAGCTCCAGATAGACGAGACAATGGCGCAGTACATGTCAGTCTCGGTCACACAACCTACACCAGTAGCGTCGCCGCCTGATATGTCGGATATCGTGTCGCCTATGAACGACATTGACCACATTTACCTTGGAAGGAGGAAGCAGAAGAAGAGGGAGCAGCGACGGAGTGTTTATGGTTGATCCATCTGTTCAAACGGTTAATCTGAAGCTCTGATGGAATGAGAACAGCATTTGAGCGGCAACATTGTCGATATGTCGATCTCAAGATCAGCATCGCAATATTTAGGGCTGAGGTCAACGAGACCTTCAGACTCTTGATTCCAACCTGTCTCTGCCTAGCACCGATAGCCCATGGGATGCAGCGGCACAACTTCATCTTGTCGCTCATATGCCCCAGTCTGGGCAGCGCTCTTTACGTAATTACGCTATGCTAGCCGACGGCCGGTGAGGACCTCTCTAGGCGCAGATGGGGAGCACGTCTGTGCATCAATGCACGAAGCCCGGGAGGGAGGGCACGAGGACGAAGGCGACTCAGTAATGGAGGTATTGGGCCGTAATATTTCTCCAGTGGCCGCAATCCACGTTCTTGCTGCCAAGTGTTAGATACAGTAGGAGACCTGCAACACGATAATCCTTGAAGCTCTGAATAAAATTCAACGATTTGCGTCTCTCACGATCTAGCAAGTATCGAAAGCATCGAATACAACCTACATCCAAGACTTAGCTGCGGCATGTGGAGCACGGATCGGGCTGATATCTCACACGGAGATGTTGCCGCCTGGTGAAGTGCCGATATTGTCTCTACTGTACTCTACTTAGACCTGCTAAAATCTTACGTGCCAAAGGTGCTCTTGAAGTTGAAACGAGTGCCAAGAACCCCCGGAAACTCGAAACATGGTCCGAAGCCCCAAAATATAGCCCGAGAGCCAAGTTTTGGTTACGGTAGCACCTACAGTAGCTTAAGGATTCAGGAGCCTTGACTCTATACAACTAATCACGAGCCTCGCATTCCGTTTCACGGTCGGAGATAATACGGCCAACCACTATTCGACCCATCTGAGTCTGCTTCTGCTTCTTGCTGAGTTTAGAATAATCGTTTCGGCACTCTTCTCATCGATTTCCCTACTAGTACACGCTTGTCAGCTATGCGCTGATAAGGTCTTGTGACGGGCACACTGCTGCCGTCACAGTCAACTGCAAATAGTGTGACACATGATCCTGCGAGCGTGGTGCTTCTGGCGCAAAGGCTGCAGATTCTGAAGAAGTAAGCTAAACACTGGCTCTTTGAAAAAATGATTGCAGGTGTGGACCGCGGACCTAAGTCTGGCTCACAAGTTTTCGTGTTGGAACGTATTGAATGCATCACCGAAGCCAATGAGGTTGGCTCCGAGCTTCCTGCGATCGACTAGTATCCGACAACGAGGTCCCCCAAGGTCATCCCATTTCCGACTTAACGTGGCAGTCAAAGAACATGTTCAGTCACGCTGGGACCGCTATGCGGTACAGCTCACGAAGCGCAGCATTTGGTGAGGATTGTGCCCGTACAGGCAGGCACGAACGTCCTTTCACCTGCCCACACATAAACCGTCACAGATACACTGACTGCGGACCGAGCGACGATGCCGACTCCGATCTCTCAGCACAGGCATAGCACTCTCTTGCGGCTTCATTCAAGACCCAGCTTTTCGGATGCCTTCTGCGGCCACCAGAGCAGACTTTGTACCGAGTTATTCTACTCGATGGGTGACTCGAGCAAAAGACCGACAAGCTCCATACGTCAGAACTGAACGAGTCGGAAAAATGAGGCGCGATGAAGGTCTCATACGTTTGCAGTCTAGCATCCGAGCAATCTGACGGCTGTAGTCACGCACAGAACCGCCTGTGACGACAGGGTAAGAAGCTTTCAAAGGCGGTTCGAGGAGGTCCTAAGGCATATATCATATATTTGCTGGAATTCGAATTCGGCGTTTTTGGAGGATGTCGTGGAGACAGAGTGTAAGATGAGGATCAAGGGACTCAAGGAGATGAGAGGTGAACAGCTAAGAATGAAGAGACCAGTAAGTGATGGGCAACATTGAGAGGCGAGAGGTACGTTGTTGATGTTTTGACTAGCGTGGTGGAGGTTCAGCAATCTTCACTTCACTTCAGTGACCATTAATATGTGCTGTCATTGCCACGGCAGGCATCGCATTTCCCTCCGCAAACTCCCCTTTCTTCACAACCAACACAAAACCTGCTGTCTTTGCATGACCAGATCGCGGTATCAACAATAGCATGGTAAGCGCTCCGCCGTGCCTCGCCTGACAGTGTGCTAACATGCACAGCACCAATCACAACACGATGGCAAAGATCCAAGACCTCCCACCTGAACTCATCCGCATCATCCTCTCGAACGTCGCTATCATGCACCAGTCCAAATACACAGGAGTGTTCACAGTCCAAGAATACTTCGAGGCGTATATCTCTCGTCCAAGTACAAAGTACAACGCTGTAACCAGGAACGCCAAAAGTCTCTGGCTCGATCTCACCTTCTTCAACATCGTTGGGGTGTGCAAATACTGGCGGAACGTGGCACTGGATATGATGGTGGGAAATCGACCTGTGGGGTATACAGATGGTGAGTGGGAGCGCCTGGTCGATAGCAAGACTAAGCAGCTAGCGAAATTGGGGCTAGAGTGTCGCATGGCGAAGGCTGACTGGGCGAAGAAGTGGGAGCAACAGCCGTGGACGCCGACTAATGACTGGACTGTCGTGACTCGACCCTACCTTGATTGGCGATGGCAACATCGACATTAGGGAAGCACCCACACGAATTGGGATCTACGCCGGAGTGCACGGTAAAAACACGTCGCATGGGAAGTGGGTTTACGATGATTAGAGCTTATCCGAAGGTGATTGGGCGGTGAGATTTTGCGTTGGGTGGGTACACTGAAGGGATGTGTGAGAGCATGAGGAGTGTTGGGTGGCCGGAATATGTTCCTGTGCAGAGCATAACGGAGAAGAGGGTCTGTGACAGTTCAACAACAAAGCATGGCGCTGTATCTGTGGTTGACACTCGTGAGTACATGATCTCGCGGCGCCGAAGGCTGCATGTACTTAATCCAGTCACTCGAAAACCCGGCGCACGTAACATGCGTTTGATATTGATGTCACTGTGTTGATTAAGATACATTTGGCGCCTGCCTGACTTGGAGGTCCTCTGATATCGTCAATTGTCTCGTCTTGCCTTTGTTCATAAGCATTGGGTTCATTTGCAGGCCCGATCCGACAGCCACGAACGATCTACGCCAGTCAACTTGATAAGGCCGTTGCTTATCAACTTCGGTGACGCGGAAGGGAAGTAGCGAAAGCAAACTGGAGGTCCTAGCTCACCGAGTACTCAGCTGTATCGCCTGCGGTTTCAATCGTCAAAATGGCAACCATCACGTCCCTCCCGCCAGAGATCCTGCGCATAATCTTTTGTACCTCAACGATGCCGGTATGGAAGGCGCCACCTTCTCAGCGATATTCAGCTTTTACCTGTCCCATCGAGCAGGCGCGATGTTCACCATTGAGACTGACGGGCCACTATACGAGCTGTCCATGTTGGAAGCGATACGGGTGTGTCGAACCTGGCGAGAGGTTGGAATCGAAGTTATTCTGGGACAACGCAGAAGGACTGCCTCGGGCGATGCTGCAAATGAGGAGCTGGTGGCTGCTTTTGAGTGCTTCGAGGAGGAATTTCGAAAGATTCTGCGCGATCGAGAAGGACTACATCAGCAATGAGTGTTCAACAAGTCCTTTCAGAAATAGACGGCAGATCAGATGGCCGGCGGTGACAAGACTCATATGATGGTCCATATGCTCTACCTTAAAGTTTTCGTATTGTGTTCAAGACACAATCCCGTGCCTGAGACCCTTTCAACGACTGAAATGCGTTTTGGTACAGCTACACAAAGCTCAAATGTATACGAGCATCGTTCAGCAAGAGCATTTTAAGCTTCGCACATAAGGTAATGAGGCACTTTCGCTGAAAGATCAGGATTGCTCCAAACACCACCATTTCAATCTGTTACGACGTGGAGCACTTCGGGCATGAGAGCGTCTTGGAGCTTCTGCAACTTCCACCGCGGCCATCCGAGCTCCTCTGTGGAAGTTTCGAGAGGCGGCATCGTGCATGGGAAAGGATGTGATGAATACCAAGAGATAAAACAAAAGAGATTGTGGTCAGCCGCCTTGAGACGTCGAAAACGCCGCGGAAAGCGCGTGGCACGAATTTACGTGATGACCGTGCCTTTCTCTAGAGCTTAGCCAGCTCGCCAGGTTACTTCAGCATCATCATCACCTCCACGAGACCATACAAGAAGGTCATCATGCTTCGCTTACTTGCAAATCAACATGATGCGTTATTGGCTGCTTGCGCGCTGCTCTTCGAGAATGCGCATTCCACGTTACACCGACAGCGGTTCGCAAGCTGCTTGGCGATGATCCTATTCCCGACGTGTCCCATAGCAAACAGAGTACACTGATCCCTTGCTGAGTAGGAATCCAACATGTGACTTCCCAATGTCGTGTCACGCGAGCTCATGTTCGCGCTGGATGTTCAGTACCATCTCCAGGCCACTATGGCGAGGATCTATCCCTACACTGGTGCTCGATGACTGTTGCCATCAGCAAGGAACCTCAGCTGACCAGAACTGATGCTCAGCGTCCTGATGCCGAGATCTCGTTTGAGCTGGACGAGCTGCTGGTCGTTCATGACATGTAGGCCTTCGCTTGACCAGTGCGAGAGGTCGGTGTCAGGACCTAAACCCCATTGCTGTGCCAACTTCCGAGACCCGTGCCAGACCTCACCGCTCAGAGTAGTGATGTCCGTGAGATCAGGTGCGAAAGGTGGAGTATCAGGATTGAGGACTCGGTCTTCAACCGCAATACGATCGAACAATGCCTTCTCTTCGACGCACGCCTCGTGATCGAGGTCCCAAGCATAGTAGAACTCTTTGGCGGCCCCAATCTTGAGTGCAAGCGAAATCTGCGCCCTTGGCTCTGCGTAGTGCGACGCGTCCGGCAAATCTATCTTTCCGTATGCAACGTTCTCATCGTCCATGATGTAGAGTGATAACCAGTAGTCAACGTAGCCTTGATGCCTGTGAATGTGCATACGTTGCTTAGCAGATATGCCTGGCCATGTACGCGCCTTCTCAACGACGGCTGAATACTTTTGCAAGTCGTGGAGAGCTTCTGAGGGAAAATGTTCATCCTTCAACTGTGCTTTGAGCTTCCTATGATACACTTCCGCCAGTTGGATCTTGACCTGAGAGTCCAGGTTGGAGATGCTGTTGGCAGTCGCCGAGCCGGGGTGCCAGCCTTGCGAGCCAATTTGGATCGCGTGCAGCGCTGTCAGCTGCGATGCCCTGTAGTATCTAACATACCACACCAGCGCATCATCAAGTTGATCTCTCTGCAAGTGGCCGTCGCCTTCCTCTTTGAGACCAAATAAGAGCTCATACCAGTCCTCTGGTCTCAACATCGGCTTGGACATGTTATTCGCGATGATCCTAAGGACATCCACATCCATGAGCTCGGTGAACCGCGCCCTGTTGGCGCCTCGGACCATAGGTAGGAAGAGGAGAAAGTCGGGGAGCAGTTTGGGGATATCGGCGCGATGGTCGCGATGAAGATCCAAAGATATGTCAAAGGGGGTAAAGCCCTGGCTCGACAATCTTGAACAGACACCACCCCATAAGTATTTGTTGTATGCAAAGATGACACGAAAGATTCGTTTTGCTCGAGGCATCTTCTTCCGACCACAGCCGTAACCAAGCCGCATAGTTAGTGTGGTGTGTTTCCTGATCACTTCGGCTCTGATCGCGGCCGAGAAGCGCTCGGCAGGAAAATGAAAAGGGTTCTCTTTTTGAGTTGGATGCTCTTCGTCTGAGTAAGGATGCACGAAGCGTGCAAATTGGATCCATCGGTTCTGCTTCAGAAAGACATCCAGAGCTTCGCATCGCACCTGTCTGTTGAAGAAAAAGATGCTCAAGTCGAACTGGGGATCCCCGGTCTCCGTGAGACGAAGATCGTGCTGGTCGAGCTTAAGAATAATCGCGTAGATCTTGATCCTGATTTCGGCTGGTAACCAGAAGAAAGGAGGGCCAGATCTTTGTTGGACGGCCCCCGCCCGAAGCCTGAGCTTCGGCTGCCTGGGTCGAAGAGATGAATCTCCTTCGCCATGTTGCTCTGCCTTTGGCTCCATGTGCTCTTCTTCATAAGCCTGACTGCCCTGGAGATGCATTTTCTCCAATGAGTTCACGATCCCTGGATCAGTGCTGCCATCATTACTAGCTGCCAGATGTGTCAATAGGTCTTAATCCCTTGGTCCTGGTGACAGCGACGAACCTTCTACTTGTGCACTATCAGACATGGCAGTTCCCACTTAGGCTCTGGCACGATCGTTGTAGTGAGTAAAGTTGGCAGGACGAAAGGAAACAAAAAGTAGACGACACCAGGTCCCTTACCAAGACGTTGCTGAATACATTTGTGCGCATGTTCGGACAATCGATGGCACACGCAACCAAACAGCAATTGCTTGCCTTTGCGTGAACGCCTTCATGATGAGCACCCTGTGCACGACTCTCAGCGCTCATACATATGCCTGTTATTTCGATATGAATCAGTAGGATCTCGTATGTTGTGATTCGTCTCCGAGGTACGACATGAGAGTCTTTGAAGCAGTCCAAAACCACGATCGAGCTTCTTTTGTTGTTAGAACTGAAGACTTACGTGTTACGCCACACTCGGCATCTGCTCTTTTTGCTGGCGAGACCCTAAAGTCTCAGAGATTACATCCAGGTGCGGGTGGTCGGCTGTCATCCTCTCGTTTGCTCTTGGACAGCTCTCGCAAACATGGTGTACATAAAGTGGCGTACAGACCATTAGGCGCCGAAAGGTGCTTTTCTGTGTTTTGGGATGAAGCGACACAGCAAGCCGACCGAGTACAATCACGCGGAATGCACACAATGAAGGCGCTGAGTGAAGCCATTAATTTAGAGGACGAACGAGGATGATGAAGTGGCTCAAAGAAATGCTCATTAGCTGCTGAGGCGGTTCGGCCCCCATAAAACCGAGGGCTTGGCAGTTTGTGGGCAGCCGCGGCCTCCGCCGCCGTCTGAAATGGCTACAAAGGTCAGAGACAATCGATTCATATGCTACTCAGGACAAGAGAGAGGAGATGCGTCTATAACTGACTCCAGCAGACGCCAAATCTACCTAAGGATCGAGCGCGCTACGGCTGCATTGCCCATGACCATTTCTGACGTTCACACAAGAAACCTCACTCGTCCCCTATCTCCAACCACTGCAGCAATGCCGAGCTGCGTCTTCAACTGCCCGAGATCATCGGCACCCCTAACACGCAGATCACTCGCAAAGTATGGAATCATGTTGGAGGTCGCATTCAAGCCCCATCTCGACAGCAGCTCAGGATCCCCAACCCAATCTTCACGTGCCGGAACTGGGATTGTAGTGAGTGTTGGAACCAAGCTTCCTGGCACAGCTCCGGACTCTGTGTCCCACTCTTCAAGTTCGTCAAACATGACTTTCGCATCTGCCATCGCGGTGTTGTCGAGACTCCAAGCGAGATATAGGCCTCGAGCTGCTTCTTGTACATGTTGCTTGTACAGCCGGACTTGCGTGTCCGTCCAAAACGGATTATTAGGCTCCGGACGCTGACCTCTTCCTACAAGCTTCGCGGCGTAGTAGGAGCGATGGCCTTGATGGTAGTGGTAGCGCATACGCTGCTCTTTAGACATGCCAGCAAACACGTTGATGCCATTGACGAACATTTTGTAAGCAAGAATCTCGTTCAAGACAAGACCAACTTCTGCAATACGGTCCTTGATATGTTTCCGGTAGATGTCCGCTTTGGCAAGTTCAGCGTCCAACACTAGTGATGAGAAGCTGTTATATGCTGGAGAGTTATGCCAGCCATAAGCAGTAGCGTTAGTTAGCCGCGATTCTTGCCGAGCCCAAGCTACTGCAACACTGTGACAGTCACTCCATATCTCTGCAATTGCCGTACGTCCCTCTTGTAGTTGTAGTTCGAGTTCTTCCTGCATGCCTACTAGCATGTCGTGCCATTCTTCGGGTCGCTGCATCCACCTTGTCATGTTTCGGCTCAAAGTGCTTAGTGCTGGTGTGCCCATCATGCCAGCGAAGGATACGTTTCTAGCATATCGCACCATGCCTAGGGGAAACAGCCAGTCCTGCATTAAGTCGAGGTATCTGCCCCTATGGCTGTGCTCGATGGTGAAGGAATAGCCCTGGAAGATGTCGACGTTCCATGACAGGAGCTTACAAAGGAGAAGCCATGACGACTTCGTGTACACGAACACCTGGTTGAAATGTAGGTCGCCTGCATTTGGCGGCAGGCTCCGACCAGAGTCATGCCCGATTTCAACCTTCATGGTGCATGCAGAAGCGAGTCTCGTCTGATACTCTTGCGCGACTGCGTTATCTAGGATTTCCGGTGGTAGATGAAAGTTCAGGTTTCGAAGAGAATCGTCAGAGACTGATTGCGGAGGAGCATATACCACGAGCTGGTACAATTTTTTCTCGCGACGAAGGAAATCCGTAAACTCTTCCCAGACTGGGTAGATGTGGTGAAGGCTCTCATCCAATTTCTGCACAGACTCAAAATCGAGTGTTTTGCCATCGCCAGCAAAGGTTGCTAACATTTGCTGCCTGAGCTCTGCTGGTAACTCCTGCAGAGGTGCCAGTGGTGCGGCTGTTGAAGCTGGTACTTCCGGAGGAGGCGCTGATGATGTTTGTGTAGGTGTGCTTGACTCTTCAACACTTGCTACACCTTGGGTTGAAGCAGTAGTAATAGCAGGGGTCGGTGCATAAACATTGTCGCTGACCGTATCGACAGGACTGTTTGCTTTTGATCGACTGCTGTGCTGTCGACTATTCTGTCTCGACAGAATGTGGCTGTCGTCATTAGCACCGTCCGCCTTTGATGTAGCCAGGGTGTCTCGGTGAGTAAGTCCGGATGTCTGCGCTGTACTGGGAATTTCTCGAGCCGTTTGTGCGTCTACAACAGGATTCGTTGTATTGCTAGCAACTTCAGTACCTTCAGGCACTTATCAGCATTTTTAGGCTTGACTGACACAGACCACGTACCTCCCAGATCTTGAGCCGCTGGACTTCCTCCAATACTCTTATGCGCCATGATGATGGTGGTGCAAAGATTTAGAAAGTAGAAATCGTTGGGTTGGCTTCAAATACCCTCATTGCCAAAGCCATGCAAACCTATAATTGCATGTACTTTGTCGCAAACCAACAAGCAAATACGGTCCCACATCCCATTCAGGTACTTGTTCGGTATTGGCAAAGCTTGTCGCTAGCCAGCGACACCTGCTATCTTTTTCCGCCTGACGAGCGAGCACATGGACATGACATGGAGGTAGCGACCCTGCTCCTCAATTGTGTCGTCCGTCGTATAAGCATGAAGGGCAGCGGAAGGAACAGAGCCATGGTCGTTCCAATAGCTAAAGTAAATCAGCAGACTTACCAGCTCCTCCTCATGCGTGCAACTGCAGTAGGCAAACAATCCACTGTTCTTGTCATCGCGCCCGGTAGCAAGCATTGCCTGGAGAGATCGAAGCTTTGCTTTAGAACACGACCGATAGCTTATGACAGTGCTTCACCACCAGAAGCTCACGCTAATTCCACATGGGCTCACCCCTCTCACATAATGCCACCACCCTTTCGGGATGTAGAGTGCCTCGCCTTCCTTGAGCAGACACTCAACATATGGCACTTCATTTATACCAGGCCACTTCTCATCCCAGTCTTCGTGTGGCGAGAGCTCCATTGCATAGATGTCGACTGAAGAATTGTTAGACATGTCGATTGTGTGTGAAGATTGTTCCGTTGTTTGCTCTTCTTCGACTCCAGAGACGTTAGGAATTGCTTGGGCATCAGCTGACGAAGGATCGCGCTTGCCATGTGGTGCGGGCTCGAACTTCGATCTAGGGTACAGCTTCTCGGTATGCTCCGGTGCGTACAGCCTCACGTATTTCGTGCCATGGACTTGACATAATATGTTGTGGTAAGGATCGTGATGTAGAGGCGAGACTGTACGTCCGCCAAACCATATGTTTTGGTGCACATTGGGTGTGTCTTCGTACGACTCGCTGTCACCATCATAGTCGATCTGGCCTTTTTGCCTATTGTTGCTCTTCTCTGTCGTAGCTGAGGAGGGCTGCTTAGCGGCAACTGCATCGAGCCTTCCGCTGCAACGTGAAGTGGTCCCGTCGAGTTCATGACTTTCTGAACTTCGATCCGGCTCCTCCTCAAGCCCGGCCAGAGATAGCACTTTCGTGGCGGCTTCAGTTTTCACTTGTTCGGTCGCTGTCTTGCTCGGTGGTGGCTCACAGTAGCAGTAGTCTGGCACGGCAACGTCGTTCCGCAGTTCAGGCATTTGTCCAAAGAGGTCATGTTGAGCAAGATAGCCCACCTCCTCAGTATGGTCACCTTGCATGATGTACTTATCCAGAAACTGCCTGAAGGGGACAAGCTCTTGCCTCCAGTCATCGTCGGTATAGCTCTGTCCTATCTCAACAGGCACAAGTCTTCGGCCACCAAGCGTTCTGCTAAGCCAGTGATCTGAGTTATGCCACTTGCTAAATGCAGGCCAATGATCAAGTGAATGCGTGAGTATGACTGGCTGTTCAATGTCATGCATGTGCTTCTCGAAGGTATTTAGTGAGGGCCTCTCAAGACTTGGTATTGGATAATTGAGGTTAGGCACGAATGAAAGTGCTGTGGGCAATGGCCGGCTTGTTACTGCGCCGTTCGCAACGCGTCGTTTCTTCGTTGGCGGTCCTTCGTCTGCGACTTGTTCAGCTCCCACATCGCCGACGACCCACTCAAGCTTCCGAAAGATGTCGAAGATGAAGTCTTTTCTTTCACTTCCCCCAGCCACGATCAGGGCATTGTCCAATGCCTCAACAGCATTGGTAAGTTGCTCCTCCCTGTCTTCATTGGCGAGCTGAATGCCTGTGTCTAGGCTAAAGTTGCGTAGAGCCTCACATGCCTTAGCGATACTCATATCAGTGTAGAGACGGAACCAGCGATCTTCGACAGCATTGTAAGGGAAGACATTGATCTTCTCCTTGGCGAGGTTGAGCAGCTCATCGTAGCTCTTTTGCTGTGAAAAGTGCTGGATGCCAAGCCCACATTCTGTTATGCTTCGATGAAGGTCATCGGCATTGCGTTCGCCAATAGTCTTGTTGAACTCGTCCATTGGTAGAAAGAGAGAAGATGAATAAGGTCTGAGCCCGAAGGTAGCTACGGGAACGCATATATGTTGCTAGTGCACAAGGAGCCAGCAGTATAATGCCTGAGATCTGAGGCAGCACGTCCGGGCCGAGCAATGGCGATGTCGTGCTTCGGCTTCGGAGAAGCGCATCGTCCCCCACAGGTTCAGTCTGTTGCAGAGCTTGAGGTGGTCAAATCATACTTAACATATCACTATGGATTCCTATATATCTTACCTACTACCCTTACCGCCAATATAGCCTCGCCGCAGTCGAGTGCCGTGCGCCAGGCGCAATACCTCAACAATGGCACCCGACAGAGGTCCCTCCTCCCCCTCCGCCGTCCGCCGTGGCTCCTCCGACTCCATCGATCGCGCCTCGACCGAAGATCACGAGCTCTCCGAGAGCACTCTCCTCAATGAAGCTGCACCCTCGAATCCAGTCGCAAAGCAATTCACCCAATCCTCCGACCTCGGCTTGTATGCGACAAAGTCAAACCACCACGAGTCCGTGGTAGATGCCACCAATTTCACATTCCGTGGGGTCGCAGTTGGCCTATTGATAGGCGTGATAATCTGTTTCTCGAACACCTACTTCGGCCTACAGACAGGATGGGTCAGTGGTATGGCTATGCCGGCGTCTTTGATCGGCTTTGCCGCGTTCAAGAGTGTAGCGAAGCACTTGACTCTGCCATTCACGCCTGTTGAGAATGTGCTTGTGCAAACTGTGGCAGGTGCGGTGGGTACTATGCCACTTGGTCTTGGATTTGTGGGTGTCATGCCATCACTGGAATTCTTGCTCAAGAAGAGTGAGGGTGCGCCCGTGAAGCTGGAACTCTGGAGGCTCATTGTATGGGGTATCGGGCTGTGCTTGTTCGGCGTTGTCTTCGGTGTACCACTGCGGAAACAAGTCATCATAAGAGAAAGGCTGAAGTTTCCGAGTGGCACTGCTACTGCCTTGATGATATCGGTGTTACATGGCGGGGCGCATGGCAAGGGAGAAGTCGAGACACAAGGAACAGAAGAGAGGGAGCAGCTGCTGAATGGTGGTGATGATGATGACGATCGCGAAGGTGCACCTAAGCAGGACAACGAAGAAGACACGAGGCAGGATTGGAAGAAGCAGATCCGGTTTCTGCTGTACGCCTTTGGCGGGTCAGGAGCTTACACCCTGGTCCAATATTTCATACCTGTCCTACATAAGCTGCCTATCTTCGGCACGTACCTAGCTAAAACCTGGGTATGGACACTCAACCCATCTCCGGCGTATGTTGGACAAGGTATCATCATGGGACCTGCAACAACGCTACACATGCTCTTGGGCGCTATCCTTGGCTGGGCAGTGCTCAGTCCTCTCGCCAAGCATCGTGGATGGGCACCTGGCCCCGTCGATGACTGGGAAAGTGGTAGTAAAGGCTGGATTGTCTGGATCAGTCTGGCTATCATGCTTGCAGATGCGATTGTCAACTTGGGCTGGTTGGTGCTACGACCCGCGATATTCTACGGTCCCCAGTTCGCCAAGAATACTGCGGAAAAGTACAGACGAAGTTCGGACGTCAAAGAATTCGTCTGGAGTCACCTAAGCAGCAGCAAGCATGATTACAGCAGAGTCGATCTGAACGACCCGATGAGGAGCGATAAGGAGGATGTACCGGATGACGCGCCGCCACATCATCTGATTTCTGGACGGGCAGTCTCGATCTGGTTACCAATCACGATGATACTCTGTGTTGGCTGTGTCCATCTCACTTTTGGGGAGTACATGCCTCTCAGCCTCAACATTTTAGCACTATTTCTGGCTCTCCTACTCAGCATTATGGGTGTTAGGGCACTTGGAGAGACGGATTTAAACCCTGTAAGTGGCATTTCGAAGTTGACGCAGTTATTGTTTGCGTTGGTGCAGCCGACTGGAAAGCATGCGCACCATGCAATCATCATCAATCTTCTTGCGGGCGCTGTTTCGGAATCAGGTGCACTGCAAGCTGGCGATATTCTGCAAGACTTGAAAGCCGGGCATCTGATAGGCGCGAGTCCTAAGGCACAATTTTATGGACAGCTAATTGGCAGTCTGGTCGGTGCGGTAGTCAGTGCATGTGTTTACAAGCTCTATGTAAATGTGTATGATGTACCTGGTGAGCTCTTTCAGGTACCGACAGCCTATGTCTGGATTTTCACAGCACGACTGGTGACAGGCCGTGGTCTACCTGCGATGGCATGGCAGTATGCGTTGGGAGCAGGCGGTGTTTTCACCTTGACAACTGTATTTCGGATCTGGCTCATGGCTGGAGAGGAAGGAAGTTGGAAAAGGAAGCTGCATCCTTGGATACCTGGGGGCATTGCTGTTGCTGTTGGCATGTACAACACACCGAGCTTCACGTTGGCAAGGACTGTTGGTGGGCTGATCAGTCTGTGGCATGTGACAATCAAAGGCAACGGCGAGACTGGCGTGATTGTGCTTGCCTCTGGCTTGATCCTTGGCGAGGGTGTGGTTAGTATTGTGAATCTGGCGTTGGCTAGCCTTGGAGTGCCTCATCTGTAGGACATATACCTTTACATGGTTACTGATATCCGAACGACACCAAACTTGAAACCATTCGCGGGCAGCTGCACACCCTTGCTTTCGCCTGCTCGTGATCTAAACTGCGGGAAGGTGGGATGGTGGAGAGCTCCGACGTGTGACTTCTTTATCCGCGCTTATCGATAGCCCGGATGCACCTGCATGATCGCCGTCATCCACCCAAGTCAGCACCTGCTTCGGCCGCAGGTGGTTGCGGAAGTCATGGGGACTTGAGATGACCATAATTCCTGCTCAAATCAACAGTAACGCTTTGCTTCTCTGACAACCGCAAACTTACGCTGATTCTTTAGGCCTCATAACACATTGCCCCTCACGCCGTTTTGAGTAACGACAAACATTGAGCGTGACTACTTGAATAGCGAATGATCTTAACGACGAGCGATCTTTCCGTCCCATCCATTCAACGCTATAGCAGAGTCTGCTTATCACCTTTCAAAGCCCTCACACAGCGACGAGACGTAGTTCAGAAGCAGACGTTGCAAGGTCGATATCACCCAAGTAATCACAATATCACTGCCTCAGGAGCTCGTTCTTGAGGCAGGTCGGGAGCGAGTACACTCAAGACAAGCATTTCCACCTTCCATAACCACACTTGACTTGTCACCACACCCTTGATCTGAAAGACGCCCGACCATCAATAACAGCGTGGTGAGCAGTGGTACATCTGCGAAGATGGGTCTCACATATAACACGTATCTCAACGCCAACAAGATCTTTGGTTGCAAGGTAAGAACGGCATAACTGTCTCAGCCCGCTCATATGTCAAGTCTGTACTCACCACTTCGATAGCAATGTAAGACGCATCTCGCAGATTTTGACGATATAATCTCCCGAAACTTCCGAGGCCAACATGGCAAAGCTTTCCTATTTTCGAGCGTTGTGAACATCAAGCAGGCAGAGGCCATGGAGAGAAATATGACGACGGGACGCCATGTTGTGCGAGATATCATCTGCAAACAATGTAACGAGACCGTGGGTTGGAAATATGACAAGGCTTATGAGGCTAGCGAGAAGTACAAGGAAGGGAAATTCATCTTGGAGAGCGAGCTGTTATGCACTGTCACATGAACAGGCCTGATGAGAACGAGCTGACAGAGCCCATCCTTGCTTTTGGCCGGATATTTCTGGAATTTCGGCGTTTGGATCACTTATGGGCGGCCTACCACGACTATGGGACAATGCGGCATGGAAGCAGGACCTTTGAAGCACCAGGTGAGGCGTCAAGAAGGAAATGAGCTACTTTTGGGATAAGAATATAGCTGGATGTCCAAGGCAAATGGCAAGCATGCCAATCTGAAATCTGGTCTGCCCACTTCCGAGGTTCGCCGATCCTCTTTCGAGAGCTGAATGGACATCATCAATACGAGATCTATTCGACGGCCCTCCGCCTTTCCCTTTGAGGCTTGAGGACCGGCCAGGTACCGAATGACGGCAACCATAGCTCTCCAATTATTCGAACCCCGCAAACATCAATCAGCATTCTGGCCCACTCAAAGAACCCAACTCTCGCTTCGTAAGAGCCTAGGTTGATGTGGGACGATCAAATGATGTATGATCCTAGCATCTCTGTTAGATGCGCGTCTTCTCTCTTGCTGCAAGAAGTTCGCTTTGTTTTGAGAATAGCTGACAGCTAATAGCAAAGTATTCACAATAACAGAGCTAACACCGTCAATATGAGCAAGGACACCATGCAGTCAGTGATTTTCAAGGGGCCACTCAAGGTCGCGATCGAGCAGCGGCCGGTGCCGAAGATCAAAGAGCCTGGCGACATAATTGTGAAGGTTCGCTACACAGCTCTGTGTGGCAGGTAAGATAGCTATTCAAGCTTAAGAACCATACCTGACACAGGCAGTGAGCTTCATGTCTTCCGAGGCCATCAACCCTCGGGCACCGACTTCATTATGGGCCACGAGTTCACGGGCGAGGTTGTCGAGATTGGCGAAGGAGTGAAGAAGTTCCAGAAAGGAGACAAGATCGTCACACCCTTCACTGTCAGCTGTGGCGAATGCTTCTATTGTAAGAAGGGCTTTTCGTCTCGATGTGAGAAGTGCCAGCTGTACGGAACGGTTGTGCTTGATGGCGGACAGGCCGAGTACGCTCGTATTCCTCTAGCCGATTCAACCGTTGTCAAGGCCCCAGAGGATATCGACGAGAAGAAGCTGGTGCTCATGGCCGACATTTTCCCTACCGGATACTTCGCAGCATACAACGCATTCAAAGGACAGGAGCATGCTGAAATTTGGGAGCAGACAGTCGTCCTTATCGGCTGCGGGCCAGTCGCAATGTGCGCGCTAGTCAACGCATTGGAATACAACCCGAAGCATTTGCTCGCTGTCGACAGTGTTCCAGAACGTCTCGACCAAGCAAAGAAACTGGGTGCAGAGCCATGGAACTTCAAGGAGAACAAGGAAGGATTAGTGACTAGAGTCAAAGAACTCACGAATGGTCGAGGAGCAGACGCTGTCATCGAATGTGTTGGTCATTCGGATGCGCTGCAACTTGGGTTCGAGCTGCTGCGACCATGGGGCAGAATCTCGAGCATCGGTGTCCATAACGGCGAGATTCCATGGAGTGGCAACCAAGCATACGGCAAAAACTTGACGGTTCAGATGGGTCGGTGTCCCGTGCGATCACTGTTCGAGAAGGCATTGAGCCAGCTAGCGAAGAATCAGGACAAGCTAGAGTACGGCATCCTCCACGCTCAACTTGAGTTGAAGAAGAATTTTCGTTTGCTGACCGCTCTCTAGTTTCATGATCGACAACATCAGGCCGATGTCCGATGCTGTTCAAGCGTAAGTCGCGGCCAAATGCTTAATGTGTTCTATTTGTCCACTAACCTCAATTTGCAGTTACGACGAATTCAACAACATGAAGTACCACAAGATCGTGTTCGAAGCTGACAAGTAGCCTCACGTCAGGCCTCTCTGCAGGTTTACTTGCACAGCATATGCGACAGCGATCGAGCAGGGGAGCTCTCATTGAAGCGTCGCGGATGGTCAATGCCGAAGCCATCAGCACAAAGAACCTGGCGGCCTGGCTAGATGAGCTAACGCCAATGAAACGCCTATCGATAAGCAAATGTCCGTATGTATCAGAATTGCAAGGCATGCATGAACCTGCTTTCTTTTTTCTCCCGACCAGGCTTTGATCATGGTTGGCCTTTCTACTCGAACCACAACTATGTCACTAAGCTCAGCAGCAGACCGTGATAGTCGTCGAGATGCAGTGATCGCGTAGACCATCCTGTAGATTGCAGGTGACAGTGACGAAGACCCATACAGAGCTCTGGTGGACTACCGAATGGCTGGCTATCCTCGCATCCACCCGCTATCCGATGCTTGCCAGCTTAAAAGCCAACCTCTTCTTGAAGCTCATAGGCTGTTACTGCGAGAGGAGGAACAATTAGCAAAACTTGGTACGAAATGGGCAAGTGCGATAGTGGTGACCAGTCAGCTAGGCGGCTGGCTGGAGCAGTGGCAGTTGCAGGTTTTCGTAGTGTAAACTGGGGCAGGTGCATTGGTACAGTAGCACACTTGCAGCTACCAAAATTCATTTCACCTTCTTCTGCAGGTGATCTCGATATCAAACAAAGCAGTGTCGCAATTCTCACCTGTCACTCTCTTCTTCCTCACCTACTCCCTCCCTTCGCCACCACATCATCTGTTCTTGTCGTTATCGTACCGACTTGAACCTCTATCACAACGCTCGTCCCCCATCAATTCAATATCTCCAATCGTCCCTCCCGCAGATACACCAAAACACCTCCACCGCCTTTCTCCACTATCCAATACATCCCTACCTCTACCTCTAACATCCTTCTCTACACATTATCCACCAGCATTTCTACAATGTCTACCGCAGAGACACAGACCACGCCTCGTGAGGATCCTACCGCTGGTCTAACTGAGGGTCTTGGCCAACTGAGTGTAGGCGATGATGCCCCACCAAAGACAGACGACGAATTTGCACAGTCTCAACTTACCCTACGAGCCATCGTTTCTAGCAGAGAAGCTGGTGTGATCATTGGAAAAGGAGGAAAGAACGTCGCAGACCTTCGAGACGAGACTGGAGTCAAAGCTGGTGTTAGCAAGGTTGTCCAAGGTGTTCATGATCGGGTCTTGACTGTGACTGGCCAACTGTCTGGCATTTCCAAAGCCTACTCTATCGTCGCTAAGGGCTTGCTTGAGGGTGCTCCAGCTATGGGCATGGGAGGAACTGTCACAAACAACGGTACTCATCGTATGTGAACAAAGTCCATCAATTTGGAGCTATATACTGATTTCTTTACAGCTATCCGTCTCCTCATCTCCCACAACCAGATGGGTACAATCATTGGCCGACAGGGTCTCAAGATCAAGCAAATCCAAGATGCCTCAGGTGTTCGCATGGTTGCCCAGAAGGAGATGCTCCCACAATCTACCGAAAGAATTGTCGAAGTCCAGGGTACACCAGAAGGCATCGAGAAGGCCGTTTGGGAGATCGGAAAGTGCCTCGTCGAAGATTGGCAGAGAGGGACGGGCACCGTGCTGTATAATCCAATGGTCCGTGTTCAAGTCGGTGCTACTGGTGCTCTTCCAGCAGTCACAGCAGGTCTGGGCACACAGACTGGGGGCTACGGTGGTGGCAATCGATCTTACAACAGAACTGGCAACGGTGCTGATTTCAGCGAGCGACCATACCGTGCAGGTGGAGGAGATATTGGCATAGTTCGAAACAGCGGCATCCCCACTGTCACCGAGGATGGCGAGGAGGTTCAGACCCAGAACATCAGCATCCCTGCCGATATGGTTGGCTGCATCATCGGAAGAGGTGGCTCCAAAATAAGTGAGATCCGAAAGAGCTCAGGCGCCCGAATCTCTATTGCTAAGGCTCCTCATGATGATACCGGCGAGCGAATGTTCACCATCATGGGAAGCGCAACTGCCAACGAGAAGGCCCTTTATCTGCTATACGAGAACCTTGAGGCCGAGAAGACTCGTCGACAGAATATGTCTTCTGATTCGGCCTAGAGCGCTGAATCGCCTGGTCAAGTGCAACTTCGAGTTTAACCTCACGGCCTCCTTTCCTTGGTGCTTGTGCTTCCAGCCTTCGAGCTGTCACCGGTCTCATCTCACGATACGATACCCATCGGCTTGTTGCGTTTCTTTTCAGACAAAAGCATGTGGCATGACTTGTTTGTCTTCGTCTTTCGGCGTCGGGTATAGAAGGTTTCTTGCGCAATGCACATCCACTTGGCTCGACTCGATTCGGCCCGGTTTCAAGGCGCGAACTTGATTACGATCACGAATGAATACACACTGATGACTGCTACGATGCCATACCATATCAAACTCTAGCTTAATAGCTCGATCCGACTGTGCTGGCAACGGCAATGATACGTGTTGTTGCTGGCCAACGCTCATGAATAACGACTATTACAATCCACCTCTCCTTAATCGAAAACCAAATCACAACGCCATACACGACTCGTTATCCGAATATGAATCACACATCTCAAATTGCTCAACTGGACTTGCTCGGCACAATAGTACGGAACATGGTCGCTGGTTGAGGCAGGGATCACATGGGGTGGACAAGCTGGGTACGCCTCAGCCTCGATCATGCCTTCATACCGTTATTGTCCCGGCTTTGCATCATCCTGGCTAGGATAGAAATATCCTGAATCCTGCTCAACGAGTCAAGTCCATAGCTCTTCTTACCGTCACTCTCATGAAATACTTTGACCGCAAATTCAAATCATCGCTTCTTCTGCCGCGCTGTAGAGGACGTGCTGTATCTGACTTGAGACCACCTAGACGTGAGACATGCCAGTCAACCAATAACCTGCTCGCCGCACATCAACAAGTTATCTCATGAGATGTGGAGTGCATTGCTCCTGCTACTCTCATATGAATTACGAGATCAATCGTTCCCAGAGTAACTATTTATCTGATCGACTACATACCTGAAATTTGATGTGATGTGATGTTGCCTTGTCACTAGACGGACAGACGACTATAGAGCGGTGAACTTGATGACACTGTGTGAAGTGTGGGGACGGGTAGATCGGGTGGTGTGGTGTCGCTGGAATAGTAGGAACTCTGATGCTTATGAGACGAGAGGGGAGGGATCGATGTGTGGGTGAGGGGCGGTATAGGCGTTGAGTTACAGGTGTGGGAGTTACTCTATGGTATTGCGGTGAGGGGGGTGGATGGTAGATGTGAACGGTTGTGTGGTGGGATGCGGATGGTAAGAATGGATCTTGAGGCTGGTGACTGCGAGGTAGTCGAGGAGTGGAAGGTGGCAGCTGCTTTGCTGCTGAGGAGAGAGGGCAGGTTGAGTGAGTCGCTCGGTATCTTTGTTTGTGAGCTATCATGGTAGGTAGGTAAGTAGGTTGGTCCTCGTCCGATGGGTCAAAAGGATTGAGGACGTGCCAGAGTGATACTTGTAGGCTTGAGGGCTGCGAGATATGGAGAGACAACCCAGGTAGTCTAGTGTTGTCAATGTGGCTGAAGTCGTTCGTAAACGTGCGCACGTTAGATGTGTGTTTGTGTCTTGCGCCACGTATTGTCCCGTCTTCATGATCGTTGGGGATATAAGACTGATTGAATGCTCGATATATGCGTGGCGGGGTGGTAGGAGTCGGTCGACAAAATTCATTGTACCGTTTGAGCGGACTAGTGGCTGATTTGAATATGTCCCTACTTTGTACGAGAGAGCAGTGCGCCTGGGCGAGTGGTCAGACCTGCATTGTAGAACGCTTCAGCAGAGCTAATGATGGCACGTTTGGTGCATCGGTTCAGCCCATGCATCTGCTGCGCCTGACTTACGAACAGCGCCAGTTGCGTGCGTTGCCGTGATGTACGTGAATTATCATCTTCACGATGCTTCGGTATTTCATGGACTCGTATGCACCTACCGGTACGCTTCGGAGTTTGAGCATGTCCATGTCGTATGAAGCCTGCTTTGCTGACAAGGCGAGTTAGATTGTATGTAATGAGCGTGATTTGGCTGGGGTGAAGTCGCTAATGACTTCTATACAGGTCAGTTTCGATGTACGATCAAAATGTCCATGAATTTGACTGGTGTTGTTGCGTGGCCGTCGTTGGGACAAGGGAGAGGAAGCATTCCGGGTCCTGTGTAACTAGAGTCAGTGTCCGAGTTCAGCCCACAAAGCTGGGCATTTGTGTCTTGGTCATGCCACCGCACATTCCCAAGTTCGTTGGGTTCGAGCACTCGGTGGCGCGTCGCAAGCACGATCTTAATCTGCAGTAGAAGTTTCTCTTCATTTCGTCGCGACGTATACTCGTCCTTGTTTCCGGATGGTAGGCCGCCGAGTCGGTTCAATCCTGAACATGCTCCGGGCGATCGACAATAATGGATAGAGTGGACGCTTCTTCGAGGACACAGATCGAAACTCAGACACCAAGCTTGATACGAGCATTTTGCGTTTGGAGACCTCGGACGATTTATTGAACCTTGTAAGCACATGTAAGTTGCCTTTCCCGTCGGGCAGCTCGGGAGAGTCAAACATTATTGCTCTCCAGATACTTTGTAGAGCTTATCAAAGCGATGATGATACGGTGACACGTCGCAAGGGTGGTTATGTAACACACTTAGTGTTCTCATGCAGTTCGTCACCGCATGATCGTGGGCGACAAAGGTACATTTTCTGCACGATTTGATGCCAAAAGAGCGGTATGAACAGATCCACATGGAGCGAATCGTGTGATTCGGGTTCCTTGAAAGCGGGGAACAGGTGATGATGCTTGTCCTGTGATGCATGGGTTTGTATCCGTAACGGTTCATGTCAGATGCCTGACGTGGATCGAGTAGTACTGTACGACTCGGTGGTTTTCTGTTGTCAAAGCTGTGAACAGGCGGAGTCCAAGCCTGTCTAGTCGTGACTTGGGGATTCGCAACAGTTGTGAGATGTTGAAGGTCTTGGTGCCATGCAGAATGCCGAGTCGCTTCGTCTTGGGGATGACAAAGTGTGCCGCTGTGGTATCCAGCATGCTCCGCGATAGAGCATGGTCCCGTTCGTAAACCCAGTCATATGCGTCGAAGCAAGTACTATTCGGGAGAGTACTGCCGGAAGTCAAGGTCTAAACAGCATCAGCAACGTGGTTTGTGGTACCAGTGGAACGATCTGCCCGCGATCGTCTGATGTTGGAAATTGGTTGTCATTGTTCTTTCGTAGGCCGTAAGCGAGATAGTTCGTAGTATATGCATGACACACTTCGAGGTTCAGCTCGTCCACAGTCACGAGAAGATTAACCTTAGTACTCGTATGAGCGCCCTGCACGGTGTATGAGGCTGAGGTCTGGATTCTCATCGAAGCTCTGAAGGATCCAGTTCCTGTATATTCAAGCAGTAAAAGGGTTCTCTTCCTCGCTTGATCTGCAGACATCAGGTCAGCACTACGGGCCAACACGATACCATATCGAATACTACGAATCACAGCGACGTCGACAATTCATCTGGAAGAGGCGTCCAATAAGCAAACAGGGTATTTCGTCTGCTTGGATCAGGCTAATCTGAGTCGGCCCCCAAAGCTTCTCCGTCCGGATTCAGACAATTGGATCGAAGTGTTTCAAGTAGCCGCTCACCTGCTGAAGATCGACGGCCAGACGCCCAACCTGAAGCCGTTTCCAAACCTCTGGACTGATTCTCTCTCACGAGCCTTCCTTCTCCTCTATCTCTCATTTACACGCTGACAGCGACACTCAACCAGCAAACAATATCAGTCATTCTGCTTCATAAGGCTTATGAATCTGGTGGTCTTGAATTAGCGTGCCACTTCCCCTCCATCGAAGGAAACAGATTATTTGATAACACTTCTGTGCAACCACGTGCCTCAATAGAAGCGAAGAACAAGCAGGTCTTGAAGACACCAATACCTTACGAATAAACGCGGAAGACGAGATATCCATACATCACCGCACCGTCGTATATACAAGCATAAGAAAGGAACAATACGAGGCACGACTACGTTGACCGCAAGCATATAAGCGCCTTGCGCACCCAACCCCATCTGTATCGACTACACAACTACACATCACAACATGTCTTCACCAGTACCTCTACTACGGCCGCCGCAGCCAGGTGGAAAGGGCCGAGGAGGACCAGGATTGAAGCTTGGTCTGGCTATCCCTCCCTCACCCAACCAAAGACCTGTCGGACCTGAAGCAGAGCAACCAGCAGAGATCCCAAGATTCTCTCTGGCTTCAAGAGGTGGCGCTCCAAAGCTATCATTAGCTACACCCATGGGCTCACAAGGACAGCCCATCGAGCAACCAGGTGGCCGACCCTCCAAGCCCAAATTGTCCATGTCCACAACCTCAGAGTCCAGCAACAGATCTCGATCTGATAGTCACAACGACCTCTCAATGCCTCCGTCAGCGTCGTCCAGTACATATTCGAGCCTGTCCTTCCTCAACCAGAGTCGCCATACCCCTGACCCCTCCTCTGCAATCTCCTCGATATCCATGGAAAGAGAAAACAGCATGGGTGGTCTAGACATAGACTTCGATAAACTAGCCATTGACAAAGGCGCTCCAGTCGACGTCGAAGACCTCGATGACGACGGTTGGGCTGCAGCCTCGGCCCAGAAAAAGATCATTGAGAAGGGTTCGCTAGGTGAAGGCGCAGGTGGTGCTGTGACAAAATGTGTGCTGGACGGCGGCAATACCGTCTTTGCCCTGAAGATCATCACTACAAGTCCAGACCCAGATGTGCGGAAACAGATCTTGAGAGAATTGAAATTCAACAAAAACTGTACAAGTGAATATATCTGCCGCTACTATGGCGCATTCGGCGACAAGTCGAGTAGTACTCTTAGCATAGCCATGGAGTTCTGTGAGGGCGGATCTCTCGACGCTATCTACCGCGAGGTCAAGAAGCTCGGAGGTCGAACGGGAGAGAAAGTCCTGGGTCGGATAGCCGAGGGCGTGCTGCATGGGTTGACATACCTCAATAGCAAGAAGATCATACATAGAGGTAAGCTATTCGCCAACGTCGTTTGGAATGTACTAACATATTTTGCAGATATTAAACCGTCCAACATACTCCTCGGTCGCAATGGTCAAGTCAAACTTTGCGACTTCGGTGTCTCTGGAGAATTCGGCACAAAAGGTGATGCTAACACCTTCATCGGAACCAGTTATTATATGGCTCCCGAGCGTATCCAGGGACAGTCCTACACCATCACATCCGACGTTTGGTCTCTGGGCGTCACCCTCCTCGAAGTCGCCCAGCATCGCTTCCCTTTCCCAGCAGATGGCACTGAGATGCAGCCACGAGCTGGTTTGATTGACCTGTTGACATACATCGTCGCACAGCCGATACCGAAATTAAAGGACGAGCCAGATAACCAGATCAAGTGGTCGGAGGGCATGAAGTACTTTATCGAATGCTGTTTGGAGAAGACTCCGAGCAGAAGAGCGACACCGTGGAGGATGTTGGAACATCCTTGGATTGTGGAGATGAAGGGGAAGAAGGTAAACATGGAAGCTTTCTTGAAGCAGGTCTGGGATTGGCCTACTTGATCACAAGTCGTTGGCCTAGAGCTTTGCTCGGAGGAAGAGCTGGAAAAGCAACCAAACGGGACACGACTTGTGCTGTGAACGAAGAATGTGGTCAGACAAAGTCTACACCACTGTGTACAGCATCAAGACAAGGATCGCAGTTGGACACGCGATGCCCCCTGGACGGATTGGCGACCAGGACTAGGGTTTGCAAGATCAACATCAACCAATTATCAATGACTTGGAAAGCCATCTAATGATAAATGAGACGATTTGGATTCGATCGTTCTTGCCCGGGAAATGGGATAGTCAGAGGACAAGCGGGTCAAGATCTCATATGGGAAGGCATCACGAGTAATGATGTACAATACCGGACTAAGACGCGGTAGATGACCGCTGGACAGTTGCAGGCAGCAGACACGAAGACTTATTCAGCTATACTGAGGTACCAGATCTATTCTGCTAATGACTGACACTCTATCCCAGCTTCTTCCAATCATCAGTTCTTCATGCGTGCGTATCATCATTCATGTTGCTGACACCACAGAAACAAACCTCTCCACCAATATACGAACGACCATGTTCCAAGTCGTCGGCGAATGATGCCAGTGACATCAATATCACAAACATCCGACCGGCTAGCAATGGTTATATTGCCTACCGTTGTTTCCAGCATACGTTGTCCGCTATGATTAAGACCACAACTATCAGTAAATCTCCCTCTGGTTCGAGTTATCACATGTCACCCACTCCAGTCGCCCTTGCCATCCAACAACGACACCAACTCAACACCACCGCACCAGTGACAGCCGATCACGAATGAACTTTTACTCACCGATACACTCGTTGAGATGAGGATCCCAACTGGCACTGCAATTCATGGGTACGGTTTGCTGATTGGCGACCGAACGTCGCTGCTGCCTCATGACCAGATAGTCATGTCTTTGAATCATTGCTCGATGCCTTCCAAACAGGTACAGCTAGCAAAGTACATAACGGGCAGTCCTCACGCTGCTTCAATACATCCGGACATCTCAATCTCAATCCATCTACCACAGTACAATCTCCAATAGAGCAAATCAGATCAAATCAATACCAATAGACCAGAGCACTTTGAACCAGATAGCCCGAAGCAGATACCAACCTACCCCCCAGAACCAGTCATCCGACCAGCCAGAGTCTCATCCGCATAACCCAACCCAAATCACAATTACAATGAGCGGCAACAACAATAACAACGGCTCCAGCTCCAGCGGCAACAACAAAGGCTCCGGCACCGGTACCGGCGGCAAAGGAAACAAGAAGTCTCATCCTGAACCTCTGAAATCGAACCCACCGAACAAATTCGCCTACCCAGGGGGTTCGAAGAGGAAGGTGGTGATTGGGAATCACCCCAAGAAGTCCGGGGATTCGTCGAAGAAGTGAGCGCGCCATGGATGGGATGAAAGGTGTGGCTGGGTGGAGTGTGCAGGAGCTGTGAGCTGGCATGACATTTAGACGTGGGACTGGAGAGCAATTGAGCTTGCCCCATTTTCGATACTGCGAAGGAAAAGACCCCGAGATGTCGTTATACAGGCGTCTCGCGGAAGGAAAAACCAGCGTGAGCTTCAGAATGGCAGGAAGGACGGCTGCTGCAGATGGTCGGTGATAGTCGGGGTATATAGAGTCTGTTGAAGATACTACCGTCTACAGGTTGGCTTGTAGGTATTGGCTATCATACTGTACGTTGTGGAGGAACTTCGAGCTTCGAGCTAGGCAGGGCGTTTAATGGCATCAGCGTTGATTGATATGCTGCATCTTTGAAGGACTTCATGATTTTGTCCTTTCTGGAGACGTAGTTGCCCGTGTGGGAGGGATGCTTTCCTCCACCTTCACATTGCCTCAAGTGTGTTCTGGCATCTTGACTTGGACGATTTGTTGGCCTGCTGGGGCAATGCAGGTGGCGTCTGCACCTGCTAGCTTACCTTCTTGTTGAGTGACCGTGACTTGCTAATGCTTGTTAGTCGAAGCATCATAAGCGCCATGCAGCCGGCGGGACGTTTCCGGGCTCGTAGAATCACCGCACGACTCAAGAGTCACTTCTCCACAATGAGGAGGCGACGATTCTAAGCAGAACCTCGAGCACGACTTGGTCATACTCGGCTGTTCACTCGTAAGCGTGCCGTTCCGGACGAGCTCAACAGAGTAGCCACAAGCAGCATGAGTCTTGTCCTCGGTTGCTCAGACCTTATGCAGGAGAGGACTATTCGTTTATGACAGTAGGATGAGTACATGTCCTTGACTCATATTGGCGAAGTCGGTTGACTGTTGCAGGTCAGGAACGTGTATAAGAACCCTGCATCCACCGGGCATTTCTGCTGATAACGTCAAAGCATCCTAGAAGCAAGCTCCCGCCTACCAGTTTCGAAGACGCTGAATATCCGACGACCACTCCAACCTCGTCTCGTATTCACCACAAGAACCATTTCCGCGAGGTCTATCCTCCGTGCTACGATGCCAGCACACCAGAGAAGAAGACCACTAGACGGGCCAGGGCCAATCGTCACAATAATGGTGCCAGCTACTGCCGCGCCCTGCCAGGACAGGGCACGACCACAAGCAAGAAGGAATCGAAGCAACCAGCACAGCCCATCCTTCATGTTCCTAGTACAACCTGTTACCACAAGCCTACGGGTGGTGAGAGGGAACCAGAGAGGCAGATTCCAGACGCCTTACCCTCCCGTTGCAGTTGGTAGACCTAGCCAGATGTTTGCATCCAACCTGGGAGATGGAGGTGTGGCAGGAGTCCAGGTGTTTGGTTTCTCAGGAAGCGCAGGGAGAGATCCGAGGTTGTCGCGCATGAGAAGGCCAGCATGACAGGTTCAGGTGTTGTGCTAAGTAGTATACAGCAGGCTCGGGGAGAGGAGCCATCGTGGATCTCGGTTCAATGGATTTGTTGCTGGTCAGCAAGGTGTGGCATATTGCGAGGCTTCGGATTGGGTTGATAAGTCGAGCATGGAGACACGAGCTCAGGATATGGCAATCGAATACTTCAGCAGCATGTTTGTAGCTGAGCTTCTAACAATAACGGACATCATCCATGTGTCGCTATGCCGGCAACCCCGAGTTGTTCTGCTCGAAACGCGCATGTATAATCGCGAGCGTGTCTCACGCCAGCCTGCAGCAACAAGGTGAAGGCATGTCTTCCGAACTAAAGAGTCGAAGGATCGTGCTTGTGGAGTCGAAGGAGGTACGGATAGGCAGGCGACGCGCTCGGTTATTTGCAGTCCTACGAAAAGTAAATACAGTCACATTTTATGCGCTAGTAAGTGCTGCCCTCTCCCTCCGAACAGGTCTATTTAATTAACTACTTTACCAACCCTAACCTAGATGAATAGTATCTAACACTTACCTAGTAGCTAATACTGACCTAGCTACCTATACTGACCTAGCTACCTAGCTATCGATTACCGAATCACAAGCATAAACCTAAGTACCTGATAAACCTCCCTTAGCTAGGTAACTAGAAGCGCTGGTGGTTCAGAAGTAGAAAAGGAAAGGTATTATCGCGGCTTCGCGATAGAACAAAGCTGATAACCTAATTATGTATCGGTCAGTCAAGATCGGGCATAGTAGCGCCACAAGCCAAGAAAGAGGACTGTATCTAACAAAAGCAGGACTGCAAATAACCGAGCGCGGCAGGCGACCACATGAAGCAGCTAATGACGTATGCCAACATGCTGAGTCAGTAAGACGCTCCTTCTCTTTACGAGCAGGACTCTTTCATGTCATGAAGTCTTGAATCAGTTTCAGCGGATTCTTCTACTTGAGTGGTCCGAGACTTGATGAACTGAGAGAGTACTACGTTCTTAGTTTGTGCCCAGGACAGCATCTGCTTCGTTGAGATCTCGAGATGTGGTAACCACGAACCATGCATGACTTCACAAATGTACGTGAAATAATGGTCCACAGGAACCCGTTTCTGCAAGCCAGACTCCACAATCTGAACCAGGTCTGGCAGATCTGACAGATTGGCGACCGATTTCCGTCATGGCGGATCCCTGTTCTCCTCTGTTGAGCAGCACGAAAGAGCCATAGCGCTTTGATCGACGCCAGGGTTGCTTTTTGACGAAGACTGTTGACAACAGCCGTACATACGCAGCTTGACCGAGGGCAACCATTCGCGAGTCAACAATCCTCCATGGTGCTCCCTTTGGTTCGATAAGGATCTCCCGCCGTACCCATAGTATGCGCTTTCATCCCCAGGGAAGCCATATCGGGCGATCTGACACTTTCGTGGTGGAGACCAAGAGGTTTGACATGGGCTTGAAATGCGGACGATGGCTGCTCAGGCTCGTCATGTCTACTCGTATCCAGATGGTCGTGCATTGTTCAGACAGGGCTGGCACAGATCTTTTACGCGCCTGGCACGAACGATAGCAAGACGATATGTCGACCGACCCGAAGCATGTACGGTCGAAGGACGAGGTACCACAGTTCCCACCTGCACCATTCGTCCGCCCGTACCCAGAACGACCAGTATCTGACCCGAAGGATAATGCCTCGGAAAAGACACTAAACCAGCAGCCATCGGAAGGAGCGTCACACTGGCAATTGCTCAGCCCTCGCGGCGTGGTCACAAATGGCATCCTCCACTCGAAGGAGTACGAAGGCTCAGGCACAGAATCAGATCCTTACATAATATCCTTCCTCGACAACGACCCGGGCGACCCCAAGCAACTTCCACGATGGAAGAAATGGACCATCGTTGCGACCGTGTCCCTAGTCACATTTATCGCAGCCTTAGGCTCTTCGATATACGTCGGTGCCATAACTGAGGTAGAAGAAGAATTTAGAATCAGTGAAGAGGTCGCAATTCTCGGGCTGTCGCTGTACATCCTCGGGTTCTGTGTTGGCCCGTTAATATGGGCACCACTATCTGAATTTTCTGGTCGACAAGTTACGCTCATTGCCAGCTTCATCGGGTTCACAGCTTTCAATGCTGGGACTATTGCAGCTAAGAACATTGCGATACTCGTAATTCTTCGCTTCTTCGCGGGAGGCTTTGCAGCTTGTACATTCACTAATTCTAATGGCAATCTTGCCGATATCTTCGACCCAGCCGAGCGCGGGCTGGCATTTGGCTTCTACTTCGCAACTCCTATCATGGGCGAGTTGAGTCAACAGTACTCTCCGTGATCATCACTAACGTCTCTAGGACCAATTCTCGGCCCGTTGATTGGTGGTTTTCTAGGGACAGCAGCCGGCTGGCGCTGGGTGATGGCCTTCCTCACGATCTTCAGCGGCGTTGGTCTTGCCTGCGGTGCTCTGCTCGTACCTGAAACTTTCGGTCCCACTCTCCTGCACCGCCGCGCAAAAACACTGTCGAGAATGACGAATAAGCACTACATCAGCAACATTGAGCAGAAGAACGGCGTTGTTACGGCAGGCGCAGCATTCAAGAAAGCTGCTACGAGACCATGGCAGGTTATGTTCACAGATCCGATCGTATTCCTGCTCGCACTATGGATCAGCGTCACCTACGGGACGCTATACCTCTTCGTTTCCGGATATCCTTACGTCTATCAGGAAGCCCGAGGCTGGAATCCTGGCCTAGGTGGTTTAGCGCTAATGGGCATCGGCGTCGGCGTGCTGGCTGCAAGCGCAGTCAACATTCCCGTGAGTCAGCGCTTCGCAAAGAAAGCCAAAGCGAACACCGCACATCCTGAAGTCCGCCTCCAACCCGCCATGATTGGAGCCCTCTTCATACCCATCGGAATCTTTTGGTTCGCCTGGACAAACTCACCGAGCATTCACTGGTCCAGCTCAGTCATAGCAGGCTCATTCTTCGGCTTCGGCATGGTCGTCATTTGGACTTCAGTCAATTCCTACCTTACTGACGCATACAAGATCTACGCCGCGAGTGCATTAGCAGGCAACGTGGTCATGAGATCTTTGTTCGGAGCCATATTTCCATTATTTACTGGCTACATGTATCGTGGCATCGGGATACACTGGGCTAGCTCCGTGCCAGGATTTATCGCGTTGAGTATGGCTCCTTTGCCGTATCTGTTTTATATCTATGGCGCCAGGATTAGAGCAAAGTCGAAATGGGCTAGCAAAGCTGATATGGATACCAAGGCGCTTACAGAGAAGAAGGGCAGCGTGTGATCAGTGTTTGAGCGACAGTTAGTAGGGTTGAAATAGCAAGAGAATGTTCCACCGACTTCGATGTGCATCCAGCCTACAAGTGACGACACAGCCTTTTTTTTTATGTCGGCGTTCATCCGGCTGGCCGTCTTTGCTGAAAAGGTAGGTAGCTGTCAGTACTGACAACCGCCAGGCAGAAAAGACGATGATGAGATACAATGGTCCATGGACAGCAAAGGTCAGCTTGCATCAGAATGGCAACTACACCGCAAAAGTGATATCATTCAATTATCAACCTCAACCCGAAGATACACAACACCGGGCCTGAACATCAGCCAATCTGTGACCGCCAGCGGCCTCAGAAACACCTTGAGCTTGGTTGCACAGGCTCATGAGACACCATCCAACCCCCTTCTCGCCGTCTCTGAACATCCCCTTACACCAAAGCCAAAAGCAGGTTGTCTACATCGCAGCCACACCATATATCTTCACAACATGTTGTATTCAAGGACGTACTTGAGAAACAAGATTAGACCTATCGCCGCAAACGTTTCGGGGAGGAAAATTGCGACCATGATGGCGAGGATGATGAAATGCCCAATAGCCATTCTGCTTGACGGCGATGGAATGAGGACAAGTGCTGTGCTATCAATGATGCTGTTGAGATTTGCTTCGATGCTCGAAGGTGGGCAGTCTTATTTGTGACGTTCGTGATGTGGTTTGAGCTGTTTGCGACCGAAATATGATTGAGCTGGAAATTCGACTTTGATGCGCGACGAGTAGATGGCAGTGTTGGATTGGGGAGAAGAATGGAGAAGCGTTGGAACTTCCTGCATATATATGCTTGCACCGAGTTGGGTTAACCTCCCATGGTCGTGCTCAGACGCAGATGTCCTGAGACCCGTCTTTGACAAACCTGAATCTGGTCTCTGGCGAGACAAAGATGTCACAGAACCCGACATCAAGTCTCAGCGTCGTGGACGATACCAAGAGACAATCACGATCAGATCCTTCCACTGTTTCACTACGACACGCTTTCGAAGGTGTTTGATATCAAGATAGCTGACTATAGTGCAGGCTGAAATAGCTTGTGGTTGGATCCAGTCATTGTCTAGGTCTCAGACTCACGAAAGACTGGTTTCGAATATGGCCTGGCCACCGAGACAGACGTACTTTTCCAGCGCATATCGCCAGAAGACCATACAAGTATGTATCCTCTCTTCTCCAGCTTCATGTTCAAATTCCCCTTCATAAGGATCGCAAAGCATATTCTTAGCGACGAGGTTCCAACCCACCAAACAAGGCCACGAAGATTGACCAACACTGGATCACAAGACCCTTCTCAGCGACATGGTAGAACCTCAACTATACCCCAGGATTCCGAAGAACAAGCGAGCTTCACGCAGACACCACAACGAGGACATAGACAGACGGTGGTCGGTGGAGTGCCATCACGGCTTTGTTCCACGCGACGCGGTCAACTCTCAGGGTCGGCCCCGCAGCATAGCCAGCCCTGTTCGTACATCCCGCGCCACTACGAACCGCGCATCTCGCACCACATCCATGAACACGCATACCACTGCGGACGTCAGCACTCAGACAGAGTTTCACGACTACGAGCATGAAGATGAAGATGATATCTTCCACGATGCGCTCGAAGTCCGAGTGCCCCCTATACGGCGTGAAGAAGAGTCTGCAACTGAACCTCAACACCCATTAGAAGCAGCCAACATCGACGTCATCATCCTCAATGCTGTCCTCGACAGCTGCCTTGAAGAAATCGCAGCTCTACGCGAGGAGCTGACGGATGTCTATAAGCAGCGCGCGGAAGCTCATGCGGAGTTTGCACGGATTGAGGCGGTGTTGTTTGAGGTCTTGGGCATTGATCATGCTGCAGAATGCGTGGTATGTGTGTGGGACTGAGGGAGATCCGTTTCATGGCCGATTCGAGAAGCAAGGAACGATGAGGACCCGTGGGCGAGGTATCAATGGTTGGCCATGGACATGTAGACGAATTGCAACATCACCAGCGGGAGTTGGCGCGGCAGGGCGAGATACCGAAGGTGAATCGATGTTAGAACTTACCGGCAGGCAATGGCACGGGCGTGTCTTGGTGGGCAAGTGTATTGCGGAAGAAGCACTAGTCGACGTGCAAGATGGTACTCGACTGGCTGGGAAGCGACATTGGGGAGGAGAAATGCTATTGTGGCATGAATTGATTATCAGGTCCTAGGCGGCTGCTTCGATGAGACGAGACTAGTTGGACCGTGTTAGTATGTGCAACAACCTGTTTGTTGACAACAGACCATGAACTTGCAAGCCCGACTTTCACTCATCTCTTACGTCTTCCTCCATGGGTCGATCCATGTCCCTCCCCATCTCCTCCACCGATCCTCTAACACTCAGCCTATCCACGATCCTCCCAAGCTGTATCAAGAAGAACCTAACCTGGTCGATCTGCTCTGCTGCATCCAAGCCTACCGGAAACTGTGGCTCCTCGTCCTCTTCATCAAGAACTCCGAGTTCGCCAAGGCGTGTCAAATGTACGGTGGGATAACACCCGAGGCCGTCGCGTAGAGATCTGCTGCTTTCTGAGTGAGTGTTGCACGGGTCTGGCTCGTTTCTCGGAGGTTATGTCTTGCGTCGTTGAGCCAGGACGGGGATGGCGTTGCGTCGAAGAGGAAGGATGATGGGTGGTCTGGAGTTTGTGCGCGTGTTGCACTTCGGCTGGCTGGTGTTAAGGGGTCATGGTTCGAGGTTGGTTGCTGTTGGGGATTGTCGTTGGTGTCCTCGGAGTGAAGCTCGGCCCATTTCTGTTCGACTATGGCGCCGAGGGTGTGTCGACGGACGGTATCGTTTGTGTCTGTGTTTGGTCTCGAGCTTTGGCTTTGCTGGTGTAATCGCTGCAGGATCTCGTGCTCGATGTTGTCATCTCTTCGTCTCTTGATGGATGGCTTGGGGAGGAAGAGCTCGCTGGTGTTTGTGAGTAGGGCTCCTCATGTCAAGATACCCGTGAACTCACCTTGGAGGTCTGTTGGCCATCTGTCTATGCAACCATCCGAGGTGCTCAATTAGAGACTGCAAGCTGAGGTGGGAAGCAAGCCGTCGACATCTCTCCGTCGAGGAGGGTGAGTATCACGCCTCCGCTGGCGAACAAAGAAACAGCAACGAGACTAGCGTTTCAACATCCCGAGATCTGCAGCGACGTATGTATAATTGTGCTGGACACTCGGACATTGGAAGCCACATTCGAGTGTCCGTGAAGAAGCCGCCTTCTTGAGATTGAGCAAAGGCCCTGAAAGCGATGCTAACGTTCACTCATCAAGTTCGAGCTTGTCGATATCCTTTCTCTTGCGAACCTCGGTGATAATGCGTGAGCTGGTCTCGGTAGTCGTTCTGGCTTCCTCGAACATCCGGCGATGGTCCATGTCAGCTAGGTGGCTTCGCGAAATGTTGCTTTCCAAGGCTGAGATCGACCCGGTCGGTAACGCCTTGCCAAGTGCCGGGCCTAGTTCGATTCATTGAATTCTATCGGGTTGTGTCTACGCCTGTGCGGCCAGTGGTGCGATCACATGTCCGACGACTGTGATTATATGCCTGGTGTGCCCAGTGCCCATCCTTGACGCGGCTGAAGAGCTTGTGTTGTAGAGCTTGGACGCTGAGTCATCTTACCTTTCCCAAAATTCACGCCAAGCAGGGCGAATAACACAGTGAGCTGCAAAACCCATCGATGTGACAAGATAGAAAGGTCTGACTAGATTCAGATGTGTGCTGAAGCTACAGAGCTACTAAAGCAAGGTCAACCATCGGGAATACTGTAAGTACCACTACTGTTGACCAGGTGGTCCCGCTGCGCTCTCTGCCCACGCTAATCCCAATAAGGCAAAATGCACGTGATGCTGACCTGCCATTTGTGTTTAGCACTCGACAGCTCCTTAACTATTTCTGTCGCTCTTGCTTCTGGTCGTGTACCGTGCCGTGCCCAGATCAGTGTTCTTTTGCGAGCCTAGCCTGCGCTGTCGTCTAGCTGACTATGGCTCAACAGAGCAAAACCCTGTTCGAATTTTGAAAGCGCCACGCGCGGTCTGAGGTCCAACACGCGACGACTTGGGATGGTTCATTTGGATCTTTGTGACATGCGTGCTCGACTAAGGTTGATCAGGCCTGGGCAAAGAATATGTGTTCAGCCTAGGCAGCTCGCTACGAGCATGTGTGCAGTCATTGCAGCAGAGAGTGGTGAGTCCAGGAGAGGCTTAACCAGCTCTACAGCCTTTTGCCAACCAGCAACATTGAGCACTCGCTTGGTTCCCCCAAACACTACGGTGCTCATGCTTGGATTCCACTCACCATATGGCCAAATTCGCTAAGCTGGCATCATCGCCTACGCAGTTCGCCAACGCAGCCAATCATGAACAATGGGCGTTTCTGCGGCTGAAGAGCTCTACCAATCACTTCGCTACAAGACCCTTGAGATGCAAAGGACTTCAGCTTCTCGTCAACGACCGCTTCTACTATCCTTTGAGACCGCTTGACCTCGATGACACTCGTTTGTCATTGGTTTACAGCAACTCGTTTCTTCACATCGCCTGCACTGCATGTGTACGATCAATTGAGCCTGTTGCAGCCAGCCTCTGCAGCTGATTGATCATGAGACGAGTTCTAGGGCATTGGTCTGTTCACTGAGAGGGTTGCTGGTTCTGCTTACCGGTTGCGAAGCTTGAGCACTTCGCGATGCGCCTTGTCTTCACCTCCAAGTATGCCGTCGCTCGATAGGGACATAGCTACGAAAGCCGCCACATACATTGCTGTCAACGGGCGAACATGGACAGCACCACAGTCTCGAACGCTTGGCACCCGTATCCCCGCCTTTCTTCAATCCTCCACGCGGTCTTAGGATGGTACGAGGTCTCGAGGTATGCACATGTCTCTGGGCAAGCATGACGACGGCCCCAACGTCGACACTTACCCAGCGCGCCAAGTGCTGCTGCCTTGCCATGGCGCTGTTCCTTCTCGTGAACTGGGCCGGCCAAGAGTGTCATGCTGACGCCGAGAACTGTACTTCGTGTGCCAGATGCAGGGCACAAGCTGAACAGTGAGTGTTTCAACATGCTTCTGAATCTTTTGATACCAACGAGTACATAAGCCTGTGTCCTACAGCAACTTGGAAATCTGCCCTATTCATCCTCTCACTTCATATTCAACTGGCTTAGCAGACTTCGGTTGTGCTGCCGCCTGACTCGTGAAAGTCTTTTGCCACGCTCGATAAGCAATCGATCCCGACTGCTCGTCAACACTAACCACAATGGATGAAAAACCACTTGTGCTACCAGAGGTCAAAGAGGAAGAGCCCAACAAGAACTACATCCTGTACTGGAACCACGCCGGCCTTGAGCTCAATCGTCTCACCCACTCGGAACCTATCCAGGGGCCTCAAGGCGGACCTCCGATCAGTGCTCGAGCTCTTGGCATCCTGCACTTGGCCATCCACGATGCTTACTTTGCCATCGAAACCTCGACAGGCATTAAGACCTACCTAGACCGGAAGCTTGACGCATCAGACCCTGCCCACCTCCCGGATCGTACAGGTGCCACTGACGCGCTACAGGCAGTTTCCGGTGCTGCTATAACCGTGCTCGATAAGCTCTACAAGCAGCCAGATCCAGTCCCTGTCGCCCCGGAGAAGAATCTTAAGGAAAGCACTGAGCAAAACACTGAGCAAAACACTGAGCAAAACACTGAGCAAAACACTGAGCAAAACACTGAGCAAAACACTGAGCAAAACACTGACCAGAACGAGCATAACCCTCAGCCTCAGCAGACTGAGTATCCAAGCATATCAAAATACGCAGCACGCCAACTCAATGCAAAGCTTGTGAAATTGCGACAAGATTTCCAAGTACTTCATGGAGACCTGCAAACCACCTCACCAGACTACGAATTCGGCGTCAAAGTAGGTAAAGCAATGTTCGACCTGCTGAACCACCCAGAAGGCGCAGACTCGACAGGTTACACCCTCGCTGGAGGACACTACCACTTCGAAGATGAACCAACCCACCCCATCCGAGTCTCTCTCATAAACCCAGACGGCCCCGCGGACGGCCCTAATACAAAAATCACAACGCCCCGCCACGCCCCCTACTACGGCGCCCGAGCAAAACGCTTCGCCATCCAGCAAGAGCACTACATCGCCGACCCACCCCTAATCATCAACGACACCCACCAACGCGCCGAATACGACAGCGCCCTCGACGACGTAATCCGCATGGGCGGCGCCACACACCTCCCTTCCACAAAACGCAGTCCCACCCAAACAGCAAAAGGCCACTTCTGGGCCTACGACGGCGCAAATCTAATCGGGACTCCACCCCGCCTGTACAACCAGATTCTCCGCGTCATCGCCACGAAATACAGAAAGGCAAATGACTTAACCAGCGAAGATAACAACGCAGACTTCGCGCGGATCTTCGCCCTCGCGAACGCAGCCATGGCCGACGCGGGCATCCTCTCCTGGCGCGAGAAATGGTACTTCGATTTCTGGCGCCCGTTGTCCGGTGTTCGTAGCGATGGCCGTGAGAACCATGGGGATCCGTTCTGGTTGAGTCTTGGTGCGCCCGCGACGAATAGCCATGAATTGTCGTTTAAGCCGCCGTTCCCGGCGTATCCGTCTGGTCATGCGACGTTTGGGGCTGCGTGTTTCCAGATCGTGCGAAGGTACTATAATGGACGTGTGGGTGAGACATTCCGTTTGGGACCGTGGGGGGATCACGAACCTGATAACATAGAATTCGACTTTGTGTCTGAGGAGTTGAATGGGGTTTCACGGGACTTGAGGCAGAAATATGAGCCTAAATTGCCGATTGAGAAGCAGCAGGGGACCGTGAGGACAAAGGTTGAGCGGAAGTTTGGGAGTTGTTGGGAGGCGATTTGGGAGAATGCGCTTAGTCGGGTTTGGCTTGGGGTGCACTGGAGGTTTGATGCTTGTGCGGCAGCGGATGTGCTTGTTCCGGGGGAGGGGGAGGGTGAGGGTAATTATGTTGTTGATGGTGGTGGGAGGACGGTGTATAGAAGGGTTGAGGATGTGAGGTATACGACTAAGGGAACGAGGGAGGATCGAGAGGGTTTGTTTCCGGTGGGTGGTATTGGGCTTGGAATTGAGATTGCGGATGATATATTCGGGAACAAATTGAAACGTACACCGATGAAAAATCAGCCTGGGCAGGGTGAGTCTGGCTTGAATGTGCAGGGCTAAGATGTTAGGAGGGAGTAGTGTCTGGTATCGCTGGCTTGCTACGACTGAGGATGATTTCTGAAGGGCAGATGGGTTTCTGGTAGGATTTAATGGTCGATGCGCTGGTATGGGAGCGATTGAATAATGCCTGGACCTACACTTAATGCCTCAAGGTACCCATGCAGCCAGCTCAAGCGGTTTACTGAACCGAAGGATATGTTACAATGCTATCTCATCAGAATGGTTTGATTCTACATCGTTGAAGTATGGTGACTTGTACCAGAGAGCTTCATTACCGCTAGCATCTTTTTCAACCACACAATCCAAGCCCTTCCGGCTGCATTCAGCTGATTCTTTCCATTCTGTCTTCATAGATGCTCCGGCCGTTATCTCGTGGTGCGAATGGGCTCGCACTGCTTCATCATAGCGTGCTTCAGTCTGCCCCGTCCAGATTTCTTGCTCGATTCATTTTGATCTAGCGGTGACAACGAGATAGCGTTGGCCTTCGACGGTTAACGTCTGAAAAAGTGGCATGTGATGCTAGTGCTCTGTCTTGGTTGGCACGGTCAATTCTTGTTTTTTAAGGGTCTGGGTTTAGCGGTGTGTAATTCGACTGCTCGCTTCTTGTCGTGCTGAAGCTCAGTGTTCTTGTACTGAAGACAAATACAGGCAACTGCAGCATTGTGATTTGTGCTATCGTGACCACAGAAGGCCGAAGCCATAGATTCGAATCGATGACTTTCATCACACGAGCATGATTTCATACATTGTTACCCACGTCGTTAATGGAAAGCTTCCTAGCGTACCTCTTCCAGTGCTTGTCCCAATGTATACCTTCACCACGTAATCCTCGTAGGTTTTGGAAGAAAACAATGTTCGTACGGTGGCCGACGCTAACTATGCTTTTTTTCTCTTGGAGTGAAGATCTGCGAATTGACATGGTTTGGGAATAATCGTTTGATGGGTCAATTCTGCAATGTATCAATATTCCGGTTGCTATGCGTCGCACCGCAAATATCACGCACATAAAAAGACAACCAAGTGCCGAGGACACTAAGTCCATCCTCTGGTCTCAGGAAGTAGCAATTTCGAAAGTACTCGTACTCGCGAGCCACTATGACCGTTTGACTTGCTTCTGCGTTGTTGATTCGCCAGTCCTAGACCTCGACACTGGCAAGATAGGTACTTGCGCCTTCAACACCTTGTGCGATACCGCAGCGCCGTGCTCGTTCGGTTTGCCAGCGTCAGATACGGCTTGTTGTTCACGTTGTTCCTGAGCTTGCATATATGCTGCATGCCACACCTCTAGTGCAGCTATGACCCATTTTCTGACGCCGGACCTCATCGATTGCGGGATGTTTGTGCGCGATTTTTGAATGATAATTGAGAGTGTTCGATGAGGTTGTGCTGGCGGTTGGGATATGATTTGCAGATTATGGTGATAATGGCTATGGGTGGTATTTGATCTTCTATAACGACAAAGCCAAGAGCAGCGACAGTAGTGAGAGAAGTATTTCGGCAGTCAGCATGTGCTTCTGGAGTATGGCAGTGTTGACATGCTTACCTTGACCAAGTCCTCAGTGAATGTTTGTGCGCAGTGTTAGTGGGTTGAATGTACGGCGTGACAATAAACACAAAGTTAAATGGTTGAAATTATTTCATTGATTTCTCATGGGAAGGCGCTCTGTGACGTTCCTGCCTTCAACTCCATACCCAGCACCTTCACCGCCTTACTCCTTCCTGGCCTCCTCATCGACGCTCTTGACGCGTGTCCTCCTCTATTAGTGCTTTCGCGTCCCAGCTGTACAACGACGTCGCTTGCTTCCTGAAGTCGAAAACAATGGGTAGCTAATTTGAAATGAAACATATGAGAAGCTTTGTACATTTCTCTGCGCGGTAGGCAGCTGCTGCTAATGGTCATGATGTCGTGAGATAATGCCGACAAGTAAAAACATGGTGTCTTCGTTGCCATGATAGTTTGAGGTATTGATGCGACGCTGGTACGGCCACGATGGGCTTCACTTTTGAGCTAGCCTCCCGAGTCCCGTCACAATAGTGTGACAACGCCCGCCCGCTTCATAGACGACTGGAAGATGTTTTGGGTCTTGAGAACTCTAATGCAAAGATGATCATTGCGTAGGAGGTCCTTTAGGCGGACCGTTTGGACCTGGGCCTTTTCCGCCTGGCCCTCCAGGACCTTTGCCGCCCGGTCCACCTGGTCCACCCGGTCCTTTTCCGCCAGGGCCTCCAGGGCCCCCGGGTTTGCCTCCCGGAGGCCCGGCAGCGGCTAGCCTGGCCATGGAACTCCTCGCTCGCAGTTTCTGTCCTAGATAGATTGTTAGTTTTGAGGATATCAAGGATGTGATGATCAAACATACCAAATAGCCATAGCAGCGCCGGAGTAGGCAGGCCGATACCAAGAGCAGCGATTGCGAGCACAGTATTACCCCATCCATATCCCAGTGCGCTATACATAGCTGGCGCAAAAATGGGAAACGCGAAACCGAAAAGTGACCGCAGGACTGTGACGGCCGCGACAGCAGACACAGCAAACCGCATGAAAGTGTCGACAAGGTATGTGGTGACGCACTGGAACGCCGCGATTGTGCCGATGGCAAGCAGAAAGGCGCCGATGTTGGGAACGATCCAGTGAGTATGAGCGTGGGCTGACCAACCATAGGTCACGAGACCGATCGGAACCAGAAGAGACATCACAATCACTAGCGGCATACGGAACTCTGGCTGTCCTTTCCCGTCGCGAGTCTTTGCCTTCAATTTCTTGTATATCGTGTCATTCGCTTTACCGCAAAGGGGCGCGCCGATAAAGAAACCGAGACCAAGTGATATGTAGTTCAGACCGGATATACCTGGACTTTGACCGTATTGCTGTTTCCAAAGTGCAGGATATGTTGAAAGTACGAGGTAGAGAATACCATATGAGAAACCCATGTACAGAGCCATGACCTGCACAATTGGCTGAGTGAACAACATGCCGAAAGCACGACCCATGGTTCTCGCTACCTTTTTGTAGATAGGCAGATTGAGGTCTTCTTCACCAGGCGCTCGGTACTTATCGTTTCCAGTTTCCTTTCGGATTCTCTTCGCTTTGATGTGAAGCAGGTATGGCGCATATGTCTCTTTAAAGAAGAAGAAGCCAGCAATGAGGACGACCAGGTTGACGATGGAGGTAGCGTAAAACATCCATCTCCAGGTTGAATATTCAGCTACCCAACCACCAACCAACGGGCCAATGGCTGGACCTAGCAAAGGGCCCATGGCGTATATACCCATTGCCTTACCACGCTCTTCCGGCTTGAAAATGTCTCCAAGCACACCACCACCGATAGCAAGCGGTGCAGATCCTCCTAGACCAGCCAAGAATCGGAAGGCCATCAGCTGTTGCTTGGATTGAGAGAAGCCGCATAGTGTGTTGAAGATCAGGAAGAAAACGTTAGAGGCTTGCGAGACGTACACTCTTCCATACAATTCTGATAGAGGACCGAGTAGCATAGGACCAACGGCATAAGCCAGCACGAAAATGGACAGTGTGATTTGCGCCTCGAGTTGCACTGTGATGTCAAAGTCTCGCATGATCTGGTCGAGGGCAGGCGCGATCATAGAAGACGCTAGGGGTGATAGGAAGGTGAAAGACGCTATACACGCGGTTGCCCTCCACTTCTTCGACGAAGGCCAGTTTTTCGGATTCAATTGATCTTCTGGGCCATCCCAGACAACCTAGTAATGTCAGCTTGTGTCGATATTGCATCTACATTGTTCATACCTTGTATTCTTCAGGGAACCCAGGCGGGAATGGCGGCAGCGCTGGAGGACCACCACCAGGTGGGCCACCGCCGGGTTTGCCGCCGGGGCCTGGAGGACCCTTACCGCCTGGGCCGCCAGGGCCGCCAGGACCTTTCGCTCCTTGAGGAGCCTTCTTCTCATCTTGTAAGAATGGCGTGGGTGTAGATGGCTCTTTCTGTGCTTCAATATCGAAGTTCGTGCCCTTGTCGAATGAGTGTCCATGATCGTCATCACACGTGCACCAGCTCTGATGCGAGTGTGAGCTCAGAGGCCGACCCGGCTCCGGCATGGCCAGTGCGGCCTTTTCATTAGGATAACCATTAGAATAATTATTCGATGTTAGGGTTTCTTGGGAGTACATATTGAACTGCGGCGACGGGTGATCCCTGTATGGGTCGTTGTTGTTCATGTAACCTTCGGCGAGAAGCCTTTGGTTTGCGAGGAGGTCAGGATTCTGATCGATGTCGTGATCATCACTGAATACTCGACTGTCTCTGGTGCGGAATGAGGGAGCGAAGGAGGTCTGCGAGTCCGGTCGCCGTGACGTGCCCAATGAACCTTCCTCATCGTAGTGTCCGACATGATAGTCTGGCCCATCGTCATATAGAACTGCGAAGGTGGTCTCGCTGCCACCATCGGAGCCGGATTGTGGTTCGGCTGGTAGTGACCTGTGTCGGTATGGCTCCGAAGAGTTCAGCCTCCTTAACGATGGGAATCTCGATGCAAGGTTTGGTGTTGAAATAGGTCGCAGGCCGCCATTGGTGTTGTTCGCGTCTTCCTCCATGGCCGAGGAAGCTACGCTGAGGCTTTTTCCCTTGTGTTGCTGCACTATTACTTCTTCCCTCCCTATTCGCTAGCAATACTGATTAGGTCAATGATGTAGCTGGCGCGAAGCTCCTCAGGTGTATCGAGCGCGTCCGAGCAACCCGTTGACGTGTTGAAGGTTGAAACGAACGTGTATAGCTGTAGGAAATGGTGAGAGTGAACAGCGAATGTCTTGGTTGGTAAGGATATTACAGTAATAGGATAGAGTAAAGCCCGGTCGGAGGAACAGGCGTGGAGGACAGGGACCGAAGCAAGAAGGCGAAGCAAGGACCAGCAGGAGAGATAGGCTGGGAAGGATAAGAGGAGCGAAGATGACGAGACTACTGGGCAGTCAGACGGGCTGAGCCTGAGCGATGCAGGCAAATCCTGTGAGAAGGGCTCCCTGAATCGTTGTTCGAGTTAGTCCGCCAGTGGGGAATTGGGCCAGACGGTAGCCAGTGAGAGCCTTGACGAAAGCGAAAGCAGGCAGAATCGAGATTAGCGGGCGCTGGGCTAAAGCGAGACCATGGGGAGGGCGAAGGAGTGGCAGAGTTCCTGAAGGCTGAAAAAAGATAATAGCAACATGATTCAACACGCGAGAATGGGGCAGCGAGCATGGGTCGCTGGTGGAGTGCCGAACAACGATTTGGTACGCCTAGGTCGCCGGAGGCATAGTGTTAGGCCCTCTCGAAGAGGCAGCGGCATGCAAGTTGAATGCAATATAGCTAGCTAGCTAGCTGGGAAAGGAAACAGGTCGCTTGTCTCCTGTCGAGCTCGATAGTCGTCCTGGAACAGGGCATGACTATGTGCGGCTCTGAAGTTTCTTGAAGCTGAAGCTGGAAACATTGCTTCATGCAATAGCTGAACGGCAGAAGCAGCTTGACGAGACGAAAAGTGATGACCACTACCATCGCATGCTGTGAGACGCTTGACTGAACACAAAGAGCAACAGACACAAACAGGGGCGTGGAATAACCCGAATGCGGTTAAGCTTGTGAGCCCTCAGGCCGCCGTTTGCGAACATCTGCTGCTATTTTCATACCCAGAGCTTTGCGCCGCTGGTGCTTAGCTCGGGGTTCGGCAAAGCCAGTTTGTGATACAGTAATTGGTGCTTGACAAGCAGAAAAGTACCCCGAACTGTGCTCAGAGCCAATCACGAGGATTTTCGAAGCCTGCACAACATTTATGTCCGGTCATCGTAGCCAGGAATATCAGCCGCAGGACAGTCTATGCTGCTTCGAGCTGTCGTGGCGGACTCTAGATCCACGGCTAGTCGGCATCATCTCGTTCCCTTGTCATCATGCCAGCAAATTCGTGGGATCCAAGAGATTAAGCGGCTTGTCAAACCCCTGCCTCAATGCGCAGATCTAACGAGATTGCTCATCCATAGCTGCTTCATGTTTATAAGCACTCGCATGCTAGATCTCTCCTTAACGCTCCAGGATTATTTGTGCGAACCACGCAAGGCTTCTCCCTGGTGGCGAGTGTTCTGCACACTCGAAGAGAGCGAAAGATGTTCTAGGCAATACAGCTCGATCGTAGACAAAGCTATCGCAGTAGGGAGCTCTACATATTCGATGATGCTCGGTTGCGAATGGTGACACCATTACTATATCTCCGAAGCATAAACCAGACGATGCAAACTAGTCATGCATGATTTTGTAACCGTGCCTGAGCAAAATCGAGCTGATGTATTCGTATCCGACGTGTAGAGGGCCGATGATGCGGACAAGCAAGCCGTTTAGGACTGTGGAGCAGAGCTTTGGGGTCAACCTGCTTCTCTTGCACATGATCTTGTTTCCATTGCGAGTCAGTGCTGAGTTACTCGCATATGGTTATATGGCACGCTCTGTCGTGGCGAATCTGAGAGGTTCAATGGTGGATCAATCAGAGTCGATGTCTCGACAATCGGTACACCTGATATGGTGGCCTCGTAGGCCGCATGCTGTGTTGATCGGCGAACTACCAAAACGCCGAATAAGTGTTCTTTTGAACACAATAACAATGATCAGCATTTGGGCATGATTGCGCTGCGGGACCTTCTCCGAATCTCACTGGATAACGAAAACGTAGATGATGCGAATAACCATGGCTCCACTCTTCCAGGTGCTCATGATAGTACGTTGCTCGATAGCTGTAGTCGGCATCCAGTGGGAAAGCAGCTTCCCGACAGGTGCAAAGTGCTACGGGTAGCCATACAACTACTCGTTTCTTACGAGGTACTCGACTAGACTTTGGTACGCGGAAAATGCTCTCAGCGGTACCATGGTCAATGTTGGTGCTTGATTAACGTCGGAGCCTGGCAGCTACATGATCAATGGCACGTCCGGGGTTTGCCACAAAGCTCATTATTTACGCTCGGTGCCAGCAATGGCCGTCGACCGCACTAATCCATGCTGACCTCCTTGTTGCACAGCCAGCAGGCGAGCTTTCGCTTACTCTAGATTCAACGGCTGCGCTGCGAGGCCCTTGCAGACAGAGACCTAAGTTTAGAGTGACCGGTCAGCATAAGCCTGTATATGTTGTTGTCAGGTGACTCGGTTAACCAGTTCACTGCACGCCGGAGCATCAAGCGAATCCTACCGTCATGCAGATTCAGCCCTACTAGCTCTATTCGGGGAGATCAAATGTTCTCACCTTGTTGCTTTCCATTTCTACAACATCTCAGAGTACGTAGTAGCAACGTGACTGCAATAGGAAAAGACAGGACATTTGCACCTTGCTCCACAATCCGCCAAAGACGAAATGTAGGATCACCAACTAATGCGGTCGCGTTAACTAGGGCCATCTGAACGAACAACCGGTACGCAAAGCTGCGGTAAGAGAAGCCACATGGTCTATGGCATCCTTGGTATATACCACTGTTCACACACCTCTGTAACCGTTGATCCAAGCTGTCTGGTCACCGACCCCAATTGTATCGCTCAGGAATGGGGGAACAGCGTAAGCGCTGTAATTGTTGCGTCGTGGACAGAGTCTCAAGACTTGGCAACCACTTGCGGACATTTCGTCAACTCATACAGATCTTGGCTGCATTTGAAGAAGCCAGACATAATAGCCGTGAGCCTGGTGCAAGCCACACGCTCACCTTGCATACCAAGCCGGACCGCACTGTTCGGCGTTCGAAGTTTCCTTAGCGAGGGACCTCGGGCTTTGCTTCATATATGTGCTGTCGTGGCTTTGACCTAGGCCACATGTTCCGTTTCTTCCATAAGATCAAGAGCTCGTTCTCGTGTTCGTCATGCGGCTGCTGCCCGTCAGGCTCGATCTCGACCGACCTTCAGCAGGTTGGCTGCAAGCAAGAAGCTGGAAATGAATGAATATAGCCATGATCTTATCGCATAGACTATACCATGGGCGGCTCATTGAGATAGGACTGGGCGACCATTCTGATCAGTGTCTTTGTTAGCTTTCCATACTGCTGTAGGCTGTCCATTCTCTGCTTGACTATCAGCAAACCACTCTTGCTTCCAGATTTCAGCTCGTTCTTTGACCCGTTCCAGCATCTGCTCTGCACCTTTCCAGCTCTCACCACGGTGGCCTGCGCTGATGCCGACTATTATGCTCTCTTCTTCTATTGGCACTTCACCTAGCCGATGCACAATAATAACTTTCTCTAGATTGTGCTTTGACCTCACTTCAGTCGCGATCTTGAGCAGAGTGTTCAACGCCAGCTTCGGGTAAGCTTGATAGGCAAGGTGCGAAACCGGTCTGTTGTCGAAATTGTTCCTCGTTGTTCCTAGAAATAGTACATTTGCGCCTGCGGTTGGTGAGCGGATAAAGCGCGATGCAAAGGCGACGTCAAGAGCATCATATCGAAGCTCTACATGAGCAGTGCCGTCCTGTGATACCAGTGTCTGGGGAAAATTGGCAGGATCCAGGAGTGAGATCAACGAGCCAGCGGCTGCCATCGTCGCTAACTTCTCTGATCACACGGTTGAACAAGACCTCACGACTGAGATGCGCTCCTTTACAGCGTATCGCTTTAATAAAGGCCCTCGTTAGCGACTACTCATTCGTATCATTGTTCATCAACCAATATTAAATAATGATCAAGATCGCAATCGCACCTTCCGCCGGAGCGACTCGTTAGCCTGAGGATGACATAATCCAGCCTTAATCGCCTGGCAGCCTTACATGAAGCTCCTTCCACTTGTGCGTTGCTGCCCGATGAACCAAGTCGAGTATAATTTTCTTACAACGCACAAAGATAATATCGCTTCACTTTGAATAGCCATTCACCGCCAGTTCCCAAGTCTATTACTCCCATATATACCAAATTTGGACAGAACCGCTGCTCGATCGAGTAATCAGAAGCCAGTTCAAGGGCCGAGCAGAAGAATTCACCACTTCTGCATGTTTTCTACTGGATATCAAATTATACACCTGCTGCCAATCATGAACTTTATCCTGTCGAAGTTTAACAAAATCATCCGTCCACAGCTGCGGTCGACCCGTCCAACTCAGACACGGCGTGAGTCAGGGTCCACCAGAGAGTCTGTTTGCTGTCAGGAACTCACCAAGTTTTGCCCATGCACAGCGCGTTGTGCCAGTTCGTCCACTGTGCTACAGTAAGTTAGGTATATCATGGCATCCCGCGCTATCGACCTTGTTTATGGTGCGTACCACAGTTTGTCGACTCCGAGCCTTTTGGGAAGGTCAACCTTCGAGCTCGTATGGTCTTAGAGCGTCTGGACAGCGGATCAGAATGTGCAAGTCACTATTGTTCACCAGGGATAGCGTCCTCCTTGCTCGTGTACACTCGCGGCAGGGAACCATACTACCGGAGCCCACGTTTGTCGTATTGTATCGTGCAGCACTTCGTCCATGGTTTCGTTCGTCAAACTCCCTTCCGGATCCAAATGCAAACATCACCAAGCCTTTGTGTACTACATACAACGTCTTCTGCTCTGGTGACCAGCCACTGACAAATCGCCAATCGCCACTGCTATCTTCTTTACATTTCAGCAGCCGATTCTCGAGCCTAGGATGAGCGGGAAGCATCGAAGCTAACAGAGCAGAATGTTTCCGCCTGCTTCACCATGGCAGATCCCGTCGACGCCCAAGGGCTCCACAGCTACGATCGTGGACTTCTGTGCTGTAGCTTGATCCTAGTCCACGACGCTCAAGTACAGATCGCTTCAACTGCCCCGTCTGCAACAACATAAGCTTCACTGATCGACTCTTAGGTACAACGCGTGCTTAATCTTACAAGATTGATCAGCTTTCATCAGGGCTGAATACATTAGGCACGGAAAATAGAAGCAAAGGTCTGGCCAGACCAATTTCGCTGCCGTGTGCTATGGACTGACTTGCGCATCGTGGCGTCATTTACAGTTTGCAGAGTCACGTAATACGCATCGTTCCTGCAGAAAGTAAGTTCAGTTCCTACAGCAAAGCGGAAACCTCCACATACAATCTGCGGAACACTTCGTCTCTAGACCACGACCTTGGAACTCTTACGACTGCGTGAACTACAATGCTTGTGTGGCCTTCCCTGCTCGACCGCCTCGAAGGTCTCAGACCTAATCGAAAGCAGATCAGCTTTCCAACGTTGCTAACTCTTACATCCAACTTCGTGAGCGCATGCCCAGAGTGTCCACCGACATGGTCGTGTGATTCTAACCAGCGACCTGCGCTTCGGACAGCTGGTTGCTATTCTGTCAGCACCAACGCTTCGCTGCGTCTCGGGATCATACCCTGTCAAGTTTGGCCGTTTGTCGGGTCGGTGGTCGTACGACGGGAATTCTTGTGCTACAAGCATCTATTCGGCAGCCAACCACAGCCTGCAAGCACGACTATCTAAACCTCGACTCACGACCTGAACAGCCTCCGCCGCGCAGCTCGAAGCTTCAAACGCCGTAGCTGATGTATGAAAGCACGGTCGTCATCAATTTCCGCATGTCTCGAGTGTAGGCCACACTCTGCCATCTCTTCCGACCCAGCACACAACAAGAGATGCCATATACTCTGGCCCGCAAGCACTCTTTCACCCTGTTGATGGCACATATACTGACCGGGAGCACAGCACCTCCCGCAATCATCGCTTCATGGCCTGCACCGAATTACGTGGATCCTGAAACCCGAGGCAGTGGCCTCATCGTTCTCTCAATCCTGCTCATCATCATTACCAGCATCATCATCGCCATACGCATTTACACAAGGCTAAGAATCACACGAGCATTCGGCTTCGACGATGCCTTCGCCATCATCGCTTATATCCTTGGCGTAGCCCTATCAACCCTCGTCATCATCGGCAACAAGTACTACTACAGCGGCCGCCACGTCTGGGACATTCCGCCCGCCCTATTCGTCCCGCATCGTCAATACATATGGTGGGGCGAGCTCCTCTACATCCTCTCCACCACCTCCATCAAGATCAGCGTCCTCCTCTTCTACAGACGTCTCAGCATCAGTTTCACCAAAGGCCTCAAGAGAGCCACATGGATCGGCCTAGCCGCCAACCTCGTCTACCTATGCATCTTCACAGTGTGGCTCTGCTTACTATGCCACCCACTCAACGCATACTGGGATCTCTACAAACCAGGCTGGAAACAACAACCAGCCCAACAACTCAACCCCGCAAGTTGCCTAGCAGAAAACATCAGCCTCCCCGTATCCTCCGCTCTAAGCGCCCTAACAGACCTCTACGCCACCCTCGTCCCACTCGTCCTCGTCATGACGATCCAGAAACCCCCCAAGCAGAAAATCCCACTGTAAGACCGCACCGCATCCACCCCTACCCCCAAACCCCAACGAATGACTGACCAACACAACACAGCTACGCCCTCTTCTCCGTCGGCTTCCTAGTAGTAATCTTCGCAACCCTCCGCGCAATCTACACCTACAAACTCCTCAACGTAAACTACGACTTCACCTGGATCCTCTACGACTGCTGGATCTACGCCGAGCTCGAACTCCAATTCGCGATCATCGCCGCGAGTGCGCCGGCCCTACGACCCCTCTTCAACCGCGCCACGTCGGCGGCACATAAACGGGGGAAACGGGTGTCCAGGGTGTTTCAGCGACCGTCGACCAACAACGCTGCGGATGCGGGACCGCAGATTTGTTTGGTTGAGCACCATAAGAAAGAAGGGGGAAAGGAAGGGAAGGGCGAGGTGGTAAGCCAGACTACGTCCCGACCTGTTGAGTCCCTGGATCCGTCGGCTGCGTCTGCGTCTCCGCGTAGTTGGGCACAGAGGCCAGTTTCGGCGGATCGTATATTAGAGCATGGGTCGCGTCGGATCGATAATCCGCATTTGACAGTCTAGTGGGATAGTTGCTGTGGGTAGTGATGGGCAGCAGTAGACTAGGTTGAGAAGCACGCCAGCATAGAAACACAAGACATGAATATACAATCTCATTCATTCATTGAAACAAGAACTTTTCTGCCACTAGCAGAAGCTGGGGTATCATCTATCAAAACAAAAAGCCACGCACGCAAAACACCCAGAAGCACCCATTTCTGCTCCTGAGGAGCACCCCAAACACCAAAACCAAGCCCAAAACAAAACCCAACCCATTCATCAAAATCATAAACTCATAACTCAATTGCCATGCTGGCCATTCCTGCCACCGTACCCAAACACCCAGCCACCGGCGTTCCTAATTTCGGCCCTACCAATACGGTCTTCCAATACTTCCACTTGCGTAAGTGCGTCGCCAGTCCTAACCCAATTTGCGCTGCTGGTTCGCATTCTCAGCCGTCGCAGTCTGTCGGGGTTCTCTGCAAAAACATCGTCCATAGAGATGGTTGGAATTCGCGGGAAGATCGCGTCGGGGTTGATTGTTTCCTGTTGGGAGAGTGTGTTGAATACGTGGCCTGGTGTGGCCCATGATGGCAGGCTCACGTTTCGGTCGGAGTCGTCGGAGGAGTCTGTGTGGATCTCAGGGAGGGTGATGTCTGTTGGTGATGTGTCGTTGATTGCTTGAATGGTGTGCATGTTTCGCATGGGGGCGAAGGGAGTGTTGATGCTTGGACCGGTCTGTGTGAATGGTCGCATGTTCTCCTGGTTTCGTTGTGGTTGAGCCATCTCTGTGGCGAAGGGGATTCGTTGTGTTGCGTATTGCTGCATCTGTGGAGCAACCCTGGTTGGTGGTTGAGGGAATTGCTGTTGGATGTTCTGGGATGTTCGTGTGAAGATGGATGGCTTCTTGATGGAAGCTCTCACTGGTGGTTTGGAGAGATTGCTTGGATACGCAGGGAGATCATTCTCCTTCTCTGGCATATCAGACATGTCCTCGTCGTGTACACCAAGTCTTGAAGCTGGCCGAGATGGCTCATGGTGGTCCAGTCTAGCTGGTGGTCGTGGTGGTGGGTTTTGTGGCCGTGTTGATAGTGGCTTCATGGCTGACTTGACAGCAGGTTTAGCAACTGGCTTTGTTGCTGGTCTGATCTGTCTCTTCTGTTGCATCTCTCTGAATGCTTTGCCCTTTGCAGCGGTGACAGCTTCTTCGCGCTCTTGACGCGTTTCGAGACTTGTCTCCCGTTTCTTACGTGCGTTCAGCTCTTCAATGTGTGCCTTTCGTTTCTCGGCACTGTTGCGTCGTGCTCGACGATCCTTTTCAGCCTCTTCTTCTTCCTTGGCTCGTCTGAGCTCTTCTATTTTGTTGTCTCTTCTTTCTTTTTGTTGTTGTTTGACGCGTGCATCTTTTGCTGCAGCTTCTTCGTCAAGTTTCTTCTTTTTCTCTGCAAGTGAGAGGACTTTTGGTTTCTCTACTGGGGATGGTGGCTTTGTAGTATTGTGTGCTGCTACTGGGGCAGGATTGACTGGTTTGGGTTGTGATAGAGGCTTGATCTTGATGGGTACGGGCTGTGGCTTTGCCGCGTTCGTAGCTCGGACTGGTCTGCCAAATGTCTTTGGGGCTGCCAATCGTCGTGAGGTAGGTGGTCTGACCTGTGATGGTCGTGGAGCTGTAGGTGCTGTTTCTTTCACAGTGTCCTGTGATGTGCTTTGTGTATCCTCTTTATCTGGAATATCATGCTCGCTTGACGCGTCATTTGTGTCTGGAATGATGTTCTCTAGCTCTTTTGGCTCTTCTGGCTCTCTGGGCTCTTCTGGCTCCGGCATATCAGGCTCAGCTTCTTCTATCTCTGGCTCTGATTGATTATGCTCATGCTCTGATTCTGGCTCTTCTTGCTCAGGCTCTTGTGGCTCTAGCATCTCTGGCTCTGTAGCTCTTTGGGGTGATGATGATTCGTATTCTTTCATTCGCTCTTCGTGGGCAATGAGTTCTGGTGCTCGTAGATCAACTGATTGTGCATCTTCCGAGTCTTCATCGTCGCTGTCGAGTCCTAGGCTCTGCTGTCGGGCAGGCTGGACTGCGGAGCTGGGTGGGATGTCTGTAGTGGGTTTGATGTCTGTTGTTCGTGCTCCCAAGCTTTGTTTGAGAGGATCTCGTGCTGGTAGTGGTGCAAACGAGAAGCTGCCCTTTCGCAGTGGCTGTTCTGGTGTAGCGTGTGTGGATGGGGAGCCGATGTCCGAGTCTGTATATAGCTGGACTGCCGCTTGTGGTGTGGGCGTAGGTGTGACATCTTTGTCCTCTTCTTCTGGTGTGTCTGGGCTATCTGGAGCTGCTTGGACTGGCTCAATCACAACTGCTGGTTCTTTTCGAGCGGTGGTAGCCTTGAACCTGGGTGTTTTCGCGCCGCGCAGCTTGCCAGGAGTCTTGAAAGCCTGTAGAGCTTTGCTGTGGTATGTTAGAATGGCTCAAAAACGCGTAGACTGGGTCGAAACTCACAATTCAGACGCATTGAACAGCTCAGAAATGTGCTCATCGAGCCATTGCAGGTGGTGAATCGCAGGAAAACCGAGCTCGGCGTACTCCTGGAGGCTGATATCGTGAGCACACTGGCGCTCGGCCAGAACCCAGTCGTGGCTCGCAACGCGAGCTTTGGTTGCTGCCATTGTGATGGCGAAGAGGAAAAATTTCAAAAAGCAAAAAGAAACAGTTCTCTAAACTGTTGTGACAATAAATGTCACGTGAGCTCGTGCTGAAGGCATTTTGAAGTGAAGTAAATTGTTTTCAAACTCGAAAAGGCAGGTGCAACTGTGTTTGAAGTGAAGATTGGAAAGAACGATGGACGAAACGCGTCAGATTCACTTGAAATTCGAAAACACGCTAAGTGGGTCACAACAAACCAAGCACGCTAACACGGAGTCGAACTAGTGCCATACGGCATCTGATAGAGAGTCAAGAGATGTTATTTCTTTGAATTGCTATGTACTTGCTATCTAGACTGTGTGTGTCAATTGTGCAGGCAATATTGCGGCATTCATCCTATATACCTTAAGCCGTGCCGGCCCGGCACTCGGCCTGCGGTACCGCCGATGATGAGGACAGCATAGGGGCAGCATCGACAACTAGGTAGGTCTTGGATCCTATACTGGGGTGCTCCCCAACACTGAAAACCAGTGCTCAGACAAACTCGAGGTATTCAGCAATCTGGGACTCGATTTGCGTACTGGCGTGCCCCCGGGTATCGAAAACCAGTGCTCAGACCACTCGAGGTATTGGATCCGGTCTCGAGTCCTGTACTGGCGTACTCCCGAGTCTCGAAACTAGAGCCCTGACAACTCGAGTTATTGTCCCAAATTTCGGTACTCGATTCCTGCACTGGGGGCCGCCCGAGTCTTAAGAACCAGTGTCCAGACAACTCGAATCATCATCCTAAATCGTCTCGATTTCTGTACTCGGTTTCCGTACTGGCGTGCCCCCGGATATCCAAACCCAGTCTTTAGACAGCTCGACTTACTGTGCTATGTTATTGGTCTCGAATTTTGTACTGGCGCCCTCCCGGACATCGAAAACTAGTGCTTGGACAAGTCGACTCATACTGCTAAATCGTCGGGGCTCCATTTCTGTACTGGAGTGCCCTGAACCTCGAAAGCCAGTGCTTGGACCATGCACGCCGGCAGCTCTCCATTTCTGTGCTGGGGTGCCCCTGAACCTCGAAAACCAGTGCTTGGACCATGCACGCCGGCAGCTCTCCATTTCTGTGCTGGGGTGCCCTTGAGTCTCGAAACCCAGTGCTAGGTCACCACTCAACTCATCGTGCTGAAGACTCCCGGTTTCTGTACTGGGGTGCCCCCGAGTCTGAATAACCAGTGCTCAGATAATCCGAGTCATCATGCCAAATTGTCTCGATTTCTGTACTGGCGTACTCCCTAACCTCGAAAACCACTGCTCAGGCAACTGTACTAGGGTGCCCCCCAGTACTGAAACCGGTGCTTAGCCGCCACTCGAATCGTTGTGCCATGGGTCTCGATTTCTGTACTGGGGTGCCCCCCGAACCTCGAAAAGCAGTGCTTAGATCAGATCTCGATTTGCCCTACTGGCGCACCCCTGAGCCTCGAAAAGCAGTGCTTAGCCAATCCCAGCTCAGGTCTCGATCTCTGTATTGGCGTACCCCCTGGCCTCGAAAACCAGTGCTTAGATCAGATCTCGATTTGCTTCGAAAAGCAGAGTTTACCGACCCCAGCTCAGGTCTCGGATTCTGTATTGGGGTACTCCCAGCCTCGAAAACCAGTACTTAGTTCCAACCTGGATTTCCCTCGAAAAGCAGCGTTTAGCAAGCCCAGCTCAGGTTACGATTCCTGTACTGGGGCACTCCCCGAGACCGGGTACCAAGCCCTCAGGATTTCGAGATCGGCCCTCGAAAACAAGCGCTCAAGGGATCAGAATCAGCTCTGGGTTTCTGCACTGGGGCCCTCCAGGAATCTAGAAAACCACTGCTCAGAACATCAACATCAGCTTTCGGTTTCTGTACTGAGTCCCCGAACCTGAAATCAAGCCCTCAGAACAATCACACCGAATCAGCTCTCGTTATCTGTACTGGGGTCCCCCTGGATCTGGAGATCGAGTGCTCAGAACAAGTCTTGATTTCAGTACTAGTAGGTTTGGTTTCGTACAGAGATGCCCCTGAGTACTGGAAACCAAGTACTTATGAACAGACAGCTCGATGTGTGACCGCTTTCTGCACTGAGGTGCCCCGGACTTTCGAGATCGAGTGCTCAAGCATGCGACTCCTTGTGCCAAGTCGAGTCTGCTTACTCAACTGGGGTACCCTCGAGCCTCGAAAACCAGTGCTCAGGCGCCTTTATCGATACACCTGAATGAATGCGGCCAGCCCAGGTCTCATTTTCTGCACCGAGGTGTCCCCCAAGCTTGGAAATCAGTGCTCATGCGATTGATCGACACAGCCAAACCGATGCTACCAAATTGAGTCTCGTTTTCCGTAACGGGGTACTCCTGAATTTGGAAGTCGAGTGCTTGGAACAGCTGGTGGGTATCGATGGCAATGAGTGCACAACCTCTGTACTGAGAAGCTCTCGAACCTCGAAAAGCAGTGCTCAGACAGACGGTAGCTCAGGTCTCGATCGCTGTATCGGCGTGCCTCCGAGTACTAACCGACGACCTAGGTATTTGTGACACGGTCGATATCCGCGACAGAAGGCTGGATCTCGTCTCAGCACTGGGGTCACCCCGAGTGCTAGAAACCGACTCCTAGGTATCTGTGAACAGGTCGACTTTTTTTGATGGGAGGCTGGGTCTCGATTTTCGCACTGGCGTACCTTCGAGTCCGGAAATCGAGTTCTCAGAACAGTTCGAATTACCAGCTCGAATCATTGCAACAGGTAGGTCTCGATATGTGTACTAGGGTGCCCCCGAGTGTCCAAGATTAGCTTTCGCTGTCCGCTCTGGGCTGCACCCAAGTCACGGAAACCAGCAACAGTGCTATGCCCCCATATTACTCATCGGCGTGTCCCCGAAAGCCCAACCCTTCCAGTCATACAGTGCCTTCGCAAGCCACTGTCGTACTAGGGGAACTCAGGGATCATTCCTTCTCGCAGTGGGCCATCATTTCTGATCTAGAGCTCGCTTGCCCATAGATGTTCCTCGAAACATCATTATGAATGCCACTGGTAACTCGTCAACATAGCTGTTCTAACCTCCATGTTGCTCAGTAGCGTGCTCGTGGATCTTCAGGACCGGTGCCGTGTTTAACTCGCTGACAAATCTATTCTGAACTTTGTGCTGCCCGCCAGCGTACCTCCAGGCTCTCGAGACCAGTGCGGTATGCGGGCGGCACCAGGCCTTTTCAGGATCTCGTTCTCCTCAGCGTTGCCACAGTAGGTGTTGGAGAGGCTCACAATTTTACCTCTAGTCAGGTCGATTTGGGGGTAATCCAAGCACGTCTCGATTGTGCACCGGCGTCCGCTGGAGCCCTAGAATCCAGGGTTCAGGCGAATCGACTTAGCGGCGGTGGGATCGAGTATAAGATGATGGCTAGAGTGCATTCGAATGCCTGCATCAGTTCTCAATACATCGTGGGGAAACATAGTCCCAACGGGTCTTGGTTGCGAGCTCCTTATGCTCTCTGCTGGAAGCGGGTATCTTTCGTTTTGCTCTTCTAGGACGCCCAAAATCTGCAGACCAGTCTCAGAATCAGACGGCGGTTCCGAGGGATGTAGCTTATAAGCAACGGTATGCTCCTGACTGAAGAAACGCTTGGAGTAGTCCGACCTTCAGGCAGCCACAGAAGATCTCGAAAGATGAAAAGTCATCGCTTGAGGAATCCCAGTGGCATGAAAATTTGCTTGGCAATCACAGAATTGGTGCGTCGAAACTGCCGACCACAGCAATCCTTCGTGAATGAAGGTCGCAACATTCATAAAGGAATGTCATCCAGATGCAGGAAAAGTCCTGTTGAGTAGAACGAGCCTAATTCGCCATCTGTTCAGTATTAATTCTGACTGCAGGTGCTGCTGGATAGCCTATATATTCCCAATAGACTTCAAGGTCTTCTTGTGTCGGTATCAAGATGCCTTCCTTCTCCCTTCAGCAGCACGTGACATTTCTCACAACAGTCGAGAAGAGTGCTACTCTTCACTAGCTCGCCTAGCTCCGGCAGGGGAAACCTCGCTGGCTCCTCGTCGAGCACGCGAAGCACCAAGAGCAGCCCATCCACAGACTGCAATGCATGTGAGACAGAACTGATCTTGGACAAAGGGCACTTCGTCTCACTTGTCTCTCATTCCTCAAACAACCTCATCACAACCTCGAACCCCCCAATCACCATTCAATAACTCCTCGGCAACCCCAACACCCTCTCAGAAACATAATTCAAGATCATCTCCCTACTAACCGGCGCCAACCTCGGCACAAAACACTCCCTCAACCACCTCTCAACATCATACTCCGCCGCATACCCCATCCCGCCATGACTCATAACAGCCCTCTCACAACTCTTAAACGCCGCCTCAGCAGCCAAATACTTCGCACTATTCGCCATAGCACCCACAGTATTCGGACTCACCCAGCTCCCCTCCTCCGTCCCGGCAAGATCATACAGCATCGCAGAATGATACGTCGCCAGTTTCGCCGCCTCAAGATTCATATACGCGTCCGCCAACGGATGCGCAATCGCCTGGTTCTGTCCAATTGCCCTGCCAAAGACAACGCGCTCCTTCGCGTACGCAGACGCTTTCTCCAGCGCGGCATAGCCTAGTCCCAATGCCTCGCCGGCAAGCAGACACCGCTCCGCATTCATCCCATGCAGGATGATCTTGAAGCCCTGTCCCTCTTTACCAACCAGCGTATCAGCGGGTATCTCATAATTATCAAAGAACACCTCGTTCGCGTCCACGGCTCGCCCACCCATCTTCCGGATCTTCTTGAGTTCGAGGCCAGATCCCGGTGTCCGCTTGGCATCTTCAGGCAGGTCAATGCAGAACATACTCAGCCCATCACTTGCTTTCTTGACTTCTTCGAGGGGCGTCGTGCGTGCAAGCAGGATCATCTTCGTCGCGACTTGGGCGCAAGTAATCCAGATCTTTTGACCGCTGATCGAGTATTTTGTTCCATCGGAGGATTTCTTGGCGAAGGTCTTGAGTTTGAGGGTGTCGAGACCGGTGTTTGGTTCTGTGACGCCGAAGCAGGTTCTGTATTTGCCTGAGATGATCCCCGGAATTGTGTTGTCGAGTTGCTCCTTGTTGCCGAATTTGGCGAGCGGTTGAGTGGCGTAGACATTTGCGTGGATTGACTGTGCGCCTGCCATGCCAGCACCAGACTGGGAGATAGTCTGCATCATCATGGTGGCCTCCGAGATGCCGAGACCTGCTCCACCGTATGCTTCGGGAAGGGCTATGCCTAGCCAGCCGTCTTTGGCTAGGGCGGCGTGTAGTTCGTGCGGATCAGTCTCAGTACGGTCGTGTTCTTGCCAGTAGTTGTTGTCGAAGTTTGCGGTGACCTTGAGGATGGCGTCACGGACTGTTAGTTGGGATTCGGTGAAGTTGGAAAGATCCATTAGGGTGTCGGATTGTGCTGGGCGGGATGAGGAGAAGTGGCGAGAGGCATTATTGCGTGACTTCAGGTGCCGTGGTATACTTGTTGATGCTCGTACTAGGTGTGAAGATGTGCCTGTTGATGCTCTTAGAGCTATACGAAGCGATGCTGGTGCTGTGAGGAAAGACATCTTTGCTCGATGCTTGTTTGAACGCTCAGTCTGCCACTGAGAATATGGTTCGGCGACGCCTAGAGGATACCAGAGCTAACCGAGCTCACTTCCGTGGTTTGCTGGGTTATTATGCACAGCACGCGCAAAAGTAGCAAGGAGACTGAAGAGTGATGGGATGGATAGATGTGAAGATCTCGATGAAGGCAAAATACTTAAGTGGTGATCTGGAGAATCTCCGAGATACGGGGGCTTAGCCGTGCTTTCCCAGGACCTCGGGCGTCTCGAAAGGGAAAGGTCTTCTCGAAAGTAGTAGGCGGCACAGTTCCGAGGTGACACGTGCGCCGGCGAAATCGTGCTCTATGCCGATCACCGGACATTGATCAAGCTGGCAAAGCACAAACATTGCCCGATCACAACGCTGTTGATCACCCGAGCAGAACACTCATCTTTTCCTTTACGAGGGATCCAATGTAATTTTCACGTTAGCCGCTCCCTATGGCTCGTCTGATATTCGCAGCGCAGGTGCATAGCGCGTGGGCTCGTTAGGTGATAGAAGTCTGTGCATTAGGGGTCATCTGCACCGAACAATGGACAACTCCGGGTAGTGTTTTCAAGCCCGGAGATGACCGTAGGCTGCCTACTACCAGTAGCCACGATCGCTCTCATACTGATCGTTTGATATGAGGTGGGTCGACGCTGTTGCAGAAATCACATTGAATACCTTTTAGACGAGAATTCAAAAGCATGTCTACGATAAGTTGCATGGTTGCGACACCAAGGTCGAGACGATCTTGCTTGAAGCATACAGCCGGATCTTGAAAGACACGTCAGTTTTATGCGTGCCGATTGCTTGAGACGTTCTGCTTCAACACTTGTCTTCAGCACGATGAGAATCGGTATTCATCATTTGCAAGCACGGCCATATACCACGAGAATTGCCAGCAAATACGTCGTACAAGTGACACTCTATAGCTTCGACTTGTCCGCAATCAAGCTATAACTCCTCGGGTAGGACTCAAGCCTGTCCCTCGTGAAATCGTCCACATTCCTGAAACCACCAACAGCCATAGCAATGTCAAACTCAGCGAGCAGACTCCTCATGACATGCCTCACACCCTGTTCGCCCATAACACTCAGTCCCCAGATCCACAATCTACCAACCCAGACAAATTTGGCACCCAAGCATAAAGCCTTGATGATATCGCTCGCACCCCTTACTCCAGAGTCGTACGTAACAACAATTTTCTCACCAACACCCGCGTCAATAATGTTCTCCAGCGCGTCGAGACTTGCAATGGCACCATCAACTTGTCTGCCAGCATGATTGCTAACCACGATACCATCACAGCCGACCTCAACAGCTTTTTGTGCATCTCGCACAGCTTGGATACCCTTGATCATGAATGGCGCGCCCCCACTGATCTCCTTCCACGTCTCGATTAGCCAGGGGATCTTCTCCCAGGAGAATGCCCGTCCATGCCAGACATTCTCATCGATCCACTTCTGAGCTGCACCCTCGGGATTCTTTTCTGGATCAATCCCTGCTTCCTCTAGGCGTTTCTGGAAGACCGGGTCGGTAAGACCAAGATCTGCTCCGACGCCACGATAAAATGCATAGTTGGATGTTGCGATGTCATCGTGTCGCCAGCCGAGCTGCCAGGTATCAGTGGTGAGTATACACGCCGTGAATCCTGAGTCGTGCGCTCGCTTCAGAAGAGAGACGGTAAGTTCGTCGTCGTGAGGCATGTACAGCTGGAAGAAGCGGATGGGCTTGTCGTCTGAGCCCTCGACATGGACGGCCTTGTCTAGTGTCCGGCCTTCATCATTGGCGGCCCCTACACCTTCAATTGAGGAGCTACCCGCTGTTGATAGGCCATACGGAAGCATGAGTTCACCCGCAACCTTCGCAACCGGGATCTCACCAGCCCCATTGTAGATTTTGTTGATACCAACAGGGGCAAAGCCAATAGGAGCAGCACATTTGTGGCCGAACAGAGTAGTTGTGGTGTCTCTGCGGTTCGTGTCCACTAGCTGATGTGGAATGATACGGTGTCGGTAAAAGGCTTGCCTGTTGGCTTGGTGAGTCCAGCCAAAGCCAGCATTACTTTCAGCGTAGAGACGGCCATTGCGCGATAGACACTCCCGTGCTAGGGTTTCTAGCTTGTCAGGTTGCGTATTGAAGGGTGGGTTCGTGCCGTCGTTGAGTTCCCAAAAGTGCTCGCGTTGACGTTGTTGCCACGAAGGTGTGCTGCGAGGGTACAGCTTTGGTATCCTCGGGTCCGACATGGAGAACGAGCAAGATGATGAAGTGTGTCGGTGGTCAGAGAGAATACAAGTCCCCGTACGGAGATGGGTGGTATGTTCCTCACGGTTTGAGCTTGTGCCGATTGATCAGAGAACAACCGCCCTCGAAGAACATGACGTTGGTTCGTGTTTCAGTTAACTTGCTTACGAGGCTCTGCGGATGCTTCACCGAGCTGCTATGAGAAACTTCGCTGATTGGTCTGCCGTGTGACGGCATGATGCAATTCTGGTTGTAATTCCGGTTCCATAGGTGCGTTCTCGACTCGAACCTTCGCAAGCTAACATCCCCAGAGACAGTGCCGGCGGCCAGTCACACTTGCAATTCCTCATCTTGCACTCAAGTTGCGTTGAATAGCACTACTGGCACGAAGCAGTGAAGGCTTGAACATTCAAATAATGCTCAAGCGAATGAACGGCAGTGTCGAGTTATCGTCATGACGTAGCCCAGCAGAGAGTAACAAAGCTTGGCATATGCTTGGTAGACTTGGGGTAGCTTCCTAGCCGGCTTACCTGCTATTTTTATCCTCGATGCTCCGAAGACGAATTGCTTTGCTCATTAGGGGTACTCGCAGGCGGTAACAAAGTCATAGGTGGAGGGAGCTATCGCTCTGTGACGAGAAGTCAAACAATCCCATTGACAACAAGCACCACAAACCTGCAACGAAGGTCCAGATGTCCATCAGATGAATAAGTCTCCACCAGCTTGTCGCGAATCCTCCTTGGTTGTGTCCGGCCTCATCATATGCCTAGACGCAGATTCCTGAGATGCCAGCTTTCCCACTTCGTTTATTCAAGACGGCAAACAAGAAAGACTGTATTCGACAACACCGTCAGCCGCTGCTTGAGGCACGCTCCATCGACATTTCCTGTCCGCAACATGGACAAGTAACAGCTTTAGGTACAGTAAATGATGCCTAACCCAGAGGACGGATGAACGTTATAGGCTACTATAGTCTAAGTGGGTCGGTAGGCACGTTCAATTTCCTGACACGTCTCACCTTCCCTTTCCTATGTGACAGCAAGGACTTAATATTCGATTTTACCATCTCGTTAGAATACACCTTACAATGTCGCTGTTGCGAGCTCTCCTAGCCTCTCACCATGCTCCTCACAGTCCATACCAAGATGGCGTGTCGCTTGCGGCAAGCAGGTTGCGAGATGCGCATCCCTGAACCAAGGATATGGTTGCAGAGACGACGGCACGTCTATCGAATGGGACGTCAAATGTAGCTAGCCTTGAGTGACTGGATGTTATGTGTCTCACTTGTCACGATTTTCGCGATGTCCGTAATACTTCGAGAAGCCGAGACTTGTTCTTTGGTCTGCATCTTTGTCACGTTGACTTCCAGCAGCTGCACCGGTGCTCGGGTATTGCCTGCCTCATCAATTACTGCAGTAGTTGCTGCCAATCTTTCAGCCATCGGAAGCTTCCTCGGCACAGAATCTTTCAAGCAGAAGGCAAGTACTCTTGCGCAAGAATTCGATCGCCTTCAACTCGCGACTGGGAGGCGTGATCTAGTATGTCAACAGACTACGATCTGGTGGTAGTTGGAGCAGGTAAGTTGACTCAAACTCGCTTCAGCCGTCACTACACACAACAGCTGACTCCCCATCACCCAGGCTGGTTTGGCCTTGCGGCAGCAAAAGTCTACCTCGAGCTTCACCCCATAGAGAACATCCTCGTGCTCGAAAGCTCCGGGACATGCGGTGGCACATGGGCTGAGAACCGGATCTACCCAGGCCTCAAATCCAATAATCTGCACGGCACATACGAATACCCCGACTTTCCTATGGACCCAGAGGTTTACCGTGTTCGTCCAGGCGAGCACATACCCGGCGACGTCCTGCACCGGTATCTCACAGACTTCGCTCACGCTTCGGTGTTTTCAGTCGCTCACGCTTCCACACGAGAGTAGACTCCGTCGAGCCAGCGCCAAACGACACATGGAAGCTCCAGATCAGCTCGCCGGATTCAAACGAACCAATCACGACGGGGAAGCTCATCCTTGCAACGGGTCTAACATCGACACCGAACTTCCCACAGTTTCCTGGGGTCGAGAAGTTCCAGGGTCCATACTTCCACGCCAAGGACTTCGCCCGGTACAGCGAGACGGTCAAGACCGCAGACAACGTAGTCGTGATCGGAGGCGCGAAATCAGCCTACGACGTCGCATATACCTACGCTGACTCAGGCGTACAAGTCGACCTCATTATCCGGCCCGACGGTCATGGTCCAGTCTGGATCTCAAATCCCTACGTTGACTTCGGTCTGAGGCTAGAAAAGCTACTCCTAGTCAGGTTTCTAACATGTTTCAGCCCATGCCCATTCGGCGATACAGCCGGGCTGGGGGCCTTCAGGAACTGGCTACATGGCACACGAATTGGCCGATGGCTCGTCGATAAGTTCTGGGTTACACTAGGCAACGGCGTCATAGCAGCAAACGGGTACGCATCTCACCCTGAGATCAAGAAGCTACAGCCATGGAACAGCCCCTTCTGGACCGGCACTAACTTGAGCATCTATAACTACCCTCACAACTTCAACGACCTGGTCAAGCAGGGCAAGACAAGAGTGCACATTGCAAATGTGGATCACCTCACCGAGCATGAAGTGCATTTATCAACTGGCGACATCCTGAAAGCAGACGTCGTTGTATGCGCCACAGGCTGGGACAAGAAACCACCATCGTACTTCGACTATCCAGGAGCCAACATCGGCCTGCCTCAATCAACGGAAGAACAAACCTGTCTCATCGCAGCAGCAGACAACGAAATTCTAACACGTTTCCCACGGCTGAGAGACCAGCCACAGCTAGGAAGCGCCGTCGCCCCCGACACATCTGGCGACCCCCACCGCCTCTACCGCTTCATCGTCCCTCCCAACTTCGTACAAACCCGCAACCTCGCATTCGCCGGCGCACTCAGCGCAATCTGCACCGCAATAGTCGCCAACTCCCAAGCCCTCTGGATATCAGCCTTCTTCGACGGCAAGCTAGATCGACTGGCGAGCACGGACGAGGAGATCACGAGGGAGGTGTTACTGCACACTCAGTGGGGGAAGTGGAGGTATCCGTGTGGATATGGTGCCATTGCGCCTGATATGCCTTTTGATGCGTTGCCGTATGTGGATCTGCTGCATAAGGATCTGGGGTTGCGGGTTAAGAGGAAGGCGAATTGGTTTTGGGAGCTGTTTGAGTGGTATGGGCCGGAGGATTTTGGGGGATTGGTTGATGAGTGGGTTGGGAAGCATCCTGTTAAGGAGGCCTGACCTGACCATATCACGTGTAAGTCACATAGAGCATAAAACATAGATGGTTGGCACACGCTGTCATGCCAGTGGTCTCGGCTCGCAAAAACGAACCAATGAACTGATATGCTCTAATGTTCACTGTCAGTCAATAGTTCCCTTACCACGACGGTGCATCGCACATCTAAACCATCATCCGCTTGGTTGGACAGCAACGCGGTGACCGCTGCACCCAACCAGTCGGACGACGAGAAGAGGCTTGCACGCGTTGCACTGCAATGTGTTCACGGGCTTTCCAGAGTGTACAACCACTACTCAGTCCGCCTGACTCCAAAGCGTAAAGCAGTACGTATCATCTCAGACATTTGAAGGTGCCAGTTTCCCTCAGCGTCGACGATACAATCCCGAAAGGTATCTGAACCACCCCGGTGTGAGCCCACAGTCTGCGAGAAGCTCGCACAGCCCGAACGGTGGGCAGGTCGCGCTACTAGAGCGAAGGAGGACTTGCACCACAGCGGTTACATCAGGGTGATCTGCATGTACCAGACCGTATCCCGGAAGACAGCTGTGATGAAGAAGGTATCTGCTGCCAACGTAGTCGGCTCCTGTACTCCTGAGCGAGGTGTGCAATAGCTCCTTCTTGTTTTGGGCTTGAAGAACCCTCAGAGGGAGCCCGATCGAACAGTATTTGGCACACACCGAGGCAGATGACGTCGGTGCATCATGGCCAACCTGCTTCCCTTCTCGCCTCAACGGCGGCGTCCGTCGTTCCCTATTCGTGCCCAAGGCCGCTCACAGTCCCTCCGCCATCAATCACCATCCCCCCTTTCCAACCTCTCAAACAACCCCATATAGTACCTCGCCTCCTCAATACTCTCCTTCACATCCTCCTCCGCCGTATGAGCCAGCTTCTTAGCCGGTACCTTCCTGATAACGTCATTCGAGCACCACCTCCTCACCCCCTCCTTGATACTCGACACATCAAAGATCCTATAATGTAGCCACCCAAGCACCTCCGCCCACGGCTCACGCATCAAAAACATCTTATCCGCGTGCACGCTGTTGCCCGCAAGTAACGCTTTTTTCTGCGTGGGGACGTAGCTCTTGATGTACTGCAGTAATTCGGCTGCGGCCTGAGCGGCAGGGACAGCGGAGTCTGACTGGCAAGCGGCGACGAGGCCTGATTCGGTATGGGTGCGTGTGCACCAGGAGTCCATGGCGTCAAGGGCGGTTTTGGGGGTTGTGATTGTGGCGTGGTAGCCGGTGGGGTCGAGGAGGTTGAGATGAGCGTCCGTTATGTAACAGGACAGGGAGAGGATGGTGTCTGTTGTGGGGTTTAGGCCTGTCATCTGTGTGGATGTTGGAGTTAGATATGTGACTTGGGAATAGACGTGTATCAGTAGGACGGAAGATGTGGATGTAGATTACCACCTATTGTCCGAAGTGTCTCGTCAGGCTGTTTGGACCGTTCGATATGACGGGCCTCGTGCGCCTCCAGCCCGCTTCATATGCCTCGAAAGACTGGCGGGCGCTGTACTCGGGACTTGACTCACCTCACAATCAATCCACACTAACGGGTCGGTACTCCTCGCCAGAGACATGCTCGACGATTGCCTGAGAAAGGAGTGCTTGGTAGATCGAGATGCCAGTATTCGACACGTAGCTCGAGAGTACAGAAGGCAGGCAGTAGATGGCAACCTATTTATGGTCGCTCCGAACCGTGCAGGTGTAACACGTTGGGTAGCTGTATATGGTCGGGATAGGGGAAGAGCGCTTGACAGATGTTTGGGTCGAGCTCGCGAGGCAAGCGGGTTCATGAAAGTTGGCGTGAAGAGTGAGTCCACCCGACAGGCTTGATGTGGATGGAAAACGGAGGGCCGTAAATCTCAAGAGTGGAAGTAGAGAATTGAACCACAAGTGAAAGGGTATATGAAGTATGTCGATGCTTTCGAAGTGAAATGATAGGTACCTACTCTAGGTATTTACCCAGGTAAGTGCAGCCCTGGACGTGGGATAACGAAAGAGTTAATACAAGACAGTACTGTAATATTACTCCACTGATCCTCACGTGCAGTGGCCAGTTCTAGGTAGGAGTGCCAAAAGCTGTGCCGCTGAACGCAGGTCCAAAGGCCGGGACTGTCCCTGAGCATAGAAGCATGTAGTACCCAATACGAGCTCATACTGTGCAATACTGTAGGTACAATACCGTCTTCTGCTAGAGGAGCCTACATTTGTACACAAACTCGGCAAATTTCTATTGCGAGAGGTGGATTGATTATCGTGTCACTTCGAATGGCTTCTTTTGAGCGGACTGATCACGTCTAAGAATCTATCAAATCTATTGGTCTTGCTCGGGGACCTGTTGTCATCCTTCTTCAAGTACGAAGCCATACTAGTCGTAGTCACATTCGTCTGCCGCGAGCTAGACCTGCTGTGTACCGCACTCCGCCCACCGTTTCTCGGCCGACTCCCATTGAGCAAATGCGCCAGCTGAATATCGTGCGGTCTCAGCGTGAAGTTTTCCTTGTCATCGCATCCCGTGATCGTAAAGGCTGTAGGACAGGTATGCTCGCAGAATTCACTTAGCGACGCAGTGCTACGGATCGTGTCTGTGGGACTCGCGGACAGCCCCGAAGCGTTGTTCGAGGAATCGCTTTGAACTGTGACTCGCCGAGCGAACAACACGACGCCGATGACCGTCAGCCATGTCTTGCGTAGTCCAGATATGCGCATGATTATGCCGGAGCGCACTGTGCCTTCGGTGACGAGTATGTCGCCGTCTGTGACTATGTCTGTCGAAATCATACCGAATAGGGCTTTTGAGCTTCGGCTGGACGGGTTGAGAAACATTGCACCGCGAAAGGATGTATCGGAAAGATCAAAGCCGTCGACGATTGGCATCTGTGTGCCGGGCGTATGTCCGTGGATGCGCGGTAGCTCGCCGTGGGATTGTGGAAAGTCGTTCCAATCACGCATCTCGTTGATGCCTTGCTGTGCTGTAATGCGGAAGTATCTCAGATCCTGGATACCCAGTCGTGCTTGCATGATATCTGATATCTCAGTCCGCGCCGGGATTGTGCTGACTGAGTAAACTGTGTTGCAGTCGCGTCCGATAACGTCCGCAGCTGACTGGTCGGCCATTGTTGCAGGGGCGTCCTTGATCATGCTCCTCCGATGCTGTCGGTATTGAAAGGCCGAAACTTCAAGGTGATGGGCCAATATGGACACAAAATTGAGCTCGAAAGAGACCTTGAGACTTAGTAGGACTGCGCAGAAGAGCTCGATATTGCTTCGAGCGTAGTCGACCATCAAAGAAGAGTCTGAGAGGCCAATGAGGGCATAAACTTTGTCAAGACGTTCTGAGCATAGCCTGTGCCTGTGTGCTTTGAGGAGGTCTGACAGGGGTTCCTTGACCGAGGTAAGATGGCTTCGTTCTGTAGCAGTGTCGGCGTAGCTGAAGTCGGCTTCCATACCACGACTGATAGACAGGAACTTGTTCGGTCGTTCGAAGACAAGTCGAGATTTGACGACATCGACTGCCGCGGTGTGCAAGATCTGCGCAGGCTCAAGACCCCCCGAAGTGTTCAAATCATGTATCTGCCACTCAAGCAGATACGACATCAGTACGAACGGTGCTCGAAAGTCGTCCCAGGACCATAGAACGTCGCCATACATGAACATCAAGTTCTGCGCGAAACGGTTCTCCTGTAGGACCCATAAGCGGGACCAATAGTGATGGCGACATATTTGTAGCATTGTACGCCACTGGTCTGCAAAGCGACATGCCGATGGAGAGGAACTTGGCACGTACTTTGCAACCAGATGCCGGTCATTGTGGAAGTTCTGAGGTCGACCAATATCCTTCTTGATTTCATCTAGGAAATGGACAAACTTTTCGAGACCAGCACCGTCACCAGCCGTTTGAGCCACGCCAGATAGTGGTTCAAGCCAAGCTAGCACTGTTTTTGCTCGCTGGAAGATATTTGGCATAATCTGAACTTGTGAATTGCGTTCCCGGATATTGCTGTGATCGAGGCATATCGCGTCAACCCATAGGAATACTGTCGGTAGCGCACGGAGCGTCAACTTTTGCCTGTATATAGATAAGAGTTCATAAAGGTTGCTCTGCACTTTGACCTCCTGATTGTTGATGAAGATACAACGAGTGGTGTCATTGTCATCCCAGGTATATGACAAGGCAGTGTAGCATTGGTCATATTCTGTCAATCGCACGCTCCTGAGTCGACACCTGATCGCGACGTCTTGAGTACTCAGCTGAGGTTGGATCTCAAGCAACCGAACATGTGTTATTGGATGCGGAAGTGGTTCTTGTTTGAAGCCATTCTCAGTGCCGAGCATAGAAGCTGATTTGGCTAGAATTACCATTCCCAAGACGTTCGATCTGCATCGCTGGCTGGCTGTCAAAATCTGTTGTGGTTATGATCGACACTGTGTCTGACCTGGAAGAGCAGTGTCAAGCAGGTACGCCCATGTCGGTGCTGTGCAATGGCTCTTACCGGTGTGTGCACTTGTTACTTCTTGCCTACCAAATCACCGGCAAGGTCTCACGAATGAAAGTTACAAGATGTTGGAGGAGTGTGAGGTCCGCTTCCCACGAGACAGAAAGCCCGCCGAGGGTATCTGAAAATCCACAGCACATGTCTCATTTTCATGCATCTTTCGTGTGATCGACGTCGTGACGGACGTGGTCCGAAATCCAACGGCGTCGAGCGCACACCAATGAACAGATGGCAGCAAGAGAGCACAACGATGCAAAGTGACGAAAGTAGAAGGAATTCTGGATCGAGCTGGATGCTCCAGCTCAGATGGAAACTTTTCTGGACAAGCCGCGCTTTCCAGAGACGCCAGCAACCGTCCCGGTGGATGTAGGGTGAAGTCAATACACGAGACGAATCTTGGCGGTTCCAGCTCCCGGAACCGATGGTTCGTAGAAGCGATATGTGAGCACTCTTAACGGATTCCCAGGATTTTTCAAAATGGTACAAAACCGAGTTCGAGTTTCAACACGGGTTAGGGGTGTCATAACGGTATAATTTACAAAACGCCTTAGGTTCTAAACTGAATTAAGCTTCTAACACGAGGTACAGACCACCTAACACGGTTTAGAACTTAATCTGGTTTATAGTATTCTATAGATTACTGTTCGAACGTGTATTTGTCCGCCGAAATTCAGGTAAATCGTTTTTAGTGTGCTCGAACACTGTTTTCAAAAAACCCTTCGGGGTTGCAAAGCTGCTTGGGACCAGGTTATCAGGTGTAACACTTCCACAATCCGGGGTACGAGTACAGTTGAGTTGGTAAACTTTCAAAAAAGAACGGATGTCCGTGGATTGCGCAAGCTTGGAGGAACTCTGTTTGTCAAGAACGCTCTGGACACCGCCCAGGAGAAGGTGCGATACTTGAAGTTGAATAATAATAATGCATAATTCGGGGCAAAGCACAAATTTGAGCAGTCTGGGCAAGCACGTTGGCTGTCGCTGTCGAATCCGGGCAAGCCGATCCTTCACTCCGAGTCCAAGTGATGACTCGTGTCAAGCCTCGTTCGAGTAACAGCCGAGTCAGGCAGCTAAACGCGCTAACCACATCTAGCAAAACATCTCGAATCGCAAGTTCAGTTTTGTAGAACCACTGCAGAACATCGACAAGCAGCACCGCAACCACTCCACCATCGACTACAACCACATCGCTGCCAAAATGGTGTGCTTCTCCCTCCGCTCAGCACTCACCAGTGCCTTCGACCTAACCACCCGCTCCTCCCTATCGATTGCGACCCCCCTGCTACAGAACACATTCCGAAGCACGAGACACTCAAGACCACAATTACAAAATGCCGCCGCAGCATTCTCAACATCGTCTGCCGCCCAAGCAAAGAAGAAAGGGAAAGCCATGACCGATAAAAGAATAAGTAAGCAACACTCTCTTCATCCCACTTTAGCGACACCCTCCTCCATCCCCCATCCAGCCCGCGCACCACGACCCCCATACCATACCATCGCATACCACAACACAGCAGATCCTCACTAACACCCTCAGCTCTAATCCGCTTCTTCCTCCATCACCCAACAACCCTCACCCCGCGCCCCCTCCGCTTCTCACGTAATCGAGCTCTAAGACACTGGACAATCCACCGCGCCTGGAACCTCTACCGCAACAAACTCAAGCAGCGCCGCGAACTCGAGCTAGAACGCCAATACAACGCCATGGCGGCCGCGAACGAAGAGCTGCGGCTTGGGGCTGGAGATGGTGGAAAGTTGTTTAGGAGAGCGCAGATGAAGATCGGGACGTGGAGTATACCGGAGAGGGGGGGTGGTGTGCCGATTGAGTATGCGAGGGGGCAGGTTGAGTGGGTGGGGAGTGTAGCGGGGGGTGTTGGGGGGGTTGCGAAGGTGTGGGATGGGGAGTGGAGGAGGGCGTGAATGTAGATATATATGGGATGAGAGGTTGGGGATTTGCGTTGAGTGGTTCTGGGTATGTCCGTCCGTGGGAAGAAGAACTGGCAGTATTTCCATGGGCCACAGTGATCTTTGTGCGTGTGATTGTGCGATTCAGATGGGCTCGAAGCTGAGAGGAAGAATTTTGTCCGAGCAAAAGAGTGCATGAATTGTAGAACAAGTCTCAAGGCAGTTGGGTCCTCGGCGCTGGCTGGTCAGTTTCTGTGATCTGGAAAGTGTGCTGCGGTTGCCGGTAGTGATTTCCTTCTCGCATCACAACAGAACCCAAAAGGAAGGAGCGATCAATCTCAAGAGGCTGCTCGTGAATGGCAGGGCGTCGTGGTCCACGACCATGGGGCAAAAGTTGAGGAATGAACGAAATTCGAACTTGTACAGTATTGTTATGTGTATGAGTATTCGAGCATTATTTCGTTACATATATCAATAGTGAGTGCTGAAGGAAGCCAGAAGGCTTGCCAATAAAGCACGCAAGGCCTCAGGGAGGTGTCTAGAAAAACAGATTGACCTCCGTACTTTTCGTCCTACCATCCAATGCCCCTTCCAAATAGTCAGTTTTCCAACTCCCTAGCTCCTGACGCTCAAACGAATGACCCGCGGAACGACTGGTAGATTGACTGCTACGCCCAACTCACAGGACAACGCAGCATCCTCCCTCGCTCTGCTTTCCATGATTCAATAATGCAGCTCGAGTGGCAGCCTCAAAAACATCATCGACTCCCTCACCCGTCAAACTTGAGCACTCGAGGTATTTGCGAGCACCACACATCTGAGCCATCTGTTCACCCTCTTTAGGAGTGATAAACCTCAGGCTCTTTTTTCTCATCTCCTCAATAGCAATGGGGTCCTGCCTTAGATCATTCTTCAAGCCAACCAGTATGATGGGCACATCTGGACATCTTTCTCTTGCTTCCTCTATCCACTTGTGCTGTACGTTTTCTAGACTGTCTGGAGTGTCCACACTGAAACCGATCAAAATGACATGCGATTTCGAATATGCCAGTGGGCGTAACCTCTCGTAATCTTCCTGTCCAGCGGTATCCCAAAGTGCTAGTTGTACTGATCGACCATCGACACGACAGTCCGTAACATAGTTCTCGAAGACGGTCGGTACGTAGTGAGTTGGGAAATAGCCTAATGTGAAGACGGACAGCAATGAGGTCTTTCCGCAAGCCCCGTCGCCTATTATGACGAGTTTCCTGCAATTGTTGGGTCAGCCTGAGGTTCAATTACTGGGAGGGCATTGGTGTGGAAGGTGCGACTGCTCGGTTTGCGCCAAGCACATCCACGTCCGCGCCTTCCTATAACTGAGTTGATAGGATCGTACCTTCTCATAACATTTTGTTGTGTTTGATTCTGAGCCATGGTTGTGTATAGGTGACCAATGACCGTGGTTCAGCAGTGGGATGGGCTCAGATGCTTGTCAGGCTCTCTCAGTGCAGGGAACAGCGAGGATAATCGAGGATCGGAACAGGTTGAGAGATGGAAGAACAGGATATTGCTGGTAGTGCTGGCAGATGCTGGCAGAATGGCGGTATGTAAATGACGGATAGGATGATGGATCGGCAAGTTGGTGTAACAAGATGTTTGTCAGGTGTAGCGGTGCAGCCGTAATGTCAGTGGACGGCGGACGCTGGAGGCTGGAGGGTACTTGTACAAAGTCACAGTGCTAAGAGCAGTGATTGCGCCTAAGGCCGATCGTTCTGATAAATAATCCTTCGGCACAATTTACAATACTTGAGATGTATCCATGAAGCACGCTGTCGTGTAGATGTGCTCTAAATTGGGAGTCCGTATCTGTAGGTCTCGGTGTTGTTCTTTAGCTTGGGAACTTGTCTCTGTCGAGTCGCAGTTGATGTGGATGAAGTGGGTGCGGCTGAAGTGGCAGTGCGAGGTAACTTGACTTGAATAAAGAGTACTCGTACTGCTGCAAAGAATTTTCCGATGTAGGATCAAGCCAATCTCATATGTTACTGCTGCAAATATCTTGTGGTATCGTCAAACATTTCTCATGTCGTTGCAAAGTAAGATCAATTCTATATGTAAATCGAGTGGTGGTGAGGATGATGGAAGAGAGGACGTAATGCCAGTGCACTCCAGGTGGAGGCGGCAGCGGCGAGTCAACACCCATGGCTCTCAGGCAGGCTTGTGACAGACGTCGGACACCACAACAGCGCCGCTTGTTCCTTCCCATCTACAGTAAAGTACACTGCACCAATTAGACGTGACTTCCTCATCCGTTAACCACCAACTAGCAAGTACTCAGTACCTGCCGAAACCCCACGAATCAGAAGATCATTTTGGACGAATCACTTGCCACGCTCATTACTGATGTACCGATGTACTGCTTGTGTTGACTCTTAACAATCCGAAGAGCGCGAGGACCGCAAATACCGCAAATAGTCACATTCGTTGTTCCCCGCCGCTTAGCAACAGTCGCTTCCCATCCATGTCAGAATCATACATAAATCAGTCATTCAGAAGTTCCAGGTCGTGAGGAAGGGAATAAGATATCTTGAACTGTGGAAAAAAGATCCGAACGATGCCTTCGAAATCCAAAAAGTCCAAATCCTCCCAATCCGGCCCAATACCAAAGTCTGCATCTGCACCTGCTACCTCCAATGCCGCGCCATATCTGAAACAAGATGTACCGCCGCCTCAATTCGTGGAAGATGAAGTCGTCTCACCGTCTGCCGAGCCAGATTCTAGGACTGGAGACACAACAGAATCAGCTGGAGAACCCATAACTTTGCCCTCCGTCAACCGCAAGAAGCAGAAGCGCCGAGACAAGGAACAAGCGAAACGAATGGCAGAGCAGCAAGCAAATATGTTGAACGGTCACACAGAGCATCTTGCACAAGAGAATGGACAGCTGAGCGCTGTGAAACAGGGCAGAGGGCCAGTCAAAGGCTACTTCACCGAAGAGCCCGACTACGTGGATCCGGATTTCCAGAATGGTTTGGATCCAGACGACGAGTTCTATTCCGGCGATGAGGATGCGGATTATGCGCAATCAATCACTGAAGGCCCAGATCATTCCTGGTTGAACACGAGCAAACGCAAGAAGGGCTCCAAGAAGCGATCACGTCCGAATCCTCTTCCGCATACCAGCTCGACCCTACAGAAGCCCTTTCCTACTCTGTCCAACGCCGCTCTGCGCAGCGCCCACAAGATGACCAGTGGGAATGACCACATATGGAATACTTCAACACTGGCCGAACGAGAGAATATCAAGCAATTCTGGCTTGAGCTGGGAGAAGATGAGAGACGGTCCTTGGTAAGAGTCGAGAAAGAGGCAGTCTTGCGCAAGATGAAGGAACAACAGAAGCATTCCTGCAGCTGTTCTGTCTGTGGGAGGAAGAGAACTGCAATCGAGGAGGAGCTGGAGGTTCTCTACGATGCTTACTACCAGGAACTCGAGCAATTCGCAAACCACGATGATGATATGCCAGATAGTCCGCGGTCAACGGGCCCTCCGAGGACCCCCGTCGCCTATCGAAATCAAGCACATCCAATGGCCGGAGCCTATCCTGTTCAAGGCCGAATACATGAGCTTGATGAGAATGGGGACGAGCTGGACGATGAGGACGACTACGATGAAGAAGAAGATGAAGACGAGTACAGCGACGATTATGATGATGAGATCCTGCCTCCCGGCCCGGCCGACTTCTTCCAGTTTGGCAACAGCTTGACCGTTAAAGGTGTGCCATGTGTGCCAGCTGATTGTGAAAGGCGATGCTAATAATCACAGATGGTATCTTGACCGTAGCAGATGATTTGTTGAAGAACGATGGCAAGCATTTCATTGATATGATGGAACAGCTGGCGGAAAGACGCATGCAACGTGAGGAAGAAATCCATTATCCTGCTCCTCCACTAGCTCATCAATCTCTTCGTCAAGGTCACAATCATCCTCTAATAGATGACGATGACGATTACGATGACGAGGAAGACGATGAGGACTACGACTCTCAAGAAGAGGACGACTTTGAGGGCGACGAGATGGTAATTACCACATTCTTCACCTTGTCCGACTTTCTGACGCATTTTAGGACTCCATGACCGAAGAACAACGCATGGAAGAAGGTCGTCGCATGTTCCAGATCTTCGCTGCCCGGATGTTCGAACAACGTGTACTGACGGCATATAAAGAAAAGGTCGCAGCAGAACGCCAGAGGAAGCTGTTGGAAGAACTCGAGTTGGAGGAAGACAAGTCAGCTGCGCGTGAAGCCAAGAAAGCGAAAGATGCCGCCAAGAAGAAGGAAAAGAAGCTGCGCCAAAAAGCTGTCAAGGACGAAGAAAAGGCCAAGAAAGACGCTGAGAAGGCTGCCGCAGAAGCTGCAATACGCGAGGCGGAGGAGCGAAAGCTTGCAGAGAAGCGTGCTAAGCAGGACGAGCAGCGGCGGAAGCGTGAGGCTGAGAGAAAAGCTACCGAGGAGGAACGCATCCGAAAAGAGGCAGAGAAGGCCCAACGTGCTCAGAAAGAGCGTGAACGCCAGCAAGAAGCCGAAAGAAAAGCAAAGGAAGCGAAAGATCGCGAGAAGAAGCAGCGTGAGGAGCAACGTAAGCGAGAGCGTGAAGAGAGAGAAGCCAAGGAAGCCGAAGCGAAAGAGCGGCGTCTTCAAGAAGAACGAGAGCGGAAGGAACGGGAAACCCAGCAGAGAAAGGAGAAGGAAGCTACCGCCAAGGCCGAGAAAGAAGCCAAGGACCGCCAGAAGGCCGAACAGGCACCCCGACCTCAGCCAGTTGCTCTGCCTCCCGGGCTTGCTCCGCCAGCTCGAAATGCCCAATTTCAATCGCCGCATCCGCAGACAGCGACACCCGTTATGCCACCTGGCGTGCCAGCCTCTGGCCGAAGCCGGCAGCCCTCGCAACCTTCCCAACAGTCACAACCGTCACGCTCGTCATCGCCGCGTTCACAAAAGGCAAGTACGTCAGCTTCACAAACTTCTGCGTCTCCTGCCAACGTCCCACCCTCGCAGACGCCCGTGATCAATCAACCACCCAAAAACCCTCGACTTGGACCAACCTTGCACCATCCGCAACCAGCAGCTCCAAGGTCTCCGTTGAACAACTTTGGCCACAATGTCGGTCGGGGAGGTCACTATCCGCAAGCTTACGGAAATCTGCATGGGATAGGTATCAACGGTACACCTACGAGTGGCCCTGGTCAGATGCCTATCGGTGCTCCAATGCACATGTACCCAGGTCCACCAATGGGCAACCATCAGCGCTTCCAACCCAACGGTATGCACTACCCACCGGGATTTAACGGGCCAAGACCATTTCAACCGAATCAACATATGCCTTATCACCCTCAACCGCCGCCGGGAACAGGACCCATCATGCCGCCACAGCCTCAACCGCCTGCCGGTCAGCCATCGCACTCACGACAACCCTCCGGATCTGATAACGCGTCACAACCAGCACCTATCGCTCGACCTGGCCCTATAGCACGGCCGTCAAGCACAACCCCGGACAAGCAGAAAGGACAACCCACAGGTAACGATGCGGGCGTCGAGAAGATTACGACTCAACTAGGTAGCTCAGCGCTGTTAGACGACTCAGATGTCCCTTTCGTTGGACAGGCAGAGCATCGTTCCCACCCTGTACCGATCGCTGCTCCTGGCACCGGACGCTTAGGGTTCGCCAGCCCGAGTCCATTTGGGATAGGCAGCAACAGCTGGGGCTCGTTCAACAATCACCCGCCAGGCGGACATTTTGGCCAAACGCCACGAGCGCCACCTGGGTGGGGTCAGCCCGCAGCATTCGAGCCCATCGGTCTCCCGCCCGGTATGGGACGCTCTCACATGCCGAGACCTATTTCAGTACGACTCATGCTTGTGCAAGCATTCCGCCAATTAGCAGCGAGCACAGGAGGCAAGACGGATTCGTTCTACCCAGCCGTACAAGTCCTTCGACAAGTGGAGCAAGCGCAAGCACCAGGTGAGCCTGTGGTATCCATGGACGAGATGCTCAACATTTGCGACACCGAGGGTAATGTTCAGAATGGAGGAGGTACATTCGAGGTCATGATTGACCCTGGTCGAGGAGGACAAGTCATCAAGTTTGTCGAAGACAATAAAAGAGGTGGAATGGGCGATATTGGGAGTCCCGCGCCCATCGCAGCGCCTGGACCACCTGGACCACCTGGACCACCTGGCCATCCGGTTTCATCGTTCGGAAGCATTGGGCAAGGCGTTCAGCAGCATCATCCTCAACTACAGCAGGGATTTAGAGCACATGGACCACTTGCACCGGGAATGTCTGGTCGATATTCCTAGCTGGATATTGTGAACAGGACATTCATGCGGGAACCGGGACTTGAATGGCTGAATGGGTAGATTCGCTGTTGCAAAGCTCCTCTTAGTTAGATACCACTACACTGGCAGTTCTCTATCAGTATTCATCTGCTAGATCGAGTTGTTGGTGCTAATGCAGTACCATATGTGCCTCGAGTGGGATTGTGCATAGCAATGAAGATTGTGGTGCAAGCATGGTTAATCGTAGAATCGGCATTCGTAGCATAAAGTCATAGAGCACTCCCTGGACTACTGTAGAGAGGGGACCCCTTTTCGCGTTCGCTGCCAAGACCCAAGTCACGTTACCGCGAGAGATCGGGGAAAGAAGGTGCGACCAGGTTTGGATGCTTTGCTTGCACTGCTCATGCATCTCGAAACAATTGTTGGTTGGAAGGTGTTGCTTCACCCAAACATATCGTTACAGGAACATCTCTGCTCACAATTTCTGTTCGGTCAATCCCAGTCATCTTCCCCGCCAAGTGCGGAGCCATCTTCGATAACTTGAACTACGTCTTTCCTGATCGGGCGGCATAAACTCGAGACTAAGAGACTAAGAAACTATCATTTCCTGTCCTTCACCGACTTGACCAGACTGGCGCACCTCACGACAAGCTCCCAAAACCGTGTGCTTTGTACATCGTCTTCCTTACTCTCACCAGAAAAGCCAGCCAACAGCCGTCACACGTATTCATCCGATCGCCCGTGGTGGACCAGATCGCAGCCGCTCTCAGTAGTCACTTGGTCGTTCATTATCATACACGAATATTCACGAACATTCTCCACCACTACTCTTATCAAGACCGACTGCGAGCAACGACATAACAGAAGGACTGCCACCACCAGTCTAGCCTTACCGGCCTTAAGCTGGCGCACTCACTATGCCTTGCTTCAAAGGCCTAGCTGTTTCAATCCATACCCCAGATGGGCCATTACCCGAGCACTCAGTCCAGAAAGTTTCACGAGCCAGCCGAATCTCTACATACATACCAGTTCCTCCTCCAAGAATACCTGCGAGCGGCGATGCTACTAAAGCAGAGCAATCCACCTTTGCTATCTCAATCACACTGTTGACCCCAGCTCAAGATGTACCTTATTCTACACCGAAAGCCACACCCCAGAATCCTCATCCCAAGCCAAGGGTAGTCGGCGCATTGCCAGGACATGGTGGGGATAGAGGGAAATACCAATCAGCTGTCGCTCCCTATGTGCCACTCACTACAAGCCCTAACGAGACCATCGCGGCCTACATCTACTTTGACGGAAGAGCAAAAGAAGAGGTTGCAACGCTATTACGGAGGTCAGAAGAGACGTGGGTCAACAGCAGATGGGTGTCTGTGCCAGACTCAGAGGGAGGTGGTCTTGCTGAGAGAGAATTTCTGTTTCGAGAGGTTGGCATAGAGAGATGGCTGAATGGTCTGGATCTCGAAGGTGGTCAAGATGCTGCAGTTATCATTGAGAAGAGACGTCAGAAGCTTGAGCGTAAGAGAAGGAAGAGGAAGGACACTGTAGTCCGAGACAGCGATGATGAGATGGAGAAGGAAAAGGACGATAGAAAGAAGACGCTGAGATACAACGCCAACGGTGATCTGCAAGAGGTCTCAGATGACGATAATTCGCTTGAGGACTCAAACACCTCCGACGATGACGACCCAATGCCAGAAGCAGCTGGTCAAATCAAGATCGCGCTATTCAGAGTGCTGGCTTCGGGAGAGATCAAGAGAGGAGAATATTCACCGCAGTTCGGCGCACACGATGACGATGAAGAGGCAGGTCAGAAAGACACCGGCAAAGACATCGACCACACCACAAGTTTCGCAAAGCCGAAGACGTTAGATCCCAAGACTATCAGCACTCAGACGGTGACTGGTATTGACCCGACGGATAAGCCATATGCCACCTTCACATTCTTCTATCGAGGCGAGCGACAACTGCAGAAGATGGGCATATTAGAAGCTCCCAAGACAGAAAAGACGCCAACCTCAGTCAAGAGACGTAGTGGAGTGCCTGATCTTCCGTCTCTAGGCCCACTGAAGAAAGAAGGCACGGTCGGTTTCCTCAACTACAGAGATACAGATGCGACCCCCAGTCGTCGAAAAGCCTCCAAATCGAAGCCCAAGAAGTCCGCAGACGATATGTCCGACGACGAGTCAGACGATGACCCAGAAGTCGTAGGCAAGATGGATGACATCGACGACACCAAAGTAGATCCCAACCATCTCTCAGTCGAAGATGCAGAGCGCGCAGGTCAAGTAAGCGAAGGCATCCGCAAAATGAAGGTACGTGATCTTGCTGTCGATACTGCTTTTGATCCCGTCACTGGTGCTCGGTTGCGTGTGTTTAATGCTAGACATGGACTAAGATATTTTCAGCTGAAACGACAGCACTCTGCTGAACCACTAAATCGACCAAGTGCCAACGGGAGTACTGAACCTATGCGAAAATCGTCGAAAGGCAACTCGGGAACTGCCAGTCCGAGCGCGGCTGGTAGCCCAGCTGTGAGTGGGATCGATATCACTGGAGCTACATCACCAAACGGGACGACTACTGGTGCAAATATTTTTGGGTCTTCTGTTGGTGCGACTGGTGCTGCCGCTGAGGTCAAGAAAGAGGATGATTTCTCTGTTGGGAGTCCGTTCAAGAGGCAGAGATCGAGTATGGCGGACTTTGACTCAGGTCTGAAAGATAGACTTGCAGGATCAGGACTGGCAAATGCAAGCAGCTCGATCAACGAGTTGATGAGTGCAGACCCGAATACATCCGCTGCCACAACTGCAGCGACCACCACTACAACCAATGACACGACAGGCGCAACCCACAATCCGGAGCCAGCCTTCACGGGGATCAAGTTCGGCGGGTCTCTCTTCAAGAAACAGGATGAAAATGACGATGAGCTATAGTAGAACCGCTCAGAGTTTACTTTTCAGCATATGAGAAGTCCCGGTACAGCATGTCTGCAACCCTCTCTGAAAGCAGTTGGCTCGTATGGCCTAAAGACGAACTCCTCGCATCTGGAACTTCCTCCGCTAACCACGAAAATCGAAGGACCAAATGACGCCAACTTGACACTCGAAGATTTTGCAGATGGTTACGATTCAGTTGCGGACTCATCGACTCCGACTCAGACACCTTCGACGACGATGGATATGGATATCAGCGAGGTTGACTTCGACCGTGAGGACTTCGATCAGAGGTATGTACGCATGCAGCCGATGATGAGGTTTGCCTACGGGTGGTGAACATGCCACGAACCAGAATCGGTGCAAAAAGGTGGTTTCTTGAAGATATTGTTGTTTTGCGTTGTTTGGCATGGTGCGACGGTGAGAAACTGGTAGCTGGGAGCACGCCGGTAGCTGGCTTTGAAATGGGAATGGACAAAATACTCGATACCTCATGCTCCATGGTGGGCTATGTTACAGACAGACACAACGTGGGCGGGTCGTCGTGCCAGAGATCTTGTTCTACAGAATTCAATCAAATCATTCTTTTGATGGCTGTTGGTATTTGTAGCGAATGTCCGTATCCTGGCTGACCGTAACCGCGTGGACCACTCGTATCTGATCCCCTACAAGTAGCAAAAGCGCCGTTGCTATACCTAATGCAAAGCCATTCTCGACTTCTCATGGGTCGCCACAACGAGTTCGCATTATCGCAAGCAGGCTCAGCACAAAGCGAAGCTGCGTCCAAGTCCCATCCTGCAGATCGCAGTCGCTTTTAGATCTTTCCGGTTCGTCATGGTTAGCTAGTTGTATCAGTCTTACCTTCCTCCTCGGTGTTCGCCGCCGAGTCACTCCTTCCTGAAGCGTGCAATACATGATCTTTTGCGTTCGTACCACATCGCCGTTTTTAGCAAGCTCAGCCCGTACAGGATTGTCGACATCGCCGATCAGCATGGGCTCTATACACGAGGCCGCGCCAGCACTTCCCCAGCCAAGGTACACTACTATCGCGAATGGCGTCTCGCTGCTTCATCCTTTATCACGGCGAGGCCATGGACCAGGACTAATTGTCTTGATACATGAGGATGACATTAACAAGTCTCATGACCCCACTATTATCCACGATGGCATACCCATGCCCACCTTCAAATGGGCTGAAGAATCATTTTTGATAGCAGAAGTGCGCCAGCAAGCATGGCAAGACTGCAAGGACCCCTTGGCCGTCGCACTCGACGCCATCTTCAACTGTGATGCCTGTGATCAGAAGCAGAGCGTGGGACTTATATGTGAGTCTCACGCCAGAAGCACAAGCAACTGGCCCAACGCCCTACTCAACTAACGCCCACAAGCCTACTCACCACAACTATGGAACCAAGCAGCCAACCTCATACCACAACACCCCTCAATCGTCGGCACAGTCATCTACACCGACATATCCTCCGCCGACTCGCTCCACCCCTCCCCAATCCCCACCCTCCGCCACATCGCCGGCCCACCCTCCAACAACAACAAATCACCCTTACCACGAACAGACACCCTAACAGCCTACTCATACGCCTCCGCCACGACCTACACTTTCGCCACCCCCCTAACCCACGGCTACCATTCAACCAGCGAAGCCCTCTCCCACACCCGCAACCTCACCTTCCTCAAGAAACTCATGAATGGGCCCTATTTCGATTTGGAGGCGATATGGGACGAACACACCTATTACGAATTCGAGGCGCGAGATGTCGAGAGGACGATGAGCACGATGGTGATGGAGCCGTATGTTAATCATGTGCCTACTGTATGTCTCCATCTCCCTTTCCCCGTACGAGCAACATGCACGCACCACTAGTGACTCGGCTGACAGACTTCGTGCATAGATGACAGGCGGCATCGGCCGCACAGCTCTAACATCCTTCTACGCGCACCACTTCATTTTCGCAAACCCTGCGGACACACAATTGGAACTGATAAGTCGCACCGTCGGCATCGACCGCGTCGTCGACGAATTTATTTTTAAGTTCAGCCACGACCGAGAAATTCCCTGGCTCCTCCCCGGTGTTCCCCCCACACACGCCTGGATCGAGGTTCCCTTCACCGCGATAGTGAATATGAGGGGTGACAGATTATATCATGAACATATTGCTTGGGATCAGGCGACGGTCCTCAGGCAGGCGGGGTTGTTGGGGGAGTATTTGGCTTGGCCGAGGGGAGTGGCGGTGGAGGGAAGGGAGAAGGAGGCCGGCGAGGGAAGGCTGGAATGGGAGTATAGGGTTCCGACGGCGGGTGTGGATATCGCGAGGAAGATGAGGGATAAGGGGTGTGTTGGGAGTAATGGGATGTTTGGGTTTGGTGTTAGGGAGAGGGAAGGCCTGGAGGGTAGGTAGGTAAGTAGATGAGTATAGAGATCGAAGCTGATGCTTCCGAACATCGTTCAAAACCATGGCCGGACTCGCATGAGAAGCATATTATCTGGTGCGTTGATAGCGAGCCAGGACCATGCATTAGGTCTTTCGGAGTGAAAGGGGCAGGTGTGCCTTGCAGCCTTGCATCTGACCACGCCAAGAAAACTGATTTGGGCTTCTGAGCCTGCGGCATTCCCTACTGATGACTTGAACACTTTCTGATTACCTAGTTCTTGTGCACGATCACGACACGTCGTGTTACGTTGTATTCGTTGACACTTACGCAAGTAACTGCAAAGTGTGTAGGACAGGCTATTTTGCCTCCTATGGCGTCCCGAGCCGGTCAGAAAGAGCGACGAACTCGACGTGGGCTTGAAACTCGCATGCACTGCCGCAAGGCGTATTTGCCATGCATATTCGTTCTTCACCGGATTTGCTGTGCTCACAAGCACAATGCTCATGCTTTCCGAAGAAGCAACAGATTCGAACTGATACCAAGAACGACTGCCTCTCCTCTTCGTGCTGTGTCAGCCCACATTTCTACTGATACAGATTGCTAGTTTTTCTTCAGGTCCTGGCCGAACTTGCCCTCGTTATGTCAGTGCTCAGTGATTCCTTGGAGCCGCTGAAGGTGCGCAGAGCTCGCACCAGCGGCAGACAACATCCGATCTCGGCTCGTCAGTGGAAGGAGGAATGTTTGGACCTGTTCCTGGAACCCGGCCTGCAGTCGGATTTACGGGTGCTAGAGCGAACCAGCGGGAAGAGACAGAATGGAACTCCAAGAACGAAGTCAAGGGCCAGCACGAACTCGACCTTGGTCACCGAGGACGACGGTGCACAGCCTATAGGCTGCGGAAAGAGTGCAGACGTGCCTGTCAAAGACACTACAGAAGACGAGGTGCTCACTGCTGTAGAAATCAAGAATGCAAACCAACTGCGCCATATCCTACCATGTGCTGCGGACTTGGTTGCTTTCCAGATACCTCAGAAGGGTTCGTGGTCATGTCTTTCAGTAACTCAGGACGTGTTCGATGCTTTGTGCATCCAGCTCGATGTCTTCCCAGCGTTTCGAGACACGGTCATGAACATGGGCCACCGCAAACTAGAGACCGAGATCTCGCCGCCGCCACTGAGATGGCAGAGTATTGCAGAGCCCGACGACACCTGGGCCACGTACAGCTGGGAGACCTGTTACACTTTACGTTACATTCAGCAGAACTATAGACCTGGCGGACGACCCTGGTCATTGCGGCAGTTCGCTGTCTACAATAAATGCGATCTGGACTCGAATTGTTCATCTTGGATCCTCGTGGCTCCTCCTGAAGATGTCCAATCAGAGTTTAGAGATTTAGCTGGTCACGGATATTCAAACATGCTCGAGACTGGCGTCGAGATGCACCTCAGCTTTATCGACACAGCTGTAGCGTACTTCAGGCTCTACCTTGCCTATCTGACAACAGAAATCGATGAACACGTACGTCAAGGATGATTCTGCACATTGGGATAACTAACGCTAGGCAGAATAGATTGATCAAATTCGCTGATCCAATGGACGACTGTCTCGTCGATCTCGCCGCTGAGGGCACTAGACTCAAGCTCAAGACGCTCGAAGATGATGTTACTGATGCAATGCTCGCGTTAGAAGCGAACAAAGAGGTCGTCTGCGCCTTACTACGCATGTGGAGGTGTTGTCGTGTTCCAGTCGGTACTGACGAAGATGAGTTCTCTGTTGTTGCCATACTGGCGGACAGGGTGCGAGACATCGATGCCTTTATTCGACAATTACAGTCGCTTCGAGACAAGCTGCTCACCTGTACGCAGATCGTGTCTAGCTTCTCGGAATTATCCAACGGACTGTCTCTCCAGCGACTCGCGGAAACCGCACGAATGGAGGGAGAACGAACCATGGCCTTGACTGTACGAGCTCAGCAAGATGCTGCGGCAGTTAAAGCGTTGACGGTCGTTGCGCTTATATACCTCCCTTCTACGGTCGTTCTGGTAAGCAGAATAAGGGTAACAGTGGAGCAAATGGGCTAACCTAGTTTACAGAACTTTTTCTCTACATCTCTCATAGATTTCCCAGACGGTAAACCCGTTCTGGCAGCCCAGTGGTGGCTGTTCCTCGTCATTGGGGGACCTTTGACTGTGATCACTGTCTTTGCATGGCATCTATGGGTTCGCACTCATATGCTTGAACCTCACCATCAAGCTTCGAGAAAGTGGTGGTTTTGGCGACGAGAGCGTGTCAAAGATGCGGAGAAGGTCTAGCCTAGGCTGTCAGAGCTTATGCCGGCGATTGGAGTGAAGGAGGACGCTAGCACATATCGTGCGTGGCTGGCCGCTGGACGGCCGCTTGTTCACGGCTCTTCTGCATGGGTTCATGCATACTCGCTCGCTTTGACGTTTAGGTGCAGATTCGATGCGCTTTCGCTTCTCACCGGGAATCATCAACACCACTGAGAGCAATCTTCATGACTCGCGTTGGGTACCAATCATCACATGCTTCAATTACAGAACAAGGCGCGAATCAAGTATCATCTTCAACCACACTGGCGCAAAACAAGACAGGTCATACCTTGCTATGCTGCGGAACTTGTCCAACGCAAAGTACGGCTTGTTTGGACTCGAACGGCGTACCGTACATCCTGAGGAAGGGTGCAATCAAAATAGATATGTGAGATGGCGCACTGTGATGGTATGAAGGCTGAACGCTTTTGTCGGTTCGCTCATGGAATGTCGCCTCGTTGGAGTGCGAACAACGATTGATAGTATATCACCCAAGACAGTCTGATAAGACGGGAAAGCTCACCGTCAGTCAGATCTCTACCTCCAGAGTTACGGCATCGACCCCAGCACAACATCGACATATTATCGAGATCATTATGGAAAAGTGGACTGTTACAGGCCGTTATGCCAAAAAGCAGAAAGTGATGCGTTGGCTCGAGTGCTTCTCGAATTCCGCAGAATGCAAAGCTCTGGTAGGCTTCTGCAGCCCTTCCAGCCAAACGTGCTAACATAGTTCATTAGTACAAGTACGAGACGTGGCATATCACTGCGCCACGCAGGTGGAACAGAGTAAGACGATCCTTGATGAACCCGTGTGCGCTCGAGGCTGATTTTGTGCAGGCTGAGGAAGCGTGGATGCAGAGCTCAGATATGGAAGAGTCTGTGTGGAACCCGGAAACTCAACAGAACATCAAGGCGAAATCGTGAATGTGCTCTGGTCACTGAACATGCCTCTTCCCAGGGCGAGTCAGCAGCAACCTACTGCCTGGGATATCTGAAATTTTAAGATTGTGTATAGCAACCAGCTCGTCGCAACTAGGCGTCAAGCACAAGACTGAGTAGAATTATTTCGTCTGTCTCAACCTGTCTCGCATCAACTGTTTTCTGTCGTTGTATCGATTATACGATATGCTCACATGCTAACAGCACATCAAACGCTTCGCACCAATTGTTTTCCGGTCGTCCTGTCGATTGTATGATATGCTCACATGCTAACAGCAAATCAAACGTTCCGTATGACTAGATAAGCAGCGCTCATGTTGTCGGGGTATAAGCGTCCTTGTTTCGAATGTTTCCGAAGGCCGAGTTTGAGATACTCCCCTTTCATAGCTTGAGGCTTTCCATTTCATGCTGGCGACATTAAACCTACACCAAGTTCATTTGTGATCGTTGCTCACCTTCTCTAGCTTATCAAACGTCTTGTCACGGGAGGTCCGAGAACGAATGAGATAATTGCCCCTGCTCCACGTGTAATCCAGGTCGTCTTCAGACATGTCGTATATCGCAGCAAGCCGAGGCAGCAGCTTGCTTTCGTTGATCAAGTAATCCGGGACGCTCAGATTGTTGCTGGCTTTCGAGTTATGGAACCAAGTATGATTTTCCATGCCGTGCTTTGCAAACTATAGCTAAAGGGAAGAGTGAGCTGTTCTCGTGAATAACGTAACTTAGGTGGCAGCAGAACGAAAGAGAGCGATCGATGGTGAGGAGGTGGCCGATCGCGAAGAAGCGCTAGATATAGCCGGCTGGGAAGATAGCGCTCGCCTGTCCTCCCGAGTAGACACACTTTACCTTGCCACATTCCCATTATCATTGTCGGCCTCAAGGAGGCCATATGCACACCTGCTTTCAGTGTTCGCCCGACGCAAAAAGCATGACACTACAGCTGTACTCATAACATGCCAGCATGTCTCATCAGTCACGAGCGATACTGCCAGTTTCAAGGGATCCTCGGCGAAGCTGCAAAGCCATCAGATTCGCAAGCTGTCATTGCCTGATGCGTCGATAACTGGTCCAAGAAGGTGGCTTGCAGCCTGCGCTGCATGTGAAGGTCATGCCATTCCACAATCGTTTCGACCTTTTGTAAGGCAATGTGCGCTCGCATGTCGTTAATCAAGTACTATCTATCTTCCAAAAGGCAAAAGGTAAAAGGCAAGACCGCAGGGTTGATTCACCAGCAGGCGACGGGCAAGCTACAGTACAGTACCAAGGAGCAGCTTGAGCGACTACCGGACAAATTCTTGCCAAGCTGAATTTATGGCTAGCGTCTAAGCCCCAATCTTTCTTGTCAATAGTGCCATTTTCTCCCAGCCTCCCGCACACCGGGAAGTCAAAATGAGCGCTTTGGGCTGCTCTTTCCCGGGAGTGTCTTCATAGACTCGCGTTTACAGGATCGTGCGTTCTCCCTCCTGAGCAGTCGCTCTTTCGGAAACTGCCATTATGCATAGCCCTGCCCTCACTCAGCCCTACGAGGAGCCAGCGAAAGAATCAAAGCACTTTCGCCTTGCTTACAGCCCGCTACTTTACTGCGAGCACTATGTCCTCGACTTAGCAAAGGTCAGCCCTCCAGAGAACCCTACTACCTCACAAGGCAATATGGTCGGAGCCAAGAAGACTGTCTTCACACTAATGAAGTCAGGCTGCTATGCCTGAGAAACAGAAGTTCCCCTTTAGCGGTATGTGCCTCTGTTCAGACCTAATCACTCTGCAAGTTAGCCCTGTTCATCCCAATTGCCTTACTGATTGGCAGGTCATGCCTGATGGTATAGAGGCTGTGCAGTGAACAGCAACAATGAGTTTGTGTTCTTACGATCACATGGTTCAGGAACGTTCGTGTGCTCTGTGCGATGGCAGGAACGTAATCTGTTGGCTTAAGATGCTCCTATTATGTACTGCTTTCCATTCTACCATACAGATCGCTTACCTTCCTATCGTTCAACTACCGACTTCGACAACCGAACAGAATGCCGGACCCGTGCCCTGATGCTTTGTGCGAGCATTGCTGGTATTGGGCCTACAGAGTCGGCCTCATTCTGTGTTTCTGTGTAATCACTCTTCCATTCATCATGCTAGTTGGTGGGTGGTGGAATGCAGGATGGTATGGAGATCATCCCAAGATTGAGTCTCCGATCACCAAGCAATCGCGCCCTACTGGAGTGCGAGGTGCAATCGGTGGAGAAGCTGAGCAGCTTCGCACAAGTACACGTTCCCCATCAAAAACATCGTCATCTACAATCAACGAGACACCTTCACCGATTCCTGCTACACCAAGACTACGAGGCATAACTTCGCACGCACCCACTACAACCGTCAACACCTCTCCCCGCTCTCGGCTGGATCGAAGCGCTCCAACTCAACTCGTACAAGGTGATGTACCAACCTGGGATCTGTCTGCCATCCGCGACCTGCCGGTGCCGATCAAAGTGCCCTGCAAATTGGTCATCACCGTGGTTGGCACAGGTGACAAGGTTGAACAGCACGCCCACTATAGGATCTTTCTCATTGACTGGCAGAAGGCAACTTCATTCGAACGATGTGTCCATGCTGCAGAAAGGTATCTCAAGCAGTCAGGCAATGGCTCAAACCAGTTTTACATGAATTTCTGGCAGTATCGCGTTCTCAAACAGCTACGTCAGGACAGTTCGAATACTTGGGCGGCCCATAGATCTCGTGCAATGCACGGCAAGTGGCCATCAAGACGCCAGTCTGAGATCGAAGTGTTCTCCGAGAGCATTGAAAAGAAAGGCGGGTGGCGAGAGCAACTGCCACGGAACCTCAGCCGATGCTTAGGCAACGACCGCGATGCGACGTTGGGTCTGGAATTGAACTTGTCCTATACGAGATACTCACCCCACGCCGTAGAGGACTGCAAAACACAAGGCTGTATCGCGAGCATTACCAAGGATCTGTTGGAAAGACGTGTCATACCGAAAAGCGAAAAACGAGTCAAGCTGACGAAAGAAACCTGGTTTATTCCAGGCAAGTTCGTCAACCATTACTTCACGAAAAGTCTGATAGAGCACCTCGTCCAGCATGATACTATGCTACACAGTGACTCACACTGGCAATCAGCTACACCAGCTCAGAGAAAGGCTTTCATTACTCATGTACTGAATTTCGGGACACGATTACTTGCAAGTTCTATACTAGCGAAAGTTGACTTGAGATGTCTGTATTACCTGAGCAATGGCAAGACCAGAAAGTGTGACGTTGATATTCCACTCGACCCAAGAGACATAAACTTGGTGCCTGAGGACATTGACTCGCTAACCTTTGAGGGCTTCATCCGGTTTCAGGGGTCACTCAAAGCACACATGTTTCAGGATCCTTTGGATGGCCAGTTTCAACCCGCAGCTGGCCTCCCAATGAGAGCTATCCGCAAACACGAGATTATAGATCCCGGTGTGGTCATTCCAGTGGTAGAAAAGGAGATACTTGCCCACGGTGGGAACGCCGAAGTCTACAAAGTCCGGCTTCAGGCTGATCATCACAAATTCAGCCCAGTAAGTCAATCCATCTCCCTTTGCTCTTCGCTCACTGACCGATGACCAGGATCGTGGGAAATGGTTCGCGCTGAAGCGCATTGTTCGAAGTCCAATAGTGACCAACCCTGATCATGAATCCATCATCCTCGAAAAGCTAGACAAAGTGCCGCATGATCATCTGACGCCACTTCTTACATCGTGGTCACAGGGCGAAAGCTGCTCCATCCTGCTTCCATTGGCGAAGGAGAGTCTGCACGATCTGATCAGAAGTCAGCCGTGGCCCACGCTTGACGGATCGTACGTTATCTGGCTACTAAAACAAATGACTGGCCTGGCGGCCGCCCTCGATCATATTCACAACCTTGGTCCAGCTGATTTAGGGCCGACCAATGAAGTCAGAGGCATGAACGGAAATCGCAGCAACTCCGGATATCATCACGACCTTCACCCAAAGAACATCCTGGTTTTCGAGAACGATGTACTCAAAATCAGTGACTTCGGGACTGCCCGACTACAGCAAGTCATCGGCAGCGGATCAACTAACGATTTCAGTCACCACACTCGCCGAGTCCTTTGCCATATAGACTATGAGGCGCCTGACCATAGTCGGATGAAAGATGCAGGTCGACCTCATGATGTATGGGCTCTCGGATGTATCTATCTCGAAATGCTAGTGTGGGTGTCAGGCAAGGACGGGGCTGTCGCGGAATTCTACGAGGAACGCCTGTGGGCCGAGGAGACTGCAAAACAACAGGCGCAGGACGCGTCGTTCTGGTATGAACGTAATGGACAGTATCAGCTGAAGGCCGTCGTTCGCAAGAAGATCGCAAATTTGAAATCTCAACACAAGACCTTCGTCTTCAGGACTCTTATCGAACTAGTGGAGGGAATGCTGCGAATCGAGATTGGGCGTCATGCACCTAAGTCACGCCTTCCAATTGATGCAGTACGTAGCACCCTGGAAAAGATGGTCTCCCAAGCAGAGCTAGATCTCCGCGAGAATCCCCGATTCTTTGCCTGCCCAGGCACCGGCAAGGGTGTGCCAACAACCTACGCACCGCCCAGCTCAATCGCTGGCCGTCCAGGAAACACTCCATCCGAGCTGGGTGCATTCGACGATTCCAGAATGTTGGACGACGGCTACCTGCATGTGCCCAGTCTGCGGCCTGCACGTCGACATTCGACTGGCGATCTAGAAGGGCTTCCAAGATTATCTACGACTACTGCTGTTATGTCGACAGAGGCTGACCTACATAGCGACCTCGCACAAACCGGAGACCATCTGGAAGACGCACCACAGCCTGGCACCCCGACTATCGTGATGAGTAATCATGATCAAGAAGCGCGTGTTTCACCAAGCTCACCTGCCTTACACTCGCACCGAAGTCTCAATTCCTTGGGGCTCGCATTAGAAGCTGTCTCACCCGAATAACGGCGCCTCAATCGCAATGGCAGAGAGCTATTCCCCGCCTTCAGTCATGAGCAAAGTCAGTCGCAACTCCTAGAAGATGGTGAGGGAAACCTAAAGATAACACCTCGTATCAATGGGTATAAGGACCGTCATCCATGGGATTGATATCGCTTGTTTCGTGTTTTCAGTCTTGCTTTTCTCCCGACATGCAAAAGGGCACGCCTTCATTGAGCTTTCTGTACATTAGGTGAAATCTGTTCGGGCGTTATCAGGGAGGCACCCGTGTATCTTGTGCTTCAGAAGCGGCACAGAACACAGCGTGGCGATCGGCGTGAGAATCTGTTCAGCGTCTCACTTCATACCTTCAACTTACTGCGAGGGTTACTCGGACTTCCTCGCTGCACCATCAAGATGTACTTATCCATGAGTTCATAAGCGATGCGGCTGCTCGGACACCCCAGTAACATTGCTTGTCCAAAAGAAGAATGGCGTGCCAAGGCTGCAGTCCGGGAAAAGATGACGCTTTGCTCGCCAATCGGACTTCTTGACCCTACAGCTACCTCCGAGGCTCTTTCACCGGGTGTAGATCTGTCAGATATGTAGCTGGCCTTGCGCACTGGATGACTGCTTGCCTGACACTATCGAACGAGCCTTGGCAGTCGTAGACACTGCAGCATACGGTCATCAGAGACTCGAATACTGAGTATATAGGGATCAAGTTGCTAACCTCCTCGCGTGCTTCCCCATCTGAGACCGTGTTCATTACCAGTGCAGCTAACCACTTTCTCGAGTCAGCAGTAGCTTTTGGATATGGCTGACATCCGCCCATACAAGATCAATGTGCCAGAGGAGAAGATAACTCGCCTCAAGCAAAAACTAGCCCTCGTCGACCTGCCACCCGAGATCGAAGATGCAGAACCCTGGGAACGAGGAGTACCCCTAGCAGACGCAAAACGCATCCTCAACTACTGGATCAACAAGTACGACTGGCGCAAGACCGAAGCAAGACTCAACAATACCTTGCCGCAATTCGAAGCCGATATCGACATCAACGGCTTCGGCACCCACACCGTCCACTTCGTGCACCAGCAAAGCAAAGTCAAGAACGCCATCCCCCTCCTCTTCATCCACGGCTGGCCCGGAAACTTCACAGAAGTAGAGAAGATCCTGCCCCTTCTGGTCTCAGGAAACGGCAAGGACACCCCAGCCTTCCACGTTGTATCACCAAGTCTAATCAACTTCGGCTTCTCCGACAGGGCAACGAAGAAAGGCTTCAACACAGGTTGCCATGCCGAAACATGCCACAAACTCATGCAGAAACTCGGATACGAGAAGTATGTCGTCCAAGGCGGCGACCTTGGTGCATTCGTGGCGCGGATCATGGTTCAGCATTACCAGTCCTCGATCGGTGGACATCTGCTCAACCTTGCTCTGCCCCGCCAGCCAACGGCTGAGAAGGATCCAGAGCTCTACAAACGGGTACAGAACACAGAACTCTCAGCAGAAGAGAAAGAAGGCATGAAGCGGTATCCCGAAGTAGCGGATAAAGGCATGGGCTACCATAAGCTCCAATCTACCAAGCCACAAACCATAGGGTATAGTATGGCGGACTCACCGATGGGCCTAATGGCCTGGATTTTGGAGAAGCTACATGACTGGACGGACTCGTACCCCTGGACGGAAGAAGAGGTGCTGCAGTGGGTGTGCATTTACTACTTTAGCAAGGCAGGACCGAATGCAACACAGCACATTTACTATGAGGCTAGCCATGTGCTTGATGAGAAGCCCGGCACGAATTACAGCAGTGTTCCGCTGGGTGTATCTCGGTTCCCGAAGGAGCTGACGCTGTTGCCTAAGTTGTGGCATGAGACGCTTGGACCACTTGTGTTCTGGAGTGTGCACGAAAGGGGTGGGCATTTTGCTTCTCAGGAGATGCCGGAGGAACTGGTTAGTGATTTGAGGGAGATGTTTGGGAAGGAAGGACCTTGTGCTGGGTGCTGTGGGAAAGGAAGGAGCGGGTATGAAGATGAGTAAGTAGGGAAGGTGGCGTCTCTCCGATTGCTGTGCTGATTACGTGTAGGGCAACGAGCAAGCTGTAGCCGTGCCATTGCACTGAGAGTGCGGTTGCCGATGCCTAGTAGGACACTGTGGGTTAGGTGTACGAGTGTCTGAAACAGGGAATATGGTTGGCAGGCACCAATGCCAAGGCGGGATACCCTGCATTTCAGGAGCAGATATCAAGGTACTTTAAGTTCTCCTCACATCCCCACATCTACGATGTAGCACCTTGTCCCTTTGTGCAGTGTTTTACTCTTCCGCTGTCAAAGTAGGCGGGCGGTCTTGACTAAAATTCGATCGATCCCTCCAGGAGAACGCATGGTTCGCACAAACCAGAGCGTTCGCGGTACGATGTGTCCACCAGGTGTTGACCAGACCGAACGAGGATGACAGCACTGGACTGTGTACGTGCCAAGTCTAAAGCAGTACCAGGCCGTCAAATCAAAGGACCAGACATACCGCTCAAGTCTGTCAGTAACTGAACCCGCCACTGCCATCAATTTTTGGGACAGACTGATTCGCTACGACGTACACGAGAGCGTACTTGACCACATCGACGCCACTGATGGGCGCGGTACACTTTGCAACGCGCCAATCCTCGCCATGCCAACCGAAATCATACTAGACATCACTAGCAACCTCGATCGCGGCGATCTTCTCAACCTCGCCATGACCTGCCCCCACCTCCTCAACGTCGCACTGCGAATAATCTCGACGGATATTTATGCGACGTCGGGATCTTGGTCGGGACAGCCGATTGCGACGATAGGTAGCTACCTGACTTCCCTCCCTCCACCGTTTTTCGAAGACGGTTTCGCATACAAAGCAGCTGAACGCGAGGACCTCATCGATTAAGACCCAGATAATGGTGTTTCGTTCCAGCCACGCAGATTCCATACGTGGCCCGCAAGGCAATGGAGTTGGACTATGTCGAGAGACTCCACGGATGTGGGAAAGGAGAGCGTCGGTGCTCGGGCATGGGTGGAAGCTCTGGAGGAGGTGACTCCGCTCGTGCTCAAGAGCGGACAAGGATCGAAGCAGAACGACACGACGACGCTGCCACTGGTCCAGAATGACATCACCAGGATGATGGGAAGCGAAACCGCGGGTGGGTTTCCAGCTTTGAACCTCCTGCAAGCTGCGTTACTCGGCCGTGCCAGCCTTACACCAACCCCAGCTTGTTCAGGCGGATGGTATCTGCGCAATCTAACAACTCAAGAGTTGGTCCAGCTCTGCAAATGTGGCGGTGAGCCGCATGTATACCTGCAGCCCCATGATCTCCGACAGGGAACAGGTCAACGTACAGTCGGAGGCAACAAATCATTGGACGATCTGCTCCTGAGAAGCACGCAATGGACCAGGCAAAGGAGGAAGTATGAGGAGGACAGCCCAGCGAACGGGCCATGGTCTGGTCACCGCTTCGACATCGTCAGCCGGGTGAAGCATGAGAAGGAGTATCCTTCTGTAATCGTCGAGGGTGTCGTAACGAGGGAAAATGGCAAGAGGATGAAAATGAGTCGCGAATCGAAGGCTGAAGGTGATGCGGGATTATGGAGAGATGTGACCGGTAGGGTGCTGTTTTAAACCAAGGATGTCAAGAGGTGGTCATGGTCTGAATCGATGTATTCGCGTCTCCAACGATGACAGTCTGGCTGGGCTCCACCGACAGTCATGCCTTCTTTCAGCAGCTATTGTGCGGAGACAGTTAATCTTTTCATCTCGTCCAGAGTCGAGAGCGTACAAAATAATTCGTAGCGCCTCTAGTATTGTCTCGTCTGTGGCAGCAACTTTCTGCCCCGGTGTGCTCGAGGCTCACCAAGTCTCAGTCCTCTTCCTTCGGGTGCGTAGCTCCAAACCCATCGCCCCATTGGACAATACCCGTGAAGGGATCAAAGAGCATCCGTCGTCCAAGCACACTGTCGACGTTCACTCCTAACGGCTTGAAGCGTTCCTGCAGCATCGGCAATAAGCAGTGCTCACTGATCAGCCGGGCCCGTTCTTGGTCGTGCTCGGTATAATCGTAGGGCGGTCCATCGCCGTAGTCGTCGTCCAATGTCTCGTCAGGATCTACACGCTCGCAGACCTTTCTCACGTAACCCAGCGGATCGAATCCGTACAACCGAATAGACTTGAGCGCCGGCCAATCTGCGTCCTCGAGGAGTGTCGGCAAGACGTACTCTACGAAACGTGAGAAGCCTGGCCCATAAGCGTATAGTGCCATGAAATCAGCGTTATCCGTACCGGCGGGCTCTCTGTCATCGGCCATTGGACGCTGTTCAAGGACAAGGTGCTCAACCGTAGACCTCGAGGCGCGGATCAACCGAGCCCATTCGGAGAGTATCCTCTTGTCAGAAGGCACGGAGACGTAACAGCCGGGTCTAGGATCTCCCCGGCCACGAGCCTCGGCTGGCCTTCGAAGTGTCAAGCTCCTGAGACTCGAGAATTGTTCGGGTATGTCCGTTTCATGCAAGGCCGCTAAAGGCCGTAGAAATGCTTCCCAATAGTCGTCGAAGTTCTCTTGTTCAGTTTCACTGACTCCTTTGAGTAGTTCGGCATTGTTCTCCCGGGGGGAGCCTTTCCAGACGTCTGTGATTGGGTCAAGCATGCCTTTACTGCAGACTGGTCGGTCGAGCAAAGCAAGTTCGAGGTCGTTTATGCACGCTGCGCTCTGACAGACGAAGCGCGCAAAGTCTTGTGGTATGTAACCTCTCAAATGTAGCTTCCGGATCTTCGTCAGAGGCGCGCAATCACCACGTGGTGAGAAGGACATACTGTTCCTCGTCCAACCCTCACGAACCTCACCTCGATGGTTTGGCCAGCCTGCAATAAGTTCGAGGGACTCCAGATTTTTGAACCTGCTAATGATGGACCAGCATTGATTCAAGATTTGGCTAGGAGGACCATAGTACGAGTCGACACTAAGAGTCATGCATAAAGACTGGATGCGCTCGGCAAGCCGAGCGCAGCGCTCATTAGCATACAGGATGGCTCCCTCATCGAAGGTCTTGAGAAGCTTCATGGCCTTCAGCTCAAAGTAAGGATCACGACGACGGAAATACGAACGTTGGTGCCGCGGGGAATAGGAAGTATGCATTGTCCCACATTTGTCATTTGTCGTCGCGAAGTAGTTTCTGGCTTTATTACGTCGCAGAATAGCCTCGTAGTCGTATTCTGTCTCGTATTGGTAATACTCGTGCCATGGGCTTCTATGTAGCTCGATGTCTGTCCATATTCGAGGCTCGATTATCTCGTGGAACGCCTTCGAGACGCGCATCAATTGGTATAGATCTATGTGATTGAGGTAGTCAAGGACGCATGCTGTGGCTTCGAGAGGCAAAGCCGTGATACAAAACGCCATGTCGTTCAGTAGCAGAGCTCACGTCGATCCTGCGTTAGATTCGTAAAAGGAGGCAGTCATGGTAGAGGTGCATAAGCCGGTGTGCGAAATGGTTTGCTTCTTATCATCCAGAACGCCGAGCAGTCTTGCCAGGCACAACCCGAAAAAGCAAGATGAACGCCTGTAGCTGTTCATTTTAGGCAAACTAGGCGTGACGGGGTGCTGCTCTTCCGGGGCGAGCCTGGGTTACGTAAGGAGAATGTGCCAAGCATAAAACGGAGAAACTTCGACCCGTACCGACTCAAGGGAAGTAAAGTATGCCGAGAACAGCTTCTGACCCTTACTCGAGCTGGACAGCGCTCAGAGTACAGCATTTCAGTGGTTTCAAAGCAATTGCGATGAATCACCACCTAGATCCGCATCCTGACACATTGAGATAGCCGCTTGTGGTACATCGAGGCCCAGACCTAGTCAATGCTGCGATCAAGCCGAAATACCGACGAGGAGAATTCATACGGTACACAGGTTTGGTGGTGAGGTCTGATTCCGACCGTTGGACCTCGAGACATTCCGAGGGAAGATCGCTGCTTTGGGACAGTGCCATTCCGTGACCAAAGCATCCGAGGAGCAAGGGCAGTGAACGACGTGGTCATCGCGATACGATGCCGGTCGAAGCGCCGATACGAAACCTTACAATGAAGCATGTTGTTCTAGACCCGAGACCTTGAGGCTGCATGTGGCTGCCTTGCACAAGCCAAGCACGTGGACTCGGTGAGAATCGCATGGCCCAGATGTTCCTACATTCGAAACATGAACGGAACGAACGAAGGGGCAAGTTGAACAAGCACGAACGCGCTGACTAGTCTCGTTCCTAATACTCCTAACATCCGTCGCATTGTCAGTGGTGGCAGAAATAGAAGCAGCGTGGTTATGATAGAGATTCAAATAGCACTGCTATTGTGATTACCCGCGGGCGGCAAGTAGAAACGACAGCATTGACTTGACGTTGGAGCTGTCTCATAAGAATAGCACTGCATGCTTTGTTTTGAGCGATGCCACTGCGAGGGTATTTTCTTTCCGTGGTGCGAAGGGTATCTGCGGAAATGTTGATCTGAGGTCCTCAGTTGGTCGAGACCGATCCTGAGCCGCAGCATTCTAACTTACCGGTGCAACGGCATTTTTAAGCGCAAGTTGTGATCAGCTGCAAAGCATTCAACGGATATCTGCCGTGGCATACCAAGTACTGTGAGCGTCAATCGGGCTTTGACCATGTTTCAGCCGTCCTTGTCGTATGAGAAATGAAAATGTTCGTGAGCAAACTCAGATTTGCGACGGTGCAGCAGAAATGATCTCGCTCATCAGCGCTGTTGATCCGACTGGTCAGGCTACAACATATCTTGTCGGAGGCTTGACTGATGCATAAATGCCTCAAGCACCAGCATTGCTTGTACCGTGACAGCCACAGAGGTCAGCTGTACCACGTTGTTATTTCTTGACAGCCTAGGGGATGAGCTATGATGATGTAATGAGTGCAACAAGATGTCAGCTTGTTGGCGATCATAAAGACAGCTGAACTGTATGACCTGATAATCAGCAGAGCGACAGGCAGACTGACAGGCACAGAAATGATCAAGCTAGATGTAGCGTGATCCTAAGCGCGATGCAGCGGTACGAGCCTACCGTACCAAGTGGTGTGCCACAATCTGGTGATGAACGGCAGAGATGCCACTTACTCTACACTCGGTGGCCGATTTGTGTCATGAACGAGAAGGCAAATCAGCCGTACAGTGTGTCGGCAGTTGATGCGTCGAACGAGCGAAATGCTTCCTTCAACCATGCAGCAACGGACACAACCACATGCAAGGAGGATGGACTAGCCAGCTTTGAAACACTACCACGACGTGGCTGACTGGAATCGGGTGTGCTGAATGCGGAGGGATGGGACAAGAAGTACGGTGGCGAAGTGTGACTGCGAGGACGGTGGTATGACGGCAACGTGGTTGCAGGCGTGGCAAGCGCAGTTCTGGTCCCAAAGTGCACACGACATGGATGGCGCCCAAGGAAGGGACCAGGAACCAAGTGGAAGAGGTGGGAAGGACCGATGGTGGGGTAATAAAGGTGCCTGGTTGGTGAGGCGCACAGCTAACAAGACGGAAATGGAAAGGCAGGATGTGTCTGCATGACTGGAGCCTTGGGCAAAATCGAGCGCCGACCCATGGCGGAAACATCAACACGATGCAGAATAGTGTGGATGCTGGGCCAAAAAGTGCATACGTATCGTGCATATCGATTCTGCAGCTTATCGGGCCAGTCCTATTTCAGTGATGTCAAAGTGGCAGTTGTCTGGCGCAGGTGGCAAGACTGGCTGCCTCATCGTGTCCATCGCTCGATTTCCCGCATGATAGACGTGCATTAGCTGGGTGGCGAACGTACCAGGGCCAATGGCATTCCGCGACGATCAGAGCGCATTCAGAAATGTTCCGAGGTGTCCTCGTGTGCTGATCCACGAGCTAGTGGTCTGAGACGTCCAGGTATGAGCAGGAGAACGCGAGAGTTTTGACATGAAAAGGCATCGATTAGGTTTGGGAAGATCATGAGAGTTTCCGTGGCAGAATTGGTAACAGGATCAGAGGACGAACACGAGGCACGAGGTTCGTAATTTCAATGTGGTGTGAAAGGCATTGCTGCCGTGTTGTCTTGCATGACCGGTATCTATATACAACAATTTTGGTCGTAGCTTGTGGAATGCCATCGTGGCTTTGACTGGTTCATGTAGTAAACGTCGAAAACATCAATGACAACAATAACCTCCCTTCCAGCAGTATACCTTCGCCAGCGCTTGGTTCAGACAGTGACTCGCTAGATCTTGTATAACTCCTGGTCCAGCACTTCAAGAAAAGTTCCACATGACCCGCTGGCAATGGTTACCGTAACAAATGCATACATCAAACGCTCTAATCGCTCCCACATAATTTTTTCCATGCTCCAGTGTCCAGACATAATTTCATGGTAATACAGGACTTGCAGAGGGTGTCTTTGTCCAATTTTCCAGGAAAGCAGTCTATGCTGCAAAGTTTTGTTTCAAGGGATATGCTCAGAAGACCGCAACAGATGGCCTAGTAAATTGAGGTTGATAGCAGTGCTTTTCGTAATCATTAAATGGTAATATATTCCCATAAACATTAAATGGCTGAGGTTGGGAAGGGTCACAGGGACTTGGCTCAGATTCGTATCCAGAATCGATCGAAGATGAAGAACTTCCAGAAGATTGTTTCGTGCTTGGTGAAAACAAGGACCATTGGGACACCTGATTGTGGAACGAAGCTGGCGGCGGCGAAGCCGGTGGTGATGGAGGCAGGGCCATATTCGCACAGTCCATGGTGTCAACGTATTCGTAGGTTTGAACAGGAGGGGAAGGAGGCAACTCGTGGTACGAGCTCATGGTGAATCGAGGGCAGGCCAGGATCAACTCCCGAAGTTCGACCAGAGAAATTCGTTGCTGAGGGTCACACTCAAAGATGCGACGGAGTATCATGTTCAGCTCGGGTGCCAGAGGCAGGATCGAGCTGAGGAAATTGGGGTCCTTTAGAAAAGCTCGAAAAGTTGAATCATCAGGTGAGGCCTTTTTCCATGGATTGCGGCCACAGGTCAGGTTGACCAGCATGACGCCAAGACTCCAGACGTCGTTGGGCGCCGAAGCGTAGCAGGCGTGAGATCGTGAAGATGGTCGTTGACATTCTGGGCGCTGGTTAGCATCTGCAACGAGCGTCAAAAGGTGAGATTGCTTACCTGGTGACATGTAGAAAGTGGATCCACAGCCGAAATCGGTGGTGATCTTGTCTCTCGTAGCAAGACCAAAGTCTGCAAGCTTGACGGTGTGTCCGTTGTCGGTAACCAAAACGTTCTCAGGCTTCAAATCCCGGTGGTAGATCCCAATGGAGTGGCAAAATTGGACAGCATCCAGAAGTTGAAGGAACACATGCTTGGCCAGTGTGTCGTTACCCACGAATTGACCATGTTCTGTAATGTTTGAGAACAGGTCACCTTCAGGACAGTACTCGATGACCACGAATGTGCAGTCAGGGCTGTCCAGAATGCGCATTAGGGAAACAACATTGGGATGCTGGCTGGCCTGGTAGTGCAAAGCTATCTCTGCTTGCTGGAAGCGGAGTTGCCTGGGATCCAATCCATGCTTGGGTAGGGCCTTGACAGCGTAGAGTTCGTTCGTGTAAATGTCGACGGCTTGGTAGACCACACCGTAGGCTCCAACTCCGAGGATCGAAATGAGTTCGAGTCGATTCGCCAAGACACACCCGAGCCTATCTTCTGGCGCAAGACATGTCGATGATATTTGCGGTGATGGTGGAGGCGTAAGTAGCATTATTGGGAGAGCCCAAAAGTAGCGAGTACTTGTTGAGGGAGGAGAGGAGACCGGTTCGCTGGCCAAAGGGAAACAATTGATTATAACATGGGACCCAGCCGTACGTATCAAATGTCGATATAAGTCCTTCGGAAGTGACGAGATGGTGACTCCTACTCAGATAGATCGATCTTCTATACCTGGGATCCTGAAATCAGCCGGACGTGAGAAATATAGATGTTGTTGAAGGAATGTGGTATGATATGTCGAGGTCCTGGTGGGATGATAAGACTGAAGGTTCCTGGTAGTTGAATTTGTGGTGTTGTATGTAGTGAAGCGGTGCGGCAAGTGAATGTCTATATTCTGCTCAAGGCGAACCGATATGACGATGGCGTGGAAGCACCAGTCAAGCCCTCTGTAGCCCATGCAATATCCACGAGGTGGGGCTTGCTGGTCGTCAGAAATACACCACGAATAGCGAAGCGCAGGATGGGTCTGACCCACTTGCGACAGACAAGCAGACACAAACACCACCCTTGTCGGCGCTCGGAGTCTCACTGGTGAGTCGGCCATGTGCTGATGGGGTTAGAGGCTTAACGCTAAAGCCATCTGAAGCCCCTTCAACAAGTGGATGGCAAGGTATGACAGAACAAGGCGAACGGAGCATTGATCGCTCGGTGGCTGGGCGCATTTCTCATCACACTGTCACAGATCATCCATGCTGCTTCGATCCGTGTTCCTTCAAGCGTCAGACCTTTCCCAAAATCCCTTCCTGCTTGCAACGCTAGGTACGAACCTTTACGGGAACGCCCACAGATCTGGTCCATCATACCAATTTTTATGAGCGATAGGCTTCAAGATTATCGATCAGAGTAACAATAATGAAACTCTTTCTGCTTCAGCAAAGGTGTTCATGCTCACAGGCTCTGACGTAAAATGTTGCCTGACTGACAGTGTTCTGGGGCAAATTTTGAGGAAATGACGAATCTAGCCCGTAATCTCGTAGAGCAGAATCAAACCATCACGAGGTCTTTTCAAAACATGGATTGAGTCACCAGGCGCGAAAGTGCTAGCAAGTACGTCGAAGAGCGTAGCTCTGCAGCACTATTGGTTTGAAAGGCGCCAGCACACCAGGAATGGTGCAAGTCTGACGAACGGCAGTGTAAATTGAGCATTGCGACGAGGCCCGCTATGATCGTATCGATTGGACAGCAAAGCAGTAGCGTGAGCAATCGATTTGTAGATCAGCCTCGATTGAGGCAGGGCACATAATTATGCTTAGTCGGATACGCAAGAAGGTGGTGAGAATCTGCAAGGGAAGGCTGAAAAGTGTGGGCGAGACACAAGAGACTCGGACGTGCAGGCAGGGTGCGGCAAAGCTGCAAAGCGAGCTCGTACTCAGAACTTCGCGCCATACGAGAAGTCTTGAGCAAGGTTGCGCTTGCGTGGCACTAGCCCGTAACTCAGAGAGCCAGCAGCCAGGAGTCCCGGCTTTGCCCTCTGTAAGCGTGCATCCTTGAACAGGATCAGCAGTGCCCAATCACTTTTCCTCAGCCATCGCATCGGCGCAATTATCCTCGTGTGCACTTTCTCGTCAGTGCTCTCCTTCACATCGTTTGTGCCCGGCTAGTGCTGCACTGCATACAAAATCGGCGCTGATTGGACGATCTCAGTCTCGAATCCGAGCCGTCGTGTATGCTACAGCAGAGATGCAGATACCCAGTTACACGTAGTTTTTGATTGTGCATAGTCACTGCATGGTCCCACCGTTGTCCAGCAGCCAACTTGTTGGGTACGCGAAATGCTGCAGAGCTTGTCACCTCTACGGAGTAGTACGAATGCATTCTGAAGCATTTTGGAGGTTGAGCAAGTCCAACGGTGCGCTCTGCCGCTGCTGGTGCCGCAGTTACACCAAAACGGAGTTTCTGACAGTATGCCAAGTTACGGCCAGCAGTCCAGAATACTGCCTGTTGCATATTTGCCATTCGTCTGCCTCAGAGATTCGTGGCTGGATTTTGATTTTCCGCCTTCGTAGCTGCGGCTGGCATCGGTACGTCAAAGTTTCCTATGCTGATGAGCGGCAATGCAATGTTTCAGAGTCCCCAAACCCTGAGGGTGTGGTTCTAACCGAGCACTTTGAGGAAAATTGCATAGGCAGGAAAAGTTCATCGTTTGCAAGGCCCAAGGACCAGATGATCGCTCTTGGTTGGGTTGGCGGAGATGAGGTGTTGATTAGCTGTGGTTAGGTGGTGTCCAGCGAATCGATAGCACTACCAACCATACCAAGTAGTGCCTGTTAAGGTCAGCCATCTTGTTGGCGAGCCACCAACGCTAACTTTTAGGCGTTCAAGTAGACTGTAGGCTTGATCTCCTGACTGGCTCAAGGGTCTGCAAGTCTTCCCCTAGCCCTGTGAAAGACGCTAAGAGCTAAACGGAGCAGCCATTGGCTGAGAGCTGACTGGGTAGTGTTTGACGTTAGCAGAACTGATGTTGTGGCTAGTCGAGCATATCCTCGTAAAGGCCACGTTTGTCTTTGACAGAGGGGAGACAGAATCTACGCGGTGTATTACAGCATGGGGTGTACGTCTGGCTTGTGAGACCTCGAAATTCAGAGTCTGTTCTGGTTACTGCGTTTTTCGACGTGACTTCCGAACGTCTGCCGTCCTGACTGTCAAAATGATTGTTTCTGCTCATAAGCCGAGCAACAGGGTGAGCGTGTTGAGGGATGTGCAGGCAATACCTTACAGTAGGACACTTGAAATAGCCAACTTGCCACAAGTCCAGTCTGCACGGCCATGCTCGTTCATGGGGCCGGTGAGCGCAGAATAGCACAGGATTCTTTGCACATGGACACGTGATCAGCCTCTTTCGAGTCGTTCATGGTGCCTGTTCCGAGCTGCTGAGCACAAGTATGGTTGTTGATGTTGATGCTGGTAGATACGGGGCGGATTCATGTGTGGCGAGCAAAGCCTCTACAGACATCACCAAAGCACGTATCATTCGAAACAGCAGCCATGCAGTGTCTATCCGACCATTGTCGAGCATTTTCCCCCCTCATTACGATGTTTGTCTAGGTATAGTCTTCACGTAACCGAAGCATGCTATGTGTGTGCGTCTTAACTAGAGGCATAAAGATATGTTGATCTACGCCTGTTCAGTCTGCCGCCGTTGCTTTGCCTGTGTAGGACACAGCATCTGGCGTATGCCTATGACGGCGATGTCCAGACCGTCGGGCTGAGCTGTGTACCAGCCACTAGCAGGTACGTCGTATGTTGCCGTTCTGCACTTGCCTAGTTCCAAGGGGTGTGAGCCTTCGCCTTTGCGCAAGGAGTGCGTGTCCAACGTAGAAAAGAGCTGATCGAACGGACTTATTGAAGAATGCACTGCCTGTAGCTGCTGTTGTTGAGCAAAGGCAGCTTGAGTACCACGGGATGACAAGATAAGGCTAAACAGTAACAGTGTCAGAAATGGTGGCAATGCTGGCTGTAGAGATGACCGTAGGTGAATTCGTGGTCGTGGTCTTCTCTTCGAGTATGTGGTGCAGAACAAGGCCATGTTCACGAAGGCCAAAGACTGTCTGTTTGGCCTATGGCGCTGGCACACGCTCTGTTGTCACCTTGCACATTGCTGGGATGATTCACATTGTGAAGTCATGCTGTTCAGATCATAGTAAACGGTTGCTGATGCTTTTCTTTGACTGTTCCCACCCATGGTCAGTGGATTGTCACTCACGGACGTACCTGATAGCTCTGAAGTACCATGAGGATGTGCCGCCTTTGACCGGCCTCTGCCATACATGAAGAGTCAAGACCAGAACGTGATAAGTTGTATTGGAGGTGTTGAGGTTGGTAGTCGTGGATGTTCGAGTCAAATCGAATAAATATATCAAGATCGACTCCGAGCTCCTTTGTCTTGCCAGCATGGTCAGTCCAGCGACGTTGAAACATTCACGTTGATCGGATGCGTTGTGATGGAGATCTTTGAGGACAAGCCTGTCGACAGCCCACAAGATCCGACAGTCAGAGACGAAGACGCAGCTTCAAGTACGAGGCGGCCACATACTACCTCTACTTGATTGAAATGCTCTTGTGAGCTTAGGGTACAGATGTGCAACCAATCATATTCATCTTGCCAAAACCGGCATAGTGGCTGTGTTTCTACCTGCGATCTCAAACCCAGCTTCTGTCTTCCCTTTCACGATTCCATGATCTGAGCGACTTGTCGGTCATCGCATCCTCATGGCGTGCCGTCGGGGTTTGAACATACCATTAACGTTACTCACGGCACGTTTGCGCCCTCGTCATGTCTCACCCACCAACTATATGACTATAAGACGTATGTCTGATGATGATAGCCCGGCCGACTCCTCGAAATTAGCACCGCCAACAAGCGCAGACGAATGGATTAGCGCCGCTCGCAAAGAGATGACAAAATTACGGACCGCACTGAACGGACTTGATAATGTGATTGCACAAATAGAGACGAAGCAAGCGACCGAGGAAAACGAATTCCGTAATCTGATGCGACGCTGTGAACTGAGTGAACCGAAGCCGGAGGACGAGGGACTGCCGCGTGGTTGGACGCCAGATCCGAAGAAATATCCTGAGTTCTATGAAATGGGCAGGTGGCGTGGATGAGTTTCATTGAATCTGGATGTGCGCATACGCCTGCGATACCACTCTTGTGTCATACTACGGTACTCGAGGTTCAAGCTGAGCTCGTTGCTATATGGAAAGATGATTGATTTCAAGCAGTCCTAAGGGAACATCACTCGGTCCCATGCAATTGCACGCGCAAGATCACTCAGGTCCGTTAAATTCCAAGTGCAAATGTTAGTAAGCCAACGCATGAGAAGGCATTACTACCCTCAAGAGCGTAGTGGCCTTTGAGGCTCTGGAAGATGCAAGAGAAGCTGCACAGGACTGTTGGTGGTTCCGGGACGGTCGAGGAACAAGTCGCACTTGCCGACAACCACCATGAGAGCTCAATAAGCAGAAGAAGATTTGACGACACGATACTCGATGGTGATGGTGAGGATTCCGAAAACGAAGGTCGAAAGAACATACTTAAGCAGACTGGAATGGTGTCTTTGAAGTATACCTACCATCGCAATCGCACGGACTCTGAGGCTAACGGCACTTGCGTTGCTGCAGATGGCGTGGGTTGAGCGTGTTACATAGCAAATGCTAGCTGCGCTCAAGAAACGCAGGAAGCCCTCGAAACCCTTCACTCGCAGTATGGCAGGATCCTAGCACCCCATCAAAAAGCTGAAACGGCCACGAGAAATGATTGGGAAGGAAGGTGTAACCGGTTCCGAACCACCAATGAGATGCAGCAAATCTATCACAGTTCGCTCAAACACATGGGAAAGTGAGACCCTGGGACGTCATAGCATTTTTTACTGGAGGAAGGTGCTTTCTACAGATTTTTTGTTGACAATGCGGGGCACTAGTGATTGCTGCTTGTACACATTTTGAAGCAACTACGAGGGGTTCTCAACGAACAATAATCTCTCACAAAGTCGACACACCTTCATCTTAAAGCATTGTAATATTTGCAGCACAAATTGAAGGCTCCTGTAAAAGACCGGAAGCAAGACCACGCCCTACATTCACAACCAGAAATCATAGTAAACATGTCGGTGCAAGAAGTTCAGTTCAAGTCCTTCACGGATCAGAAGTAAGTCATGTCCAAGCCCTATGCTGTAGAGGAGAGCTGACACGCATTTGTTAGACCTGGTACATCTGGCCTGCGGAAGAAGACCACTATCTTCCAACAAGACCACTACTCCGAGTCCTTCATCACATCCATCCTCCTCTCCATCCCCGAAGGCGTTGAAGGCTCACAGCTAGTCATCGGTGGTGATGGCAGATATTACAACCCAGAAGTAGTGCAGAAGATCGTGAAGATCAGTGCTGCATATGGAGTGAAGAAGTTGATCATCGGTCAGAATGGTATACTCAGCACACCAGCTGCCAGCAATGTCATCAGAAAGAGAGGCTTCACGGGTGGCATTTTGCTGACTGCCAGCCACAACCCTGGTGGGCCAAAGGCAGATTTCGGCATGAAATACAACTTGAGCAATGGTGCTCCAGCACCCGAATCAGTCACCAACAAGATCTTCGAGAAGTCTAAAGGTTTGACATCGTACAAGATTGCAGATGTATCGGACGTCGACATCTCCAAAGTCGGTTCGAGCAAGGCCGGTAACTTGGAAATTGAGGTCATTGACTCCACTGCCGACTATACTGAGATGTTGAAGGAGATCTTTGACTTTGACCTGATCAGATCATTCCTGAAGTCACAACCGGATTTCAAGGTGTTGTTTGATGGTCTTTCCGGTGTCACTGGCCCATATGCAATTGCAATCTTCCAGAAAGAGCTCGGTCTTCCAGAGTCGAGTACACAGAACTGCATACCTAGCCCTGACTTCAATGGCGGTCACCCAGATCCCAACCTCACATATGCTCACACGCTGGTCGAGCGAGTGGAGAAGGAGGGTATCCAATTCGGAGCCGCATCTGACGGCGATGGTGACCGAAACATGATCTATGGCAAGAACGCATTCGTCTCACCAGGAGACTCCCTCGCCATAATCGCTCATTATGCAAAGCAATACATCCCATACTTCAAGAAGCAGGGTGTATACGGTCTGGCTCGATCTATGCCAACCGCTGGCGCCGTTGATCTTGTTGCGAAGAAGCAAGGCTTGAGCTGTTACGAGACACCGACTGGCTGGAAGTTTTTCTGTGCGTTGATGGACAACAACAAGATGTCAATCTGCGGTGAGGAATCGTTTGGTACTGGCTCGAACCACGTTCGAGAGAAGGACGGCCTATGGGCAGTCGTTGCATGGCTCAACATCCTTGCTGGTGTCGGCAAAGACAGTGGTAAGCCGGCTTCCATCACCGATGTTCAGCACCAATTCTGGAATGAGTATGGCCGCGTTTACTTCACTCGATACGACTACGAAGATGTCAGCAGCGATGGTGCCAACGACATGGTCAAACACCTTCGAGAGCTGATCACCACCAAAAAGAGCGAAACAATCGGCTCAACGATCAAAGGTCGGAAGGTCGTGGAGGCTGACGATTTCTCCTACACGGACTTGGATGGATCTGTTGCCAAGAACCAAGGCATCTTCTTCACGTTCGATGATACCTCACGAATTGTTGTCCGCTTATCCGGTACTGGCAGCAGCGGAGCCACAATCCGGTTGTACGTGGACAAGCTGGAAGAGGACAAGAGCAAGCTCTATGGTGACACCCAAGAATATCTCAAGGATCCTCTAGAACTTGCTTATGAGCTACTCCAGCTGCAGAAGTTCATTGGCCGAACAGAACCCGATGTCAAGACCTAGGATACTTCAAAGCATGGAAGACTGTTTCACAATGTCGATCACATTCTAGGCGAGCGCTTGAAGTCAGCCTTCTCTGAACAATGGTGAGTAGTGTGAGCATTTCATGAGCGTTTGTGCGACACCGACATCTCAATAAACATGGAGGTTGAAGGGCGGTAATCGAATCATAGAAAGTACAGCAAGCATATTTCTTCTACGAAGTTGAAAACAGGCGACTAGGTATGTCAGCAATACCACGCTACCCACAACACATTATTTCCAAGCACACGCACCACACGTCTCTTTTCATGGCAGCTCGGAGACTCCTCCGACATATCCCGTTTCCATCACAGTCCAGACACTGCCATCGTGCTACCGCGAGGCTATCGTCGATCATCCGTCGCTCTAGTGGACATGATCTGCATTGGCGGAGACTTTTCTGCGGGCTTCAGCATGCCAAGCAAATGCACTGAGTCAATCGTCCGCGCAACCACTGTCGTAAGCAGAGCCTCTCTGCAAGGAGTGTGCTTCATGCCAGAAATTTCAAATGGACATTGAATTTCTGCTGCCTAACAACAAGATTTAGACGCCACTCTCGGGCATAGATTGCAGAATCTGCCCGGAGCACAAGCCACCATTAAGTCTAATGCCACGGACTTGGCATGTATGCTTCCGGAGAACTTGCGGGCCACGAAACGAGTCATTCCGCTCTCATCACAGCATCCCTGGCGACGTGCACGATGATTGCAATTCAGCTCGGGCACACATTTTGAGGATCACGGTATGTCATTAGTGATGAGATCAAGATCGTAAGTGTCCTGCTCTACATCAAACATGCATTCCCTTATCAGTTCGTACCTGCATCCAGGCAGATTAACGAATCTCTGACGTCGACACCGGAGTTGCACTTATCAGGCATTTCTCGGCTGAGCCTCGATAATGGAGGCGAATGGGAATGGCTGCAACATGATCGACGTCAGGGATTACCTGAAGTCGTTGCCCAGAAATCTTGGCGCTTGGCATCTCACCACTTTCTTCCACAAATTTTCTGTTTTCGTAGTCCCTGACTTTGGACGAATATCCGTTTTGTCATCCACATGCGCATTTCATTCGTTGCAGGCTTATCTTCACAGATCTCTCGTCCCGCTCTCGTCTCCATCCCTGTATGAGCTTGTCCGACGCCACGTCAGGTATGCGATCATCAGGCGAAACACAAATGCGTGAGCTTGATCACGGAACGAGGCTTGGCCCAACGACTTCGGGCTCACGATCTGCACTACTACTTTGCAAGTCACTGACACCATTGATCACACCTCCTTCATAGTCTGTCAGAATGGCAGTCACCACGAGCTCGAAGATGCAACATGTGTTCAATGCTACCCATTCTTTACAGTTGACATGGTCTAGGACTCCTTTGTGTGTCTACAAGCATCGGCATGTGCGAAACGTATGTCGACATCCGCTCAATTGGAACAAACCCACCGAAACAATGACCTCTCTGCCAATAACTGGAGTCTATCGCACTGACCAAGAAACCCTGTGGAACATCGTTTGCTTCAACACATGCTTGGCACTTGTTGACGACAACATCCAACACCGCCCACCCCATTCAATACCCCAAGCCTACAATCATACAATATTGGAACGACTGTGGAGTCGAACCCCTTTGCTTTTCGTGCCCTGTATCTAGTCTATAACTTTCGCTCTTCATATTCGTGAGATCTGCCCCAGGATAGTACGGGAGCATTGCTTGTTCCTTTCATCTACCCAACTGCCCTGTGATCCGTGCACAAACGAAGCACGCTTCAGACGAAAGCAGTCGTTGACATTCGTGACACAACTCTACGCAACATTCATATTTTCCTACATTTCACTCACTGTTGGATCGCTCCTGCCTCAACTCAAAAATGTCTTCCTCATCTGCCCCACCGCACCGTCCCAGTCTGGCAGTTACGTTCGTGGACGTGGAAAGAGCAGATATGGAAAGAACAGGGTCGAACATCGATCTTGAAAAGTTCAACTCGGCCGCACCTACCCTCAACAATACTCCCAGCGGTTCCCGGAATCCAAGTCCGGATCGAAAGAAGGTATCTTCCAGAAGTCCAACACCATCACCCAAGCAAGTCGACATCGAGGCGATGGACAGCAAAGAAAGAATCAACACGATATCGAGGTACACCAACGATGAATTGGATATAGCATGGATGGGTGGTGTCATCATCACCTGCTTCTTCACTTCCGGCCTTATCGATGCTGTCGCATTCAACTCATGGAATTGCTTCGTCGGCATGCAAACGGGTTCGTCATCTCTCGTTGCTACTATCCAAGCAGTACTAAGTGATTCACAGGAAACACAATATTCGCTGCCCTTGGTCTTGGTGGCCTGCCAACACAAGCTCACGAACAGCAATTCCTCAAGTCGTTCGTCGCCATCGGATCATTCTGCATGGGCACAATCTTTTTCAACATCATGCATCGATTTCCCACAGGCTTGCACAATCAACCCAATTCCCGCAAACGTTCAATATTCGTCCTTTCCTTCCTTATCCAAACACTACTCATCATCATTGCGGCAGCCCTCGTCACAGTAGGAGTCGTCTCAAATCAACCCTTCGTTATGGGTCAATTCTCCTCAGGATCTCATATAACCGACGACGTTGATCCCGATGACGATCACCGAAACTACATCGACATGATCCCAATAGTCATTCTCGCTTTCGAGGCCGCCGGCCAGGTCTGTCTTAGCAGAGTTCTTAGTTTGATCGAACTGCCTACGATAGTCCTGAGCACACTATACCATGATTGGACTGGTGATCTGCTTGGCACAAGGCAGCTATGGAGACAGAGTTCGGGTGTCAAGGACTTCGTCTTCAATCAAGGAAGACGTCAGAACAAGAGACTTATGGCCATCATCGCCCTTTTCCTGGGAGGTGTGGTTGGCGGAGAGATGTGGAAGAGCAAAGTCGGCATGGCAGGAGCACTATGGGTAGCAGCATTCCTCAAAGGTTGTATCGTAGTCAGTTTTGCGCTGTGGAAAAAGCAGAAACAGGACGACGAGGAGCTGGAGAAGTGATCCAGCTGCCACTCTGGTCCTAACTCGTTTCATTCCAATGGAAGCGACCTCATCAATCACGACTGTTACGATCTTACGACTTCATGAACCATCAGATACCACGCCATGTTGCGACCCATTCACCTTCATCAACCATAGCTGCAAAGTCCCCTTGGCCAAAGAATCAACGAGATTGCCATTCACAGTCAACATACCATTGCTCGGATCACACTGCTGCAGACTCCAGCGGAACTGCTCCAGCTTTCTTCCATCTTGACGCTTTGTCATGAATTCAAATGTACAGTACGAGTATCTCGGTGTACTAGGCCCGCAGGCGTTACGGCACAAGCACGAAAATTGCGTTTCTTCGGGATTTTGCTTGCTCAGATAGCAGTTGCCAGGCGTTTTCGTTCTCTTCATCATAGAGCTAGAGCTAGATCATCAGCTGCACATAGCCAACGTTTGAAATTTCGATCAACCTGAAATTTTAGTCTACGAATTGTCCTATTCTTGCTACTGCGCTCCAATGCTCATTCCATCATACGGTGACATCCAGCTCGCCCCTTCCACATGTCCACGCGTCCAGTGTAACACACCCAACGCTTGACGTGCCATGACAGCTTCTGGAAGCATCACCGGTACCACCGCATGACCCGGCCTGTCATCCATCAGCTTGTACTCCATCCACACCACTATACCACCCCGCGGACGTCTACCCCTCCGAGAAGACCCGATGATCGACATTCCCGTTGCATTCAGCCAAGTATGTCTTGCAGCAATCGTTCTGTTTCGTACACCACGAGTACGTGCCGTATGCTATGCCAAGATTCTGCCAATGCTCGTTCAGCGTATGTGAATGAAGAAGGAGGTTGCGATACGAGTCAGGCTGGATGGTCGTGACTATTTCTGTGACCGTATATATCGTGCCCACCTAGAGGGAATTGTCTGTTTGGTCGGGTTGTTGACTTGATCGGGATCTGTGTCTGCTGGGTAGCCGGCGCTTCAATAAATCTTCGCAGCAGAACCTAGAACCTCCATATCAACAGTAAAATCTTAAGGACAACATCCGACCTTTCTCGAATACGACCTCCTCTACCCTCGCAAGGTTCGAAAGCAGGAGGACATTGCCAACCTCTCCGAGCTTACGTCAAAAACTGCCCGCATTGAACTTCATCTTCTTTGAGTCGCCGATAATTCCCCCATAGCACCGAACATCCCCTTCGCCTCCGTCGCTTTCTGTGCTTGACGCTCCTCCTCCGTACCAAGCACATTCATCACAAGCTCTCCTCGAGGGTCACCGTATCCCCCTTCCTGATCACTGACGACGCGACTTCCTTACCGGATGATCGGTTGCAACTTCCTCCGCGGCTAGTGCTGCAGTCGCACCTTCCTACTTACCGGATCTCAGAGTCGCACCTTCCTGCTTGCCGGGTCGCTCCTTCCACGTGATAGGCCGTACCTTCCTTGCGCTGGGTCGTTCCTGCCTCGCACCGGTCGTCCCTTCCCCTTACCCGGGTCGCTCCTTCTATACACTCGGTCGTTCCTTCCTTCTCGTCTAGTCGCGCGTTCCTTCTTACTAAATCGTTCCTTCCTCGTCTAGGGCCGGGCCTTCCTCACTCTCGGTGGTTCCTTCCTCCTCGTCCGATCGTGCCTTCCTTCGCACTGAGTCGTTCCTTCCTCACGCCGAGTCGCACCTTCCTCGTCTAGGGGTGGCACCTTCCTTGCACTAAGTCGCACTTGCCTTGGCTTACCAGATGGCGCTTTCGGCTCTCATTCTGGGAGGTCAAACGCGAGCATGAGTGATAATGGCGGTGAACAAGACAAATTGCAACGGTGCGAAGATTCATTGTAAGCATGGTTTTGAGCCAGATGGTGCGGATAGAAGGAGATGACGCGGCTGGACGATCCAGATTCGTGATCCATGTGCAGGTGGAATAGAGCGAGACTCCATGAAATACCTACTTACAGTTTATCGCTGAGCCACCCGCCCGAGGCTGCCTTCAGCTCTACAGCAACAACTCCCTAATCAACCTAATCGCCCCCTCCACCAATCTCGGCTCAAACTCCCCATTTTGCTCCTTCGCAGCCTTCAACACCGCTTCCACGTTCTCCACATTCCACTCCTTCCCAACCTTCTCCTGCGCGTATTTTTTGAACCCATCCTGCCACTGTGCCTCTTCAAATGCGAGGGGGATCACCTCGCTGAAGACCGTGCTGCCGCCGGCCGCACCAGCGATGAGCTCAAACCACATTGCGCGCTGCTTTGGGCCCATGAGGTCAAGGGCCTCGGCGAATTTGACGGTTTCGTAGGCGGACATTAGATTTATGAGGGCGTGGGCGTGGAGAATTGTTCGTGTTGTCTCGGATGGGGACGTGGCGGTGGCTGTGTAGCTGTCCTGCGCGTGTTCGATGACGAGTTGTTGTTTTTGTTCATTCTTAAGAGTGGGATCGAGGTAGTACTTCGTTAGGAAGGCGTCATCCCAGGACGCGATGTTACTGTCCATGCAGACCTTTAGCTGGGCGTGGGCTGTGTTCAGGAGGGGAAGCTCGATGTTCAGACGCGCTTCCTCGTCGTAGATGATTCCGACGTCTTTGTTGATTATGCTTATTGCGCTGGCGATGGGGAGGGCGGGGTCGAGCATGCGGGGGGACCGGTTGGTGAACATCCAGGTCCAGCCGTGGGGGTGGTCACCTGATGATGTTTGTGTGTTGACTGTATTGGCGAATTGTGTTGTGTTTAGGCCTGCTAGGGCGGCGAGGGACATTATTTCGGAGGCGCTGACGATGTGGATGCCGCATTGGACTTGGTTTAGGGCTTTTGCTGAGGTTCCGGCGCCGAGGGTGCCAGGGATTGGATAGAGGGTTTTGCCGCTGTTGCTGAGGGTGCGGAGGCAGGTTTGGACGAGGGGGTGGTTCATGGCGTCTTGGGAGTCGGAGGAGGCCATGATTGTGAGAGTGCCGTTTTTTGATCGTGCGACGCCGCCTGAGACTGGGGCGTCGACGAGCGCGATGTCTGGTCTGTTGAATTCTGAGGTGAGTCTTTGGCGGACTTCGGTGGGGTGTGTTGGGGGGACGGTGGCCATTATTATGACTGGGATGTCTTTTGGTAGGTCTTTGACGGCGCCAGACTCGAAAAGAGCGGAATTGACATGGTGATGTGTTGCGACCATAAGGATGACAATGTTGGCTCCTGACTTTACTGCCTCCGAGCAGGAAGTCGTTGTTGAAAACTGTGCATTGGAGTTCTCGCTCTGCTGGATGTTCGTACATGCCTCTGTCCATCTGTCGAGAGTAGGCTGGTAAATGTCAAATCCTGTGACTTGAATTCCCGTTCGGACTAGATGTGTTGACATTGCGAAGCCCATAGCTCCGAGGCCTAGGAAGGCGACGTGCGGTGTTGCGCCCATATTCGAGGCTGAACCCATGCTGCCAATTGCGCTTCCGACTGGACCTCAATCGATGAGACGTGTGGTCAGTGACGCACGTGCTCGAGCTGGTTATTAGTATCCGAGAATGTGAAGCTAGGGTCGCAGTGGTTTAAGTCGAAGAACAATTTCTTATGATTCACTGCTGCAGTGGGTATCAGAAACTTGCGAGCGTTCGCCTCGTTACATGTTACATGTACTACTTAGCCTATATACAGACCTTTTCTCATCGTATACGTCGGCAGTTGGACCGACGTCGAGCAACACTCGGCTGATATACCTTGTCGCGGTTACCTTCGCCCGGAGCGGTACTTGTCCGTCAGTGGTCACCTAGCCGAGCGATGAGGAGAAAATATGTCATGAAAAGAGCCTCAACAGGAAAGTCCAGGCCCGGTTGTCGTCGGTGTTTGCTCCGGCCATGTAATCAAGCTTGATTCGACCTCGTATTAAGTTCACAACTTTCGGTAGGATGCGAGATACATGCAATCGTTTGCGCATGTCCACAACAATGCTATTATTGAAGCCAACAGTTGCGAAGAAGAAAAAGGATTGATTTCCAGATATGAAGGGGCTACGAAACTGTGACGGTAAGTCTGCCGAAAGGAAATGGCTGCCTGAGGCCCTCATACATGTTATCGAGAATGAAGCTACAGCAGGCGCGATCAGGGTGCGTGCGAGCGGTGCGAAAACTGATTAATTTACTAGGTGCCAGTAGATTAGCTGCCAAAGCTGTGGGTAGACCTCGCAATTCTGTCATGGAGATAAAGCAAGAGTCATCAAAAGCTTATAGAGATCCAGCAATGCCATCATCAGAACGGCCCCTATTCATTTGATGAAGCGCTCAGCCGGGATGCCGATCGTTTCGGGATGCCACGTAAGTTGAGCTTAGAAGAGTCGTTCTCACATGAAGGAGTGAACCAGACGGCAAGCTTGGAACATGCAACCCCATTGATCTTCCATGGCTGTTGTGAAGGAGAGTGAAGAGCCGACATCTCATTTCGCCATGTTCATGAAGTCTGGAAACCTCTGCAACAAGGCACTAATCTCATTATCGCTGATCGCGAATTCGAAAGCCCCTCTGCTGTCCTCCTGCCCTGGAAGGAGACGATAAGAATATACATTTTCGAAGGTCCATTCCTTCTCGCCACACTGTGGAAACGGATGAGCCTTCCATGTCAAGAAGCATAGTGCGTTGTATGGCGAGACCACTTCGATTCGGGAACTTTCGAGCGTGACATCGAGCCCAATACCTAAGGTAAACCAACGGTCGAGGTATGGTTTGGCGCCGGACGCGGCTTTGTCGTGATCGCCTAAGGGGTTGATGGAGCCCATCGAGAAGCTCACGAAGCCCTTAGGCACGTAATGTGACAAGATTGCTTTGGCTGCCTCCTCGGTCTTGGTAGGGTCTGTGCAGTTGACTGCTTGAGCATATGATTGGCAGAAGGCTTCTGCTTTGGCTCGGATGCCGTCCGCCATTGTAGATTTTCGGCGTGTACGATCGGGCTAGAGACTTTCGAGGAGCTCAGGAGGCCTTCAGCTGGTGTAGAAGCTTCAAGTAAGGGAAGGCGTAAAGCTGTGTTAATATATTGAGTCGTCCTGGTGACGTGACATGAGTGGGAATGGTACGCCTGATGCCTTGGCTACTGCCTTACCATTGGCATCGAGTGCTGTGACATTTAGCCTACATACATGACAAGGAGAGCTCTGTGAACAACCACTGCTAACTCTCAGCCATACGTTCTTCGCAGATGCTCTCTCGGCCCGGACGAGCAAACTGTCCGAATTTATGCTTGTTCTTCGTTAGGCGCAGCGAGCCCAGAGTGCAGACCCTGGATGACATTCCGGTTGATCTTACGGCACCTCGCGCATTATTGTTATCGATAGCGAATGCCACAACTTTTTCTTTGCGCGACCTGGAAGGAACGTCCATATCGACGAAAGTAAAGACAAGATGGCTGTTGAGGTGAAGCCCATACATGAACTACTAAGCACCATCACGGACGCTTTCACTGCAGCAAAGGATGCCTTTCCAGAAGATACAGCTTCCTTCGTGCCACCCACAGACGGCATCTCTCTTCTCGATGTGAAGAACGATCTCCTCCTCTCATACCTCCAGCATCTCGTCTTCCTGATCCTTCTCAGGCTCAAGAATGGTTCAGGCTCCGCTGCGAGTCAGGCGAATCTGGGGAACAACGTAATCAAGAAGCTCATCGAGCTCCGTGCCTACTTCGATCGAGGTGTGCGCCCGCTCGAAGGACGACTACGCTACCAGATTGACAAAGTTCTACGAGCAGCAGAAGACGCAGGGAGGAGCGCAGCATCAAAAGCGCAAGTAAATGGTGCAAGCAAGAAAGCGAAGAAGATCAGCCGTAGAACAGATAACGATTCGGATGTCTCTGCTTCGGATTCCGACGCAGAAGAGGACTCAGATGCTTCCGAGGCAGAAGATTCAGATGATGAAAACGCCCTAAGACCGAATATATCAGCCCTAGCGTCAGGTCCTCTCGCAAACTCAGCAGCTAAAAACGCCAGAGACAGACAATCAGGCACAAGAGATGGAATTTACAAACCGCCACGACTCAATCCCACGGCAATGCCCAACACTTCTACAAGGTCTCGCGAAGAGGCAGAAGATACTCGAGCCGCCCGTCGCCGCAAGAACGCACTATTAGACGAATACATCAACGAGGAACACTCCTCTGCACCCGCAGCCCAACCCAGTATCGGCTCAAACAACACCATTCTGGACAGAGGCCGCCAACACAGCAGCCTCAACACTCGCGACCGTGATCGTGAGAGGGAAAGAAGGCAGTATGAAGAGAGCAATTTCACGCGCTTGCCTGGAGCGAGTAAAGCTGAAAAGAGAAAGGATAAGGCGCGGCAGATGAGGGAGGGGAGAGATATGTTTGGTGGTGAGGATTGGACGGGTTTGGGTGGATTTGGGGATCGTGTGAGTCGGACTGTGGCTGGTGGGAGGGAGAAGGGGAGTGTGCTTGATAGAAGGGAGAAGAGGAAGAGGGATACGACTGATATGCCGAGGGGTGATGGGGTGGGTATTGGTGAGAGTTTCGAGAAGAGGAGACGCGTTGTGCAGGGGAGGGATCAGAGGAAGAGGGGTGGGAGGAGATGAAGAAGGGCAACTGAACAAGTGAGTATCAAGTTGTGTAGCGCAGTCAATCGCATTCATTGCGCACCACGAATCAATTTCATTCAGCACCAAGCAGCAAAAGAAATTTGAACGTGTTCGATCTAAGTTGTGACGAGACAGAATCTCGTTCATCAAGGCTCGCTCGCTCCATGCGACTCTCAGGCTTCTTGCCGCCTTGCAACCTGCTACTATATCAGAACAGTATCTTCGGTTTCACTGACTTTCCACGATTACTAATCTACATCGATCCATCAACACAGCAGGCGCGCACAAAGCAAACGAATCATTATCGCATCGCAAAAAGGAAATGGAGCAAGTGAGGATTGAACTCACGACTTCTTCGAATCGAACCAGAAGACGTGAACGTGTGGTTAGTGGGCGGCTAACCGCACGCGTCTGTGCTTAAGGACTCTTTAATGCAAACGAAGCACTCTATCACTGAGTTTTTGCCCCGGGAATGTGTTATTAGAGGACAAGTTTTAGGATTGGAACATATCAAGGTAAAGAAGTGACGGGATGGTTGGCGGGAATGCGCGGATAGACAGGGAGGCAGCTACGAGGGACGGAGAATGAAGAAGTGAAGTGACTGCGAGCCAGGGGCGGATAATTTGGGCGAGAGACGGCAGAAGGCCAGCTAGCTCGTTAATCTGATACTCTACTGTTTCAAAGCCATCACAACCAATCTCTCAACAACACTCGAGCTCCCATCCGCTGACTTGATAGCTTCATTAAAATACAACATGGTTCCCTTCCTCCCTACAGCCTCTTTTAGACCTTGGCTGCTGGCGTCCTCAGCCCCTGTATCTGCCATCGTTCGCGCGGTATATCTTTCACGCTGATCTCCCAAAGCACTTCTGACTCTCCAAGAAGAAGTCTTTGCTTGTTCAACACCTCGAGATCGCGGTCTAGGTTCTGAAACAGCGGCGCCACAAGTCTAGTCCGTGCTTCTGCTTCGTCGTCGGTCACGCCCGCAGATAGTCCCGGCGCCTTTTGCTCGACCGTGATCCTGACGAGATTCGGATTGAGATATGTGTCCCCCGTGTGGACGTCGTTCTGTTCCAACGTGTTGAACAGGATGATAACGTAAAAAGATGGAACCCCACGTTGCGTGTAGAAGTTTGTGATGGTGGTGTTTAGGGTGGCTTTTTCATCGTCTGACAGGGAACCTGGACGTGAGGAGATGCGCCAGAGGGTCATGTTGACGAGTGTGTTGTTGGTGCGAGAATGAATTGATTGATGGGATATGAAAGCATGTTCACGAACGGGTATATATCAGATGTCATCGCCATGTCTTCCATGCCCAAGTCTGGCAATTCTGGATCTCAGATTTTTTGATTAGTGATCATTGCTGCTCTGTCTCTGCTGTCAGCGAGGCGGGTAAACCCTTACAAAACTGTTAAAGGTGAAGACCGCCTCAATAGTAGCATCACCTATTGCTTAACACGGTAGGCTGTTCAGTCATCTAGATGTGTTTGTCGCCGTCAGCATATCCCACAGAGCGAAGTCACTTCTTGAAAAGCACAACTGAGTTAAGTCGACAGCGGACAAGTAATAGAGCAGACATGATTCCGTAACAAGGCATCATATTGGTTCCTCATTCGAACTGTGGAATGGGTTGTAGTGCTTAAAGACAGCTCGCTCTGCCCCGAATGTGTGCTGTTGAAGGAGTTGATAGTGCCTATGGAGGTGACACGGCTAAGCTACTACCAGAGTAGGAATAGCTCCTAATAACTACGGGCGACTATTGTAACGGGTCCGCTGCGGTAGAGGTGGGCTTGCTCAACCAGGGCAGGAAAGTCAATCTGTGCCAAGCAATATCACCATGCACTTGCCATCTGTTCTACGAAGCAACAACTTCTCTACTTTTCGCTCTGATGCTGAAGTTACATCTTCTGTAGAGGTGGGTGTACAACTACTTCTTTCCCGTCCCGTGCGTGTCGATGGCGTTGCTTTCCTACGCTCGTCACGACTTCCGTATCGAAACGAATGCCGTCATGACGGACTCCTTCCCCACATGAGACTCCGGAAGTGTTCTCCGCTTGGTACTGCACGATGTGCATCTCACTCGTCATTACCTCACAGTCAAGTCAAGCACGAATCAACACCTCTCAGACAGCGGAAAGTGACGCCGGACGGAGAAGGCGCGTCGTTCATGGTACCATCGTGACATCCATGACCACAAGTCGCGTCGTGCAGCAGATGCCAACCTCAACCATGTGCAATACCTCCATTCCCATTCGCTGATCTCGCAGTTCTCGTTGTCATTGTTTGTTCGTCGAGTTTCCTCTCAAATTGCTGCTCCAAGATACACTCACTCTCGTTATCTCCAGTAGTTGTGTAGGCAGTCCAGATGTTTTCGCGGTCACTGACCCTCAGATCAATTCGCATGGTATCACCACCACGACAAATAATATCATCTAGACCATTATCTACTACATCGACACCGGCTTTACTTCTCGCAGCTCGGTCTACCAACCAATCACTCAGCACTACAAGACAAACACAACCCATCATCCCGACAAGAACCATGGCAAGCATTGCTCCCAGCAGCAACACCAAAGCAACCACCGTCAACCCCGACCACTTCCTACAGACATCCGGGGCGCAGGATGCGGTATGGATCAAGACCCTCCCATACTCTTCGATCCCTACCTTCCCCAAGCTCGACCGAGACCTCGAAACAGATGCCCTCATCATCGGCTCCGGCATCTCAGGTGTCAGCATAGCCTATGAATTGGTTCGGAAGGGCGTCGATGTTACTATGATCGAGGCTCGCAATATACTCAGTGGTGAAACAGGTCGTACATCTGGTCACTTGTCTTCAGACTTGGACGATGGCTACACTGAGATTGGCAAGAAACACGGAAAAGAGGGCGCTAAACTGGCCGCTGAGAGTCACGACTGGGCTGCTAAGCGGGTTGGTCAGGTCAGCAAGGAATTGGGCATTGAGTGCGAGTACAGAATGTTGAAAGGCTACAACGTCTCGCAATACGAGCGTGGCACAAAAGAGCACGATGACGAAGTCAAAACTTTGAAGGAGGATGTTGAGGCGGCGAGGGAAGCCGGCTTAGATGCGATTTATCAGGAGGGCTTTGCAGTTCCTGGATGGGATGGTCAGCTCGACCAGCGTGATGCCGCAATCTTCAACAACCAGGCAACTTTCCACCCGACCAAGTACGTGGTAGGTGTGCTAGAGTGGCTGAAGCAGCAGAAGAACTTCCAAGCTTTCTCTGGCACGCGAGCTGTGGATATCAAAGAGAAAGGCGTTACTGTACCAGTGGTGGATGTGCATCTGGGACCAAAAGACACCGTGGTCAAGACCGAGGGTGGACATACTATCACCGCTTCTCATACCGTGGAGGCCACGTGTGTGCCTCTGCAAAGACTCAGCTTGATTGCAGAGATGGAGTATCATAGAACCTACTGCATCGCTATCAGGATACCCAAGGGCGTAGTCGAGGACTGCCTGCTCTACGATTCGGCAGAATGCTACAAGTACGTTCGAATGACTGAATGCGACGACCAAGACGACTACATGGTTGTCGGCGGTTGTGACCACGCCGTTGGCCAAGAAGACGAGCAAGATGCCCGGTACAACGAGCTCGAAGAATGGACTCGCAAGCGCTTCACCAAGGCAGGCGCAGTCGACTACAAATGGAGTGGTCAGATCTTCGAGCCAGTCGATTTCATGGGCTACATTGGCCGAAACAGTGGCCAGCAGAAAGTCTATGTTGTCACTGGCGACAGCGGTAACGGTCTAACGCATGGTGTCCTCGCTGGCAAGCTGATCAGCGACATGATCACTGGCGAAGCCAACCCCTGGGAGAAACTTTACGATCCTCGCCGAAGAGGAAAGGCTATCGCTAAGTCGCTGCCACATATGCTCGAGCACGATATCCAGGTCAACATGCAATACAAGCGGTTCGCCGAGAACGACATCAACGACATTGAAGACCTGGGCAACGACAAGGGTGGTGTTTTGAATTCGAAGACCAAGAAGCCGCTTGCGGTCTACAGAGATGAGAATGGAAAGGTGCACAAAATGAGTGCGCTTTGCCCGCATATGAAGGGTGTTGTGTGCTGGAACGACTCGGAGAAGAGTTGGGATTGTCCGGTGCATGGCAGTCGGTTCTCGAAGGACGGAAAGCAGATTATGGGCCCGGCTCAAGTCGGTATGCATCCTGCGGAGCAGTCTGAACTCAAGACTGGCTTCATGCAGTGAGCTGTCGAAGCATTTGCAACCACGTCAAACAAGCTTAGCCGTCAGCTGTTTTCATGAGTTTAGCAAGCATGCTGTAGACTTTTATGGTTATGGAGAGCATAAGCGAATCTGTCTTGCTGTGTAGTAGCTGACAGGGCTTCCCAATGAATAGCAATGTATCACAAATCACCTGCACTCCGTACCTATTCATTACTCGTATGATCACGCTGTCCATCGACTCTGTTGATGCACAACGACATACACCTTGTTCGTGTTTTCGCCATCAACCTGCTATGCTGTCTCTGATCAAATGTTCTGCACACACGAGTCTTGCGTTTCTCCCACCTGGGACATGTTTAGGCTGTCAGTTAATTGCACACTCGAGGCCTTGCATGACTGTTCTGTACGATCCTCTCCGTGATACTCGAAACTGAGCTTCGTCGGGACCCCTGTCCTTGAAAGCCTGCTTCTTGTTGGACAGCGTGCCCAACAACGTTTTCTGTGGTTTTTCGCCGTCGCGCGTGGCCCAGCCACGCGGTACCCTCCTTTCGCCAGCGTGTTGCTCTTCGACTCAGGGACCCAAGGTCTACGTTCCGAGCTTCTTCAGTAAGTATGGGCTTCTTCCCGTGCGTGCTGTGTAGTGTGCCACAGCGTCCTCGTTGCGAACGGTTGAAGTTTTCGTGGTCTTTGTGAGGGGTTGGTTGGCCATGTCCTGTTCTGCGACAATGATGCTTGGCCGACACTAGTGGATTGCTTTCAGGTGTGGGTGTCCAGGCTGCCTTCATGGATACCAGATAGATGCTTTTGGTCTCCTGGCACCTGCATCTTTCCCATCCGAGGCGGCACGCGGTCCATGAGTGCTTTGAGCGCCACACGGCTGGTATACATCGCGTATACATAGATCCTTCAGATCACAACTTTCGAACCAAAACACCAGAGCGAACCAAGACCAGCCAATATAGCAGCACCCGCAACCTGTCGTGTCGAGAATGTATCCTTCTTCAATTGCATCGAGCCCACTGGCTTACCATGCTGTAAACTCTGTATCTTCCCCATCGATGCTGCGTCCCGCTGCACAAGATACTCATCCCTCATGGTCTTGTTCTTCTCCTGCACAGATGCAAAAGTCTCATACTCCCTCACCAACCTCATCAGACCCTCCAGATCCTCCTTTACACCCTCCCTCGAATCCCCGTTCTGCACCTCAACCCCCTGCACATTCCCAAAAAAATCCACCACCCGTCTACTCCGTCCCGCCGCCTCACCCCCCGGAAACAAATCCCACCTCACCCCCGGCTTCGAATGAATCTTCCCAACATCATAACTATCAAAAAGATCCCCCAGCGTCTTCTCACTCTGCACATCCCTAACCTCATTCTCCAAGAACTGCAACACATAATACGTCCACCGATCAATAACCGCTACGCCCACATCATTATCGGCGTGGTGAGAGTAACTACTCTCGTCCTCCTCGCTGCTCCCCGTCGCGACCATCCCCTCCGCATAGAACTGGCGGTAGAGTGTATTCGCCTGACACGTGTCAATCATGAATAGTAGTTCATTGAAGCGTCTCTTCTCCCGCATCTGGGAAAACGCATCCGCGAGATCCCAACTGCTTATCTCCTCGCTATCTTGAAATTTCAAAAACTCATTCCCGCCGTGCCCGGTCATGTAGATGAGCACGTTACTCCCCTCGTCACTCAGTAGCCTCTTACTCGCGGGGACGCCCTCCTCCCAGCGATCCGTGAGGAGTCTAATAAAATTCTCGACTGTGACTTCATACCCGCGGTAATCGACCTCGACGTTCTCGCCGTAGAGGTCCATGCGGCGGTCGGCGTTGGAGTATACGGTTCCGGGGAACGCGTTGCGCGGGTTACAGGCCATGTCGTCGGGGAGGAGGAGGAGGATCTGGGAGTCGGGGATGCCGAGGCGTTTGACGGTGCGGTAGAGGGAGAGGGTGTTGCTGAGATGGCGGTAGTTGAACCAGAAGCGGGAGGTGGAGACTAGGACGGCCCAGTTGGAGGTGTGGGTTGTTAGGGTCGGAGGAGTGAGGAGGAGGAGGGTGAGGATGTAGAGGAGGGGGGTGGGGAGGCGCATTGTGTGTTTGGCTTTGGGTTATGGTGTTGTAGGTATACTCGCGGGGAGCATGGTGAGGTCCTGTGAGGGAGAGAGGCTCTGCATGTGAGTGGTAAGCATTTGAAAGCAAGGTGTCTCGGTGTCGATTGACGGTTGACTGAATGGGGCAACCTTGCCGCGATAAGCACGATAAACTAGTCTTGGTTGGGGATAGTACGACAAGCTGAGACGCGTCTCACACGAGCTTCACGTCTAATACTCGAATCGTCCTGATGATAGGGTGTTGGATGGATGCGTTGCACGTCCAGATGACCAGACGAAGGTTTCAAGTTCCCACATCTCGCATGTAGGAAGCAGGTGAGTAACGGAATATTCGCAATCTGGGATATCAAGTACCCTCGTCCAGCTCACGGTTCCTTCCTCGCTAGAATGAGACGTCCTGCTGTGGTCATGATCTACGAATACACTGGCTGGCGTGTGTGCAAACAGTCAACCAGTCTTGGCCTTGGGACGTGGGCGGTATGGTCTTCCCACATTGATCTCTCTGAACTCGTCTACACGAATGACAATAGGCCAGTGCGCTTTCCCTATTCCAAGGTTGGTACCTGCATCATCCACAACATAAGTATAATGCTTTACGGACTTGCTTTGTTCGACGGCACACTTAACGAAATCTTTGTTCCCAATCTGGATGCTGCTCTAGCCATGCTCACAGCCTCTTTAGGAAGCATTGTGCACGTGTCCGAGGCGCCGCAGCTTCAAGGACAAGAAGGTCAGCCTAACAAAGCGGATCGGTCGTTGTAAGAGTATTATGGGATACATGCAGTGTTATATGACTCTCCTACCGCCAAGCTCGATACCTGAGGTTCGCAACATACGCATTTACCTCAACAAGCAAGGAGTTCACTGATTGAAGCAACAATTCAGCTATTATGCAATCTGCACTCATGAAGACGGCAATGGTAGTGGGCATTTGCACCATACCCGCACTGGCATACAACATGCAATTTTGTGAAGGAGCTGATCCTGCGATCGGTCCCTGTGTAAGCGTGCCGATAGTACCAAATCAGTGCCAAAAAGTTCCTGACCTCGGCACGAAGGGGGACGCCGGAAGTAGTTATGAGGTGAGTTCTTGACTACGCACTCTGGCACTGTCAGTGATTTTGGACAGGTCGCTGTGCATATGGTGCAGACCGTGGTACGACAGCCTATGCTAACATCGTCTAGATTCTCGGCGGTACTGGCATTATATGCTGGGTATATGGGGCAGAGGACTGTGGTTATACGGCTACCGCAGACAGCGCTGCGAATTCGCAGTACCACATCATCAGCCATAGTGGCCCCCGGATCCACGACGCACCTGATTGGACTATCAGAGCGTTTGATTGTGATCTCAATGCGGACTTCTGTCTCAACAAATACGTGCCTGGCTGCGAATGGATTGATGATTGAGGAAGATGGGAATGGAGGTAGTTTAGCATGGTGTGCAGCTGCGAAAAGGTAGGAGTCGTTCTCTTACGTCTTGTTTTTGTTCTAATCCGTTCTTCAGCGATACTGCTGTTCTATGCTTCAAATTAGCACGGGGGCTCTTGTTGGTTCTATCAGCCCGAGCGCCACCACGACGCCGCTGGATCGTGTCTTTTGCATGCGGGTAGCCACTCAACGTGCTGGAGTTGCACAACCATACGTGTCGAGGCGTACACAGGTGGCTGATCATTTCGACACTACATTAGCATAAGTCTCATAAAACCCTGATTCTCCTGGAGCTTTGTCTCATATCTGCTTCAGTCCTCTAAGAAACCTTGTTGGCTTAAGCCATCTCCTATTCGAAGCGCCGAGTACGTCTTGCTCTCCGACTATAATCGACGTGACTGGTCGAAGGTATTGTGGTATCGGCCTGGCATAGATGGCCAATGTCACGGCACTGTCGAGCAGCGAGCAAGTCCGAGAAGGCGCCGTAGGTGTTGTAACGCAGATCAGATCAGGTAAAACACAGAGATGGAAGTCATACGCTTGTGCCGGATAGCTGGCTTTTAGGGTCCATCTAAGTAAGTTAATGTTCCTACATGGCAGTAGATATGCACCCCGCATGTGTATCGCCTGGCCTGCTGTAGGCAAGAGATAGATATATACTGTATGGTGGCTAGCTAGCTACGTTAGTGGAGAGAGAGAAAGAGATGTAAAACAAGCGTGGGTCGTACTTGCCCCAACACCGCACGCAGTGCTCTTAAAGTCTGTGGGGGTTGAAGTGGGTCGGAAGCTTTCGAGATTCTGCATTAGCATTTATGCCATTGAGACATGCACGCCGTAAGCTGTGGTGTGATTATCCAATAATGCCGGGGCTCAAGCTTTCTCGAGAATTCCTATGGGAAGTGCTTCGATCTTGTTTAGGTGGCAAGAGCTTTTCCGAGTCACGATATCCGTGTTAGGCTGCACGTTACGAGACAAGTCCGCACGTGGCGCAGAAACCAAGATCTTGCTTCTCCAGCGTAGTGGATCGTCTGGGGTATCGCTGGCAACCCCAGCTTGTGTCTTTCTGCTCTTCTTCAATGAGGACTTCGTTGCTCTAAGAGAATGCCGGTGCGCAAGAACAATACTCTACATGAAGCCATTATCTCAGCTGCGTGCGCCAGATGGAAACTTTCTTGACAGCTTCGAGATTTCTGGATAAACTGAGTTCGCTACTGCCTCTGCACGACCTACCGCCATGGCGTATGACAAGCCTGGGCAAAAGCTTGCCGGCAGACTGTTGGATCACGATTGGCCGCTCGACGCACCTTCTCCTCGCCTCTGTGATGGTGCGTCTCGTTTCTCCGCTGATGCCTTCCTCCAGATGCGGAGTGCTTAGCTTCATGCAGTCGGTATCGAAGCCGTCCTCGGCCGTCTACACAACCCACGTCAGCCAGCACTTTCACCAGCTCTTTGGATCAACATGCTAGATCAGTTTGGCTAGCTTCGCGATAGCGCTCGCATAGCATGGAAATGCTGTCGCTCGATATATAAGCAAAGCCACTTGTGCCTCTCGAAATCCGTCTTTCTGTTCTCGAAACTCGTGGTACACGAATTTCAACATGGCAATCTCTGACTTGGACCGTAACAGTGGGAAAGGTGTTACAGAAAAGCACGAGTATGCGACTGACGACGTTCACGCTGGTCATGGGCTGACTGCCACGAACGTACGTACTCACCTTCACTTTCACCTCGTCGCTCACCCTTTTCTAGCAACCCGATTACCATGACAAGGAGACCAAAAGAATTCTGAGGAAGGTCGACTACCGGCTACTCCCTATGCTGACTCTGCTCTACGTCTTGGCATTCTTGGATCGAGGCAACATTGGAAATGGTTCGGTCCATAAGCACGAATTCATGGGATACAAGCTTACATCGACTAGCCAAGATTGCCGGCATGATGGAGGATTTGGAGCTTACGGGGCCTCAGTACAATATTGCCCTCACTGTCTTCTTCCTTCCTTACGCCGTCTTCGAAGTGCCCAGCAACATTGTGCTCAAGCTTATGAGGCCTTCCTGGTGGATCTGCATTCTGATGGTCTCGTGGGGTGTCGTTATGACTCTTCAAGGCATCGTGAAGGACTATCACGGCTTGATCATCACGAGGACTATGCTAGGTTCGTGCATTCTCTACACCTGTCTCGGGTTGACCATACACCGGCCGGCAGAGCGCAGACACATTGCGCAATACGCTATGAGTTTGCCGGCTAGGTCTTCTGACCGGAGACTTCCGTACACACCGGTCATGCCGATACAAAATTTGCTAATGTTTATGCATAGGCCTGACAGAATCCGGTTTCTTCCCAGCAGGTAAGGAATGGCATTCGACGTTCATCCGTACCTTCTGCTAATAATTCCACAGCTACCTTTCTGCTGACTACCTGGTATTGTCGTTTTGAGGTTCAGACTCGCCTCTCAATTTTCTTCTCGGCAGCCTCATTGGCTGGTGCTTTCTCCGGGCTTCTTGCTTATGGTATCCAGCACATGGCTGGTGTCGGCGGGCTCAACGGCTGGCGCTGGATTTTCATCCTCGAGGGTATTGCAACGGTTGTTGTGGGTGTAACCTTACCGTGGACCTTACCCGACTCGCCTGAATCGGCTTCGTTCCTGACTCCAGAAGAAAAAGCACTGATCAAACATCGACTCGAGGAAGACTCCGGCACGGCAGCGGGGAGAGTTGGCACGTCCGAAGGTTTCCAGTGGAAATACCTGATAGGCGCTTTGACAGAATGGTATGTCCGTTCAAACAACCCGTCAATGGTCGACTATGCCATGGACGCCCTCCAAGCTTTGGACCTGAGACGCAGCGTCCGATGCGTTTAGGCCCGAATGCCAAGGGGCCGTCCACGGGCCCCAACCAGCACCAATTCTACCGTCAGAGCCTCACTAACGTTCATGCAGGAAAATCTATCTGGCCGTGATCATCTACTGGGGCAATGCCATTTCGCTGTACGGCTTCACTTACTCTGCACCAACGATCATCAAAGGCCTGGGATACACATCGGCTAATGCTCAACTCCTTACTATCCCAGTTTACCTCCTGGGAGTGATCAGCACTATCTCTTTCTCCATGATGGCCGACAAACACCAGAAGAAGTGGCCATTTATCGTTGGTCCTTACAGCATTGCATTGATCGGCTTTATCGGCTTACTCAGCGTTCCACATCCGCGACTGCCTGGACTCACCTATGGCCTTCTGTTCTGCATTCCGGCAGGAGTGTATCCACCTCTGATCTGCTGTCTGTCTTGGATCGGAGCTAATCTGGCACCATCTTGGAAGCGAGCTGTCGGTATGGCCTTGTTGATCAGTATTGGCAACCTAGGAGGTGCAATTGGGTAAGTACCGTCGGCTTGGTAAACGCGAAAAAGCGCTAACATATGTTAGGTCGAACATATTCCTGGCGAATCAAGCTCCTGACTACTGGCTGGGTTATGGCATGGGATGTGGTATGGTCAGCGCGGCCATTGTTTGCACCATGATCCTTAAGACCGCACTTGAGAAGATCAACAAGCAGAGGGACGCGATGGATGAGAACGAGATCCGCGCCAAGTACACTGAAGCTCAATTGATTGAGCTTGGTGACAAGAGCCCGCTGTTCAGATATGTGGTGTAGATAGATCAATGAAGACACGAGCATTTTCGTTGCCTTCCCATCCAAAAAGCTTGTTAATCAGACCGTAGCGGAGCGGGCGCAGGGAATCTGCTACCCTAATGGATACGGGTGATGCACTTTTCTTCTTCTATCTGAGAGAAGAGAAGGAACGTACCCCAGAGAGTTATGGTCATACGGAAGGCACGCGTCCGAAGCTCCGAAGTTCCGCCGACCAGAACGACGCTATCCTTATTCGAGCGCGGCACAACCAAAGCTCCCCCCTCCGTGCTGCATACAGACGCGGCTGTCAAGCTTGGAGCTTCACTTCCTCTGCTTGCCACCTTTCACGACCCTGCACACCGACCCAAAAAGACGGACGGGCACCGGCAGCTCTGAACGTGGGGATTGCTGAACGTCCAGAGGTGCGTGCGGATCCTTGGTACTCGTACCACTGTGTGGGCTCAAACATGAGTTCCGCGCCTGAATTGAAAGTCCCTTGTCCGTTTCAATGAGCTCTTCACGAGTCCCTTGAGTATCTCTCCAAGCCCCAGTGACCGATTGTCTTGCTCTTCTTGCTATCTGCTTGCTTCTGGCATCCTTGACCCTTTTGTCGAGAACAATGGGAGAGATGTCCTCGGACGATATGGCTCACGCTTTCACAGAGATATCGCTGTCGAAGGGCTGGTCCTTCCGGCAAACAGACAAGACGGACGACGAATGGTTACCCGTCAAGTCTGTGCCATCGACTGTTCATCAGGATCTGATTGACAACAAGAAGTAGGTCAGCAACGCCCTATTGAGGCCTGAACGCTTACACTTGACATAGACTAGAGGACCCATTCATTGGCTTCAACGAGATCAAAGCAGAATGGGTTGGCACAAAATCATGGACCTACCGAACCACTTTCCCGAAGCCATCGATCCCCTCAGGTGCCACTGTTATGCTGGCGTTCGACGGTCTTGATACATTCGCTCATGTGCGTCTGAATGGTAAGACTGTGCTCGAGTCAGACAACATGTTCCTTCCTTACCGCGTCGACATATCACACTTCCTGAGCTCCGGGAAGACCCAGAACTTAGAGATCGAATTCGACTCCGCACTGCTGAAAGCCCGAGAAATACGAGCACAACATCCTGAGCACAAATTTATCGGCTTCAACGGAGACTCTGCGAGAATGGGCGTGAGGAAAGCGCAGTATCACTGGTCATGGGATTGGGGTCCATTTCTCATGTGTGCGGGTATCTGGAGACCTTTGCGATTGGAGGTATATACAGCAAGAGTAGCGGACGTGCGGATAGACCAAGAGGTGGCGCAAGATTACAAAAGCGTTGCTGCAAATGTGGCTGTGGAGCTGGAAGGAGAAGTACATACTAGCATGGACATCGATGTCTCCGTATCACTGAATGGCAAGCAGGTGAGCACATCTGCAGGGATTGCAACTCAGGACAACGTGGTTACCACACAAATACAAGTACAAGAGCCGGAGCTGTGGATGCCGAACGGATATGGCCAGCAGACACTGTACGATGTGGAGGTGAAGCTCAAATCGGAGGGAGGCGAGCTGATTCACACAGTCACCAAGCGCATCGGATTTCGAAAAGTCGAGCTTGTTCAGCAACCAGACAAGCACGGTAAGAGTTTCTATTTCCGCATAAATGGCGTCGATATCTTCTGTGGTGGTTCTTGCTGGATTCCCTCCGACAGTTTCCTTACAAATGTCACGCCAGAAAGGTTGAGGTCTTGGATAGAGCTTATGGTGCCTGCAAATCAGAAGATGATCCGAGTCTGGGGTGGAGGTATCTACGAGGAGGACGCCTTCTATGATGCCTGCGATGAGCTTGGTATTCTAGTCTGGCAGGATTTCATGTTTGGGTGTGGCAACTACCCTACATGGCCAGCACTTCTGAAATCGATCGAAGCAGAGGCCACGGTGAACGTGCGGCGCTTGAGGCATCATCCGTGCCTTGCAATTTTTGCTGGCAACAACGAAGACTATCAGGTGCAAGAGCAATGTGGTCTGACCTACAACTACGAAGACAAGAACGAACAGAACTGGCTCAAGACCGATTTCCCGGCGAGGTATATCTATGAATCGTTACTGCCGCGAGTTATGTCAAAGGAACTGCCTTCGGTGCCATACCATCCAGGTTCGCCATGGGGTGATGGGAAGATTTCTTCTGATCCCACTGTTGGCGATATGCATCAATGGAATGTCTGGCATGGCACACAGGAGAAGTACCAGATCTTCGATACTCTTGGCGGTAGATTTAACTCTGAGTTTGGCATGGAAGCATTTCCGCATATTGCTACTATCAAGTCCTTCGTCGAGAAAGAAGAAGATATGTTCCCCCAAAGTCATGTCGTTGACTTCCACAACAAAGCAGATGGGCATGAACGGCGGATAGCAACATACCTTGTGGAAAACGTTCGGACAGCAACAGAACTCGAAGCATATATCCACCTCACCCAACTGATACAGTGCGAAGCACTTATGTTTGGATACCGAGGCTGGAGGAAGCAATGGGGCGATGAACGACACTGCGGTGGAGCTCTCGTTTGGCAGCTCAACGACTGCTGGCCTGTCACAAGCTGGTCAATCTGTGATTACTACCTCCGAAGAAAGCCGGCTTACTACGCCATGGCTCGAGTCTTGGCTCCTCTTGCCATTGGTGTACGGCGGAAGCACCACGACTGGAGCGTTACACATGCCAGAGAACCGAAGACACAGGAATGGGAGCTATGGGCAGTGAGCTCAAGACTGGAAGACAAAGTCGTGGACATAGAACTCAGATTCGTGTCAGTGAGATCTGGCAAGGATATTAAGGACAAGGTCACGAAAAAAGGCATCAAATTGACGGCCAATGGCACGACGAACATCATGACGGGCTATGTGGACAACTTTGAGGATGAGGCGCATGTGCTTGCTGCACGGATGTGGGTTGATGGTAAGCTCGTTGCGAGAGATACGGATTGGCCACAGCCTCTGAAATATTTGCCATTTCCGGAACGAGGCGTGAAAGTTGAGGTCAATGGGGATGCGATGCACGTCAGTGTACAGCGGCCGGTGAAGTGCCTCGTGTTTGAGGAGCGACAAGGCTGCCATTTGAGCGACAGTGCGATCGACGTTGTGCCTGGGGATGACCAAGTGATCACGGTAAGAGGAGTGCAGGAGGGCGACAAGCCGCTCGACTGGACATATCTGGGTGCTGGCGAGCAGTGAAGATCTCCATGAAGGACGAAACCCTAGATTCGCTTGCATGTACAGGTCCGCTAACGTAGACAATGGCTCTGAGGTCGATCGAGATCTGCCTCGGGCACTGTAGCATCATTGGGCAGGAAAAATGCTTCCGCTGTAGACCATGTTGGCAGAAATTCTCTTAAGCACACTTTCATCGCTTGTTTGAAGCCCGCGTCTCGCGTCCGAGTAACCGGCAAGGATATGCAGAAGGCTGATAGAGTAGCAGGCGCAAGTTATGACAGATTGGCCTGTGATACCAAAGTCGCTCAAAACAAGCGCCATGCAGGGCTCGTAAATCTCGTTGTCTCGTCGAGGTCGTGTTGATTTCGGTGAATCCAAGCCCGGTGGAGGCCCTTTCCCCCACACCCCGGCTGGGGTTTAATTGCTTCCTCTGGGGCTTTAGGGCAAATCGCCAACTATTCCGCCTCAAGATTGTGCTTTTCTTCCCTTCAGTGCATCGTCTTTGCCAGATCTGAATCATAAAACATCGAGTCGCGCATCGGAGACATGCCTGTACATCGTGCGCGAAACTTTCACCCACAATTTCGCCGACGTACATGAATATACACGACACACTCGGTGTCGTTACGACCCGATTCCAAACAGCGGCAGTCTAGGATTTGATGAAGACTACATACGTAGCACACGACACAATGTTTCATACATGGGAAGCTGCTACGTACCAGAATCCGGAGCCGATCAACACCGCAAATACCAATGCCAACAAGCGGAGGACAAGTACCATCAGAGCTTGCGAGCCGTGCCGGAAGCGCAAAATCCGTTGCAATGGAGGTACGATACAATGATTCTTCATGCATATGTAGAGCCACTGATCATCTTCGTGCTAGAGCACCCTTGTGAGACGTGTCAATGGTAAGCCCTCGGATTCATTGTCTCAATTGATCAGTTGCCTGACGTTGTCAGGTACCGCAAAGCGTCTTCATGCCATTACACAGAGCCTCGACAGCGGCAAATGCCGTCGAGAAGGTAGGCTACAAGACCCATGCCGGAATCAAGCCTGACCAATCGGCAGATCTCTCGAAAAGATCTCTGAGACACTGCAAGAGTATCGAGGCGTGCTTCAGAAACTCTTTCCAACCGTCCACCCCGATCAGCTCAAAGAATTGACACGAGAAAGCTTGGTCGAGCTGCTCGCAAGAACGAGCCCGCATGCAGTCGTGTCACCACCATCGCCCATAACACCGGGCATAGACGACAAACCACCACATGTCAGTCCGGATGCTGCAAATCTGGAGCAGCTGCAGCCAATGCCGGAGGAGGTAACGGACGGTACGGAAAGTCGTTCATCGGGCTTGAAAGGCATCACTGACGACGTCAACGCCTTGTCTCTATCGATCAAGAAGTCTGCTTCGTACCTTGGAATCTCCTCTGTGACAGCAGCATTGAGAGTCATCCTATGGCTTGACCCTGAGGCACAGGCGTTCTTCACTAAAACGCCCGATCGGAGTACTGCCGTTAGCCGCGAAGCATCCTCACCTCCAGAAGATCCGAGTCTCGAGATCACAACTCCAAAGCCCGATGAGAAGTCCTCAGCTTGGGACGAAATTCCCTTGATTAATGCATACTTTAGCTACATACATCCTCTGGCACCGCTGATAGATGAGCAAGACCTCCGCGATACTTATATGACTCAATCACGATCCGACAGCCGCTGGCAGCTGTTGCTCAATACTGTGCTTGCTCTAGGCAGTATGGCAAACGCGTCGAACTGTGAAGAACATGGTCACAAGATATACTGGCATCGTGCAAAGCAACATCTCACCATCGAGACACTTGGAACTGCTCATATCGAGATTGTGCAAGCCTTGGCCTTGTTGAGTGGACTATACCTGCACTACATTTCGCAACCAAATCTAGCGAATTCTCTTATGGGTACGGCGTTGAGGTTGGCCACTGCACTGGGTCTCCATCGCGACTACTCAGAAGGTGTCGATCCAGCCAAACAAGAGAAAGCCCAACGGTCGATCGAGCTCAGGCGTCGAGTGTGGTGGTCGCTCTTTGTCCTTGATGCGTGGGCTGGCTATTCGCTTGGTCGACCGAGTATGGGAAGGCTCAACCCTGCAGTCTCTGCAAAGCTACCGCAGGAATGTATCAAGTCATCGACCCAGATACTTATGCTGATCCAAGAGAACATAAGATTTTGTACCATCAGCACAAAGATGGAAGATGCCTTGGCACATTCGCCGATTATCTCAGAAGGAGAAAGACGTGCTCTCGATGTCTCATTCGTTGATTGGTTCAACTCCTCTTCTGTCCAGAACAACACACCGCGAGCACAACCTGGAGAGCCACATGGCGTGTCGGTCATCAAGAATATTATGCGATGGCGCTATTTGTTGTCCCGCGTCATTATTCATCGGCCAGTCCTACTCTGGGCGGCGATGCGCAGGATGGCTTTCAACCAGCTTCCAGACGAGAAGAAGCACGCAATCGAGGTATGCCGAGAGACGACACACGAACTGATCAATGACATTGCGACCACATGGCGTGTATCAAGACCATGCTCGATGTCAGGGTGGAACGCTACATGGCTGCTTTACCAAGCTTTGATGGTGCCTTTGCTCCATCTATACGCTGACAGGTCAGACTCTCATTGGAATGACAAGAACCAGAACTTGATCGAAGTTGGTCTGGCGGCATTTGTTGACCTGCGTTCGTGGTCACAGACAGCAACTAGATCATCAGAGGTCGTGAGTCGAATCTACCAAGCTAGCAAACGGCATACAGCGCCGACGCCATACCAGATTGTGGAAGACAAAGGAAAGGCAGCGATAGCACCCACCAACGCTTACGGCATACCACAAGACCAGCCACAATATGCGACACCACTGGACTTCACCATGAACGACTCCCCGAGCCGAGAAATGTACGTCAACAGCATGTTCGACTCACTCAACTGGAGCAACAATTGGGTAGATGAAAGCTTCCCGTACACTCAAGCTGCTGTCAACTGGGATCAAGACCAGCCGGTAATGAGCAGCCATGGGTCCTATGACCCGTTCTTAACGCCTGCCAGTTTCGAAGCCGACGGTGGTTCTATGATCGGGATGTCGGATCTGAATCGGCAGGGACAACACGGGCCGCCTGAGTACCACTACCAGTACCCCTGAGGTCTGTCAGCGCCAATATACCAACAGCTTGACTTTCTCCACGGTTCCAACGTCCCCAACGGAATGACTTGGGCCCCGGACATACCAGGCTATCGAGCGCGTATTGGCAATGCTGGCAGTGCACGGGTTCATTACACGCATGATCACCAAGAGCATGCCGAAGATGTCTCGTGGCTTCTGCTAATGAAGATACATACACAGAGGCCTACCGACCAGTGTCGGAGTATCTGATCATGTGACCACCTCGAACCACGCATTGCGCTCTTCACGTAGTCACACATCTTGCACGTTATGACTCGACTATCACAAGAAGGCGGGAAGTGGAGAACACACGCCGTTGGCTTCGCTTCCTGACAGCACTCCTCTTTCACTATGCGCAAACTTTACAGACCGAAACATCCTATCCTATCCTGAAAGAGACGAAGCAATGGGAAGGCGAGGGTTTGGATGCTGCAATAACCGCCTTAGCCCGGCATTAACTGAGTCTCGGTCCATGTCACTTCGAGCAAACGGAGGATAACTACACGACTTCGTCACGTTTGGAAGCGCTTGTGTCCTTGATTGGCGATTGTGGGTGAATGGTGATGCATGGACCAGGCTGAGGTGTCAAAAGGTGCCACGATGCAGCTTTGGCATGTATGAGTATGCTACGGTGAGTATCTATTGAAGGCGATGACTACGGCACTATCTGGTAGGCAGGGGAACGTGGTGGTAATGGAGTGAAACACCACCTTCACTATCGGTGAACGCCTGACGTATGACTCTAACTTCACGATCTTGTCACTTACAACCAGCCACGTGTTTCTTCGATCTTGTCACGAACCTTATTTCTGTTTGCTTCATGCACTTTGGTCGTCGACTATTTCTGCGTCGCCGCTTCTGAATTCTTTCTTACCGCAACTTCCACCATTCATCCAACCTCGACCTTGTCAACTTGACAACTCCAACCCTCCATCTCATTCAATTACTTTACCAAGTTCCAACATACTATTCAATCAATACCAACCTCAACTTGATCTCTGTCGACCATCATGTCGAACCCATCTTTACCATCAAAGCCTACGGGCTCTATGCCTAGCATGAAAGATGCAAAGAAGGCCAATCCTCCTCCTGCGCTCAAGACGCCAAGTCAGATCTTCTTTGGAAATGCAACCATCCCTAAGAAAGACAACCGACCTGCATACAAGAAGAACAAAGAGGCCGCCAAAAAGTTCAAAGAGCAGCTAAACAAGAAATCCACATCGACCGACGACAACAATGACAAAGCTCGACCAGGCCAGAAGCGAAAGTCGCGAGATGACGACGAATCCACACCGAAGTCGCCAGAGAAGCGCAACAAAACCTTCGTCAACCCGTCTCCTCTTGTTGCAGGTATCGCAGGTCTACCTGCTCCTCCACAAGGCCCTCTTCCACCGCCATATCCTTTCTTCAATAACTTCAACACTGCTCCTGCCGGTCATGGTCACTTTGTGCCAATGCTTCCTCCTGCTCTACGATTCGACAAAGCCACCAACTCCTTTGTCATGAAAGGGCCAGAGGAAACACCAAACCTTCAAACCTCCAAGCCAGCTCCAAAGAAAGCTGCGCCACCTCAGAAAGCCACCACTACCACAAATGGAGATGGTAGTGGAATTATCAGAAGCAAAGGTCATCAAATCAACGCAAAGGCCGCCGACCGCTACAACTTCCGCAAGCGATCAGCTCCGGAAGCTGATGGTACTGAGGAAGATGCTGGTGCGCCCTCAAAGCGAGCGAGAACAGATAATGGTGATGGTGAAGACGGCGAAATCACTGCACCCACCAACACATCCATGTCTGAGATCGTGAAAGCCACTAAGAAGAAGAATAAGCACCGATCTCATGCAAAGTCTAAGCCAAAGTCTGAGGTTGCTGCCAACATGCGAGACTTTGACCTCATCTCTCACTACACTCCCAACCCAGAAGCTCTTGCTCGCCGAAAAGCCATTGATGCTGCTAAGCCGCCACCTCCACCACCAAAGAAGCTGACAGACCTACCGAGGGAAATCCGAGACATGATCTGGGATAGAGTCTTCGCAGACGAATCCTACAACTTCAAGCTCAAGAAGCAATGCGGCAACAGAGACGACAAGAAATACATGGTCGCCACCAAGCCGAAATCCTTCGGTGCTTTGTCCATCTGCAAGTTCCTGAACAATGACAAGGAGAAGGAAGTCGAGAAGCAGATGTACAAGTCTATACGTCTCGAGATCGAATTCGGTCGTCTTCGTCCACATGCTATGCGCGACTTCATGAATACCATCACTGCGCACCCAAAGATCGGGCTTTCTGAACGAATCTTCTTCATCAAGAAATTCGGTCTACAAAAGGTCAACTTCGGTCTCTTCACCCAAGCCAAAGAGATCGTCTCAACTCACTGGACCGTCGAAGGTGACGGCAAAATGGACGAAGATGACTACAAAAACAACCGAATCGACCCTCAATTCATCCTCACTCACCCCCCCACCAAAGACAAACTAAAAGGTCTAAAGGAGCGACGATTCTGGCGAGACCAAGAGGCTGCTAGTCAGCGATACGCCCGGCACATCGCCGGTTGGTGCCACCCCGACGGCAAGGATCCCAATGCACCTGACTACAACCCCCTCACAGACAAGAAGAACTGCCCCTTCGGTGACGCCTGTGAGAACCTCAAGGATACGAAGTTCTGCATGGTTGTTAAGTATAAGTATGGGTGTATTAAGGGGCGTCATGCGCGACACAAGGAGGCTTTTTATGATTTCTATCCGACGCAGGGTGATCGGCTTGTGCAGACTGTGGCGCCGAAGAGCAAGTTTCATAAGAAGTGTGGGAAGAAGGGGTGTAAGGATTTGGGGGATCAGAATGCTTCTTGAGGGGGAGGTGATGGGGGTGTGAGAGGGAGGTGGAGTGGTGTTGTTGATGAATGGTTTCCGCATTGATTATTGAAGGTTATTGTTGTTGTTATTGGCATTGATGGGATACAAGGGAAACTGCACAAGAAAATGATGGAGCATGCATACAAAAAGACCATGCAAGAAAGCAAAGGAAATGAGCAAGCAAGAAGCTTGCAGAAAAGCGAATCATTGATGGAATGCCAAGAAGGGATGAAGGAATAAGGGCATTTCAGAAAAGCGGCTTGTTCATAGGGAGAGATGTGTCCTCCTGCTTGTCTCGATCTTAGATGTTCGAGGCGGTGGTGAGCTGCTCTTCAGGATTAGTCAATCAAAAAAAGTTGAAAATGATGAAATTGCCGTTGGTATGTGTTGCGTCGTGCTGGTTGTAGTTGTTCTTGAGTAGAAGACTAAGGCGTGAACATCCCAGACCGAGTTAGCAGCGTCTAGCATTGACGATACCGGGATGGTTAGACTTCGCAGTCTCGGCACTATGAACTGGTACTGCGTATGATTTGAGGCTTCGCCAAGGATAAAGAGCTAATTAGTACAGTAAATGTTATGTTCACCAGGGAAGCTGCCCTTCGGGGAGTCGCTGTTCGTCTCTGTCTCTCACCCTTTCGCAGGTGCTGATGATAACGGTGATAACGAATATGACGACGAAGACAACGACGAAGCTACAGTGTTCGCGAATAGTGTGCAGTCCGCACTTTATACAGCGACCTCTATAGGCCCGACAGCTTTCCAATTTAGCTACTCGACGTGTAGGGCATAGGCATCGACATGAACCTCGAAGTTGGTTTAGTTTGGAAACCAAGTTGCGATCGTGCCTGTCTATGTGATGGCTATGCGCTATATAGCATAATACTAGGTACGCTGATGAGGTCCGCATTTGCTGGCCTGGTGTACCCTCCCTGTGCTTGTTTTCTCTTGCTAGTTGTATATTCTGTGCTGGGTCGGTGTGCTAGTGCGTCGCCAGAGGCTGCTGGAATGGCAGTACCTGTACCGTAGTATGAGACGGCCCTTCTCTATTCGCGAGGGAAAGGCCGAAGCCAACGGTGACCTCCTTTCTTCTCTCTGAATGAGCCTCGAAGTGTCGAACCAAGAGGTATATCGGGTATTGGGGCTGTATGAGGTTTCGAGGCTGTTATACGCTACATCTTAGATCGAAAAGAGCAGTGAAAGATGGTTGCCTGATCCTCGACCACAATGCCCAAGTAAGTCTTGGACTCAACATCTTTCGAATCGCTGGCGGTCAGCACAACCGACAACAACCCTTCCTTACATTCAACTCCAAACCCAACTATGCACCGTAATAACCCCAATCATCCCCACCAACCCCCCCACAAGCGCCCGATCAACCCACTTCTCACCCTGTCCCTCCACCAGCGCCAACGCAGCAATCAAAGCCACTGCCACGGTATTCATAAGGTGCACTACTACCTTCTCGCCGTGTTTGTGGACCACGTACGCATCGATTAGACCGTTGGGCGTCCAGCATGCTAGGAGGAGACCGGCTGCGGTACGGCGGTGTGTGAGGCTGAAGATGGTGATTGCGAGGCCGCCGGCGAGGTTGCGGCCGCCGAAGGCGGGCATGATGTGGGTTGATGTGGGGCTTTTGGCAGCGGTGCTGAGTCCGAAGAAGTGGAGCACTGGGGGTGGAGGGTGTGTTAGCATGGGTGCTGGTGGTGGTGGGATGGAGGAGCGGGGATGATGCCGTCCATCTATGGTATGGTCACGGGTGTGGCCTGGGCTTGAGTTCGTGTGAGCCTGAAGGGAGGGGGAGTTCGTATTTGCGGATGGATGGATGGCTCCTGTACTAATGGTGTGGTTGGTGAAGGCTAAATGGTTTACTTACTATTCAACGGCCTGAAGATGCCATTGAGCCCAACACAGATGTAGATGATGCCGGCGGCGAAGGTAGCGAAGCCGGCGACGTCGCTCGTGGTTATGTCCATGGTTGGTCAGCTGTTATGTTCAGTAGTCGGACTGCGACTCGGTAGCTAGAGTCTGAGAGTGAGACCTGGAAGGCGGGTGCCGGAGATCACTGGGCGCAATCTACGTATGTGAGTATGCACGCTTGCTGTTGACGTTCATGGAGGAGGTGGCGATTGATGGTTATAAGGATAGTCAGCACTTTCACGCTTCTCCTTACATTGCTCGTTGATCTCGTATTTACGACCACGGTGTCCCTCGATGCACGACCGTGACGTTACCTTACTGGCTACGCGTGAAGGCGCTTGTCCAATAGGATATTCACTTTTTGTTTGTCAGCACCCGCCCACGGGGTGCTCGTCCGTGGAGGGATCGTGGGGCTCCCACAGACATTCAGGGTGATACGGTGAGGGACGGACGAAGTGAACATCGTGAGGGTATGGTACCGGTCATCTTGGGAGAGACCGGAGATAAAGAGACCGCGAAGGAAATAGTGGTCGGGACGAAAGTTGCCCCTGAGCCGAGCGCGCCCAGATTTAGCGTGCCGATTTCGTGTTGCTTACATAAGCCTCAGTAGCTTTTGGCGGTTCGGCAACCCTTGGGCCAAGTTTGCGTGAAGCTCCGGTAGAAATCGGTAGCGATATCGATGACCAAAATTGTGACTCTGTACATACATATAGCTGTGTACCTGATTGCATTACCAGTTGTAGTTACGCGAATCAAGGGCTCGGAATCACGCAGTTGAGCAGCGCTGATGTGTTGCTAGTGAGAGCAGGTCGAGGAACGAAAGTTCGCTCTGCCTAACGTGTTAGAGACCGTCAGGAAGCAAGGGCTGAAGCCGTCGACATCTGGAACGCCGAATAATCCTACTTTGGCTATTGACTTGCCTTCCTCTCGACTCAATTTACCGACTTCCGCTTCAGCTTCCTGGACGTACTTTAGCATGGTATCGGGAAAGTACGACTCAAGCATCGCACATTTGCGCTTACCAAGCCCCCATACTTACGGCCACCTAACCACGGGTCTGCTATATGCTCCAGGCATTTCGCAGCGCAACACGGCAAAGTTGTTTGGGCGTATGACGGCTGACACTGGCATTATGTGCCAAGGCTCTGAGCCTTGGTATTCGAGAACTTGTCTGGGTGGGGAAGGCGTAACGGTGCTTCGAAGCGCTGTCGCGGCTCGTGTAATCCTTGTCACCGGTCAGTACCATAACAATCTACAACCTTGCAATCTTCGATCAGCGACCTTCATCGCAAAGCGCTCGCAGGCTTCGGTGCGATGTTGATAGGTAGGATCATGACGGGCGCAGCTATAATTATTTACTGCTCACCAGATCCTCGATTCACCTTGCTATCTCATGGCTGGCCATCGTGCTCGAATCGGTCCAGCCTGATGACCACTGCGAAGACGCTTACCAGGCTTTCAAGTATATGCATACATCGAGTCACACTAGGCTTGCTCTAGTCACGCCTCATTCAGCCTGATGCAAGCCCAGCAGCCAAACTCGAAGGCGACGCCCGAGCAGTCTGCTCGGATGGGTAAATGAACGTTCTCGATTGACATAGTCGGTAAATTGGCCCCAGCGTGCATTGGCCCCATGATCAGCTTCGACCTATGGCCCATCGACAATGAGACCGCAAGCTGCGTGTCAGATGCACAACGTTTATGTGTCATCCATGTGCGATCTCCAGAAAATGCGCTGCTGCATGTTCGTGGCGGACAGTACTTACTAGGATGAAGGATATACCAAGAAGCACGTTTTCCTGACTTCCTCGAACTTCTCCGGAGTCAAACAATTTCAGCCTGATAATGCCTATCTCAGTGACCAGCCAGCCCCTGGCTGTAAGCTCGTGGTCATCTAGCCGCATCGATGTTGTCGCTGTCGGTAGCGATGCTCAGATGTACCATACATCATGGGGTACAAGCGGCTGGCAGTCGGGATGGGACTCGCTTGGTGGGTCCTTCGCCACTGAAGCACCAACGTTGGTCTCGTGGTCCTCCGATCGCCTGGACGTTTTTGGCTTGGATGGAAGTACCAGCAGAATGATGCACAATTCCTGGAACGGCGTCGCTTGGGAAGATAATTGGGGCGCTTTGAACGACCAGACATTTCGTGGACCGTTTGCGGTCGACGCTTGGAGTGCCCAGAGGCTTGATGTTTTTGGAATCGGAGCGTACGATGGAAGCATGTATCATCAGTCGGTAAGTGCTGTTCAATATAATCTTACCAGGCTTAGAGCTAACACCGCTACTACAGTGGGACGGCAGTGTCTGGCAGAGCAGCTGGGAAAACCACGGCGGTATCTTCACTAGTAACCTAGCGGTAACTTCATGGTCAGCAGATCGTCTTGATATATTCGGTATTGGCCAAGATGCTGCCATGTACCATTTGGCATATGATCCGTCCTTTGGCTGGCAGAGCGAGTACGATTCACTTGGCGGTATCTTGACAAGCGACCCAGCTGTCGCATCGTGGTCATCGGACAGACTTGACGTTTTTGGCACAGGTGGCGACTTCGGCATGTATCACAAGGCGTGGGATGGCAGCAGTTGGTCAACAGATTGGGAACAACTTGGTGGTGTTTTCACCAGTCCTCCTGCAGTTGTCTCATGGGGACCTGGGCGATTAGACATTTTCGGACTTGGCACCGACTTCAAGGTGTACCATCTCGCTTTTGAAGGCTCCTGGCAGACCTCATGGGATCCGTTGGGCGATGAGACATTCCAGACTCCCCCAGTGGCAGTGTCTCGTCAGTCAAACCGCTTGGATGTCTTCGCTGTGGCTGCGCCTGGTGGAGAAGTGTTGCATAACAGTTGGGATGGCACAAGCTGGAGTGGGTTTGAATCAAGAGGTTTGCCTACAGCACAGGCTGCACCTGCGCCTGTGCCTGACGACGATCCTCCAGCAAGCTCGCCACCTAGTACGCCACCCAGCATGCCATCTAGCACGTCTGACGATGGTGTGTCGACTACCAGTGCGAACAGTCCGACAACGGTTACCACAAGAGATGCGACTACAGTCACTTCTGGCAGTACTACAGTGGCAACAGTGACTGCATCTAGTACTGCTTCGTGTCGGACTGCTAGCACAGCAATTCGACGTTGTGCTTTCATGGCGATATGCTCAATGCTCGGCGGCATCTTGTGGTCTCCGTACTGAGTATCGATTCATTCTGAGGAGTTATATGTTCCGATGCCTTGTACTGAACTGAGATGCAGCTATTGGTGGTGCTCTACCGCAGGGCTTGGTAGATATCCGTCATCGTGGGACGGATACCATCCCAAGAAGAAAGGTAGTCGCGGCATATGTCCTCTCTGGTCTTTGATAACGGAGCGAGGTGCGTCTTCAGGTAGACTGGTTCTGATGGTACTGTTGGAGGACCACAGATTCCAGACTCACTCTTCGTCGAACTGGCTATCGATTTTTCCGGAAGTGTATGTCAGAGGTGGCATGCGTTAGCAGTATCATATTGACGTGCTCTTGGGCGTGGTCGTTTGGTATCTCGACGCCTGCGTACAGAGAAACCAGAGTTGAATATCATCGTCGGCTCTTTGTCCAACAAATGGCAGGCCGACCTGCGAGTATGTAGACGCGGACGTTGTCGGCATGTGAAGCTCTGGGTGTCATCAGTATCATTGTCCCATGGCCCTGAATCGAGCGCGTTCTGCTTTAGCGTGCCGTTTTCGCGTTGCTTATGACGCGGACCCCCGGTAATCCAATAGCAAAGCTCGAGTCAATCTTTTCTTCCTCTCCATGCTTTTAAAGCAATCCTGCATGGTCAAGGTGTCCCGGACAAGCACCGGCAGCTTCCTGCTTGAACAAATCAAGAGGGCATTGAAACCTCCATGTCTCTGAGTCTATGGCGCGAACCTCGACCGCGTCCCAGGGCACGGGTTTGCATGTTGTGTTGAGATGAGCTAACAGCCGAGCAGCATTCGGGAAGGACATGGAACTATGCATGGCTGAGCCTCATATTAGCTACATGATGGCGAGAACACAACGCGTTACACAACGCGAGAATCGAAATCCTGTGATTGTCTACGTGGCCTCAAGGGGACCTTTACAAAACGGTAAGGGTTATGCTCATGTGAGAGCAAGGCGGAATCTTTCTATGGATCGACAGATGGTACAGAGAATGCTGAAACGCAATGAAGGATTCACAGGTGGCTACGTGAGGTATGTCTTTCACTGATTCGGACACGGTCTCCGGCTGCTATAGCATCTACACTTCGAGTCTGGTTCTACATGAACAAGACTGTGTTCGGTCCGGACGATTGTTGGTATAGAGTGTACATTGCATGGTCATGTACGCGATGAGGATGAGGCCGAGCATAATACGGCCACGTTTGGACTTGACTCTGAACCAGCACAGACGTTTTTCGATTCGAAGTGGTATCCAAACGATGACCCGCTTGTCATGCGTATGTCTGTTCGGTTTGTTGCATCGTTGTCGAGTTGAAGCAGCTCCTCCACCTCATTATTCCGAGCACCAATGTCTACGCTTGCGTCGATTTATCAGCCTACATTGACACCATCCACGCGGCAGAAGGGAGAGGAGCATGGGCTGCTTGTGAAGATTATCCGAAACGTGCGCTTGCAGTGATCCAAATGGCTGCTGAGATCTCTCTGCTGTACAAGAGGTCTACTTGTCCCGATGGCTGCATTGAGCTTCAGAGTGTTTGATGTCAGGTTAATCTGAAAGTCAGGATCGAGCTGGCATGTCTCTATCGACTTGCCTCTGAAGTCCATTTCAGCAATTTCATTTGGCACCAATTGGGAAGCGAATCTCACCTCACATGTGAGCTCGATCCAGCTACACAGGTAAGGAAGCTCGGTCTCTCTGACGCCTTCTTGAGACGAACCGACCTTGAAGTACCTGACATAGTCATCTCTGAGAATCCCAAGATACACCAATTTGCATATATCTGTATCCGATAGCTGTAACTCTAGTGCCTCATCCGGACTAAAATATCCCCAGTCTTCAATTATGCCTTCTATCAAGCGAGAAGCTTCACCTACCACAGCTATGAAGCCCGTCAACAAGCGACCACGGCCCACCATGGTAGGGGTGATCGAGATGGATCCCCATGGAGATCTCGTTGTAGCTCCTGGCGATGGTTCTACGCGGGTGAAGGTCAATTCTGCACTCCTGTGCGCCGTATCGCCTGTCTTCAAGACCATTCTCGGACCACTGGTGCGTACCGAAATTCAGCAATTGACAACTCAGCACTGACTGTGTATGTAGTTCAAAGAGGGACAATCTGTCCACGACACACCGAACCCACTCGAACTACCCGATGATGATCCCAAGGCCATCACAAACATGTTCTATCTGATGCATTTCGATACCGATGAGATTGCTTCCAACTATGGGGACTGGGTTCAAAAACTTCTTGTTGTGTGCGGCAAATACAAATGTGCCACGGGGTGCTGTTCAAGGACTTCTTCGAGCTACAATTCATGCGTAGTGACCAGAGCCCGACCAAGGCATATCCGAAGCCTGATGCTTTGATCATGGCTTATCTGATAGGCAACCGGCAGAGATTCGACGGCGTGTCCGAAGACGTGGTGAGAATGAGCTTGAGAAGCCTCGAGGAGAGATGTCACCCAGATCTGCTACAGCTCTTTCCAGGTTCGGTCATAAGTACGTATGAGACATGGCAATATCAAAGGTTGGCTCTAACGAAGATTAGTGGAGCTGAAGGCTTTCCGAAGAAAGGTCAGGAAAGAGTATGCTGGACTGGCCCATAGCTTCCCACACCACCTCGCGGCAATTGCTCCAAGCAGCACCTGGTGTGCCAAAGCACAACAAGCTGTAGGAGCCTACACCAAAGTCTTTTTCGAGGCAGGAACGACGATGCAGGATAGCGAACGAGATACTGACCTGGTCGACATGCACGAGATGCTGGAGCGATTTCTGCTCAAGGGAATATCATCCGAAGCTGACATGTACACACGCAAGCTGGGGAGCACAACCTGTGGATCTTCCGGCTGCAAATCAGGCGGTCCGAGACTGGAAACAGCTCTCTTATCCACGATGAAGGAAATCAAAATAGGAAGAAAGGGCGAGTGTAAGATGTGCTTCGAGTGCTTCCGGCTTGGCAAGTTCAAGTTGACTGGAATCTGCAAGCGGCATGATAATGCCTAATTGCGATACGGCCAGGACATCGGTGCTGCAGTGAACTGGCGCAGAGGGGAACAGGGTCCTTGACTTATGGTTGTGATGCAGTGGTTTGTTGATGATCACAATTTGCCCCAGGAACTTTGGAGTACAAGCGTATGTCAATATTACAAGGGCTATGGCGGAAGGCTGGAGGAGGAGGTCACAGCACTCTGAACCTTCACCACGTCATACCTTCACTTTCTACCGTTAGTGCTATCACATGTCCTTCAACGCGTTTTTCTTGATACGCCGACATTTCTGCAACTTATCCCTCCGCTTGCGGTAAGACCTCGCCTTGGATCTGCAACCACACCATGTCGCAAGTCGTCGACGTCGCACCATGCGGCGATCTGGTCATCGCAATCGGCACTGGTACAGACCAGAAAGTTGCAAAAGTCAGCACTGCCCTCCTGCGAATCGCTTCATCTGTCTTCGACAAACTACTCAGTCCCAACGTAAGTCTGGTCGCTATCAAAGAAGCATTGATCCTGTCGACGCTGATCGTTAAAGTACAAGGAAGGAAATACAACCTACGATGCCTCTAATCCATTGCCATTTCCCGAAGACGAACCTACCTCGATGATCAATCTCTGTCAGATACTGCACTGGAAGAGCGACGAAGTCGACACGACTGCGGCGGACTGGCTTCAAAAGCTGACTGTCGCATGTGACAAATACAAGTGTGCTCCAAAGATGAGCGACTTCTTCTTGGTCAAGATGGCGGAGAAGCCTCCATGCGCAATAGACGAATTCATCATGTCCAGCGTCATCAAACACAGACTTCGCCTCTCTGAGTTGTCCGATACTGTCTTGCGGATTCCTAGAGCTGAGATACAAGCGACAGGCCATGCGCAGCTTCTACAGTTGTTGCCAACTGACCTTCTTGGTGAGTCAAAGTCTCTGCACTATTCGAATCAGATACTGACAACCAACAGAGGACATGGAGGACTACCGGCGTCAAGCACGCGTGGAGCATCTTGCGGTAGCGCAGCAGCCTATACTTAGCATGTTTAGTGTCGCGGCAGGTAGCATTGGCAATAGTCTTGGGCTGTGTGTTGGACTGCAGAAGAGACTCGCTTTCTACCAGAAGATACTTGTGGATGGCGGCATCGTCTGCAGCGACATCGACAAGGACGTCAAATTGCCGGATTTTAAGGAGCTGCTGACAGAAAAGATCCCCACTTCTGTTATTATCGGAAGTGACAACGACATCGACCAGCGAAAGTGTCCGCCGCGGAGCTTTGGTTGCGGTCTATGTACTTGGAGCAGTCGAAAGGCAATCTTGGATGCAGTGGCGAAGCTGGAAGTAGGAACAAAGGGTTGTTGCGACTTGTGCTTCGACTGCTTCATGGATGGCAAATTCGAGCTGTCAAGGGCATGCACTGAGCACAATGGACCTGCTACAAAGGTGGATGAGAAATCGAAGTGAGTGAGTTGAGCTAGTGATGGTGCGTGCCAGAGACGAAAAGAATGGTAAGCGCAAACTGAGCGTCTGCCGAGACCGATTGAGGACTGGTTAGATTGGAAGCGTTGTGCTGCAGGTTTTGGCAAACATCCGCACATCAGCAGGAATTTCGACGGGATCACTATACTGGTACTACCTTCCTACCATCTCCCTCACCTTCTTTTCCACCTCCTCTGCTCCTCTGATCCCCAGCAACGTTTCACAATACATCCCTCTCATAAGCACAACAATAGGACAATTCTGCGGCCCAAACTTGATCATCGGCGTTGTCTTCGCCGTAAGCTGCATCTCGTACCACCTTACGCCCGCTTGCTGGAACTTGTCCTTCCTCAACAACTCAATCACTGACGGTAGCAATGATTTCGACGCTGGCGTGCTCGAAGTGACAACAATAACGAGCGGTATATTCGCTGCTTGGTTCTTTTTGTTTACAACGGCATTATGGCTTTCTTCGTCCACAATATGCTCTAATCCTTCACTTCGAGGTCTAGCGTCGCCCATGGCTCCGTTCGGCTGTCACCCGATCGACTCAGAACTGCTTACTTCGACACCGGACTGTTCGCCGCCGATGAATCAGTGCTTGGGACGTCGTTGATGCTCAAAGCTCGCCCTCGCAGTGTCAGCTGGCTCTGCTCAGCCTCTGTTTGTGGCGCGTGGGAGCTATGCGTGAGTTCGAGTGACTTGTTGAGTTGGTGGGTGGGTGATGATGGGCTGTTGTTGTCTTCGAGGATCCAGCCTAGCGAGGCGAGGTGCTGAATGCGGGAGCTTTTGCGATTGTGGGAGCGGTACATGGTGGGAGTAGTCCTGGATGGATGTTCGTTGCGGTAGTATTGGTGTTGGCAATGGTCGATGACGAAGAGGGGTCGGACGAATGGAGAGCTGTTGAGGAACGTTCTTTTCGTTGCTTGGTATTGTGTGATATGAACCAGAATCAATGGAGAAATTTCGACTGCCTTTTATGTGTGTCTGGCTATACAGGTCAAGTATTGCTTGGCTCGCCTAGTGGCGTTGCTAATATAAGATTTGAATCGCGAACGGACGTGATTGCGATTAGTGCTTAGGAGGTGCTTTCGATTGTCTTGGTCAACAACTACTGTTGGAGTAAACAGGTCGAGATATATGAACAAGGAACTCTCACGGGCATTAGAAGGTGAGCATGATGCTCAAATACCTGTTCATGACCGCCCATAAGCGAGCACACGACATCACGAGAGATCGGACAACTTCCACGGGTGAAGGGAGAGCGGAGTAGAGCCTCGGGTCGGGCCAATTCGGGCATCTCCTCTGTCACGTCTGGTTCGTGTGCTAAGTTATGCAGGAGCTACGTTGTGAGCATTTCTCCTGGTTGCGTGACTGTTCGTTGACTTGCCATCTGCATGTTTCAAGAGATTTGCGTGAGAGCTTGGATGTGATTGTTGTACAGAACGATGGAAAGTGGTAGGTCATTCCGGTCATGGAGGAGGAAGGTCGACCGACGTCGGCAAAACGTTCTTCCATTTCCCGATGGCATCTACCTTCCTAGGCAGCTTCTTCATATCTCGTCTTGTGGTGTTTGAAATGCTAGACGAGTCTTACAACACTATATGCTTCTTCATCAATCAGTTGCCCTTCCATCATTCCATGAATCCAGGTAGGCCCTAAAATGCTCCAAGCATCGCCGCACTGTCTTAGCACAAAAGCCATGCTACTGCCTCTCAGAGAGAAAACAAAATCGCCGACACGAGCTCCCGCTGGTACCATGGCAAGGTAGCCTTTGGCGGTCCAAGCGAGTCTCCTTCCGAATATGCACGACATTGCATCCCCGAACAGAAAATTTATGTCAACTTTGTACAATGCATGTGCTGTGACTGATGTGAGAAACAAGCTGAAGGGGCCCGCTGGCTTCTGCAGACCGAGCGATCGCTTGAGATTACCTATAGCCACTGCAGGCTTAATGGTCTTTCGCCAACTGTCGAAAATCTTAGCCTGTTCTTCTTCAGTCATGCCGAGTAACTGTCCTGCACAGACAACCTTGCGATATGCTTTCAATACCGAGTCGCCTGTAGGATACTGATGCCTCTTCTCCCTCTTCATCACCATCGAGTCCATCTTGACCACAGCCTCCACATATTTGATCCAGTCCGAAAATATTGTTGCGTTAGCAGCCCAGATCTTGGAGAAGATCTCGCCAAGCTCTCCTGGCAGATCTCGCAACCGCTCACTCATTTCTTCATCAACATTCAGCTCGGCCAGATAGTTTGTGGGGTGCTCGAAGGAGCCATACCCACGCTCCATAGCTGCAGGAAGCAGCGGCACTGGACCGATCTCTTCAATACGGTCAAGGAACTGTCCATGAACACACAATGTTCCATCGTCTCCGGGCTCGAGGAAGTCAAGAGAAGCCTTGGGTCAATCCGCGTCTATGTTTCGCTTATCTTTTGCCATCTCTTCGGATGCCACCGCTCTGACTACCTCTAGATTAAGATCGTTGTATTCATCTGCCCTCTCATAATCGTCGGATACTACGCTCTGAAATAAGCTTTCGATCATGGCTATCGACACTGTTTGCTCGAAGGGGCGTCGGTCCTGCTTAAACGACCATGGGTATAGGTCCGGGTCGCTATCAGATCGGGTTGACGGGATCCAGGAAGGCAATTCAGGATCAAGGGCGCCGCGGCATTCGGCGAGCTCCAGCATCCCCAGACTCCGTGTTCTCCTCATCAGAGCAAACGTAGCATCAATCATGGCTTGCCGTGTTGCAACAGTATAGTCAGTGCGCAGACCTAGCTGGCTCAGGTCTGTCGAGCTAATACCGTACAAGGCATAGATCCGGTCACGAGGGTCTGTCGCTTTGAATGTGCGGCAGGTCACAATCAATTTGTCTATCTCAAGTTCCGCGCTCTCAGGTTCAAGAGCATTAGCTCGGATGTAAGCCAGGGTAAGGAGCTTTCGGAGACCACTGCCTGCAATGCTATTGCCTTTGCGTTTACCAACCAGTGTCATCATTGCGACGATGGCACCTAGGACGAGGAGGTCGAACGACATAGTCACATGTCCACTTTGTAGCTGCAAAGACCGACAGACAGTAGCCTCCTGTATGATCCACATCCTCTCGAACCACGAATTTCGCAGAAGAGCACTGATCCCTTTCAGCTCTGTGAAAGCAGGTGCAGCAGTGCCCCACAGCCTCTCGGGCATTTGAGTCATGGCGCGGAACGCCTCCAGCGTAGATTCCGGAAGCCCAACAGATTCATCATTCCCCGAAGCGATTTCTTCCAGCAGATGATCTCGGATAGCCTCACCCAAGCGGCGCAGTGTTGTTAGCCCTTCATGATCGAGGGTTGTAGGCCTCCCGAGCCAAGCTATCGTCCGAGATGAGTGTTGGTAAATGTCTCGCATCATCGAGACTTGCTGACTCTTCTCTGCATCATCCTGCTGGTTGATAGTGATCTGATCGATCCAGAGGGTGCGAACGCTGGTCTGCTGCCGCAGAGCTTGCAGTGCTCCATAAAGGCTCTGGGTTACCTTGAAGGCTTGACCGTTGCAAATGATACTGACCAAGGTCGTTGGGTCACCCCAGACGTACGACAGAGCCTCATACTCAGGACAGGTCTCGTCGAAGCTATAATCAGCAAGCCTGCAACAGACCGTGGAATCGTCGTCTTCCGGGGGCAGAAGCTGTAAAAGCCGTATTGTCGGGTGCTCCTGTGCTGCGAGTGATGTTGCAAATTCGAAAACTGGTAAATCTGTCGCCGTTAGCTCCAGAGTGATCTGACTGGATGAGACACAAAGAGAGATGATGTAAAAGCACCAAGTAGCATGATGAAGTAAGTTGATTGGTAGTACATGGTGGACATTTCCCCAAGTCAGCCTGATGAGGTCTAGATTGGTCGATGCACGTTAGTACTGCAGATAGCAAAGTGTGTATTTGGGCACTTTGACTATGCTGTTGCAGCTCTGCTTCCCGTGGCGATTCCTATACTTGTACCCTGAGACTAATCGTTGACCTTCACGTAGACCGCAAATATACACAAAGGTATCTGCGTTTTGTGAACAAGCCATGGTGTCGAGGACACATAATACACTACCTAGGTATGTGCGAGATAGGGCTAGCGAATTTCGCTCTGAAGCTCACCGTCTGGGCCAGTTGAAAGGCCACTGAATAGTATCAGTATTTTTGGCTTCGAGCTTTGTAATATCTCGCGATACTGTCGCGAAGGTGCGGCGATAGATATATTTGATCTCGATGGCTTTGGGAAGGATTTAGGCGCCACAGGCGTTCACCGAGGCTCACGGCGGAGCACGATCCTGTTCCTCAAGGGTAACCATTCAGGGCCTGGCTGTGTCCTGAGTCGTTACCTTATTGATCCAGAAGGCACTAGCGAAGCTGAGAGGGGGCGCCTGCTCCCACTTGAGCTTGGCATTGGAATCAACATTCATTCGGAAGTCTCTTTGTCTAACTGTTTTTTGCGCTCAAAATGCTATGTCCGACCTGGAATATGGGTGATGATATGGCGAACCAGACAGCAAGTCCCAAGATACTGTTCTAAGGACCCAACCGCTCCTTCATCGCGACAACGATCAACAAGTGTTTCCATGTTTTGCCACCATTTGGTGAGTGGAAAGCTTATCCTTAGGCTAAGTCCGCGGCCAGGGCCAGGACCATCCTTTCCCTAAGTCTGCGACGCGCCATCTTCTCTTTCCAAGTCGTCGCATAGCGCGTTCAAGCGGCGATTGCGTTGCAATGTTATGATCCGACCACACAGCGATGGATGCAGGAGAGGATTTGCCAGCAATTCGTACTAGACCGTGCTTCACAGATTGATTCCTAAGTCTCATAAGGCTGGCTAGCGCGCAGCGCCGTTGTCTCAAAATGAGCGTGGCTGAGATGCACGCCGCCGGCCTGGCCTAACCATCTATTTCAGGAAAACTCTTGGCGATCTCGTCCTTCCTACCACATCTAGTCAACCACTTTTCATGCCTTTCAGCATCTCCTCAAGTCACGTCGACAACGTTGTTCGGTACTTACGAAGCATGTCGCATTGAACTCTCGCAGCTTCTTACCAACCCATCTGGTCATGCAATGGACACTCACGACGTCGCTCATAACCGGCCGTATCGACGAGCACCCGGATCACGACGTACTGTAAAGCAATATCGAACTATCTCGACACAATCATGGATACAATTCCTGTTCCTTGCCGCCACGGGTGTCTGCTTCGGTCTGCTCATAGTTATCAGCCGTGTTGAGCGCCAGACAAGCATCAACGTCAAGAGAGATGTAGCCAGAGTTGAAGAGGCACAGGGCCTCGTGCGCCGTCAGGATGTGGTCGATGCAGAAACTGTCTCATATGTTCTGTACTCCTCCACCTCAAGCGCTAGTGCAGCCGTTACCATACAGACAGCGAATCCCACAACGTCCCAGCCAGCCGGAACGACCTCAGCCGGAACAACAGTGTCGGCAGAATCAGCATCAGCTGATGATATCTTGTCTCTGACCTCGCAGTTGCCCAGCAGCACACCTACAGAGCCGGCAATGTCAGCATCAGCCACGGATATCTTATCCTTGACGTCGCAGTCGACGAGCAAATCCTCGGCGCCAGACGTATCCGCTGCCACTGCATCAGCTACGGACATTTTGTCTTTGACCTCATCGCCGACAGCCTCAGCTCCGGAAGTGACGGAGTCGGAATCCTTCTTCTCGTTGGACATGGTGGCTTCCGCGACTGTGGACCTCGAAGACCCTTCAGCGACGAGTATTGCAGCTTCTCTGTCAGCTTCAGCCTCGAGTAAGGTCACAGTAGGTGCTTCTGCCACTGTCAGCGGCTTCGCAAGCTCAAACAAGGTATCACCAACGGCTTCAGCGGCCCAATCGGGCACACCAGACACATCCGACACCTCAAAGCCATCAGGGCCATCAGATTCAGCAACCGACACAGAAAGCACTGGAAGTACCTCCAAAACCATCGACCCGACAATCGACGCAAACCTCTATCTATTCAAGCTGACGTTCAAGAACTATTACTACTTCTACGCCATGTACCTCCCAAAAATTATTGCGGTGATCATGTCTACCTTATGGGGCATCATCTTCGTGAATCTCAGACTCATGGAGCCCTTCTATCAATTGTCAGCGCAATCAGGTGCAATTGCAAAGGACACAATGTTCGGCAATTACCTCGCGTCGTCATTCTCCATCTCGTCGTTGTCTGCGGCACTTCAAGGCCAGTGGGTACTAGTCCTTGGTGGCTCGATTCTACTTGCCTGGTTGGCTGTTGTGGCTATAGTCTCAGAATTGATGACTATAGTTTCAACCGCTACTTGCACTGATGGCACCGGACGGGCTTTTCGTTGTGCTCCTGGCTGGGCGGTCAATAAGTCAGTTCTCTATTTTCTGCTTGGAGTCGTGGCACTCATATTCGTTCTCGAATTCGTCTTGGCTTGTCTAATCATGCGAAGAAAACGGTCGGGGGTCTCGACTGACCCTTCATCCATAGCGGCAATGGCCGAACTGCTTGGAAATCCAGACGTTATGCAGGATCTAAGAGAGATCGACCCATCTGCGAGTGACGAAGAGGTAAAACGCAATCTAGCCGGAAATAGGTACAGGTTGGGTTTCTACCACGTTGATACAGGCAAGCAGAATTACTCTGGTCTGCCTGCAACCGACGACGACGGAGGACAACGCTATGGATTAATCAAGGTTGCAGGAGATGAACTACCACACCACCTCGCTAAAGGAGAACGATACTCTTACGGAGCAGTTACCGACCCAACCATCGACGAAGCAGCCGAGTTGAGAATCAACGCAAGGCGACGCCATCTCCAGCTAATCTACGACATTATCATGCTTCTGACCGCAATTGCGACGTTCATCATCGTCCTCTACTATTACCTGGACAGCACAAGCTCTGTTCTCAACAACTTTTTCAACAGTGGTAAATTTGGCCCACGTCTCGTTCTGACGAGTCTAGCGCTCATTGTCTCAACGGGCTGGAGCGATACGTCGCAGGGACTGACGCTCATGGCACCGTATCGGAGCATGGCAGTGGCTATGAGCTCGCAATCTGGTGTGCCAGCATCGCGATCAATTCTGACGTCAACGGCATGTAATCCTTTCACGGCCGTGTACAAGGGGCTCAAGCTACGAAACTATCTAGTGACTTCGACGGCCATCGCGGCGATCCTGGGCGATATTCTCCTGATCGCAGTATCCGGTATACCATACAGCTCCGGACAAATCTTGCCGAGCTTGCAGGCTTCGTCCTTCGCTACGCTGGCAATATTGACCATCATGGCAGCCAATTCCGTCGCGGTGATCATCCACAACCGAACCTCAGCCGGAGGTACACGAAGACTGCCACGAAAGCCCGATACCTTAATCAATGTCTGGCTATACCTGTGCGGAAGCCAGCTCGCACAGCACGATGAGCATGACCAATACGAACAGTCAAACCAGCCACTCGATCAACGCGGACTTACATCCAAATACGGAGCAGGCTACTACGGCTTCGCTCGCGCAAGAGGTGTAGATGGCATATTCAGATGGACTGTCGACGGATCCGCCGAGTTACAGTCTACCAAACACGCCATGACTCAGCATACGTCAGGGAGACCTCCCAGACACGTGTATACAGCAAGCCAGTATTCGGTTGCGGGCAACCCTTATGGAGAGATTGATACCCCTCGCGACACAGGTATTGAGCCTACGGAGCATGAACGAAGCCAGCGGCAGCCAGAAATGCATCGCTATGAGCCGTTCAGACCCAGAGATCACAATCGTTCACAACAGCGTTGTATATCACAAGGAACGCGCTACTCGTCGGCGGATCAGCAGCAGCATGGTCGAGGGCATGGTCATTATGCTACTCCATCGGACAGTAGTGTTAGCGAGGAGGAGGATAACAGTCGGGGATACTCGGCACAGCAGTTCAGGCGTCACTCGGGGTATAGGTGACGGAAGCGAGCAACTTTGACGCTGAGACAAGGAAACATCAGAGCATGGAGACAACAACTCAGCTCAACGCTAATTAGCAAAGCGTCGATGCAGCTATGATCAACGAGACGCAAACACAAAATCATCAGGCCCTTACGTGGTACCCCACATCCACAAGTTTCTATTCAACTGCAGCGGTAAGGCATAACATACGTCTCTGGTGCGCCCTCATAGATCGTCCACTCATCAGACATGCGCCTCGCCGGGGGGCCCTCGCCGCGAGTACTGCCGCGAACGTTAACGGCAACTACGGTCAGGAAGAGCTCAGGCTCAGACTCAGATATATTGCGCAACACACCCTCAGCGGCATTCTCTATGTACTGTGTACACGTGTTGTCGCTTGTGGTCTGTCACGCAGATCGAGGCTGCTACTGCTATGACGGCGGTTCGACGGACTTTGTGAGGCGATGGATGGCAACATGGGTGTTGGCTACTCGTGTTCTTGTTTTCTGCTCATAGAGCAGCAAAGTCTGGTGTGCCTTCGAGGCAGACGAAGCAAGGGAAGTTGGTATCAAGCATGCAGTGGCGCAGGACTCCTTACGAGCAGTGTGCGTATGGGACCGTGAGCAGGACATTCGGGGAGAAGGTCACGTAGGTGAGGGCTACGTGGGGGAGAACGTTGAAGAGGCAGCAAAAGGTCGGTTGGGTACTTGTGCCGACTACAGGGGACTGTGGCGTGAAGAGACATGGCTCTTGGATAAAAGTTTTAGCCTTTTTTTTCCCCGCTAGCATAACAATGATAGCATCGCGCTATGCCCTTCGTAAGACATCATCACTGCTGCTGCCACATCCAGCCGCTTCTTGCAATGCCCATAACATTCATACATTGATATACCTTGCTCTCAGCCCTCTAGGCATACTCCTGTCTCGTAAGTTCTTCAGAAGTTCGTGGTCGTTGCAAAGTAGTCGTCGTCAATCATGCATTGGCGTACAGCACTCTCTGCCCTTCCAGTCGAATTCGGGTCTCATATGTGCATGAAATGTTCGTCGTCGTTGACAAGTAGTGATCGCTTTGAATGACCTTCACCTCTGATTAGCCTTCGACGAACCTCAATTATGCCGCAGTTCTAGTTTACCGTATGAACACTCTCGGTCTTGAAGGCTAAATTGCCTTCATGCTCCTCTCAGACACACCGTGCTTATCGCACTTCACGACGACCTCTGCGTGGCTATCAACAGTGACGCAAAGCATGCAAAGACCATGAGGTCGGTTCTCCCCGGCCGTCTCTCGAATAGTACCAGTAATAGCCCCGTAGAAGCTGAATTGACAACCAGCACACTGTCGACCTTGCGCCCCTTTGCATTTCTTGCCAAGCTTTGCAGAAGCGTCGCTTGCGTTGAGGATGCGATTGAGAACTTCTTTGGATCGAAGCGGACCGTTGAGCGTCGCCTTAGCCGTGATACCGACTCCTTCGAGGCCGACGGCGTAATAGCCTTTTCGCGAGAGGACGGCTGTACAGACCGTTGGGCTGGCTGCTCGTGTCTGTAACAGACTTGGTCGTTCGGCTGCAGCGTGCAGCGCACTCATTTTGCGGAGGATGAAGTTGGAGATAGCACCTAATGCTCGAATTAGTTATTGCACTCTGTAGCAGATAGACATGACCAACCTTTGATAGAGGAGTCGATGTACTCGACCAAGTGTGGGGAAGTCATTTTGACGAGTTCATCTCGAGTGTAGTTGTGGATGGCCTCACTTGTGGCGCACCAGAACAGCTTCTTCTGCTTCATCATCGTGGCTATGGCAATGACATCTCCGATCGATAGACCGATACGAGCCAGATAGCTTCTTCTGTCGGCAGAGCCTGGGTATGCGTTGAGGAACGAGCCGACGATGAAGATGCATTCACCGGGACATTGGTAGAAAAACGCAAGGTTTATGACTGAAGGAAACCAGAAGGCGGTGTCGAGGCTCAGTTCGGAATGTCTGCCGTGTAAGATGAGGCATAGCTCCTAAAGGCCACGAGGGTCAATATCTGTGAGTATTACTAAGTCGCCATTCTTGTTCCACTGCTGTGTGGTCGCACTGCGAAAGTATGGTGCGGAGGACGCCATGGTTGATTTTGAGACCCGAAATCCTGTCTTCTTCACACGGTGGAAATTGTGGTGGGAGAATGAATTCTTGACAAGGATGACAAGGGCGCCAGCTGAATCAAGGTGTTGAGGAGGAGTAGCATTGACCCATGCCTTCACGATCTCATTGTCAGGCTCGGAGTGGTCGAAGGGGTCTGAAGAATTGACATAGTATGACCATGGGACCGGAAGTGGAAGTTGTGGAAGCGACTGGCTCGGCAAGGCGTTGCCTTGGGTGTTACCCAAGAAAACACCATTGAAGCCACCGAAGTTGAAATTCGTTCCAGAATAATTAGACAGGTCGATATTGGTGGATTGAGACATGGCGACAGACTTTCTTTGGCTTGTCTTTCGTGGTTCGTAGATTGGTAAAGGATAAGGTCTCGGATGAGGAGGAAGTTTGCAGGTACAAAAACAAAGAAATCTTCTAGAAGTGCAGGACAATATTGTCCGTGGCCTCCGTCTTTTCGTCTTGGCAGCTGTATAAGGAAGTATGCTTACAAGCAATGAGGTAGTCGTAGATTCTGACTGAGCTAGTAGGTAGATCAGTGCATTTAGTGTAAGGCCTGAGGGGAGTGGTTGAGACTGTTGACAGATGCAGCTCGGTTATCGTACGGCCAGTCCGCTACTATAATGTTCAGCAGTTCGTACAGACGCAACGCCGCGTCCAACAAAAGATCAATGCACAAGATAGTCCAAACACAACTTCTGGAGGGCCCCTGCGGCAGAAAGCATGACCAATTGAAGCAAGAGTGAACGATGTTTGAAGAGGAGGAGAAGCATATACCAGAAGGAAGTCGTGGTGCAGCGTTTAATAATACTTCTTCGAGGACACGGCTCTGCAGCAGAGTGTGCTGCTCTTCGTTGTTATCGACCTTGCTAGGTAGCAACCTTCGCAGCCTCCGGCACGAACTTGGGCAGCTTCTCCGGATTGTAACCACCAGCTGCTCGTCTCTCCTTACCGCTCTGCAAGTATACCGAAGCCCTGAAGTCAATCAACGGATCGTCAGAGGCATCAACACCATCGACCCGCGGCACTGGATCGAAGATGAGAGTTCTCTGAAGCTCGTCGCTATCCTCGACGACCTTCTCCAGTGTGATGGTGCCAAGCTTGACTTGCTTGCGCTCCTCAGGCCAGTGGATCGTTGCGTCATTTGTCGGGTCATCAGACTCTGCGATCTGTGCCATCAAGCTGAGTGAAGAGGTACCGGAGTTCAGGCGTTCGCGAAGCTCCTCATGCAGAAAATCTGATGACTTCCCTTCAAGCTCAGCCGTATCATAGGTTTGGTGACCTGCATCTGGCATGACCCTGTATCGAACAAAGGTCTCTTTGCCATCAGCGCTGATGAGCTTGAATGCGTTGACGCCATAGTAGGCTTCAGTGGCAAAAGACTTTGGCGTTGGCTTGGGAGCTTGCACAAAGGCAAGAGCTGCTGGGTGAGAGCCGAGGAAATCTGGCACAGTACCGGCAGCTACAGCCTTGAAGAAGTTCAAGAAATCCTCTCCGTTGTTGACTGGGAAGAACGGAGTCGAATGTGCAATAATGTCGGTATGCTTTCGGTCACTGCCAAGGAAGAACCGTGTTGCCATGCCCCGAGGATCGCCATTCGGGTCAGTATCTGGCAGTTGAGGCAGGCCTGTCGAGCTCGAATATCGCACCACTACGCTTGTGCTATCATTATTGAAGTGGGGTGCTTTTGACAGCGCTTTGGCCTCTTCTGTCGGCGTGAATGTGCCTGACACTAGAAGACCTTTGGCGTGGGCAGGTCGGTAGCCAGAGTGCGCGCCAAAGATGTCGTGGAGTTGCTTCACAGTCGCGCCTGCGACCTCGTTCGTCTTGTCGTTGGTTGAGAGAGGCATTTTACCGATTCTTGATCGGGATTGCTCAACTTGCAAGTGCTGAGTTGAATATGACCTGGCACTTCACGAGTCGCAAGGGGTCGTTACATTTATACTCACCTCCAGTACTTACTCGCTCTGAGCTTCTCACCGAGCCAGTGTAGTCAGCCATTGCCACGCTCGCCATGGTTGGCGTGTCCTTCGCTCATCAATCAATTGGGACGCCAATCGCACCACATCAGGTGGGTGTTAGAGACTCTCACAGCAGGTCGTGTCCGCATTGTTAGTTACTACTGAAAGAGGAAAATCGTGCTGCAGTACGATTAGTAACCTGTGAGGGAGAGATAGAAAAAACAAATCGAGCGCGGCGGACTCCAAAGGCGAAGTTGAGACTGGCGCCAAGGGTTGCAGGGGTGCTTTAGGCGGCACTCCGCAGGCTCTTTGCAGGCAAAGGGCAAGCTGATTCAGCTGGTGTCACATGCAAACAACGTCGACCGCTTGCTCAGCGAGTCGACAAGACATATTGATAATCCAGGGAGTCCAGACGGTATACGAGGAAGGTGCGAGCGCACTCTGAATTATTGAGCACATGATTATTGCCACAGCAAAATGGCAAGTGCGACTCGTCCCCAGGAAATCTTCGTTCGCCCTTCGCTTGCTGCAGCGGGCCCAGCACGCCCCCGAGACAGTCACCCTGGGGTACAGAGTGTATAATTCCGCGAAAAAGGAAGAAGTCAAGAGACACTAGTCAGAGCCGCTGGGTAACGCCCAACATTCATCTCGCAAAGCTGCAAAGCAAAGATGGAAAGAAATTGGCGATGCGAGAACAACTTCACGAAAGTACACAACGGTAAGAACGGACAGCACTCGGTCACAGAAGGTTTGCAGATGTAGCTCTAACATTGTATGGTATTATATCTTAATATCTTACATATGATCCATTCATCCATCGCTCAATGATACAACTGATCATACATCAATATCTACAAAAGAGCGGCAAGGCCCATAAGACCAGCACCAACCATGCCCATACCAGTCGCAACTGGTGCAGCACCTACAGAGCTGGAGCCGCTTGCTGCGCTGGATGCGGCGCTTGAGGCACCGCTAGCTGCGCTCGAAGCTCGAGAGGCACCTGAGCTGGATGCACTGCTCAGTGCTGAGGATGCAGAGCTGCTCAAGCTGGAAAGAGATGCAGGGTCGGTGACGGAGGAGGCAGCACTCGACAGGCTGGATGCGATGCTGGAGGACTCGCTTGAAATAGAGGCCGCGATCGAGGATGAAACGCTGGCGGCGCTGGAGCCAGCAGAGGACTGAGCGCTTGAGGCTGAGCTCACGGCCGAGCTGGTTGCTGAAGCGGCGGCGGAGGAGTCAGAGGAGGAGGAGGAGGAGGAGGTCAAGTCGGTTACTGATGAGACGGCGCTGCCGACGCTGCTGGCCACCTGGGCGCTGGCAGAGGCCGCGAGGGCGGTGAGGATGAGAGACTTGTATTGCATAATGTTGGTAGGTGAAGTGGAAGTGTTGTGGAGTTGTTTGATTGTTTGGAGATGAGGAAGTTTTGTGGTATGTTGTGAGATTAGCAGTCGTGCTTGCGCACCCGAGGAGCAGCTGCACCTATATACGAGATTGTTGTTGTGCTTCGCTGATCTTCTATGACTGTTATGGCCCAGGCAACGTAAGCCAAACTCTGTCCCAGTCTTGGCTGGCCGTTCTTCCCGGCTTCGCCAGATTCGTGATTCGAGACTGTGCACTATTGGACGAAAGGACGCTCGAGGCTGTTCATACTTTGGTACCTGCTTCGCCGGAGCCAAGCTTGACGAGGTTTATGACGCTGGGACTCTATTCATAGATGCTGATTCGTTTGAACAGGTGATCATGGAAACGCTAGAACGCTCCTGTGGCTGGGCATGAAAATTAGGCTTCACCGAGATATGCTTGTGAAGCTTGGCGATCGCCTAGAGCACGTCATCACATTCTAGAGTCAACAAACAAACACGAAAAGGTTTCATCTCGAAGGCTGAGCACAATTTCTACATAATGGACGGCATGAACAAGAGGCTGGCTGGGCTGTGAGGTACTCGTGTATGCCATGGAGGATTCTGGTGCGAGCCCGCTGTGGAGGCACAGGACCAGCTGGTATATACTATAGGAGAATCGATGGCTTGGCCGACCACCGGAGAATAAACTTGGCAGGTCTGGTCTGTAATGACGACAAAGGTTGTGATTAGCAAGAAGATCGATGCCTCCTTCCAAGACGATGGCTTGGATGAGACGACATTGAACATCAGGTCTTGTGCAACTGAAGCGTCAAATGAGCTCGGGATCGCACACCTGATCCTCGACGTGTTCGGCAAGATTGCAAATCAGCAACAACCGTCTCACTGTAGAAAGCATGCGAGCACGGAAGCATTCATTCTCACTTCTTGATCTACGAGCAATTTCCCGAACTACTTTACAGCTTCCTCAAGGATATTTGGTTATGGATGTCCCGGTCCATATGGGTAGGCCATGTCGACTACACAGCCTCATCTCTGTAGGAACGGCGATGTTAAAATAGTTTGATTTCACACACAAACACACAGACTTCCTGTCTCTTTACGACACCCCAACCACCCCACCCATCCTCTCCTCTGCCCCCATCCCACCCACGCTGCCGCGGCAGGGACCAGACCACGCAACGGCTTTTGGGCCCTGTGGTTCCTCGAAGCGACCAGATTGCGTGGATTGCGAAGTCGCATGGTGGTGGTGTTTGGTCGATTGTGTATTTGGACCAGAGCAGGACGGTGAAGATGTTTAGGTTTGTCTATGTCCTTGTTGCTGCTGGGCTACCTGGTCGAAACTCCAGTGCTCACGGGCTTCAGTGCTGCATGTTGAGAACTTGGGAGGGAGGACCATTTTCGCGGATTCACGGCTGAATCTCCGACCACGTCTGAACCTGAATCTTCCGGTAATTGTTGGATTGCGCCAGTATGCTGACGAGCTTGCTTCGATGGCCTGCGGTCTGCTCATCCAGTGTCTCGCCCATGTAGTCTCGGCTTGGTTCACACCGGACAGCATCGAAGATCTCTGACCAAAGGGATCCGGGAAGCATGAGAGGGTGGTTGTCGCTGGCGGCGTATGCCGCACTCGTTGTGTCAACGAGCTTGTGGATTGTGCCCTATAGATCTGACCATAAGGTTAGGTAGGCCGTTATGTTGCCCTTGTATACTTCAGCCACTGCGCTGAACGGAGCATCTCGAACTTCCTGAGCTGAGGAGGACATAGCCGGTGCTCTAGAGTATCTGTGTTCTTGGCAGGGTCCAGGAAGCTGATTTCTCCATGATGATTCTAGCTGGGTTATAGAACGGCTACAATTGTAATACGATTGAGGCGCTGTCAAGGTCGGATGTGGAACTTCGAGGGCAGGGTAGATAATCTGGAATTTATGTGTAGATTTACCATTCTTGTCGGGAGATGTGGATGATGGCCTGAGATCGCGAAAGCCAACCTGGAAGATAGCTGTGGGAGAGGAACTCACTGCTACGGTCTCCAGCACGTACAGAACCTCAAGCAATGCTGAATCTCACGGTCGCAATACGATTAACACTAGGTGGACTTGTAAGACCTACACTTCAGATGCGCTCTGGTTAGAAGATGGTTTGGTTCGTGCTATCTGATACTTTATAACGGCACTATTGTGGGCTTCGACCAGGTCGATTGACTAATCTAGTACTCTATTGTGTAATGAGAGCTCTCTATGCTCTCGTCGACTCTCATAATAGCCATTGAAGCATGGTGTTGAATATCCACCACTCGCTCACCCTCCTACCCTGACAGCATCGCTTAGAACGATCTGAGTATCATGTGTTGCAGACTCTTTAGATACCTCGCGCCCATCATACTAGATAAGACAAGATTCCTGTCATGCTTGACAACGACCGTCCCTTCATCAGGACCTCGGTTCTGACCAGCTGTACTCACATCGACCGTATCTGTGGAGTTGCTATCATCAGGAGCAGAATCACTTTGGGCACTCGCAGCTTCCTCAGTAGCTTTCCCAGCCATGTCGGCTTGCTCTTTTTGCTTCTCCTTTTCCGCCAAAGTTTTCTCGACCCATGCGCTCGCGCCATCCACTGCCGTCTGCGCGGAACTACCACAGCCGAGCAGGAAACCTTGGAGCTCAGCGGGCGATAGTTGACCCTTTGGGATCATGGCAGCAAAGTCGTCAGCAAGCTTTTCGTGCTTGAGTTTGTCGTTTGTAGCTGTCATGCGTAGGAACTGCTTCCTTGCAATAAAGTTGTCGACATTGTGAAACTCGACCTTGTAGTCAATACGACCTGGGCGGGTCAAGGCAGGATCAAGAGCCTCGGGGCAATTGGTCGTCATGATCACAATGCAGTCTTCTGGCGCACCAACTCCATCCAGGGCGTTGAGGAGGCCAGAGAGGGTGACTCGTGACTTTGACTTTCCAGGTGCATCGTCATCGTCACCATCGTCCTTGTCGGCCGAGGATGATGTCGCAGCCACTTCACGACTAAGTCCAGCGCTGTCGATGTCTTCAAGGAGGAGTATTGAAGGTTTGTCCATCCAAGTGAGCTGCTTAGTAAGCATCACATCATTCATGTCTGGATCAGCCAATGACAAGACTTGGATGTCCATGTCGAAATGGCCGGCAATACCCAGTGTCAGAGACGACTTTCCGGTCCCTGGTGGACCGTGAAACAGATAGCCACGTCTATGCGGAATGCCACGAGCCGCATATTGCGTTACGGCATCCTCGGTCAAGAAGTCAGCGACATCCTTGATAAGTGGTTCAAGTACGCCTTCAGCAAGATCGAGGGTGCTCATAGATCGCACTCGCTTGAGCGCCAGAGTCCTCCAGTATCCATGACTCGCATGCAAGACCTCGGTAAGCTTCTCAGCTTGATCTCGCAGACGCCACTCCCAAACTTCGTCTAGGAGTTGCTTGAGGGGACGAGTAGAAAAGCCGAACGTGTCGATCCAGGTGCTCATATCATCTTCGCCTTCTTCTGGAACCACACTGACCCTAAATAGTCTCCAGTTATGCCAGAAATAGTTCACCTGCCGCGGGAAGTACTTGATGAGTCTGCTACCTTTGTGCTTAGAAGAGAACCGGACAGGACCTGTAAAATTGCGTCTGATATATGCAGCAGACTGACCCTCGATGATGCGACAAGGCACCCGGTAGGGTGTCTCGTCCAGCCAGTCGTGAAATGTCCGTGCCAGAACGTCATGTCCACGCATTGCAACACGAGAGATGCAGTGGTTCAAAACCATGTCGACCCATCCGTTCAGGTACCTGCCTGCGGCAAACAACGTTGATACGACTACCAAGACAGCCGCGATGCTCTTGAAGAGCAAGGGGTGTCTTCGGGCCTTTTCAGCGAGGACAGGGAAGAATGTAGCGAGGATATATCCAGGTACTCCTAACAGACCAACGATGCCGTTGAGTGATAGGTCGTTCATGTGCTCGTGGCCGGACTTGACAAGATCCATATTGTGCTATTGAGTGCATGTACTGTTTAAGCAGCAGTGGTGTATTGCAAGAAAGCCAGAAAACAAGTCGACATCGAAGGCTCTTTTATCTTCCACAGCACTGCCATCGTGACAACGAATCTCTGACAGGCCGTGGTTCTGAGACGCCTCGTTCAGGCTAGAGCTGATGAAAGAAAACGAACAGTTTTCGAAACGATGTATCATGCCAATAACATGACAGGCTTGTTCAACCTTCGGGAAGCTGAAACTCATCGAGGAACTTCTCGGCTGCTGCTTTGGCCGCGATATCCGCAGTTCGATTCGCAGGACTCTTGTCGCCAGCATTCTGTGGCTGCTGTCGCTGGTCTTGTTCCTTTCCCCTCCTGATTCTCTCTGTTTCAAGCCTCGTTTGCTCAAGAGCTTCCATCTCTTTACGCCTCTCTTCCGCATCGTGACTGAAATTGTAGAACGCAGTACCCTTCGTTCGTACCTCAGCAGTTGCGTCAAAATGTGTATCAGGAGGCGGCGTAGCTGACTTGTCACGTTTCTTAGCCAATTCAGCCATTTGCTCTGCGATGGTTTGCTCTGGGTTGAATGCTTGATGCTGTATGGCGTCACCGTAGATGATGTTTGTCGGTGCCTGTGGATGAGCAGCGAAGTTCGCGGCATCTTCTCTGGCAATGGCTTCGATTCTGCTGCGACGTTCCTCCTTCCCAGCTTCTTTCTTACTGCCTTTCCTTAATCTGCCAAATTCATCCAGATACTCGATCTCTTCGTCAGGGACATCATCATCTTCATCTGAAAACTCGTCCTGATCCGAATCGTCCTTGTCCACCTGTTTCTCAGCCCACTTGCGATCAAAGTCGACAAGTCCTCGATCATCAAAGCCATCACTGCGGTTGACATATTCTCCTCTCTTCATGGCATTGTACAAGCGCACCTTCTCCTCCATCCTCCTCTTCGATCGATGAATCTCAGCCGTCGAGACCGACCCGATATCATCCCTCGTTTTGTGTGTCTGGCCATTCTCGTCTTCCAGATCTTTGGCTGCTCGCTTCTTCACATTCTTGTTGTGAGCGGTGAAGAGGTCGTTCTTGCCTTTGGAAGACTTTGGCTTATTGGGAGCTGGTGCTTTGGAGGAAGAGCTGGATATCAGTGAAGCAAGACTGGACGTGAATGCAAGGGAGTTTGAGGAGGAAATCTCTTTGCCTTTGATCTTGGTGGGCCGCTTTGAGCCATACAGACTTTCAGACATGGTACCTACCGTATCGGGTTACTCTAAACTCCGATCATTATCATGTACGGTACTGTTGAACGCACGCAGAGATTACTATGGTTTGTTTGGAGCAGAAACGAGGCAGTCACGATCGCACGCGTTCCTGCTCCCTGCTCCGCCAAGACCGACAATTGAGGCTCTGGAAATGTTGTCCGACGACCACGAGGATGACGTCGATCGTACTTTTGTTCCCATCGCAGCTTCCCAAGCTTCATTTCCAGCTGTTGTTGCTTCCAGTCGTCAAGAAGACTCTCTGAAACTCTGCTCCTTTGTACATATTCGAGCTACCGGCGACCGAGTAACATAAGTCCCGCTGGATATACACCAGTTCTTCCGTCATGTCTGAATCGTTAGCCGTCCTTAGACGGACACAGAACCAGGAACTGGCGGATCTTGCAGACCAGCACCTCAAACATGAGTAAGGGCAAACCACCAAGTCGAGAGCTACAGTGGAAGCTAACAGATATCAGCCTTACCGAGTCTGACCGCCAGAAGCTCAAATCAGCAGCAAGCACTGTCTCGACTGCAACAATGATTGGAACGCTTGCTGGCCTGTCACTGGGAGCGTACTTTGCATTCAAAGTGCGATCGAACAGACGAAAGATGTTTCAAGCTTTTCGAGCCACAGAGAAGCCAACACACGTTCGATTTGCAAGTGGGAGGGAAGAGGCAATACCTGACATCAGCCCCTTGGTCAAGCCTTCTACGTTTGGAGACTTCTTGACATATACGTTGTTTGCTTCTGGCGGTGTTCTGTTAGGTGGTGAAACGGGCTTATTGATAGGAGGCGCGACAGCGAAAAGATCGATTACATCAGACCCGGAGACAAAACAAAGGATTGAAAACGCCTTTAGGTCGTTCAGAGCGGATGTGTTGAGGAAGCAAATTGAGCAGCTTGAAGGTGGGAAGAATCAGCTTGAGCTGTCGTTGTAATACTCGTGGAAGCATGGGAGCTACGAAAAAGCGTAAATACAGGTAAGATGCGGCGTGCCGATATCCACGGATGCGAACGCCAGCATGTTCATCGGCAGGAGGACTGTACAAAATGAAACGAGGCGGCAGGTATCATGCTTGGGGTCAAATCTGACGCGTCACGCGTGCTTGCTATAGAAGCTGGACTTTCATCGTACCTGCCTCGCAAGCACAAACGTCCTTTTAGTGATCTTCTGCTAACATTGTTTCTCATTCCAACCTACCTTTCAGTCATCTCTTCGCGAACTCTTCGTTTCCAACACCTTCACTCCACCATGACAGCACCCACGATACTCACCTGGCAGAAGGTGTCCGCAATGCTCAAGGGATACCCCGGCATGAAAACTCATGGCTTTCTCGTCCTTGAAATTCCGCTAGTCTTTGACCCTGCTACTGAGTCCGTTCAGCTTACTGGTATCAACCTGCAATACGCTGGAGAGCGTGAATTATTCCTAGAGCAATACGGTCATGCAGCACTTGCACGGAATCGCCCAATTCTCAGTCAAGAAGAGACAGCTGCTCACCTCAACAACGGCACTTTCACTCGAGCGTTCAACACCCTCCAAGAGAAAGGTGCATGGGGCAGAATGATCCTTCTGACAGCTTACTGCATGAAAGTTGGTGGCAACATCACATCAGACCAAATTGGCTTCTTGAAGAGTGTCTACACAAAGGTTGATATGCCCGTTGGTGTCCAAGAGCAGTTTGCAGAGGCCCTCGAGGAGTACACCAGTGGTGAGCCATATCGACCCTTAGAGAAGAAGTGGGCCAAGGACAGGAAGCATATCCATGAATCCGACACATAGTAAGTCTTCTTTCTACATGCCAGGCGCTCCCATTCTTACACCATAACTAGCAATCCACCAGTCAAGCTCACTGCCGAAGAGCTCGCAAGAATGACGCCTGAACAGCGCCATGACTTCGAATGGGTCCAACAAGATCGTATGCATAAGAGAATTCTGATGGACATGTTCAAGATTTCGCCAGGTGAAGGCGTTTCACAGAGGCGGGCAGCCGCATCGAGTACCCTCATGAGGATGATGTTCGCTCAGATGGACGCTATGGAGGATAAGTAGCTGCGGAGGACGCCAGCACTCCATATGATACAGGTACAGATACTGTTGAAGATACAGCAAGAGTACAAGCAGAGCTACAACGAAGATAAACAGCTAACATCATCCCACAAAAGCAGTCTATTACTCATTTCATTTCATGCCATCTACCCTACCCTACCCTCACCACCAAACTCCAAGATACCCAGCCCCACAGACGACCAAACAAGGCTCATATTCAAAAAAAAGCAAACACAGCAGCAACACCCATAACCCCCACAAACACACCACCCCGTCCCGCAGCAGCACTAGCAGCCCCAGTGTACATACTCGTCGGCCCACTCCCAGTCGCACTAGCACTCATACTCCCGCTCATAGTCGCGCTGTGCGTCATGTTCGAACCCGATCCTGACATGTGGCTCGTCATCGTGCCATTCATCATGCTACTGCTCATCATGCTGGTGGGCATGCTGGTCATGCTGGATGTCATGCTGTCTGTGCCTGTCATCATGTCTGTGCCTGCGGTGGCGGCCATGTCAGTACCACTGGGTGTCACGCCTTCCTCGGGTACCAGTGGCGTGCTTGATCCACCTGCGGCGGGATCAACAACAGCGGCACCCGTATCCGCCGGTGGCGCGGCGGCGTCGGTTGTATCAGCATCAGCTGGGGGTGCAGACCCGGTGTCGGTCGGTGTCTCTGCTGGGGCGGCGCCGGCGCCAGTGTCACACGGGATATTGACGCCGTAGCTGGCGCAGGCGGAGTTGCCCCAGGCGCAGGCCGCTGTTACACGTATTAGTACCTGACCTATTCACCGTGTACGAGAGATAGGGGTGATGGAAGGGACGTACCCTGCTGGTCAGACACACTAGTACATCCAGCCTGAATCGCGCCCTGCAGACTGCCGAAGTTGGTGCAGAGGCAGGCTACATCTGCGGGGGCGCAGCCTGTGCTTGCTGTTGCGCCGAGGGCGGCGGTTTGCTGCGGGTTTGTTAGATGGCTGTTTAGTGGGGGAAGGGGGAACTTACGGCGCAGACGGGGAGACTGGCGAGGTCTTGGGCGAGAGCTAGGCTGCTCAGGCCGATGAGGGTGGAGAGGACTGTGGCGCGCATCTTGGCTTTGATTTGATGGATGGAGTTTCGTAGATACACGAAGTTGATAATGAGTGTGGTGTAACGAGTGACTTAGTTGAGTGAAGTATAGAAGAACTTTGTACTCGAGATGGCCGGATACGAGATCTGCGAAGGCTTTATGGTCGTTGGTTGGTATTGTGCTGGTGCGTGGACGATTGGAGGGGCAACGGCTCACGAGGTGGAATGTGGTATCTGCATGGTTGTGGTTAATTTGGGCGGAATGTTGGTGTGAAGACGCGCGGCGGGGGTCTGTGCTTGGGTATACACTCTGGGATTTGACTGCATGTCTGTTATTGTGAAGCAACAATAGAACCTGGGCTGATGGCGTGGACTGCATTCTGCTTCATAGTGGTTCCTCTCATCGACAGCACCGAACGCCGGATGGAGGGCCTGCGCGATTCACAGGCAAGACGAGAGTCATGTTCCGACTTTCTGATTAGAGAGGCTGAAAGCAAGTTGACGCCTAAGAAAAGATCACAAATATCAACACAAATGCCACACGATTGATAACACCAAATATAAGCTTGAGTCCAGAAGCCAGTCAGTGATGTTCGGAGCCTTGAATACACCTTTAGCCAACACGCTCCGTCGCTGCTTTTCTCCGTGGTTGTCTTGACCCATCTATATTGCTTCCAGCTAGATATGGACTCCTAGTAGTTTTGTGCCATTGCGAAGAACAGCCACGAATTGGTAGTCTCCATGGGTTTGATAACACTTGACCGTCGATGGAGACCATGTAACTGGCGCTCACTGAACACTGAAGACAGGTTCTAGACGTGTGTTCATCTGTACTATGTCATGGTTGCAGTGGCCCAGACTCTACGAGTTAGATCGTGATATGCGGTATTGTGTGCTTTCGAGTTTCGATAGAGTCTGATTCATTCATATATTTAATGGTGATCAGCCACGTTGTGTCTAGATAGTCATGAAGAGAGGATATTCTGATCATTTCATGCTTCCGACTTCGAGGAATGCTGACATCTGTAATGAGGTGAGAAGTAAAATGGCGATTTGAAGTGAATAAAATGCTCAATATCCGAGATCATGATAGACGGCGAGCAGTGCATTGCTTTGCTTTGCCTGACATAACCTGTCAAGCTAGAAATGAGATCACTGCAAAGAAGTCCGACGAGTTGTGAAGCTGTATGCTACTCTATGGCTGAAGCTGTAAATTGCAGTCCGGCTGAGGGTGCAAGTACTCAGGCTGTAGAGCCCCTTCACCAAACTGTTGGAACAGAGGTCTACAGCCCGGGGGATTATAATGCCGAAGCCGACTTCGGCTTGTGGGTCTGAAGCTCCGAGGGCTCGTATCTTATCAGATGATCTGTGTATACGCATCATCTTCCTCCATTCCAGTCCATCGTACACTTACCCTCTGCATGTCCGACATGGACGACGTGTTGCCTGCTGAACTTCGAGCTGTGTTCAAGCTCTCTCTGCTACCCTACGATGTGATCCTAGCGGCCGCAGAGGAGGGTGACAGGAAACGGCCGCCTGTCCTACGAACTCTCGTGGAATCCATCCTGTTCTCCAGACGATTCGTGCCATCGTACCTTCTCGTGCTGGTCATCACAGTCTTGCTATGGGGCTTGATAAAGCGGGCGAAAGTCTACATCTCACGTCGGGGAAGAAAGAGTAGGCCACAAGATGACAGACCGGCTACGCCATCTGTGGCATCCTCCTCGAGCAGCACGCTCCGAGGCACGGAAAGCCCCTCAATAAAGAGTGATGGTGTCTCGGAAGATACACCACTTCTCGCAGAGGCACAACTCAGTGGAGGACGACGTCGATCTACCCCATTACGTGCATGGCACAAGATCAGATCGTTGTTGCTGTACCAGCCGAAGCCGCAGCGCTCTTTGACTGCGCCCAAAAATACGCTGCCTGCGAACGAGTCAACCCTCGTCATCCTCCTGTTTCTCGGCCTGAACTTGTTCTACCTCTTCTATAACATGCCTCTCTCACGGGCTATGGTCTTTGCTCTTGCGGATCGAGCAGGGTTACTGTTCGTCGCCAACCTGCCTGTCCTCTACAAATTCGCAGCAAAGAACAATGAGCCATTGCAATGGATTACAGGTTGGTCGTATGAAGGTCTGAACATGTTCCATCGGCGCCTCGGCGAATGGATGACAGTCGCGGCTGTTGTGCATGTCATTGGAATGGTAGTGGCATTCTATGACCTGATCGCACCTTCCGGCTACACTCTTGGTTGGTATTTGACCCGCAAGATCATCATTTTTGGCATGATAGCCTTTGTCTGTTATGTTGGCATCTACTTTACGAGCATTGGCTATTTCAGGCAAGCACTGTATGAGCTCTTTCTGGCATCGCATATCTTCTTGCAGGTTGGTGCTCTGGTCATGCTTTTCCTTCACCATCATGATGCTCGGCCCTATGTTGGAGCCGCCATGACGATTTGGGCTCTCGACAGGCTTGTGTCCAGGATGTTATGTAAAACAGCTTCGTTCGTTGCAACATTGCAGATTGCTGCAGACAAAGAGACTGTGTTGCTCTATTGCGATGTTCCATTGAAGAGGCGGAGCTGGGTTGGTATGAAGAGCGGCTGGTGTGCAGGCCAGCATGTCTTCTTGACGGTGCCAGACATGGGCACAAAGCACAAGTTGCAAGCCCATCCGTTCACTATTGCCTCGCCTGCACCTCCGCGAGAAACAAGCGTTGAAAGTTGGCCTCTTCAACTCACCATACGAGCTCAAGATGGCTTCTCCCGAGACTTGCTTGAGTATGCTAAGCTACATCAACACACCCGAGTTTACATGGATGGACCATACAGCAGCAACGAGGTGTTAAAGGCGGTCCGGCGTAGTGATCGGGTATGCTTGATCGCGGGTGGCAGTGGCATTGCTGTGACCTATCCCTTCGCTTGGGATCGCGAAGTCAAGTCAAGCTCTGCCAAGGACATCGTCAACGACAGGGTAGTCTACGCGAAAGGGGTCAAAGTGAAACCCAGCATCAAGAAGTCAAGCACCACGCTTGACGAGTCTCGCTTTGCTCAATTCTGGATCCGGCAAGATGCTAACCACGAGGCTTGGGTCACGATGCTACCAAGCACAGAAGAGGCATCATCGTCCACTGCCTGTCCGGCAAACGTTTCCCCGGACACCAGGAATGCCCTTGATCTCATCACTCATCGCTTCGACACCCGCAGCGCCACAGGGGAGCATCAACGTCCGGACGTCAAAGCAGAACTCGAAGCATGGGTGCGAGGTGATGTTAAGCAGAAGATCGACATGCAGCAGAGCATCTGTGTTGTGGTGAGTGGACCAGATGGACTAGTCAAAGACGTACAGAACACAGTAGCTAGTCTTGTTCGGGTAGGGTGGAATATCGACATCCATGTCGAAAAGTTCGGGTGGTGAGTCTTTTGCGGAGAAAGGGGATGTGGTGTCTGGGTTTAAGACAGGTGGGGTCTACCCAAGAAGTGCCGCGGCTCCAAACTCTGGCGTTTGTTTGCAATGCTGATTCTGAGCGACGATATACTGAACGATATACACGAATAGACATGCATAGACGCGCGCAAGAATGATCAGCAAAGGTGCTGGACCTAGGGGACTTTTATGTTGTATACCAATCTTACTTGAGCGCATTGCAGGCGCGTTCTCGGGGAATTCTTGTCACGTGAGGTCCTACCAAACCGCCAAGCCAACAAGTCCGGCGGCTCGCTTAAGCGCCTGCATTCGAGACGAGCTGTCAACCACACGTTTTCTCCTTTCCAACAACTCTTCAAACTTGTGGCTTGGTGGTCCTTTGTTGCTCTTCGTTCTTGTCGCCTATTGATGCGAACTACTATGACCTGACTGCGCCCCGATAGAGGAGTTCCTCCTTACTCTTTCCACTCTTCGCTCCGATCGTACCTGTCGCCAAAACCCGCATGGAGAGACATTCGCACGGACTGGTAATTAGTCGCTACCCCATCTATTTGCTTCTTCCGCAAATGGCAAGCTGCGGACTATTGGTTCTTGACTGACCTCCACCCATGTTTCAGGATGGCAGTTCAACATCTGGCTCTGGCTCTGCCGGAACACTGTTTGCTCACTGCTCAAGTGCAACGGAGCGTTGTTGCCGTTCATCTCCAGTAACGCGCGCCAGGGATGTCCTCAGAATGTCTTGCTTCAGATCTAGCCGGTTCCTGTCTACCCTGGTTGAAGGGTACGAGGCTTTGCTCGGTCACCATTGGCTAGGCAGAGAAACGTGCCTCTGAGATCTGAATCATGCAAGGCTACATAATGCTGCTTCACCCTCAGGTAAGAGAGTTTCTGCTCTCCATTCCTCATCAACAATCGTTTGCTGTGCATTACATTTGCTGGGTGTATTGTTTTCTCGTTCATTTCTTTTCGTCTCTCGCTCCGACACTCGCTATCCAAAAAGTCAATCGCTTAGTCAACTATATTCTCCGCACTATCGATCATCGTTAAGTCTCAATCATGAAGTCAGCAGTTGTTGCTGGCCTACTGGCTTCCGTACTCTATTCGCAGCAGGCTGTGGCAACGTACGGCTGGAACGATGCTCAGAAATTTTCTTCTCCTGACAACACAAACAACCAGTGTACTGGTGAGCAGTCTGGCGGCTGGAACTTCGGCGATGTGCCGACCGGTAAAATGGGAAACTTCGATGGCATGGACTTCTCAGGCTTCGACTGCAAAGACTCATTCAACGTACAATCCGGCAGACGTGGTCTAATCAGACGAACTCAGTTCGAAGGCAAGGCCATCGTCGGAAAGGCTACCAATGATGACGCTAGCTGCCCAAAGATATCAAGTAAGGACAGAGGTTTCTCAATCACCGACATGCAGGTCTCTACAGACAAGGACGATGCTGAGTTGACGTTCGAGTACACCATGGAGGGTGGAGACGTTTGTCGACAGAAGGCCAGGTGTGGTACTGGCGGTACAACAGTCAAGAACACACAGTGTGGTGGTGCAAAAGAAGTCAAGGTTAAGGGTGACTGCAACTTCGGCTTCCATAACATTGGCTTTGATTGCGGTCCCCCATCTCAACCTCCTGTCAACACACCCACAGGAGGTATTACCACGACTACTCCAGTCTGCAGATCAACTGAATCAATGACTGGCGGTACTTGTGTGCCAACAGGACCAAGCACAACACCAGTTACCACGACCACATCCTGCGCTGAAGGTTCGACAATGGACAAAGGATCTTGTGTACCGAAGACCCCGACTGGTGGCATCACATCCACCACAACCCCTGCCACAACGACCACTTCCTGCGCCGAGGGTTCGACGATGGACAAGGGTTCATGTGTGCCAAAAACATCGTCAACAACTACCACAGCATGCGCTGAGACCGAGTCTAAGGACGACAAAGGATCGTGTGTACCAAAGACACCAACTGGCGGCATCACCACTACTACGCCAGCTGCATCGACATCATGTGCCGAAGGTTCCTCCATGGACAAAGGCTCTTGTGTTCCAAAGACTCCGACTGGTGGAATCACTTCTACCACTCCAGGTGTTTCCACAACGCCAGCAGCTACTACAGCATGCTCTGAAGGCTCATCGATGGATAAAGGCTCGTGTGTTCCCCAGACTCCCACTGGGGGGATCACGTCACCACCAGCAAGCTCTGATATTGTCACAACTGAGTTCACAGTCACCACTTTGACCACCTGTCCTGTAACCATTACCAGCGGCAGCATTACATCGATTACTCAGACCATCTCTACGACCACAATCATATCTACTGCTACTTTCTGCCCCAAGTGCGGCGAGGCACCACCAACCAGCGTCACAACTGTCGATGGCAATCTGCCCACACCACCAACCTGTAAGGACGATGAAGAGCTCAAGGACGGCAAGTGCGTGCCAAAGGGACCCACTGGCGGCATCGTGACCCCTCCGGGAACTTCTTCGACACCTCTAGCAACGACTGCGTGCTCCGAAGGCTCGTCAATGGACAAAGGATCTTGCGTGCCTCAGACACCCACTGGCGGCGTCACTACGACTACTCCTGTCGCAACAACCTCTGCTGTATCTTGCAAGGATACCGAAGAGCTCAAAGAGGGCAAATGCGTGCCAAAGACGCCAACTGGTGGTGTTACCGTTACCACAAGCACAACACCAGCAGCTACTACACCAGTCACAACCACTTCTGCCGTGTCCTGCAAAGATAACGAGGAATTGAAGGACGGCAAGTGTGTGCCGAAGAACCCAACCGGCGGCATCACAAGCCTTACCAGCACAACTCCTTCCTCCTCAACACCAGTCGCCACAACTTCCGCTCTATCCTGCAAAGACACCGAAGAGCTCAAAGATGGCAAATGTGTTCCAAAGACACCAACTGGTGGCATCACTTCGACGACTTCGGTCACCAGCAGCACAGTCGTCAACCCGTCGCCACCTGGCTCAGAAACCCCAGTCCCAGAAGCCCCATGCCCGAACGTCCTTCCTCGATGCTTGTCAACCTGGATGCAGAAGGCCGGCTCCTGCTCAAGCAACAGTGATATCAGCTGCTACTGCCCATCGCCAGACTTCATCAGCACCGTCCAAGAATGTGTTTCCGCCTGGGGTGCATCCGACGCCGACGTCCAATCCGCGTTCTCCTTCCTAGCTGGTATCTGCGCTGACTTCGTGCCAGAGAACCCAGGGTAAGCCATGCATTCTGTCATCCTTCTAGAACCCGCTAACCATCTCTAGCATCTGCACCGGTGTCCCAAGCACAATCACACTAATCCCAACACCATCCGCCCCAGCCGCCCCATCGACACCCGTCGTTGGCGGCCAAACAGACGCACCAAAGCCAACTGCTCCACCAGCTGAGCTCCCCAGCACAGTCATCACATTCACTCGAACCCTCACCTCAGGCAGCACGACAACACAGACAGTTACTGTTCCACAAGTCATCTTCAACACCATCACGCAGTCCGCTGCACCTCCTGCCGACAACGGCAATGGCGCTGCACGAGCACCAACTCCAACTCAGGGCGTCGGTCTAGTGCCCGCTCTGCCTCTCACCACACCGCCTGCTGGCGGTGAAGCAAGCAAGCCCGTGCCAGCTGCCCCAGCCGCGTCGACACCAGTGGCCGGCCAAACGGGTGCAAGCACATTCATTCCATCGAGCACGACGGGAATCGCTGCGAGCAAGACGGGGGACAACGTACCGATCGCGACGTTCACTGGAGCTGCTTCGAAGGCTGGCTTTGGTATGGCTGCGGGCGTTCTGGGGTTGGTTGCTTTCCTGGTTTAAGCTGGTTCAGTCTTATCTGATCTGATGAGGCGTTGATGATGATGATCTAAGGGGATAGGTAATAGGAGAAGAAGTATAATAAGTAAGAGTCAGGCCTCTCACAACAGGCATACTTCAATTCATCCATGCATGAATGGGCATGGTTTTGTACAATTGATTGCATAGTATTGCGGGAAGGGGAAAAGGACATACTACATGGTATACCCAGAGTAGATCACAAGATCACCAGAACATACAAAGAGGCAAATGATAATATCTCACACCGAAGCTTGGCCCGAATGGTCCCGATGCGAAAACATCCTGCTGTTTGAGCCGTACCTGCCTTATTTTCTTCGCAACACCTCCTTGATATGCAAGTCGAAGCCCTCACACTATACGTGTGGTCGGCGGAAGGTGCACATTTCCTAAAAGACACACCCACTCCATTCCTTGTTGACAATCTCATTCACTGCCAACATGGAACTCAGTCTCCCACGATGGCCATCTACTATCCCGCTACATTCACGTCTTTCGGATCAAGCACTCTTCCCACTGCTACTTCGCTTATACCAATTCCCAACGCCAGCGTTCCTGAACCCACTGACCTAACACAAACAATCTACATTTCCGCAATTCTCTCATACCATTGTTCATCTAAGAAATTACACTCTTCGCCTAGAAGAGAAAGCCGTTGTGGAAGGGACTTCGTACGCATACAGATCCGTGGTCGTTCATGGCCTTTCAGTGGTGTGCTCAGTCTAAATCTCGGCCATAGGGCATTCTCTATAAGCCGATACTTTGCACACGATATTGGCAAGAGCAATGCTGAGTAATTTGAGATCTCTCCTTGCTAGATTTCCATCGACTTTCGACAGTATCCACGTATCACACCGAGAAATGCATCATGTCTCTTGAAAGTGAGTACTTGTCGCCTGCCAGTGCCGAGACCGCTGTGCGTTCATGTTACCGTTGATATCATGCCACCTGCCATGAGAGACTTATCCATCGATACGGCAAGCTCCAGGTACGCGATCCGGCACTTCTGTCAAGATCTGGTCGCTACTGCAAAGGTCAAATGCAACATGCACCTCAGAATATGCATCCCTGTTCAGAGAAGAGAGCTCATTCGACAGATCACCCAATCGCATCGTTGTGAGACACTTTAGGTGGGCCTTAGCAGAAGTCTTGGCCAGCATCAGCAAATCAGAGCACGGATATACGCGACAGCATTCTTGACGCGCTTGAGCTACAGGTCGTTCCTTCTTTGCTAAATTCTCCCAATCGTCCTTCATTGCCCAATCCGTGTCTTCTCCGAGCGACAATGTGATATCTTCTATTCTTGACCTTCGTAGCCGCCTGAACAGCTTTCCAACCACTACACAGCATGCACGAGTCAAGCAGTATGCCTCGCATGCAAGATGGGCTGGCTATCTGTATCAGATGCGCTGCTGTATACCCTTCCTCTTTGCGTGCCGTTCTTGCGTTGTTGTCCCATTTTGATTCACAGGTCCTGGTGAGATTCAGCTTCGTCGTGTTCTCTCCTCGTGCAGGCGCTGGAAGTGTCAGAAGATACGCGGGTCGTGGAACTGATCCGAAGCAGCCAAATCCCTTTCTCATACCAGGTGTAGCGATATGGCGACAACGATGGCTACTCCGGCCGTAACACCAGTCGCGCCAGTGCCACGCATAGCATTGCCCAATCCACACATTCGCAAACCGAGCTTGTCAGCAGTCGTAGCTCAGCAGGACACCGTGCGGAACAACTCACAGGAAAGAGGGCCAGTGCCATCGATACCAACAGAGCATCAGCATAAGAGATCAGGCTCATCAGAGATGGAAATCGGACAAGCTGTAACATCATACTCGCCTATTGATGCAACGTATACGCCGTTGTCAGCTACAAAGAAGTACACCCCACCGCCTCCACCCCGTTCGAAGCATTCTTCACCTCAGACTTCCAGTGACTCCGGCTACCATAGTGGTGGCGCCGATTCAGCCAGGTCGCCCGTTGCATATCGATCCATGTTCCCTACTTATGATCCATCGAAGTCATTGAATCAGCAGAACTATTATCCGCAACGGCCTGTAGCGGCACAGATGCACTCGTCCCCAGGCAGATTGTATCGACCGTCATATACGCCATCACTCATGACACCGATAGATCGAGCTCTTGGACCACCTTCAGCACCGCCTAGTGTCTTCAACTTCCCTCTCGACACTTTGACACCTCGACTGTCAACAGCTAGAGAGCTGCTGGAACTATGGGAAGCCACCCATGGCATGGAGCCTAGTCCAAAGATAAGGAGCTACGACTTGGAACTTGCCAGGTAAGGATGAGCACCCTCGATGAGAGGCATGACTAACGTAAAGCAGGACCGAAGAGGCCAACTTCAACCTGGGTTCTGACCCATCTCTTCCTTTCTATTCGCTCATAACATACGACACCAACGAGATAGCTCTAACAAAAGTCAATCCTCGCAAGTCCACTATCAAATGTGAAGTCTCAATCAATTCGATAGAAGCAGCATCCCGACGTCAACCACCCAATGATGGCCTGATCGCATTCATATTTCCCAAAATGGCCGCCATGATGGCCATTAACCAAAGCACAGCTCTTGCTAAGGAGCACGGACTGGCACCAACACACCGAGATGAAGTCCAAGCAGCGGCGGTCAAAAGAGCAGCAAGCCAGGAAGCCTGCAAACTCAGGTGGAATGCCAACGCGCAGCATTACGAGCTTGAGCACCCAGCTGTGGGGCGAAGACAACGAGGTCCAGACTTCGCTAAATCACCTGAGTCGGCAAGGGGTACGCCTATGCTAGGAGCACGACCAGTACTCGACATTCACGTCTCAAAACAGATGGGAAGAACACTGCCAATTATCACAGTTGCCAACCCACGAGAATCAGATATACAATCAGCAAGTGAACCGACGATACCAGGTATCAGAATGTCCACCATCCCTCAATCGGAACACGATAACGCCTTGTTAACCCTTGACTTCAACACCAGGATAATGCATATAAACGCTAATCAGATCCTCGAGCACGTCCCGTCGCTCTTCGCCATAGATAGCATAGTGTCGGCCATTATGACAGTCGCAATCGCAGATGAAGTCACTAATCCCATAATGGCTGCAATGGAACTTTGGCAACCGAAACCTACACCGACGATAGCACGGTCAGCATATGCAGGAAGTGTCTATGGTGGCTCTGTAGCAGGGAAGTCAACAGCAGGCAGCGTGTTCTACGCTACCCTGGCGGAGCGCGAGGAAGCGGAGGCTGAGGCAAAAGAGCTTGCAGTCATCCACGAACGGGACATCAAGAACAAGGAAAGAAGAAAAGAAAAGCAACATAACAAGTGGTTCGGGAGAAAGAAAGGGAAGGAGCCAAAAAACAAAACCAAGAAAGTTGTCGTCAAGGAGTTTGATCTGGAAAAGCTGGGTCACTATCAGTCTGGGGAACGGAAAGGTCAAGAATTGCCTGGCGTTGTCAGACTGATGTTGTCTGTCATGATCGGAGGGCTGAAGTCCATTGTGTGGATATTGACGACGATTGTGCACTTTTTCGCTTGGATTCTGGTGGTGTTGACTAGGGGTGTTACGAGCGAGAAGTTCTAGGATGGGGTCCAATTTTCTCTTCTTGGGTGAAAAGTTTGGTGTTGATATAGTGGTATGGCATTGGGGATATGGCTAATGGTGCATATGATACACGATGAGATGCATGATGCAGGACTATCGTATGGTCGTTTTGATGCCTCCTCGACAGAATTGACGGCGTGGAAAGAGCAATGATACACACTTGAATTTCTACTTGCAATTAGTCCATATGTGCTTCCACGAAGCTCACAGACAACTCGATCGAGTGCACATGGTATCGATCTACGCAGGACGCCCACCAACAGTCAACAATATCAAAGTAAGTGACAAATCGGACCCTGCCTCAAGAACAATACTAAGTGCGTGATCAGACACTTCAATGTGCTTCTCGAGAAAGATCCCTCAAGGACAATCGCAACCGACTTCCCAGCCTCCCCCGTATCGACAATATATACTGCTTTGGACGTACACTCGCTCGATATATCAACAAGACCACATACCTTCTAAGCTTTTCAGTACGATACAGTCAATTACATAGCACTACTGCACAAGCCTCTCAACAGCTATTGCTGCCTGCCAACATGTCAGACTGCTCAAAAACCATGGAAACACCCTCCCTCAACGACCTCATCGACTTCGACACCTTCGCCTCAACCATGGGCACTGCCCCCCTCGACGACCTCCACAAATACATCGACAGCGACGATGAACACGACCTCGAAGATAACTACGCCGGAGAAAGCGACGACGACGATAACTCACTCAACGACTCCGACAAAGAGAACGACACCACCGACCAGGACGATCCCTTCGATCACTACCGTGATAGCCACGACTTCAAATCCTACCAACCCCACTTCGACAGCGACACCGACTCCGACAGCGACATCTCCAGCACCACGCACGAGAATGTAAACGACCACGGCCAACCCACAAACAACACCATAACATTCGACCCCCGCCTCGACATCGACCGTTCCCTCCTCCGCCCCACGCATGCAAAATCCCACCACCTCGATCCAAGGCTGCAGCGTCTAATCGACGAGACAGAATTCACCCTCGAACAACTAAGTATCCAAGCTCAACCAATTCTCGAGGAACAGCCAATGTCGACGAACATCATACTTGCGAACCAGGCTGTTGAGAAGGTGTTTAAGCCGTATGGGGTGCATGGGAGTGAGAGTCGGTTTGCGGAGAGTGTGCTTGAGTTCTTGGGTGGGGGTGAGGAGGTGAGGAAGCCGGGACGGGAGGGAAGGCAGAAGGGGGGGAGGGGCAAGTTGAGGTTTGCGGCGGTTGATCCTGTGGGGGCGGGGAATGGGGAGGGGAAGGGGAGGAGGGAGAGGTTGAAGAGGGGGGTGGATGGTCGTGGTGATGATGAGGAGGGTTCTGTTGGGAATGTGGGATGGGGGAGGGTGAAGATTAAGATGGCGAAGGCGAGGGTGGGTGATGATGTTGGTGTTTTTGGTAAGAAGAATAAAGAGAACGAGGAGAGGACCGAGGATGCAAATGGCTTTAGTCGACGAGTTGGGTATGGTCTTCAGCCTGCGACTAATATGTCATTCGAAGGACCACAAGCAAGCGCCGACGCACTGAGTTTCAGGAAGACCAGTGGACCGCTAGACCTGGAAGAGGCTAGAAATGGCGACGCATCGACGCCGACTGCAACATTACCTAAGACAAACCTCTACCTCGACGACTTCGAAACCATCAAGCTCAAGCCTCGAGCTCCATCTAGCCAGCTCAACAACACAAGCACAACATCAACACCTTCCACCCGAACCCCATTCACACCGCTCGCAACCTCCTTCTCTGATACCCTCCGTCTCAACACCCCAGACACATCCCCATTCACCTCGACCTTCGATTTCCCCCCCTCGATCCCAACCTTCCCACCTACCCCTCCACAATCCACCTCCAACTCTCCCAACCACGCCCACAGCTACAGCTGCACCCACTCACCCACCGAAAACGCCCTCCTCGCCTCCGAACCCTACAACGCCATCAGCCTCAAATTCTCCTGGCCAGCAACAACACGCAGCGACGGTCGACCCTGTATGCCCACGCCCGGCCTCCTCGACCGTCTGAATAATATACTGCACTTGATGAATGCGGAGGGGCGGTTCATGTTGAGTTATTATGTGAGGAAATATGAGGGTCCTGCACATCTCGGCGGTCCGGGCTCAGTCGGCGGTCAAGGAGGACAAGGAATAGGGATACAGGGGAATGCAGGAATCGAACCGCCCCATGCATTATTCAGATTAGGGATAGCGCAGTACCTAATGAGTAAAGTCGGCAAGGTAATCGACAATAAGGAGAGTGATGAGCTGGGCCTTAACCCTGAGGCGAGGAGGGTGTTGGGGGAGGTTTGGGAACGGCATCCTAGTACGCAGGAGTGGTTTGATGGGGTTCTACTTGATGAGGATGATGAGGTTGACCGAGAAGATGACGAGGGACCGAGCGGTGTGGGAGATGATGAGATAATGGTTGATTCTGACCCTGATTTTGTCATTCATGGGGATAGAGGGAGTGTCGATGGGAGTGCTGAGCACGTTGAGGATATTGATGTTGATATCGACCCTCCGACGTCTCAACCCTCCAACAACGACCCAGCCAGCCCACCATCATCCCAACGATCAAGCACGACCCCACGACCAACACGCAACCCAACAATAGGCGGCCTCAACCCCGTCGAAAAAGCATTGTTGGCAAGAGCATGTAACATATCCGTCGAAACAGTCGAAGCCTACTGGGACGACATGAGATGGAAGACGCGGGCGTGGGGCGCGATGAAGAGCTGGTGTACGGCGCAGGATAAGATTAGGATTGCGAGGGTTAAGGGGGAGGGGAGGCGGTGAAGATTGACTTTTTAGGTGGCGGAGGTGATGGAGTGGGAGGGGTTGTAGTGTGGTGCACATGTTCATGGATCGACTTAGAAGACCTCATTCGGAGTCACACAACGATAGCAGCCAAGCACTTACCGTAGACTTTTCGCTGTTCTCGAGTCACACGACCATACCTGCCTCTTTGCCTTTTGCTTTCCACACAGTCATCCTGCTTTCAGGATTTATCAGCACATGATAGCACGAAGCACACAATACTGCCGGCGCGTATCTACTAGGTCGCGAAGCAAATTCACCTACTTTAAGCTTCCCAGTTTCATTGCACGACGTTATCGCTCAACCAATCCCCAGTGAGTCATGCACCCTCAATTCCCGCCTAGCGACCACGAAACGCCCTCGCAAAAGTCCAAACATGCCTCCCGAACAGCACCCCCAGTTTCGGCGCGTTGACCGCTCGACACGAGCGAAATGGGACATTCCCGGTCCCGTGGCTTCGCGTATGTACCTGGAAGCACTTCCGCAGAATGGAACTCTGACGCGTAAGCACCACCACTGTTGCCGCGGAGAGGACGATTGAGCTGAAGCCTTGGACAAGGTAGTTTATGCTGTAAGGTGTGGGTGGTTGTGCGCTACTGCTACTGTGCGTCGTCCTGCTGAATGCGAATGTAACGAAGTTCAGCAGTGAGCTGGAGATGGTGTTGGTGTTGGAGTTGATGTGGTTATGTAGCTGTGCGACGTCGCCTTGTATAACGCGGGCATTACCGGAGATAGTCGTGGTTCCGTAGGATCTGTGGGATGGTGCGATTGGGGTCACTCCGCTCTCGACTGTGACTCGCGAAGGGTCCGCGAGGGTGTTCGGTGTAGAGTGTCGTAGGGGTCCAAGGGTAGCAGCAGTATAATGGCTTGCGACAAGCAGATGATCACTATTCCAAGACAGTCCGAGCCAGGGCCTTGCAAGCCACTGTAGTAGAGCAGTATCGAACTGCTTCGCGGGCGAGCACGGTTCGGCATGGTAGATGCGGTTGGACCATTCCTGCAAGAATAGCCTGCATGCACCCCATGGATGGCTGAGTGCCCGGCATTGGTTGTGAACGGGGCTATCATGGCCATCAGCGGTATGGTTGTATTCTGGAGCTGGATGTGCCATCTGAAACCTGCTATCTGGTTTCATTCAGTAGTAGGGTGTCTGTAGATCCTGTCGGCAGAGCGTACACGAAGGCTTGAACCGCTCGACCGGTCGATCGCTTGGGTGCTTGGGGACGCCGGCAGCTCTGGCAGATGGATGACAGAAGTTCTCTCAATCACTCTCATGGGACTGCGTCACTGGTGAGGCAATGAGCAGACTTCAGTAGGTATCTACCGGGAGAACCTGCTGATGCCTAATCACCCCGGGCCTTGGCGCAACATGCAGTTTGCCCGGCCTAAAAGCCTGCTCCTGTTCCTCCACCTAGGCGTATTTGAGGAGCAGCACTGGCACTCTAGCCTGATGATCAGAAAATTGAGGTCTGATGCGCGGTGCTGTGAGCAAAGAGGATGAGCTTGCGAAGGAGCTACAATGCCGAGCAAAGATAGAATGATTTCGAAATCGTGGATGATTGTAAAATTCTTGTTTTATACAGTATCTAGCTCTATTCCTTGTTGAAATCAACCACAACACGGCCCGCAATCTCAGATCGCTTGAGCTTCTGTACACAGTCGTTCCACTGGCTGAGTCCAACGACCTGCGGCTCAAGGTGAAGTTTTCCTGTTTACTGTTAGCATAGTTTCCGCATATCAGAGATCTGCACTGCTCACCTCTCGCAGCAAATTCCAGTGTCTCATCCAGATCACCCAACGAACTGACCAACGTGCCCTTGATTGATTGATTCCTGAATATCAGCGTCGTAGGGTCAACATCAATATGGAACTGGCCAGCAGGTGGCAAGCCAATACACATAACCACACCGCCAGCCCTGGAACCAAGATACTTCGGCGAGAGCGGGTAAGCCTGCACAGCTGTGACGAACACAGCGTGTGCACCGCCGCCTGTGAGCTTAATGACTTCCTCGACTGGGTCTCCCTTCTTGAAGTCGACGAAGTGCTCAGCACCATATTTCTTGGTCATCTCTGCTCTTGCATCGCCTGTGTCGACGACGATTGGTCGTAGACCCATTGCGTGTGCAAGTTGTACACCCTGAATACCGACACCACCACCACCACCTGGGAAGACAGCGAAGTTTCCTGGTTTCAGGCCGCATTCCTTCAGGGAGCTGTAGGTTGTTGCGGCGGAGCACATGGCAGGACCGGCGACCTCATCGGACACACCGTCTGGGATGATGGTTGTGTAGTTTTCGGGGGAGACGATGTATTGCTTGTATGAGCCTGCGCACATGTTATTAGCTTGCTGCGCATCGATCGACAAATGTATGGTTGTTTCTTGACTCACCGTCACACGCCAAACCCGTAAAGACTGCCTTAGCACAATATGTCTCTCGTCCGGCCTTGCAGTATTCGCATGTATGGCAGACATCCTGGATCGGCTTGTGGCCTGCTCTCATTCCGACCTTGAGGTTCTTGACTCGGTCACCAACTTTGACGATGACGCCGGCGCCTTCGTGACCGGCGCATTTTGTGCCTAGCTCGGACATCTTGGGCAGGGCCCAATCGTTCATCATGAAGTGCACATCTGACATGCAGAGGCCGGTGACGTTCAGTTTGATGAGGACATCTTCGGGGCCTGGAAGTTTGGTTAGTTTGTTCTGTAGTGATGCTGGTGGGCTGCTGAAAGGGTCGGACGTACCGATCTCTGGAACAGGGACCTTCTCGACTGAGACGTAGAAATCTGGTCCCTCATCCTTGACGACACCTGCTATGCATTCTTTGGGGATGTCGAAGGTTGGGGCGCTTTCGGTAGACATTTTGAAGTTTACTGCTGGAAGGGGAAAGAGAAAGTAATGGGATAAAGCACTGGCTAAGAGAAGAAGAAGGGTGAAGATGTACCGCACCTGCCTCTATATACCTAGGCCGAATCGACACCTACCTGCCGTTTGTACTTTCCACGCACCTGCGCTTGCTTTGAGGGGTTCGTCATGTTGGCCTCAGATTTGGATTACCCCTCGAACGAACGACTCGTGGCAGTCGAACCCGCGTCTAGAGTATGTTCTCGTTCCCGTGATTGGATCGGCGAACTCTGGTTCCGCAATAAGCATATCTCGAGATGCAGTTCTGGCCATGGCATATCCAGAACCGCGTCGATGGCGGGGCAACCATGGTTTGCGGAGGACGAACGTGGAGTGAAGCTTGGAGATGTCCAAGCCGAGGATGAGTGAGAGTGATCGAGAATAAGGTAAATCTTCGGCCTGAAGTTCTTCGCCGCAGGCGACATGATGAGCACATGACGCGGCAGCAATTCCGCCGTCCGGTCGACCCTGAAGGATGTCAGTGTAGTCGAGTCAGCACAAACGAAAAGGAGGAATTGCACAGGGTGGGTGCCAAGGATGAGGACGCAGAGACAGAACTCCGTGAGCTCAGTTACAACCCTGAGACGGAGTCGAAATCCTCAAACTAGAAGCTGGAATATACGCTTCATCGGAACAGCCCTGTTGGGAGTGAGGCAATAGAAGGCACCCAAGGACCAAATAGGTGGGGATGAGCTCCATTTATCAAACACCAAATCGATAGCCACACTCAGACAGCCCAAATAAAGTCCAGGACTGCGAATCAGGATGATCGATCAATTGAATCCGAGCTTGAACATTCGAATCTCGCTCCCCAGATTCTAGTTCCGAAAAGACTCTACAAGCTGCCCAAGACACCAACCACCCCTTCGCCACAACCACCAGCACTTGCTCACGCTCCATCCCAAAATCCTACTAATCAATCGTAACCACCGCCCCAGCCAACCTCCCCCCCGTAGCCCGATACTGACTACTCGCCTCCTCCAACACCCTAGCAAAGAACATCCTCTCCCTCGTCTTCCTCTCAACCCTCCAAAACACATCCTGCTGCGTACTCATGATCTCCTGGAAGTTCTTCGCAACTTGTGTAATAATCCACTCCTCCAGCTTGTCACGTCCTGGTTGCTCTGCGCCTGCATCGCCATTGTTTGCACCGTCTGCACCGTCCGTACCGTTCTCATTCGCTCTGTTCACAGCAGCCGCGCCCGCAGCCGCCGCAGGAATTGAAACCGCAGGCGTCGGCACACGTTTATTATCAAAGATAATCCCCGCCAACTCAACGATAGCCTTGATCGAGTACCTCCCGACATCCACCCTCTCAATCTTCCTATACACCAACTCCGCCAACCCCTGCACCTCAAACATCCTCGCAATAATATACACCCTCCCACCCCTAAGCAACTCCTTCGCATAGCCCTCCTCCCCCACAACCCCATCCAAACAATCATCGACCAACATAGGCGCATACTCCCCACTATGGAAAAACTGCAACACAGCATCGAAGTCCGCGTATGAGCATTTTGCGAGTTGTGGGCGCATGATGTAGGCGCCTTGACCTCCTGAGGTTTGCGACGGGTCATCGATGATCCAGGACGTGAGGATGGGGGATTTAGCGAGGTCGGTGCGGCGGACGAGGGCTGTGCGGTTGAGGCGGCCGATGAAGAGGGTGACTTTTTCGGTTGGGGGTGTGTCTTTGAGCCAGGGGGGTTCGGAGATTTGGTCTGCTTCGTCTTTGATGGAGGTGTCGGTGTCGAGCTGGTCTAGGTCGATTGTGGTGGGTGGTGGTACGGTTGCGGCATTTGCGGAAGTGGAAATGGAAGTGTTGGCGCCATTTGTAGATGCGCCATTTGTGGTCGGAGTACTTGTAGGCTGTGTGGCTGGTCGCTGCTGAGCAGGTGGTCGTTGTTGTGTCGGTCGTGGTTGGGTGGGTTGTGATTGTGATTGTGATTGTGACTGTGGTTGTGGTTGTGACTGTGCAGGCCGGACGGACTGAGGTCGTAGACTGTTGACGAGTGAGGTAAAGTCATTGTCGTTGTCACGGCCGAAGAGTTCTTCGTCCACCTGTGCTTCTCCTTCGTCATCTGATATGAACAGACTGTCGTGGTTGGAGGATTTGGATTGCGATTGTTGCAGCCTCTTAGAGGCATTGAAGTCATTGTACGTTGGCGCTGGGCGCTTACGGTTTGTGTTGAAGCGGTCCATGCTTCGGGTTGGTTTGTGACCTGGGATGTGGGATGTAAACGATTCGATCGGCATCTGGACAGATCGAAGAGGAAGGCGGTCGACTAATGGAGGGGAAGAGTGTCATCGGACGAGGCGTGGTAGTGACGAAGAGGTTGAAGTTGAAGGTAAGAGCGTAAGGTAACCTATACTTGAAGTACTGTTAGGCAACACTCTGAGTCTTCGAGGATGACTGTTGGGCAGCGCAACTACCGACACGGTGAGCTATAGCAAGCCCCACAGTAGGTGCTTCGATGCCACACATCATGGTTGCAGGCAGATCTGAAGTTAGGTTGAGGGTCGTGTGAGGCAGGTCTGAACAGTTTCAGGTTTGCAGGCGAGGAACGGCCGGGTGTACCATTCATGTCAGCAGAACAAAGCCCGTACCTGCCGATCGAAGCAAGCGCTTCGAACTCAACCCAAATCAGCAAATTCGCGCTCACATGCCGCAAAAGAAACCTTGAGGTGGCCGAATCTCTCATTTCCTATCTAATCACCATAAGGATGTCAATCATACCAGCAAGCTGGCAGATCAAACGTGCGGTACTAGCTGTAGTGTAAGGCATCTGTAGATACCAGAAAGTACAAAAACATTCACACAGAAAAACAAAAGTGAGCTGCGAAAGGAAGCCGCAGACCTATCTTGTTCCAAATGTCAAACTTCTCTTGTCCTTTCCTTTTTTTGCTTGAGTTGAGACTCGCTTCCCAGAAGCAAAGTCAAACGCGAATCGAGTAGAATAGCAGCCAATTGCGCCGAGTCCGGGCTTGATGTATTAGAAAGAGTAGGGTTTCAAAGAACCAGTAAATGTGTCGGCCGACCTCGATAGAAGTGGAGTGCTGTCGTCTAGCGACGGCGTCCAGAGCTTTCGTGTGCCTACACATGTGGTGCAGATAATTTCCTACCTCTGCATTATAGCTCCGAGCCGTCGAGTCTGAATGTGGGGAGTGCGCTCGTTAGATGACTTTGGGCGATCTGCTGTTGCTGTTGGGCAAGTAAGCGGTTGATTCACCGCAGGAGAAAGAAGTCAGCGCAATGCGAAGGAGAAGCGACCTACCTGATCTCCACAATGTCATCGATATGATTGCACATTGCCACAAACAGATCGAAAAACAATTTCCCACCTTTCTCCATTTCGTTTTGCATAGTACCGCTCCTCTTGAAAGTCTTACGACTTCTGATGATCAGAGCAAGGTAATGAGCGCGGAGACGCGACTCGGTGTCAGGAGTGTGTTCATAGGCATATCGTGCCGAGCGCAAAATAACATCAACCTGGATGCCAGACTGAAGACCTTGCTTCCGCAGAGACAATTTCTTCAGCTCCTCCAGACCGTACTTATCTGCAGCACAGTACACCACTGTGTCCCGAAGGACGTCACCACCGGCCTCCTGAATGTGGATTGTGGATTCGCTGTTTCCGCGACCACCAGATTTTATATCCTGCGTGCGCTCGAGATCCCATGTATTGCGGCGCTTGTCGTGCAACAAGCGAGGGTAGTAATCGCCTTTGTACAGGAATTCGAGGACGCAGGAGAGGATTTCGGGTTCTTCGTCAGGCAGCTCCACCTTCTTCGCGTTACCATCAAGGAACTGGCCTTTCAGGTAAGTCACAAAGAAAGGTGATCGGCAGAGAACGTCCTCGTGAGCGGCGAACAGGCGCTGATCACGTCCTACCACCATGGTGATGATAGGGCTGTTGAGTTGGCTGGACATCGTGTTAGTATGTGCTATGCTTGATGCTTCGTCCAGGACTTGCCTCCCAACCGGCGGACTGTTCGGACTGCTCAAGCTGTCTTGCATCTTCCTCTTCACGTGTTCCGGGTACGACTTCTTGACCAACTTTGTTTTGGACACGCGACCAGCCTCGGTATTGAAAGATCGCTTGAACATCTTCGCAATTGATTTCGGAAGCCGCAGTGGATTGTATTGTCGAACGAGTGAAGTTGAGCAGGAGGAATGAGTGGCGGAAGACCCAGGCAGAGTAGAGAGCGTGATGGGGTTCGAGAGGAAGGTTTGACGCTTGACTGTTCACACACTTGGTACCATGTGATTGGGAGAGCTGCGAAGCCTTTCGAATGACTCCTTCAGATGTCGTTCTCGACGGGCAAGAGGACAACTTCCAGAGACGAACGAATGACTTGTCGTACGAGTCCCTAAGCTTGTTAGAGACCGCGGACGCGCGATAGTTTGCCTGCTCGGTGCGTGACGAAGAGAAAGGAAAGAGTTGCAACCTGAAACGAAGTTTATGTATCTCGCTCGCTTGACGCGCTTGGCGATGCTGGACGAATCAGGTTAAAGGTCAACATCGTCCCCAGGCATCACTGTGGTGGCGCGAGTTAGACACGGTTGCCCCCGCACGAGGAGCGGATTCAGGCATGGATCCCTGTCTACCAAGCCCAAAGCTGCGCCTTGCCGTTTGCCTTGTGCCGCAAATCAGCATAGAGATCGCCTGATCAGCCACATGTCGCTTGCACGGGGACACGTCGACGGGGAGCCTGCTGTGAAAGATAGCATGATCATATATCCCATTGGTCTGCTCAGCTATCAAGATGCACTCGTATCAGAGCCCTTGTGGCTTCGATACTTGACTCATCAAGATCTTGTCGAAAGAAAATTACCGTATGCTTTTGTATCCTTGCTCGCAGATATGACTGGTCCATCCCCGCTTGCGCCATGTGCTGCTCAAATATTCGTTCAGTCGCTAGCGATCCGACTTGTTGTATCGTTGGGAGCTGTGGAGGACGCTGTATGCTCAAGAACCCGTCGTCGTTTCATTCATGTTTTGCCCTTCTCTTTCTATTGTCATGCTCTGGTGTGTCTTCTTCTTGCCTCTCAAATGTTCTTTTCAAGCCCGAGCTCGACCTCTGCGAGCGGTGAACTTCCTCCTTGTGCCTGTGGAAGCAATATGATCCTAGTCGTATGGCTTCTCCTTCGAGGTCCAGGCATTGCCCTTCCAATTAGCGTGTACCAGGGCGATTTGCTCCGGGTTGCCGTGAACATTGGACCTGAAGGCAATCTGGTCTTGCTCGATTCGAGCTTCTTTTTCCTTCCGTGCTGCAATGCGATCTCGAGTCGCAGTGTCCGGGTCTTTGATTGATTCGGGCGTGGCCTTGGCCGTGCCCTCCTGAAGAGCGATGTGTCGTGCTTGGCATGCATTCTGCGAGAAATTTGTGACTGGCTGAAAGTGTTAGTTTAGAAATCTCAGGGGGACGCCAGCAAGAGTTTACCTTCAAGACCTTGAGGTTCTCGGCAACAATCTTCCATCTTTTGGCTTCGACATCGGCCATGAGCTTCGCAATCGTCTTGTCAGCAGTCTTTTTTGCTTGCTCGAGTGCGTCGTCCTAGGATACGTCAGCATACAAAACTGGTGCACAAATTTGCCTTGCATACATCTCCCTCATGCCAGTCAGTGAGTTCTGCATCCAGCAGTTCGTCGTTCCTTTCTTGCAACTTCTTTTTCAGTCGAGCCCATCGTGTCCCAATAGTCTTCGCATTGTACTTGATCCTCCCTTCGTCGATGAGACGCTGAGCTATGTCCTTCTTAAGATACTTCGCCTGCTTCATTCGTACAATCAATTCGTCATCTGAATCGAGATTGGCGGTGACTTTTTTGGCTATTGCGGGGCGGCCGCCAGTGGTCTTCAAGCGTTTGTAAGGATTTTTGGTGGAAGGGAAAGAAACAGATTTCTTGACATCGTTTTTGTCGTCCTAGATACTGTCAGTGTTGATTGAGTTGGTCGCTTGGGGAGGATGCCAGGTGACATTTCGAGTGCTAGAACCGTTGTCTAGCTGAGCTTCGTTCGGATACTTACCACGAAGTTGTATTCATCATCGGGGTCCTCCCGAGGGTCGAAAACGTCGTCTTCGTCTTTCACAGCTGTAGAGTTGGCAATCTCTTTGGGAGCCGGTGCCCACCCGGGACGTCCAACTGGAAGACCAACAGCTGATCCAGAATGTCATTAGATTTGTTCACCGAAGGGGACGTCAGTGTTGGATTCGGAACCGACTTACACACTGGAAAGATCTCAGGGTCGAGCTGTTGGTGGGCAAAGTAAGGAAAACCAAAGCGTTCGATCTCCGGGCTGGGGGCACGCCGCTTGCGTTTTGATGATCTGCTTTTCTTTTTCTTGACTGGTGAAGACACTGGGGAGGACTCCATCGCTGTCAAATCGATTGCATGTAAACAAAGGACTCGGCTCGAACCACGCAGTAATTTTTGCACGTTCTGTAGAAGTCTTTGGGTCGGATCTGAATGGGAACGACCAGGAATAGTTGGGAATAGTCAGGGATGACCAGGAATGGTCAGAAGTGGTCAGGAACAGTCGGGAATGACCAGGAACTCTTAGGATACGCCAGCTTACGGCAGGAGACACCGCAAGATTTGAGGTAGAAACAACGTTAGCTGCCAGTCATTGGAAAGAGCGACCGAACATTTTGACGCGCCTGCCGTGCGCGTGTCGCGCAAATTTGTGAAGAGCATTTGAAGTGGCAGTCACCATTAACAATATTAAGGCTGGTAACCTCCCGAATCTTAGAAGCTCGTCTCGTGTTCACGATCGTAGAAGTTCATCGTGTTCACATATAGCTTTGCGCGGGACCGTCGCGTTCAGCTCCAAGGTCTTTGCTTCGGCTGTCAGAGGCAGTGAGCTTCGCTGCTGACCGTCGAGCGGCGGAAGCTCGCTGCATCACCGAGTGACTGAGTTGCGAAAGGTAGGGGCTTGCCACTAGCCAGGCTGAACAGGTCAGTGGTCGCGTAGCGATGAGAGCAGGCCATCGAGCTGTAGGTCGCAGAGCCGTCGTCGCATCTGTCGATGGGTGATACATTATGATGCGATGGCAAAGCCCGATGATGTTGCAGAAGAAAACCTGAGGGTAGACCTGTCGAACTTGAAGTGCGTAGCTTCGAGTTCAGCTTCATCCAATCAAGACTGCGCAGCGGAGCTAGTCGCTGCCAACGGGACAGGCAGTGATATCGCGGAAAGTCTTGCTCAGTCTCAATATACATGTAAGAACTTGCGTTCTTACCAACGAAGAGGCGAAGATAGTTGCCATAAACCATTTGAAATTGCACGGTTCTTACCTTGAGCGATGGCGGTCTGCTGGTCATGGTAATCTGACGTTGCCAGGGAAAGCAGTGCTAATCAAAGAGCATTCAAAATTCTCGCCTTGATTGAGTCTGAAAACAGACTGTAATTCCTGAAGCCCTCGACTCCGAATCCAACAGTGGTTACATGTGCCATACATCGTTATCACCAAGCGTACGCCAGCATCCTACCAAGTGCCCGAGGCATATTCTTAACCCTCTACAATCCAAAGCCTCCCTTATCGTTCTTTCCACCCCTCTCACTCCTTGTGAAAACCTCCTTACTCGCCAAGTTACCGACACCCTCAAGCGCTCCGCCCTTCTCGAATTGTCCCGAGACGCCCTTGTTCACACCGTCTTGAACCGCGTCGATGTTCTTGTCGCCTGTGATCTTTGTCTTGTCCAAGTTGTCTGTGACACATTAGTAATTGGTTGTGGCAGTACGGAAGAAGGTGAGAAGAGCATACCATCAACTGTGTATGAAGTCTTGTTCTTGCCGAACCATGCGAGGTACTGGTCTTCTATCCATGGCATCCAGTTCTCGTACTGCTTGTTGTAGTAGTTCTTTGCCGACTCCATGGTTGTGGTGGTGGTAAGATGTTGGATTTTTGCTTTGGAATAATTCGTTTAATATCACAGTAGATACTTCAGGTACAATAATAATGCGACGATGAGTTAAGCAGCAGATGCAAAAGGCAGAAAACACCTGCGCATGCCTACCTTTATCACAACCTACCTGCTTCTGACCAGACCAACATGTGGCTGATGTCACTTGTCCTGCCAACAGCCGTGGCTGGCAGCATGTCCCCTGCTCGTCAAACCATGATGATCGCGAATCCGCACAGGTGAAGCACAACAAGAACATGTGCTGGAGAGACATGGTGGAAGGTGAGAGGTCAGTTGTGGGCTGTGCCAGGATTTTGTGCGGGTGTGACATGGGCGAATGACGTAGAGACAGGGATGTCCCTGGTCAGTTTTCAAACGTTCGACGCGTGGTTTCGCGTGCGTCGATCACGGCTCGTGCGCTGGACTTCGTGCCTGGAAGTGCACAACGCGAAGTAGACATATATCGAGGCACAAATGGGTTGGATTGACAGAAGTATGTGCATTATGCGAACTATGGGAAGAGCCGGACCATGCCGCGGCTCTGATACAATCGGTTCAACGCTTGTCTTGCGCACCCTTCGTGCAGTGCTTCGCAACCCATATACCACTCTACTGAGGAGTATTGTAGCCAGCGGAACAGCTACCAGAGCAAGCACCCTTGTATGAGATCTTGGCATATCCAGTTCCGTCTGGCTGAGGAAGACCGCTGGTCTGCCAGCAGTGCTTGTAGTCGTTGGGGCCGGCAGTTGGTTCATCAACGTAGAGGACAGCGGTACAAGAAGAGTTCTCGTCGCAGATGGCGATACATGCGTCGAGAGAGTCAACCAGCTCACCGGACTTTCGCTCCCAGAACTTGGCACCTTTGCCAGGAGTAGCCTTGACGCCGCAGTTGATCGCGTAGGAGCACTCGCAGGAGCCGCTGGCAGGGAACGGAGTGCCGGCTGTGGCAGGGCAGGTGGCTGTGGGCTTAGGAGCTTCGGTGGTAGCGGTGGTTGTGGTAGTGGTTATCTCGACCTTGGAGGTGGTAGTTGTCTCAACCTTAGTAGTGGTGGCTGGCTTGGACCAGGTTGTGCTGGTAGCCATGGTGGTGGTGGCGGCAGCGGAAGAGGGGGCACTGCCGCTGGTCCATGCGGACCAAGTGTGAGCAGAGCTGCTGCTGGAAGTGGTTGATTCAACAGGCTTGCTCGAGGTGCTGGAGCTAGTCCATGCCGACCATGTCGGGTCGACGCTGCTGCTGGAGGTAGTCGAGGCGACCGACTTGCTGGTGGTCGAGCTGGTCCATGCCGACCAGGTTTGGGCAGAACTGCTGCTGGAGCTAGTCGACTTGACTGGTTTGCTCGAGCTGGTAGAGCTAGACCATGCTGACCAAGTTGGGTCAACGTTGCTGGAGCTCGAAGTTGACCAAGCTGCCCAAGTAGTCGGTTCTGCTACGGGAATCCAGGTTGCGTGTCCTGTCACAACATAGGTGACGGCGCTGCAGACTGGCTGAGCTGGTGCCGCGTTGGCGATAGCGGCCGCAGCCAAGATTGAGGAGGAATACTTCATGGTTGCTAGAATGAATTAAGACTTCAAAGAATGACTGTGGTGAGTTTGTTTGGTAATGAATGTGGTGACACAAAGGTCAAATGCTTCAACTTGATCTTCTGAGCAGAGCTGGAAGGAAAGGAAGAGGAATGCGACATCTCGCGACAGAGCTGGAAGGATATCACCTCGAGCATCGCGCAAGGATTGCTTCCAGGTGGAGGACATAACGGCCTCGCGTCATTTGCTAATGCTTGTTTGCACGCAAATTCGCCGACGGCTGCAACAAGTGCGCGAGGCAGATACCCTTGGTGGACTGACAGTTTGTGAAAAGCGGTCTAGTGGTAGTATTGGTACCAAAATAAACTCGCTGGTGAAGAAGCTTGAGTTGAAGAGATTGCTTTAATTTCGGTTTAACGGCAGACGACATCAGGGGCGCAATATTATTCACATCCTGAACCACCTAAAGTTTGCATGGTTTGCTTCAGCGTTTCAGGTTAGTGGACTTCGCTGAAATTTGGTTCGTCCTCCTGCTCGTACCGGATCACAGGGATATTGCCATGCATGAATCGACAGCTCGTCGAATCACTATACACACCGAATTATTGTCCCGAGCAGCAAGCACTACTTATGCGTCCAGAGAGTCTCTTGCAGGGTTGTTGCAACAGCTTACCAAGAAGGACTCTGACAGATGGCTCGAATGGATGTCGATTGCCAAGGTCCTGCAAGCCAGTTCTGCTGCCGCGTTCCATCATGTGCCTGAGAATGATATGCAGCGCCAACTTCCGCTGTCAGGCTGTGCAACATGAGCACTGTTCTTTTTACCACGCCGTATTCAGAGGAGCTCTACTTGCCACTGGAACGTACTGACACTTCTGTCGCAATGGCCAATTATTCTTGTTTGTAGCGTGGACGAGGCATCTGCGCCATCGTTGCAACGAGTGGTCTTCATGTGCAGTTGCAACTCGATGGTACGAGTACGGAGTAAGTATCTACCCTTCGACCTTCAGCAGGTCCAGACTATCACAATACCAGCCAGTTGGGGAAGCGCGATGCTACCTCTTTCCTCTTATTGGCCTAATCAACAGCTTTCCTCTGAAATGCACGAATCTCATATGCTTCTCAACTGAGCTTGCATTAGCTCGAATCTAGCTCTACGCATCATCGTCATCGTTGTTTACTGATTTGACATTTGAGGCTGCAAGTGTTCATACGCAACAACCATCCTCTTCTCCGTTGCTGCAACCCCGCATGTTCTGGTGGGATGATAGAAAGTATCTTCATTAGAAACTCAAAGTTTGGTATGTGTACCCCTCGATGACCTATTTACATAAAGAAGGTACGTGGTGATCACGGGAGAAGCAAAAGCCGAAGCTCCTGCCTTGATGCTGAGAAAACATTTAAATGTTTCCTAACGCATCACGACCTACAAAACAATCACGTCCCTCTTCCAACATTCAAAGCCCGCAGAGATCAGCTAGTAACCACCGTATCGACACACACTATGGCCACCAACGTCGGCATGTCCTCCTGCTGCCTCAGCGGTCAGCTCCACAACCACGCAACACCAACCGGTAGTGTCAAAACAATTGGTGATCTTTCAACCTATGTCGCAGAACCCTCTCCAGATCAGAACATCAACCCCAAAACTCTCATCTTCCTCGTCGACATCTTCGGCTACGAACTGCCAAACACTCGACTGCTAGCCGATGAGTACGCAAAGCAAGGTTTCCTCGTCTATGTGCCCGATATTCTTCAGGGCGACCCTCTGCCTATCTCCTTCCTCCAGAACGTCGAACCACCGCTCAAGGATCAGGAGCAGGCAGGATTGATCGACAAGACCAAGAACACAGCTATCGTGGGCGCGACGCTCGGAACATGGCTGCCAAAGCATAGAGAGGCTGTGACTCTGCCTATTGTGGAGAAGTTCGTTGACGATGTCAAGAAGACCGCCACAGGCAAAGTGGGCACAATCGGTTTCTGCTTCGGTGGAAGATATTCCATCCTCATGGCACATGGCAAAGTCGATGCTGCATATGCATGCCATCCATCGCTGGTTGCCATCCCAGGTGACTTTGAACCTGTCACCAAGCCATTGAGCTTGGCTGTAGGTACGAAGGACAGTCTGCTGTCCGACGAGCAGAACGACCAGATCAAAGAGATTTTGGACAAGAACAGTGTACCCACTGAACTCGTGAAGTACCAGGATCAGATCCACGGCTTCTCGCTCCGAGGAGACTGGAGCAGTGATAAGGACAAGAAGGCTCAGGATGATGCACTGAAGCAGGGGGTTGCTTGGTTCAACGAGCACCTCAAGTGAGTGCAGACCAAGGTTTCTAACATTGAATGACACTAGAGAGCATTATTCGACATAGCCATCCATAGATATACAGCTTATATTACATGCTAATAGTACACTCTACCAAATACAACGATACATCACGAATGCTACAAGCCATGGCTGGTTGCACTCCCTCAAGAACTTACCAAGGCTGCACCTTCCCATCCTCCTTCCCCCTAATACTATCATTCCCCCAATACCTCCCACTCACACCCTGCACATCCCCCACCGCAAGCTTAACCGGTATCCTCGCCCCCTCCTCCGGTTTCTTCGGCGGCTTCCCAATCATATTCCCCATCCCCGTATCAACCCACCCCGGACAACAGCAATTAATCGTCAAGTTCGGGTTCTGCTTCGCTAGTATCCCAGTAAATGAGTTTACACACGCCTTACTTACACTATACGCCTGCGAATCTGGCCAGCCGGCTTTCTTCAGCTGACCGGATTGGGCATCACTCTCGTACTCGTGCATGAAGTTGTCTAGATCCTCGAGCGAGCTGATGCTGCGGAACGTGGACGCTTTATCCTCGCTGTATGGGTTTAGACTTGATCCTGTAGAGGATAGATTCACGATGCGTCCGTCCTTGGCCATGTGTGGAATGAAAGCTTGACAGGTCGCTAGGGTCCCGCGGTAGTTCACATCGAGCGTGGTCTTGGCGTTTTCGGGCGTGAAGTTGTCGTCTAGGTTTACGCCGGCGTTGTTGATTAGGATTGAGACTGGGAGGTTGTTATTCGATTGGATGTCGGAGAGGAGGGACTTGACGCTGCTTTGCTTGGCGATGTCGAGGGGCGCGTAGAGGACTTTGGAGGGTGGAGTGGCGGAGAGTCCGAGGTCTGAGCCGGCGCGGGAGGTGGCGTAGAGGGTTAGGGGGTGCGAGGATGTTGTTGGGTGGGAGAGGAGGAGCTCGCAGATTGCGAGGCCGATACCGCGGTTTGCGCCGGTTACGACGACGGTGCGGGCTGTCATGGTGGGTGCGGATGGGCTGGGGCTTTGTTGGCAGTAGGTGAACTAGTTTCGCGAGCTTGCTGGTTTCTGGTATGAGCTGTGATAGACCGGAAGAAGAGCTTCAAGGAAGTTCAAGTATTGTCTTTAGTACATCAATTGGGAAACACGAGTGCGGTCAGTGCGAAGACAAGAGGAGCATGTCAGATCGAGAACGTCATCAGATGAGCCATCGATGGCTGCGTGGCATCATTACTCGAGCATGAGTATGAGCTAATCTTGGTTTCCGCTGGGCTCTCTTGACGGTGTAGCAGTCTTAGCAGACAGTCAGGACTCAAGACCATCTTGCATAGGAAACACTTCGAACTTGCTGCTGTTCAATATCTAGACTGTCTGGCACGACGATTGTAGAGCTTCTTACAACACGCGTATGATATTACGTGGGGCTTGGCATTGTTTGTTTACTTAAAGCGGCCTTACATATCTCTTACTTCTAGTTAGTACAATTACAATAATCCTTGCCTGATTTCACACGCGTCCGCGTCAGTAGATAAATTTCGTGTCTCCCGCCTTGCCTGATTACAGCTAGCGTGGAAGCTATCGACTGCCACTGGCATTCTCGCGACCAACACATTCTGCGAGCTTCGTGTATGCTGGGTATTCGTGTCGAAAACATACAGCAAACGCTTGGGAAGATACATAACAGCTAAGTTACGACCATGCCGTGTTGGGGGAGCCCGTATGACCTTCAAACAAGGTAAACGGAAGTGGCGAAAGACGAAGACACAACGCAGCAAATTCGCCGTCAAGGTAGGCTTTCTCCTAGTGACAACCTATACGAATACTGTACAGGTCTAGCCATACAGATTCCGTGTTGGGTGCTATCAACATTCTTTGCTTATGAGGATTACTCTCGATACAGTGATCTCTAGGATCAAGAACAAATACATTAGCTAGGAATTGGCATGTGGCACTAACCCACGTTGCCGAGCTCTTTGGCCATTAACATATCTATAACTCGGCATCTTTTTCAGCCTCTATCCAGCACCAAGCTATCACACAGTCACCATCCGTCCTTACATATCATTCCGGTCACAGCCAGATGTGCTTCTCCTATCATCATAGCTACTTGCGCATTTCACACTGATATGACCTTGCGATTTCGTTTCCGCGAAGTCCAAAGGGATCTTCACCACTTTCGAGAAAATCAATGAAGCCTCCATTGCAGTCTTCGGATGTGTAAAGCGAGCAGAAAACCTTCATCCACTCCCCCTGGGCCTGAAAAGGGTCAGAACAGCGTATACAGAAGCTGAACTCAACACTCAAATGCTGGGAAAGCAAGAGCTGCGAGAGGGGTCTAGCAGAACACACGGCTGCTGCTCGCTTACCTGAGCGCTACTACCAGCATCTCCTTTGGCATTCGAGTCCGGGATTAGGTGACACTGGTCAAAGACAATGTCTTCTTTGGTACAATTATCGTCAGAGTCTGCTTCGTTGCAAAATATGATTTTCTCCCTTTTGCAGAACGTGGGTACAATGCAAAGCCCTATGACCAAGGCTATCGGTACGATTGAGCGGAGCATGTTGGCTGCACAGTTGCTGTATCCGTTAAGGCGGGTTCTCTTCCTCGAGTTGGGTTTTGTGGAAGCCTGAGCAACTTACCATGACTGAAGCAAGATCAGAGATTGCTATATATCTACTGCCCTCGATCTGATAGCATGAAATTGCCTTTGTTGGTATTGCGCCTGGAACGTGCAGATGGGGAACGTGCACACCAAACTTGTCGAACTCTGACTGTGGGTATAGCTACAGGAGGCGGATTCCAGTTGAGCATGACGTGCTCAAGAACAAAGGGATTGTCAAACTCAGACCACCGGTATAGCTAAGACTACACAGGAATCGGATCTGACTTGAGCGTGACGTGCTCGGGAACAAAGAACTACGCCAACGAACGCAGTGTCTATGAGGAGTTGTCTTCATGCTCTAAGCGGCTGTGGTGTTCTGGCCTGGGCGTGAGACAAGCGGTCTCGATCAGACCAGGTTATAGCAAGAGCGGCCTTGTTTTGAGCTGCAGCCTGCGAGATGCGATCAGGTGTCTTAGAGATGCCTGGTAATTCCGCACTCTATGATCAAGGTAGGTACGTGGGACCGAAGCGCGCACACTGCCTCAACATGGCCTTGGCGCCAGCAGCTTGTTCTGAACCTCGTCCATCAACCTTGACGATTCTAACCTAGCGACATTGTGTTGAGTACTGTCGACACATAACGCCTCTAGTACTAACAAGCGACACCTTTGAAAGACGTCGAACTACCATGCTTCAGGACTAGCGTCTGCAGCAGCTCCAACTCTATTGGCCAAGCCGGTTCTGCACGTCATACATTGATCTATGTTACTACCAAATATGTCGTCCTACTGATATTCATCGATCTTGACAGCTTTGTATGAGTAGTATAGCCTTACAGCGCTAAGTGTTCTTCCACAGCTCCCACCTTGAGGCATCACCAGCCCACTTCCGACCTGCATGCAGAGACCCCTGATTGGCCTCAGATTGCTTACGAGAACAATCATGTCCAGCTCTGCGGCCAGCAAGGGTCCCGACACCACTACCATGACCTCCGCGACGAAACAGAAACAGAAGCTGAATGTCCATAGCTTCCCTCGACCTCCCCTTTGCGAACGGACTGACCGGCACTTGGTCATTAAATGGAACGATACAGTCATTGCCGATACCAAAGAGGCATATTGGGTTCTGGAAACCACGCACCCACCCAGTAAGTCATCATCAGAGAGAGTCTATGTGCTCGTTGGAAGACGGACAACTGTGCGAGATTATGCTCGTTGCCGTGGCGTGAAGTGCAAAGACGTTGGCCAGCAGCGGGCAGCCGTTGAATCACCTCGAAGCATTACCACAATATTCCCATTCATGATCCATGGCCACCATATTTCGCTCGGCATCTGCAGTTCGGCCGCACCGTGCATACACATTGCGTCATATCACAACCAATTGTCAACGTCCTATATGTCGGCCCAGAAGAAACCATGTGCTCAATGTGCTATGCCTCTGCCATGTTTCAACCAAAACTACTCACTGCCAACCCATCCTCCCCGCTACACCCAAATCAACTCCTCGATCCGAGTATCACAGATGACCCCAACCACTAACGACTCCAGCCTATTACCTCCCACCCACCTCCCTCAATGCAACCGCAACAACCCTATCCACAATCCCACGCTACAAAACAATGTGCGAATGGAAAGGCGCAGCAACATACCACAATCTGACCCTCAACGCCACGAACGACACCGTCAAGGGCAAGATCTGGAGCTATGAGAGTCCCACGCCCGCATTTCGTGGTATCAAGGACTACCTGTGCTTCTATGCGAGTGGGGTGCCGTGGAAATGCTGCGTTGATGGCGAGCAGGTGCAACCACAGGAAGGTATGTACAGCACCAAGCCCTGTGTTGGCTTGATAGACGAACTTGACATGGTCGTGTGCACTGGCTAACGAGCGCCTTGTAGGTGACTTTTATGGTGGGTGGGTTACGTCTGAGCTGGAGGGACGGATGAAAGGAGGCCCTGGAACATGGGGTTGGTAGTGCTGCTGTATACAGCTCTCTCCGATCAGCGACCCAGAATCGGCTATGTATTGAGCTTTGCTATGAGCAGTACAAGCCAGCAAACCTCGCGATCAGTGCATTCTATCATGTCGGAAACAATCCGGACCACAGCGACCGCATGGTCTTCACGAGCCATAGCCATCACCAGCAACCATGCGAGTCAGAAGTGGTTCGATCCTCATACCATTGGCTCTTAGTACAGCGTCAATGCGTACAAGTCGACGATTTATGACACTCATGGATGCGGCAGCCAGTGTCCTAGGTAGGACGTTAAACTGCCTGCCAGCCCCTGGACAAGGTGAAAACTGTCTACTCTAGCTGCTCCTGGGGGTTCTGCGCAGTTAGATCTCGAAGGATCAAGGTGTTTAACGAATATACAGTTGGTCGAGCCCTTTCAATAACGGCCGATACTACCCTACGCTGGGAGTTGCACTCTACCGACCCTTCGAAACCCACCGCCTCCGTTGATGGACTAGATATTCTAAAGAGAAGGAAAACCAATAGCTTAGGCTACTTACGCCTTCTAAGTGCGGGAAGTACTTCGATAAATTACGGTATCCTAACCCCGGAGAAGGGTGCGATTTACTCGATTAGCGATTCATACAGCTTCTCAGCTCCCGTCACCTCTATGCGACAGGTAAAACCCTGAGTTTACTGCTTTCTTCACTAGGGGAGGAGCGACCAGAATAAGAGGGTTCAATTCCCTAGAGGGCAGCTGGTGTAATAGGTAACTCCTCCGATACTATCGGATTCTATGTACATAGGCTACGGTAGTGACCATAAATAAAACAACGTTAACGCTCATGGATGCGGTAGCCAGACAGTCGAACATCTGGTTAGGAAGGCGCCAATGGGCATGTACGACTATTGAATCAGGTTGCAAGGATATCAACTACCACAACACGTACTTCCGCGTACTGTTTCGCTTACAGCGGCTTTGATTTGTGGGTGAGTTCGAATACAAATGAGGTCCTCGCCGTCGCGCTATCGGAACCAAACAAGCAAGGTCTTGGCATACATATATATAAGGCAGGAGCATTCCATATCCTACCGCGCCTGCTTATCCACACAATAACACTACTAATCATTCATTCGAGTCACCATGGCAACCTCCCTACATCCAGCACTTACAATGAGTATCAGGTGAAGCCAACTGAGCTTCAAGTTAATCGAAACAATCGTTCCAGATTCCTATCGCGCAGAATGGCACTCCACCCTGCAAACCTCTCTAACAAGCAGCTTCACGGTATCATGATCATTGCAACAACCACGTACACAATAGCTATCCTCCTGATGATGACAATCCGTCCGGAGCTGTCGAACTACTTCCAGCGAAACTTTATCGAGGCTGCACCTTGGTTCTTGATGGGCCATATTACCTACCTGTTCGCCATGAACATCCTGCTTGTATACGGTCATATCAGGAACGAGGAGGACGAAGCTGAAAAGGATGCAGACAGAGTAGCGGCCAGAAAGAGGAATGTTACTCGCCATATTTGTGGATGGATCGGATGGGGCCTTGCCTTTCTCTGTCACGTCCTTATTGCCGCCTATGGATTGCAACAATTAGGCATGGAGCAGCACGGGGAGGCTACATAACGTTTACGACAACATCGCAAAGTCGCTTGCAATGGAGTCAAGCCTTGTCGATGGTCAGCTCTACGCGTGGGATGATGACAAGCACGTCCAAGATCCTCGCGGCATCGAACACATGACAGCGACATCTGGACTGCCTCACGAGCTACACAAACGGCAATTGTCATCCAATGCACCGAACGTCTCCACCAGTCGGCTTGGAGAACGAGATTTTTGAGCCGCTCAAGTCGTGTGCGATATGACCTACGTCTCAGCAGTATGTAGCAATGATAAGGTCTGTCTACATGGTTAAAACTCTGAGCCCAGTACTGTGCATGTGGAAGTTCTTTTGGTATATTCTTTGCTTAATTAGACAAGGCCAAGTCCAGCTTGGCCTTCAACGCTATTTCATCACTCTCCTCTATTACAAAACTCTTCTCCTCGAAACCTCTTAACCTCGCAAACCAATACTCCTATAATCCCTCAAGTCAACCCACCCCTCACTCGCCGACCGCTCATATCTCCCATGTCCGACGTCATGGTACCGTGCTCGTGGCCGAGAACCATAACCCGAGCCATACCCATAGCCATAATCCTCAGCTTGCTCCCTCGCTCGCTGCCGACGCCGGCGTCGTGTCGCACGGCCGACGAAGGCTTCCGGCTCGTACTGGTAGTGGTAGTTAGTGTCGTGCTCGGCGGGATCCCATGCTACTGCTCGTCGGCGGCTGTGGCCTGCGCGTTGGTAGTGGGATGGTTCGTGGGAGCGGCTTTGGGTGGATTGGGAGCTGCCCACTTTTGTGGTGCTGGTGGTTTGGTGGGTGGGTCTTGTTGCTTGGTAGCTTTTTTAGTGTTTTGTTCTGTGGCTGTTCGGCTGCTAGATCGTTTGATGATGATGATGATGGATGTGTCCAACTTAGGCGGTGGTCAGCCATGATATACCTGTTTACATGCTTGCTGGAGCGGAGGTATTCTTTGTGAGTCCTTGCACTGCTTGTTGAGGATAGTCTGATGTGTACAACGTCTCTCAAAGCAGCTTTGTTGCGTTCGCCAGGATGCTCATTGAACGACAACGAGTTCCATTGTAATTTGGTACGATAGAGAAGAAGGCATCGAGAAGCGATGTGGTGGACGTCCAAACAGCCTCGCTTAGCCAAAGCAGTCAAGTTTGGGAGAGGAGAATGATGATTGTCTCTTACAAGGCATAATATTTCATTGAGCCTACCTCGCGTGCATCAAGTATACAAACACAGAGCCTTCCATGGACTCCACCTCCACTCCAGTCACCCCACCTCCTCATTTACCATATCGCTTCGTCGGCTTCTTTGCCCTACTACTTGCCCTCGTAGGCGCCTTCTCTGTAGTCGTTGTGCCTGCCGTGTTATCCTGTGCCGCTGTATTAACCTGTGTCGCCGGAGTGGCCTGTGCCGACGGGTTGCTTGCAGCAGATACGGTTGGTGCAGGAGCTGCGCTAGCGGCTCCATCGCTCGTGTTAGCGGTAGCTGTATCGTGATGGGCACTAGCTGTGGCTGCTTGAGCATTCACTGCTGAGGACTCTTGTGTAGACACGGCGTTGGCTTTCTGAATCTTGCTCATGAAGGCGTTGAAAATCGCTCTGCGGGACTTGGGACTGCCTGGGTTGGGATTGGCTACAATCGTGTCTGAAGAAGCATCACCTCCTGCGGCGGCGTCAGCATTGTTACTGGTGTCGGCCCCAGTAACTGTAGGAGCGCCAGCAGCCGTATTCGTGCCAGTAGCGCCCTCAGCGTCCGTAGCGCTGCCGACAGCCGCGTTCGTGCCAGCATCAGCTTCAGTGTCAGGTGTAGTGCCAGCCCCGCGATCTTCCTCAGATGGTGGACCCACATCCTGCCACATCTCCGTCCACTCTTGCATAGGGTGAGTAGCATTCCCAGCGGTCCGCTTCTCTTTGAGGCGTTGCTCGATTTCCTCCTTCATAAAAGCATCAGTCAAGTCCAGTCGCTTACACTTTACCTTCGACTCATCGGCAGGTCGGGAGGGATCACTCTGATCTTCGGCTGCTGTAATCGTGGCATCGATCCAGATCTTTCTCGTCTTCTGGCGATCGAAATGTGATATGAAGCGAGGTGGTATCGGAATAGTGATGTCTTTACCGCCATATTCAAGATTCAACGTGAGATCGAGCCTTGCTTCGGGAAATTGTGCCTCATCTTCGAGCCCAGGAAAGCGTGTCTGCTCTCTCGGCACGGCAGACGATGCTGGTTGCGGTGTTACTGTAGGAACGGTCTGAGCAGGCTCAACAGACGGCGGACGAACGTAAGCACCAGGAGTCTGTGCTCGAGGCGATCCTCCGGTCCAGAAGGTAGGTCTTTCATCTTTTTCCGAGCCTTCGTTGACATTCTGCGCAGCTCTGCCTGGGTTTTCCTCCGATTTTTCCGGATCTCGCTCATACAGGAGAACGTATGGGGTGAACCGAGACTTGAAGGCCTTAGTCCTACGTTTCCCAGGCATTGTGTTTTTGTCGTCGGAGTCCGACATGCCATTCTCGCACGGCTCAACGTCGGCATCGTTGATTCTATACCACCCATTTCTCTCTTCGCCAGCACGGACAAAGGAGTGGTAGTGACCACTATCCGCTGTCACTCCAGAGTGCGAGACGACGCCGGACAGATGATACTCGAGCTTCGACCCCTCTCCATAGTCATGGTCGTTGAGAAACTCAGTGAGATTAAGTTGTTCAGGTATCTCCACAATCGCAACGTCCTTTACCGCCTCAGGGACCTTCTCGAATTTCGCTTTCGACTTCTTACCGTTTCCCTCTCCAGCTTCTACTTTCACTTCGACTTGCTCCGCTCTGTACCGAGCAATGCAGATGAACAGGACGTCCGGTGCCTGATTGATGTCATCATATCTCATTACATCTGCATCTTCCCTCCTGCAGCGTGGACACCGAGTGCCAAATTCGAGGTCATTCATGAGATCAGCTTGGATCAGATTGCTCAGCGTCGTCTTATGTGGACTTGACTTGTTGCGTGTCACAGAGTAATATGGGTCTATGGCCAGAATCCATTGGTGCTCTCTTCGAGTCTGAACACGTCTCCGCACACGCCATGAACACTTGCTGCACACCTGACGCCTTGCTCTGCTGAAGCCGTTGAGCCAATCAAAGTTCGCCTGGTCAGTAGATCTCTTGGTACCCTGTGGGGTGTCCTTGTCTTGCATGAAGGGACCCAATTGAGCACGCATTGTAGACAGTAGCCAGGTCAGGAACTCATTAGCATCCTCCTCGGTTTCATCCGCGCGTACATTGTCATCCCTTTTGCTCGATCGGAATGTAGCCCAGGTTTTGTGAGGCAGTTTATCATCGACTGTGGCTCTCTGATCTTCCGAGGGAAAGCATGTGGCGTCCCAGAACCCCTTGACAGCTTCGTCCAATTCTGCTTGATTGCCTTGCTTGGCTTTTTCTGCCACATAGTGTACCCAGTCTAGTACGTCGAGACTTCCTGCTTCGGGCTGAATAGGACCCGTGCCCTGGTCTATGCATGCCATGAACGGCTCGCAACTCAATAACATCGTGAGAACTGCGTTGCGATAACAGTGAATCCCAGGTCCGTTCGAAATCCCTGTCGGCATTTCCCCTATGTTCGTCCTTGCTCGTACGCCTTGTTTTAGTAGATCAGATACATTGATTACCGGCGTAAAGGGTGGTCCGACCGAGTTTGGGGCAACATCTCGACCTGCGGCGTCCGCTGGCCTAACAGCACTAGCGGAGGAAGGATCCGTAGGCTGTTGGGTGTTAGCCTTCTCAGTGTTGACGGTCAGCTGAGCAGGATTCCTTCTCGTGCTGCCTTGTTTCGACTGCTTGTTGCTTTGCTTCCCCTTCTCTTTTGCGTCTCGTGGAAGCTTGGTGCGCGTCTGCTGCTTCTGCACGTTGGCTGTCTTGGTCGCTTTTGATGGAGCTGAAGCATTCTTGGTCTTCTCACGCTGCGACCTCCTAGACGCAGTGGTCTGAGCAGCAGGACCATGCTGAGTCTTGGCCTTCTTAGGCTGTTGTTTGTCTTCGCCGTCGCCATTGAAGGCTCGTTTTGGTGGCATCTTCGATCGCCACTTCTCGTAGTGATAACGTTGAACAGCGGGTGAGGATCACAAGGTGAATTCAGCACGGTGCCCCCAGCAGGAGTTGATTTGCATTCAGGACAGCTGAGGCTGATGTGTTCATGGTGTGAACGATCAGACAAAGCGAGACACTCAGACGCGATAGCCAGGCGCAAACAGCTAACATGAAAGGGAGAAACAGACAAAGAAAATGCTGAAAGCGTCGTTCTTTGCTTGAGGCAATCCACGCCTGTACCGAGCACACTGTGGGTGTATGCCAGGCAGGCGTAGTTCGTGCAGTCTGTTCCGTAGTTTACGTGCATCTGCAATCCCTCGTTGCTCTTCGAGCGCGTGAATGCTACTTCTTGTTCTTCGCCTTCCTGCCCGGCATCTTCCTACGTTTAGGTGTGGGTTCCGGCTCCGCTTCTGTATCTTCACTGTCGGATTCTGCCTTCCACCTCGACGCCCACGATGTCCTCTTCCTCTTTCTGTCCCATAGTCTAAGGCCTCTTTCGGTAGCGGCCTGCACTTTCTTCTCATCTTTGCCATCCGCCTTGGCCTTCTTGACCAGCCGCTTCCTCTCCAATGCTCTTTCTCTCCTTTCCAGTTCAGCTTCGAACCAGGCATCCATTAGATCGACATACACTACCTCGTCTTCTTCAGACGCAATAGCCTGATCTGCGTCAGTCTTCGGAGTGAAGAGCTTCGCCTTGATCTTGAGTTTGCGCTCCTTGCTCCTGTCGAACTGCTCAATAGAAAACAGTGGGAAGTCAATCTCTACTTCGTCGTCAATATTGATAGAGACGCCAACAGCAGCTCTCGGCCCGCCTTCATCAGCTGCCGGCCCAGGCACAGTGAAGTCGTCTTTTCCCGTGTCTTCTGAATCAGTAGAAGCATCATCTGACGGGTGTTCGAACAATCGTGACGAAAGATTAGTCAGCGTTGAGATGGACGAAGATGATCCTGGCCGCGGAGACAGCAAGGGCGGATCTGTGGAAACCTCTATAGGATCAGTCCCTGTCCAGTGGGTCGGGCGTATATCTGCATCATGCCCTTCGTTGACATTCCTTACCTCTTGAGGTGGGTTGACTATCTCCTCTGCAAAAGTCTTCTCGTAGAGCATGAGATACGGAGTGAACCTGTACTCGAAGTCTCTCCTTGCCAGCTGACTGGCGCCTGAGTCCTCGAAGGAAGATAGCGATGTCAATGGCGATACGTCAGCATCGTCTAATCTGTACCACTTGTCACGATGTTGACCTGCAAGGACGAATGAGTTGTAATGGCCGGCATGCATGGACTTCCCTTGGTGTGACACCATGCCTGTTAGACGATACTTGACTTTCGATCCTGGTCCGAACTCGTGCTGATCGAGCCATCGGCTAACATCAAGTTCTTCGGGAATGGTGACCGCTGCTAGGTTCTTCTTCCCCACATAGTGATGCTGCCTTCTACCATTTTCATCGAGTACAGGTTTGCTTCTCCTGTTTCTAACCGTCCGAAGCCTGCCAGTGTTGCGGCCAAGTACAATCAACAGCACATCGGGAGTTTTCTGTAACGAAAAAAACTGGTAACCGCCCGTGCCACGGTTCTCACACCGACTACACTCCCAGTCTTCATCCAATTTGGAGCAAAATATCCTCGATATGCAGTCTTCCAACGAAGTTATCTCCCGCGAGCTGGCAACGTGCGGCGCTCGAAAAGTGAGGTAATGGTTGGAGACCAGCTCGGTTCGACGTCGTACGCGCCATCTGCACTTGGGACAATCGACTCTGGAGATAGTGCTCGAACCGAGGAGCCACATCAAATTCCTTTGAGCCACGGTCATCGTGCGATTACTTGGGTCGTCCTTGTTGTCACGATACCTGACAAGCTGATGGTCGATAGTACCAAGAACCCAACCCATGAACTCTGCAGCATCCTGTTGGGTGTGGTTGAGGCTGCCACTGAACGTGCCCCAGGTGCCACTCGGTGGAAGCAGTCTCATCTCCCACTTGGCTGGAGACTTGAGAGGATATCCTACATCCAGCCAGAACTTCGCCACAGGCAAATTGAGGAGCATCGATACCCCGTCTTGTTGATCGGCTGGGGCATCACGAACCTGCCAAAGACTGACGAGATATTTCAGGAGTGACACGCCTGTCAACTTCCCACTGTCTGCTGCTGGAGCAGCCTCGTTTGCCAGATGCCACGAAGCGTAGGCCATCAAAGGGTCGCAATTGATGAGCATTGTCAAAACTGCATTGCGATAGCATAGGTTGCCTCCATTCTTGTTTTTGACACCAAGCGGACGGTGGTCAGGACGAGCCGGTAGTGTTCGTACAGTAGATACCAGGTCATCGGCCACACGCGGAAAGGAGGGAAACACCCAACCGACGGAATCGGGTGGTGCTTCGTAGTTGGAATTGCTGCGCGGCGTCGGGCTAGGTGACTTGTTCGTATTGGGAGATCCAGATTTGGATTTCGGCGGGGCGTTGTTCGCTTTCTGAGTATCGACGTTGGCACCTTGGAAGGCCTTGCCACTAGCAGGTCCACCGCCCAGAAGTCTGTTCCTCCCGAAGCCTGAGGCCTGGTGTGATGTTTCGTCAATTCTTCGTTCGGAACCCATAGTTGAGAAGAGTGCTGAACGAGGTTGTCTGAGTTCGACGGCGGACTGTGTGCAGACAAAGTCGCTGGCGCATAAGACATTGAAAGCACAACTAAGATTAGACATAGGCGGCAAGACGCAAACAAAGGCGCCGCGCGCACCAGCATCCAGACCCTCGTATGGCCGGAATGGAACAAAGAGGTCTTCCGCGTGCATCGACCATTCTCATGCCTACTTGCAGTGCTTTCTGTAGCGGGCAACGTAGTTGGTCACGAGTGTGCGATGCGAGACAAAACATGGTCGGAGATCCGTGTCTGCTATTCAAGAACTCCCGGTAGCAATGACCAAACTGGAGCCAGGCAAGCTCTGTCACGTTAAGTGGAGTGTCTGACGTGCTCATCACGCCCTGTAAGTAAAATCGTTCGATATCCGTCAAACATTTGTCTCACTATGTAGTGCTCAAGGCATTGCCGAGCCTGCAGCTTTTTGAGTGCACGCTGCACTCCAGACCGGCGGCTGATGGTGAACTGCAGGCATGTGCAAAGACAACGAAGTAGATATGTGCGCAACATTGACCAATGGTCGATGACTCTATGAGCCTGGCTCTGATTGAAAGACCTGTTCTCCTGATTGCCTGTCGACATTGCTGTTGATAGTCTTTCAGAGTCTCAACCAACATGCTTTCGCTTGCGTTTTTCAGCTAGACGATTCGAGCGGCGAGCACCCGACCACCTGCCAGTCCAGCCAGGCGGCGCTGTGAGCTGGGCTTCCCCATCCTCGAGTGTCTTCGGTTTTTTACGCCGCTCCACCTCCGCATCGACATACGCTTCGGCGAGGTCAATATGCACAGCCTTGCGCTTCATCGGCTCGATACCGTTGCCTGCTGTGCCTATCGGTACCTTGAGAGTGGCCTTGATCTCGACCTCGCGCGGTGTCCTCCTATCGAAACACTTGATGACATGTTTAGGCATCTGAAACCATGTATCGCCAATACGAATGGCTGTGTCAAGCTCTGCCGCTGGCCAGTCCTCATCTCCATCAAAAGTGTCAACATGTATCAGCGTTCTTTTATCATTTGTACCATCATGCTTTTTATGGTCCTGGTCGTTTGTTTGGACGCCTTTATCGCTAGCCTGCCTATCGACGCTTTGACCAGCCTGTTGATCATCTTTAGTGGCAGGCCCATCGTTATTTGCAGCCTGATTTTCGTTCATATTGGCTGATACTCCTTGCATTTGATTTTGCTCCTTATCTGGCAGAGCTTGTTGCTCTTGGAGTGATGGTTGGCCGCCGCTGGTATCTCCCGCAGCGGCGATCTGTGCCACTGCCTGATGAGTTTCAATTGCCTCGGATCGGTTATCGGGGTCCATGCCAGCACCTGTCTTCGATGTCAGACTGGCCACAGTCAAAGCCTGGCCATTCTCCGCTTGTTGAACACCTGGACCGAATCCATCCTGGGGAGTCTCCGCTGGTGTGCTTGGCGTGGTCACCTCTCTAGTTTGAGCTGCCGGTTTTGAAGCACCTTGCGACACAGCCGACGCTTTTACATTTGCAGCAGTAGATACTGGCGAATGCCCAGCCCGACTGCCAACTGGTCGTACGTTCATGGCAAGGTTGTTATGAGGTCGGCCAGGAACAACTTTCTCACTGGAGAAATCCCTGTCGAAAAAAAGCAAGTATGGCGTCGACCTCGTTCTGAATGTATGCTTGTCGGGGTTCGAGTCGTCGAAGTACGAAAGTGCCCTTTCTGTTACGTTCTCGTCATTCACTTCGTACCATTTGTCACGATTCTTCCCTCCTCGAACGAATGACTTATGGTGCCCGCGGACGGGGTCCTTACCAGAATGGCATGTGATTGCAGCCAAACGATATTGAATCTTGCTACCGCGACCAAATTCATGTGGGTTGAGCCAGCGACTAACATCAAGTGTCTCACACACCTTGACCGCTGACATGTCTTTGCAGGCATTGAGAAAGTATGTGTCTTTGCCCTTCGCATCCTTGCCATTGTACTTCTTCGTCTGTACAGCGCGCCGTAACATAATCACGAGCATTGGTGGTGGGTGTTGGAATCTCATATCCCGCTTACATTTGTGCATATTGTCACATCTGGTACACTTGATATCTTCAACTTCATCCTGCATGTTTTCATGTACTACTCGCTCGAGTGAGATGCCTTTTTGCCAGGCCCTTGTACTCTCGTCTTTTCGCGGTATGTGAAGCCGCAGTATCCTGTCTGACTCAAGTCCGAATCGGATGGGGTGATCCGGCCCGCAGGACGGGCAAATGATTCGACGTACCCTCCTGCACTGCGTTACCCAATTAAATCGTTGTTGTAGAATTGAATCCTGGAAGACATTCAGATTGGCTGGGTCGCCCAGCTGCGCGTGCATGTTCTGAAAGAGCCAGTCAAGAAAATGGGCGGGGTCTTGTTGAGTATTGTTCTTGTCTCCGCAACAGTCACCCCAAGTACCACGAGGAAGATCCTGTTCGGCAGACTTTGAAGACCTATCGGGGTAGCATGTTGACTTCAGAGTCCAGGTGCACCTTTGCTACCTATAACAGTATCTCGTAAAGCGGCTCGGCCGATGTCTGCACTGGATCGTATCAGACATAAATGATGTAGCAGATGGCTTCGATTTCTTTGTAATCGAGATATTTGTCGATATTCACTGGGAATGTGCCACCCCTGGACATAGGCATCGAAGCGATCAGAATTGATGAGCGCGCTCAGCAAAGCATTGCGAAAGCACTGATTGCCTTCGCTTGGGATGCCCGAGGGTTCGCCTCGCTTATGCGCGAACGTTTGCGACACGATGTGCTTAAAGTGACTGTCAACTTGAGGCGGAGGATCGAACTTGTCGCCAATCGACCCACGCACAGGTGGTATCACCGTATGACCTGTATGAGCAGATTTTCCGTGTTGAACAGGAGCATTCAGCACATCTCCGGCGACCGTACCTGAAGTCAATGCTTGTGCCGTGTCATTATTGGTGGACTTTGCTGGCGTGATCTTCGGTGCGCTAGTAGAAGGAGAGATTGAATTGATACCGACTGCCGGGATCTGATGGATCTGAGCAGAGCTGCCAGGAAACCGTATCATATCGTGCTGCACAGTGGCACCTTGTGGTGTACTTCGTGGACCCGGGTCTGATAGTGGTCGTGGCGTTCTTGAGGCTCTGTTGCCTTGTGATTTATTAATCATACGGTTCGAGAGCCTCTTCTCTCGGATTGCAGCAGCGTCTTGTTGAGGAGTAGTTTCGGAAGTTCTGGGTTTCTTGCTTGGACCTCCTGCATCGTCATCGCTCAGGCGCTTGCCTGTGTTTGCGACCGGGATAGCGGTCATACCGATGTGACTCGTCAATTGGACTGCAGGATGTGCCGTAGAGTGCTTGACGCGCTGATCCAGACTTGTGCTTGCTCATGTACGAACGATCTTGATCGAGCGCACGGATGTTTGCGAGACTCCGAGAAAGCAAAGCACATTGAGGGTTGTTCCGCACATTTAATGCTAAATGCTATAATAAATCTGACGAACAAAGGGCACAACTGTTTGCAGCGAGTTCGAGCACGTCAGATTTGCTAGTTCGAAGCATCAATGCTGGAAGGACACCACGACACGGCATGGAACAGCATGACAGAGCCATAGACTATGATGCAATGCAAACCCAGCCATGGTATCGTGTAGAGCACGACGATTCCGGTCCTAACTGAAAGTCTGTACTTGGTGTATCGTGGTCTGCCTCGCCCTGATGTCAATCGTATCATGATCGTCGTGTAGTCGTTACTGAACTCATTTCTCGCCAAGTCTGGTCTCAACACCACTTCTGATGCGAGCCTTCTGCGCAGCAAGATCTTCCTTGGAAGCATCGTAACGGACATTGCCAGTCTGGTTGAAAGGGTTCTCTGGGCTTCGTTCGAACTCTTTCCTGCAGATTTCCACCCTCTGATTCTTCCTGAGACCGGGATGTTCTTGCTCGATCTCAGGTAACCTTCGCTCTTCGAATTGAGCATAGGCAGCCTTGAACCTTCGCTCGGGATGTCTCTCCAGTTTGACTTGATTCGAGTCGGCCGTAAGATCCAGAGCATCGAGCGCGTTGTCGATACCGGTGGCATTGAGAGTGGCCGCTTTCTTGGAAGCAGGTTCATCATCGAGTTGTGACAGGTCGAGTGTACCTTTGGACTTTTTCTCTGCAGTCTTCTTGTTTGCTGCCTTTGGCGTGGCACGTTGTGAAGCTTCCTCTTCAGCTAGCAGACGATCCCGCTCGGCTTTCTTCGCTGCAACCTCTGCCTTCTTTGCTGCAGCATCGGCTTTCTTCGACTCATCTTTCCCACCTTTAGCCCACTGAGCGCTCTCAGCTGCCTCATTGCGGGAGTCAGCTTCTGCTTGCTTCTTGGAAGCTGCTTCGGCCTTTTTCGCGTTGCCCGCAGCCTTCTTTGTGTTCTCGCCGCCTTTCTTGCCTCCCATTATTGCTCTTGTGGTTGCGAATGCGGTTATATTGACTATGAAGAAGATGCGGATGTATTGTGTGGGTGAGAATGCACGCCAAATTCGGTGGCTCATATGAAGAGAAGAAAGAGCTCGTGACAGACAAAGTGGGTGGAACAATTGAGGAAGTGACGACTCATGCCTACCCACGTGCGTGCCTGAAGGCTGCCGGCGGCATCAAGTTCTGCAGCCGCGACCGGGAGAAAAGCTCGGCCGGAGATCACCCGGCTGACATGTGACATACCGTATCGGCTTGCTTATGTCATACGCCAAAGATTACCCCCTTCAAGTTGGTCACGTCAACTAACCTGCTTTACGCCGTGACCGATGGGTATTGCGACAGGAAGGCGCGATGTAGAGATATTCCGCGTTATCACCAAGGAAGCTGAAATAATTAACATCCACCATCGACAGCAAGATCTGCGTGGCCTAGCGAAAATGAATCCAGAGATCCGCAAGGATGTGGTACAATACGACGAACATACACGTATGCGTTTCATGGCGCTGCTAACTGCCTTGTGAGCTACCAGGTGCTTGTTCGAATGGCCGTTCTGGTATGGAGGTTGCTCCAGTGAAGCTTCTGATGACTTTCACTCCGATATTCTGAAGTGTCCGATCCCAGAATGGAAAAGCTACAAAGGTATGTACTTCGATCTGATAGCATAATTTCCTGTCGGCGTTCAAAAATTGAATGACAGGCTTCAGCCAGTAGACCTTCACTGCGCAAGTGAGACTTTAACGTGATATCCGGCAAAGTGCAAGCACGAACAAACCGCACGCCCTTCGGAGGCACTCTGACATTCACTGCAAACGCGTCACATAAAATGTCGTCTCTACAGCTCTGATCATCATCTACTCTTCTCCTTATCCCAAACTTGCTTACGACCATCACACCTTCACGCCTTTCGGGATTCGATATGTCTGACCGGCGAGCGACTAGGAAAAGCCCCAAAGAACAAATAGAGCAAGACCCAAGAACTGGAGCAGATGTGCAGGAAATCCTCGCCAAGCAACAAGAAGAAGACGAAGACGATGACGACAACAGCCATGATAGCGACGATATTGACGACGTAGTGGGCGGCGAGAATAGCGAGAGCAGCGAGGATAGCGACGACAGCGAGGATAGCGACGACAGCGAGGATAGCGACGACAACGAGGACAGCGACGACAGCGACGACAGTAACAGCAGCAACAGCAGCGGCGATGATGGTTCGGTCATTCCCATCACCCTTGGGCCTAGTCTACACCCTGTGGCGAACCTCGAATGCATGCCAAATGAGATCCTGTTGCTCATATGTCAACAGCTGGTGCTAGAGCCGGATCGCCCGGGCACTCTACCATGGGGGCGACACAACAAGCACCTATATGACTTCTGCCTTGTATCGCGAAAATTTGCTTCCATTGGGCTACCATACCTGTACGAGGTCGCGGACTTCAAGAATGGCAAGCAGCAAATTGCTTTCGCTCACACTGTGCTCACCAAACCATATCTTGCGCTGATGGTCAAGAAGATCAGCTTCTGCTCGATGTGGCCCAAGGAAGCTGCGGATGCTGGTGCATCCCCGTTGAAGCATCTTGTTCTCGGCAAAGGCGGTAGAACAACACGTTCAGACACCCGAAATTGGGGCATGATCACTTCCGATGCATCGAAGCTCACTGCGATCATTATCGAGCGCTTGTTAGATATGCTTCACAACTTGGAAGACCTTCAGGTTCCAATTCACGCCCACCTCGAGCCATCAGTTCTAAACGGCTTGACGCGAAAGATACCGCAGCTTGCTGCTCTAAAGACATTACGTCTCGAAGATCGCGAGACTCACAGCGTTTTCAGACTTCTGCGCCTGGTCTTGCCATTCTTAAACATCGAACAAGTGATCTTGGGGTATTGCAGGGTAGCCCCGCCCATATCTGAGGACGTTCATGTTTACAGCTCCGTTCTACGCCTGGAACTATGGAGGTGCTTGTTCCAGGAAGTTGATATGGAGCGAGTATGTCGACACTTTCCAAAACTTGAGTCATTGATGTACAGCACCAATTTCTTCCCCCGACGGCGCCTATACGAGCATCGACAGCAGCCCATCACAGCGCAGGAGCTCATCAGAGCGCTTCGGCACAACAGAACCACACTGCGACATCTCTACATTGGGCTGAAGCACGATGACGACCACTATTTCAACGGAGCACGATCTGATCCTATTGTCACTCTCCAGGAATTTAGCAAGCTACAACACTTCGTATGTGACACCTACGATCTCCTGCCCGCTGAGGTCCGTGCCGGTCGGCTACAGCTCCCCTCCCCAGGTGGCCAGTTTCTACACAAGTTTCCTGCATCTTTACAAAGTTTCGGAATTCTCACTACTGACGATGCTGTCGTCCAAGAGTTGACGAGACTTCCACTGGTTCAAGACCAGCTGCCAAATCTGTCTCAGATTCACGTCCCCAAAGGTTTCGCACCTCTTTGGTCTAATGAACGCGGTCCTACCCGGATACAATCCCACCTCATGACGCTCACACCGAAGAAGCACAAAAGATATCTCAAGACACTCCAAGCGTCCCTTGGCACACGCCTAAACCGCTATACATGCCCAGCCTGGCAACTTGACCAAGGCGCCTTGGGACTCTGGTAACAAGCAAGAGTATAGAATATGCTTCCGTGACTTCAAGCCATCCATAGAGCCAGCATGGTTCACTACGGTAATGTGGAGACGAGCTTTTGTGCCATGGCCGACGGCCATCTCGCGCAGCATCCGCGGTCAAGCAGGCCTCTCTTCCATCATATCGGCAGCTGAAGGAGTGCACTGCATACTCGAAGTCGGACGATTACTGATGCTGCCCGCACAATGGATGAACGCCTGTCATACACCCAAGACATTGCGGGCGCTGCTAGTTTGTGTGACCGAGAGGAACATTCGCGCCTTGCCCATACCCTATGAAACGCTAGCAGAGCAGGTATTCATACATTATGAGAAGCACCTTCTGTGGTCGTGTCCCGATACTCGTCTCTCAGAGCCTCACGGCGCAAGGCGAACGCAAGGATAAGATCATCACAGTAAAGTCATCGCCAAATGGGAATGATAACACGTTTCAGGCGCGGCTTTGTATTTCTGCATTGTTCTTCACGAAGCATTCGCTGTACCACAATACACTTTCCACAAGTCGCCTACACCGTCTGCCATATTTCTTGAGCGGGTAAAATACAGATGAAGTCGTTCCCTGACCACGAGGAATGAAAACAGAATGATATGAAATTGTTCACATGTATTCCGTATCTTGTCTGCATATACCAGCAGCTTGTATCTAATATATATCATCGTTTGTCAAATGCGCGGTCCCTTGGCCGTCTCGAAACTCTTCGATTTGCGACGTATTATCCGCATGGACCTATAGGTCTCGTCTTCCTTGCACATTGTCCCATCGTTCCAAGTCCTGCTTCCACTGCTGCTGTCTCAGTCCTGCGCAAGAATAACACCGCGCTCACACCAAGTAAGACCGTTGTCATTCACCTTGCATGCGCTCGTACTACGGCGGTTGAGCAGCGCCGTTATGCTGAATCTTGTTGTGATCGACCTGTGCGACACATGGAGGAATGGGGATGTAATAGTCCACGAGATGGTTGCTGTATGTCCAACCTGAAAACTCGGTTGTTGTTATATCCGTCCTCCACCGTGAAGGGGTCGAGTTTCCCGTGCCACATAGTGCATGTGCTAGTGTAGATAAAGTCGCTTTAATATGTGTATGTTTGTGTGTCATATCTTGTTCTGTCTTGTAGCCAGTCCGGGCAAGTGACCACTGGTTACCAGGGAGATTGACGTGAGCATCATCCTCGTTGTATATCCTCGAACTAAGTTCTCACAGATCCCGTCCGCCTTTATGCGCCTGCGCCTATGCTCAAAGCCCCAAATCAACACATCGAGTCTGAAAATAACCCCCCATTCCAACCCCATCATAAACCGTATTCACGATCCCGAATTCCTGAAAGATCTACCCCGTCGAATAAACCCTACTCGGCCTCCTAACACTACTACTCCCACTATGACTCCTATGCCGCCGACTCCCCCCATTCCTCGTCCGTTTCTCAATAACCGTAACCTCCGGCTTCCTTCTATTCTGCAAACTATTGATCAAATACAGCAGTAATATCGTGCCGAAGAAGGTTCCGATGATTGCGCCGGCGAGGGCACCGCTTGTGTATTGGCCGCTGCAGGATGTTGTTGCGACGGAGGTGGGGGAGGCGCCGATGGTTTGGATTACGGTTGAGGTTGCTTGGCGGGGGAGGAGGGCGAGGGTGTGTGTGGGAGTTTCGGGGAGGAGGGGGGTGGGAGGGAGGGGTGGGGAGGGGGCCTGGATGGTGTTAGCTTGGACTGGTAGGGGCTGTGGTTGTGTGTGTGTTGGGCAGGGCGTGTAGTGAAGTGCAAGCGCTGGGGTTATCTTACCATTGCGACAGGAGTTTGTGGTTTGAGGTAGATGGTTTCGCGGTTGCTCCGTTGTTGTGCGTGCGCTGTTTACTGGGTAACAGCCGAGGTGCTCAATAAGCGCAGATCAACGGACAGTAACTCTTAGTTATAGATTGAGTTCAAAGTAAGCGCAGGATACTGTCGCTATCAAAGTATCAATGCAAGAAAGAGAACAAATTCCGGTAGATCTGGTGTGTAGTGATACAGTCGCATCGTCTCAGATGCAGTGGTCGCACTGGGTAACTTAACTTGCACTGGAGGGCTGTTTCGGCACTGTACTTGACGTCACGGCCATTGGGTAGGCGACCGGAAATCGAGTGGCAGGTCGTTTACTGATTCGCTGGGGGCGCTGAGAGACAGGGATTTGGGTCGCATTGTGGGTGGTTGGAGACGGAGCTAGGCGCGCGCGGACGAATTTCTCCTGAGTTTGAGGCACGTTTTCTGCGTTACGCGGTGACTGGATTTGCCGTATCTGAGCCTCAGATTGATTGTGGTTGCTTGGTGCAGGGGTACCGGAGAAGAAAGCCGGGGATCATCTGACACTCTAAGGTACCTACTATTACCGTTGAGGGTGAAATAGTTTATCACGAGTTAGTGTTGCACCTGAACTGCGGTATACTCATATATTCTCGTACGTATTTCCCAGTTTCCCCGAGGAGGCTTTAAGTGGTAAGAGTACTACAAACCCTCAAGAAGCAGATGCGCTATTAGCTAGCAGCCTATAACGAAGTGAAGGGTTCCTTGGATTCTAAACTAGGAAAACACAGAAGGGGCTACGGTATGAAGTGCTGCTGAATGAAAGGAGGCTCGCTAGTCGTCTGCTACCTCACGCTTGAAAAGATTGCGCGTAGATGAAATAAGACGGATCGATTGTCTCATCAGAATTTTATTCGGGTTAGAGCACAGCCTCAGAGCTCGTCTGCCTACTAGACGTCACGCAGAGAATATAGTCAGAAGCAGGATGTGTAGTTATTCCTTATCCGTATCCATAGACCAGATCCCTCGTAATATCCAATCCCTAATCCGCGCCATTCAACCCCCTTAAATTCCCCGCTCTTTATAGTAGTCAAAAACCGCATAGTTGGGTACGGCGTTGCCTCGTCTCGTGCGTTTCCCCGTTGACGAAGAATCTGGTGTAGCATCGGGCTGAGGTTCATCGATACTGGCATATTGTATACTCCTCTTCTGTCGTGGGCGAACGGCGTCTTGGTCATCGTGGATGTCGTCTGTTGCAACGTTGACGAGTGTCTCCGCGGGTGATTGAGTACGAGGATGCTCCTTGACAAGACTTTTTTCATCATCACTGTACGTCGTTTCCTCCGTTGCCTCACTGCGAACACTTGGACTTCGTGCTTGTACTCTGTCAGCGTATATGTCGAGTGATTCTCATATCTGTGCTTGTGCTTACCACCAGGTCGCACATCTGCTTTGGGTGTTACATACTGCTTGTTTTGCAACAGCGCCTTGGTTCGGTGATTTTCGATGTCGAGGCCATGCTTGGTAGCGAAGCCTGGATCATGATTCGGATGTGCCAATTGGCACCCATCCGGCCCAGCTGGTTGTGCCATCACTTTTGGTCGCACAAGAGTCAGCAAGACCCACTGCCAGGGAAGGTCACAGACCCTGGAACTTACCCTTAGGAAGCAACTGGCCTACCTGAGCAGCAAGGCTAGTATGTTGAGCCTGCAAGTCCTGAATGGCTTCCGAGGCGTGAGGACTGTATAGCGAGTGCCAGAGAAGGTGCGCCACAGTCCAGTGCCGGAAGACGATCTTTGTACCAGAAGGGCTAGAGAGTTCGTGTAAGAATGCATCAGATGGGACGATTCGGCCTTGGGCTTGCTGTTGGGAACTAGAACTCGGACTGTAGCAGGATTTGAATCTGTTGTAAGCGGTGAGCATTATAGCAAGTATATCGAGTCGTTCGGCCATCTTATACACGCGGAACCAGAAGTGGTCATCTTCAAGGCTGGTGTTGTAGTCGCTGCCAATTCTTCGTAGATACAGCCAATCCCAGACAACTTGGAAGATACTGGGTCCTATGTCATCAATCACGTATGGTGGATCGGGTATATTCTTCGGTAGCTGGGCATACTGATTGGCAAAGTCTGGGGAGGCGGCCATGATCAGGTTCTTGTGCAAGGCACTTCGAAGCGGGTTTGACTGTCCAACGATGAAGACGATAACTTCCTCGCCAGGCTCGACTGCTGGAGGTTCGAGTTCACTTTCGGTCGGGCGATGCTTCATCTTGATGGTTAGCAATAGCTCAGATCGTATACGTAAAACGATCAAGAGGCTCTTGTCCTGCATGAGGAAAGCTGTCTCGCTGTTAGATCAAGGTGTTTGAAGGACGATGAAGAAGGAACCAAGATCTTGTCGGCAATGAAGGTAGATGTGATAACACCCTGACCTCATCGTTGAGCACGCTAAGCTCAACCAATCGACAGCGAGGTCCCCTTAGTCTAGTAAAAACAACATCGAAATAACGCCACACTCCATAATCGTTAGGCAGCTGCAGGGTAAGTGAAGGTGGGGATGCCAAAGTGAAGATCTCGAGCAAACACAGTGACCTCGAAAAGACACCTCACATCGATCATGCTGGGTACTCCATGCCTTGAGGGAGTGGCTGGTACGCAACCTTCGTCTTCGGGTCAATACCTGTGTTTCGTACGATACTTTCCTTCTCTTCCTGAATAAGAGTGCAGCAACAGCACCAGAACGAGAGGCAAAAGTCGCTCACGCTGCTGCCCTCGATACCGTGTCTCTCTCGTTGTTGAGTTCTGTGAATATTGCTTAGTCATGATTCCCTATAGTGAGCGAAATACGTACCTCACAATGCATTGCAGGCAAGACTGGAAGCCGAGGCAAGCAGCACAATACCACGCACAGCACATGCCATTGCATCCACTCGTTTCACCCTTTCCATGTTCGCGATCGTATGTTTTTCCAAAGAGGAAGCTGGGAGTCGAGTCAGCAGTCAGAACCACGACAGCATCGTGGCTACATACCACGAGCACCACCATGACAAGCAACACGTGGAGAGCGGCGAAAAGCAGTCGAACAGGCCAAAAGTCCATTTGTTCCCAAACTTTGGTCCGTGGACGTGGCTATGCCCGTGCTCGTGTGAATGAGTTTGTGCAACTAATTGTGGCTTCTCGCTCATCGGTTGTGGGGCTCGATAGAACTCGGCCGGCTGTTGCGTCGTCATGTTGGACATGTTCTGCTGGGGATGGTGTACGGGGTAAGAATCTGGCGCGTGTGCGTAGTTTGGAGGTGGTGGTGAGTGAATTTGTAGAGGACCATGTGCGGACGAGTCGTCGTACGTAGGCTTCGAGTACGCCTGGTATTGTTGAGCCATTGTTGAGGTTGAAACAACTGGATTGTTTGATGTGTTTGTGTGTGGCCTGTGTGTGAACTAGGCGAGTGAAAACGACTGTGCTGAAGGACTGACGGACAGTGAAAGAATGGCTTTGCTTTCAGGAATGCAGGAGTTCGTGGAAGCAAGCAGCAACTCAACGAAGGAAGGACGGGTTCATCGTGGTCGAATTCTGTGCATGTTTATCATATGAAGATCGTTCTTGGCATACTAGTAGCAGGAGTCTGCCTGGTGCAATTTCAAGGTCATGTATGTAGCAAGCCAACTGGCCCAAAAGGGCTGACCGGTTCGATCTGTAACAGACGAAGGCTCACTAGCACTTAAGTGTTTCTCTTCGAAGAAAAACCTTACCGCATTGGGCAGTCGCATGTCGATTCCATACGACTACCACAGCGTGTAGGGCTGCAGACCGGTCAGTAACGGTCTCGCTCCTGTGTGTTGCAGAACTGCAAGTGCGATGTTCGCTCCAACAACCAGCTGCTGTCAAAGGCCGAGAAATTAAGGGGCGGATATAATTGCGCTAAGCCGAATTGGGATGACCTAAAATTAGTCGAAGTCGTTCCTTCCTTTTCGAGTTGCATATCTGTTAATACGCGACGCGATACCGTAGCTCAACGAGCAGATGGCGCCAACAGAAGAGTACTCGTTGCAAACTCAGCTTTGAAGCTACGACCCGTGTTGCTTCTCGCAGCACAGTCTCGGATGTGTGATGGAAGACGAGCTGAAAATGCGACACATCATGTAATTTCCTCTGACAGGTGCCCCTGCATAGTACCAGGGTCAAAAAGGCTGGTTCAGTCTTCGGGGAAACGCCATGTCCAGAACCTAGGGAGACTGAATAGCAGACTTGTGTTATGCCACAACTGTCCGAATTTTCTCCAGACCAGCTTGCATGGCTATATCACTTCGAGGCACATAACTAAGTTGTGGCTGACAAGCAATCAGAATGGATTTAGAGCGCCGAGGTCATCCTGAATTTGCTGCCTGTCGATAATTTCGAGATCTCGTATTGGTATATCCAGGTCAGGTGAGTACGACATCGGGGTCGGCCCACGGTCTGGGTTGCGGTAACAGCCTCCTTGGTAGAGGTCGCTTTTCTTTATCGTCACGTTGCCTTGCTTGACCTGTCTGATCTCCGTCAGAATCTCCTCGAGTAGAACAGGCATGCAATGCGATGGATCGCAGTGGCCATCAAGTTCGGCGTACACATCACGCATATACCAAACCTGGATGCGTGATCTTGCTAATTGCCTGATGAACCACTTCCAGGCAGCGAGCCCTCGCGAGGAGAAAGCGCCGACAAAGAACAAGAAGAACACCACTTTCGGTGCATTGTCTTCAACATGTTCTATGTCAGGCTGTTGGAGGTACTGTTCAAGCTCTTCGGTGTGATATCGGATCTTAGGAGAACTTGGGTCGAAAGCGATATTCGTGAGATGGCTCCACAGGTACAAAGCGACTTGGTACATCTGGACCATTCTGAAGAACTCTGCTTCAGGTAGTTGCGCGGCATCAGTGTCGAGACGGAGGATGTTGAGTCGTGCTTCTGTCTGAAGCGTTGATCCGGGCGATCTCGCGTTCCATGTGAGCGACCGGCCAAATAGCATACTTTGAAATTTGTTCCACTCTTTCTCGTCGGTCCATCTGTCTCTGTCAGGTTCGATAACATAGTCTGGATGTTCTTCTGTGATAGCGCGCTGTTTCCTCTTTATCAAAGCTGCTTTATACAAGAAAACAGTGATGAAATTGATTTTCGTCACCGCGAGCTCTCGACTGATGTCTTCCACGTCTCGTCCGTGCAGTTGCGCCACCCGCCGCAGAGCCTTGAAGTGCATATTGGCCGTCAGTCCATCTCCAAAAAGCACTGCAAGCCGGAACAAGACGACAATGGTATGGAAAACCTGGGTTGCAGCCGTCTTCTCCCGATCGAGAAGCGCTATGTTGAGGAGACCGAGAGCTTGTGTTTGGAAGCGAAACCATGTTGGCATAGGCCATAGGAGTTGTCGACCTCTTTCCGGCACAGGCGGCAAAGCGATGCCTCTGGCCCCGGATTTCAATCCCGTGAAGAAGGCCGAGGCGTAAGCTGCGATAGCAAGTGTCAGCATCTGCGATGACTGAATTTCTCCCAAATTCTCAGCCCAGTCCCACTCCGATGAGACTGCCCTAGCTAGAGGCCGGAGATGCCTACAGTACAGGAACAGTAATCTCTGCACTTCTGAGCTTGATTCTTGAAGAGGAGTAAAGGGATCAAGTGTGCCATCACTGATCACGTTTGCGTTCAGGGCGCTCCTGATCAATGACTCTGTGTATGGGACGTTCACGCTCTGGGATGTTCCTGTGATCCCATCGCTCGTGTGTACAAGAGACGTTGCGTCTTCGTTAGCATGCTGATCGTCTTTGTCATCGGGCAAAGCTTGGTGCAAGATTCGATTGATAGAAGGGTGTATTTCGAGCTTTCGGTGACCTCTGTGTTTCTTTCGATGTCGTCGAGCGAGGTGCTGTTTGATCCGCTCAAGCTCTTCTGCATTCCGCACGCCTTGCAGGTTTTCTTGATCACGGTGTACGAACAATAGCGGACGATACTGCGTAGACGGTGCAGATTTCTCTGGGGCGTCTAGAGTCTGGCTTTGTTTGGCAGAGTGCTTGTGCTGCACAATCTTCAGCGGCTGATCGGGCATCCGAAGCTGGATTTGGGAGCTCTAGTAGAAGTTGCGGGTCAGATGTAGTAGTCCATGAGACGACGCTCATCATGTGCGTGCGTTGAGCTGTGCGTATAGTTTTGGCAGGTTCTAGACAAGCTGTAGCTTTGTAGGCTGACGAATGACTCGGTAGATATACGAGCCATTTGCATATCATTAGCATATGAATTGTGTACTATCTGGCCTCAGCTGCTTGCATGTGTAAGCGAAGAACGGTGGGCTTGCTGGAGAGTCAATGTGACATAGATGGCGCAAAAGGACCAATGTCCGTTGCAGGTTAGTGATTTATGTATCAGCAACGGCGGAAGGCACGAGATGGAATCGGCTTCTGAGAAGAACAAGTAACAAGAGAATCATTATAAGTTGGTCGTCCTGTGCTTTGACTTGATCTGACACCACATGGCAAAGAAGATGACAATTTTGAGGTAAGACGGCTACACACTGAAATAGGCATGGCTTACCGAACTCGGAACTGATATGACAGGGTGTGGCCTTATCAGATCGTGACTAAGCTGAGGAAGCAGAATATTACAACCAATGTCTGTTTCATGACGCGCGGTCGTCTTCAAGATAAGGGTGCTTCGAACGACAGCCACTCACTTCGGTCCAATCTTTTCTGCTCCTCCCATGAAAGGTCTGAGCACCCCAGGTATAACAACACAGCCCTCTTCTGGTTGCCAACCATTTTCTAATATACATGCCATGACCCGCGGCACGGCCATGGCGGTTCCGTTGATAGTATGAGGAAACCTCGTGCGAGACCCGGCACGATCTTGTATGCGGGTGTTCAGTCTTCGACTCTGGTAATCAGTGCAGATGGACACGGACGTCAGCTCTCCCCAGCCTTCGTCACGGCTTAACCTCGATGGGAAGAACGCCTCGATATCGATCTTGCGGAAAGCTGAAGCACCGAGATCATTCGATGGCATTTCCAGCACACGACATGGCAGACCCAGCGACGAAAGTATCTCGGTCTGTATGCTGACCATTTCGTCAAACACCTTTGTAGAGTGTTCCGTCAAGGCTTCCTCAGTCAAATCATCGCCTGTAGGAGCATTTGTCCATGCAAACATCTCCGTTTTAGTGAACTCGTGCACCCGGTATAGACCCTTTGTATCAACGCCTCGAGCACCGGCTTCTGCACGGTAGCATCTGCTCGTGCCGATCATTTTCAGTGGGAGCTTGTCTTCGTGTATAGCCTTGTCAGCATACAGCGCCGCCAGAGGAATTTCTGCCGTAGCGGCCAGACTGCGCTTAGGCTTGCCAATATCTCTTTCTGCTTGAGCGATCTGCCATATTTGCTGCTCATCATTTGCATCTCGGGGCTGGAAGCCACACGAATCTGCGATATGTGAGTAGACTAAAGATGGCGGTGTGACCAGTTTCCAACCATGTCGCAGCGCGACAGATGAGGCATACTGTGTCAATGCCTGCTCAAGCTGAACTGCCTCGTCTAGGAAGTAGTAGAAACCCCAGCCAGTGGTCGTAGAAGCCGATGAGAAGTCGAGGATACCAAGCTCTTGTCCAATGGCTGAATGGTCGGCGCCAGCTTTCGGTTGTGGTGGGCTATTTGGGTCGTAGTTGATGTACTGCAGAACTTTGGGCACGCCGTTCGTAGGTGTCTGACTCGAAGTGAGATTCGGCAGAGCGAGAGCTAGATTCGCTGCTTCCTCTGACGCACTTTCCTGCTCTAAACTAGCATCATCTACTTGTTTCCTCAGACCCTGTATCGCCGGATATATCACTGAAGCTTCTTCATCCTTTTTCGATGCACGAGCCGCACCGAATTTCTTTTCCAGGGCTTTCAGTTCTCGTCGAGGTTGCACAAGATCTTTGTTGATATCGGAAATCCTTTGTGAAAGCGCTGCTATTGACTGCGGGCTGTGCTTGTGTCTGGTGTAGTTTCGTAGTACAGCATTTTGCGAATACAATTCCGGATTGTTCCTGATGCTTTTCAAGTCTGGGAATTGCTTGGGGGCAGTAGCAGGTCTGGCATTATGTGAGACCTGGGCATCTGATGATGCATTTCTGGTCAGTTGCCTTGAAAGCGCAACACCGCGCCGTGAACATGATAGCATTGAAGGAAGATGATTTTTGGAGATGAGAGCCGCGTCGCATCACATGCCAATTGATCTGTCCGCAGGTGGAGCTTGCCTACAACAACTTGAAGATCTCGTAGTCAGCGGAACCTTCACTTCTACTTATTCTACCAGGTGTTAGAGAAAAGCATTTCGATACATGCGCCAAATGGTATCTACGCGAGAATATGCTTCGCTAAAAGTGAAGAGACTGGTCATACACTATGAGGCCTGACCCAAGGCCTACCGAGTTCCTACCCATCTGCTACTGGACCCTACCTGTGCCTCCCAATGTCTCGATCCACTGATTACAACCCCAGCTTGCGCTTCTTGATTCTCGGTACCAAGCCCATAACAATCAGCACGCTTGCCACAATCACAGCCCACAATCGCATGTGCAGAACATTCTCGTTGAAGCCGGTCTGTGTTGCGAGACAGATGGTGACTGTTGCGAGAACAACAATGACATAGCCAGACATACGGTGATATTTGTATATCGCCTTCGCGTTGTCCACCGATCCGAACACATTGGGAAAGTAGAACTGGGCAACTCCAATCAGGAACTGCAGAAACAGCAGGATATACACCACGAGGCCCACTTTGCCATGAGTGCTCTGAAATCGTGTCTTGGGATGTGATGCCTTGTTCATCTCGATAATGACCAGTCCTGCAATGAGCAGACCCAGAGCAACGAAGTTCAGGCCTGAGTGGATGTATGTGCCCTGCACTTTCTGCTTCTGAGTCGTCGTTGGTTGGAGAAGGAGGATCGATTGGACAAGGATGAGAATGCCTGCAGAGTTGAGAAGCTACAAAAGATGGTCAGCACAATAACCTACAGCTTCAAGAGTACGTACTGGATGGTAAGAGAAGAACATGAAGTCTGCTTCGAATACAGCAGCCCAGACGAGCGCTGTCAGGATCCATGCTCCCGCTTGAGCTATCGTTGCTGTGCCTATCCCGGATAGTTAGTCAATGGCTTCAAAATTACGCCCAAGAGACTCTACCTGTGAGGACGTTCCATTGGAAGCCTTGCTCCGGCTTCTGGGTCACATCTCCAGGCCTGCCCAGAAGAGGCTCTTCTTCATCTCGTGCAGGATTGTGCTCCGGAATTCCAGTAGCGGATGCCATATTGAAATGCTGTAGTAGTACAAAAGTTGACACGAGAACGCTGCAGAAGAAAGATCAAGTGCAGAGCAGAGCAGAAGCGATTTGAATCAGATATGCCTGCTGCTTCGCGTGTATGATTAATATGAACAGTATTCTGCGGGGAAAGTCCGCATCTGAAATGTTTGAGATGACCTTCGCGCTTGAATGATTGGCCGGTGCAACTGCATGACATCCATGATCCTTCCCAACTTAAAGCTCATCTATTTCTCGTACACCTTAATGCAAGATTCAACGTGCACACGCAATAAGGTGTGCTGCCTAGCTGATCATGTGTGCTATCAGCTGTGTGACGGCTGAGACTTAGTCACCACCATCTGCGAAGGTTTGAGCTCGATCTTAATCCATTCAGGCCTTGTCAATTCCTTCACTTGACCAACGTCTCTGCAGCGTCTAGTAAGATCTCAGCTCACGATCAGTAGCAACAACATAGACTCCAAGAATCTGCTGTTATTGCAATTACATCGAATTACATTGACAGCTACCAAAGCTTCTGGGCCTACTTTGGTCACTGTAAACATTGGTACCAGACGAGCCAGATATTTTGACGAACATCTCTTCACTATTTTCACTATGATGCCTGCTACAATTACTCGTTTCACGAATATGCTCTGCCAACCTGAGGTAAAAGCGTTTATCGGTTAAAGGGCCTTCACCTGTTGCAAACAGGCAAAGAACTTTTTGTTCTAGACATTTATCAGCGTTTCAGACACACAAAAAATCTTCGACAATCTCAATATTGTTACCCGAAGATTGTGTCTCATTTCATCTCAAAACATGGCGGATCAACTCCCAACACTAGTTACACAGATTCTGGGGACTTTCGTTGGTGCATATCTCGCCACGGGACTCCTCACGTTGATCCTTTCGATCGGACAAGATTTTACCTACCTCTATCAGCTCGCCATCCATGGCTTAGTCGTGGCAGGTCTGACAGCAATCGTCGTCTACTATGCTATCAATCAAGAATGGGTACTCGAAAGCATAGGCAAGTTGCCGCCCTCGCCATCGGAGACCTCCCAGGATCCCACCCCGAATATACCCATTGAAAGCGATCAGCGTCAGCACTCAATCACCGAATACCTTACGGAGCCCGAGAAGCAAGTGTTAGCCGCCACTGAAGTCGATGACAAATCACCGATTGTTGAAGGCCACGAAACAATGCCAGCAAATACCGAATATGGTGTAGAGGGAGAAGCGGTCGCTGTAGGAGAACAACAAGCTCTCATGGCCTCGAAGCATGCAATTCAGCCGCAGCAGGGCAACGAGGTTGTTACAAAGAAGAAGAAAAACAACAAAAAGTCCAAAGTACGTATTTCAGTATAAAAAGATGGGCAGTGACTAATGGCCTCCAGGGAGAACAAAAGGCCAAGAAGCAACGTCAACGGTAAGCACATCTCTTGGCTATCGAAGCTTCTTGGCGAAGAGTGCTGACTTCGATAGAGGGGGGTAAACAAGCAAATGTGTATCCTTGATCTTGAGACCTCGGGAAGTTGATGACAAGGATGATAATGCACGATCACAGAATTCCGGCCATCAAGTTCTGGGATGGATACCAGAGAACTTACATAAGATATGTCGAACGAGCTCTGGAAGATCTTGCATGCAGGCTGTAGGGCTATTAGGTGAGGTACCTCTTATGAAGAAAATGAGGTCTGTTTCTCTAATGTGTCCCTTGGCCACTTCTCCTACTTTTCTTACTTCGCGTGATGTCGTTGTCCCAATTCCCTTGCTCTCCTTCCCAACCGCCTTACTAACCATCAGCTGAGCTCTTTCGTCCAGCAGCTGTCTTCGTGACTCGCGCAGATCGCGTCAAAACGACGCCTGCCGTTCACGATTTCCGTGCGTTTGGAACTCATATCCCTCGTGACGCCTGGGAGCTTGCTAATATCACTTGTTGCCTGGGCACCACTTTGCGGCCAGTCAAACGAGGTCGGTCGCGTCAACAATGGCAGTTTGGCAGCCTTATGTCGCCAGTCGCGTGTCCGAGTACACTCATAACTTCACCCTCACTTGGAGCCGCATCAGTGCCTTGATCAACGAGAAGCTCATACCATCATGGCGAACTCTACACCAATACTTCTTCCATCACCAAAACATCGAGCCAGAGCACACAGTTCCAGAAACTCGAACCCCGAGTCAGGAACATCTCACATCAACCACATACAACCAACCACTTACGCCTTCATGAGCGCCGAGATGTTAAGCTCGTCCTCACCATTCGATATCGACCTGACCATGGACCGGCAAACTCGGCGGAAGATACGGAGGTCGGCTGGTAGGTCTGGGGGTGTATTTCAGCTCACTGAGGATGCTAAGAATCCTTGGGACCTCGAGTACATCACTCAATATCCGTTCCAAGACAATGCCTACCTTCCTCGAGAAGCGCAGCCATTCAGCTTCTTTGACGAGAGCAGCGATGAGGAGCTGGAGAACAAAGACGAGGCATTGTTCTCTTCGCCTCCAGACAACAGCAGCGCTACATACAACCACGAGCCTCACCAAGCCAACAACGACTCCTTTGTTGAGCATCGAGCACAAAGTTCCTCACCATGTGGCTCAAATACAACACCCGAGGACGACTCCCTCCTATCAGCCCTCCCATCTCGCTTGAACGTCCGGAAAACCTCAGGTCAAAGCACATCCAGCGACGACCTCGAGCTTCCATCCTCAGTGACGCTACGCAAGCAAACGCGAGCAATCATTCAATCCGAGCTGGCCTCGAACCTATCAACCACTTCCCGACAACAAACAACACAACTCCGCTCAAACATGGACGAACTAGCATCCTACCTCGAGAAGAAACTCGCAGCAGTCCGCGGAATGCGCAGTAAAGGTAAGCCAGTACCTGCCTTCCTCAGAATCCACCCCGAAAACTCATACATAGCAACCCTGCAGGGGCGCAATCGGGCTCAAGGAATCTACAACGATAAGCGAGCTGGCGTTTCGCAGTTCTCGTTGGATGATCAGACGGCGTTGCAGAAGATAACTGGGACTGGCAATGGCGCGGTTACTGACGAAAAGCCAGAGACAACTCACCAAAAAGAACACAATGACTACTCACCGCTAGATCTCACGACTCCGAGACCAAGTAAGTTCACCGAAACAGAAGTTAGCGCCCCAGCTGAACACTTCGAGCAACAACCCGCATTCACAGCCTCCCGCTCCTCCCGTGCATCAGCACTCCAACATCCAAAGCCAGTTCCCATCGCACAATCACAACTCAACGTCGAGACACTCGCGTTCAAACCAACACGCGACCCAGCTTGGATCCCACCACGGAAACCCCTACCAGAAAGCGTGAAGAACCTTCCACCCATAGTTGATACAGAAGGCTTATCAGAGGAGCAAGGAGAGCTCACATCACCATCGTCATCTCCCAAGTTACGACGCCGACAAACGTCACCAGCGAGGTCTGCACCTGCACAATCGCGCCAACGTCCACCAATCCGCCGCGCAATAACACGCTCCTACCTCGACAGAAAGACTCTACCCCCTCCACCACCGAAGGTGCAATTCTCGGCGGCAGAGAAGGCACTCCCACCACCGAGGGTTCACTTCACACCTAACCCGACCGATCTCCCTCCTCCAGCTCCAGCTCCAGCTCCAGCTTCGGCTTCGGCTTCGCTACCAACAATACCCGAAACGACAGGTCCAGGTATCAAGACCAATAGCAAACCCCTACCGACACAACGACCTCCTGACGACACACCAGCGATCCTCCGCCCCGGTCCAAAACCCAAACCTCCAACATCTCCATCGCCGCACCCCACCCCAAAAGACCCAACTCCACCCCAAGCAGAAGCAGAAAAGCTCACCCCCGCTCAACGCTACGAAAACCTCAAACAACAAGTCGAAGACCTCTCCAGCATCACAGACCAACCCGTTACGAAACTCTGGAATCGAATACTCAAGAACAGCCCCGACAACGAAGAACGATACTCCTTAACAGCTGAACACGCTAGTCGTACTGTTGAAGCATCTCAGATCAGTGACAAGGACGAGATCAAAGGTGTAAGTTCAGACAAGGACAACAGCAGAGATGCAGATCGGCAGATAAACTACGTGGCCGTGGCCAAAGGAGACAGCGTGAGAAAGGTCACGTACCAGGTGCCTAAGAACACATTCATGGTGGAGCACTTGTGTGAGGAGTGTGGGGCTGAAGACGAAGAAGAGAAGCGGAAGAGACTGAAGAGGGAGAGTACGTTGAGGGCTCTTGAGGGGAGGGGGAGGTATGCTGAGAGGGGTGGGGAGAAGTCTTAGATGAACAGGACAGACGGAGTACTAGATGACGCGGCGAGATGAGCAGACTGCTGGCCGGTCTTCAAGGGCGGATACTCGATTTTTTTTGCCGGAGTTAGAGATCGGTTGAGCGATGTTTGATACACGGTAAGAATACCATTGAGAGCTTCGACCGAGTTCTAGGCTCGCACGAAATATATCGTATTACAATTTAATGAAACAATCCAATGACTGAAAGCTAATGAAACAAACTCATAATACATTACTTTACTTCTTTCATCCCTAAAACCCAAAGCTATCCAACAAAGAGTCCGCACTAGGCTCCGTGAACTGCGTAGGCGGTGGCTTCGCCTTTGGCTTTTCATCCTTGTCTTTGTCTTTCTCCGCGGTCGTGACATCCTTCATTATCGCCGCCTCATCCGGCATGAGCCAGTCGTCAAGAGCGCTCTTCTGACCAGCTTCCATACTGCTCGGCACATGCTGTTCAACGACGGAAGCAGACTCTTCTTGAACCTTGACATCCTGCCACTCCACAAACTCCCATGTAGCAACGAGCTGTAGCGCCAGCAAGTCCATCCCTGCTCTGGTGTACCAACTGACACAGCGCATAACAAAATTCCATTCCTGCTTCGGTGTGATCACCTCTTCCGTCCATTGTCCTGCTGTGACCAATTTCGTCCGCAGTTGCTTGTACATATTGATGAGCAGAGTAGGTTCATTTGCGTGGTAGCTCATAGCTTCAAACGGCATATTCAGTTTCTTTTGCTCGTCAGACTCTGACGCTCGTCGATTCTCAAACTGCGTCGCGAGGAGAACATCGATCGGCTTCACAATGTATTGTAGCGCCTGGACCCAATCTTGCCGGTAAGTACAAGCCCAGGTAGCCAACCATCGTGCTTCGTGGGTATCGACAGCTAGATCAAGTACAGACTGGCCCGACAGACCACTCATCACCTTCTCTTGCACAGCAGAATCACCCTGCCACACCCTTGTTATGGCAATGGCAAGCTGAACATCATGTAGCTGGTTGACGCAGACATTAACAGCATCACCTAGAGCGCCGCCAAGTAAGAAGAATGCAGCCGCGTACTCGAAGCGTCGCCTCGACAACAATGCGTATGCGTTCTTCAAAGCGGTTGACTTCCATCTTTGTTCTCTGAAGTCGTGAGCAAGCAGCTTCAATGTGTTCTCCCTCTCTCGTACCCCGACAGTCCTGCGCCAGAGGGATTGCAGTATCGCTTTCTTGTCTAGTGCCAAATAGTACAAGCTGCAGTCGACAGGGTTTCGATCGTCGGAATTGCGGTTGTACTCTGCTCGTGCTACGGACTCGAAGTAGGTCTTCAGGATTTCGAGGTCGGATATCCAAAGGAAAACGCCAAGAGACTTTGCAGTCGCCCAGGTGAATTTTGTGTTGCGTTCTTCTAGATGAGAGTCGATGAAGTGTAGCAGGGCTTCTTGTGTGTTCGATAGTGACGCGTGGACGATTGCTGCGTATGGTAGTGGTTCAATGTGCGGTTTAGATGGATCGGGCTTGCCGAGGGCTCGGAGGAAGTGATAGACATATGTCAACGAGGCAGGATCCAACGACATCTGCTCTTTCATAAGTTCGACAGTCACACCGAGGAGCCCCTGCAGGTCTTTGTGCTGGGACACTGGTAATTGCCAGGAAGCAATATTGGATACGTTCTTCCCGATTAGACTTTGTGCATCTTCGAGCTCGAATTGTGTTTCGGAATCCTGTTCGGATGACTGTACATGTCCATTTGTCAAAACCTTCTGCTGCGGTTTCCTCATCAGGCCTCCGAAGTAGGATTCGTCATCTAACGAGATAGCTTCGCCTTGTGTTAGAAATCTCAGCTCATTGTACAGGCTTTCAAGTATGGCTAGGGCAGAAGGGTAGTGACCGACTTGAAGCAATTTTCCAAGGATTTCAGGGTTGAACGCTGGTAGGGTGCTGTTCCGCAGACGAAGCTGCATTAGTGTACTAGTGTCGTGATTGCTCTGCTTGTCAGGGCCGGACGCTCCTGCATCGTCACGACTATCCTCCACATCGAAAGTCAGAATCTGGTTGCCGAGTCCAACAGCAATCTGGCAAGGTTCGAGCCAACACAAAGACCCGATGACATGGCTGGAATGTCTTCTCGTAGGAATAATTTGCTGCAACTTCCATGGCAGCACGTCTGTATCCATGGCGTACCTTCGCTGGCCGACGACCACAATGTTGTACGCAAATTGCACCGCAAGCATTACGAAGCCGTCATGCATCGTATGCCAATAAAGCTCCTGAATCGAGTCCAGGTCACTAAATGTGTGAACAAACTCGCATGATCCCTGATCCACGTCCCAGATAGACATTGTCCGGCAGTCCGCGTGTGTAAGTGCAAGGAGCCGACCATACAAGCAAGACACGATGTTTGACACCCTGACACGAGTAGCTAGACGGGATTTGAGACTTAGAGAACCGTTTTCATCTTTCACTGAGGTGCCGAAGACCTGGACAAGGCCACTTTCTGACCTTGAAAACATGCACCCAAGATCCCCGATGAACGGCGTCTTTGGGACTGCACATAGTTCGACCCAATCGTCTTTCTGCAATTCGGCGAAATGAAATTGTCTCGTACAGGCAAGAGGCTTATGGTAGCCATTGGGCTCAGCACTGGTCGACGTACCCGGCAAGTAGATATCGTACCGTTCCACATGCCCATTCTCGAAGAGCACGAGGATGTGTCGTTTTGGTGAGTCAGGAAAACCGGATGGCAACTGCTGGAGACATTTTGGGTTGGCTTGATCGAGCGCCTGCCGGCTAAGCAGTAGCGCCTTCATACTGCGCAAGTCCCACAGTGATACTGCGTGTGAATGCAAGAGCACCGCAATATCATGCCTATTTAGCAACACTGCGTCTAAAACCGCTGATTCGGCTTGAGCCTCAGATGACCGTACCAGGGCATCTGTTTTCGTTTGCGTCCATAGGATGACCTGTTCCTCGTCCGTCAAAGATAGGAAACTTCTCGAGTCAGAAGCTGATACCATTCGATCAACCGCAGAATCGTGTCCTGACCAACAGGCGACATGCCGAGTTCGTTGCGGCTTTGCTGCCGTATCGAAGAAGTCGACAAAGGAGCCCTGATACCAATCAATCTGACCAGAAAAGGAATGGACAAGAATGCATAGCGAGGCAGAGATATCGTTGTTGGCGAAAGCATGAATTTGAGCATAATCGTCAATGTCATTCTCAGACGGCAAGGCGAAGTCGACTCCGTCTACTAGAGCCAGATTGAACTTCTCGGCAGGCAACTTGTTCTTCAGACCAGCGTTTTCTATACCCCAAGAGGACATATGACCTAAACCATCCAGAATAACGCAGACTTCTGGGGCACGATTCGCAATCTCGACGAGATGCTCGAGGGCGTGGTCTGTGCCCTGGCGATAGGTCTGGAGGGCTCTTTCTGCTGCGCGAGCTAGGTCTCTGCTTGCTATGATAAATGATGTCCTGCTCTTGCTGACTGAGCCCATGCTCAGTCTTCGAGGTTGTATCGACATATTGGCATCGATGGTCGCAATCTTCTGCAATGTTGTGTAGGCATGGTGGTCTGAATGAGCCCAGACGCGGATTTGGTTGTCTGAACACGTGGTATAGAGGAGGTTCTCGAGGTTCTGTTCTTGATGCCACGACCTTCGCCATGACAAGCTGGTCACAGTGGACGGATGGGGAAGGTAAGAAACATCAAATCTAGTGCTGTCTTGTTCGTATGACAATCTTCTCCAAATCTTGACTATGCGGTCGTGGATGCCGCAAGATGCGATCAGTCCTGCATCAGGTGAGAAGCATGCAACAGACACTGGCGTGCTCAGATCCGAAGACCATATCGCTTGTGGGTTCTCTTCAGCAGCCAAGCTCCATAAGGTCAGACGTTGACCGCCAACAAGAAGGTCGTTGGCCGAGCCCCAGGAAATATATGCTATGGTCGCTTCATCTTCCGTGGTAAGGGTATATACCCGATTCCAGCGCAGGTCGCCATAGTCTCTCCCGAGAGGCTGATATACGTAGACGGCGTTGTTGTCGCAGGTAGCGATCTGGCCTGTCTCCTCCTCGATCGTTACCGCAAAGAGGTCGTCAGCATCGTCAACGACAATCGACTGTAATATCTCCCGTCTTCCATTGAATACAATGACAGTGTTTCCTGACACATATGCCTATTAGCGTAAGCAGGATATCCGAAATAGGAATACGAAGCACTCACGACTACGCGGAGGCCGTCCCAATTGACTGTGCTCAATGCCTGTCTGCTTGGCTGGGGACGGCCTGGAAGGATACTGCGCATGAGGCGAGTCGAGGGATTGTCTGTCAATCTGCAGGCCGCGACATCGAGAACTTGACACAAGTTTCAAGCAATCCGGAGCCAGGTCACGACTTGTCGAGTTTCCTGTCCCTACCCTCGAGGACGCGATCGATGCGAGCACTATCTACATCATCCTGCAGGGCAGTCTCGCTCACGTGACGTCGCGTGCAGCGCGCCTTCCTTCGTCGCGTGTTAATTACGTTGACTTTCCGGTGCCTGATTTACGAATGTGACAATTCAACGATTTTCACGAGGTGCACTCCTAATGAATGCAGAGGTCGCAGCACTCCTTCCTCCAGGTTGTCCGCTTTTCAAAGTTCTGCTAACCGTCGCGAAAGTTATAACGCTGTTACCGCCTGAAAGAAATCGTTACTCATCCTTTCAACGCAGCGATGGCGGCTCCCCAAAAGACGTTCATACCTTTGGAGAACAATCCACTGGTCATGACGCAACTTGCTCACAAGCTCGGCCTCTCGACTGACCTAGTATTCCATGATGTCTTTAGCCTGACTGACCCCGACCTCGTTGCCCTCCTCCCGAGGCCCGCCCAAGCATTGCTATTCGTCTATCCAGGCACTCCAGAAGCAGAGGAATTTCACTCCAAGCAGTACGACCGAGAATCCGAATATGATGAAGCAGGAGACAAACCAGTCCTATTCTACAGGCAGATCATCACCCATGCTTGCGGATTGATTGGACTCTTGCACTGCGTCACAAATCCAACGAGATCCCAGATAGTTCCCGCAAGCGACCTCGATAATCTCATCAAGCAAGCCTTACCACTCAAGCCGGAAGCTCGCGCTCAGCTATTGCACGATTCAGATATTCTCGAAGCCGCTCATGATGCAGCTGCCCACATGGGTGATACGGAGGCCCCCCCACGAGGCGAATGCCCTGACTATGCATTCATTGCCTTTGTCAAGGGCTCAGATGGGCACTTGTACGAACTCGAGGGTCGAAGAAAGGGGCCGGTCGATCGTGGACTGCTGCCAGAAGATGCGGATGTCCTCAGTGAGCAGGCACTCAAAGCTGGGCCTCTGCCCTTCATCGAACGTGAGAAAGGGTGGGGTGGAAATGGAGGTTTCAGTTGCACAGTCCTGGCAAACAAGTTTGAATGATCAGAATGAAGGGTGTTTGGCAGCGATAAGAGGCAGCATGAAAAGCGAAGCAAAATACCAGATGAGCGACGATAAATACGTCGTTGGTTCCTAACATTGATCGAGCAGAAACAAGCAGATAAAACACGTTTGGAGCCTACCTGTGCCATCTGAGCTTAACGAGGTTCTAGTGTTCAAGGTCTTTGATTCGTGCTGTTCAAGACGAAAGTGTTCCAGGCGATCGGCAGGTCTTGTAAGCAGTCCTGTCTTGCAGTGGAATCTGTTGATCAGGAGTTGAGATCAAGTGGGAGGTTATATCCTCACGTAACATGCAATGAAGCAATCAAAATACTGAGATACTTGTATCACGATATTGATGCTCATGTCCCTCTTCGTAATTTTTCGTTTTATTCACCATAATATTCGACACTATCGCTAGCTCGGCAAACTTGCACGATATATTCGGGTTTTCTTCGGCAGTGACTGCCTTCTCCATCAACGCATCAGTGACACTTTTCGAAGTACCAGTCGCACCCAGATGTCGCAACTGTAATAGCACATTGATACTCGCCCAGTGTCAGCCAAGCTCGTCGCTTTATTCTCTACTGGTGAGTAAGATCATACAATGGCTGAAAATCTGCTGAAGAGGCCGCACCCTGAAGACGAAGATGCAGCCAACAAAAGATCACGATCGAACAATGGTTCTCCACGTCCCGCGACTCCGTCGCAGGCAGGCGGAAGACCAGATATCAGTGCTGCCGTCGCGGCTGCCAGAGCGAAGGCCGAAGAGATAAAGAAAAGACTCGCAAAGAGTGGCCCAGCTGCACCATCCCCACCACCAGCAGCTGCGTCAGCGCCAGCATCAAGCGCAACAAGTGATCGCATTGCCCAACTAAAAGCGCGAGTCGCGGCTGCTACCTCTCGATCCAAGGAGTTGGCACAAAGCAAACCCTCGATACCAAGTCCACCAGTCTACCAGGATGACTACGGAAGAGCGCGAGGTGGTCTTGACATCGGCCTCCACCCAGCGCTCCAAGAAAATGCTCAACAAGATCGTCTCAACAAAAACAGACCCGGTCAAGGCAGATATCCGGGTCAGAAGGCAAAACAAGAAGAACAGAAGAAAGCCCAACTCGACCTCTCAGCACCCACGCTCGAAGAACTAAAGACAAATCCCTACTTCGACACCTCCATCAGCGTCAAAAATGCCTCCGGCAAAGGCCGTTCCTCCCGCCAGCTCATCTTCAACCAACAGGGCAAATACATCGCCCAAGCCGCCGCCCTCCGCCGCCAAGCCCAACTAGAAGACATGAAACGGCGCATCGCAGAACGAGCCCGACAAGCCGGAATAGACGAAGATCCCTCCGAGAAAGCCTTTCTCGTTCCCAAACCCCCCGAGATAGAATGGTGGGACGAAGGTCTAGTAAACGGCTCATCCTACGACGCCATTTCCGACCCCTCAAATCTCAAGATCGATACCCCAGACAGCATAATAACAATCTACATCCAACACCCCGTCCTCATCGAGCCACCACAGGAGAAAATCGTGCCCGCCGCGAAACCAATGTTCCTTACCGCGAAAGAACAGGCTAAACTCCGACGGCAACGCCGCATGGCAGATCTCAAGGAGAAACAAGCCAAGATCAGACTTGGTCTTGAACCGCCTCCACCACCAAAAGTCAAGAAGAGTAATCTCATGCGTGTGCTAGGCGAACAAGCGATTCAGGATCCGACGGCCGTCGAGGCACGGGTAAACAAGGAGATCGCGGAGCGCAAGGATGCACACGAGACGGCTAACCAGGAGAGAAAACTTACGAAAGAGGAACGGGCGGAGAAACTTGAGAAACAGCAGGCTGAGGATGCGGCTAAGGGGATACATGTGCGCGTGTATAAGATTGATAGCCTCGCGAATGGGAAGCATAGATTCCAGGTGGGCAAGAACGCGGAACAGAATGCGTTGACTGGGGTGTGCATTATGCATCCGAAGATGAATCTTGTTGTTGTTGAGGGGGGTGAGCATTCGATTAGGTTCTACGACAAGTTGATGCAGAATCGGATTAAGTGGACGGAGATGGAGGCGCCGAGTGCGCTGAGGGAAGGGAATAGAGAGGCACAGGCTAAGTGGCTTGAGGCTGAAGATGAGAATGGCGAGTTGAGAGATTTGAGTCTGAATAAGTGTGAGCTTATCTTTAGTGGGGAGGAGAAGGCACGCGGGTTCAGGAAGTGGTTGGGTGCACGGGTGTGTGAGAGTGATAGTCAGGCGAGGGATGTGCTTGCGCGGGCGAAGATGGACAGTTTTTGGAGCGTGGCGAAGAACTTGAAGAGGGAGTTTTGAGTGAGCCTTTATCCATGGACGACGATGTACAAGACCAGTTCGAAACTTCTTCTATCACATTCTTCCGGCTGTACTCTATCCCCTCGGTCCTTGACTCTCCGGGATGTGACATGATCAGAAGGAAAGATTCTTGTCTCGCTGCCTGGAGATCAAGAGACATCAAGTGTGCCACCAACTTGGGCGAAGGGGCTTGTCTCGAAAGCATACACGACAGGCTTGGGGATCAATGCAACCGGGCCACTTCGTGCATGAGATTCGCACAGGAGCAGTCGAGGACTCGCCTCTGGTAAGAGCCATGTCCAGAAAATCGATGGAAGTTTATGGCTTGCTAACGTAGCTCGTGGTCCTTCTCCGTGTTGCCATCTTGTGGCATCAGCCGCCATAATGTCCATTCATACTGGTTTCCGAAATCCAATCGCATAACCTCGCATCAAGTACTACCACGATTCAGGTATACCATCCAATGTCCTCACCGTCCATTGCTCGCCATCATTAACCATGTTTCTAGATAACAGTCTATAACCTGCGCCGTTTCATTTCTTCGGAGCTGTATCGTCTCTCGGTTCCCAAGGGGCAGCTCTTTCAGTACATGGCGACTGCTCTTCTAATATGCGGCAACAACACAAAAGCCTCAGTCATCGCTGGTCCTTCCATTGCTCCTCCTTCTCTTCTCCTTGAATCTCGACTTTCTTACTGATATGTTTGTCGTCAACGTCGCCTTCGTCACTAGAGGATGTATCGCGCTTGTGTTTCAAGCTACCGGGAGGCATGTCATCCAATGGCACAAGAGTTGGCGACATTGGGATGTCCTCATCAACAGGCTCGGCTGGTGGTGTGGCTGCTTCAGACAAGGTATCGACAATCTCCTCTGTGTCGTTGTAGGTATTCAACTTTTCCTCGAGTGTCGTCAACGCAACCTTCTGTCTGGCAATCCAGTCCATTGGTTGTATTGCTCTAGCCTCTACCTTCTCGTCGATAGTTTGGAGCACAGTGCGAGGACGCTTGATCTCAGTGGCTGGCCTGTCTTATGTGTGTGCTAGCATGCGCTGACTCAATAGTGCTGCTCGCTCATTTGAGTAGCCACTTACATGGCAGACGGCACGGTAACCAAGTGGGAGGTTTGATTCTTGTAGCAGCTCATTACGTGGACCAGAGAAGGCTTCGGGATCTTCGTCCTCTTCGAAGAGTCGACAGACCTCGTGGTACTGACGTCTAAAGAACTGGCTTGTAAGCGGATTCCGAGTGCTGGAGCCATGATAGGCTATGGGAATTAAGGATTCTAAGTGGGATGATGTGCCGCTTGTTCATTGCAGTATTGTGAGACGTGAGGTTGATCTAAGGTGATCAGGTCAACCAAAGTGAGTCATACGGCTGCTGATTTGCGTTGTTCAGTGAACTAAAAACGCGATACAGTGAGGTGACGCAGAAGTCCTGCGATGAAGGTTGCGGCCTCGAAGGTTGAGACTGAAACCTTCACTTTTGCTTTGATCTCGTGATCAGCACACCAAACATTCTCTGCTATCTGCATGCGACCTTCTCCTTCACCTGCCGTCACTCTCTAGTCCTCCACAATTGTTCATCTCTCTCAACTTCGCAGCCGTGGCCTTAGCAGATCGTACTCTTATCAGTCGTCAAGCTGACCACTGATACCCACGATGCCTCCTCGACGTGCAGCGACTACGCGACACTACACGTTCGAAATACCCCAAGGTGTTCCTGACTATGAGTCGTCAGAGTTCGAGTATCCTGGTCGTTCGCACAGGTAAGCACTCACACCGAAGCAGTACAGTGACCCGACTAACACTCTCACTCAGCACGAAGTAGACCAAGCGCTCCAGTGGTTAGGCCAAACGCGGTAAGGCTAAAAGAAAGAACCAGGACAAGCAAGATTCAACGGATGGACCATGGTTCGGACAACCAGCCTTTGAGGAAGCGAAGGTCAGCATATCCTGCTATCTAGAACCATAATGAAGCATATATTTACTGCTTCACAGCCAGTCACAGAAGAACACTGCTTCCGCTCCTGAAGCCGCGCAAGAGGCTCCTGAACCAGCTCAACGAGCCGAAGTCCCTAGTAAATCTCGTCCGAATATACTTCAACGCAGACAAGCAAACATCAGCAACTGGGATCTACAAGACACTTCGATGGCTGCAGCAGACGTCAAGCTGGGGCTCTACGTCTTGTCTCAACTATATCCTTGGTGGACATCGAATCAGCTCCTCATCTGTACAAGTACGAGAAGCTTGGAAGCATCATCAGTGGCATCATAGTCACGGACAAGGTCACGCCTACTCGATCTTGAGCCGATCAATGGCAGGCTTGGCTCCGGGAACGACCTCGACATGGCAAGGGGTTTTCAATTCACAGGATGGCAGAGCACCCCTTAGCAGGAGGAAATCCGGCCTCCAGGTACTATATTAGTAATGAGACTAATCCAGCGAACCGCGTTAAGAGTCAATATTACACCGAGGAGGTACTATTTCAACACGATGAGTTCGTCAACAATATAGCCATATCTACATGTGTTCTGAAGAAGGATCTCGACATCCAGAGCAAAGTTCCTTTCGAGATTCAAGGACCACAATATCTACCTTACCTTTCGCCCGAGTCGCAAAGCGACCGACCAGCCGTTGAGAACTGCAAGGCCACAGTCACTAAAGCCTTCATCAGAACGAGAAACGAAGAACTCATGGTTGTGCGAGAATTCTATTACTTTGATGCGGTGACGGGGGAGATGAAACAGCGAGCCATCGAGTTTGCGGTGAACAAGCTTGATACACGAGAATCCGTGGTGGATGCCTCCCAACGTCTCACAAACTCTTACGCCCAAAGATGCCCCAGTCGAGACACACGCGAGCTCATCAGACACATATCTACCGAAGACAGAGCTCGGTATTGCCGTGCCTTCAAGGTGTCTCATCATGTTGTGTCTTGATGCAGGCTAGAATGCTCACTGGGGCCAAGAAGAAGGCTCAGACTGCCTACCATATGTCCCATTTCGTTGGAGAATGGAGCAGAAGCAAAGATGGCCACATGGTCTTGATCAACTTGACACTCAGGAGCTTTAGTATGGCAGGATATCATGCCCCTCCTGAGGACATAGTGGATTTCAAGGAGGGGAAAGATCGCAAGGGGGTATTATGGTCTGATATCGAGTCTGGCGTGCTCCTCAGATATAAGAACCAACGTCTAGGACTGTCACTAGGGCTCTTGGAATCGACCGTATGTCGGACTGCTTGTTGCTGCTCGGGCCTGAGCATTCATCACTTATGACATGCAGATGTCCTCCCGACATGATTCTGTGGTATCTGTCAACGCTCAGTCGAAAGCTGCAGTCTCGCGAGGGCTCACTGAGAAGCTCGGTGTGCCTCGTTCGTGTCTGCCGTGGCTCGCGCAAATTCAAAGAACTGCATCACTTGCTCCGTTAGTGCCTGGCACTTGCCTGTGTAGAAGCATTGTTCCTTCCAAGGATATGCAGAACAACTTGCCGCGACTCGAAATTGGTCAACCCAAATCAATTGGAATTAGGCAACGAGGCACATCTGGCCTATGTTTCAAGCCTGGCTGTATTGATGTCGAAAGCGGAGTGTACTTCCCATCCATGGCGCGCCTAAATACTCCTCTTCCGCCTCCATGCATCTCAATCATGTTTATGCCTTACCTCCTTTCCTGTCTAATCCTGCCGCTGCCTCTTAGGCCCATGGCCCCAATCACCACCATTCATATTCATCTGATTCATGCCTTGAGCACCACCCTGCCCAAACATAGCCGGGTTGAACTGTGCATTACCGAATCCCTGCGGTCCCATCCCGCTCATCATAGGATTCATACCCATCATCGCCATGTTCATCCCCATCATGGGCATTGCAGAATTGCCCATCTGGCCACCCGGTCCACCTCCTCTTCCACCTCTATTGTTGAAATTACCGCGCATACCGCCTCCACCCCTCTGATTAAAGCCACCTCCACCACCATTGAAGTTATTCATCATACCCATATTCGGCTGGAAATTCTGATTGTTAAATCCACCACCATTCTGCATCGGCCCGCCACTGAAATTGCGGTTCTGATTATAACCATTCTGGTTCTGATTCTGATAGCCTCCCCTCCCCGCATACCCACCCCGCCCTCTAAATCCGCTGTTCCCCCTATACCCACCCTCACCCTGCGACGGCGGCCCAGAATACGGCGTCGACCCCGCCCTCTGCGATCTCTCCTCCTTCGTCCTCGCAGGCGCGTCCTTGGGCAACGTCTTAAACGGATTACTCCCCGCATTCGTGAAGATAACCTGGAACTTCCTCGTGCTGCTCGGCCCAGTCGTCAACGTATCAATCTTGTGTTTCAGTGCTGTTGAGGCTTGCGGAGACGAGAAATCAACGAATGCTTGTCCTTTGCTCTTGCCGTTGACTTTGTGTTCGCTGAAGGTTATGTCGCGGAGTTCGTCTTCGCTGCCGGCTTCGGCGGCCCATTCGCGGATGTCGTCTTCTGTCGTCCACCAGTGGAGGTCGGAGATTAGGAGGGCGTTTGTTGCGCCGGCGTCGATGCGGCGTTCGTCGGATTCGCCTTTGCGTTTTGTGCCTTGTTGGATGGTAGAACGGGGTTTGGTGTCTTCGTTTTCTGGGTGTTTCGAGTTGTCTGCTTTGGTGTCTGCTGTTGCGGCGGACGTGGAAGGTGCTTCGGATTCTTGCTTCGCTTTTGGTTCAGAGGGTGCTTTCGAGATGTCTACTTGATTTTGTTTCGTTCTTTTCTCACTCTCTTCCTTGATGTATGCTTTGCTGTCTTCGTCCATGCCTTCGCCGTCGCCGTAGATGTCGATGTCGAAGTTATCGTCGTCGGCCATTGTTCTGGTAAGGGTGTAGATACTATTATGATTAGAGACTCCGCTGCTGTCGGTGAGTTCTTCCTAATCTTCTAGACAGATATTCTGTTTGAGTTGACAGTATGTGATTGAGCTGTCTGACTTGTGCCTATGCACAGGTATCCTGGTATAGTACAGTTGGATCTGAAATGCCTCGAATCAGCCACGTGTACATGAAGTGTGATATTTATGCTCGCAACAGCCCCCATGGCTCTCTAGCTTCCGCGGATTCATCGCTCGAAGTAATACATACAGTGTAGCAATAGATGGATACAAGGTCTCTTGCGCCCAGTATTATGGTACAAGCATATGGTACAATGTTCCCAATATTGGTACAGTCCTGGTTCCAAACCTCAAGCAAAAGGTATCTTCCGCCTCTTCCAGACAAGTTGCGATCCTTCTTAGGAGTACTGCTACCACGATGTGGCTCGTCAAAACAAAACCAGCGCACAGAAAGTAGAATGGTCGCAGTCAATCTGGAGTTGGGTCACCCGCGAGCCTATCGAGTTGCTATTGATATGGAAGGTAGAGAAAAAGGGCCGAAGGAGGTAGAGTACGATTCTTGGTTCAGCGACTCAACCAGATTCAATGCTTAATGATAGTTGATACGCAGAGTCACCGAAAGGCGCAACTGGAGGATGTCGAGGCAAGCATTATTCAGGGGACCCTGTCTCCGCGCTCCTTCCGCCGAGGCCGGTTGTCAACGGGCCGGGCGCAGAGTCTCCGTCCGAGAACTTTATCTTTGATAGTACCATTGCTCCTTCTTCGTACTCAGGTCAGGCATAATTGAAGCACAATTTGCACGTTATGGCATGGTTCAATGTCTGTCAAAGACGTACAACCGAGAGCTCTACGATGTGATCCATAGGTAGCCAGGGCGCATGATCCTCCCCGCGCCTCGGAACCCAGGAAGAACAGAACGAATCGCATAGATGCTATTGATCACACGTGACAATTGTATCAAAGGTTTCGATTCCTTCGGAGGACCAGTCGGAAGACTGCATTGACTGCAATGAAGCTGCCCTCCGAGCTTCATAACACCACATTCCATCCGTAGCATCTTCATATACTCTTGGTCCATTCTCATAATACTTTCCAAAGCTCCGATATGTGTGTACAGATACTAGAATCATGACCAGATTTGTTCGCCGATTCCATAAACTCCAGGTAATCATTTCCGAACATGGAGTAAAACTTTGGGTTTGTCTGGGTAGGATATGACAGATGGCGTCTGATCCATATCCTTTAGCTCATCCTGGGGCAGGTTACCAGGCGGATCTTGGAACATGGCCTACCACCTAGCTGGACCCCATCATGGCTTGACCTTCTACCAGCTAGCCAGTCATTCTTGTTTCCATCACATCATGATCGTTAGCCTTGTGCCATGTTGGGTTTGAATGTTTCTGACCATTCTGCTGGCACAATGTCAGTATTGTTCATATACCACATGCTTCAACATACCTAATATGGCCGCTCATCGTACCCACCTCTGTAACCACCACCTGCGCCGTAGCTGCCATATCCTCGAGCAGGAGGTGGACTACGTGGTCGAGCATATGGATCTCCTCGAGCGTATGGATCATAGGGCCGTGCAGGAGGTGGAGGGCCTCTAGCATCATACGGATCATCATATCTTCTGGGTGGTGGTGGACCATAGTCTCTTGGTGGTGACCTCCTTGCATAGCCTCTGTCATAGTATTCGTCGTAGGGTGGAGGTCGCCGACCGCCAGGTGAACGCTCACGATAGCCTCTCGGGCTGTAGCCTCGTGCAGGCGGGGGACCTCGTCGATCGTAGTGGTCGTCTGGAGGTGGGCCATATCGTCCTCTACCGAGAGGTGAGCGCTGTCGGTAGTTACGAAGGTCGCGTTCATCCTGGATCTGGAAACGTTAGCATCAAGATACGCATCCGGTAGACGTGATCACACCCACATCTGCAACACATTTCACGACCGCGCCTTTGAATTCCTGGCCGTCTAGCTTTGAAACTGCCGTCTTCAGATCTGCCCCAGTCTCGAACTCGACAAAACTGCGCCAGTCAGCCTCTCGTCCTGTCGTGTACAAACTCCGCACTCACCCTTTGCCATCATTGCGACCCGTCTCCGAGTAGACTACGTCCAGCTGACCTGTGCTTCGGGCAAAGTCCTTGAGATCCTGCTCTTGATCAGTATGCGCGGCTGAGCCCAGCTCTTCTTGTCTTGCTCACCTGCCAGCTTGTGTCGGATTGTAGACCAGTAATCGTCATGCGATAGATGGTCCTCCTCGGTCGGGGAGCTTGACGGTCCTGAGGTCCACCAAAGTCATCCTTTCTCCTCGGGCCTCGCGCGAATTGGACGGTGAGTCGTTCTCCTTTGAGTTCGGATCCATCTGTGGTAAGAGGTAAGGAGCCAGGACATTGAGTTGCTGAAGAGTAAAGACCTACGGAAAGCTACAAAAGAGGTCAGTCGACAGAAAAGGTGCGCGTCGCAAGTAGTACTGACCTGGTACAACATCTCTAGCATCCATCATGTCTTCATATTCAATGAAGCCGAAGCCATTCATGAGCTTGATCTCCTTGATCGTTCCAGCGCCATGACTAGAGAAGTGTTCCTCGACCTCTTGTTTGGTGACTGGAAGAGTGGGCAAGCAAGTTAGCTAACCAGAAGACCGCCAGATCAGACAGTAATGCGCATGGTCCAAGGAAGATGTCCAAAGTCCACGTGAAGGTGTCAAAGTCAGGATTAGGTAGAAGCGAGCATACTGTTTCGTGGTAGATTCCCCAGATAGAGCCGTGTAGACGAAACTGTGTCCGTCGGTTGGGCCATGGTTTGCGGTGAAAGTTCTCGGTGCAAGGCCAGAGACCAGAAATACTATATCCAGGCCACAATGATGTCCACCGAGAGCCAGGAATGGCTTTAAAGTGTAGCGCAGGATAGCGAACGGCCCAAGATGATGACTGCTAGGCCGTCGTGTTTGTACCGATGAAAGAAACGATTGTTGGTGGTGACCAGGCGATCTGGTAGACTCATGCAAGAAATCATGAGGCAACACTTTCTGGGCGGAGCTCTTGCCGCACCTGCTGCTTTGTCCGCACTACTCACAAGGCAAGCGCCAACAAGTTCAGAACGCGTTTGTGCGACGTCAAGCTTACTTGAATGATTCTGCCCAGTGCGATACACACGTCTTACAAGACTGCGTCAGTCGTCGCAATTCTCACATGGACCACGACCGAACGCTTTCTCACACCTGATGCAGGTACTTGCCTTTGCACTTCCCGTCTTTCTTCGGTGTATGATCGAACCTTGCAAACACATATCATCACCCGAGGCTGACAGGATCAAAGGGTTAATACTCTATGGTAGAAGACCTGTGTCATGCCTTGAGGAGTGCACCAATATTTGAGGACTCCGACTCATGAGAGGACTCCGAACGATCTACAATCTCATGTTACTTTCGTCGCTCTGGCCATTGTGAGAGTGTATACGATGAGGAGTCGCGGCAGTAAAACCGGCAGGAACCGCCAGCGGCTCGTATTTCATTGCTGCCAGGACTGGAAACGGGAGCACGGCTGTGCATCAAGTCTTCAAAGTTGTTCCCCAGCTTTACATCTCCAACTGCTCAACCAGCAGCACCTGTGGTTCATGTCGCCAGTATCACATATCGCAATCCCAGGGTCAAACCCTTTTCTGCGAGCACTCAGACTATTTCGCTAGAAGGTACTCTCACAAAAATAATCTTTTGATTCATGCCTTCGCATACTGGTAGCCTAACACAATCTTCCCGTTTGGTCCATGCAGCCAAGACCTTAGTATGGTTAGTTCTGCAGAAGAACATGTACTCGATGCATGATCGGGCTCCTAAGCCCCCTCGGCTATAGCACACTCGACCCTCAGCAGCCCTATTCTGAGATGCCAATCAACAATGCAGGCGATACTTCCTGCATAGGGAAATCTTCACCGGTCCCAACTATCCTTGACATCTGGCTGATTCGGGCCGCCGGTACGAGCAAAGGCTGCTAGTCTATTGCAATTGTCCACTAGCAGGAATTGCTGACAGTAGAGCTACCACAAATGCAGTGTATCACCGTCCGCTGCAGAACTTGGCATCAACGCCACAGATTCAAGCCCGCTGGTGACGGCCACCACAATTGAGGGCCATCTCACTAGCTATCGTGAGCCAATTGAGCCTCATCGCGGCCTACATATACTCCGCATCCGTTGTCGTACGAGCCCAAGATTTCGCTATCAAGGCTTGAATAGGCATCCCTCGACAATGGCGATGTGGAGTTTCTCATATTCACTCAGCCGACCTTATCCATTCAGGGGGTTCACAACCCTGGTTATCATTGAATTCCTGCTCGCCTTTGTGCTTTTCAGCCTGATCAACTATGCTTCACAAGGCTATGACCTGGTCTCAGAGTACTATTCAGACCCAAACGCTACTGAATCGAGGAGTGTCATTCCTGGTGTGCCTGCTTTTCTCACAAGCAAATCTCAGCCCTCTTGTCAATCAACCGACATAGCAATAGGCACCACCATCTCCACCAATAATTCGGCGCTTACTTATACCTTGTCAAGCGTACGTCAAGGCGGCAGATGGAGTCCATCCCTTGTCTATCACGACAACCCTCTGGAGGACTGTCACTTGAATAACGTTGTGATGAACATTGAGTCGATTGACCGAACTGCGGCTCAAGTCGCTACTTTCACGTATGGTGTAGATGTGAATGCCTTGGTCACATGCGCAATAAGCAGCGAAGGAATTGGCAAGACTGCCGTCAACTTAACGGCCCAGTACAGCTATGTTCCTCCTACAGTGGGCATTTACGATGGCTTCACTGCGTTCGCGGGAAGGAACCGGTCGGCTCATCCAAGCCTGTACTGGGCGGAAGTGACGCTGTCTATGCTTTGGGCCGAGTTAGTATTCCAATTCGATGTGTGGGAGAATGCGACCAAGATTTGGGGTGATTATTCGCGCACCAAAGCAGTTCTCTATTTGAACTCTAGCCGCAATGCTACCGAAGATCTTACATCTTACAACTACTACGAGGGTCTCAGCCGCATATTGAATGTTGAAGACGATGGTGGTGCTAGGTGGAGATATCGCAATGACTCTTTCGACGTTGCAGCCATGGCGACGTCCGACGATGCTCAATTCTGGTACCCGGCAGATGCTCTTGCTAAGGCCTTCGAATCGACTGTTATGACAGACCTAGGTCAAACTGATTACAGGCCAAATATGTTCGCACAGGAAGACCTCCTTGAGCACTTTACGCAGAACTTCTCCAACACGAAAGCTCTGGCCGACGAAAAGGTCAGAAACGGGCAGAATCTGCCTCTCCCAACTCAAAACGCGTACAATGCATCAGTGACTACACCAGAATCAGAGGACACGCCGTTGCTGGTGAAACCTTCTGTCGTATCGACCAGCTACATCTGTCAGGTGCCGAGGCGCAAGCCCCTCGACGACCTATGGTTGTCCGTGCTGGTTGCGGATCTAGTTTTGCTTCAAGCATTATGGCAGGTTACCATGTGGATCGCGACGTTGTTCGCGGAGCAGAAAGACAGTCGCGCAAACTGGTGTGAAGGCTGTTCTGGGGTTAGAATGCCCGAAACACCAAAGCCTCAGACGCACTGGCCGAGTCCTTACAAACACATCAGATCAAAATTGAGCCATGGCAGTGGGTACACGGAACTAGATGACCTGCAAAGCCTCGTGTCACATCCCGACAGTGGACTCGGGAGGTCACCACGAAAAGGGGCACGCGAATGGGACTAATGTCAAGAAACAGGAGCGGTCGGTCCTACCTCGTGCTTCTGTCGTGGATGATGATCGCCTTTCAGACTGAGGACGAGATTTTCTGTGCAAGCTGAATTATTCTGTCTCATCATCCTCCAGGCGAGTTCTTGTTGGCATTCTTCACTTACGCATGTACTGAGTCGCCAAGTCCTGCCATCAGCTCATCTTCATGACAAGCAGTATTGTGCCTATCTTCCCATTCATCTCAGCCATGCAAGACTCCAATTGCTTTCGCTCTCAAAGTTAAGTCGTTCAAGCATGCCATTGGCCCGAAGAGCAATATTTTCCTCGAATCCTGTAACTTATGGCCCACCGGATCTCTAGTCTTGGCTGACACCGAGTCGCGAACTTACGCAGGTCTTCGAACAGCCTGCCAAAGACTTTTCTCACTTCCTTGCTTCAAGAGTTCGGGATTAGTTTGATAGTGCTCGAGAATACTACAATACAACACCAGCAACACCTCTCCTGTTAATAATGACAGTCAGCAACCCTGGCCCTCATGCACAATCCCTGTCACACGTCATCTCCCCATTCTCTGATTGGCACCCGCTCTCAATGCGGAAACCTGCCCCACTCCGGCGGGGCGCCCTGATAGGCAGTCCCGGAGGGTTATGCAATGTTCTTAGTTACACTGCTTCCTCTCCTTATGTGGCCAGTCGGTATCGCTTGATAAGGTAGACGACTCGCGAGTTCAATGTCCTTGTCTATCTTCACTGTCGTGGCCCATAGCAGCGCATACTGTTATCTTCGACGATAATGCTAAGGATGTTGTATGGAGACAATCGCGGTTGCGAGGGGTCCGCCTCACTTCTCGACGTCGATCTGAAGGTGTCGTCTATTTTGCGATGGGGAATGATATGGTAGGTGTCTCAGTGGGCGTTTCAATTATATAGCAATGCATCATACGAAGTCCATTGTGCGTGGACAAGACAGCTGATATCAAAGCTATTGGTACAGTGCCGACTGATATTACCATATTCAACGACATATCATTCCTGAGCCTCTGGTTTCCTGCACAGCGAGCACACCAGTACAGAGCGACACAATTTTCAGCAACCCAACATCATCTATTCACTGACCCAAATAAAACCCCACATCGACTCAACCACCACAATGCCAGTCGCAACCCGCTACTGCGGCTCCTGCAAAGCCACCGTCGCAGCAGGCGCGACAAAGTGTTCATCGTGTGGCTCGAGTGATATCAAGTATGAGCTACCGACTTCACTCTAGGTCACAGACAGCACGAAAGGCACGAAGCAGGTGCAAGCACTCCAATCTACTCCACGAGATTCGGGAACGATATCTGGTACAACAAAAGGTGCTGTTGTTGCACTCGACGGCCTTATTCCATAACACAAGCGGAGCTCCAGGGTTGTTGCATCGATATATATGGAAGGAGAGCATCGTGTACAGCGGGACGAGAGCTGGGGTACTGCTCACATTCAGACGCAGCAGCTTTAGTAGGGCATGCGCTGGCGTAGAAGGCGTGTCAGGTTGGGCGTCATAAAGGGGTGCAGATATAGTGTTGTTTGAGCCGAAGGTGGCCGGGACATGATTTACAAGATGTAATAGTAGCAAGCGTTTGGCACGGAAGGCGTGAATTTGATTTGATTTATTCTCGTGTAGTATTATCTTCGACGGACGTTTCAGGGTAAGTCATCTTGCACCTCGTCTTGTAATATGTACCGGCGTGCTTTGCACACCCCAATTCTTTGATAGCCTCGAGCCTTTTTGCAAATGCTGCCACGCTTGTCTCGCGCGAAGCCTTGAGTGACGTTGACGGTGAAAAGGTTGTCCCTCACTATACCGTGACCCGAGCGCCAGGGGTGTTCGTCGCCAGATTCAGCTCCCCTCTCGATCTATTATTCTGCATGCGAGCGCCGGCCAGCATAATACAAAAGCCTAAGCTCACATGTAAGGCTTCACAACAACAACAATCTCCTCGGCCCTTGTCTTCGAGAACAAGAGCGAGTTAACCACAGCAAGTACTTTCTTCTCGAAATCTGGTTGTTTGTCCTTCCGAATGACCTCATGCTCCTTGTCACTAACCTTAACCTCCAGCAATCTAGTCGCAGGAGTGGCTATCTTGGCTGCGCATGCGGCATCGAAGAGATCTCGAGCTGTCTCGTATGTGTCGAGAGTTTCCTTCTCTTGTTCGGTATCACTTCCATCCTTGAAGGCCACCAAAATCTTGCCGTACTGGTCTGATGGAGCAGAAGCTTCGATTGAGGAAGATCGACTATTCGATTGCTTGATCGGCGTGGTCACGGAAATAAGGGTAATGTCTGTATGTGACGGAAGTATGTTATTGGTGTTCGTTGGCTCATCGAGAGCTTGTTGTGGTGTACCGTGCCGTGACTGTTGAGCTTGATCTTCTCGCTCGATGGTAGCAGTCCCTGTTCCTTGATCGATGGCTACCTCGAGGTGTCTCTGCGACGGTCCACGCTTACGTGTTGGGCGTGGTGTGTACTCTCCTTGATCAGAGTAATCGGACGAAGAAGGTCGGCCCCACCGTGGTCGACGGCGCCGATGCCCGATGGTGTAGCTCTCGTCGGACCGATATCTTTTAGCTGTTAACTTTTTCTCCAAAATCTGCGGTACCGTGTTCGTTCGTGATTCAGTATGTGAAGAGGGCTCGCTCAAGACTGCGTGAACAGGTTGCCCGGGCGAGGGTGCAATGTGAGCTACGACAGGACGATCGGCTTCAACCACTCGTAGCACCTTTGGCATCTGAAGCGACCTCTGCTCTCCTCCTTTATGAATAGGCCGCCATATCCTCCATGTCGAAGCCGTCCACTGGGCGTGATTCGGGATTTGCCCAGATTTGGTCCGATATACTAGCATAACGTGTTTGATGTTTCCATTGCCCATCGCATCCGGCATACCAACGACAATGATCTGTCTGAGTTTGAAGTTGCTGTGATGTGTGTTATGGATGGTAAAGCGAGTTGCTGGCAGAGCATGCTCCAAATCGTTATCCGCTCGCCAGGTCACAACGCACTGATCTTTTGTGTCCATAGTGCCTCTGTCTGGTTGCCACATCCTCGTAGAAAAGTCGTCCACACCACCATGTGCGAAGTGGATGCTAATCTCATTCCGGAGTCCGTCAGGAATGGTGTCCATATGACTGCCATCGAGGTAAGTGAGACCCTCGAGGGAGGAGTGAAGGGGGACACGATTGGTAGATGAAGCAATGCCATTATTGCCGGCCATTGTGTTGCGTTGCTCGTTGCGCATGAAGACGACAAACTCCTAGTGAAGCAAGTGTGTTATGATATCGAGTCCGGAAAGAGTGCACTTAGACGGTATGTTGACAGCGGAAGACTTGGCAGGTGCTCACACGTGAAGGGCTGATCGAACCTGCTAGACCAACAACAACAACAACTTACTATGCGTCATTGCCTATCTATCAAAGTGAAAATCTCATAGTGAAAATGAGCCGGACTCTAGCACGGAGAATCAACGAATTCCGCTCCCTCATTTGGTCTTCATTGAAATTCAAGCTTGATTCCACGCCAGAGTGACTGATGTATGACTTACCCAGCTTAACGGTTACCTCTCAACCCTCTACGTCCTTTCGACTGCTTGAAGGCCACGGCATGTTGCACATCTTCAGCGGAACGTGTTATGTTCCGCAAGTAACATGCTGTAGGCTCTTAGCAACGCGTCATGAGTAATTGCAGTTTCTGGTTGCTAGACTGGATTTGACGGCACTCATGTAATGTCCCGAAGCCATAGTTAGCCAGACATGATGTGCCTGGCGGACCAGCGGCGTTAGGCTGGTGTACGACCTGATACGACAAGAAGGAAAGAGGGTCAAGGCCTGGGGATTTTGTGAAAGTCATGGTTGACTGGAGGTGACTATTCCGAAAATGGCTAGAGAGTTTTGTGGAATGCACCATCCCCTTCCAGGACAGGAACAGCACCGTGACGCTCGCCGGAGCAGCGCACGACTACGGACGTACTCAGACTTCTTGGACACATCGTAGGCGTCCGCGTATCGGTTTACGGGACTCTTTACACACGCAGCCACATCTTGGTCGGCATATCACCAAAAGTAAGAGCAGACTGCCAGCTCGACTGGACTCTCCCGCGCAGCTTCCCGTACATTGCTGCCATCCAACACCGCAATCACATGTCTTTCTTGACCATAACCACAACCTTGCTATGTCTACCTCTAGCCAGCACATTCTCTAGCTTTTCCAGAACATGCCGCTTGAAATCAGATTGATTATCTCGTCGAACATGCTCAGCCTCCTCTTTCCCAATCTGAGTGCCGGTCTGAATGCCGATCTGAACCTCTAAAGTACGTGTATGCTTGTCTGCTACTTTAGCAACGCGAGCTGCATCAAACAAATCACGAGCAGAACTGCATTCTGAGAATGGCAGGTTGTAGCCTTGTCGGACCTGATTGTTGATGTCGAAGAAGATAACGCCGACGTTCTTGTATCTTCTATCTATGGGCTTAGATGCGGGAGGAGTGGGTGTAGATGGTGTACTCCCAACAACAGTTGTAGCTGAGGATGCGAGACTCGTGCGTTGGCTAAAGTCCGGATCGAATGTGTCGAATGAAGTCGGGTTCTGTGACAAGGAATGCTGCACCGCAGGATCCGGGCCGGAGTCCGTAGTGCATTGAGTCTCCTCGTCCTCGTCGCGAGCGCGTTGAGCGACGTCCTCACGCTGCAGGTGCTGCCCCAATGGGTTATATATGGAATCTTCTGTCGGTTCACTCTTGATACTCGAGGCGATGGATATAGCTGAATCCGATCTTTTGCGCTTGCCTAATTGCAGTCGGTCCTCATTCGCACTCTGATCTTCGCGTGCTGGGCTTGAGTCCTGCTGCTCACATCCGGCGTCGCCACAGGTTTCTTGTTGGTTACCTAGGTGCTGGTCTGGTTCGCTAGCAGCCACGGGCTGCTCAATGGCCGATGCAGATGGCGCTGGTCGAACTATTGGATCTTTCCTTTCAGTAATCCGCAGGATAGTTCGCTCTGGGCCTTCGTTTGCTTCACTGCGTTTGTGAATCGGCCTCCATATCTCCTGCTTGTTTCCATCCCAGCCGCTCATGCCCCCAGGGTTGCAGACTGAATGCCCTTTCCTATGTCGAACAATGACTGGCTCGATACGTGTAGGGTCCTGCTCGTCGGGCACGCCGACCACAGTGCTCTGCTTCTTAGTCTTGCCTGCGCTGTACGAGAAGCGAGCAGCTTTCAGTTTCTGATCGTTGGCGGCACCCTCAAGCTGGTACTTTGCAGCTTTGCCCTGGTTTGTTCGGTCCAGACGTATCGGGTCCTTCTTGGGCCAAAGAGTGCTTGCAAAGTCTACGTCGCCTTCGTGGTCGAGATGATCGCTTAGCTGGTGAAGCAAAGATATAGGGATAGTCTGCCAGTCCCCTTCGATGTATTCGATCTTCTTGAGCGATTCATGTCGATCGGGGGTTTTCCACATCGCCGCGGACATATCGCCATTGATAGAGGACATCGTGGGGTGGTAGATCGATAGTATACTGGTGGCGTAGCATGCAGAGAAGCTAGGCAAAGGGCTTGAAGGCTTTAGCATGTAGTGAAGAATATGCTCCAAGGTGATTGGGGCACGGGGCAGTGTGGATACCAGTGAGAGAAGATCGAATGTGTTTGTTGGGAAAATGACGAAGCTTCTGGATCTGAAAGTGCAACTACGATCATCGCGCTGAGCTCAATGTGGTTCGAAGATCAAGCAAGCCAATGACTGTGCGTTGAGGGTGCCGTACGCGAGACTGTAGGTAGATCACGAAATAGAGGCCAAGTACTTACGAAGCAGAACCTTCAAGGTTTTCCATTCCATGGCAGCCAGTGTGGATCATGCAGCCTCAAGTCAGCCAGAGATGTTGTGGCGAGACTCGATACTGCCTCTAGCCAGCATATACTGTTGGTCCAGAAGCTATCCAAGATGGTTCCAGGGTCGTGGACGGTAGTCTCAGAGTTACGGGGTCACAGTAACCCTGAATTCCTTCCTACCCTTGTCGCCATCAATCAATTTCTTCAATTCCGCCTCAAAAACATTCTCAAAGTCTTGCTCGTTGTCCGGCCGTATTCGTCCTTCACCGCCGCCATCAAACTGTATCTTCAATAGTCGCGTCGCTGGTGGCTCAATCTGAGCGATTTGAGCAACGCATGCAACATCGAACAGCTTCTGCGCCGTGTCACATTCGTCATATGGGTAAGTTCCCCTTACTTCTCCCGAGCTATCTTGAAACACGACCGCAAGGTTCGGCCCTTTTCTGGTCGGTTCACGCACAATGAACCTAGTCGATGGAGGTCTTGCCGTCGGCTTCGGTAAGGTTGCTTTTGTACTCGATCGTGTCGCGTGGGAATGTGTTGGCTCATCAATACTAGCCACTGAAGGACGGCCTGAGAAGAGGCCTCCAGGACCACGCTCTCGGACCATGTTTGGATTATCCTTCCAGGACTGCCCTACGTTGTGACTCTTTCGTCGTTTCGAGGTATGCATGCCGTTCTGAGTGTCGTCGTTTGAGACAACAGAATCGTTTCGAGCTCGTTTGCTGCCAGCCTGCAGTAGTGTGCTTGCCGACCTTTGTCTAGATGGCGGTCTCACCTCATTCGATTCTCCCAGATCCAGGTCAACCACGTCCAACGAGGCCGGGTGCTTCACATCCGAAGGGATCCATTTCTCATTGGGTGCTAAGTCTCTCATGTATCGAACGATGTCCCGTGCTCGATGGTGAACACCATGTGGAACCCACTGCCATGGTTAGTGCATCCTTTCTGCGTGTCCCGTTTGAGACTTACAGTGCGCCACATAACCGGTTTCCAGGACTTCCCGTTTCGGATTTTCGGACCATCGTTGTTGTAGACTCTAACCTTGGATATTGCTGGCCGCGGTACTTCATTAGGATCTTTCGGAGGTAGCCAGACCACGAAGAATTGTTGGCCTCCTCCATAAGTGTATCTCGCAACTGGAATTTCTTGATCTGTCTCTGCATCAACGTACTGTATATCTCTCCCTTTATCAATGTAGCAGGTTTTGCTCTTAGGCCATATTGTTGCGGCAACCGAGGCTTCAAATTCCGCCAAATGCTTGCCGATCAACTTCATTATCGATGAAGGACATTTCTTCTGAGAATGTGAGATGTCGCCGTCCAGCCATTCGATGCTCTTCATAGTTGTTTTAGCCTGGGGTCGAGGTGTTTCCGACTTAATCATGGTATGTGGCGCCTTGAATGAAGACTCTCGCCTAGTGAGGTCCTTCTTCTCGGGTAGAAGTGAGGCACGGTATGCCTGCAAGGCTTCCCCTTGATTTCGAAAACCTGCCTTCTTCAGGTAAACACAATCCGATGCTGATTTGCAATTGTTGCAAAACGGCGCTCTTCTGTCGCAGCCGAGATGACCACTAATGCACCTCATGCACTTTGTATACACGTTAGGATCTTTGTATAGCCCTTCGACTGATGGCTCCTTGGAAGCAGGTAGTGCATCACGTTTGGAGACATGCCTTGACGGTATGTCAGATTCGAGAAAGAATTTGTTCTCTGCAGGTGATTGGTCGTCCTCGCTTTCGCTAGTTCTTGAGCTGTAATCCGGCCGTGTATCTCTCCCAGCGGAATCATGTATATTGGCCGAGGCTTCGGCAGTCTTGGTAGCTGGCCTCGCTGCCGGTCACGTTAGCTCATACGGACAAGCTTGGGGTGCTGTTCAATCAGAACTGACCCGTATAGACAGTAATCATGTCGTCTGTGTCTGTCATTTCGCCTGCCATGTCCATTGGCGACTTCGATGGAACGTCCTCGAGGACATCAGAGCCGCCATCATCAGAAAGTTTTGGGGAGGCATATCTCGAGTTGTCTATCATGTCATTCGTTGCGGTTTCTGCTGTAGAATTGACTGAAGAGTGAGTGAGGACATTCTGAGGAATGTTCACAGGCGTAAAGCTGGTCCTTGTGGTTGTCTGTGCGGGTGCTTCCATCCAAGTTCTGGAGTAGAACTCTCACTTGACGTTCATTCGAAACAGTCGTTCTCGCAATGGCGGATTATGTCGCGGACTTATGAGATGCTGTGAGCGAGCGTTCCGGTTGGCGGTTGTGTCCAACAAGCAGACCCTTGTGCGTAGCGATGAAGTATGTTTGATCAGAGGCGTCGCGACTCTCGCTTGCGTTACTTGATGAGATGGGCTGTTATCGTAACGTAAAGAGTTTCTGATCAGATCGCTGGTTGTATCGAAGCGAGAACCTTCACAAGACAAATCCGCTAAGGCGCGTCGCGCGTTGTCCGCTAATCGCCAAGACCCGAAAAGCCCTCCACTCTGGTCAAGCATATCACGTGGTTGAGATTGCCAACTATCGGCTTTGGGGATCAAGGCATCTAGATTCGCGATGTAGCAAGGTGCTCTCCGCTCAAAGAGGAGGCTCGCAGGTCAGGCTACATACTTGCGGAATGACGCTGGCGAACTGGAGTGCGAGGCGACGGACTCACAACAAGGCTCTCGAATGAGACATAGTTGACTATACACACGAAAGTCAGGCGCATTACATGGACACAAGACTTTCTCCTCAGCTTATCCCAATCTGCCTACACCACAAACCACAATGCAGCAGCAATGAGGATCGCCACGAGCGCACCCTGCCAGCTGTATATAAGTTTCAGACCAGCCTTCCGCACCTTCGTAGTGAATTCAATGGAAGCCCTCGCCCGTAAAAGAGCAGCCAACAGCTCATCACTATTGCCTTGACTGCCACACTGAGATAATATCTCTTCACCTCTTGCGCCTAGCATAAGGCGAGGACATGCTTCACCTTCCACTACAAAACAGGATCCTTTGCCATTTATTTGAGAGGACATCTCGGCACACTCCACATGCTGCCTGCGCTTTCGCATGATCGTGATGACTTCTGGATGTGATACAAACTCATTGTCGGAGGACCAGCGACATCGTGACTGAGTGGGCAGAGGTAGGCCCAGCATAGCACGATCAAGTAACCAGTCTACTCTGCTGGATTTGGTCGTGCGGACAAGTGAATGGCTTCGGAATATCGGGTGGGTCAGAGTGAGTGCCAGTAGGTCTGGATAAGGAAGATAGCTAGCTATCATGCGGTGTATCTCAGGCGGAAATGAGAGCAACATCGTAGGTGACTTTTCCAATTTGTCGTAATTGTGATTTAGTCTTGTGGATGCTGCGAGATTTCAATCGCGGCTAGGGCAGGATGAACAGCAACTTCGAGGTTTGCGATTCTGTTTTGCTCTTGTCAAAGCTGGAGCAGAAGATGTAGTACACATACAGCGAAATTCAGAAGAACAGAGAAATCAACCAGTCGCGCTAACTTATTCAGCGCTTTCAGTCCTGGACCCGAGCAGTAGGCGAGTTGGAGTTTAATGCGTCGCCCGTCTTGTATAGGTAGAATTAATGATGGTGCCTTGTGTCTCGAGACTAAACATATCATCAAAGTGAAGGCAGCAGCGAAGTTGAGATGAGGCTGTTACAAAAGGAGCCCTACTTTTCATCTCATCTATTATCGTACCGATGGTAGACAATTAGCTGATGGTACTGGACAAGGGCGCACGGGGATTCAATGAACGTTTCTGTGTCGGTAAGCTCTAGCCGTCGCACGTAGGATAAAAGAAGAAGTTGATCTCGTGAGTACCTGAGAGCTGGGAGCATCGTCCACCAACGAACATTTATGGGCCTTTCGGGCCGAGGTCTCGGAGGTGGAATTGTGCGTCAGATTATCGCAGCTTGGACGTGCGCAACAGTGACTAAGTTAGTATGGGTACTACACAGTAATCTTGAGTGACGGTGGGATGAATTTATTTTCTGATACCACCAAAAGCCCTCGGTATCCGATGGAACAGGATGTCAGATAGCCGGTCAGGACCTTACAACCCTGTCCGTCACACATTCCGGGTCTTGCGCAGATATGCTTATATGTTGTCATCGCCATGGCTCAACCGCAAGCCAACACCCCCGTCCTAGAACCTTCAATTGAGCCTGCCTCACCTAGCTTGCCGAGTCGCGTGTCCAAAGCTCCACCGAAACCTGCCTCAGTGAAGATCAATGTCGAGGGAGCATTCATTGTCAATGACGAGACAGTGAGTAAGAATGGCGGTAGCGAGTACGTGCACTTTGAGCAGAAGGATATTCGGCTGCCTCACCATGTTGATGTTGTCAGCCACATTGCGGTCGATGTGAGTCAAATTTCTGGTTGCGCAAGCCCAAGGCTGACACGTACCAGATTGGCGGGTCACTAGCAAAGCTGGTATACTTCTCCCGCGAATCCGGGTCAGCGGTAGGTGGTGGACGACTCAACTTCCTCAACTTCGAGACCGACCGAATCGACGAGTGCATAGCCTTCATACAAGACCTGAAAGACAAGCAATCAAAGCTCAATGGCTCGAAGCCGGCAGACATGTGTATCATCGCGACGGGTGGTGGCGCATTCAGATTCTACGACAAGATGAGAGACGTGCTGCACGTGAATGTGGTACGCGAAGATGAGATGGACTGCCTCATCATTGGCCTCGACTTCTTCATCACAGAGATTCCTAGAGAAGTATTTACTTTTAGTGAAACGGAACCAATGAATTTCGTGGAAAACAGGGAAAACATCTATCCATATCTACTGGTCAACATTGGTTCCGGCGTGTCGATGATCAAGGTATCAGGACCAAAGCAGTTTCAGCGAGTCGGTGGCACTTCTCTCGGAGGCGGAACATTTTGGGGCATCTTGTCGCTGCTGACAGGGGCCCGAACCTTTGATGAGATGCTGGCTATGGCCGATCGTGGTGACAATGCTGGTGTCGACATGTTGGTCGGTGATATTTATGGTACGGGTTTCGGCACCAGTACGAATATCACTGGTTTGAAAAGCACCACAATTGCCAGCACGTTCGGGAAGGTCTTTAAGATGAAGAGAGCCGCTGAGAGACACGCTGAAGACGGAGAAGGTCTGGCGAAGGAGGACATCCATGCGGATGCCGGATTTCGAATTGAAGACATGAGCAGAAGTTTGCTGTTCGCCATTTCCAACAACATTGGCCAAATCGCTTACCTACAATCCGAGAAGCACGAGTTGAAGCATATCTACTTCGGCGGATCCTTCATTCGGGGACATGCCCAGACCATGAATACTCTTTCGTACGCTATCCGGTTCTGGTCCAAGGGAGAAAAGCAAGCATATTTCTTGCGACACGAAGGATATCTCGGAGCTTGCGGCGCGTTCATAAAGGCGCAACCGAGGAACTGGGGTAGGAGGAATTCGGTGGAGGACTTGTCTCTAGCAAGGGTTATGTCAAAGGAGTGATGGAATCATCGTCTAGGGATTCTACTCGCGAAGAGCAAAGATGGAGGACAGGAGTTCCCAGTTCCTTAAGAATGACTGAGCTATGCAGCAGCACTGCAAAGCCGCCAATACATCCATACAATTTTGCCAAAGGCTGTGCCGCTGGTGAATTATGGATATTGGTTGAACCAAGCTACGCCGGTTCTGCTAGGGCACATGGATGTTCCGTGATTCGAGTCAATCACTTGAAAGAGCACGCAGGTTGACGACGAGTCTCGTCTCGTGCCAGTGGCAAGTAAGATGGACCAGCCTTCACTCGTGAAGCCTTTCTCGGTAATCCTAAGGAAAGTGAAAACTTATTTGACCTTCACAGGCAATGCTCCACGCCACGCTTCCACGTCACATGTGATTGTTTTCGTCAGAAACTGAATTCGTCCTGATCTCTCTTGTTCATGGGTTCTGCTATTGCCTCAAAGCTTACCAAGTCCTCATTTCACGCTTACAACCACGCCGAAACTTATCTCAAATAGCGTGACACGACTTGCTAGACGTTTCTCATACCTTCGAATGTCTCAAAGACGACCGTCGTCTCTCAAGTCCGACCATGGACCTGTACCGCGCTCTGGTAAGTTGTATTACCAGTACCAGCGAAGCAGACAATTGACTATGGATTCATAGCTAAAGCAGACCCCAACAACACGTCCAATGGCAAGCAACGTGTGGTCGAGAGACTGCGCGGTGTTCATCCCGACCGACTGAACAGAATCACTCCTTCGAGCCTCGTGCCCGGCACATTCACGCCGAAACCTACACAGAAGTTGTACACGACCAAGACCGCATCGACATCCAGCGTTTCAACCACGATGAACTCGGAGAAGGTGACGTCCAGACTCCACCTGGAAAAAATTGAGTTCTTGGATGGTGACAAACAAATTGGTGTTCAGCTTCCACGACATCTCGTGAGGGACTTGGAGGATCACCTCGAATGCCACGGCACCACCACCATCACATGTGCTCGCTCTACAGGCTGGGACAACAGCTTCCCCGAGCAAGATGGCCGTGAGGCAGTGTTCCGTCCTCGCCACTCAGACAAAAATTTGCTAGCCGCCAGATACAAGTATGGGGCGCGAGCACATATCCTAGTGGTTCAAGAGCGAATTGGAAAAAGCATCAATGACGGCCGAGCGGTGATCATTGTCTCTGCTGGACCACCAAGCACGCGTGTGACGCGGCCAGACGGCACAATCTGGAACGAGGTTGAATACCATATCTGGGATCCGGTCCTCGACATCAAACAACGGTCAAGGGCCAAAGCAGAAATTGTCAAGCAGATTCGAGCCAGAGAAAGCTTGGAGGAGCAACGACAGGGTCATGAGCCATCTGGTGTAGAGCGTGGCCCGATGGTATATGGTGATAACGATGACATTGTCGCTAATGCCGCGGGCTTTGCGGGTTTGCTAAATACACAACGAAGTCCGGATAACGATACCATCACTGTTCGTGGCGAGAAGCGAGCAACTCAGCGTGGAAGCATAGTCAAAACCCACAAGAGAAGCTTTTCCTCAGCCGAAATATCAGCACGATCTTCGAGTGCGGAACCCCTCGTTGCTAAACGCAGCAAAAATATCTCCTCGGCCACGCCAGAGATGTCCAACGCCTTAGCCAGCAAGCCTACATCGAGCCAAGCTTCAACATGTACCGACACAGTTCCACCCAAGCAAAGTCCACAAGCAGACCAACTTCCTTCCTCCTCGCCTATCCCCAAAGAAGCAGACCCAGGCTTCTGCCAACATAAGTCAACGTCGTTCACACCAGTGCCATGCTTGCAACCAAACTCAATGGCTCCAGTCACCTTGCCCGTCAATGCTTCCTCAAGTTTTGTCTTCAAACAGGCACTCGGTGGCCCCCGGAAGAGAACGCGAGACAAGACGGCCTGCAACACAATTCAGAAGCTGTTCGCCCATGGCAAGGTGGCAGGTATTGTGACCAAGGACACCATGACTTTGGTACTGTTCGTTGATGGCCAAGAACCGGTCACGGTTGTCAGAGATGATGCAGAAGACTTCGATACCTTTCTGCGATCGTTGAGGAGTGAGCCAGAAGGGCCACAAGAGATTGTCGTCCTGCCGGACGAGGAGTAAAGGGTCACGGCATCGAAGAGTCTGATGACAGAACTAACACGACATGAGGAGCGAATGTACGATTGAGTTATGTCAAAGTTGATGTCGGCCTTCCATGCCTCTACAGACCGCCTGCAGTGTACTCATCGTCATAGCAATAGTTATTCAGTACGGTGACATGGATGTGTACTGTGCGATGTAAGGAATTGGCGAAGAAACAGAGATAGATAGCTGAGCAGGTGGTGAAGGAGTTGTACAGAAAGATCCATGCAGTGTTTCCTTCCACGCGCTGATGTGGCCGGAGATGACCTCTAGACGCCCGGACATAGCCGCTAACCACCTAGTGTACCCTTATGCCAGAACTTCACGCCCATACACAAGGACGCTCGTCGAATCCATATCATGCTTCTCGTCCACAATCTGATGAGCCTTCCCAATGTTAATACCACTGTTCGCATGCTGTGTGCACTGACAATGTAAGAGAGTTAGCGTGACACTACTGTCCGTGTCCAGCGTGACTGCTGGTATCGAATAGGATACCTCTGAAATACCGAATTTTATTCTTGCCAAGCATAAATCATTACTCAGGAGTCTGCATCGACAAGTCATACCACTTTTCACACTTCAATATACACGTAGTGAGAATCACGCACAATGGCAATATTGATTCCATGTCTTCTCTTAGCACAAGAGTACAGCGCAAGCCCTAGCACATGATGAACCCTCCAACTCCGGCCAGATGTACCCCCAGTAGCGATCCATTGTCCCAGGGGCTCTCAATAGCCCCACCACCACAATCTCATCCTACACCGCAGTAGTCAATCTTTGGCAAGACCTGGGTTTCCTGCTCGTCAGCTGCTAGGATCACCCAATACCATCAGATCCTGTGTACTAGACGTAGGCCTTCTAGTTGCATTGGCTTGCGACATTCGCAGGACGATGGTGTCCTAGGATTCTCTCTTATAAGTTATCCACCGTATCCCCCCGTGGGAGGCGGGACTCAAGGTTCGAAACCCGGGTGTAAACGTGGAGAAAAATAGACTCATTATACTGGTGCTTAGAGCGTGTCGAGTTGGTATACGGTGGCCCTCTGCACGGACGCCTTGCGAAGATAATGTACACGCCGTGGTTGCGTTCGCACTGCCTGTGGTCTGTGGCCATGATTGCTGGTGGCACAGAGAAAACCGCAGAAAGCCAAGTACAGTACTGTCGTTCCTCATTCTGTCATAGCGTCAGGGTATCTCTAATCATGCAATCGTGCCTTCCGTGTCCCGTGTCCAAATTCCGGTTATACACAGAATGCCTTCCCAACACCAACCCAACTTAGTCGCCCGACTAGTTCCGCGGTTTCTCCGCAATAGCATAAGAGCAGTGAGTATACACATGCACCTTGTTGTTCTTGAATTCATTCCTCACATTCGCAAGCAATACATGAACCGCCGCCTCGTCCCAACCGCCAATCCGAGTGAAAAGGGCAAGAGAATAACTGTCAACAGCACCTTCAATAAATTGATGCCTGAAGAATCTCCCCATTTCTTTCAACTTCTTATCTTTGGGCCATGTGCCAATGGGACACGGTCGCTCCGTAACGTTGACGTTGACAAAGCCTCCCTCTCGTAACCAGTCTGGCATCATCGGGAACGGGTCAAACTCCAAGCCATTGGCGCGGGCTATTTTGTGGAATGTGTCGACCCATCGGTAGGTCTCGCTTTTCGTAGAGTAAGTGCCGTCGTCGCAGCACAGGTGAGTTCGCCCTTCAGTTAACTCGATTTTACCCCCTGGCTTGAGGTGGTTGTATGCCTGTTTGAGAATTGCTGGCCAGTCACGTACGCCTCCTCCTAAACACCTTATGTGGATGAAGTCGAAGTGCTCGGCTGGGAATGCCCACTCATCTGTGACGTCGTCGACTTGGAAGAAGACATTTGGTGGCAGCCAATTTGGTTGGATTGGTGAGACCTGGGAGGTGTCAGAGGCATCATTCCATACCAAGAAATCGACTCACGTCTGTGCCGATCACTCGGGCTTCAGGATACTCATCGCCCATTTCGATAGCCCATATTCCTGTTCCTATCGCATCATTAGACGGGGCTCGTATTAGAGCGCAGCATGTGAATGTCCCTCACCCGTTCCAATATCGAGGATGTTCAATGGATTATCGAGCTTCGAATAGCATAGCTCGCCATCGAGTGCTAACCGGAAAACATGGTGCATCAAGTCAAGTCGATCTTGTTCTTTCTCGTCATTGGGCAAGATGTACTTGCCCGCGCGGTATGCATGATAACGACGACCATTTTCATATTGATAGTTGAACGCTGAAGACGAGAGTGATGTTAAGTCAGACCCGGCATTGCTATCAGTGTCGCTCGCGTATCCGGCGTCAGCTTCGGCTTCGATAGGTCGGTCCTGGTTCCCTAAGATAGCGTCTGCCGGCGCAGCCCCGGGAGTCTCCATGTCGCTAGGTTGACGAAAGTCTATGCACACTCGAGATTATGAAAACAGTATTGATGGTTAATTGGTGTTACACAGTACGACAAGCGGCGCAAAGCGACAAGATGTACAAAATACGTCGGAATGTGTACTAACTTTCGATGGTCGGACCTGAAGTCCTTTGAGAAGAGTGGTTGCTGTGTCGGGGAGGCACGACTGTTGCAGAGTTTCTGAAATTCGGCAGGTGCGGGACACCCCTAGCCTAGCGCTAATGAGAGGCGCCTCCACTGCACCTGCCTTAGCGATCTGCACCTTTTCAAAAGGAGCCGAAAGCTCTCGGGGAGCATATCAGGATGCCTTGCAAGCCCGCAGACGAGCTCCAGCAAGCATGAGATTGGTCACGTTGACTCGTTTCGTCGCATTCGCGCGTGCTGAAGTACGGTCGACGACCAATCAAAGAACCACATAAGCACATTAATGTACGACTGATTCTTCAGAAAAGATGCATGCAGCTCGACTGCATCGTCTTCGTGCTAGACGAGGAGCTCCCACAACCTCGACTGTCCCGAGCCATGTGCGGACAAGATTCTTGCAAGGATTCAACACTCTGATCTGTTGGCTCGCGTGAAATTCACGATGGAAGACCAAACGCCGGATAGCACAGCGGAGGATTCTTCATGTCGATATTTCCCAGCTTCCTTCAGAATATGCAGTTTTGACAGCTGCAGCCACATTTAGGGCCTCCTTGTGTTACCACACTGACAGAAGCGAGTTATGGAATTGCCGACTGTCAGCAGCGCTGCCCTGATTGTAGGGACAAGCTCACTGGTACTGTATTGTGTTCTTGGAGCCCTGTACAGGTTGTACTTTCACCCGCTAGCCAAGTTTCCTGGTCCGAGACTCGCAAAATTGACAGGGTGGTATGAGTTCTACCACGACATCATCCATCGTGGCCATTTCATCTGGCAAATCCAGAAGCTTCATGACGAATATGGTGAGCTTGACCAGCGCACTCATCTGTAACGACACTAAACAGCGAGGTAGGCCCGATCGTGCGCATCACACCGAATGAGTTGCACATACGAGATCCCGACTACTACGAGGAGATCTATGCTGCGGCAGCGAAGAAGAAGGACAAGTGGGATGGATGGGTACATACCTGCGAGTCATGGGTTCTTCGGCGCAAGAGGCTAACACTTATAGGTCGTGATGGCCGGCGCTCCGGACTCGTCCTTTGCAACTGTCAGCCATAATTTGCACCGCCTGCGTCGATCTGCCTTGAATCCGTTCTTCTCGAAGAGAGCCATTGGCAACAATGAGGCACAAATCAAAGAGAAGGTCGAGCATCTCTGCCGCAGGCTAAAAGAATGCATGGATAACGATGAGGTCGTGAGACTGGACGCGGCCTTCATGGCGTTGACGATGGACATCATTACCCATTTTGCCTTTGGCGACTCGTACAATTACCTTGATGAACCTGACTTCAAGCTGGAATGGAAGGAGACTGTCATAGGCGGCTCTGCCAACGGTGTCTTCTTAAGGCAATTCCCCTGGGCCCTACCTATCCTAAAGGCCACCCCACTGTCCTTTCTGAATATGGCCAATCCCAAGGCTGCTAAACTTGTTGCATGGCAGCATTTCATCAGGAAACAGGTCAACGAGATCGTAGTGAAGAACGCATCTGGCAAGAAGGCGGATGGCACCATCTTCCAGGCAGTCCTCGACAGTGACCTTCCTCCGTCCGAGAAGACAATAGATCGTTTGCAAGATGAAGGCCAGACTCTGGTTGGTGCAGGCAGTGAAACAACAGCAAAGAGTCTCGCAATGATCACCTTTTTCCTAGCTTCGGCACCAAAGAAGCTTCAGAAGCTCAGAGAGGAGATCAAGACGATCGGGCCAGAGCCAGATGGGTCTTTTGTGCTTGCAAAGCTCGAGCAGTTGCCGTATCTTGTAAGTGCTCTCCAGGTTCAATCTCTAGGCTAACAAATGTGTACAGACTGCGTGCATCACAGAAGGCGTGCGCATGATGTCCGGTGTCACAACGCGCCTACCGCGAGTGGCACATGAGCCTATGAAGTATCGAGAATGGGAAATACCGACGGGGACGCCAGTCAGCCAGATGAACTATGTGGTCAACAATGATCCTAAAATTTTCCCGAATCCTTTTGAATACCACCCTGAAAGATGGATTGAGGCAGAGGAAAAAGGCATTCGTCTCGATCGATACATGGTCTCTTTCGGAAAGGGCAGTCGGTCGTGCGTGGGCATCAATCTGGCTTGGGCTGAGCTGTATTTAGCCCTAGCATATGTTGCGACACGCTTCGACATGGAGGTATATGATACGACGGCCGAGAGGGATGTGCTGATAGCCCGTGATTACTTTGTCGGCGTGCCAAAAGAAGAATCACAGGGTATTCGGGTGAAGATCGTCAAAGCTCTATGAATCTTGAGCTGGTTACCAGGCCGGCGGTACTTTGCCACAAGCAGCTCTAGAGAGTGACAATTGCACATGGCTAAGCTCAGGCAGGGCTGATGCAAGTGCTCGTTCAAATCATACAGGCCAATCTCTGCAACTCTACAAGCTATCTCCGAGATTCGCACCTGCGTTATGTATCACGTGAAAAGTGATTGCCTGAGCTCGTCTGAATCGAGTAACACGGCCGCTTATTGTTCGCTTGACCTGCCCGAATCTATGCTTAGGAGTGGCCACCTAGCTCAACTCGGACCAGGCCTGAGGGCGATTGCAAAGTCAGGCCCTAAGGCCGACCCGGCGGCGGCATCTCCAGCATAGGCTAGCCATACATAACATGATCACAAATACAATTGCGACGGACGCAGTGCTCGTAAAAGTCCTACTATTCTACTATATGTCGACACGCCCTTTCCCTCCACAACTTATCACCTAGTACCACCAGGCCTTATGAAAACTGACGGGACAGCTTCTCATAGGCGTCCGCCGAGGCCCAGAGAAGAGCGCGATCGTGTCTCTCATGGCTAGCCATTTATAGCCAGGCTGCCCCGTCAGCTTGTGCGACGCCTCAGTTCTCAACAACACCACTTTCGGCAGGTGTGCCGGCTACTTTGCCCTTTCGTGCTACGGAGCACCGAGCACCCGCGATTTCAGAAGACTACCGAGCTTCGATTATTCTTTCTTCGTGCAATCTAAGTTACGCGATCTAGCGTCGCTTCTGCTTCTGGTCACTGCTCGCATTCTATACAACACAATGGACGACCGCTACTACCCATCCATGAACCAATGCCTATTCGACCGGTCCGCTGGTGACGAGCTCAAAGATCATGCGATTCGACGAGCATCCTACAGCAAGCATCTTGGCACTACATACAGCCAGCTTGGCATCTTGCAATTAGCCTAAACCCAGTCGATGGCTTGTGGTTACTACAATTTGCTTGTCGAACGGTAATTCTATTGCCGATGTCTTGAGTCTCACTGAAAGCGCAGCTACCCGAGCCGCGCCTAGTCGAAGGAGTTGTCCTTGCTGTATCGGGGTGGTGCCATTGCTGCGGACGAATACGCGCCTCGGTTAGGGTGTGCTGCCCAGCTTTCTCGTGTTCGATATCAGCCGGAGAAATGTCTACCCCGGATTTGCCTAGCATCACGCGGAGTGCAGGCAATCCTTCTGCTGGCCCCAAAGAGAAGACATATGAGCATGCTCACCCCGTCTTGAAGCTTTTGCGGCAGGTTCGATATAGTCTTGATCATACAGAGCTCTAATACGACTCGCCTCATCTTCATTGTCCCTCCACCCGCTGTCAGTGGCAACCATGGGTATACTTGCGCCCAAGTCCGGGACATCGGGCGCGTCAGATCCGATCTTGACGCGCCTTGCCAACGAAGACAAAGTACCATGGTACAAGAAGCCAAATCTACGATTTCTGTATCTCATGTTGTTCCCGACATGCATGGGCATCGAAGCAACCTCTGGCTTCGACTCTCAAATGATCAATGCGCTCCAAATTGTTCCGTACTGGAAGCTCTGTAAGGCGCCTTATACGCCTCCAAGACGCTGCTAACGGCGAGAAGACTTCGACAACCCCCAAGGGTCACTCAAAGGAATAATTGCTGCAGCATATTCCTTGGGAGCCATTTTATCTCTTCCATTAGTACCCTTCATCAATGACCGCTTTGGAAGGCGCTGGGCGATTGTTATCGGATCTGCGGTCCAGTGTGCTGGTGCTATAATTCAATGCTTTTCTCAGCATGGTAAGATTCAAAGCCCCGCACTTCTAGCGTCTCAGCTCTGACAACCGTACAGTTGGCATGTACATAGTGTCTCGAATGATTCTAGGCTTCGGTATCCCGACCTGTATCGTCGCAGGCAGCTCCCTGATCGGCGAACTGGGCTACCCAAAAGAACGACCTGTCCTTACATCACTTTTCAATGTCGCGTACTTCGTCGGCAGCATCGTCGCAGCCGCCATTTGCTTCGGCACAAACAACATCGCCTCAAACTGGGCCTGGCGACTACCGTCGATCCTCCAGCTTTGCCCCTCCCTAATCCAGATCACCTTCGTCCTGTACTCATCACCCTCCCATGACCCAGCTCGTCACTAACACAACACAGATTCCTGCCCGAAAGCCCCAGATGGCTCGTAACCAAAGATCGCCACGAAGAGGCCTACGAAATCCTAATTAAATACCACGCAGAAGGCGACCGCGACTCCGAGTTCGTCCGTGCAGAGATGGCTCAGATCCGCTCAACCCTCAAGCTCGAAATGGACGCCTCGCAACGCTCCTGGGCCGACATGTTCCGCACACCCGGTATGCGCAAGCGTGTCCTAATCGGTAGCATGCTCGGTCTCTTCACACAGTGGTCCGGCAACACCCTCATTTCATACTATCTCGGCGATATCCTTGAGATGGTCGGCAAGACCTCATCTATCTTCAAGCAGAAACTCAACGTCGGTCTGTCGGCATGGAACGGCGTGAGCGCGCTTGCTGCCGCACTGGTTGTCACAAGATTCAAGAGACGACCGATGTACCTCGCCTGTACATGCTCCTTGCTAATCTGCTACATCTGCTGGACGGTCACGATGGAGCAAACGATGACTGCTATTGCCCGTGAGACAACGAACAATGCCGCCGCAATCGCCACTATTTTCTTCATCTTTGCATATGCGCCGTGCTACAATATTGGATATAACGCCTTGACATACAGTGAGTCCCATCTGCTTCCTACCTCCCCAATCGTACCTTGGCAGACAGGATCATCCCCTCGAGGGATAAACTTACGGTCACGTGAGTTATGATGCGTAAGCCACTGTGCATGTTGTGGCTTGCGGTCTATGTTTAGCACGGTTTAGGTGGCTTCCGCACCATCTATCACGTGACCCTCAATTCGTCCCTCGAGGGGTTTATGGATATCAGACAACGCAAAAAAGGGGGACAAGGAAATATGCTAACCTTCACTCCCAGCCTACCTCGTCGAACTCTTCCCCTACGCCGAACGCTCCCGCGGCATTGCGATCTTTCAGTTTTTCGGGCGTGGGGCTGGTTTCTTCGCGACGTTTGTGAACCCCATAGGGTTGAGCAACGTTGGGTGGAGGTATTTGATAGCCTACTGCTGCTGGCTAGCATTCGAGATCGTTTTCGTCTGGTTCATGTTCCCCGAGACTGCAGGACGGACTTTGGAGGAGTTGGCATTCAGTGAGTCCCCCAATGCCTACCCTTTGTCCTCTACGACTATGGACATGTATGCTGACGTACCACAGTGTTCGAGGACAAAGCTCTCGCTGATAAAGCAGTACATGCGGTCGAGAAGGTTGTCAACGATGAGGATGCGACTGGTGCGATGCGAATCTCTGAGAAGGCTGTTGCCGCGACGAGGGAGGAGCACGTCGAGACTGTGAATGTGGATGTGGCAGGGAAGAGGGCTTGAGAAGGGCCACTTGCGAGACACTCGACTGTGTCTTGATGCGGGTTCGACCTCCACTCTGCCGGCTTGCGCAAATCACGCAACGAGCATTCCACGACGTCAGCCTTATCCAGGATCAAAAGCATGCTATCACTGCGACAGTCTCTACAGGCCAACAGAACCACATAGCTCAACTTGATATACTGCAGCTGGTTGGGCCAGGAAGTGGCCACTTCTGACTTGTAACAAATAATCCAAGGTACCACTTAGTTCATGCAATCAGAGCTGCGTGACCGCTATTCGAATACTGCCTTGACCAGTATTCATACTCTCGAATAGGATTCACGAACTGTACACTAAGCTTAACACAGCTAGCCGGTACTTCAGTGAAGGAGAAGGAGAGGCATTCCTGCCCGAAGCTAGTGTGACGATAGTTAGTAGTATCACTCTTACACTGTTAGGTACGCCATGAGGATCCACGATACTAGGGATACTAGAGAATCCAGTGTTCGTATTCACGGGCTGAGTGCTGCAAATTAGAAGTAGCCACCACTTGGCACAACTAGCGGCAGTAACAACAGACACGACGGGAGTATGAAGAATGATCTCCGTTATGTCCATATAATAAATGCACACTACAAAGAGTACTTATCGTATCATACGTATCCTTGAGTTCTTTGACTGGTTGGTCAAGTCATGCCTCCATGCAGTCCAGTTCTCACATGACCACCCACGCATTACCACCCATTTCATCTCTAGTACTTAGTAGTCCACATATCACGCCAGCAGAAGAGAAACTTTTGTCATCCATCCATCCAGTACATACAGATCCACGAAATCTGAACACTGAAATTTGAGATTCTTGCTCCACTCCATCTCTGATGCTCGTTCATGCTGTGGTGCGATGTGTTGTGTGATGTTGAAACATGATATTATAGTATGGGTACATCCTTCCGTCTTCGATGCCTCATTCCATGGCCGTGTGCTTTCGGCCGGCATGTCCGAGTCTGCTGCCATATCCTTCGTCCTCCGCTGCATTATCTCCACGCTTCTAATGTCCCCTCGCAGCAACAACCAACCGCTGCCTCAACTCAGGCTCATTCACAAACGGCTGCGTATCCCAGAACCCATAACTACTATTCTCGCTCAACTCCTTGAAGACAATGACTGCACCCCATGGGTTCGGCTTCAGCGGATCGATGCGTTCCCTCAACACTCGAATGATAACCTCGCGAAGATACGACTGCTCCTCGCTCACGTTGTTGTTCGTGCCCCACAAGTTAAGCACGACCTTGCAGAAATATTCTGTGTGAGAATTGGGGTATCGTAGTTGGTCAAAAATCGACGTGACGAGGATGTATTTCTGTCGTGGTTCGAATGTGTTGAGGAGCTTGCTGAGCAGCTGGATGTGGTTGCTGTTTGAGTCGAATTTGGAAGTATTGTTCAACGCGTCTTGGCCGATGGCGACCACTAGACTCTGCAGCATTTCTGAGTCTCGCGCGGGCTTGTTCGGAGATGGCTGATTCTTTTCTTCGTTCCCGAGGAACTCTGTAACCCGCTTGGCGAACCCGTCTATCTCCGACGCCTTACGCAGAGCCTGCGTCAGAACCAGTGACAGTCCCTCAACTGCAAGCGGGCGTGCAACATCAGTGCTCAAGTTTGGTGCTTTCTTCATGTCCTCGATCCGTTCCACTCTCAGGTTAGGCGTCAATGGGTTGGGCTCTACGAGACCAAACGGCTGAGCTGACAAGATAACGTTTCGCACAATCGGTTCCGTGGCTGAGACTCTCGCGCAGAAAAAGGCATGATTCTCGCAAAGGAAGTCGGAGAAGTCGTTCTGCAGTACGAAGAAGTTCTTGTAGACACCTCTCATCAGGAACTCGGCGGTCTGTCGCAATCTTGGCTGCTCCATCAAGTAGGCTGGATATTCCAGCATTAGGCCGGCAAGCTCTCTGTAATGCAGAGCACATTCAGGATCTCCTTGTCGCAACATGCCCTCGACTAGGACACGGTGGCTGACCAGTGTCGTCCAACCAAAAACGAATGCGGGTATCAATGAAGGCTGCAGAGCTTGCATTGTCTTGCTGAACGCAAGCATGAATCCGACGTGCTCTGGAGAGTTTGCGAAACGCAGTTCAGCATAGTTGTGCAAGATCGAGCCGAACAGTCTTGTGAACACTCGTTGGTTAAAATTAACGCCTCGAAGCTCTTGATGGTTGTGCACAATGAGGACCACGAGCGATAGGATCGAATCAAGATAGGCTGACTTGCTAAGCTTGACAGCGCCGTTTTCCTCTCCCTGATACTTGACGAGAAGAACGATCAACAGTGCCAAAGCATCAGTTTTGCTGAAGGCCGCTGCAATGCTACCACGGAAGCTCTGGGCTTCAATCTCGTACTGTTCAACGGCATTATCGATGCTCAGTCTCAGGAAGGTAACCATGTCTTCGGCGGAGTTGATCAACTGACTGCCGTGTAAGTCTCTGAGAAAGCCAGTGTGAGTGGCCTCATTGAAGGCTGAGTTCTCGAACAGGGATGACCACTCCTTGAAGACGTAGCGCATCTGGTCTTCCTTGGCCTGAGCCTTATCGTTCAGAGCAACGACAGCAAATTCAGGCACGCCATGAGACTTGAGTTTGTCGCTTAGCTCGGATGCTAGAGGGTGTTCCCCATCGTCTTTTAGCCAAGCATAGAGTGCAACGATACTGTTGACGAAATCTGCACGCAGTGCGGTCGGCTCATCATTGAACAACGTCTGGTCCATGAGGTCACGCAACAAGCGCAATCCGATGTCACTACGCTCTCGGATCGCAGAAGCCAACACGTTATCGACTCTGTTCGACTCCATAAGCCCGACAGAGATGAAAGCAGCCACCGTGAAAGCATTGCCGAGCAAGACGTCTTCGTGTGCAGAAATCCACCGCATTACTTCTCTGACGATGGCCTCCGATACCAGACATAGTTTATTGAGCAGAAAGGCAAGGAATTCAGCCTCGGTGCTGTTTTGTGGTGCTTGCCTGAGCAGCATGGAGGTAATCTTGTCTGCGGTTTGTCGCGCAACGTGGTCAATGGTCGGATGACTTGGGGTGTTGATCATCATCAAGATTTGTCTGATGTCTTGGAAGATAGGGTCACCTTTGTTCAGATGTTTCAGACCGCCAACGGGTGAGGCTCTAGTGGCTTTGATAACTTCATCAATCATAAGGGATATACGATCAGCTGGAGGCATGGAGTCAGGAAGGCCATTCATACGCTGCTGAGGCATAGCAGAGTTCGCCCTTGACTCGTGTTGTGTCATTGGGCTCTGATGTGGTAAGGCAGGCTGTCCGGCTGGTGTGGACAGATTCGGCATAGCCAATGCTTCATTGAGCACATCGGGCAGTTGGCGGCCAGTTGAGTCGGTAGACGCGCCTTGAATATGTCCCGCGTTCATACCGTGGACCCTTCTCTCAAACTCTTCATAGACAGCTCTTTGTGCCTCGTTGAGACCTCCAGGGATCATCTTGTAGGGCGCAGGTATCCAGGTCGACCATCGATTCAGGCTTTGACCATAGAAGTCTCCACCATTAGGATTTTCTGCCATGAAACGTCGCCTCTCTTCCAGTTCAGCAGAAACAACTTGGTCCATCTCAGGAACCGCACGAAGCTCAGCAGCATCCTTGATCAACGAAGCTGCAACGTCAAGATTGTCGTTCACGGTCATGAGGATCTGACCTTCAGCCATGAATGTGCCGCCAATCTCCTCTAGATTCTGTCTGATGTAATTTTGGATGCTCATTCTCAGTGGCTCCTTGCACGTGACGAGTGCCAAACTGCCCGCCAAAGATTTGACCATTTCTCTAGCAGCGTCACTGAAACTGTCCGCATTGCCCTCGACCAGGTAATCTTTCGAGACGAGTTGAGAAGTGGACAGAGAAGCGATGGTGATGGACCTCTCAACGACAGGCGCAATAATTTCTTCAATTGCTCGCTGCACTGCTTTGTTGATCACATTGCGCACATGAGCTTGTTCTTGTTGTGACCCCGAAGGAGGTGGATATCTCAGCACAGTCTCGAGGTCCGGTAGAGACTGCATTATTTCTGCGACAGAAAATGTCTCACGCAACCGCCCCCCACGGAGGGCAAGGTCGTATTCGTCGATGCCATCAATGACCGAAGCATTTGTCATCTGCTCGACACGTTGCTGTTCTTGATGTTCTCGGATGAAATTGGCTGGCTCCAGCTTCTTGTGATCAAGCGACAAGTCTTTGCACAGAACCTCAATTTCGAATTTGAGATTCAGCTTGAGATCTGCGAATTGATACAACTCGAGTAGCACTCCCAATATCTCCATAAGCCAAGGGTTCGGCGGCTTGAACACTATTGAATCCTTTCCTTGCACCAATACCTTGCATGTGAACGGTATCACTATGGTCAGGCGTTGTGTCTCAAAGCCTTCCAGGAGCAGATCCATGAAGTATATGTTGCGATGCTTGATCGGCTTGTCTTGCGCTAAAGTCAAGGAACCCAGCCACGCACCGAGGTTCTTGAGATGCGTCCTTTCAACTTGCGACTCCATTGTGGACCGAGCACTCATAATTTTCACGAGAGAAACATAGGTCTCCCGCAAAACTTCGCTCGACAGGGCAGAGTCACTGAGCCGCAACAACACGCTGTTGTATAACTCCTGGTTGTTGAGTTCAAGTCTGGCGCGCTGTTCGACAAGGTAGGCGGCAAACCATTGATAGTGTTCTGGTTTCAGGACCTCACGTAAGTCGCCAAGCTTTGACTCCATGTTCTCCTTAGATAAATTGTTGATAACGAAAAGGATCTTTTCCTGAGACTTTTGATCAGGCTCGTGGTAGTCTGCATCCGCCGCTGGTGGATCAGCATGAAGACTTCTGAATCCGCGGGCACCGGCTTCCAACACCAAGTCGTCCGTCGAGCCGTTTGGCAGACCATAATCTTCATGACCATTGCGTTCGGCCACGCCTCCTCGTAATTGAGCACCCACCATGCCTTCCCTGGCTCGCTGTATAATTTCCGGGTGTTGAAGTGTGGGCAGGTGTGCCAAGATGGTGCACACTTCTGGCCATTCCACAAGCTGGTCGCCAACCTGCAGTAAAGCTTCGATACCAAAACGATGCATTGGGCTATCTGCGACGTGACCTTTCACGGCGTCGACAATTAGTGTTAGCCCGTACTCCTGTGGTATGGGTGGTAGCAGTCTGAATTTCACAATGCTGCCGAACAATAGAGCTGTCTTCTCTAGTGCATCTTCAGGGTACTCGCCGTAACAACCATATTCGTCAAACAAGCCGTGCACTATACAGCAGAACAGGTCCTGCAGTTGCGGGTTTTGAGACGTCTTGTACATGCGCATCTCATTGATCATGTCCCGGATGGACACTTCTGAACGATACATTTGACCAAAGAGCTCAGACATGCTCACATCAGTCTCAGGGTTGAGCTTGTGGCCTCCTCTCGAGGCTTGCTCAAGCACAGCGTCGGACTCGGTGCCGTAGTTCATGAGGCGGGGATATGTAGTGAGACATGTACATTGAGCAGCCTTGACTTGATCTCGATCCTCAAGCAGGTCCTGCACCTTCCACAAGAGTACAAAGACTGCAGGAAGGCTTAGGGGAATGGATTGATAAGCCTCGTCTGTCTTTTGCGAACGATATTCGTCATCGGCCTTTATCCGAAGGAATTTCCAGAGCGTGTTTCCTAGTAAGGCCCGCTCAGGTCGAGGTAGTGGTTCGATTGCGCGTGAGATCCATTGCTCAAGATCAAAATCAGGCTGCTGCTTTGACAGTAAGCAAGCAACGTCCAGAGCAAGAGGCGTATGGTAGGACTGTAACAAAAAATCTATCCACCCCAATTGCTGAGCCTTTTGTGCTATTGTATCTGTTTGACGAGGATCGGCATGGAATGTAACTCTGCACAGACTCTCCACCAAGTCTCGGTTCTGATGGAAGAGGGCCTTCAATGCCAGATCACTGTCGGATCGCTGACCCTCAAGATATAATCGAAAGCATGAGTCCAAAGCTTTTTCCTGGGATGGTGTCCAGTTCGCTGTGGGTGTTGTGATATGTGTCAAGGAGAGAAGGAAGCCGAAGAGATGGTTTGAAACCATAGCATGGAGAATGCTGCTGGCATCATCCTCCTCCGGGAATGTATCTGATGATAATATTGTATCAAAAACAGCTTTCATTGCATAGAAGTTGCATTGATGGGTCTCGAGCTCTGCATTGACACGTTCGCGAACATCGTGTGGCGCCTTCTCGAATTCTTCTGCCTGGAACGCAGACCGGAAGCCCGGTATCTGATTTGGCGATACATCATTCATCTCGAAAAAGCAGCGCAAGAAGGATGTTTGCGTCCGTGGATGGGTCCATTGGCCGCCCCATAATCTTTGAATATCGAAATCTTGGTTGTCAATCGCAACCAGTCTCAGGGCCTGCATAAGACGCATGAATTCATCTGTATGTAGTCGCAGATCTGGCACGTCAAATGCTTTGACTACAGAATTCCAGTCGAGCGATCTGAGACGTTGTGCAGCTTTTACAGCAGAGACGAATTCATTGAGGTCATAATGCTGACTTGGCTGGCCGAACAGCATGTAGAGTATAGCGTGAGCTACATCAGTCGGTGACGAAGCATTCGGCTGTATACTCGCAACGACCTCGTTAATATCGCGACTGTTCGAGGCGGAGCGCGGCCCTCTTCGCTTGAAAGCATCGATGATGGAACGATCCCTCTCGGGGAGCTTCCACAACTGCGAAGCCATGTCGAGCTCAGGTATAGGATTGCCTTTCAGTGAGCTGATACGTGTCCAGATCTTCTCTTGTATCTGTCGTCTTTTTGACCGCCCCAAGCTAGATTCGAGTGCAAACCAAGTGCTGAGTAGGGCAAGGCCAGAGCTGGAAAGACTATTGAAAGATGTTTGCAGATCTTGAGATGGTTCGGCAAAGGTCGTAACGAGCTCAGCGACAAAGTGCTCGGCTTCCTGGCGGATGTTCGGCCTAGTGGAAGAGGTAAAAGCTATGCTGAGTATCAAATGCGCCGCGCAATCTTGCAAGAAATGCGACACAAACCCAACCACATCAATATTCCGTAGGGGCTCTTCTTTGGCAGCATCGATCGCGTCAACGATTTGGAAGGCTCGTGTTGGCTCTTGTCGGACTTCTTCGACCTTGGCCTGCAATAGTCTGTATGTCCCGTGCCGAGTGCGCTGGTCCCCAGCTAGGATAGCAGTGAGATTGAGTAATATCGCTTTCCTGATGAAGACTGCAAATACTTCTTGACCACCTGAGTTCAACAGATGAAGTGCCCTATCGTTCTTGACGCTGTCCCACCTTGCTGGTCCGTCCCTGTCGCTGTTCGTATCCAGTAAGATCGCTAGCTGGGCTACAGAGATCTTTTGAAAGGACGAATTCGTAGGAGAAGCAGTTCCCTGGCTGGAGTCCGCAGAAGAGCTTGTGTTGTTTCGGTGTTGACTCGCACCTTGAGACGTCGCAATAAATCGAGGTGATGTGAGCTGAGGAGTAAGAGACGATTTTGGTGAATCTGTTGGCCGTGAGGAATCAGGTGTTCGAAGGTTTGAGCGGGAAGAGATGTTGGCGCTTCTGTCTTGTCTGCGACCAACGATACTTTTGGTAGTTGGAGTAGATCTTGTAACGGTTGTATCCAAAGGTGAGAGACTGCGGATCCCCGATGCTGTGGACGAACTGTCTTTCTTCAAACGTGACGACTGTTGACTCGCGCGATGAATTGAGGAGTTCCAATGTGTAGACGATGAGGAACTATCGAAGCTCATATGGAGCGTTCACGGTCTTAGACATTTGAGTATTGCGAGGATGTGTATGGGTTGGGGAATGGTGTGGATGTTCGAGGATTGATAGTCCCGCTGTTGTTCGAATTGGCTGCACTTGTTCCGCTACAGATGAAGTGCAGCCCAAGAGAAATCTGAAGGTCAAATCAAATACAGGGACCGCGAGGGTGGAGGGCGATGGTCGAGACAACAGAGACTGCGATCGCAGACGATGAGTGACTATCAAACTTGGATCTGCCTATGCGCGCCCGATGTGTTCGTGTCGGCCAGCGGACGCAAGTCTGGTACGGTTGACAGCAAGAATCATTATGGCACTCATTCCAGTTCACGTGATAAAGTTGCTCAAAGGTCCTACAGGGGCAACCGTATCGAAGTAGAAGGAGAACTCATACTATGCACCTTTCCATCAGCCACCTTCATACATTCAATAATGGATACCTGATCTTTATATCAGTCTTCGATTCTAGTTCCTCCCGGCGATGAAGCGTGATCACGACTTTCAACAAGCATGGTGTCCTCGGATGAGCCCGTGACCGCGATGTTCCTCGTGCCTCTATAGCAACCTTTTGTTCCGCGGGCCAGCATGAGCACTTCCACGTCCGAACATTGGCAGCGAGCCTCCTAACGCGCCTTTTCTATACACGGTCTCTTGACTGATATCTAAAGCACTATTAACCCTCACAGATGTGCTAAACGTTCTCCCGCTAACACTTGCTGACTCTGCAGGAAATCTCCGACTTCGCCAACTCGGCGAAACCGCCGAGTCGCCGCCTGGGCACCTCCATCAATAGATCTACATGTCCTTGCCATCATGTTCCTGCCGTTGTTCTTTCTCGCTGTTCGTGCAATCCTTCTACTATTTAGCTTTCAAACATGTCCGACGATGACCAACACGATGGCAGCGTCGAAAAGCAGCCAGAGCCGAAATCGTTCCCGAAGAAAGTTCTTGATGCTGTGCTTTGGTTCGTCAAGGATCAATGGTTTCTGATTGGCATGGTTATCGTCGTCATCATATCTTCTCAAGTCCAAGTACCAGAATCACAGCAAGCGACCAAACAGGTCGTTGTCGCCTATCTAGCTAGTAAGTAAGCATAAATAAAGCCGTGGCAGCTGGTAGCTAATATGTCCAGTATCGTTGATTTTCTTCATCAGCGGATGTACGCTAGATACCCGGATCCTGCTCGAAAATTATGCAAAATGGAAGCATCACCTCTTCATTCAAGCTCAATGCTTCATCATGGTATCAGCCCTTGCTTTTGGCATTGTCAGTCTTGCCGCCACGAACACGAAGTTCATGGATCCGTGGTTGCTCGTCGGACTCATCTTCAATGGCTGTCAGCCGACTGCCATGGCTTCCAACGTGCTCTTTACCAGACAGTCTCATGGAAATGTGCCTCTGACAGTTGTCGAAGTCACCATTGGCAACCTCATAGGTCCGTTCATCAGTCCCTTGCTGATAAAAATGTACCTGGCAGCTGGAGCATGGTACACTGAGGCGATTCCTCTGCAATCCGGTGGGTATGGCGCACTGTATCAACGAGTCTTCATGCAGTTCGGCTTATCGATATACTTGCCAATGTTTGTAGGCCAGTGCGTCCGACGCCTATTCCCGAAAGTGGTAAACAAGGTCTTCGTTGAGTGGAAAATCGGGAAATTTGCTTCCATGGCCATGCTTAGTCTTCTGTGGCAGACCTTCGACCACGCATTCGGAACCGAAGCTTTCTCTTCCGTCAAGCCATCAAACATGATTTTCATCGTGTTTATCACGATTGTCAACTACGCTCTTTGGCTAGTGATATCAGTGGCACTCTCGGTACTTTGGTTGGACCGCAAGGATACCATTTCAGTAGCCATGTGCGCGCCGGCAAAGACTCTGGCTCTGGGTGTACCGCTCAGCTTCTTGTTGTTCACAGACATTAGCGGGCTCGAGGAAGCGAAGATTCAGATTCCAATGCTGATGTTTCAGGTTCTACAGATGGGTCTGGCGAGTTTATCCACCATCGCCTTCCGAAGATGGGTCGACGCTGGCGAGAAGAAATTACAGTCTGATGACGAAGAAGCAGAAGCGCAAAGTCAAGAAGTGACAGAGAAGACGTGATTGGGCATGCGATGGATGGTACCAAATATGTCGGACGTTCGTGACTGTGACCACTATGCTCACAAATTCCACGGCACACGCGTGTCATGACCATTGCAAAAGCCCGCACACAGCAACACAACTCATCTCTTTACGATCACTCTTACTGATCTGCGACACGTGAGCCAATTCCTCAATGCAGAAGGAATCAACGACAAGGTCAAACGCCTAATACTCAGTCAGAATCAGCCGCCTCTCTTGACTGTCAGCTATTCTGCCGAACCGAACGCGTACATCAGTTTCGAATCGGAAGAGCAAAGTCATCCATACAGCAAACGAGTTCATCCTCATCTTTGACTTCTTTCCAACCATAAAAGCCATGCTTCCGGACTCGAGCACATCTCTTCACAAGTATCCCCATTCAATCCTATCTCTCAAAGACATACCCGTATATATACACCACCAATCACCCAACCACCCTCACCTCCACCACCCAACCACCCAAAATGGTCAAACACCGACGAACAGACCAACAAATGGCCGACTTCAAAGAATCCCACGGCCACAATCCTCGTCGGCACATCCGCTCCCACCTCCCCTTCATCCACGCCTCCCCCTCCGAAACACCCCCCAGCATAGTCGCCCCGTTCATCTCCACCCTCCTCTGGGCCTTCACAGTAATGTGGTTCTCCATCTCCCTAGTCGGCTACGTCCTAATCTGGAAGTTCACGAACCCTTTGCCTGCGGGCGAAACAATGAACATCGAGCGGATCTTCGACACGGTTCCGTTGAACAGATGGGCCGTGAATGTTATGGTTAGCTGGTTCAGTTGCACGTGTTTGTTTGTGCAGACGTTGTTTTTGGTTGGGTATCGGATGGATAGGAGGGTTAGGAGGGATTTTGCGAGGGAGATATTTAAGGGGGAGGTGTGGAGGTGGGCGAGGGAGGATGTGGATACTTGGGATAATGAGGACGTAAGTGCTTCGCACTCTCTTTGGCTGTCGCGATGTGGCTAACCTATTATCAGGTCAAAGATGCAGCCAAAAACAGAAGAAAGCGACAGGCGGGCATTGAGCAGCAAACAGGAAAGACGGGAGGGGGCGACAGTAGTCGAAGAGGTCACGGTGATGACAACAGGCGTGAACGCGACACGCAGGATTACGGGTTGCCAAGCACCAGTTCAAAGAGGACCCAGCAGTACCCACCGGGTCAGAGCTCAAGGCAAGTCTGCAATAGCCCTCGTGCTATACGAACATGCTGACCTCCGTCATGTAGCCGTGGTGGACTAAGGGCACCTAAGCGCACGAGAAGTCCGGGCGGGACATTGAGCTGAAAAAGTCAAGAATGGCTTCGGCTCGGAGACTAGCAGGGTGACTTCTTGATCTTGGTCCAGTCATGCTATTGCTTGGCATTGTATTCTACGCATCTGCTGTTTTGGCGGAGCTTCGCAAGCTGCATCGAGGCCTCGAGAGCAATGGAAGAAGGTTTTGCGCATGGAGGAGGCCGAGGGCTTGGCGGCCAATTGTCACAACACCATCCAGTCATTCGAGCTTGATCACCTTCATATGATTGTTACTCCCTCAGGTAAGACAGTCTTAAGGTCAATCTGAGCCTGGTCCGTGCTACAGTGTCTCAAGATTTTGTTATCAGTGGGAGTATGAGCTGTCTTTATGGCTCTGTACTGCATCATCGCTAAGCAAACAGCTCGAGACAAATTGAATTATTACTATCAATCTTATGCTAGCTATCTCTCCCAAAGCACATCCTGATGAGATCTCCTCAAACTCCCAAAGCTCCTCGCTGATTTGATTTGACAGATTTTCATGCAACACTTTTCTTCCCTACTGATTCTCGGCAATGTTATCGCTGTGTACTGATACTGTTCGCTAGTCATGCCTGGTTGACTAATGCCTCTTGTCCAGTCGCGTATCTGTCAGATCCAGATGGCACCTCCTGGAGCCTGTCCACGCCCGGAAACGGTGTTGCCTTCAATGGTTGAGTCATATTGATGCAATACGTCAGTGGTCATGGTTTCGTGCGTTGTTTTGTTGTCGACGATGTTCTTCTTGACCTCAGGTTTGCCAGCGTCGGTACCCTCGTCAAGCGTTAAGTGTTTTGAGCTTGGTAGTGGTGGTGTAGGAAGGCCATGCATGCGTTGCGTCCACTCCTCAACCCTTGCCTTGACGGATTCACGACCTGTGAATGGGTTTCCATAGACATCCTGATCAGCGAAGATATCGATTAGAGGGCTTTGGAAGTCAGGTGATGTAGGGGTTGGCATAAGGTTGAAGCCATGGGTATCTTGACTGTACATACTGCTGGCCCTCATCCTCGATTTGAGCTGACTTGGTTTCAGGAGCGGAGCTACCACAGCAGTCCCGAATTCAGTCAGAGACCTTCGTGGTTGATGACGCCTTGGAGAAGATACCTTGCATGTTTGAATTGCGAGTGGCGCTGGGTTGTTGTGTTGCCGCCCTGTGTGATAGAAACCCCGGCTAAGTCTCTTCCCTCGTCTTCACCCAAGGACTGACTGCAGTGGCGGTACGCCAGACAACCCTTCTTCAGTGTCGGTCGAATGCATCGTGCCGCTGCGAGAGAAGCCCTGGATACCAACCGAAGGCATTGTCTCAGAACTCTTACGCGGACGAAGTGGCGTAGGCAGGAGCTTCAGATTGTTTGGCGGTAGGGTTGGTGAGGTTGCTGGTGTGGAGAGAGAGTCATTCTCCGAGCTGTTCTCAATGGCAGTGAATGCCGTAGAAGTGGTCAATTCGTGAGGAAGACTGCCCATTGGAATTGTGTCTTTCTTCATCCCTTGGTTGTAGAACTTCTTGAGCTCGTCCACTGGAGTCTTGGGCCTAGTCAACGTGCCAGCACGAGTGAGAGCTGGCACGCGAGAACCTGTCAGAGATCGATAGCTGCGCAATCGATGGAGAGCCGTCATACTGTGCTCTCCACCTGCAGTGCCGTCGTGTCGACGAACTTTAGGGCTGACTTTGCTGCTGCCGCTGCTATACGTCAGATACTGTCGGTGTTCGGTTTCCTCCTTGATGGCTCGGTTGACCGCATCCTCAACTTTTTTTGCAGCCAAAGCAGCCGCATCTGACTCGCGATGATCTATTCGTAGGGATGTGCTACTGCACAAACTGCTCCTGACGTCTCCTGATTGTATGGCACGAAATAGCTTGTTGGGATGTGGGAGTTTGTCTGAGCCTGCAGGAGAATTGCTGTGAGATGGACCATACTTCTCGAGATGTCTTTTGACTGCAGGTGGTCGTCCAGCGTCTCTTGGCTTCAACGCCAACGGCTCAGGTACGGCTAGTATGAAGTCTTTGGCATCACCGAAATCAGCCGACCTGCCCACGAAGTGCTTGGCATCTTTTGCCCGCGGCACTGTATGGTAGTCGTTCTTCGACTGATCTTCCTTAGTGTTATGCCGGACAGGTGTGAAGAGCCCTTCGCTGCTGATGTTCGTAGGTAGTGTGGGTGCCGAGTGAACTGAGTGGAATCGAGATACAACAACCGGAAAACTTCTGGTCAGGCCTGGACCAGGACTGTCGGGAAAAGGACTTTCGACTCGTGGGTCGTACGTGGGCAGAATCTGGGCAGTAGACGGCTTCGACAATAATGGCTTGATCGCAGGATGGCTTGGAAAGGTTCGAATTCGTCTACTAGGGCGTTTCCTTGATGTCAAGATGGACCCGTCGTTCCACTTCGTCCTTGAAGGGCTCGCTGGATGTTTCTTTCTCCATCGTGGTATCACAAAACCCCAGATCGCACAGACAAAGACAACTGCGCCTGCGATTACACCGAAGGCAATGGAGAAGGTTGTTCCTGTCTCGAGGTACCTTGGTAGATGCTGATGGCGAAGTGGTGGCATATTGGGCTATGTCCAAGTCAGTATTCAGATATGCTGTCAGTCAGTCAGTCAGTTGTCGCTTACCTGCCTGCCCTGGTGATACTAGCGAAGGAACGAGCTCGTAAAGAAAGAGTGACAACGTAATCTATAGTGACAATAATCGGTGGACAGTAGGTGATCAAGCAAAGGTGTCCTGCTGTCAGGTGTAGTCGAGAGATCAGACAATCACGAATAGTGTGAAGCAGAAATTCTGGGAAGTCGCAACCGTAAAAACTTTTGTGAAGATGTGTAGGGCAGGTGCAATGGTAGGACTATCACCATTCAAGTGAATCGAGCACATCTCAGCTTCCATAACTCCTACCTTGTACTTGTCTACGACCCATAAAGGTACGAAGAACGTACTCGCTCATGTTATCTCCTCTCAATGGGAATCGATATCAACACGAACAGTAGACATGCCATCTCCCGTGCATCTACCATGTCGCACAAATGAAGATCCTAGCAGACCCAGACTGATCATATCGACTACCGTCACGAGCTCAACAACGAGGCTTCTGCCGCACCTTATCGTGTCCATCATTCGAAGTGAAAGTAGACCAGTGATTAGATGTCCAACCTAAGGTACTCCCGAGTATATCTTTCCGAAATATGCTTACGCATTTCTTCCCCCTTAGGAGATTCATGGTATTTGAGTCCATTAATGACAGCAGCGTTGACTTTCATTATCGATTCTTGTGCCTTAGATTAGCTCCTTGAGCTCTAAGAAGTATTACAAGTGAGACAGAAGCTGACCGCCAGTGCAGTGCTGGCAAAAAGAGAATATGCTCGGTACAAAGAAATACCGAAGCAGATTGACGTCATTGATCTAAATCAACATCGTTCTTGGACTCAAAACAAAATCGCGTCGGCGCGTCCTTTCGTTCGACAGAGTAATAAGATCCTGCAAAGGTTCATCATCTTAACATAGCCATCCCATCATCTCGATCACAGCATAGCGACCATGTCCGTCCCAGGTAAGCTCCCCAATCACCCTCCCCACCCATCACCCTCTTTCACCAAGCTAACTCCGTCCCAAGTCGGCCTCACAATCCCCAAACTCCTCCCCATAACCGGCACCTTCGCCCTCCCCCTCAGCGCATACTACATCTTCCTGCAATCCCGCGTGATCTACCACAGAATCCAAACCGAGAAAAACATCCAACAGGAATCCTCCTCCTCCTCCTCCTCCGATAACGAATACGACCCCCTGCGCGCCGCGATCCGCGCCCAGGCGAACTTCAACGAGAATGTACCGTTAGCACTTGCGCTTGCGGCCGTTGTGGAACTGAACGGCGGGAGTAGAAGGGTGCTTAGCTGGGCGTTGGGTTCGCTGGTTGTGTTTAGGGTTTTGCACGCTGATGTGGGGTTGATGGCGAGGGATTATACGGGGCCTGGGAGGCCGATTGGGTATTTTGGGACGCAGGGGTTTATTGCGGGGATGGCGGGTTATGCGGGGTGGTTGGTGAAGGGGTACTGGGGGTTTTAGAGAGGGGTATTAGTGTTGAGTTTGGAGGTGTAGGGTAGGGCGAATGTATAAGATACGAAGAGTGAGGCTGGTCACCTACTGGGCGTTCATAATGGTCGCTCTTGAGCACATTTTCTGGCAGGTTAAGCGGTAGACTACACCAGCTTGCATGTCTGAAAGTTGGTCGGGCAGGGTTGTGCAAAATGCCGATATAAGGACGCTGTATACCACTGCTGTTTCAACAGGCAATTCGCAATGAATGTGTTATTCTATCGAAACTGGAGATTACCGGATGTTGTCTATGCCCAACTGTCACAGCGCCATCGACTGAGTAGTGAGAGTGTTGGCACGTCAGAATTGGGTACTTCAGAGTTGAACTCTAAAAGCACTCTTGGAATGCGAGACTGCTGGACATCCCTGTGACGTGGTTTCGGCGGGCTTCGGGCCGGAAAGGTTCATGGAGGCGGACGAATCTTTGCGGGTGAAAGAGGCGAGCCATTGGTTCGTGTTGCGGTGATGTCTATGGATTTTGATGGCCTGACGGCCGCAAAAGGATTAGCTATAGTTAGAGATATGGCTGGTGCTTGGTGGAGGTAGAGGACCTAGTCTGGTCGTCCGAGCGATGGGGTTCATCCCAAAAAAGCAGTTCTAAGGCCGTACAGTCAGGATTCAACTAATTGGCTTGTCGGTCAGGTGGTCCTTTCATCGCTTCGGACTAGATCAAGCTATTCAGAAGCCTGGCAGTGCATACCGGGACTCTTTGTGTTGAAATCTGCATATGTTGAAATCTCCAAGCGTCGACTGTTGAACTCGTGGTTCATCGTTGGCAGGACATGTGTGTAGAAGTCAGGAGATTCGACTGGGGGTGTCATGAATACATGAAGGAGTGACTATGACAGTATATGTATTTATCTGCTTGGAAAATCACAAAAAGTCAATATTAGTGACCACACCTAAGTGGTCAACTCGTCCTCATAAACTCCATCCGCTGATGCATAAATGTAAGCAACCATCAAAAAGGGGCCTGGGAGTCCTCCCGACCACGAAGTAATATCTGTCTCACACGATCGCCGTTACACTCGTCAAATCCTTTAGTATGGGATACCGCACTTGTCGTAGCACTGCTTGATTCCCTTGACGAAAGGATCTGGGATTTGGTTCTTGAACTGCTCGAAGTTCTCTGGGGTGATTTGCTCTGGGAAACCTAGTGCAGCGAGGACAACATCCTGCTTGGTGTTCTTGAAGAAGCGGTTGGCGGTTGTGATGGCACCCGGGTCTTCGTTGCTGAAGGCAGCTTTGGGAAAGTCAGCATTTGATCAAGGAAAGAATTGCCAGCCAGCTCTGGACATTTGGAAGGAAGACTTACCGATGGCGGTGACTGGGTGGCACTCTTGGTTCTGTTGCCAATGCATCGAACCTTCTGGGAAGGCGAACGATTGGAATTGACTGATTTCTTCACTGATTTCGGTCGAGGCAGTGTTATCGCTAGCGTCGTTGTTAGATATGAACCACAAGTGAAATGGTAAGTTCTGCTTACAAGACAAAACCAGTAAGCAGGGTTCCTTCTGTAGCAACAGTGAGGACCTCAGTTGCCCTGTGCGCATGAGGTGGGTTGAGACCGCAAGGCTGATAGAACAAGCCGGCAACGGCAACATCGAGGGTGGTAAGGGCCGGGAATCTCTTGCGGTCGGCAGTGATGACCACACCGCCTGCCCCCGCAGTCACGTTGTTAGCTGCAGGGTTCAGGTCAAACTGCGTCGTAAGTTAGTTGGATCATGGAACAACAATGCTTGAGCGTCTTGCCTTGAAATCTGCAATTCCGTTCTTCTCGGCATCTTGGAGTAGCGTGATCCTGTCGGAACCAGCAGGAGCTGTGAGAAGGTCGGCCACGAGCTTGGAGTTTGGTGTCGGGTTCGGACTGGCACCCGGGACACCAAGAACGCTAGCACTTGAAGCTGGGGTAGGAACTGCGGAGGCAGAAGGACCTGCTGACACTTCAGCATTGAGATTTTGCCATTCTGGAGTCCACCGACCGTTCTGTGCAACTGGCTTGGCGTAGGCTGCCGCGGAGAGGGCTCCGATGATGATTGCTGATGTACGCATTTTGATGGGTGCGAAAAAGTTGTTGAGTTGGTTTTGATCTTAGTATATGGTCCTTGGGCTAGCGCTGAATGTAGCTGTTGAAAGAATGTGCGAAAACGTTCGTAAGAAATCGAAACAATTATGGAAAGTGGTATTAAGCTGTTTGGTGGATGTGTATCGAGAGGACTGACCTTGATGAGAGCTACCCGACTTGACTCTTATAGCAGAAATGAGACTGCTCGTCTTCGGCTATGCACATATTTGGCAGACATTGGTCATCTCAAGGACCAAATTGCGGTAGCTCCATTGCTTACTCTTAGAATAAGTCGAGCCAAGCCGGGCAAGGGACATGATGATGGAAGCTACCTTTGGTGATTTCACTCCATCAGCCGAGAAGCACGACAACAGATGGCTGTGAGCATAGCGAAATGCGCATGAAAGTGTTGTAAGAATAACCAGATCTTCGTCTGGGCAATCCTAAGGGTCTGATAGGCCAAGACGTTCGTCCGAACATTTGGACATGGGAATTATCCTGAAGTCCTTCCTTATGTAGATTAGTGCTTACCCCAAATAGATGCTCGCTTACATTACTGATTCGGGTGCTGCCTCGTGGTAGTATGGGAGGCACATCGCTAGCGAATTTCTTTGCTGACGTTTGATTGCCAGCTCGTGTTTGGCGGTGTGCTATGTCAGAAAACGCTCGGAATCTGGGGTAATCGTAGAGGTTGTAGCACCGTAAGCACGAAGATCGACCCCGGGGAGCAGCATTGAAGTAATCTCGTGCGAAGCAAACTGGTCCACAGCGGAGAGCTGTGCGACAAGCATCGAGATGCATCGCCAGGCTGGAGCTTATGCTGCTGACAAGGTTTTGCCGCACGAATGAAGGGTTGGAACGAAGTTCATAGATGGGGCACTTACCTTGCCATGAGGTCGCCGGTAGTGGTCATAACGCGCATGCGGCAGTGTTGATCGTAGAGACTGGCCTGGTCTGTATGCCTCCAATAGCGCTTGGCAGAGGACACGACCGTGGTCATGATTCTGTTAGCTACCTGACAAGGTTGACCGCCTTGGACGAGGCATCATCTCAACGCAGCATTTGTGAGAACAGCCGATCAGATGCCGGGAGAAGTCCTGGAGTGGAAGTTTGGGTGCATTGTGACAGGGGACCTAAGGAGTGCTTACCACGTGCGAGCAGGAGATTAGACTGCTTCAAGCTGACTCGACAGTACGCTGCTGCATCGAGAACTGACCAAAAGTTTCCCGTACGTGTCCCACTTATGCAGCCCAAAGGGTGTCGCATCTTTCTCAAAAATGACGTGTGGCTGGCTAGCAAATCACTGGTGGTCAGATTCAGGGGGTGGATGTGATGTCCTCGAAGGCCGCCCTGTCATCTTGTGCTTCAATCCAAAGTTCGCTTCCGGATATATTCTGTGTTCTGCCACAGGCTTGCACCAACGCTCCCTTAGATGAAAAGTTCACGTGTTGAACTGTGTACTTGCCTCTCACAATACGTCCCAGGAACCCAACGTGAGCCTATCGAACTTACCTGTACGACCCTTTACCTCGAATGTTGAAGTGTTTCTGATCTCCAGCAAAGCATTCGAGCTTTTCACAATCGTATCCTCAATCTTCCGTCCCACCCATGTACCTTCTGTCCGATTGACTCGGCTTCTACACCCTCAGCGGAGTAGCACCCAGAGCAGGATTTGTGAAGGAATATTCGGGCCTAGCATGCTGTAAATTTAAGAACTTAGGAGCTTTCTTGGGGTAATATACTGCCTCTGAGATTTTCATTAATACAGGCGGTCGAGGGTAGATGATTTTACTGCACAAGTGGGAGTCGGTAGACGAATACCTAACACCCCCCGAGAAGCTGAATGTGTATGATCTCCTCTAAGTGCCGTCCGGTCGTTACACGATCGAACGGGCTTATATAGGGCCCATTTGTGTATAGCCGTACTCCAGGAAATTCAATTTCGTGCCAGATTTGAGGTTGTATAGCATGATTGCTCTACTTCAGTGCATCTCTGCATTTTCTCTTTGCTGAAACAGCTCGCAGCTTCCACGATGTCTGCCGGGTAGGAGCCATGTGCGTCTAGTATTTTGCGTGCGATTTCGAGCGCAAGGCATCCAACGTATTGGTGAGTCGCGTCTCCCGTGGATTGCGATGGTGGCTGCCCGCTCCTGTTCCATAGGAGAAAATGAAGGGTTGGAATAGCCTTAGGAGCCTACCGGAATGGCGTCCTGCACGCAACACCTCGTGGGAGCTCGATGCGCGTCAACAACGAAACCTGCATTAGTCGTGTCGTGTCCCGAGTACGACATCAGCTTCCGATTCTTGCTTCATCTTGTACTTGATGGTGCCATGCCATCTACTCAAGAGCTTGTATTCTCATGGTTATCCCCTCCAGCCCTGAACTTACAATCACGTGATAGATGGTGCGTAAGCCACCGTGCATGCTACCTAAGCTTTTGAGGCTTCCGCACTGCCAGTTGTGGCTCACGCACATGACGTCACGTGATTGAAAGTTCAGGGCTGGAGGGGATATGCTGCTCGCAGTGATCGCAGGCTTTATCAGTCTGCACGAGGAATCAACAATGTCCCGCACAGGTTCATGATGATTGCGATGTGATGAAATGTCAGGCACTACAAACTACCCTTGATTGGAGCATAGCGCTACTAGTCTGCATCGACGGCAAGACGGGGTTCGTTGAAACGACGGTGCCTGAGCCGCGCAAGGCCAAAACGTGCCAAAGTGAACTCAGAGTGGAGGCATTGATCACGAATTTGTCGCTCGTGGGGCGCCTTTAGGCTCGTTCGGGGCAGAAGCGCCCCTCCCGCTTTGTGCTGTTTGGTTCTTTCTGGCAGTCGATATTGTCGTTGCAGCCACTCACAACAATCCCCACGATCGCAATCACATCAAGAAGATGCCCGACTGGTATCATAATTTGCTACAGCACACTGACTTCTGCTAGAGGCAGTGTACCTCACCTAGGGAAAGTTCTGTGCGCCATCGTAGAAACTCTGATAGAAGTCGTTGACAACATGGATTTCCTTTCTTTCATGACACTGTACCTAGTCTGTAGCTGAAGTTCGAGCAGGCCTGATCCGTGCACGGGCGGACAGGGACAGCGGTCGCTAGCATGTTTTGGGCGGGCGAGTAATCTCACGCAGTACCTCGAGACCATGGCAGACGGGCCGCACTATACATGCCTCAACCCTGATGCTAGCCATCCTTTCGAACCGCAGGCGGAGTTTACTTCGACCACTTCCTTTGCACTGGCATCTGAAGATGCTGTTCAAGGTCCCGTTCACTGTCACTTGAGCAGTTACGGTAACAAATCGCCATCCCGCGGGTCGATTCACTCTGCTTCCGAGTTGTCCAACATCACCACTTCGACTGTCCCGCACCTCAAACGGAAGTCCGGGAACAAGCATATGCGACAATACCTGCACCCTGCCCGCGTCACTCCATCGACACCTGCTGAAAACGCGCCCCCGAGTCAACAAATCGACCACGCAGTGCCTCTTCGCAAGAACTTACACCTACAATTGTTACGATCGCTCACTGCCCCATCGCAAAAGCGACCACCAGCATCGCATAGCTCATACGGCATCGAGACAGTTACTGGCCCGCCTCCGTCCTTTGATACTCGTCGCACGCTGTCTCAAGAGCGAGTCTGGACCCTGGATCGATCCAAATCACTACGCGCAACGCTGGGGAACGAGTGTCCAGAGTCTGAGCAACAGGCTCGTGAAGCAGAAAACAAGACAGCCAGCGACACCAAGTTTTCATCTCCAGCAACGCCACTGCTCGTTCAATCATCTCCTGATATCGCCGATACTCAGAGTGTTGTAACACCGACGGATGGTGACGTGGTGGCAGTCATGGACACGCGTAGCGAGCGGGGACTAGGTGTAGGTCACAGTGAAGGTGGCAGCAAATCAAGCAGCGAATCCCAAAAGAGCGAGGATCTATTTCTCAATATTGCAAAAGTCGACGCTGGCCGTCCGTCGTCTTCCAAAGGCGACAAGAGACGATCACGGATATCATTTCCATTTCTTTCTGGCCCACGGCCCGCTACCAGCCACACTTCTGAAACGGTTCCTCTCCAGAGCGACTCGTCGCTGCCCACGGCTCGTGCCGAGTCCATCTCATATAACAGCAAAAGATCCAGTTTGCAGTTCGGTCAGTTGAGAGGGAGGAATGAAGCCACCGAGCAAGATCCGACCGACGCGTCGAATTCTAGTCAATACAAAAGGAGATCTTCCACCTTCTTTACCGATACCGCTCGAACAACGCAGCGTGCAAATTCTGGCCTCCGAAGCAATCGCCTTGTCTCTGAATCCGGCTTTCTAGACAAACCAAAACCCAGCGAGCAGACTGAATCATCCACGGTATCGACTACGGCGCCTTCTACCGTTTGGGACGAGCTCGATGATCTCAAATCTCGAATTCGCAAACTTGAACTCACTGGAAAGCTGCCGCCCTCTTCGGCTGCCGCAATGTCTACAGCTGAACGGCCAAGGACTGCGACAACTGCCGCAACAACGATGTCGAGCTCACCGAAACATACCAAAATAAACACTCAGCTCCAGTCAACCATCGAGGGCGTTCCGTCCAATATGCATCCTCTTCTACACGAGGCCCTGGGAAATGCGAAAACCGTAGTCAGCCACGACATCTACCAGAAGCTTCAAGCCACTGCCTCCGATGCTCTGCAGCTCGCTTCATTAACCACGTTTGATGGTGGCAGTGTTCGGAATGGTGCTCCTCCTGCCACTGAGCGTCAAACCAGACGTAGGGTTGAGAGCCTGTGCAGATCATTGACTGAACTCACCATAGCTCTTTCCTCAGAGCCAACAAATCGCCCTGTGAGCAGAGACCACCATATCTCTCCCAACGTCGTTCTTAGAAGCAGACGCTACAGCCAAAATCATGAATCAATGCCACCTGTCACAACTAGAGTTCAGTCCCGCCTTGACAGCCGTCGAGTAAGCAATCAACTCGGCTACAACCATCTACGGCACGATTCGCCGGAGATCGAGTCCCCTACAGCGCTGCCACAATATCCAAACTCTGTCACCAGGACTACACGCGTGTCTGGTGGCCTTCGGTCACGACGTGCTCAAGGATTCTTGGATGGAGCAAACGATGAGGATGAGCAAAGCCCAAGTGCTCGACCTGTCAGCCGCGCCATGACCGACATTGCTGCCAGGCGCGCATCGAGGGATCACATAGCGAAGTCGCGGGAGTATACAAGCGTACATCCAATGCCGGGCAAGTCTGATACGAATCCAACAACGACGCCGCTGCCGGCTTTCATCTCTCGTCGCAAGTATCCTACAGCTGCCAATGCAGAGGCAAGCTCCCCAGCAGAGAGTCCTCTGAGTACACGGCAATCATGGGGACGCATCTCAGTCGTGCATCAAGACAATGGCACCGCTTCGGATTCCGCATCCGAAGCCCCTCCATCGGCCAGACAACGTCGGAGTTTAGGTTTTGCAAGTCGCCTAGGATCTAGTGTTGGCAGTCGACTACGTGCTGCAAAGTCAGATAGGGTCGATTCTCGAAGCTACCGGGAACCACCATTGCCAGGCTCCGCCGAGACCGCAAGCGTACATAGCATGTCGAGAGAGCAGTCATATGGCAGTTGAGTATTGCCTGTACATTATTGTAACAGAAGTTTTCTGGAAAACAAAGAGCGGTGACAGGCCGTACTTTTTACGTGTTCATAGTTTCTTTTACCGCCTCAGCATGCGGTGTCAACAATTTCGTTCAAGCAGAATTTATTGAGGGAAACGTCTGTTGAATCCCGTGCGTGCTATGAGCTTACGCCTTGATTCGTGCTTATCTACCGTAGACCTGCGAGTGATGCTCCGCAGGCGCTTTCTTCAAGGCGTGAAAACAATCAGCACAACCAGTTGAAAGTTCGCGTGCTTCAAACACGTGTACGACTGGAGCCAAGCACAAAGAACTTGAATCGGTTGCGTGGAAAGGAAGGTGGAGTCCTGCTGTTACAAACTTGCATGTTTACAACAACCTGCAACTGCCAGCATACTCAAGTATCGTTCTCTCCAGATTCATGGCATCCTACATTGGCTGTGTTCGAGCTCGCCTCCACATCCAACTTCGTTGCTCGACTTGAAGTGGTTGTACATTTGATCACGATTGCACGAATCCCATCCGTTCCGGATTCGCAAGCAAGATCCGTGCAGCCTTTGTTTTTTGCGTTGTTTACGGAATTGGATGCCTTGTAACATTCCACAAAACAGTCCTCCTGGTTACCTAATTGCAGCAGGTCGACCAAGGAAAGGTCCTCATGTCCTCATCATGGGTCCTCAATTGCGCGATCCCATACAGTGCGTCGCAAGCAAGCACGCATTATTGCACGATCGACTATAACACGGTCCACAATTATCCGATTCATGTTTGATCATCAGGTACTCATACATAAATGTAGGTGAGGCATTCTGCTAGCCTAAATTCTCTGACTATCAGATCTCACTGTCTGTTTTGAGCACCTTCATCCCTAAGGAAGACACCCTGACTATATTCTTGGTTCTGGTAGCTAAGGAGAGGATTCTCAACCTTGTCAGACACTCGTTCATCTGCAATCAAGACGATCGTACGTTATACTATCATTTAGCCTGCGGAAACCATACCCGAGATCTACATCAGTATCACATCGACGGACAACACATATATCGATTGATATGGCGTCCTACGACAGCAAACTGTCAACACTGACAAGCAAATCATCGCCAGCATCAATAAAAATTGACCTTGAGTACCGTAGACAGTCAACGATATCAAACCCTTCGCCTACCCTTGCGAGCCCTAGAGTCCAGCTGTTGCCTCATTCAAGATCATCAAGCCACGATGCCTCAATGTCACCATCAGACATAGAACTTCTTGCTAATACCAGCTTCGATGCCAAAGATATATCCTCCAAAGACTTCGACTTCGAGGATGTCTTCACATATGACAAGCCTCAACGGAAACTGAAGAGCGTGGTCGAGGTCTCATCGCCCACTAGGGACTGGTCGAACTTCTCCTTCTCACACTATGATTCGGCTGTTGCCATGCGGCAGAAGTTCAATAGAACAAGATCGACAGTGGGAGCGATGTACGCGAAGAATCAAGGAGATGCTCGGAAAAGATGACAGGAAGTGTCTCGGCTATGCTATGATTTATGATTAAAAAATCGAAAATAGATAACGAAGGCCTCAAGGCCGCTTTTACATTCGACTGCTCGCAGTCGTCCATCGGGTCCTCGTCTTCTCATGTTGCTTGGCCACCTTGATGACGGAGTCAGCAGGGTGGCTTGGTGGCTTGGTGGTGGTCTACCCTGTCCACTACAGAAGGACCATTGCGTTATGTTAGCACATTTGCTTTTTCAGAGATCCTAATTAAATCATGAAGGATGGAGAGGAACTGCCTTCATGTAACAGTTCCTGAGCGTTTTAGATACTCGCGTAAGGTGTCATTTGGCCCTGGTTAGTCCTGGTTGATCTTGCTTGGCTGATGGAGGTCGCTGTGGCAGGCTGAAACGCACCAAGCAAGAGGCGCCCAGCTTGCCACATTGAAGGGACCGACCACCATGAATCTTGGACATTCAATTCTAGAAGCTGTTCAGGTACGGAGAGACTGTTCATATAGACAAATAGCAAAGTTTATGGCAGCTGGTATGAATGCCAGTTCCAAATTCTTGTGCGCCGAAGGCGTCACTCAGCGCAGTCGAGGCTTTGAGCTTAGTGCTCGATTCGGCAAGCCTTCGCATTGACAGCAGTGATTGGCTGTGCAGACGCTGGAGTGTGTGGAGCTGCGCCAAATTTAGCCTGGACGACAAGGTTCCCGTTTCATCTTCTGTCGAATGGCCGGGGTGGTTCGTTGTGTCCACAGTCCTCGCAGGCGCCTCCAGAGCAGTGCTGGCGGCACTCGGTCGTCCTGCCCTTGCTGCGTTTCACCTTCCGAACAACTCTCTGTCGAGTTCAACCTTCTGCGTTGCGACATCAGCACAACCCACCAATTGGTCGACCTCGAACCTCCTCACGAACTCCCTTGCTCTGTGTGCGAGTACCTCAGCAATCCTCGAACATCGCACCTCTGCTGGCATCGATCAGAGTGCTTCAGTCTATTACCTTCTTTGCGCCTACTCGCTACTATTACTGAACTTCTGTCGACTACACGACGACGACCAACTCGATAGCAACACTCATTTTGCGAATAAGAAGGAGATAATTGGGTTAATAGCTCTGTGGGCGGTAGTTGTGCCAGGTGCATAATAGCCGCTGTTTCTTCGCGCCTTCCTTCTCCTGCGGCTTCCTCGACATAGTTTGTCTCGAGATATACTGGCTTAAGCGCAGCACTCACATCTGCCTACTTCACAAATCTGTAAGTCCTTCGGTCAGCACAACCATGAGCAGCCAAACATGTCGCAAACAATAGCGAGATATGCTAACATCTCACCCAGCAAGAGATCGTTCGAGTACACGACATATCACTTTAACCCGAACTGGGTACAATATAGCAGCGCGCACTATGCAGTGACAGCTGACGGAGTTTGCCCACATCAACACCCTCCTCAGCCATACTCGCTCTCCAAGCGACGCTCATCCTTCACTCGACTCAACACTATGCTAGCAGAGTCCAACACAATAATGTCAGGATCGTTTCCGTCTTTTATGTCAGTCTATGATGGGAGTGAAGAATCAGGATTGTACAGGCCAAGCGATTTGGACGAACATAGCAAGATCGATCAGAATGGCTTTCTGGTGACCACGCAAACCGTTAGTACACAACCGCCGCAACTTCACTCCAAGCCCTACGACCATCGTGGGAGTGTCACCTCTCTATTCACCCAGTCCGAGTCTACAGAGTCTTCGCCGACAACGACGAACTCAACTTTCGACTCCCCACTAATATCAGACGCTTCTTCTTCGCCCGAATCGGCCACTTCTTTAGCACCTCCAACGCCTTTTCCCATAACGACGATGAAAGAGGGGCAATCAGCTAGCGCCCTCCATGAGAACAAACAATCTACAGCAAACATGCAGGAATCACAAACAATGCACGATGCTACCAAAAATGTGAAGAAGTTGACCCTTGATATGGATTTGCCTACCATTCGGAGGCCCGCTACGACAAGTTCACTTGATGACCCGCATGCGCTATCTGCGCCAACATCGCCTCTGAAAGAACCCATGAAAAGCGCAAGAAAAAAGCCGACCAACTTATCCATACGGACACCCAGCTACAACCAAGTGACGTTCCCGAGGACTGCTGGAAATGTTCCACCCACTCCTAACAGTCGACCAGTGCTGCATCAGCTGCAGTCTTCGCCGTCGTTGCCTTCTCTAGCTTCTCCGAGGGGTCCTCCTGCTGGCGGGATGTTCCTACCTCTACCGAGCTTGAACACACAACACGCGAAGCAAAACTCATCGTCTAGTAATGGAAGTTCTTTTCTGGCAAACAGCATGCCTGACTTGAGGGAAGAGAGTGAATATCAGTTACCTCTGTCGCAGGAAGCCCCCGAACGGGGATATACTGAAGGTCCAATATGTATCTATGATTGTGGTGTCTATCTCTACCTGGAGCCGACGGCAGAAGAAGCCAAACAGTTTGACACTATCATAAATGTGGCAAAAGAGGTGAGGAATCCTTTGAAATCCCAGAAACCAGGAGAGGACACAGTCATGTCGGTATGGAGGACCGACCAGAAGCAAAACCGCCGTTCGGTAACAGAACCACAAACGGCCGTTTCGGAGTTCTCCTTCAAATCTGCTTGGGAATGGCCTCAGCCAGAAAGCACGATCACTCCGACCGCCACGACACCAACACAGTCGTCGTTCGCACCGCAGTCGAAACAGCCCGAATACATACATGTCAGGTGGGACCACAACTCCGAGATCTTGGAGGACCTCTATCCTTTATGCAAAATCATCGATGAACGAGTTGCTGAAGGCAAAAAGGTGCTTGTGCATTGTCAACTCGGTGTGAGCCGATCAGCTTCACTTATCATCGCCTACGGCCTCTTCAAAGATTATCATTCAAACTTTCATTCCATGTACGCAGCCGTGAAGGAACGGAGCAGATGGGTTGGACCGAATATGAGCTTGATCTACCAACTTACTGATTTCAAGAACAAGCTCAATCGTGGAGACTTCGCAAACAACACCAAGCAACCACGGCCAGACTGGTTTGTGCCAACACCCAGTGAGTCGCCGGCAACTGCGCCGATGGAGTCAACACCAGCTGTCACTTCTAGCCCGGCGGCTGAAGCGATCGAAGGTGCCCTTAACGCCGATACAAGAGCAGAAGCGCGCGACACGCGCGTGAGACTCAACAAAGCTCTTCCGCCTGTACCGCGATTTCCGAAAAGCGAGATCGTTGCCCAGCCAAGCCCGCCAGTCATGCCCACGATGCCGCCACCACCACCACCACCACAAAAGGCTAGTTCCACTGTAAAGCGCGCCGCATCGCGACCGCTACCATTTCGCGAAAGGAACTCGGACATGACAATTCCTGTACATCGTCCGCGGCAAAGGCCAGGAATCGTAACGGCACAGTCGTCAACTATGATGGACTTGGCAATGAAAGATGTGCCAAGTACACCCTCATTGTTTTCGCCCAGGGCCACAGAGTTCATGGCAAATCCTTTCAACATCCGTGGCGCGGGTGATCTAGAGACACTTGGAAATCGACAGTCGAAAGAAATACCGGCGAGCTTCAGTTGGCTTCCGCTGCGGAAAGATGGTCACGTTCGAACAGCATCGAAGGATCCTCGAAGTCCTCATCATGAAGCGGAGGCGAAAGAAATTTTCCGAAGCATTGACAATTACTTATAGATACCAGCGGGACTTTGCATTGTGGTTGCTCTTTCAGTTTGGTTGATGTGAGTGGCATACATTTTTTGGCATGGCGTTCAGGATACTTGGCGGCGGTAATTGTGTGACACCTTCAAGTTGTGGGTAAGGTGGAGTAATATTTCTGTGAGCGGGAAAAGCGTCCCCTGTAACATTACTAGCGAATTCTGGGCAACATCGGGCATGGACGAGGACTTGCCAGAAAGCATTCAGTCTGTGTGGAGCGGGTTCCAAGTCTTTTGTTGATGAAATATGAGCTGGATGAATGATGAGAAGCGTGGTCCAGATTGTATACGAGGGACCTTTGATAGCGATCATTGTGTGTTGATCCTACTATTAGGACTACAAGGCGGCCTAGTGGGCTGAAAAGAACATGAGCGGAAGCTCTTTCACACTTTCCATGGACCTGTTCTAGTCGTCCTCGTGCAGCGTGCCATTGAGGAATGGAACATTTGTGCCTGAGGCATGACGAGCTACTGATAACACTCACGACCGCGGCCCGCTGACGTACTGGCATTCTGGCACGAGCAACTCGTGACAGACCAGCCAGTAGTTGCAACGGACATTTTGTATCTACCTTCTGTCGCTTTAGGTCGTGATTTTATGCGGCCGGCCCTTGTTCAACCAGTATCGATCAGCTGTTTGTCACTTGCTCTATGCCATGTTAGGCGCACCAGCCTCTGCCTCTAATCATCGCCGACCAGTCTCTTAATGGCCATGGAACGAACACGAATTGCAAAGGCATGGAGTGCCAGCACCGACCAACTCGAAGGCTGCTAACGCGACAGTGCAGGTCGGCGACGTGACCCTCTCCCGACGAGGCGAACACGCAAAGGGCACCCTCCACCTCACACCACACCACCTCATCTTCGTCCACTCACCACCACCAAAACCCGCCAACAGCGACCCAAACGCCCCACCACCCCGACCCCGAGAAACCTGGATAACCTACCCCATCATATCCTTCTGCACGCTCCGGCCCACCCCCACCGCATCCCGCCAACCCTCCTCCATCCGCCTGCGCTGCCGCGACTTCAACTTCGTCTGCTTCTACTTCTCCTCCCCCCTCCAAGCCCGCGACGTCTTCGACAGCATAAAAGCATGGACCTGCAAACTCGGCAAGATCGAGAGACTCTACGCGTTTACATATAGGCCTCAGGGCCCTGAAGCAAATGTCGTGCCCTCGGGGTGGTCGGTCTACGATCCTATGCGTGAGTGGAGGCGGCAGGGGATTGATGACAGCAGTAATAACAGAAAACTGAACTGGAGGATATCAACGATCAACAAAGACTACCAGTTTAGTCCGACGTATCCGGCGCTGCTGGCCGTGCCGAGTGGGATATCGGATAACACGCTGAACTATGCGGGGCGGTATAGGAGTCGGGCAAGGATACCGGTGTTGAGTTATTTGCATCCGGTGAATAATTGTGGTATTACGAGGTGTTCGCAGCCTATGGTTGGGGTGAGGCAGAATCGGAGTATTCAGGATGAGAAGTTGATGGCGGCGATTTTTGCGACGACGAGGAATGAGAGGCCGCTTGAGGGGGTGGGTGGGGGGGTTGGGTCGCCGGCGCCGGAGAGGGAGGAGTCGGGGTCGAGTAAGGATGGGGGTGGGAATTTGGCGAATATGGCGGGGGATTTGCAGCCGACGGATACGGAGGCGATTGAGGATGCGGTGATTGCGAAGATGAGGGGGGATGGGGAGGAGGATATTGAGGAGGGGGAGCAGAAGAGGCCGATTGTTTATGGGGCGCAGCAGAAGAATATGATTGTTGATGCGAGGCCAACGATTAATGCTATTGCTATGCAGGCTGCGGGGATGGGGTCGGAGAATATGGACAATTATAAGTTCGCGACGAAAGTCTACCTGGGTATCGACAACATACATGTTATGCGGGATAGTTTGAACAAGGTCATTGAGGCGTTGAAGGACTCGGATCTCACGCCGCTTGGGCCGAACAGAGAGCAGCTGGCCAAGAGCAACTGGCTGAAGCATATTGCGAATATGCTTGATGGCGTGTCATTGATTGCGAGGCAGGTTGCCTTGCAGCACAGTCATGTGTTGATACATTGCAGTGACGGATGGGATCGCACGAGTCAGCTTTCGGCCTTGAGTCAGTTATGCCTGGACCCATACTATCGTACTCTTGAGGGTTTCATTGTATTGGTTGAGAAGGACTGGCTCAGCTTTGGCCATCGCTTCTACTACCGGTCTGGATTCTTGAGTTCTGAGAAGTGGTTCCAGATTGAGAATGAGAGAGTCAGTGGTCGGGTCGAAGAACAGGATAGCGATCGGAAACAGACCGGAGACGCCCTTGCTGGCGCGCAGAAGACGTTTGAGAATGCGTTCTTGAGTGCAAAGGGCTTCTTCACGAAACACAATAATGACTCAAGAGAATCTATCAACGTCGATTCAGATGCCGAGATAGGGCCAGAAGGAGAGGCTTTGAGCGCTAAGAAGGCAGCTCTCAAAAAGGCTGAGCAAGAAAAGAATGTTACAAAAGTCAAAGAGACTGCACCGATATTCCATCAATTCCTAGATGCCACATATCAGCTCATGTATCAGCATCCGAGCAGATTCGAGTTCAACGACAGATTCCTGAAGCGGTTACTGTACCATCTCTACTCCTGCCAGTATGGTACATTCCTATTCGATAACGAAAAGGACCGCAAGGAAGCGCACATCGACGAGAGGACGACGTCTGTGTGGAATTACTTCTTGTCCCGGAAGAAGGATTTCATCAATCCGAACTACGATCCAGAAGTCGACGACAATGTCCGAGGCAAGGAACGGCTCATATTTCCACGAACCCATGAGACGAGATGGTGGGCCACTGGCTTCGGAAGAGCTGATGAAGAGATGAATGCACCGCATAGACCGTTGCAAGCATATGCTGAGGCCAATGGAGAAGAGTCTGAGGTGTCGAGTACGCATGACAGTACAAGCTATCCTCAAAGTGTGCCGATCAGCAGGGTTAGAACTCCGGTCGTGACTGGAGTTGAGACGGACAAAGCTGCAGTCGGAGTTGGCTCTCCGCCAGAAGCGAGGCAGGAGGGCTATGATGCTATTGTTCAGGCAGTGCAGGAGGAGAAGAAGCAGGAACAGCCGCCCCTCAACGAGATCAAGACTGCTGAGTCACAACCGGAGGATCAAACAGAAATGCCAGACGTGCCAGAAGTACAAGGTCAGGAACCAGACTCTGCTCAGGCGCAACAGATAGTGCATGAGCAGGCGCTGAAAGAACTTCCAGATGGCCTTGATCCTTTGGGTATAGGAGACGTAAAGGACCACGTGCCAGTGACGAAGAAGGTCATGGAGAGGAGGAAAGAACAACTCGAGGCTCTGATGCAGTAGCGACGACTTAATCCTCGGCGATGGAGGCGACCCTAAGCATGGAAAGAGCCTTTGTGGTTAGTGAGGAAGGCGCATCACTACTTGCGATTATATCCATCTTGCTCACTATTCAATAATCCACCACTTATTCACCCAAGCATCTTGATCAGCCAACATTCATTCGACTTTACAACATGCTATTCACATTATTCTGCACAGCTATCACAGCTTTGCTAACAACAGTTAATAGCCAGCATGTCCTACCAGGGCAATTCGAACTCGCAGGTCGTTCTGGCGTGCCGGCCATGCACGCAGCTCTTCTTCAGAATGGTAATGTCGTATTTCTTGACAAGCTTGAAAACTACACTGAAGTCAAATTCTCAAACGGCCAATACGCATATTCGACGATCTACAACCCTTACAACCACGAACTACAATCCTTGAGTGTTGCATCCAATGCTTTCTGTTGTGCAGGCGCCTTCCTCGCCGATGGCACACTCATGACGATGGGTGGCAATGGTCCTCTTACATGGCTTGACGATTCCATTGCCGACGGTTTCGATGCCCTGCGATATTTGCCCAACCAAGACAAGAGGACAAGTTGGGTGGAATATCCTGGTGTCAAGATGTCGTCAAAGAGATAGTATCCCTCGGTACAAACCTTGTCGGATGGCAAGGTCTTCATTGCAGCTGGTAGCCTGAACGGCATGAACATTTACGACCCGAAGAACAATAATCCAACATACGAGTTACTAGATCAACAAGGAAAGCCTGCAAGCAAGAGTATCAAGATGGACATTTTGGTGAAGAACCAGCCATACTAGATGTATCCGTTTCTCCACCTGCTGAAAGATGGCACGCTGTATGTCTTTGCCTCAACAGCGTCCCAAATCTTTGATGTCGATCAGAACAAGATCCTACTTGAGCTGCCTCATTTGCCCGGGATGCACAGAACTTACCCCAATACTGGCGGTAGTGTGATGTTGCCGCTGACAAAGCAAAACAACTACGAAGCGGAGATCATGATCTGTGGTGGTGGTGATGCTGATACTGTGACGAGTCTCACTGATGATAGCTGCGGCAGGCTGAAGCCAATGTCGGCTGATCCACATTGGAAGATGACAAAGATGCCTGGAGGTGCCAGAACAATGGTCGAATGTCTCTTACTCCTTGATGGCACTGTGCTATGGATGAACGGCGCAAGAGTCGGATGTGAAGGCTTCGGTACAGCCAGCGTGCCAGCACTTGATGCACTGATCTACGACCCCAAGACTGACAAATGGTCGACCGCTGGCCGCAGCGATATTCCTCGGCTATATCACTCAGTCGCATTGATGCTGCTCGATGGCACAATACTAATAGCTGGCAGCAACCCGAATGAGATGCCAATTCTCGAGAAGGATGTCGTACCCAAGGATTTGGTCAGGGCATTTCCAACAGAGTTCCGGATCGAAAGATACACACCCTCATACCTGCTCGGTGACAAAGCAAAGCGTCGACCAACATCAATCTCCATGGAGAAGAAAACACTTACCCCAGGCAAAACTGTTTCATCAATTAGCTTCAGATCTCCCAGCAAGCCGAAAGATGTCAAGGTATTGCTCTACCACGGCGGTTTCGTCACACATGCACTCCATATGGGCCAGGTCATGGTCGGGATGGAGCAAATGGATTTGAAGCATGTTGGTGGGAGGAAATACGAGATCAAGGTCAAGGTTCCTGGAATTAAGCTTGCGCCTGGACCGTATGTGGTATACGTCGTTGTCGATGGGGCACCTGGTGTGGGTCAGTTCGTGAGTGTGCAGAGTACTTGAGCAGGTCGTCGTTTGAGCAGGGCATATTTTGACCAGCAAATTTGGTGGACGGAATCGTTCTGGATTCCGGCATGAGGGTTTCGACCAATGGTTGGGGTGAGATATCTTGGGCCACTGTTCCGGAGATAGTCAATTCAACCATATGCCACTGCAGTGTGATACAGTCCATAGCTCCATCTTCGTGTCATCGTGCTATGATCTCCGTACAGTCCACGATTTTCCCATGCTGCGGTCCCTGTTCTCATCATACTCCCGGATTCTTAAAGTTGCTGCCTGTTCCTTCTTTCGAGCCTCGTTCTTTCTCTCCTCGTCGTCAAGGTTGCACTTTCCTCATCTACAAGTGGTCTCTGCCTCCCACGCCGATGGTTCCTTCTCACCTTCTATATCACGGTTCGAACCTGCCTTGATAGTCGATCGACCGGTCGTCCCTGCCTCTTTCCAAGAAAGTCCGCGCACCTTCCACGCCCTCCGCATTTCCCGGTCGTCTCTGCCCCGAGCTCGTTGGCAACCACCCTCATCGTTGACAGCACCTGCTATCCAACCCCAATCGTGCCTGCCTACTATTTGGACCACGGGTCGCACCTGTTTCTCTTTAATGAGTCCGTCGCACCTTCCATGTATTCTATATGCCCGGTCGTGCTTGCCGCACAAGTTTTTCGCACCTTTCACGTAACTCCATTCTTGGTAGCACCCGCCGTCCACAGCAGTCGTATCTTCCCTTCCACATCACGGTGCGCACCTGCATTTACATGGCCGATTAAACGATCGTACTTGCCTCTTCTTGACAAGATCGGTTGCACTTCCCATGCCTCCATGTTTCACGGTCGTGCTTGCTTCGAAAGCGATCGTTCCTTCCTCAGCCTCGGTGGTACCTGCCTTCAGGCTCTGCGGCAGTTGTAGCTTACTTTGGTCACAGAATGGGTCATGCCTTCCTGCATCGCTCGATCGTCTTGCTTTTCGTCTCAGGCCAAGTGTCGCGGGGCGGCCATCGTGAATGTGGGACGTAATACGCTGCAGGCTGAATACTATGCGAGAGCAAGTAAGGCTTCATTGCGTGGTTTTTAGTAAGACGCCTTGTTGCCTGAGATTAGTACCTAGTGGTTCGCAGTCAGAAGGGGAAGGGGTCAACAGCAAGACAACGAAGCACGTTTTATTCTGAAAGTCACCATCTCTTCTTCTCGGATTCTGCATCTTCACTTCCGAACTCCACCTCCGTTCCAGGCATCTCATAAGACAAGACGTGACCAGTACAGTACACTCCACTACACTACCTAACCAACCAAAACGCGTGTACAAAGCTCATTCTGTCACCATAGAATTGATCTCTTCCAGCAGAAGCCGACACTTCACCATAGTAACACTTTCCGTGAGATCTTCGTTATGACTAAACCCCTTCAGTATCGATTCGAGCAGATTCTCGGCATACGAGAACAACTCGAGAGCAGCTCGTTGCATCTGTTGAGAATCATCCCGACTCTTCATCGAGAAGGAAGCCATTGATGTCGCATCGCGAGCTCGTGCCAAAATCGCGCGGATCCTAATGCCATCAAGCTTGCTTCTGGCAGTTCTTGGTACAGTAGGCAGCCGGCATGAGTACGCTGTTTCGACTGCTTGCGTGCCGACCTCCAACTTTTCAAGGACACTCGCGAGCACAGCAACCTCTTTCTCGAGCTCAATGATGTCATCACCGTGGCTCAAGCACTCCTCGATAACGCTGCGTGCGGCCATCGTCATCGATTTGGCGTTTTGTGCCTTTTCTTGAAATTTCAAGATCATAAGATATGATGTTCTGTCCAGCATCTCGATGCGAACGTCGGCTTTTCGCGCAAGCTCTTCTATCGTAGCATTCAATAAGACCGTGATCGCTGGGGACACTGCGTCAATCTGCTTCGGTCCTAACAGAGAGCTTCCGGATGGGACTTGGCCAGTTGTAAGGCAGCAGATAGTCGTCTGTGCCCAGCCGTAAGGGCCAACTGCTGATACATCCTGCAGACATGGTACTGGAGCTTCATTGCATTGCCTCGTAGTCGTTGCGTGGGAACAGGAAGATTGGCAAAGCTGCTTGCATGGCGGACATCCAGACTGTCCATGACAAAAGGCTGTACATTTGTGGCCGCAAGCCATAACCTTTCCGCACGCAGATTCACACACGGCGTGATCCTGGGTAATATCGCAAAGACCACATTTCCCTTCGCATGCATGACCACAAGACAATTCTTGACCACATACCGCATCGCACTCGAAACTCTTCGCTCCTTCACCACAGGTGTATCCCACTGCGTGTCGGCCACAAGAGAGTGTGAGATAGCCTTCGAAATGGTCACAGGGTATGGGCTCGCCTGAGCATGACTCGAGTGCATGATGGCCACAGGATCGTTGATAACGTCTGCGAACTTTCTGGCACGACCCACACTGCTCACCGCACAATTTGCGACATCGATGCCCGCATCTCAGTCTCCTCTCACATGGACTCTTGCAAGGGATGAGCTCGTGCAGAGACGGGTCATGACAAGATTCCGTGCACGTGTGACCACATTCCAATTTCTGATCGCATGATATCTCGCACGTTGGGAATTTCTCAAAGTCCTCCGCAGAACTTGCGAGAATGTAGTGCTCAGGGTGTCGGTCGCATCGAAGTCTGATATCGTTGGCGATAGCACCTTTGATGGCGAAGATATCGATGATCGACCTCCAGATTTCATCTGCTTCCAGAGCCTGTGCATTTCCGATGATATAGAAGCCATGTTTGGCTCTGGAGCACATAACATTGATTCTGTTCGGCGTCCTTACGAAGCCGAGTTTGGACCCCGAGCGGACAGTCGAAAGGAGAATGATCTTGGCTTCTTCACCCTGGAAGTTATCGATCGTCGACAGGCGGAGCATGCTCTGCATTGACACCCTCAATTGCTTATGCTCGTCAAGCTCAACGCTGTCTGGCTCGATGGCACCATTGTCGACGAGTATGTCCTTATCCTTCTCCGATACCCATACAGTGCATTGCTCAGAGAGCACGGTTCTGAGTTCTGCTACTTGCCCAGCATAAGGCGTGAGCACGGCAATATCGCCCGGCGAATAATCAGAGCCACGTAACAGATACGTAACAAGTTCTTTGACAATCCGCACTTCATGCATATTAGTGATTGACTGAGAAACTCCGGTAGCCTCATCTTCTGCGATGTCGTGGTGAAGCCACCACATGCGGTGATCGAGACCTTTTGGCACAGGATTGCTCCACGTTGTAGAGTGATCCTGAAGGAAGGGATATGTGATGCGACTGATGTCTGCAATGTCCGGATGCATGCGGCGTTGAACATTGAGCTGTGTAGTAGGTATTGTCTTTGCCAAGTTGTCGATTGGTTGCATGATACGCTCGAACAGCGATTCATCAAGACGATAATCTCTGCCTCGGGATGTTTCCAGTGTCATTGTCTGTTCCTCAACATCTGGTCGCAACTGCAAAGGATCTCCAACGTTAATGGCATGCTTCAAGGATGGAAGAAGGCAGCAGAGGGCATGGGCTTCAAGCACCTCTCCAGCCTCTTCACATATTAGAATTTCGAAACCGACCTGCCGAAGCATCTCCCACCTTCCGGCACAGGCTGTGGTTGTGATACCCACGACGTTCTTCTTTCGCATTATGCGTATGTCCTTCTGATCCTTGATCAATCTGACGCTCTCACTATGTCGCTTGTGGGCGTCCTGAATCTCGCATAGTCTAGCCGTGATTTTTTCTTTGCCGATTTTGTTCTGCCACTCCCGCACAAGTGCCTGTCTTCGCTGCAAAGGCAGACGCCAGACATCATGTTCACCGGCAGCCATAGTCTGAGTCTTTGTGAAGGATGCGATGTTGGTGAGCAAGTATTTCGCCTTGCATTCTGCTTTGCCAGCATCATCTTTGACATCGTCGTTCACAGCTAAGCGTTGGGACAGTTCGTTCTGCAATGACTCGATGGTATTCAGATCACCACCTCTTGCCCAGTAGTCATATGTAAATGCCTGGATTTGGGGTTCACTCGCCGCGGTGACGAGCTGTGAGTAAACCTGTGGGTACTCTTCTTCGACGATGTAGGCCACATGCTGCCAGCAGGGATATCCTGTAAGAACTTCACCAGTGAGGCCTTTGCACCACGCTTCGAGATGAGCATAGTTTGAATCTTTCTGCACGCTAGCTCTATGTCTTCCGGTACGCTCACCATTAGTGTACCTCTCTTCTTTCGAAAGGCTTTTGAGATTGACGACTCTTGTCCACTCCTCTTTGCTCGAGCTTCCGACGCGCAAAAGGTTTTCTACGCCAGCGTCACGGAGACCCGTCATGAAGGCGTCCAAAGCATGGTTCGTGTGACAGACGAGCAGAATAGGGAGCTTCCTGTCCGAGGGTCTGGAAGCGAGGAGAACGCGTGCTAAAGCAACACTGAGGAACGTCTTTCCACATCCTGGTGGTCCTTGTGTAAACGCAAACTCGCGGTTCAGACTCGAAAGTAGCGCGACTGCCTGGCCCGCATCAAGCGTGGTGTAGTCTGCAAGATGCTGCAGTGTTGCCGCGAATTTGTCGTCCTCAAAATCACCCAGGCCAATTTGGGATTCTGACCTACCTGTCAATGGCTGAAGGTCGAACAGGAAGTCTGGATCTCTAGCATACGAAGGCGGATGCACCCGCAGTTCTTGCTCCTGGTTGTACTGATAGGCTTCTTGCCGTGGAGATATGTATTGACCGAATGCATATGCAAAATCAGACATATTCTGTAGGCAGTGCAGAGCATTGCCAAATCCTGCGTACAGAAGCTTTGGGTATTCTATCAGCGCCATGGTACAATTTGGACGTGTGCCTGTTGCGATCGGTAAGATGTCTTTCTGATCCTGTTTGGATATGTGCGGTGGCATCGAGAGCTCAACAGCAGCTCTTCGTCCTCGTCCATTGCGACTATCAAGAGAATACGTGCTAAGTCGTCGTTGTATGTTGAAGTAGTGGATGTGAAGCTCGTTCGTATCATGGTCGAGTTGCAAGACGGAGCAAAGCATTCCTCTGTCAAAACGTGTGCTTTTATACATTTGCCGACCCCTCAAGAACTTCGGGCAGTCGAAACTCAGTTGTATTGTTAAGCCTTCATATTCGTCTGGCACGATAGCTTCGACCCGCAGGTTGTGGTAGAGGAAGAATCGATGCCCAGAAGCACTTTCGACATAGTCTTCCCTGTAGAACTCTTTCGCACCAGCATTGAGCAAGAAAGCTTCTTGAGCAGCTTTGTAATTGATATCTCTGATCTTCTCAACCGAGTCGTGTCGGAGGAGCCGAAATTGTGTGTCGATGTGTCGTGAATACCCGTGTTCCATGAAGTGGTTGAAGTCCACATTTCGCTTCGGCATCCACGGTGGTCGAGTGATTGAGAGACATTCATCTATAGTCGGAAGAATGCTAATGTCAGGTATGAAGACATGGTCGTTGTCATGCCGAGGACCGAGACGAGACTTTTCACCAGGGCCATTCACGTCGAAATAAGAAGTCTTTGGTCGAGGCTCGTCTCGGAGGGTGTTGGTCTGACAGGGGAAGACGCCTCCCTTCGTCGCAGCTACAATAGGCTTGTTGGGACTAGAGTGAGGTTCACTCATCGTTGGAGTGTGAGGTGTTGATCGCTGACGACAAGATAGTGACCGAATAATGACCGCTGGAATTGACAGAGGCAAGTGGTAGAGATATCTTTGATCAACCCTGAGAAACGACTGAGCTGCTGATCAAGATGACTGGAAACCCGAACTGGTCCAGCAGTCTCAGCCTTGATGTGTCAGGGAAGTCGCCACAAGGAAGAAAAGCGCAGGCAAGAAGCTGATAAGCTTGACATGAAAGGTGCAAAATATAGCAGTGAAGACTTGGCGTACTTGATGGCAAGCACGCCTCTGCGCCTTCTTCTGCATGGCATAGAGCTTAAATTCGAATCGTCCCACCTTCACTTTTTCAAAACAAACAGACAACAGGCAACCATTAAAAACATTCAATAATCACGTCCATGTCCATGCAGGCCTTACCGGAGATACTGTATCGCATGTGAACAGATTGACCCTTACCACAAGCTATTGCATCGTCCTGTAGGTTGAGAATTCTGATAGATGTTGTCAACTTCGCCAACTTCGCCAACCCTGCAACACTGTTTTGCCCAGCCACCTGCCCGATATGATGCTCGAGTCCTCAGTCTCCTGCCTTTCCAAGTGTTCCCAGTCTGTCACACCGGCCGATGACTCTGATAGCTCTACAGCAGCGGATTATCATGCCAGGTAGGCTGCACAGGTCGCTCAGGGTTCACGCTAAGTCATCATAGATGAATCTCAACGCTGCATGGTAAGATCGAGTGGTAACCACAGGCTCGTAGAATGTGTACTGCTACGTACGAATGACCAAGTACTCATCACGTTGGAGTCTGTGAGCGACTTATCTTGATCAGAGCATTTTTTCCACATAATGACACTTGACTCCGGAGGCACTCCCGAACATGCTCCTGCCAGCTTATGGTTGACCTGCTACAACCAATCTCATTCTCCCGTCGACAGATCTTCGATAGCAACTTGAGTAACTATGCCGTGTTGCAGACGCTCGATCGTGCCATTCCGGCGGCACAGATACGTGGTGTTGATGAAGAGACGCGTGTCCAGCTGAGCTCGAGGACAACGATATCGCCAAGCGTTTTACGCGAATCGTGCTACGGTTGCACATACAACAACCTAGCGTTACCAGTCCCGGTGTACCGTAGCATACTACAACTGTCCTCTCGAACAGACCAGATAGCATTTGAGCATTTTTGACACTGCAAGTCGCAGGCGACCATGTCCACAACTTCAATATAGAGTACACCCATCTATCCCCTGCCAGAAATCCGTCGATCGCATTGAACCGTCGCAGCCCCGACGACCACCTCCTCAGGCCGCAACCACATTCCCAACACCGCAACCATGCTCTCCGACCTGAAATCCGCCCTCTCCACCCCCCGCCAATCCCTCCAACAAATCCTAAACTTCGCCCTCGTCCTCAGCACAGCCTTCATGCTCTGGAAGTCGCTCTCCGTCCTCTCAAACAGTCCCTCACCAATCGTCGTCGTCCTCTCCGGCAGCATGGAACCCGCCTTCCAACGCGGGGACCTCCTCCTCCTCTGGAACCGCGACCCCGGCGCGGAGGTGGGCGAGATAGTAATCTACAATGTTAAGGGGAAGGATATACCGATTGTGCATCGGGTTGTAAGGAAACATGTGGCTGTGCCGGTTGGGGGAATGACGTGAGTTTGTTGGGATGGGGTGTAGGGGATACGCTAACGGTGTGTAGGGAAGCGGGATCTTCGAGCGTACAGCTTCTGACGAAGGGTGACAATAATGTGGCTGATGACACGGAACTTTACGCGAAGGGTCAAGCTTATCTGGATCGGAAAGAGGATCTGATAGGGAGTGTGAGGGGGTATATTCCGGCTGTGGGATACGTGACGATTATGCTGAGTGAGCATCCGTGGTTGAAGACGGTGATGCTGGGGATGATGGGTGTTATGGTGATATTGCAGAGGGAGTAGTGTCCTGAGGCAGGAGAATGTACAAAAGTGTGTATACCGGCAAGACGACTACGAGATGATATACAATGATTGTATCTTCACGACGGCATCTTCCAATGTCTCGCGTGGTCATGCGAGTGCGTCGCGCACTTTCTACTTCATGACTCGGCTGGGCAGGCGATGCCCTGCTTGGCACGTCTTACGACCAGCAGAAAACCATCGTACCTTTCCGCTTTCACACGGGTGCATTTGAACTCGGTTCTCCAAGAAGGAGATGTGAAGGACGGATCCCACGGTGACACCACCCTGGGATCGTGCTCCGACGCTGGCTACGCACCTCATGCACTGGCATGCTTGGCAACCACCTCCGCCGCTCTGATTTCCCAAAAAGGCAATGAGAAAGGGTCCACTCGAAGCAGCCTCACACTACCGCGACAGATATGCAGATGCGTTCTCCTACAGTCCACCATGTCCAGTACCTGCCTCGCCAACTCGGGATGATGTACGCGTGGTTATTGCACCTCCCATAAGTAGAAATGTGAGAGGCGCGATGTCGAGTGTCTGACAAAATAGCGAGGCGACTTTTACAAATGAAGGAATGAGAAACAGTCTAAATATCACAAAGTCCGTGGTAAAAGCACGCAGACGTGTATAGCTCGTGCATAGCATGCCATGACCGTGCAGTAGGGGCCGTTGAGATGAGGTATTGGAGACGACGCTCGAAACGGAAATGCGAGAGGTTCCAGATTTCAAAAGTTCGACATATGTGTGACATATGACCAGAATCTCAAGAATAAATTTATACAAATTGCTCGCTTGCAACACAGGACTCTCGACAGGTAAGAGACTGACATATTGATAAATAGAACACTTCCATCTTCTGCACGTGTCTTCTGTCAACTCTGCTACCATATCCGATAGGCACCTCAAAACAATGTCCTCCTTGGCACACATCGGCTCATGGGTGGAAGATGAGGCCCCAGCTAGCCATACGCAATACCCATCCATGATCCAGCTATCCTCAAGCACTAATGTAATGTCCTCTTCACAACCCAGCAACATCTGGCTCGATGTTGACAGATCACCCAAGAGCAACCGGGCTATAGAGTCCCTACTGCGTCCGACTTCATTCGATCGGGACACGTCTGCACCATGGCATGGCCTGTCACAGGTCAAAGACGTCCGCGAAGGAACAGAAGAGAGCCTAAACGATACGCGCAGGCTGAGCGAGCAGGATGCCACTCGAAGCATGTGATGCTGTTCACTCTTGAAACGGCTGATATTGTTTGGTGGGTCGTGTGACCCACTGGTACGGCAGAGGTGTTGAGAGCGCTGCTGTCAGTGCAGCTGCTGGCTCGTCGCCAAGTGAGAGACTCAACAATCGTTGACATGGCCTCCATTCACGGCACTGGACATGGCTCACTGATTGACATCTTGTGCCAGAGACTATCAATGTCTGAAGTCGTTGTAGCAGCAACCATACCGAACCGGAACTCAGCGGACGATGTCAAGGACATCATGTCACCCGGCGTACTCCTGCCACTTTTGCTGTGCGCATCAAATTTTCTCTTCAGTGTTCGCTGATAGGTATGGATGAAGGAGGCGATGCTGTTGCAATCGGATCGTGGGCTTGATGCGTTTGCAGCCGCTAAGAGCGGATCTGGCCCGTGGATTGCGCTCGTGTGCAAGGTTGATGCCACTACAACCATGCCAGTGTTAGAGGGCTCGAAAGTGTCCATAGTGGGCCCAAGTTCGAGGTCCCCGAGCGTGACTGGGGGGTGCTCCAGCTCCGGTTGAGGCACCGTGTTGTGTTGCTGAGCGAGGGACATGCCGACAGAGTCGACGATGGCTGGCAACTGAAGGCTCCAACTATAGGCCGTTTGGCGAAAGGAGACGGATGTATAGAATCGTTGCAGGAAAGTCTCCGAGAATACTGCGCAGCGACTCCTTTCGTCCAGTTGACAGAGCATGCGAAATTCCCTCTTGAACAATTTCGCGGCATCCAGGAACCATAATCTTGTCGATTCGGCGTCAGGTCTGGCATCACGAAGACGAAGTGGATCATAGCGCACGGCGTCGACAACCATGAAGGCCAGAGCGACAAGTGTTTGAGTAGTGTTTAGCTGAAAGTGGAACGCGTCAGGATCGGTACCATAAGGCTGCATAAGGTGGAAGCCTGCTTCATCTTGTTCATCCACTTGTTTGTGCCATTGAGACATGAGGTAGCCACTCAACACCTGGCCAACGCGGCGGTAATACTCGTCTTCGCAGCTGGTGTGCCCCACAAATATGTCATCTAGTTCACGGTGTAGGCGGTTAATGACCGACTCGCACCAGCTCAATAGATTCTGCAGTATTCGAGTCTCGTGTTCTTGCATAAGCAGCAAATGCTCGAATTTGTATAGCATGGCTTGAATATCGGCTGTTGAGGCTGGGTCATCTGGGTCGCCGTTTGATGTGTCCAATATGTGCTGGTAAGCAGTCGCCCGTGCTCGAACGAGGTCCGGAGCCTCAATATCACAGGAAGAATCTGATGATACCATGCTCAACGATGCGGCCTGCAAACACTCGACATAGAGAGCGCTCAAGCCATCCACCCCCATATCTGAACCGATCTCGCTCAGTACCGAATGGACGATATTCCGCTGGTGGTCTGTAACAGCAGCACAGGCCGAGAACAGAACTGTTCTAATGAGCACAGGGTCGCAGATCGAATGGTGACGCCTTTGGTAAAGATAGACAGCCCGATATATCGAAAATGACTGCTGGAAAGCACTGATAGCATGATAGTAGTGCGCGGCTCGTAGCATCGCTTCGCATTGCCGGGCGTCCTCCGGAACAAGCCAATGAGAATCGGCAGTGTTCGCAAGCAAACCTACAGGTGGTAACAACTCGCCTTGGAATGTAGTATATCCATAATTGGGAGAGGGCACCGACGGGTGAATACGGTAGTCATCGCTCCAGTCGTTGACATAACCCGTTTCCGTGACTAGGTGGAAATCTCGAGATGACAAGGATGAGTTCGCGGGTGGTATTTGGGGTGCAGGAGTACCTCTGGAGTCGACTGTGCTGGTTGTACCGGGCCAGTCCTTGGCGTATACATTTAGACGCCACTCTTTGCATTTCGCCTGTAGTTGTCCGAGTGTCGGCGTAAAGTTGTGGTCATCACGTAGACGCTTTAGCATGACTTTCCGTGGCGTCTTCATTCCATGGAGATGGCTGATGAGGTCTCGATGCCTTTCCCAGTCTGCCACTTTGATTCGTGGCGCATAAGCTTGGCCTTTCGGGTCGTACACATTGACTTTGAACGACATGGTTCCCACATGTAGTGTCTCGACCAGTGAACGGCAAGCCCGTGAAGTTGTCAAACGCTCGTGGCGGGTGCCAGTACGGCCTACTGACGAGCAATTGCCTAAGTTGTATTATGGTTCATCATAAGCCGGGACACTTCGTTGCCGTAGAGTTATCGTAAACATCTTTGGTAAAGCATTTTTGCCAGAAGGAAGAGAGGCCTCACTTCGCAAAACAAGATACACGAATCGTGGAAACCGCTGTTGACTTTGACCAATTGCAAGCAGTAGCCTTCTCAGGCAAGCGGAGATGTCTCATTGCCAGTAAGAGTATGGTCGCCAACTTGGGGGCCAAATCTCGCTTTAGCGAAGAAGCACTTCATCAAGAGCCTGCATGAGAAGCACACATGAGGCCTGCTGCCTGCCGTAGTGCGGTAAAGACCGGTGGGTGTTGTGTCTGAGCTGTCACAGCTTGCAAAGTTACTCTAAAGTCCTTCGCGACCTCTGAGCCGACGGGTCAGCAATCGCCGAACTCAAACCAGCCCCCTGCATACTGTCGAGCAACCCAGCAGTCCATTGTGCAATGCGATCAGTCCCCTGACCATTGATAGCACTAACAGGAATCGCAGCTACTCGAGCCTTCCAAGCATTCTGCCGTCCAGAAGGATGGGGAACGCTACCGGACTCAACCCCAGCAACGTACGCTTGCAGACTCCGGAACGCGTCTTGAGTTTCCTCCTTATCGGCCTTAGTTGCGATCACGAACCAAGGCTTCGCGCTAACCGGCGGTAGCTTAATTGGTTCGAGCTGCTTCGTCGGCTCAGGGTACATGAGCATCTGTTGGCCATCTTCATCAAACGGATCTGGTGTCGGCTGCGGCGATGAAGAGGAAGATGTACCGAAGCCTGTCCATTCAACAGCTCGAGTCTGAGTTTGCTCGCTGATCTCGATGTTTCGCAAGTTCTCGTATTCTGCAACCTCCTTCCAAAGACTCCGAAGTGTCCCGACAGGATCTCCATTGGACAAATCAACCACAAACGCCAGGATCCGAGCTCTTTCGACATGCCGCAAGAAGCCCAGACCAAGTCCCTTGTCAAGATGTGCATCCTCAACCAAACCAGGGATATCAGCAACCGTGAAGTTTGTGCGGGGGCCTTGGCCTTCGATGCCAGACTTTACAAGTGGACGTCCTTGATTATCGTCCAGGACGACTGTACCTACTGATGGCTCCAAAGTCGTAAATGCCCAGTCACCAACCCTGGTCCGGCTGTTGCTGATAGCTCTCAACAACGTGCTTTTTCCAGCGTTCGGAAGTCCAACGAGCCCAACATCAGCGAGCAGCTTCAGCTCAAGCTCAAATTTCAGTCTGATCCCTAGTTCGCCTTTCGTGGCATATTTTGGTTTCGGCAACTCTTTTGACGCAAAATGCGGGTTGCCCATACCACCAACAGCACCTGCAGCCAGTAGCATAGGCTGATCCATAGGCTTGTCCAGATCGAGCCTGATGGGAGATTCCGGCTGCAGCGCAGACAGAGGACTTCTTCTCGGCTTCGGTGGCTTCGGCGTGAATTCACCTGCTCCAAACTCCCTGACTTCATGATGATTTGCACCAGGATACAAGATCCACGGATTACTTCTGGGCCCTCTGCTTTCCTGTTCTGCAAGGTCTCGCTCTTCTGGCGGCAAAGCTCGTAGATCTGCGAGCCTTTCCTCTTCATCTGCAACAGGATCACTTCTCCAGACTTCCCGTACCACAGTCCCGACTGGGACCTGTATGCATATATCTTCTCCTTTTCGCCCTCCTTGTGCTTTGCCCTGTCCGCTTATACCCCGGCCTCCTTTTAATGTACCTCTTCTCGCGAGTTTATGTAGACTGGTCTGTCCGGCTACTGCTTGTATCCAGACATTGCCTCCGGTCCCGCCATCACCACCGTTTGGTGGTCCATCTTGTATCACTGCATCTCGATGAAAGGATACGCATCCGTTGCCCCCGCTGCCGGCGTGCACAGTCAATAAGCATTTGTCGACGAAGATGTTCCGCGCATAATCGTCTGGGGTAGGGTCGAGTCGTCGTTTCCGTGCTTCGTTGTGCGTTGGGGCAGCTCCGATGGGCTCGTATGCTACTGCTTTTCTATGCGCATTCTGCTCGGCTAGCGATGGGTTCGACTTGAATGTTGATGTTTGGTATGAGCGTCTGCCGGCGCATGTTGATAGTCTTTGTAATGATTGGCTTGTGGTACTGCGACATGATGACCTGAACAAGCACGGATACAGAAATGGCATCACCGTGCTCCCATACTGAGCCATCTTGGTTGCAAGACTGGTCGAAAGCAGTCCACAAATTCAACAACGGCACCTCATCGTCGACACCCAGATATGCCCCCTGTTGCGACCGGAAGGACGCCCTCGACGCCTTCCGAAATAATTTCTGAGACGCGTCGAGAATCCGGACTAATTCCGACCGAGGGATATGATGCAATTGAAGTCCAGAAAGTCCAGGAAGTCACATTTCAACAACGCACTGCATACTACAGCAGCGATCCAAGTCTAGGTACACTCCTATTTCTTGTCCGAAGTATTTCAAAAACGAAGCTGCCCCAAACACCACTGAACAGACGTCAAAATGTTCACAGGCCTAGTCGAGGAGATCGGCAGTGAGTCAACACCCACACCCACCTCCATGCGCCCTCCCAGCCCACCATGATCTCAAACACCGCCTGAGCACCGTACAACGAACAAACGCGATCGTCTCCTGACAATCACCAGCGATATCAAATCTCACCCCATCAGACCCCTCCGCAGGCGCCACCTCCGGCACAACCCTAACAATAACCTCCTGCCCCACCATCCTCCCCGACGCCGAACTAGGCGCCTCAATCTCCATAAACGGCACCTGCCTAACCATAACCTCCTTCTCCAACACCGACCCAGACTCCTCAAAATGGTCCTTCACCGTCGGCTGCGCGCCCGAGACCCTCCGCCGCACCAACCTCGGTAGCCTAACGACCGGCTCCCGCGTAAACCTCGAACGCGCAGTCAGCGCATCAACACGGATGGGAGGGCACTTCGTCCAGGGGCACGTCGATACAATCGCCACGATCATGAGCGTAACACCGGACGGCAACGCGCTTACATTCCGCTTTAAGCCAAGGGCGCATGAGGGAAGTGCGGATGTCCTGCGGTATATTGTTGAGAAGGGCTACGTTACGCTTGATGGCGCGAGTCTGACGATTACGAGGGTGGATGATGCGGAGGGCTGGTTCGAGATCATGCTTATTGCGTATAGTCAGGAGAAGGTCGTGATGGCGGGGAAGAAGGAGGGCGATGAGGTTAATGTTGAGGTTGATCAGGTGGGGAAGTATGTTGAGAAGAGTGTGGTTGGGTATTTGGAGGGTGGGGAGAGTGGTGTGCCGGCGATATTGGAGAAGATTGTGGGGAGGATGGTGGAGGAGAAGATGAGGGAGGTGCAGCAGAAGGGTTGAATACAGTAGGGAATGATAATTGTAGCTTGATATCTGGCATTGTATGGTCATAACTCGTTATTGGTTGATGGTGCCGTCGTCACCTCCGAAGAAGAAGCCATCAAATAGATTGAATCCGCCTTGACCATCGGACCAGTCATGTTGAGGCCCGAAGTCTAAACCCATGCCGACTCCCACGCCGAATCCAGAACCTAGACCCCAGTCGGATTCAGCGTCCCCTTCTACGCTTCCGGTCTGTCCGACGTCTAACCAATTTTCTTCAAGATTTGGATCAATGTTGTTGGCTGCTTGGTTCCTTGCTGATTGATTCAACGTTGTGTGACTACTAGCCTCTCCTCCACTTGTGCTCAGTCGATGGAGGAAGTCCATACCCGGTAGGTTGGATATGAAGTCCGGATTATACGTATTCGAGCTAACATCGAGCGGATAGCTCTCTTCAAATGTTTGCTGTTGAGAGTGGTCGAAAGTCTGATAGCTGGTGTTGTGCATCGATGGTGCTGCATACATCGCCTCCGCATCTCTCATGGTTGTGCCGGCGGAAGACTGTCCAGTGTTTTTGACGTCTAGTTGATTCGAGATCTTTTGCGTAGCACCGGCTCTTGCTTGCCTTGCTGATCGCTGAGTGTGAGATCTTGGTCTACCACTAGGAGCCCTCGATCTAGACGTTGGATTGAGACCATCAGGAAAGAGATCTTGCAAACTCATGTCGAACCTTGGTGGAGGTCGTTTCGCTGGTTGTGGCATATTGTTCTTTGCTCCACCTTGTGGCATTGGTGCAATCTGTCTTGGAGCTGATGGCTCAGGATTACTTTGGTACTGTTCCTCCCTCGAACCAAATCCAAAGCTAGGAGAAGACATGCACATTTGGACAGTGGCTTTGGACATTCTTTCGAACGCATCACGACATGCTTCGGCTGGCGGACATTTCACCATGAGGTCACCCAGAACAGAAGTTGCTGCGAGCACCGTAAAGTCGAATTCATCCAGAGATATTCTGCTTCTGACAGCTGGCGAATGCCAGACAGCATACAAGAACGCGATGCCGGCCATGAAAAGATGGTGAGTGGCAAGGTAGGTATAGTTGACTAGTCGTAGTCGATGCAGCTGTCTGTATATCTTCAAAGTCTTCTGACCTGCCTCGGCGCATTTCAGGAACACCAGATCTTCGTCTTCCTTATCTTCTGTGAAGACACTAGAAGGGCTTGCAACGTCCTCAGTTGGGCTCAACTCACCAGCAAAGATGGCAGGTACTGATAAGCTTTGTCTGTAGAGCATAGTAACAGCTTGCCAGTAATTAAGTTCGAGAAATTGAGTCGAGAATGAAACTCCAGTTTCCTGTTTGTATGGTGCTGCCTCTTTCCATTCGAAGAGACGCTGGTCAATGTCTTTTCGCCATGACTTGAACGATTTGTGCTTCACCAAGAACGGAGATGGCAATTTGGTATGCATGAAATCGTTGTGCCGATTCCATCCCTTCATTCGAGCCATTTGTGCTTGCTGATATTGCAATACCTGTACTATTTCTGATTGCAGCAGTCGCAGTCGAAAGTAATGATGAGCAACGCGCTTGTAGCTTGGCTCCTCAGCGGGCACACCATTGACGATCCCATCCCTGGTTATGTACTTGTCGTCGAGTAACGAAGGGAACTCGGTCGTGATGACCTGATCAGTGATACCAAATGGTCGACCAACGCACGTGCTTACCAGGCGGTCAAAAGTGTAAGTACACCACCAAAGCCTGCGTCGAAGATCCCGCATCCACTGTCGTCTCCCGTGCTGCTGTGCTTTCTTCGACTTGATATTGCTGGTTGTGTCTAGCTGAAAATCACCCTGGTGAAGGCCTGAACCATCTTCATAATGCAGTCCCAGGTCAATGGCCAGCCGCATAGCTACACCCACGATATACCACAATCCGGGTGCAATAGGCCGCAGTAGCGCGAAGCCAGCAAGCAGGAGCACTGCTTGGAGCTCTTCCAAGTCACCACCATCACCGCTGGCCCCTTCGTTGCCGCTTGAGCTAAGAAAAGAACCTAGGTGGACGATCGCCGAGGCATGATACTCCTCCGGCTGTGCTTGCTGACCACTCAATCGAGGGCGCTTCGAAGAGTACCCTCCTGCCTCTGGTTCAGAATCCGAAGAGCCCCAGATGATACCGGCACCGATGGCGCATACGATGTTCAGAAGATATAGCTCGCGAGGGGTTCTTTCTTCCGGCGGCACGCTGTACGTCCTCTCAAACATCTCCATGAACTCGTCGCGGTGTAGGATTGGGATCTGCGGATTTGCGTGCTCAAAGTATAGCATCACAAGCTTTTCTCCGAGCTCGCGCTCGGGAAATGGGGCTTCGTTGATACTTGGCTTGGTCTGAAGGCCGAAGTAGGTCTCACGCATAGATCTCCCACTGGTTGCAGCTGCAGCTGCAGAGTTGGGCACTTTGGACGCTCCTCGCTCGCCGTGTCCGTTGGGTGTAGCCTTCTTCACTGCAGACAATACTACGCGCGCAAAGGATATGCCTGATGTTGAGCCAAGGTAGCGATGATCTGAGGTACCATGTACAGATACCATGCCAATATTGGACACTAGGTGGTCAAGCCTTTCGTCCTCCTGTTTCTGCTGTGCCTGGTTGGCATCATTGTAGTTTGGGTGATCTCCTACTGCTGGGCCGGGCTTGGTCTGCGCAACGGGTGACTCGACCTCATTTCCACCCAGACGCCTTGAGTCGGCGTCAAATGTCTCGCCAGGGTCGAAGGACACATCGTTGGCGACGAGGAGCTTTTCGAAATAGGCGAGTCTTGTCTCGAGGAAGTAGACATAGCTGCGAGGTATCTCGCGCTTCGTTATAGGGTCATAGCCGACACAGCGAACATGTGCTTTGGTACATGCTGAGCATGCTGGTAGCTGCTGGTCGCATCTGTTTTTCCTCACCCTGCACCGATTGCAGGCAGATACATTCCGAAACGCTGAAGTCGCAGAGGCGGTGTTTTGGGATGGTGAAGCAGCAGTCTTCTCGCTTACTGGTATGCTTTCTTCTGCTTGATAGGCGCGTTTGGTTCCTGCCTGCGGAGAGGTCGTTTCGGCAGACATACGGCTCAGTGTTTATGGTTTGCGGCATCTATCGCGCATAATGTTGGCTGGTCACGGAATATTTGTCAGATGATGCAAGAACGGCAACAGGGTAAATCGTTTCGTATCGTCCATGTGGAATATAATGCAGCAATGCTTGGACAGACTGCTGGTGTTTGAAGATGGGCAGGAGCGGCTTATCTACGATGGTCGCGTACATGACTTCAGATGATTGGATCGAGTAATGCAATCGTACAACTTCGGCAAGATCTCGCTAGCCACATCCCGGCCACGAACGCCTTGCCCACTCAACCCTTTCCAAATGTCGATAGATCAGCGAATTGTACTGGAGTCCACTAGAACGCCTGCCCTCCCGTGCGCATAACTTGGGTATCTTAAATCAACCTCAACGGAGTCCTCATTCCCGCATGTCCTGGTCGCATGAATGTGTATTTCTTGGGAACCTGTTGCAGACGCCTGAAAGCCTCCTTGACATGCTTGATTTCCACCGGTGTTCGACCTTCTTCGGGCATTTCAAAGAGTGAGCAACCTTCTCGCTTCCGCTTCTTGGAAGCTTCTGCATCTCCTCTGCCACTGTTCGCCTTTTTGTTAGCCAAGTCTTCTGCAGCCTTGACTTTGAGCGCTTCTTCGGTGATTGTCTGCACAATCTCGAAGGTCAAGAATCCGAGGATATCGACTACGTCGTCGTTGGGCTTGCTGTCGATAATCGTGCCGAATCCTGCCCATTCTCTAAACCTTTTGCCTTTGCGGAAAGTAAAGCTTGCCTGGCGACAGTCAGACCAGTAGACATATTCGTCTTTCGTCATGTTTTTGGTTCTCTCATCAGCAGCTGCAAGCCTAGCAAGTGTCGCGTCGTTCTGCTCCTCCTCTTCCTCGTCTTCTTCATCTTCTCTCTCAGGTACTTGCTCAGCATAGAACGACTGCACTTCCCATGGTAGAATCAACTTTGCTTTTTTGTTTGAACTTGACTTCTGGTTACCGCTCGGGCCCGCTGGCAGGTTGGCGCTCTGCAGCTAGTCAATCGCCAGTCTCACATCGTGCGTATTCACTCACATCTTCAATGTCAAGAGCTTCTGCATCCCCTCCTCCTTTGTCATCCGAGTCCTTGACATTCTTTCTTACATCCTTCCAAGACAAGAACGTTTTCAGTCTCGAAACTTTGGCAGTATTGTGACGAATCTGGAAGATCAGGTCGACGATTGAAATTGATTTGGATCCACGTCTGTTGGCCAGTAGACTGGCTTCCTTGAGCTGCCTTCTTCAGCGTTGCACTGTGGACGAGCTACGTCGCGCCTACCATTTCAATTACTTGTTCGCGAACAATCTCCTCGATGAGATAGCTCGTCTCGATGCTTGGTTCTGATGTCTCACCACTGACGAACATCATCTGTGCGAGCACCATTATTAGTCTCTGTTTGAACTCGTTCTCGGTCTCTTGTCCATCATCATCTGCTTCGCTGTTCTTGGTTTCACGAGCTTTTGACATCACAAAGTCGGTCAAGACTTCTGCACGAATGGCTATCGTGTTCGTCGATTGTACTCAACTGAGCCCTATAAAACGGTCGTGTAGAGTTCGTGGTCGTTGCAGCCTCAAATGAATAACGCCTATTGCCGCCTTCAGGCGTCTTTGGAAGCATCTTCACTTCCATCACTGCGCTCTGCCACCCCTCAGAGTACGTTGCAAGACTCCAGGTGAAGGACAACATCAAAGCACCTTTGACAGGAGTCCTGGTTTTCGACAGAAGCTTCTATCTTTCAAAGGTATACCGAACAAAAACCGTTTATCTCGTGCCATTCCTTTGATACGCCAGGCTGTCGAGCGAATGAAGATATACAGCCAGTGCAGCTATACATCGCGTGAAGACTTACCATCTGAATCTCGGACCGGTATTTGGCATTCTTTTCGGCCGCCATGGCTGGCACAGGCGATGTCACTAGCCCACGTCTTCTAGTCGTTGATGTTTAGAGTTATCAAGAAGCATTCTAGTGTTGTTTCGTTCGAGCACATGATGACCAAGGCAGGTGTGAAGGTAGCAAACGTCAGAAAGCATCGTTTGGACCGTACTCGTCCCCGTGCTTTTAGGGTTAGTCGCGGCGGGTCACTCCTGCCACTGAGCACCAATCACACATTCCAAAGCCCGGAGTTCAAGTTGCGCAACAATTATTGCTCTGTCAATTGAGAAGACCTTCATTCTGCAAACCACAAGCTAGGATTTCATAATGCTCTACCTTGTAGGTCTGGGCCTCGCTGATGAGACTGATATCACTGTCAAGGGAGTCGAGATCGTCAAGAAAGCTGAGCGCGTCTACCTCGAGGCATACACCAGTATTCTGCTGGTTGACAAAGAGAAACTTGTGCGTCTACACACTGGCTGCTTGCCTGTTAGTGTTACTGACATTTCTGACAGCATGGTAGGAATCTTTCTATGGACGAGACGTGATTATCGCCGATCGTGAGACTGTCGAAGGTGGCAGCGATGATATCCTCGAAAATGCACAAGAGAAAGACATAGCATTTCTGGTGGTAGGTGATCCATTTGGAGCGACTACTCATACCGACCTCGTACTTCGTGCACGCGAGCTTTCAATACCTGTTCAGACGATACCCAATGCCTCCATCCTCTCGGCCATTGGTAGCACTGGGCTGCAGCTGTACAACTTTGGCCAGACCGTGAGCATGGTTTTCTTCACAGAGAACTGGCGTCCTTCCTCGTTCTATGATCGCATCAAGGAGAACACTTCGATAGGGCTACACACGCTGGTGCTGGTCGATATCAAGGTCAAAGAGCAAAGCTACGAGGACATGGCTCGAGGTCGCAAGGTCTATCAGCCACCACGATACATGACCGTCTCTCAGTGCGCGAGTCAGATGCTCGAGGTTGAGGATTCGCGGAAAGAGCAAGTGTATGCTGAAGACAGTTTGGCAATTGGGGCGGCAAGAGTAGGGTCTAAAGACCAGAAAATGGCATGCGGCACATTGGAAGAGCTCTCAACCATTGACTTGGGTCCTCCTCTTCATAGCCTTGTTCTGCTCGGGAAGAGGGCGCATGATCTGGAGAGAGACTATATACGAGCATTTGCTGTCAACCAGCAGTCGTTTGACGCGTCCTGGGCTAAGTATTACAGCAGTTGAGAAGTATTTCAATGGAATAGTAGGGCACGCCAAGTGGAGTGTGCAGTTGTACGATCCCAGGACGTCGCAGGTAGGAAAACACAAACACACAGAACCACCTTGACCGTCGCATAGCTCGGGACACATCTTGTGATCGAGTGGGCGTTTCACTGCACATATGAGCGAATGACAATAAATTTCATTTCGAAAGTTCGGTCCCAGACCACAGTAAATTCCAACATGGTTCGTGCTCATGCCGTAAAGATCTTGGCGCCTGATCATCAAGGCAGCCACAAAGACCTGAGTCAACCTTTCTTCCACCTTTTACTTCTTGCCTTTCTTTGGGATCACTAACAAGACGAACGATATAACTCCTCAAGCTTAGTGACGACCTTTTCATAACTTCTGAGCATCAAATCGTAATGGAGAAGTGTTTGCGACAGTGAAACACCACGGCTCGAACTCACGACGAGTGAGAATTGTTTTAGTGTTTGAGGTCTCGGTCCAGTTGCGCCAAACTTACGATCCTCGCAATTTTCCTACCGTGCATCCATTTCTCGCGAACTTCTTCGACATCTCAACACGCGACTCTTGACGCCTCTTCGGCTTACACCAACCATAATTCCGCTCCTCCTTGCCGATCCGATCAAGCCCCGAGTGTGACGACCTTGGTCAGTAGATGGTGGAAGGTGGAGTGGTTGACGGTTACTGGAGGTGAGGTATTGGCAACGATTGTAAGGTCGGATCAGCAAAGCGCAAGTTGAACATGGTTGCAATCGCACCACCACCCAAGTACCAGCGAAGACCAGATAGACCAAGACCACCCCGAGCATCTCCCGCTCCATCTCTGCCAAGATCTCGGTCAAGGTCGGCAACACCTGGCGGACCACCTAGATGCAGCCATTGTGATCAACCTACCCTGATACCGGATGAGGGTGGACTTGTTTGTCAATCATGCGGTATCATCAATGAAGAGGACTCAAATTTTCGGGCGGAAGTCGAATTCGACGAGTCCTCATCTGGTGCTATCAAGACCCGAGGCACACATATAGGTCAGAATCAGACTCACTCGAAACAAGCCTACAACAGCCGCATCGCCAGCGCTGCTCATGTTGGTCATGAAGCTACCAAAGCCCTCGATCGTGCCAAGGCCGATGCTCAGCAAAGATTCAAGCACTTCGCGCTGAACTTACATGTCCGTGAAACTGAAGAGCATCGAGCAATGTATCTCTTCGAGAAAGCATACGAGCGCGCATTCTATCGCGGACGTACACTGGAGAGTGTTGCGATCGTATGCTTATACCTCGCCGTTCGGCAGTGTACGGCCAGAGAACGGTATCCGTTGATGCTGATAGACTTTGCGGAGATCAGTCAGGGTAGCTACAATGTCTTCGAGCTCGGCAAGATGGTCAAAATCCTTCAGCAAAAGCTTTACCTTGACGCTAATCGAGACATATGGTTTAGTTTGGAGAGGCAGAAAGAGGGCGCCTCCAAGGAAAAGCAGGCGGAACTCACTGCCGAGCAAATCGAGAGGCAAAAGGGCGGCATGAACCTTCAAGATCCTGAGGACCTCATTGAACGATTCTGCGACAAGCTGGACTTTGGAGACCTGACCAATATTGTCAAGAGAGACGCAGCTAAAGTCGCAAAGAGTATGAACAGGGATTGGATGGTGACGGGTCGTCGTCCTTCTGGTATCGCTGGCGCGGCTGTGATTATTGCTGCTCGTATGAACAATTTCCGCCGAACGTTGCGAGAGGTGGTACTGGTTGCGAAAGTGACGGAAATTACGTTGAGCAAGAGAATTGAAGAATTCAGGGAGACGAGTAGCAGCACCATGTCTGTCAAAGACTTCAGAGCTACAGATCCTACTTCAGTTGAAGGATACGAAATTACGAAGCCGCCGTCTTATTACCGTGCTCTACCCGAGTGGCAAGAGAAGCAGGCAAATAAAAAGAAGAAGAAGAGGAAGCGCAAAAATGGCAAGCTGCCTGAAAGTGCTGCTGCGATCGAGAACGACGAAGATGAGCAGACGGAGACCGAAGTTGAAGATGAGGAGGAGGAAGCTGATGGCGCTGGTGAAGAGGAGCAACCCCAAGCAAAACGACCTCGACTGGACGCGGAAGGCTTTGCAATACCCGAGCTGCCTACCAGACCTAGTACCGCTGCCACCACAGAGACTTCGCAACGTCGGAAGGCAGGAAAGCCAAAGGGCGCGAAGAATTGGAAACCTCGACCACCTACTGAAGCAGAACAGGAAGAAGAGCGCGAGCTCGAAGTCGACATAGCAGACCAGCTCCAAAGAAACGCCTCACTCGACCCCACAGGAACTATTGCTCAAGACGAAATGCCATCAGAGCCGCCGGCACCCGGCACGGGGGTCACCGACATCTACCCGAAACCTCGAAATAATGATTCACTAGGCCCATCCGTCGAAAGCACGGTTGGTAACCTTGGTAACACTCCTATGGACGAAATCCTGGGCTCAGACGAATTCGCCGATGATCCTGACGTTGCAAACTGCGTACTGTCCGAGCAAGAGAAGAGAATCAAGGAGACAATCTGGGTCACCGAGAACGCCGACTGGTTGCGAACAGAACATGCGAAGAAGATCAAGCGCGAACTGAAAGATCGTGAACTACGAGAGAAAGGAATCGACCCAGAGAAAGAGCGCATGAAGAAGATACGGCGGAAAGACGGCATGCAACGAGCTGGTCGAGCAGGAGATATCTCGTACCTTGAAGAAGCACGGAACAAGCGACGCGAGCAAGATGGCGCTGATGCTGAAGGAGCAGAAAATGCAGAAGGTGCCAATGATGCAGAGGAGGAGCGACAACAAGCCCGAGAAGTCAGTGTCAGCGCACGAGGTTCCGTCAAGGTCATGATGCAGCAGCGAGGCACTTTCTCCCGAAGAGTCGACTACGATAAACTGAGTCAAGCATATGTTCTACCTGGTTTCGAAGAATCGAGCGAAAGTCGTAGCGAAAGTCCCGCGGACCCAAATCGCTTCTTCAAGCCGCATACAAGTCGGAATCACGAGGCATCGAACAAGCGACGTGCGCGAGCAACACTCGACCGCATCGCCGGCACGATGTCTACGTACGAGACGGATGGTGAGACAGACATCGACAGAAATAGTCCTCGGGCACGTTCTCGTTCTGGTTCGGTAGCACAAGCAGCGAGTGCTAACAATGAAGATGACGAGGAAGAAGATGCAGAGCATGAGGAGGATACAGGCACGCCCGAGGCTTCAGGAACAACAGTCCCAGCCAGTAGTGCAAGACAACTTCCCACTCCAGCCGCGACACAGTCACAACCTCGTGCAGCCAGCATCCCGCCTCGACAACCCTCTGAACAACCACGAGCATCTCCCGTTCTCATCGAAGATAACACCCAAGGTCGAAGCGAGTCGCCGCTATCATCAACGCATACGCCAGCTGGCTACGGCTCAGGTGCACCTGGAACACCACTGCCGACACAGCTCGCTGCCCAGCCAACACAACAAACGGGTACTCGTGAGGATCCAGAAGAAGTCGAGAGCGAAGGCGACGACGATGACTACGTTGAGGATGATGACGAACCTGATGATGATCCAGATAAGTACTTCGGAGCTGGTGAGGAGGTGGTGGCACTTGGGGAGGAGGAGGAAGTGGTTGATGATGACTTTTAAAAGGGAGGACAGGTGATCTCATGGCAACGACACGGAATACCTTGGACGTTGGCGTTTCGGGAATGAACCTCTTCTTTTCGAGGCTTGTGCTTCACGAGGTGCTATGACGTTATCATGAATTATACCCATGGACAACCGAGAGGGAGGTGATCTGCAAAATTCAATGTACTGTATTTGTATAGAAAGATTCGTGACCATTATCTCGTCTGAGACCGCCGTTCATATGCGAAACCATTGCTGACACCTCACCGCAAGGACCAACCAACATGTACATTCCCGCTCCTTGGCTTTCGTGGCCGCTCGTAGATCACCTTAGTGACTTCCTCATCACAACTACCGCCAAACCCACAACCACAACCGTCACCTCCCTCAATCTCCCTCAACGCCTTCCTTACCCGTCCCGTATTCCTCTCAAAATACTCAGCACAACCCCAGCACTCACAGCCCGCACTCCCCTCCATCTCATCAAATAGCGCCTTTACGACCCGTGATAGACCTGCGTCGCGGCTGCGTCGCCGCTCGTAACTTCGGGACCGTTGGCGTGGAGATCCACAGGCACATCCGGAATGGGTACTCTGCGTTTTGCGACGTGTGACGCGGAAAAGGACCTCAAACAGCGTTTGTGTCTCGGTCCTCACATCCCTATCCCTGCCATTATCAATGCCACAACCTCGGTTTCGTCCGTGAGGGGATCGACATCTCCACCGTCCTTGACCGGCACGTACACGTTCGAGGAAATCCATCAGGTCACAGACGAGGAGTTGCTGGTCCTGGTGACTGTGGTCTTCACATGTACACTCTGTGGCGATGGCGTCGTCCTCGATGCAGACGGTTAGGAGGTCGCGGAGGAGGGACTCGATGCGGGTGGGACTGCTGACTGGCTGATTTGGGGATATCAAAGTCAGTCGGGTGTAGCAGTTGCAGGTGTCGAGGTCGTAGCAGGCTGGGAGGGGTGACGTGCGGATTAGGTCTTGGGCGTGATTGTGGCTGTGACTGTGACTGTGGTGGTGTGTACAGCTCGTGGTTGTAGTTGCTCGCGTTGTCTGGTCGCAGTTCCTCCATGGCTGTGATGATGGGAGACAGTAGATTTGGGTTGTTGGGAGGCGGATGGCTTGGATGGGGGATCTGCAGCGTTCGCACATGTTGAACGTGAGATGTCGACTGTTAAGGCTGGTTATGGGGTTGGATACTGTTGCCTGCTGGGCAACAGGTAATCTGTGCTGGTATGTAGGAGTCAGTGAGAAGAGAACGTTAGAAGAAAGGTCAAGATTCTGGAAAGCGAGATACACGTTCGAAGACGCGTTTTGGCAGGCACGGAATTGGTTCCTTGATTGGGTACAGGTACAAGATACCCTGCATGCCATGGAAAGGTCGCATTGCGGTATGGGCGATCTGGAGTCGCCCGCCTCCCCGTGGTGAAGTCGGGGTACATCAACCACTCGATCGAAGACTTTGAAGGTTGACTGCATATTTCGTGTAACTTGAGCCCGAGAATTTCTGCAGTTACACATGCTGACGTACTAATGCTCAGCGTCTCGCGACGGCCATGAGCGATGCCCTCGTTGGCTTCGGACAACGGAAGGTACGACACCAAAGTATTATTCCGCTTCAAAGATCAGCTCGTCATGGGACTTCAATCTGTGTCCATCTCATCCTTGCTCTTAGATTGCAGGCCCGCAGGCTCCTGTGAATCCGGTATTTCAGGTCCCTCCTCCTCTTCACCTTGATCAGCTTTGGCGTCAGACATTTTATCGTCGTCGGAAGAATCGCCATCACCATCGCCACCACCATCCTCTTCGTCCACCTCCTCATCATCTTCATCCCTAGTTTCCTCTGGTGCGAGACCAGGAAATAGTCGTTTCCTAGAACTAGAATCTCCTGCGGCCTCGGTGTCACTAACATCGTCTTCGTCGTCCTGATCTTCCTCATTGTCGCCATCTCCACCTTCATCCTCAGCGTCGGCAACATCGCTATCAGGGGTATTTCTCAAGCTGACACTACCACGTCTTGAGCTCAACCCGCTTGCAACACCTGCTCGGCCCCTCACGCTGCCTTCACCATCGTCGTTACGGTCTTCAGAGTTGTCCTTTTTGATGCTCGGAACATTGATTGATATCGATCGTTTAGCCAATGTAGGTGTCTTGATCGGAGGCGGCTTGCCAATAGCTCCTTCTGCCTTGCGCTGCACTTCCCTCCTTGTGATTGTCTTTGCACGTCCTGGTTTCGCAGGGGCGGGAACTCGTACATCAGGAGGCGGTGTTTCGGCAGCCTGAGTAGTGGGTGCTACTATGCCCAAACCTGTCGTTCTTGGCGCACCGTCGGTCATCGAGCCGCTGGCGCCGTCAGTCTGGCCGGAGAGCAGATTGTTGAGGCGCATGCGATCGAGGTTGTCATCCCCGGAAGGCGCCGTGTCAGATGTCATGTTAATGAATGTGCCTTGCGGTACTGCAGGTCTTGGCTGCGCAGCCTGCTCTTCAGGTGGGAGCTGAGAGACAAACACGTCGTACATGCAGGCATAGGCATCGCCAATGAGGTCATCGATCGCTGAGCCCTTCATAAGACTATTATTGAGCTTCTTGATCTCGATGGCGTCTTTGATGATATCGAGGTACTGCGTGGTTGTGGAAGGGTCGTGAGCCCACTTCTCCAACTTCTCGGACTGCCTGGTAAACTCATCGAAGCTAATGCTGTCGAATAGGGCTCGCTCACGGCCACGAGGAATGTTGCCTATTCGTCTGAGCAAGTCAACATAGACTGTCACGGCGTCTTCCCAGACTTTCGTGTGGTTGACAAAGTCAGTAGTCTTCCGACGGATCTTGCGAACGACCTGCTCGAGGTTGCTGCGGTCTCGAAGTGTGTCCAGTATCTCAATGAAGAAGCGAAGATATCGACTAGTGTAGACATAGTGCCGTCCTGCACGCTCGTTTTCTGGCTTCCAAACCTGCATAGTCATGTTCTTCGTGAAGATCGAGTCTGCAAATTGGTGTTTTGCCGCTAGTGCTTCGCCGACGTCGCCATTGTTTTTGTATAGCACATGTGCCGCCCGAGCCGTGATGCGGTGGTGCCAGCCGGACTTGTCTGCGCTTTTCAGCTTCCTGAGTACAGATAGGATATATGCCTCCCAGTCAGGTTTTCCCTGATCATCATTTGGCATCTGAACACCTTTCGCATAAGATGTGGCCTGCAGGTATTGCACAGCCTTCTCTAGTGGAACGGCCTGCATGACCCGTAATTTGTGCACAGTCGAGACTAGCTTGAAATGCGGTTCGAGAATTGGGTCAGACGACCGTTCCTTCTTTGGCACTTTGTTGACTGCTTCGGTGAATGCGTCAATGACATCGTCGACCGTGACAGGGTTTCGTACCCTCTCATTCGTTGGGCTGTTCAACATCTTCCATAAGCATTTGCCCAGCATATAATAGCGGGCCCATTGCTTAGATTGACTGGAGAGACTCCTGCGAATCAAGTGGCTTGCAAAGCTCCAGACATTGTATTCCGACATTGGTTCGTACAGAGGCTGTTCGGACATTGCTTGGCTTCGATGATTGCTAAGGTGCCTGATTGCCTTCTTGGTGCTGAAGGCTTCCATGTCCAATGGTGGACGCGAAGAGGAGTAGAGTCGAACGGCAAATTCAGAGAGCATGTCGTTCATTGACTCGATTGAAATACTGTCATCTTCCGCCGACCTCATCGCGAGAGCCGTCGCCATTGTGTAGGCATTGATCGCATTTCGTTCCAGGGTAGCCAGCTCGGACCGTCCGTCGTTTAGTTTGTTCGAGTTCCAGATCAGGCTGTCCTCAATCTTTGCATCATGCACTTGAGCAAGCTTGTACCAGGACATCCAATTGCTTGAACTGTGCTCAAGATCCTGGCGTAGAAATGCCAGAGCGTTGTCAAGATCATCAGTTGGCGTTGGGTTGACTCTTTTCACAGAGCGATACTTGGCCAGAGTCATGTTGCCAAGAAGCAAATACCAACCTTGTTCAGCAATGTGTGCGGTGTCACTATGGACAGCCTTGGTTTCGAGCTCGCCGATACCCTTCAACGACCGGTACAATTGCTGAGGGTTAATCACTGACTTCAAATACGCAGACACGGCGCGCCGATTGAACGAGGCCGCCGTTGATGGTTTCGGTTGACCGAGAGCGCTTTGAATTCGATCGATAGTGGCTTTAAGCTCACTTCTCATGACATCTTTGACGTTGAGCCGTTTGACGTAATCCATGATGATAGGTACCAGCGTCTGCGCTGTCTTCTTGTCCTTCTCTAGAGGTTCGGCCGAACAGCCATGGTCCGCGTCGCCATAGCCTGTTGAGAGCTTGATCTGATACAGGTCAAAGACGACTTGCGCAATGTCCAAGGACAAATCCTCAGTGGTGTTGAAAGAGAACAGCTCTACCTTTGCGATACGCACGAATAGCTTGTTGCAGTGTTTGCAGTATTGCCGCTCACCAATAGCAGCATGAACGGTACGTAGATATAGGACGAGGTCGGATGTCGTATCGTCGAAATTGTTTGCCAGTTGCACCGTCGATTCCTTGACCATCCAGTAAAGGAGAGTCATCAACCTGACGTACATCTCACGAAAGCGGTCCCTGCTCTTCTCGAAATTCTTGGATGCGGTCGCGTTTCGAAAGGAAGGCGGCGTCGTATAACCGACACGAAGATAGTCGTCTGATAGAACAAACCCGTATGCAATCTGGACTAGAGACAACACTGCAGAGATGGACGACTTCAGGTGCAGTTCATCGATTGCTTCGAATGCTGCCTTGTCGTCTGCGATCTTTCCCAATGTCTTCGTGACTATCTCGTCTGCATCACGCAGCCAGCGGAGTAGCGACATTTCGCGCTCGGTAGAATCCTTAGTCTTCGCAGACATCGAGGTGATTTCTTGCACGATTGTCTCCATAGAGCGTAGTAAGCACGAGACGACTTTTGTATTGTATGAAATCACTGTGTATGCATTCTGAAGCCTCTTCCACAAGAACAGTGTCAGTGATGCGTCCCCGTCGCTCAGGAATGATCGAAAGTTCTGGATCTGCTCCCTGCTAGCTTCGGAAGGGTGGGAAGATTGCGCTTCTTCGTCGTACTCCAGAATGGGCTCAAGCTTCATGATTACTGCTTCAGGGTCGCTGTTGTCACTATCGAATACACTCATGAAGAATTCGAGTGTCTTGACCTTCGAGATCTCTTGCTCAACTGCTGAAGCTGATATTATTGGCATAGCCGTATTGTTTGGCAAGCATATCTCTTCGATCTGTGTATGCTGTATGACCTCTCGCAGGTCATCAAGACAGAGGAGAACATGGCTTTTGTCCACCGATTCTGACGTTTTCGCGAAAGTCACAGAAGCCCACAGGAAGCGCAGCGTCAACTGCTCGGATTGATCTGTGGTGCTGCCTGCTGAATCGCGTGCAGATTGCATCATGTCTGTAGCTTGCTGTGACCACTGTTGCAACCTTGCGAACTGTTCTTTGCGCAGAGCGTGGTCGGCAGTACTTGCGGGATTCGTGATTTCTGAGTAAACGTCAAGATGCAGCTCAAACACGCTTTGAGCGAATTCCATCGCTTGCAGTCGAGGCAAAGCATAACCCGAGTCGGTCTGTCTGTAGGTTGACGCGAGGTAGCAATGTGTCAGTCGACGAAAGCACACCATGATCTGTTCATTAGCCTGGACAAGGGTTTTTACGACTGCCTGCTTCAAGTCTGACGTCCACGTTCCCTGCAGATAGGGCGAATTGTTTGTACTCGAGGGCGACTGTGTCAGCATCTCAAGCAACCAAAGGACCAGACTGTCCTGGGCGCAGATTGACGCTGCATTCACGGCATCAGCAAAATCTCTGACGCTTGCGCTGTGCTCTACCATGGGAAGAGTCGCTTCCTTGGCCGGATTAGCTTTTGTATGCTTGAGAAAGAGCGATAGGCCAGTAGATCTCTCTACATGGTCTCGTCCCCCATGCCCGGAGACGAAGGCGGCATTTCTCTCTTCATTCCAGGATTTGAGAGCCTGTTTGAGATCGTGGATTGCCACTTGTGGACGGACAACAGCTAAAGAAGCGTCTGTGCCAGCTTCATCGGCATCTCCAGCCGCATCAGCTTCTTCGTTGAACTGATTACGGTACTCTTCAGTTGTTCCAAATCCTTCCACACCGATCTTCTCCAAGAAAGTGTTCAGGATTTTGAACAAAACATCATCTGCCTGTTCGATGTTGCTAAACTGTTCCCGGTACATGAAGGAGGGGTCGTGTGACACTTCTTCTTCATGTGCAGCGGTAACGACCAGCGATTCTCGAGCCTTTATTCTTTTGCTTTTGGTTCGTGCTTCAGGCTCTTCGTTGCCAGCTGCCGTAGAGGAACGTTTCCTGGAGGGCAAAACGACTGACGAGTCAGGAGCTGTCAATAGCACTTGCGGCGAATCAGCGTTGTTCTCTGGCTTCGTTGTAGGTTCTGAGGGCGGCTGATCCATCACAATGCTGTGTGGCGATCGAGAAGCGTGGTCATGACCCTCAGGTACTGAATGAAAGCTTGCGGGTGATTCATTTTCGCCGTCGCCGAACGATAGAGGTACCGTCTCCTGCGAATGCGGCTGTTCCTTCGTATCTGGCTCGGTCTGGTCCAGCATCATCTCAGCCTCCGGAGCACTTTCAACTTCAGGTAAACTTATCCTGATGGATGCGCTGGCGGATGAGCCTTCAGTGCGAGCATCCGTTGCAACGACACTCTGTAGTAAGGCCTCAGTGACGGCCGAATATGTTGCTGATGAAAGTACTAGACGCATCTCTTCGGGAGCGAAGGATAGTGGACGTTTACTATCGCTGATATACTCTAGCGCTCTAGCTTTCGCCGGCAGAAATGGATATGGATCGTTGCTCTGCTTGAGCAAATCGAGCAGCACATTCTTGGGACGTACAGTCGAGGTACGGCATATGGTGAGCGAATCTTCAACAGCATTCAGGACATTGCTAAGCTCCCCTTGTGCGAATGCCTCTTCCAGCCCTGAAAGATCGACTGCGTCTTCTCCCTCATCGTCACCAGCCAGGACACTTTCAAGGCAAAACCTTGCGATGCGGACCGTCTGTAAAGTATCTGAGACTCTGCTTGCTCGTTTCCAGAGATCTAAGTCAGTATCATCCCGCTCTAGGGCTGCGGCAGAATCGATTAAGCTCTTTTTGCAAGCATGGCCATAATGCTCGAAGATTGCGGAGCGGCTGTCGCTAAGGAGTTGGTCGTATAGAGCGCGGGCAAGATCGATTTCAAATTGCGCTCGACTCTTGTAGGCAAGGTAGACCAATTGCGGCAAAGAATTAGCATTATCTGTAGCACCTGCTGCGACCACTGGGACAATAGGCACATCTGCAGGCAATGCAACCGTGGGCGAGATCTCGTCTGCTTGATCGTCATCGTATGCTGATGTTGCTTCTGGATACCTGAAGACTTCAGACCTGAACAATTCATCGTATGCTTCACGAGCTTCACTGTAATGAGACTCTCCCAGCGAGTGTAGTCTGAGAGCATTCTGGTAAAGTTTGAAAGCTTCCTCGAGCTGGATTTCCTTTGTGTCATCGATATCGGGAGCCGAGTCTAGCTCCTCCTCGACATTGATGGCCGTCCACGCTGACATACTGATGTATCTGCATTAGCCTCTCTGATTGGTGTCCTCGTCTAGGCTACGTGCGCTGAAGAGGTCGCAAACAGCACCTGCTCATCGTCAGAGACTTCAAAGTCATCAATGAATAGATCACGGATGATTTTGAGCGTTGGAAGGAACAGTGAAACGTCTTGACGCGTCAAACGACGCGAGACAGCGGCCCCTTCGCCAGAGTCTTGGCACTATGGTCCCTCAGGAGGACGAACGACTGAACTGCGGTTCGTATACACGACTACCACGACTACACAATTAAGCTCTAGTTACCTTAGATCACAGTTCCCAGGCCCGAAGACATGACCGTCGGGCTCTGCTCACCTTAGCGACTCTCTAGACACATCGACAGAGCAAGCGAAGTCAGCGATAATCGGACTTTCCCAACAACAGTTCACGGATATGGTTGCGCCGGCGGTGCCAGAGTAAGTCACAGCTGCTTATTACCGAGGATATTTGTCCGATCAACCATCTAACACTTGGACTACTGGCAGGATCATTGAAGATGACGATATCGGTATTGCTATCGATGCTCGAACCGAGAGCCTCCCAGGCCTGCGGGAACTCGGACCCCCCGATCTTGTCCATTTGATGAAGCAGAGCGTGAAGGGTGGCTCGAAACAGACAGGAGTGTACCATCATGTTACCGGCATCGATGCCTCGTCCTCCGCCAGCTTGGCCGCATACGTCAATACCCTTACCTTCAACCCTGCAGACAAGTCGCACAAGGTGGTATCTGGCCTATACTGCTGCTACAATGCCTTTTCTCACGTGGATATGCGAGTTGAGGTCAAGATACCTGGTGGTGTCGAGAGTTATTGCGTGGACGAAAGAGGCGACAGAAGAGTCGCGACAGACGGCCTCTGGCTTGAGACTTTCCTTTGCGGAGTATTGAGATCATATTCCTACGGAGACGATGGCAGCGGAGATACTATCAAGAAGATCATCGGGGTCCGCAGATTCAATCCTATCACTAACACTGAGATGGAACACAAATTTCTGGACGCCGCAGAGAGATTGTTCTTCAACGGCAGGCAGCTGGGCTCAGATCCCGAGATACAGATTCCGAACGCAGTGTCAAACCACCTGACAGCAGGCATCCTCAAATATGTCAAGACTACTGGTCGGTATACCTCAGGCGTGAACCTCTTTCAGAAGCTGAGGGAAAAGGATGTCGAGGTTTCATCGCTCCTAGCCCAGATTCTGGTCGAGGGTGACGAAGAAGTGCAGGCAGTTCGGTTACTGCATGACTCGGTGCAAGATCTTCCGATGGATTATGCTCTTCTTGACTGTCAGGCCGCATTCTGCTTGAGCAAAGGCGAGGGGGAATTGGCTCTTGAATGTGCGAAACGGAGTGTGACCGCTGCACCTAGTGAGTTCAGCACTTGGGCGAGGTTAGCAGAGGTCTACGTTTTCCTTCAACGATGGGACATGGCCCTTCTCACCCTCAACTCATGTCCAATGTTCTCCTACCAAGATAAGGATTCGCCAAGGATGCCTGAGCCATCTCGAGTTCTGCTGCCGATTTTGCCGGAAACTGCCCTTGAAGAAATAGACGAAGGACAACCGAAACAAGGAGAGCCCTACGATTCAGTACACGTCTCGCTACGGAAGCTACAAGCTGCATCATATCAAGGCACATTCCTCAAAGCGTACAGTCTACTTACGTCAATAGCAGCAGCCATAGGGTGGGATGAGCTTCTGAAAACTCGGAGTTATGTCTTCGTGATGGAGGAAGAATACAGATCTGAAAGACAACAATCAATAACACCAAAAGCACCGACAAGTAAGAATGCTAGTACTGTCGCATTGTCTGGCACACCAAATGGAACCAAGGATGCAGATGATGGAGCAGATGAGGATGATTCGGACGACTCAGAAGATGCGGAGGAAGGCGCAGCATCGACCTCCAACGGCACGACCGAGAACAGTATGCTGAGCGCGGACAGATCGATGGAGAAGCCTGTTCCGACAATCACAGCAGAGGAAGTAAAGTCCGGCTCTGATGAACCCGATCCCTCACAGTCGAGCTACACCAATTTCCAGAACAAACGGTTATGCGAAAGGTGGTTGGACAATCTGTTTATGGTCCTGTATGAAGATCTACGCATATACACCATATGGCGAACAGAGATGGGTCAATACCGGCAGCAGCAGGTACAATACAAAAAGTCGGCTGCCGAGTGGGAGATACTTGGAGACCTTGCCGACCGTCTACATCACAACCCTGAGGCGGTCGAGGCATATCAGCAATGTCTGAATATCAGGTTCTCACCCAAAGCCATGAAGGGCCTGCTGAGACTATACGAGAAGAAAGGGGATACCCGAAATACGCTTGCAACACTGATACGGCTCATCACATGGCAGTATCGATGGTATTCTGAATTTTCGCCAGAACTATTACATTCGATCAGACGGTTGATTGAAGATGAAGGAGCAGTGAAAGTGCGAAGCATCGTCCAATCTACCAACCTACCGCAGAACGTCCTCGACCTTACGCACGAATATTGTCAGCTATGTGCGGCATTCAAGAGTAGTGGAACCGAAGGATGAGAGAGATTCGGCTCGATGTTCTAGTAGTAATTGCTAGGAAGCACACTCGGAGCGATGCGAGCATAAAAATAATGCCAGGCCAAGTTTGCGCCCGGAAAGGCTCTCTTTTCAGCTTGTCCTTAGCCTTCGCTTCTGTATATGGCTGTCTAGGCGGAGGAGAAGCGCGAGGACAAATGTTTCTCCCAAGTGAGAGGCGTTCATGAGAGGTCAGTAGGCAAGTGTCATGAACCTGACGGTCACTGTTGCCTATTCTTGCATCAGAAGGAAGCCACTGCCAATTTGCCTGGCCAAGACAAAGCTCGATTCTGATTGGCGGAACGTTTTAGTGCAACCTCAACTAGACCTGACTTGCCTGACTGTACCTTCAATATCAATCATAACGCTTGAGCAAACACTGGACTTTCTTCTCATCGTAGTCTGATTACACTCTTCTACTACCTTGCTGCTGCAATCCGAACTTGCCGACTTTGAGCTCGCCCCAAGATTCTGATCCAATATACATTGACTTTCTCATACTCCAGTTCTGCTCATATTTATCGCCCAGCCTTACCACCTCCTTACAACCAAGATGGCTGGCGCGGGCCAAAAGCGGATCACAAAGGTTCGACCGATGCCTCAGTGTATACTGGCTATTCTGACGAGTTGCAGGAACTTGGGGAGTTGACCACGGCCCCTCCTTCCGGCGTAATCGTCGAATTGAAGGATGACAACAATCTCCACGGCTGGAAAGTGACCATGGACGGTCCATCTGGCACACCATATTCGGTAAGCCATCTTCTAGACCTGGCATGAACGATCGGGTCGACAGTGCTGATGTTGTTGGCGTAGGGAGGCAAATTCGATCTTGAGTTGACTCTGCCGCCAAATTACCCATTCAAGCCGCCGACAGTCACCTTTAAGACCAAGCTCTACCATCCAAACGTCAGCAATGACACGCCACCGAACAGCGGCCTTATGTGTCTTGGCATGCTGAGGGATAGCGAGTGGAAGCCAAGCACGAAGATGAGCGCTGTGCTAGAATACATCCGTCATCTACTGAGAGGTAAGTCTGAGGCCGTCATGCCATAAGCTATGTCCCATAAAAGTCATTAGATGCTAACGCTTGCACAGAACCGGATCCAGATGATGCTGTTGAGGCCAAGATCGCCGACCAATACAAGCAGGATAAGGCCGGTTACGAGAAGGAGGCGAGAGACTGGACGAAGCGATATGCAATGGGCAAAAAGTAGTCGCTCCACCTCGATAAGCGTTTATGATGCACAGTGACGACGTTGCTACGAGCCGACGAGATATGAGAACGACAGCAAATTTCATTGCATAGAAGGCATAAAGGACATGATTCATGCATAGCGGGAATTGGGTATCTTTTGGGCATTCATTAACACGCTTTTGAGATCGACTGCTTCTCATGAACTTCTACCCTGACTCTTCGATCACAGTCTCCCCAGTGTTCTCTCTCCGTCATCCTGATCTCTCTAAACTCACAGCGCCTTCATTCCAACCACACCTCGTCAAGGTTGTTCGCTATTGGAACGACTAATACCATGGCCAGTACACGACAGCATGTTCATTGAGTATCAGCTGCGTTTTCACGGCGGACCGCGCTGTTAGCCACCTTGAAGCAGGTCTGCGCCACAGCTTCTCATAAAGGCTGCCTTGGCCAATGTAGTCGACCATTGGCCTCGCGCAAAATGCAGTGCACCCTCGCATGCAATCTGCCAGAATGCTCATGACGATATCTCATCAAGATGACCAAGTCAACACAGCTCAACCCTTCGATTTCCGTCCCCGCTTCTTAGGCGTCCCAGAAGCATTCGCATTCATCGCAGGCGTCGACTTCTGCACACTACCATTCGCATTCCTGATCGCCTTCTGCCCCTTTGCCTTAACCTTCTTCCCCGTCCCCAATCCAAATCCAAGCAGAAAACAAGTCCTCAACGTCGCCCCACAATACACAAACGCAATATTACCCCAAGCAATAGCATTCCAATTCTGCCAATCATAGTAATAGCTCATCCCAAGCGGAAAGCAACTGTACACGTGCCCGAAATCAGCAATAAGCAGACCGAATAACAAGGTCTTCCAGACACGGATATCTGATGTAGCTCGCAGCACCAGTGCCTCGTTCAGAGTGAAGGCGAAGTAGAGGTTTGCGAGTTGGCGCAATACCACTTCAGTGCCTACTGGGACGCCGAAGAGGCCCGGTGCGGATGCATGATGTGTGAGATCGAGGTAGTATTGAGGCTGGAACCAGGCGTAGTATGCGCCGACTATTGTGCTGATGGGTTCGATGTAGAGGAAGAAAGCGCGGTTGATCAGCGGGATTGTTGGCATGATGCGTCTCGATAATGTTGTCGGGTTGAGGCGGTGAAGACCTGAGGTACAGACGATGGGTCACTGAGATCTACTACTGTTGGTGCTGTTGAAGCAGTGAAGGCGACGCTTTACGAGATTGTCTGGCGCCGCACTACTGACCGAGTTAGCTTGAGGATAAATATTGATATTGCTCCAAGCAGCGAATCACAATCTACAGAGGTTTATAAATGGACATTTCGGTTGAGTGAGGATCACTCGCTTGATGGCTTGCGGCCTGAGGCTATGACGCTCTGTGATCTCGCTTGCCACAGAAAGCAAGAAGACTGCATGGCAAACTTTGATGATGGAAATTCGGACGTTGTCAATAATGTACAGACATCTGGTTTAATCTTCAGGATGAACGACCAGGGCACGAAACAGCGATGCTCTGGTGGCTTCGAACGATGGGAATTGCGTCGCCTTAGGACCGAGCATCGGAAATGCACGATGAGCACCTGGAAAGCCTATGCGAAAGCCCGAAAAAAGTCAGGCACCCGCCCCAGCACACCCGAACAAGCATCGCCATGGTAGCCAGTGCAAGGTTTCATGGCGCTAGCACGTTCGGAGAATCGTGAAACCTTTCACAGTGGCTAGATCGGCGGCCGCTTGTGGGAAGGCGGCTCAACTTGAAAGTCGGGCTGATCCACTATGCAGCTCCAAAGCCCTGCATTTCAATGTTTTGGTAGGCAATGAAATTGCTGGTTCTGCAGGGGTTTGAACAACATAACACATTCTTTTCGCAGTATCTCGCCGTCGACCTTCGTTTTAGATGCCTTGCCCTTGCTAAGACAAAACCTACACACCCAAACAGCGTCGTTAGGAACCGATACTCTCCCGACGAACCACATTCGCTGGAGCAAAACAACAATCGCCATTGTCGTCGGATCGCGTGCCACAAATTCGGAGCACTTTGAAACATCACCGGCTTTCGTGCAGATTGAGATCACGAGGCTGCGACAACCACATACACCATGCAGCAGGACTCGTCCGCCCACCTTGCTCCCAACAGAAGGACCTCTCTCGTTACAAAATCGCGGCCAGTGACTTCTGGCAGTTCTTATGCCACAATTTCATCCACACCAAGCGACCGACGGCGTGATCGTCTCTCTTACCACCCGCCTCCTACCTACCAGAACAATGAATGGGACTTCATGAGACAGACGGAAGAGGCCGGCCCTGTATTCGTCAACGAAGAGCAAATGTACACGGACCCTTTTGCACAGTTTCAGATTGTTTCGGGTGCTCAACAGCCACCCGTCAGGCAACATGCCCGCAGACCTTCGGCCCTCGCAGATTCTATCAGGAATGGTTTCTCGAGTGTCCGGTCGCTGGGGAGGCGTATGTCGCTCAGTATGAGGAACAAGAGTCGGACGAGTGTGGATGATAGGCCGGAAATGAGTGAACCAGGGCAGAATGGTGGCAAGGAACCGGAAACAACACTCGGAAGATCAGATACGACGGCATCACAATCGAGGTCACGCAGTATGATGCAGAGCCTGAGGAATAGGCGTCGACCATCGATGCCTATCCTCAAGTTCTACGCTGCACCCGAGAACGAAATGCATGACTCGGGCAGACCAAGTTACAATCGAGATAGACCGAGCTATCATCGAGGCGTCACTGTACCACAACGGCCAGAAGCACCAGCTGGAGGAGCTGGTGCCCGAGCTTCAGCAGCTGCACAGAACGAGGCGCTACACCAGGCACGAGCAACACCGTTACCGCCATACAGACCACGATCGTGTTCGTTCGAGGAGTACCGAGACTCTGAAAGCGGCATAGGAATTGTACTGGATGGTCTCGAGAGGTCCGACTCAAGAACGCCGAACGTATTACGAAATGATCCCGCGGATGTCCTTGCTCCTGAATTGCTAGAGCACATGTTCTCGTTCCTGGATGCATCTTCACTAATGGATGCGGCTCTGGTATCAAAGAAGTGGCGAGATTTCTGTCAGTCACAGGCAGTATGGCGCAAAGTATTCTACCGCGAATACGCACCAACACGCTCGAGCAGAATCCTAGGCGCTCCTAGAACTGCAGGCCTAGGCAAAAACACAGCCGGCCAAGACTACCGCAAGCTCTACTCCGTCCGCAAACTAATCGATAGGCGCTGGGCAAACGGCGAGGCAGCCGCAATCTACCTAAACGGCCACAAAGACAGCGTCTACTGCGTCCAATTCGACGAAGACAAAATCATAACCGGATCCCGAGATAACACCATCCGCGTCTGGGACGCAAGGACATACCAATGCCTCCGCAAACTGGCGCCCCCCTCCAACCCCCGCGAAAACCACCGGATCATCAGACCGGACGTCGAACCCAGCGGCGTAGTCCCCTTCTTCAAAATGGACGCTTCATCCGCTGAGCCTCGAACCCGCCCCCTCCCCATGTGGCATAAAGCATCCGTCCTCTGCCTGCAATACGACGAGCACATCCTCGTCACCGGCTCATCTGACTTCACGGCCATCGTTTGGTCAATCAAAGACGACTACGAGCCACTCTTCCGGCTGACGGGTCACCGCGCCGGCGTGCTAGACGTCTGCATCGACGCAACACGCATAATCACCTGCAGCAAAGACAGCACAATCAAGATCTGGAATAGATTCACAGGAGTTCTGATAAAGACACTCTCGGGCCACCGCGGCCCCGTAAACGCAGTCCAGGTCAGAGGGAACCTCCTCGCATCCGCTAGCGGCGACACAATGGCTAAGCTCTGGCGCCTCGACACGGGGATGTGCATCAAGGAATTCCACTCCAAGGAACGCGGGTTAGCATGCGTAGAGTTCAGCGAGGACGGCCGCACGATCTTCGCGGGCGGGAATGACCATGTCATATACGAATACGATACTACCAACGGTAATGTACGGCGTGAACTCACGGGGCACAAAGAACTCGTTCGCTCACTGCATCTTGATACCGGCAATGGACGGATCATAAGCGGGAGTTACGACCACAGTATTAAGGTTTGGGACTCGAGGGTTGGATTGTGTGCTGAGGATGGCGGGTTGAAGATTAATTTGGAGGGGTGGACGAGTAGTTGGATGTTGGCGGCGAAGAGTAATTATCGGAAGATTGCGTGTGCGAGTCAGGATGGGAGGGTTGTTGTTGTGGATTTTGGGTTTGGGATTGGGGGGGTGGATCTTGTTGAGGCGTAGGTGGGTTGTGTGGGGTTGTGCGGTGTGGTGTTGCATAGCGAGGTGTTGTTGGGTTTTGAGGGATTTCGTGGTGAGGCTGTTAAGACTAGACTAGACTAGGTACCTAGATAGGGTTCTGTTGGGAGTATACTGTAAGTAGAAATATTCTTCCTTTCACTGTCAAACACTATGCGATTTCATGGTGAACGCACCGCTACTGTACGATACATGCACTGGAAGGAAGATTGAAGAGTAAGTAGAAGGTATGTTTGACTTGATGTGTTGGGGGAACATGGAATAGAGTCTGAGCATGCTCTGTGAAAGAAGTACCACAAGGTGGACAACCACATATTCATACCCTAAACACGGCTTTGACGCTGTCACGTGAATTGTTCTCCAGCGTTCACTGGCTTTCAGTCCGACTGCTGCGAGATTGGAGTGAGGCATTGAGGAGACGGGGAATATTTGTGGTGACTGCATATTGCGGTAAGTGGTGGCCGTTTTTGAGTATGCAATACGCCAGTGATGTACGTCGTTCTTGAACAGCAGCTGTGAAGGTGCTGCTTGATATGAACTCGTTCGCAAGGCCCGGTATTGGGTCAAAATCAATCGTCTGTGCCATAATCTGGTTCACACGTGTTCCCTGTTACCCGAAATCCAATCCACATGATTGTCGTGAGGGCTTTATGACATTCAAATCAATGTGAAAGTCCTCCATTCTTCGTAGTTCTTGTATTTGTTGATCAACCGCGTGTATTCCGTCTCATCAGTCGCGTGGAAGTCTGGCGACAAATCTCTGCGACGTCTATAATGTCTCCGGCCTGGCTCTGCCCGATGTCCTAAATGGCGCTCGCAAAAGGCCCTGTACCTCACGGAGTGCTCCCGTGACATGCACACGAAAGCGCGTCCAACAGTGGAATATAACTCTTCGCCATCAGGAGAAGTCCTGCGAATGACCATGGAGGATGTACAGCCGGCGATGAGGCATATCTTGTCGCCTGGTCGTGCGTCGGTGCACGTGATGGCAATGGCGCCTGTATTCAACACGACTAAGCGCGCTGTGGAGAATATTTTGCTGTTAACAGCACCGGCATGCAGGAGATCACGCCGCATCTTATACGCCGTGCGTCCGGCAAGCGCGAGAGGAGTGCCGAACAGTAGTATCTCGCCCATGTACAGGCCGCCCGACAATGCCACGGCGGTAGCGCCCCACTTCGCATTCAAGGCCAAACCAGTAGCGGTCAGTACAGAAGCGACATAAAGAAGCAGAACCAGGCAGCCGCAAAAGGGCGTCAAAGTCACCACACCAACTAGGAATCGTGCAAACAAGAGTCCAGGCGTGCCCATGTTATGCGACGATATCTTATGCAGAGAGCGGCCGCCAAGATCGAAATTCTTATTCTCCTCTAGCCACAGGTCAAAGGATGGCCATATTGGACGGCATCGAGACAGAATCCCTTTGCTTGCCGCCAGTGTGACGTACCAGTACAGACTTCTAGGGACGAAAAGATCGAAAACAGAGAAAGTATCCCGTCTCTGGGGCGCTACCGTCGAAGCATGTAAGCATACAGCAAGTGCTTCTCTGAGTGCTCGTCCGTAGTATCGACTCTTCGGGGTTGTGATAGACCTATCGTCGACTGCGCTCGTTGGCGAATCAGATCCACCAAGGACGGAGGTCATGGCTACGACCATGCCAAACTCTATGCCTTGGACGAAGAGCTTTGGACCGTCTTCTCGACAAGCGGATGCCGCATAAGAGGGAGCAAGGCGAGGACTTCTCTGCGCAATCTGCCATGCTGTTTCAGGCAGACCTTCGGCCAACCAATCGGGACACCAGGATGGGAGGCTTGTAGCTGCGGTATCCGCTTGCAAGTTGTGAAAACAGATTATCTCAAAAGCTGCATTTCTTCGCAAAATTTCTCTTGTCAAGTTCATGTTGAGTATTTTCGGACTCTCTTCGTAATTTGGGATCGGGACTAGCCTGTCTCCGTCCCTGCAAATTCCGAGCAGGGCAAATACTTTGTCACGTTCATCTTTAGACAACGAGTCTCTTGTCTTCGTGACAGCGTTGATCAGTCCGGGTTGTCGACGATCCTGATATTTTTTGCGAAACCATAGGATTCTCTCAATGCAGCGGCGCGAGCTCGTGACCTGTCGTCCAGCTGCACTCCTTCATGCATTCTCCTAATACCTCAGACATGACATCCAGGTCGAGCGATACCACGCCACAAACGATCTGTGTTGTCCTTGACACCGCGACCTCTTGTATGATCCATCGCCGTTGCCAATAAGGGTGGTCGAGAACGTCCTGCAATGCTTCGCGTTCAGCCATATAGGATGGTCCGCTTACAGTAGCATCCATCTCGCGGTCCTCAGTATCTCCTCTGAGCCGTGAGCTGGGTGTCATCACTTTTCCACGAAAACGCTGCAAGAGAGTTTCTTTTGCGGGCACGCTCCCCACGACACCATCTGAGATGCGTATTGCGCCAGAAGCGACTTGTTGTAGAAACTGCAAACCACGGATTGTCCGATCATCTTTGCCACACCTATCCAAGCGTATGTTGCATCAGCCTTGCTGTAGATTTGCTTCATGAAGCGGACCTGTAGACTGCGTTCCTGAAGGTCATTTTGATTGATACATAGTGCATCGACCCATACAAGCTCCACGCCGGTCGCACGGAGATGTTGCAAGGCTTCATCTAGGTTGGCGGTGATTGAGATTTCCGTGCCTTTGAGTACAGCAGGTCGTCGATCAATTTCATCGCCCCAACAATAGGATAAAGCAATGTACCTCGGTGGTGCGATGATTGTGTGAAGCTGTAATTCACATTGGACTTTCGTTCCCTGGAGGTCTGGCAACAACCGCAGGACACGAAACTGCCAGGTGCCTGCATCGAGTGGCGTATAGAGAGATGAGGCCATGGCAACCTTTCAGCCTGATGCAGATTTTTGTTTCGTAAAAGCGATAGTCATCCCATATACTCTGCTAGAGCCCGATTCATGACCGTGGATATGATTGCAGACAATCTTGACACAGGCGCAACCACAAGCCTGAATATGTAGGTCATGAAGGATAGCTAGAAGATGGGCAGGAAATTTAGCCTGGTCCTGAATTGTTCTTGGCAAAGGGCGCAGCGCTATTCGACTCTGGCCAACCAGGACACGTTCACTTCGTGTTAATTGGTTACAGAGCAACACCTCATGCCGGTGAACGTGATCGAGAACGCATCGAGCTGCAGTATGACATGATGATGGTAGCAATGCCCAAAGCGGGCTTGTACCAAAGTCCAGAGAGATCGTTTGTTCGTCGGGAAGACGAATGATCGATGTTCAGAATCAGGCATTGAGATGATCCAAGTGCGGCAGTGTCAAAAATGTGTGGAAAGACAGCGTGCAACGCCCTAGGCAGCTGCGACAGACATGCGGGCTTGCGTGATCCGTTTCGTCTCAGCTTACCGCGGTGTGCTGGTGTGGCTCGGCCCTGATGCTGCAATATTACTGGGGGAAGGCGCCTGATGTGCATAATTCGATTCGATTGGATTGGACTGGGTCGAGCCTGGCATTTTCGTTATGCGAGGAACAAGTGTGGCGTATCTTCCTATGTTGTTCGTGCTTGATTGCATTGGATGCGACATTGGCGAACAGGTGCGGCTGTGTTTGCAGTGCACGAGTCTGCACCCTCAGCCATCAGTTGTGCTTAGCGCACAGCTCGGCGTATATCTCCTTCTGGCACGTCGAGAGATTCTATCTCTCTAGTTCACTCTTGTCTCGACACATGCGAGCGCAGTCTAGAGCATGGAAAAGCTGTTCAGCGCACTACACGTGCCAGCCAAAAGGCTACGCGACTGGCCTCTTTTGTACTCTCGTATTCGTGATTTCGCTTCCTGCCGTGGCGTAAATCGACATCCTTGGCGCGACACACCTTCACCTCTCCGTCCCCAAAACCATCCTTTCCCTCTCGCTCTGCCTCGGCATACTTCCCTTCTTGCTATGCTTCCTAACATTTTCCTCCTTCCTCTTGATCGCCCCAATTTCATCCCTCTTGATGTCGCCTGCTTTCTTGATTGTCTTAGGCATATGTCTATGTCTCTTGATCCGCTTGATTTCAGGCATGTGGGCGTACCGCTTGATGAGTGCCTGATCATACTCAATCTTCTGCTGCTGGCGGGCTGATTTTATGCCAGCTCGATCTGAGGCTTGCGCACGCCATAGTCGGATATTGCCGTCGTCTGAACCTGACAAGACGAATTTCGAGTCTGGCGTCCATTTGGCGGAGAAAACGCGCTGCATCCGTTTGGTGTGGTAGATATCGCGGCTGTGTCCTCTGTCTCGGTTCCAGAGGCGAATCGTGCGGTCATATGAGGCAGAGACCAATTCTTCACCTGTGGGGCTGAATTCTACGTCCATTACGGCGGCGACGTGGTCTTTGAGAACATTGAGGGCGCGGGTCATCTTGCGCATGTCAAAAATGTAGATGTTGTGATCTTCGTTTGCAACGGCGAAGTTCAAAGGTTCCATAGGGTTCCAAGCGATTTTGTTGGAGGAAAGGGAGAGAACGGCTTTGTGCAGGGGCATGCCAGTGCGGAGGTCGTAGAGGACGGTTGCGCGGTCAAGAGCTGTAGATGCGAGGATTGAGGTTTCGGATTGGTTGAAACTAACAGAGGTTATGGTGTCGGTTGAGGTTGGCCAGTGGAGGGTTTGGGTCGGGGCTGAGGCGGGGCGGGAAAGATCGTAAATAGAGATCTTGCTTGAGGCAGCGGCAATGGCAGACTCAGTGCGGTGGTGGGATATGTCCGTGAAGGCGCCTTGGCCTAGGTATGTTGCTAATGGAGGACTTTTGGATTCGGTGTTGTAGGGGTCCCATAGTTTGACAGTTTTATCTGTTGCGCAAGAGAGGAGTTTCCGGTCTGGAGTCCAGCAGAGGGATTTGACTATGTTTTCGTGACCTCGGGTCGCCCAGACTTCTTCTCTGCTTACTAGGTCCCAGACCTTGATTACGCCGTCGCCGCTACCGCTTCCGAAGCGCTCGAGAGAGTTGGGGTCCTTAGCCATGGTGTAGACGCCGTCGACGTGGCCGTGGCCCATTTGGCCGACGAAGGGAGCGGCGAACATACGCTCCATCTTGACTGCGTTGAGAGCTCTGGTGTATTCCCTGGCCCGCTCGAATGGGTGCTGTGACGGGTCAAGGTTTCGTGGTTGGCGCACGACATCGCTGCCGGCCGGTACTGCGGCCCGGCTAAGTGACTTGATTTTCTAGACATGTTAGTCGCATCCTAACAAGCAAGGACTAGAATGAACTTACCATATTGTCATCGCATCTTGAAATGTGCGTAGGAAACTAAAAGATTCTGGTTCGTATATGCGCCGAAGTATCGTAAACTTTTTACTCCGCACTATGGGAGTAGGGTTGGGAAAGCGGCCACTTTGTGCAGGTGCGGCGAGAATCATCAACGCAACTGGCACGTAAGTCAATATGCCTGTTGATTGATCTGGGCATCACTTTCCGTTCTGCCTCGAGACCGTCCTTACCACTGCCAGAAGTCAAGTCTAGTAGTGTTCGCACCACCATAACCGTTCTGATATCGTCAAAAGACAAGAACATCAAATATGGCACCGCCACCGACCAACGAGCAGATAATGGAGGAAGCGAAGAAGGTGTCCAAGTCTGATCCGGCGCAAGCTGAAAAGCTCTATAAACAAGTCCTCTCGAAGCCACCAGGTGCCAACGAGAGTGCGTCGAGAGACTATGAAAATGCTTTGATAGGGCTTGGAGAGCTGTACAGAGACCACAAGAAGCAACAGGATCTGGCAGAGTTGATAAAGACGAGCAGACAGCAGTTGACTTCGTTCGCTAAGGCAAAGACAGCAAAGCTAGGTGTGTCACATTAGTTATGGGTGTTCATGGAAGGGAAGAGACTGACATTGTGTAGTCCGACAGCTCCTCGACCTCTTCGCCGACATCCCCAACTCCCTCGAAAACCAGATCAGCACGACCAAGTCATGTATCGAGTGGGCTGTATCAGAGAAGCGATCATTCTTACGGCAGAACTTGGAGACACGGCTCGTTGGACTGTACATGCAGAAGCAGGCCTATTATGATGCTCTAACTCTCATCAACAGCCTGCTGCGAGAGCTGAAGCGGTTGGACGACAAGCTTACTCTGGTGGAGGTGCAATTGCTCGAGTCAAAGACATACCATGCCCTCACGAATCAACCCAAAGCAAGAGCCGCTTTGACTTCTGCACGAACATCCGCAGCATCAGTCTACACACCCCCTCTCCTGCAGGCAGGTCTGGACATGCAAAGTGGGATGCTTCATGCTGAGGATAAGGATTTCAACACAGCTTTCTCGTACTTCATTGAAGCCCTCGATGGGTACCACCAGCAAGACGATGCATCAAAGGCTGCAGCCGCATTGCAGTACATGCTGCTCTGCAAGATCATGCTCAATTTGGGCGACGATGTCAACTCTCTGCTCGCATCGAAGCAGGCACAGAAATATCAGGGCAAGAACTTGGAGGCCATGAAGGCTGTCGCACGAGCACATTCAAATCGATCTCTGGAAGAATATGAACAAGCACTATCCGACTATAGATACGAACTCGGCAGCGATGTCTTCATCCGCAACCACCTACGCAAGCTGTACGATGCTATGTTGGAGCAGAATTTGATGAAGGTGATCGAGCCTTTCAGTCGGGTTGAAATTGACCATGTTGCCAAGATGGTTGGCCTCGATACAGTGCAAGTGGAGCGAAAATTGTCGCAGATGGTTTTGGACAAGATCATCATCGGAGTGCTTGACCAAGGCGCAGGATGCTTGATTGTTTATGACGAGACGGAACGAGATGTGGGCTACGATGCGGCACTGGCGACAATAGAGAAGCTGAGCAACGTGGTGGATGTTCTGTATACTAACCAGGCTGCGAACTTGGAGTAAGGTATTGCATTGCATGGGAGCAGGCGTTTCATCAAGCAAAAGTCTAGAGTTTTGCTTAGAGATTCTTATCAGATGAAGCTCATCAGGCACATGCAAACTGGTGGAAAGCCAGAGCGAAGCAAGCACGAATGACGAAGCATTGTTTGTTCCTTCCAGGCTTAGCCCACCCCAAGCGTACCCATGTCCACTGCCCTGACCGGTCTAATTTAAGCGCGGGTTCGTACTTGCCGATCCAGTCTTCTGGAGCCCACCATGTCCATCACCATATCACATATCACATACTCTTGCAACCTCAGCTGCGATACTCGCACGTCACGACGAAACCACTGAAAGCCAGGACCGCGCAGTCACGTAGTTGCTCGGCCTTGACTCTTTACGCACCGATCCACGAAGTCGCAGACAATCACCTCAGCACAGGCCTGACAACAAGTTGAACCCCACCTTTGTCACAATTCGATCCATTGCGCAGTCGCAGACTCCAAGACTACGCCTGGCAACCAGATTGCTGAAGACTCTACCAACTCGATTATACTACAGTAATAACCAAATTCATCGGCGCATGCCGTCGGAGTGATGGGACAAAAGTATGCCCATACTGACACAAAGCGCATGCTTACAGCGCTTCTCGTACAACAGTGCTGATACATGCTAGACAGTCAAAGCTGTCGCCAACTCAGCTCGAGGATCTCTCAAGATCTACACACTTCGACAAGAAGGAATTGCAACAATGGTATAAGGGTATGCCGATCCCCTTCTCAATGGGCTCGAATCGGCCTAACAATTGCCAGGCTTCATCAAGGACTGTCCGTCGGGACTCCTGACGAAACAGGAGTTCCAAAACATATACCGGACTTTCTTTCCTCACGGCGACCCTACCTCTTTCGCAGATTATGTATTCCGAGTCTTCGATACAGACAACAATGGCTCAATTGAGTTCAAAGAGTTCATATGCGCCCTGAGTGTGACTAGCAGAGGGCGCATGGAAGACAAGTTGGAGTGGGCATTCCAGCTATACGATATTGATGGAGACGGCAAGATCAGCTATGAGGAGATGCTGCAGATAGTCGAGGCGATATATAAGATGGTAATGTACACTTACGTGCATTGGTGATCCTCTGCTAACCAATGCTGCTAGGTCGGCTCGATGGTGAAACTGCCCAAAGATGAAGACACACCTGAGAAACGCGTGAGGAAGATTTTCCGTATGATGGACAAAGATGAGAATGGGAGTTTGGATATGAATGAGTTCAAGGAAGGAAGCAAGAGGGACGAAACGATCGTTTCAGCGTTATCTCTGTATGATGGCCTGGTGTAATCTGTTCATAGCTGCATGAACTATGAAGCCGGAATCAAGGCACTATGAGCAGATACCATCTTGTCACCAACGACGCTTGACTTCTGACCGAACATCTTGAATCAACATCAGTAGCATGTAAGGATGATAGTTAACATTGCATGAAATTGGGAGAGGGTCAGCAATTGAATCCGCATAAATCGGATCTGCCTCCGAATTGATTTCAGCCTTATCGTTTTGCGTTAGATTGGCTCGATTGTCCATGCTCGACACTCGTAGCAATTCAAGTCCTCTTCTTCAAACAGATCACACACGTCGCATATAACCAAATTCAGCTGTCCGCTCTTCACGATTACGACGAAAAATTACTTCCTCGACACTTCCCTCGAAACACAACCGTTGACCGAAGCATGATCAGGCAGTTGTTACCAATTCCATAGCGTTGAGTTGGCGGCGAGCACATACATCATGCTATCGTTATGGCGCGGCCTGGTGCTGGGCCTGATACAGCTACAAATAGCGGACGCATTCTATCTACCGGGCGTTGCGCCCTCGTCATATTCATGGGAGCAGCTGGTTCCGCTCACAGTCAATACACTGACCCCCTCGATATCGCAACAAGACGCACAACTACACGCCGTAGTATCCTACGACTACTACCATCCCGCCTTCCGGTTCTGCGCTCCAGAGGAAGGTCCGAAATGGGTGCGCGAGTCCCTGGGCAGTATCCTCTTCGGCGACCGGATCCGAACCTCCCCATTTGAGCTGAAGATGGGTGTGAATGAGACCTGCAAGGCGATATGTCCGGGTAAAGAGATGGATGAGAAGAGCGCGCAGTTTGTGGCTTCGAGGATAGAACAGGCGTACAAGGTCAATCTCCTGATCGATGGTCTGCCTGGTGCAGAAGTCGCGCAGGATCTGAGGACTGGAGAGTTCTTCAATAGTCCTGGGTTTCCGCTTGGAGAAGTGCAGGATGATGGGAAGGCGAAGGCTCTGTTCAATCACTGGGATATCATTATCGACTACCACAAGACTACGCTGGCTGCGGGCAAGTACCGGGTGGTCCAAGTGCTTGTGCAGCCGAGTTCGACGGCTGTGAACAGGTACATTGGTCCGCAGGAGGGAGAGTGTCCGGATGGTGGGCCACTTATTATCAACGAGAATGGCGGCCAGACGATCACTTATACCTACAGCGTGTATTGGAGAGAGTCGAAGATGGCTTGGGCAACAAGATGGGACAAGTACCTGCATGTGACGGATCCTAGTATTCACTGGTTCTCGCTCATTAGCAGCACTTGCTTTGTTGTATTGCTGTTGGCACTTGTCAGCTCTATCCTTGCCCGAGCACTGCACAAGGACATTCAGAGGTACAACCGCCTCGACAACATCAATCTAGATGATCTGAACGGAACTTCCGCTGTTGACGATGATGTACAGGAAGACTCAGGCTGGAAGCTTGTCCATGGAGACGTGTTCCGAAGTCCTCGATATCCTATGCTGCTGAGTGTTATGCTAGGAAGTGGCGCCCAGCTGTTTGTCATGGTTGGCTTCACCGTGGCATTTGCGCTGCTAGGCTTTCTCTCTCCCTCGAATCGTGGCTTCTTGACTACGGTCAGTCTGCTGCTCTACACAGTACTCGGATTCGTCGGAGGCTATGTGTCAGCCCGAGCATACAAGACCTACGGCGGCGAAAATTGGAAGCTCAACATGGCATCCACACCATTCTTCGTTCCAGGAATCGTCTTCACCATGTTCTTCCTGATGAACCTCTTCGTCTGGTCAAAGGGATCCGCAGGCGCAGTACCCTTAACCACCATGATCGCCCTCGTCGGAATATGGTTCTTCATCAGCGTCCCCCTCAGCATAGCCGGGAGCTGGGCCGGCTTCAAAGTCCAGGTCCCTGACCCACCGACCCGCGTCAACCAGATCCCACGACAGATCCCGCCAGGACCCTCTTCTCTCCGCCCACTACCCTCCATGTTCCTCACCGGCATCCTCCCCTTCTGCGCCATCTTCGTCGAGCTCTACCCCATCCTCACCTCCCTCTGGACAGGCCGAATCTACTACATGTTCGGCTTCCTCTTCATCTGCTACGGCATCATGATCCTCACATCAGCCTGTACAACAATCCTACTCGTCTACTTCCTACTCTGCGCGGAGGACTACAGATGGCAGTGGCGCGCATTCCTCGGCTCAGGCATGACGGGCGTGTATGTATTTATTATTGCGTTGTGGTTCTGGGTTACGAGGATATCGTTTGGTGGGTTGACCGGCGCGATATTGTACGTGGGATATTCTGCGTTGATTGGGTTCTTGGTCTTCATTTTGACCGGTAAGTCGGCTCCTAGTTCAAGTTGTTCACTTGTTTTTGCTTTTGTTTCGGGAAGGTGGTGGGGCTTTGCTGACTCGTGCTTGCAGGTTCAATCGGGTTTGTGTCTTCTTACTGGTTTTTGTTCCGGATTTACAGGTCTATCAAGGTGGACTGAAGGGGAAGGTGTAACAGTAAGAGTAGAAGTAGGTTTGTGCACTTGCAGATCTCTGCTCCTATGATCTACAACTGATCAACACCGTGTGTTGCATTGTTTATGCAGGAACGTGCTTTTGACTTCGGTATTGTTTATCCGTGGCTACTAAGCACGATTTTATTTCGTGCCACGCCTGCTTGTACAATCATCCCTGGTGACGATCGATGTTGAACTCTAAGCTCATCGTGCTGGCGTGTTAATCTAGAGTTTGATTCTGTGGTCAAAGCAAGGGTCAATTAAGTGCTGGATGTTGTTGATGGATATAAAGCCGCGTCGCAGAAGGTGTTGAATTGACTGTCTCTGTTGGGCATCCGTGCTGCATCTTGTTTGGATCTTTTCCTCCGATCAAAGCTCGCCCAGGCGAAACTCGGGTTGCGCTGCCGTGTAAAATTGGCTGTGGGTGTTGCTGCACCGCATCTCGATCTGCCTCCTGGATAATATTCGCGACGTTGGTGGCTTGACTCGGCTTTTCCACGTGCAGGCCTCCCCATATTCTACCTCTAAGGTAGTACTTCAGTCTCATAACGAGTACACCATTTGACAAGCGAGTGATCGTAAGCACAAGATAGTTAGCTAAAAGACACGCGACAATTGAGTCAAATACAAAACCAGAGTGCCTGCATCAATTCCATGGGCATCATCCTGGTTTAAAGATTTACCAGCAAATAAAGCAACCGCACTTGTTCTTGGACCTGCTCGCAGGGGTTTAGGGGCTAAACGCCTCCAACAGCCCAAAGCAGCCAATCTGTGCCCTTGCCAAATCGGATAAGCACAGAAAGGAAACGACGTCATTTCAGAGAAATGAACTTCCCCCATTTTGGCCTGTGAATGGCCGGGGCCACTCTCACGCCAGACTTTGACAGCGATTCATGCTCGTACTTGTCATTAATTGAACACCAGAAATAGAGTACTCGAGGCTGCCTCAATTGTGTCTTTTCGCCATACGGTGTTGAATTTGCCCACGTAATTTGCGGGATCCACACAAACACACCTTCGGTTGTGGCATCATTGTCGTCACTGGGTCCTTCTTCGCCGTGCGCTACCCACGACCTAATTGTCGTTACCCGCTGTACTAAGCACTCTAGCACCCCAGGTTCTTGCCAGCAAACAGCCTGTAGTTGCTCATTGTCGTCCACATTCCATCAATGCCCCCCAACAACGCAATTGAAGACCTCAATACTGCCTGACGAGACCGATGCCCTTTATCGCGCGACAGACTACGTGTTCTGCCTATGCCTGAACCAACACAGCTGTTGAAGCCGCAGACTCTGGTGTTGACCAGCGGCTGTCTGCAGTTAAGATGAAATCAAGCAAGCCTCCTCGCCCTCCACTACAGAAAACCAAATTATCCACGGAGACTAATAGCAATGGAACGCCGACTTCTCCTAAAGTGCCAGTTGCGATGGATTCGACAAGCGAAGATCCGAGACCCAATGTGTCTCGAAAGGCAAGCGAAACCGCTTCACCGGCGCGATCGATGGCTGTGCATACGCAGGTAACAACAGTGTTAGCTCAGGATTCGCAGGGGCTGGAAGTGATGAGGCGGCGGATGAGCGAGGCTCTGGCAAAGAAACAAGAGCAGATATCGACGAACAAGTCCCCAGAAATGAGCCCTTCCACAAGCACAACGCCTACACAACTGAAGTCTTCGGCAACAATACCAGAAGAAGGAATATCCGGAACGACGTCCACTGAATCCTTGCCGAGTACATCAGCGACCATTTCTACAGACTCAGCAAGGACGGTTCGCGCACCGTTCGATGCCACCCCCGGAACGGTACGAACGCCCTCCTACCCATTTCCTAGAATGAACATGAAACTCCAACGGGGCTTAAGCTCAAGATCTGGCCCTCACCACAGACCATTCACTCTTCTCTCGCCAACGAATGAGCCACCAGAGATGCACGGGATGGGAACGGATCGTAGAGACAGCACAGCGTTCAATGCTTCCTCGGAGACCAGTACTCCAATGGCTCACGAGACAGAGTCACATGCTTACCCGGAAGACCCAAACCATCCGACTCCAGATCTGTACGATATGGTTCTGATGCTGAGCACGGAACCCGGATTAGAATCTTGGTGGGCACATGTGACAGAAATCCTAGCCGAAGCATACGGTGCCGAGAGAGCGTCACTGGCATTGCCTGGAGACATCACAGACCTGGAGAACGTGCCTTGGGGCCAGAAAGCCAGCTTCAATATTAATGGTAGTGACATTGGCGATTCTACAAACTGGGGCTCAAACTTGCCATCGGAAGCAGATAATGTGTCTGTGGTTGGAGAGCTTGGAGGCGGTGGGTTCAGCACAGAAAAGTCAGGACCTCCGCGTCGCCCACCTCTAACGACTCGGCATTCGATCGCAGGCGTGGCACCTGAGAAGGCAACAACAACGAACAGGCCGCGCCCGAGCGGGCCAACAAGAGCGATCAGCACCATGTCTGGTGTTCAGCAAACCCACGACAACCTCAGCTCTCTTCCAAAACTTACCAGGCAATCGCCGACTTCACAAGCGCACTCATTTGCTGAGGAAGACCTCACCATAGGCTCAAAGCAGGATCTTGTGAGCACAGCTACCTCTGCACCACGCTGTCATGTCTATCGAACACTACAGCGTCTGGAAGGCGAACCAGATCCGCTCCTTGTGCGGACTGGCGTGGCAACCCTTTTCGGCAAACGGAAACCTGTAGTCTTGACGAGAGCATATTCAGATGAACGAAGCCCCACACCACAAAAAGAGAACTGGTCTGCGAAACAGCCGTATAGAGAGCGGGAAGGTTCCACAGCCACAATTCGATCTTTCGAGGAATACGAACAACCGGAACCTTCACCATGGTCTCAGAGCCCGTCCCCATCACCGGCGGCGAGATCAGACCCTGCAGAGTCACCGTTCTTCACCCAGGCCGCAAAAATCGACGAGGATGCCTTCTCGGCGAACCCGCCATCTTACGATTACGGCGCTTCTGCAAACCAGTCACTGAATGCGATTGGCACGGACAGTTCGAAGACTTTGATACACATACCATTAATTCAGCCGGTGCCGTCGCGGAAAGTGCTAGTCTCGAGCCTCCGATTTCCAGTCGCGATCTTGTCCTTCTTGACGCCAGTGACGCCATATCCTCGCAATCTACGGCACTCACTATACGCGTTGCTGCCGCATCTAGCTAGTACATTCTCGCTAGCACATCAGTACTCGAATATGCAGGAACGGCTTCGAGGTGGAGGACCACGTGCTGGTTCGTCGTTCGGCCTTGGTGGGACATTTTCGGATGAAGGTTCGGAGTTGGAACTTGTAACGGAGTTGAGCACACAGATTCATAATGAGAAGGCGATGAGCAAAGCGTCAAGTCTGGCAGGTAGTGTGTACAGTCCGAGCGACCGAGCTAGCGCCCCAAGGACCAGCCCGCCGGGGTCGATCGCCGGTACGCCTCTGCTGGACGAAGTAGGTATGAGCAACTTACCACCTACACCAAGCAGGACAGGCAGCGAGATGGTTGAAGGGTACTTCTCGGCGAAACGGAACCGTTCCGGAATTCTGAATGCCCCGAAACAAGGTGCTCCGACAACACCTGGCGGAAGGAACGCCAAGGATGTCTCTCCGGAGCGCCAGAGGAAGCCTGATCGTGCACAACAGGGTTTACAAAGCTCCGCAAAGAAGCAGAATGTCTCTGTGGACACCAGTAAAGCACGATCGGAAGGACAAGGTTACAATGATCGAAGCGCCAGCTTAACGTCTTCGGCCTCTCAGGAGCACACTCCATCCAGCAGTGCTGATCGCAACGATGTGGCATTCAGGCGTATGCTGCATCGAGACTCGCTGAAACCTGAAGAGGGTGAAAGGAATCTACCTGAGCTCATAGCCGCGCTGATGTTGAATGCTGTGCCGCTGCAATTGTTCTTAGCCAAGCCTTCCAATGGCGACCTAGTTTGGACAAACCGGAAGTTCGATGCTTTCAGAAGCCAGGGCGAGGGACGAGTTAAAGATCCATGGAAGAATGTCCACAGTGAGGACCAGCCAGAACTGATGAAAATGTGGAAGCAAGCACTCAAGACTGGTAATCAATTCACGCATTACATTCGTGTCAAGAGGTTCAACAGCGACAGTGACTTCCGTTGGTTCGTGTTCAGGGCGAGCACCATGCTTTCGAATAATGGTCGACTGCTCTATTGGGTCGGCTCATTTCTGGATGTCCATGAACAATATGTCAAGAATTTGGAAGCACAAGAACTGCAAGCGAGCATGACGCGCGATTCTAAGCTACGCGCTCTTGCGGACGCCATTCCGCAAGTGCTTTTTGAGGCTGTGGAAGGGGAAGGAATAGTGGCGGTGAATCAACAGTGGCATGCATTTTCAGGTCAGACTCTCGAGGAGGCTCGGGGGCTCGGTTTCGCTAGGCACGTTCACCGTGATGATCTGCACAAATGCGGCATGTTGGCTCCTACTGACCTGCCTCGGATGGCAAGTGATTCCAGTCAGTCCACTACATCGACGCAGCGGACTGTGCAAGTCTCGCACAAGCGCTCAAGGAGTTTGTTTGCACCAGATGACGCTGCGTTAGCCACGATGATTCGTGAAGGGTCAATGACAGCAGAGAAGGACGAGAACGGGCGCACCTCGTACACCACTGAAATACGGCTACGGTCGAAGAAAGGCGAATTCAGATGGTTCTTGGTTCGGCTCGTTAAGGTGCAGGATGGTTACGCGTCGTGGTATGGCACATGTACAGACATCGAACTGCGAATGAACTTGGAGCGCGATCTGAATGCAGCTAACAAGAAGGTCCACTCGGAGATGGAGTCTAAGACTAAGTTCTTCGCTAACATGTCGCACGAGATACGCACGCCACTGAATGGTATCTTGGGTAGCATGCCGTGGCTAGTGGAGTCACAGTTAGATCACGACCAACGACGAACTCTCGACACTATACAGAACAGTGCTAATAACTTGCGAGAGCTGGTCGACAACATCCTAGATGTCACGAAAGTCGAGGCTGGGAAAATGACTCTCCTGCCCAAGTGGTTCAACGTACGGAGTCTGTGCGAGGAGGTGGTCGACACTTGCTCGTCGCGAGCCATTGAGCGTGGTTTGGAGTTGAACTACACCTTGCAGGCGGATGTTCCTGCTACCGTTAAAGGCGATCCTTTCCGGGTACGACAGGTGCTGCTCAACCTCATGGGAAATTCTGTCAAATTCACACAAGAGGGCGAGGTCTACCTGCGATGTACGATGAAAGCAAGTCCAATCCCAAACGACAACTCTACCTTACTGAACTTCGATGTTGTTGATACCGGAAGAGGCTTCAACGAGACAGAATTCAAAAGACTCTTCAAGCAATTCGGACAGATAGAAGGTGCCAGTCAGCATGAATCAGGGTCTGGACTAGGCTTGTTCTTATCGAAGCAACTGGTCGAAATGCATGGTGGTGAGCTGTCTGTGTCAAGCAAAGTTGGCGAAGGGTCTACATTCAGCTTCTACGTACGAGTGGAGACAACAGCTGCTGGACAAGAAGATGTATCGCCTGAGCATCCGATTCGACCTTCGCATCGGCACAGCGTCTCTTCTGGACCAAGTCCATCTCCGTCTGGGTCTGGTACTCCAACGCTCCCGGCATCGTCGAAAACAGTCGTGCATACACCTGGTCTGTCAAAGTACGTATCTCCACCAACAGAAACACCTGCACCGCCATCGCCGGCTGTCATTTCCCCTATGGGCATATCTGAAGGCTCAGGAAGTGTGGTCTCCTTCCGTACAGCTTCGAATACAGTTGGTTCTCCTCCATCAATGCCCTCGAATCTGCCTACCCCCGAGTCTGTCGTTGGCACTAAGACGCCAGCAACGACCATCATATCCAACATAGACAGTCGAAGCGGCGCGTTACCTTCATTACAGCGTGCGCAGTCGGATGGTTACGGCGTTAAGGTCACGGCTGACGTTGCACACCCTCAGACCTACTCCATTGTGGTCATTTGTCCTGCAGAGCACGCCCGATCTGCAATCAAGCAACATATCGAGCATGTGGTGCCGCATCAGATTCCAGTCAATGTCACGGCATTACCAAATATGAATGCTTTTCTCGAGCTGCGCCATGGGCCGAGTCCACCAACGTTCACGCATATTGTGCTTGATCTGCCTGCGAGCTCGGATATCATGCTGTTCATGCGTCAGATCGCGGAATTCTCAGCTGCGGTTGTGCCTGCGCTGGTGATCGTCACCGATCACTATCAGAAGAGAGATATTGCTGAGGACTTTATGACACTGACATCGAGCGGGAAGAAGGCCTTCCTTGTTCATAAACCTGTCAAACCATCGGTATTCGCCATGATATTTGACCCTGCTCAGCTTAGAAATCTCAGCAAGGATCGTGCGCGGGAAATCGTACAGAACAGCAGTGACGACTTCAAGAAGGTTTCGAACTACGTCAAGGAAACCATCGGCAACAAGCAGTTTCGGCTTCTGCTCGTCGAGGATAGCGACACAAATCGCATGGTTATCCAACGATATCTGAGGAGAGTTGGGCTCGCTAGCGACGAAGCCCGCGATGGACAAGAATGTGTTGATAAAGTCACAGCGCGCCCTCATGGCTACTACTCTCTGATCATTTGCGATATTCAGATGCCTAAGAAGAACGGGTATGAGGCGTGTGTCGAGCTGCGACAGTGGGAAAGGGAGAATGCATATCCCAACCTGCCTATCATGGCATTGACTGCCAATGCTATGCCTGAGGAGCGGGCGGCTGCTGGCTCAGCTGGGTTCACCGACTACCTGACTAAGCCGGTGGACTTCAATCGCTTGGGACGGATGATGATTACACTGCTGGATCCGAAGATTCCGCATACATTCTTAAAGGATCAGAATGTTGATACTGGGAGGCCATCGTGAAGGTGGGAAAGGACTGGAAGGAGAACATCATGATTGACGAGGCTTCAGGGCGCATGCGCGGTGTTTTGGTATGATTGTCGACATGATGCTGCATGGATTCTACGAGCAGTGTCTCGGTGAAGCCTTCATTGTTACTGTAATCGCGCTTTGGCTTAATTGTCAGGGCTAGTGTTGGGAGTCAGTCATTGCAACGTGAGCACTACGTCAGTCGGATGGGAGGAATTATGCTCTGGAAAAATGACCGTTTAGCAGGCGTGGTGCTGCACTTCGCGGTGGGATACTATTGTTCGGATGTGCTGGACATAATGATATGATATAGTGATAGTACGTGCGATGCTTCACTTTACATTTTCGTGCTAATGTTACTGTTGCCGTTTGCGCGCCCCTTTATTTGTCAGGCGAGCGCGTAAGGCGCTATGTCAAACAGCCGTTCCGAGATCATCGTTCCAAGGGCGTTTACATGAACTTTGGGCTCCCGGCGGCTCTTCATCGCAAGTGACTGCTTCTTCGCTTCACCGTACTTCGTGGCAATGGTTTCCTGGAAGCTCCGAGGTGACCACAGTTTACAGGCTACTGGCGTGCTTAGTCACCTTGTTCCTCCACTTGCCCGTCCCTCGTGCTCGTGAAACCATGCATGACGCTGCAAGTCAGCCACGCGCTAGAATGACAGATGCGTCAACATTCGAGGACTGCTGTCAGAAAGTTATGTTGCACCTTCTCCGGTCAGACGATTATGCAGGGCCCGTATAATTCCATCTTTGTTGAATCTTACATACTCGATACCTACCTGCCTGTTGTTCCTTCCGGACGCCGGAACTCGTCGCGCTTTCCAGAAAGTAAGGCTAATATCCAGCGCAGTTTGTTGTTTCACAACTTCTGCCTCCACCGTCGGCATGGACTCTCCTTGTTCTCGTATGCGCCCAGATTCCTCTTACTTTTGTGCTAGCTTGATGCATGTTCCCTTACCGTTTTGTTTCCACTTTGCATCATTGCATTGGCGCCGTCGAGAGCGTTGGCGCTTTGCCTAATCCGTCTACTGCATTTCTGCTGCTTTTTAGGCCACTAAACCCTGTTTGTACCGCAACCCTCGTCTCCAACGCAAATTACGCACTGAAATCAACCTCATGTCTTGCACAATTGCGGCGTAGTGACTGCGAAAGTAGCCTGACTTCGCACATCTCCTCAGCGGTTACTGCTAATTGTGCTTGTAATTGCATGGTTCATACACGACGTCAGCCCCTGCTAGCTTGGCTGTGGCTTCGCAGACCTTCTCTGTCATTTTGCTTGTCAACCTCACCGTCGACTTCCCCTTTTTTCCAACCTCACCAACACAACTCATGGAATGTCAAGACGGACAACTCGATAACGGTTAGAATTACGCCTCCGTTTCCGCTTCTAGATCCCGAAACTAATGCCTGGGTACTGCCGGTCAGTGCCTAATCGCACCAATAATCAATCTCACTGCTGCCGCCCACCATGTCCACCAACTCAGCTCGCTGCGCCTTTCCTCCTCGAGCCTACGCCCAGCCAGAACCGATGATCCCACACGCAAAACCACTCCTGCTGGGTGGGGAAGACGCTGAAAATCAGTCCCATATCCCTGCTTGACTTGAGAGAATTCTGCTATGCTGGCATCCATCTATTGGATCCCTCCCATGAATTAGCCTTCTCCCATACGACATGATGTGCGTCTCCCTGTCGCTGCTTTTACGGTATTACCTTCGGCTATTGCTGAAGGACCCTCACCATGGGACCTTACTGGTCGGATTGTATTACCTCCACTCCCTTCCGCTGCGGGCGGATCATAACGGACTGGTCCGACCATGACACACGCTCCTTCCTTCACCCAATCCGACGACCTCGCGTCTTCCTCGTGTGTCCACTTCCTGCTTTGCCTTCGTAACATGGCGGGGTCGTTGCAGCAGATGGGTAGGATGGGTCGCTCTTTCCGATCAGGATTGGTCCTTCCTTCATGGGTGGGAATGCGTTGGCAATCTTGCTCTTTGAACAAGTGGCTCTCACTCTGCCGTCCATGTGGGTATAAAAGCATGACCCTGTTGAGCGGAAGACTTGTGTTCTTCTTCTTTCCTTTCTATCACTGCTCTTGAGCTTACTGACTTGACTACTGACCAAGAATATCACAAAGTCCTTTGCCTACCTTGAACACTTCACTTGATCTAACATACCACACTACACTACCACATTTCAAGATGGCTACACTCTCCCGTCATCACGGCAACTATGCCAGACCACAAAAGACTCTGCCAATCACCATGCCAACCAAGACTTCGACGGCATACAACGCTCCTGTCTCAAGAGTTGCCATGTCACCACCAGAGATTTCTGATACCAGCACTGTCTACAGCGGTCGTCGTTCCGGTACCTTGAGCGACATCAGCGACGACTATGAATCTGCTCGCTATCCAACTGCCATCGATGTCATGGACGAGCTCACCGACCGCATGGACAAGGTTTCGGATTACACGAAAATGGACAAAGCAATCGCTAGGCAAGCGCAAACGTGAGTAACAGACTAATCACGGAAACATGAAACAGAAACTGACAAATCGACAGTTCCGGGCAACTGAACTCCAAGCAACGAGAATTGGCAGACATGCAAGCACAGCTGAAAGCGCGACGGCAAAGAACACGCGTCAACTTCGACGACATGATGGGCGAAGTTGCCGAAGCACGAACGAACATCAAGTCAGCGCGACGGACTGTCGAAGAAACGAAATCGCGAGCCTCGAAGATTGACAAAGATGCATACGAAGAGGCTCGCCGTAGCCGCCATTCGCGAAGATGAAAATTCCACCAAATTGACGACTTTTACGACTCAACGAATTTCTTTGATTCTTCACGATATGCATTTACGATTTTCGCAACTTCTGCATTTCACTGTTCGAGCGGAGCGGAACGTACTATCATCATTTCATCGCAATGATGCATACAATGCATGCATGCACGAATGCCCAATTCCACTCCCGACCACTCAGACAACACATGAAGTCAAATCACAGCAAATCACACCGAACACCGAAACGAGCGACAACGCCATTCGCACGGAAACCCTGAAACAGCATCCACGCACCTGCATCAGCACAAACACAATTGGCGCGGACATCAACAACGGCAAAGTGGAACAAGTCATCCATAATTTCCGCTCCGCCCCCTAGATCAGGAACAGCGTCTCGCCGCTTTTTAGTGGCGCCATCGGCACCGCAGCTAAACCTTGCAGCCACGCGAGCGGCCGGATCGTGCGCACGCAGGTCCACACTGGGCTCGGCAATGCACGCATGAGATCGAGTCTTGTGCGAGCGCCGGTCGACTAGGCAGAATTGGGCTGACGGCGTGATGACTTGCATGCAGGTGTGCTGCATGAGTGACGCAGCGGGTTCTTTCGGTCGCTGCAGGTACGCTGGTTTCGGTGTTACTGGGTGGGTACTCTGGGTGGAATTGTGGTTTTGGGCCTTGTGGGCAGCTTGAGCCTGTGAGGTCTGGCTTTCGGTGGTGCAGAGGGTGGTCTGATGCTTCTGAGCAGACTGTGCGTGTGCGGGCTCGTGGTATGGCCGATATGAGCCAGGCCTGAGCTTGCGGCAATACGAGGCGCGCTGAGCAGTGCCTGTAAGGTCCCTGGGACGGCTCGCATCTGCGGCACGCTCCAGGCGGCACGACCGGCCTCTTCAGCGCTATATGGGTGCCAAAGGCAGGAACTACAGGTGGTGCTGCAGGCGAGGGACAGTTCTACGTTAGTGGTGAGGCAGCAGTGTTATAATGGGCTTGTGGGCGGCTTTTCCAGGCTTTGTATTTGTATTTGGTAGGCTTCGTTCTTGTAGGCACCTGCAATACCAGAGATATTGGACTTCCATGCCCAGTGGCATACCTGTAGGCTTCATACTAGCCCAGTGCATAGCCTGAACTACAGTGGTATCATACGTAGACTCTGCTAGTGTTCCAGCGTGTCTAGAGCTCGTAGCGCTGCCTAACACGCCGTGGTATAAGCTGAAGATCTGCATAATCGTTCAAACAACCTTGACTGTGTCCCGAAGCCATCTCGTTGGTCCAACAGCTCCCAACACTACCCTGTAACATGCCAACATGCATCGCTGTTGTTCAGGCGGTCAAGCTACACGTACAGTAGGTGCACCGTACTCTAAGCCTTGGTAGCTGAGGAAAGGCACAGTAGCTACTAGCAACTCTGTTCATCAAACCACTACACTTGACTAACTCCCATACTCCGTAGCTGTAGTTCGTATCCCAGCTAAACGTCAAGCACAACATACTTACAAAAGGTCACATGCCTAGCCAGCGTGATGTTCACGTCACATCATCTACAGGACACAACAGCCAATACTACGGCGGCCGTCCCCTCGTCACTCGTCTGTTTCTCCTGCCGCTACTTCTCGTCCACTACAAGGCTGCATAACTCCCCTGATAACCTACCTGCATATGAGACTGAGCTGATAGTCAACAGAGGTCTAACTGATGAATGTTAGATCTATGAATGAGAGCAACATGAAGGATGGTGGAACAAGCCGTGAACACTTCGACTTTCCTCTCCATTCGTGGTCTCACCACGTTCATCATGAACGAAAGAGGAGATCATCTAGATGCCACCACGGATGAACGCTAGGTGTGTGACAAGGGCATTGTAACTGTAGACGGTGAGGCATGGAGTAAATTAGAATGTACCTATGTGTATTGACTTGTTGTGGCTGTTGGACTGGAGTAGAGTGAGCAGCTTGGTTGCTTCGAGCGTTTGGCGTGTGGGTTCTTCTCCGTAATTGAGCTGAGTAGAAGGGCATGACTGAGTGGGTGAGTGCTGCAGGAGTCGAAACGGTTTGAGCTGACTCGCCGCGACAATGGTTCAGCCTGGCTGTGGCGGGCGTGAGTAGCTATTGATAAGGTGAGGATGTATCTGCATGCGGAGATACGTCTGTGGGCAAGTGGGTGACGCAGTGGTGAATGGTGGTCAGCTGTACTCAGTTGTACGCTGTCTGCCTGGACTTGACTGGACGAGCACGGCAACGAACGGTCGTACGAGATAGTGCAAAGTCGTGCCGGCTATATGCTGTAGCGTTGCATCAGCTCCGTAGCGGGTTATGGCGACATGAGCATATCAGTCCATGTTCAACTTGGTGCTCGATTCATATCTCGGGCGGCTGTCGTGAAACTGAGCAGGTCCCTCCGAAATAGCTCGCATCTTCATACTGGCGCTCATCATCTGGTGTCACATCTGATTGTCATGCGAACAAGTCTCCGCAGCAGCTCACTTGTCCACTATACTCCTCAAACCACATCGTTGTCTCAAGTCCGGTGCCATCGTCAGCCCTTTCCCATACTGTCCGCATCTACCACATTTCAACCATCAACAGCAACCTCAACCTCGCTCCCCTTCTCAAGCCGCTCCTCCAGATCCGTATCTGTGTTGCCCATTCCATCCTCACCCTTCTGCTCCGTGTCCACCGGCAACCATCTCCCCCATAACTCCTCAGGCGTCGCCAAGAAACTCGGCTTGAAGAACACAGTAACCACACTTCCATCTTCCATCGTCTCCCGCTTACCAGTCGCATACTCCTTTAACTCCTTGCGTGTCATTGAGATGTCGGTATATGGCGATGTGTAGGCTACTTCGTTCTCGTTGGAGTTGTCGTAGCGTGAGGTGTTACGGTCTCTGGGGTGGGCCGGGGCTCTTTTGTTGGTGTTGGCGTTGGCGTTGGATTTGGATGTCCAGTAGGAGGGGTCAGAGCGGATGTCGTTTGCGCTGTAGATTGTGGTTGTGGTTGGGGCTTGGGTGGTGGTAGATTGTGGGTCTTGAGATAGACCTAGCGCTGGCCGTGTTGGGAGGAATGTGTCGGCTGAGGCGTTGAGCGAGTTTCGGGAGGACGCCGTAGTTGTGGTATCGGGATTTCCAGCTGAGGTTGATTCGTGTGTTCGCTCTGGATTCTGATCTATCATGCTGTTAGCAGAGATCGACTTTTAAGATCTGGGGAGGACCCCAGTATGTGAATCTTACCTGCCGGATCTTCAGATCTCTTACCGCCGGTCTTAACAGTGTTCGGCAGTTTTGCTTCGTTCCCTTTCATGGTTGGCGGTGGTGTTGCTGAGGCACGACCTGATGGAGGAAGACTTGCGGGAATCATGCTGAGAGGTGATTTTGGTTTATTTTTGCGTTCACCAAGTGGTGTTGAGTTACCTGCTGTGGTTGGTGCTTCTGTGAAGGGTTAATACGGTGCTATTCGTGGTCTTGGCATGTAGTCCCGGTCTCTGGCAGGCACGAGGCACGCGAATGGTTTGTTGATACAGTTTTCATGGGAAATAGATCGAACGTTGAGTAGCGGACCGTGCGAAGTTGGAGATCCGTTCACATCACTGCCGCGACTTACTTGGTGGAAGGCTGCTCACTGCGCCCGAATTTAGCTTCTTTCTTTTGTTGCTACCAAAAGAGCTGAAGCCCATCATTTCTCGCATTGCATCATCTTCATGCTCAGAGTCATCCATGTTGGACATATGTGTTCAGCCCTGTAAACGTAGGTTGGTCGAGCTGGTCAATGTCGCAGGATGAAAGGTTGGCAAGAAACGTGTCGGTGACAAGTAACAATATCTTCACGCAGTCACGTGATCTGAATAGGTCAGCCTTGTGAAGCTAGTTTTCGAGAGATGGCAACTTTTGTGCGCCGGGAGGACGCCATGTATAGAAATTAAGTCTGTTGCAAGCGTATCTAGTTATGTCGATAAGCCTGGTCTTGGCATCCCAGGAGGACGCCCGTTATCTAATACGATGCTATCTAATAAGCCTGTTTCTCAGCAATTGCCCGTGCTATGACACTGGCAAACCGGGACGCCATATTCCCCTCGTCCTGTTTAGCCGTTTCTATGCCCAGTAGCACCTTCTTGACACCCACTCCGACCTCTTCCGACCGTGTGATGTCCCGTATCTCCTCAATTGCGTTCCTGATATCATCCCCAGCGAATGCTCCAGACTCCTTCATAACAAGAGCTAACTCGTCGAATGTACGTAGGGTGGGCACAGACACGTCACTATTGAAGTAGCCGAACATGTCAAGTTGCTGTAGTACACTCCTCTCAGTCGTTGTAGCCAAAATCAGCAACCGGCGTCCACTCGGGGGCTGTTTTCGGAGGCATGTAATAAGGGTTTGGAGGATTGGATTGCTGAATCGAGGCCCAATAGGCACCCACTCAAGAATGCGCTCAATACTGTCAATCACCACAACACTCAAGGGACTCTTGTATGCGTCGCTGAAGATCTTGGTGATATGGCTGATCTTCGCGGCTTCACCGAAACCGACCATGTCTTCGGGTGAAAGTAGTTTGATGAAGGGGTACTCCGAGTCCATTGCGATTCGGGCAGCGAGTGCGGTCTTGCCGGCGCCTCCTGGACCATGGAATATGACTGAGAATAACGGGCTTGAATCTGCTGAGCGGACCTGCTTGACGAACAATGCGCCCTCGTCCATGATGGCTTTGATGTAGGAGGAGTAGTGGATGATGCCACCATGGAGGCAGTTCTGCAGCTCCTCTTCCGAGACACCAAAGGCAGGCTTCACTTCGTCAAGGGCGTGCATGAAATCTTCTCGCTTGACCTTCATGTTTACGACGTCGTCGCTGACGCCGGCCATGGTGCCCACCTTGACATGTCGATTGAACGCAAATGATGTAGCCGATTTGACGAGACCGCCAATCTCTGCTCCGGAGAAGTTCTTCGTGATGTGTGCCAGCTCGGTCAGGTCAACATCAGAGTCCATGACTTTATTGTCCCTCATCTTGGTGGTGTGAATCTTCAATATTTGTGCTCGTCCGTGTTCGTCGGGTAGTGAGATTTCCATGTGTACTTCTAGACGACCCGGTCGTAGGAGAGCGTCGTCTATCATATCCATTCGATTCGTCATACCAATGAGCAGGATGTTGTTCAGCTGGTCCACACCATCGAGCTTCGAGAGCAGTTGGTTAACGACACTGTCTCCAACACCCGTACCGCCTCCAGCACCACTACCTCTCTGCTTACACACAGCATCGAGTTCGTCGAAGATGATAATGTGTAAACCGGACTCATCTCCCTTCTCCTTGTACTCCTTCTCTGCGTCCGCGAACAGTTTCCGGATATTCTCCTCTGATTGACCGACGTACTTATTCAAGACTTCCGGACCGTTGATAATTTTTGGCTCACGAGCATTCAGCATCTTTCCAATTTGTCGTGCTATCAAGGTCTTTCCTGTACCTGGAGGACCAAAGAGAAGGATACCCTTAACATGCTGAATACCCAGCTTGTCAACCAGTCCAGGAGGGAAGATCCGGGACGCGAAAGCTCTCCGGAAGATGGTACTGAACTCTGCATCAAGACCACCGATACCCATATCCTCAAACTTGAAATCAGGGGCTACAATTGCATTCGTGGCCGGCCTTCGGGAGGACGCCTTGAGGTTTATCGGCGACCTAGGATCTCGGAAGAAATTGATCTGTGTTTGAGGCGTCAGGAGGCCCCTAGCCATCGGATCTGAGGTCGTAGGTGCATTCGACGCCTTCTCGGACAGGTCCATCAGCTGTACAGTCTTCGTTGTAAGCAGCATAGGGATACTCCTGTGATCCATGAGGAACTTCTGGCCTGGCGCAAATACCTGGTTCTGGAAGATCCTGGTAACTATGCTTGCCAGCTCATCCTGATCGTAGGGTGTCTCTACCGTCTTCTTGCCGGCGAAGCCAATTTCCACGTCCATCGTTCCGAGGTAGGATTGGCCGCCCTGGGCGCTGAATATGTCGTAGGGCTCGACATTGACGTAGTCTGTTAACGCTATGCTCATCCATTCTCTTTGCGGTGTAGATAGGCCGATCTGGCCGGGGGGTAATTGGTCTAGAGGGCGTGCTGAAACGACATACCGCCCGTTGACGAGGAGGAATATGTCCTGGTTGCTCGGAGGGATGTCCCGGGAGGACACCGCTACCAGATTAGAGTAAATGTAGGTTTGATCAGGCGATTTCGTGGGTTGCAGTTGAAGGGCATGGCGCCCCCCCGAAGGTCGCTGCGGCATCCTCTGTGCTGGCTGTTGTGGTGATCTGGGAGGTGGCTGAGGAGGACGCTGTGGCTGTCCATAGCCTTGTTGGTAACCTTGGCTGCTGTTGCCATCTCGTCCACCGAAAAGGGTGTTCCTTCCCCCGAAAAGATTCGACATGTTGCGCTGTTATTGTGTGGCAGGAACAAGTCGGAAAACGCGATCTTCAGGCTCAGTTCTTGTACTGGTGCCCTCCTGGAAGAGATAATCTGTTCTTTTTCGGACGTACAAGGTGGCTCGATTTCGCGAGGTTTGGTACGCAGGTGCCTGTCCGGGTTTTGATGTTCGGGAGTACGCCTGTGACTCGGAAGGTGCAATCGAAGAATCAACGTGGCCTAAGTTCCTTCTTTGCTTGGTTCGCAGGTGCCTGACCGAGTCTGCAATCTTCGGGAGTACACCAGTACCTCGTAGAGAGTGATCGCTGACCCGGAGCACTGATGCCGCAATCGTGCTCAACTTCAGGAGTTAAAACAGGTTCGCAACGTGTTATTTCGTCTTCCAAGAGCACACCGCGTCTATGTCCTCGTATACTTCCAGCGACGTCGATTACAGATCTGTCTTCGAGCAAAGACCACGTATTATTTCCAGCTTACAGAAGTATTCGCCGTGCTGACGTAGATCTGTCCCAACCCTCGGGGAGCGCTAGGCGTGCCGCACCCCCACTGCGGGCATACCGTTAGCTTAGCGCCGTCTGAAGAACATCTCGAAGCATTACCAACATCTCCCATTGCTAAGCATTATCAATATGCCATTGTAGGTGAGTTGCCCCTACAGGTTCTGAACTGGCACTGATACTATTAGACACCTCCTCGGCAAGAAATCATGGAATGTCTACAACCAAGACAACATCGAGAAAGTCCGGCGCGATGAAGAACGAGCACGAGTTGCAGAACAGGAAGCCGAGCGGCGACAACGAGATGACGATGCCGCGGATAGGTTGAGTTTACTAAGAGGAAATGATAGCGCAGAGCAAGATGGGGTCTTCCCGGAACACAAAGTAGCAGGAGGCAAGAGGAAACGAGAAGACAATTACTATGATGACTCGCGGAACGACAAGCGCATCTCAAACCATAGCGTACCGACTGTACTAGACGGGGACAGACACCCGGTCCATAAGGACAAAGCCAACACCTCTAAGTCTGGCGATCCCCTCGATCGCATTTCTAACATGCGCTTCCGCGACGCAGGGGGGCGCCATAGCCATATGCAGCAACCATGGTACAGCTCCCTAAACCCGGGGAGCGCTCCAGATACGGTGGGCAGAGATGTCTGGGGCAACGAAGACGCCGGTCGTCAAGCACGGAATCAGAAGAGGGTAGTGGATAATGATCCTCTACTGGCCATGAAGAAGGGCGTGAAACAGCTGAGGGAGGTCGAGAAGCAGAAGAGTGAATGGCGAGTGGAGCGTGAAAGGGATTTGAATGAAGTCGAGGAGCTGGCGAGACGGGAGAGACATCGGAGGAGGAAAGAAGATAGACAGAAGCATGGCAGGGACAGAGACAAGTATGGAAATGGGCGTAGAAGTCGACATCGAAGTCGCAGCCGAAGTCCGAGAAGAGACAGACGAAGTAAGTCATAACACAGATAGGCACAATGTGCTCCTACCTCACCGCAACATCCTGCGACACCCTCCTCGCAGCATTCTCCTGTCCCGACGCCAGCGCATCAAGTCGCGCAGCTTGCACTTTATGCTTCTTGATGACTCTATACCACTCCGGTTCGACTTGTCCTTCCTCCTCAACCGGTCCATCCGACGGCAAATCCAACAAGGATATCATCATACTAAAGTCCGCCCCCAGTCGTCCCAAACTATTAGCTGCATACAGCACCTGAACCAACAGTGACTCCCTCGCCGCCGCATCCGTGATATTAGGTAGATACGTCTGCAGCGTCTCCATCAACAAGCCCACCAGATGTAACGGGAATGAGGCTAAAGCAGACGGTAGTCGTAGTACCTCCTCATCTTCACTCGTCGTCGACGACGTCCCCTGCGGAAATATATTCCTAAACATCTGCACCGTCGCAAAACTCTGCTCCCTGAATATCTCAATATACCGCTTTAGATACCGTTCCGTCTGTGTTCCCTGCATCGCGCTACTTGGGGTGTGAGATGATGTCCGTCTCTGTAACTGCGGCGTCGTGCCAGTGCCACTGCCGGTGCCAGTCCCCACATTCTGACTCTGTTGACCCTGTAACCGTTTCTCACTCTCCTGATCCGCTAGATCCCTCATCGGCGCAAGTGCATCCTCCGTCATGGACAAAAATGTACTCAGGCGTGCAGCGAGGAAAAGCGCGCCAAAGGAGCCCTCTGTTGCTTCTTCTGTTGCGTGACCATATGTCGACATACCATGTCCATGCCCCGTACCCGTCTTCATTGACGACGTAGAATCCACATTTACAATCGTACTCCCCCCCAACTCAGGCACAACCCGTCTCAACCACCCCACCGTCCTAATCGCGCTCGCAAGCCTAATGTTACTCCCCCGTAGACTCCCCAAGAGATTTACCGTCATGTCCTTCATTGCATCCTCTGCCTTGATTTGGATATCAGCCACGAGCTGGCTGTCAGGGTAGAGGATCTGTAGACGTCTGATATGGGCGTGGAGATCGAGGGCAGCGGTGTAGTTTGCGGATCCTGATGGTGCGGCGGCGGCCGAGGCGATGGCTGTGGAGAGGAGATGTGGGAGTTCGAGGATATCACTTAGCTTGTCGGCTTGGCGGGAGAGGAGGAGGGAGGATTTGCGGTGGGTGAGGGCGGTGTTGGCGTTCGATTCATCGTTGCCCGCGGTGGTGGTTCGGGCGCGACTATATGTTGCTGCGAAGGTGCTGGTGCTTTCATCGAGGTTGGGGACGCTGTTTTTGATATCCGTGGCGGTCCGGGTTAGGGTTGGGATGGATTCTTGGAGGGTGGACAGTTGGTCGGAGGATATGGTTGTTGAGCGGTGGGAGCGCGAACTTAGGGCTTGGAGGGAGAGGAGGTTGGTTTGGGTGGATTGGGTGAGGGATTGGGGTTCTGTGGTTGTTAGGTCTGTGGGGCGGAGGGAGAGGAGGCGGGAGAGATATTTTGAGAGGGTTGAGGTTGAGGACGTGTCGGTTGTGTTGGGCTGGTTGTTTGTGTTCTCGGTGAGGAGGAGTTCGAGGAGTGGGTCGGCCATGATGGCTGCCCTTGTAGATTGCCTGGATCAGTCGAGATGATGGTGTTCTTGTCTCGTGTTTATATCCCGAATTTGAGATTGCTGGCTCGGCGATTCCTGTCCTTGACCCACCGTATGTGCATAGATAGGCTGGTGTTTACAGTGTCGACAGAAACAATAATTGGGATTTAAATCGCTAAGCTGAGTCGAAGAGGCGCGAGAGGTCGTCTGAAGTTCAGTGGGTTGTCATTGGAAGCGTGCGATAAAGGGAGGCGAGTGCTTCGAGGCTCAAGTGCAACTTTATTCGATGTTTTGTTTACTGACCATCGGTCGAATCCAATTCCTCGCATCTAGCAGGACACGGATGTGCTATCTACGCTTGTCATCTCGACGCAAGGCCAATGGCTGATACTGGATCGAAGTCACAGCTCGACTGACACCGGCACGAAACATGCGGTTGCTATAAGAGTAGAACTAAGGTTTAACATTTCAAAGCCATAGAGGCTTGGTCTTCTAGACCGCCTACACCAGGTAGGTAGACATGAACTAAACAATCGCAGACCTGAAATAGATCAGGTAAATGGGTATCATACAACTGAATAAATCGCCAAACAAATCCTACTAGATAAGAGGCGCTTCATCGCACTCCTCTTTCCAATCCAATTTCTAGCTCTCAAAGCCAGCTCTTACTCGCCACATACCTTAGTCATTGATGACATCTCTGTGTACTTTTTTCGGGTATCTCTCGCATCTCTTCCTACGCAATCTCCTCTCTGAACCTCCCATTCCCAATCCCCACCGTCCTCTCACTAAGCCTACTCGGCACCCTCTGCCCCGCAAGACCAAGATTATGACCCAGCCCAATCCCCGGACTAGGCAACGGCATCTCGGGTATATCCTCATCCATCGTCACTGGCGCCTGAATCGGCAATCTGATACTACTGGTATTCGGTGATTGCGTAACCGGTGTGCGCGCAGGACTACTGCGGAACACGGCCACGCCATCTGGTTTAGATCGTGGACTCGCCATATTCATGTTCATGTTGCGATAGAAGGCGGTGTTGAAGTCGTCGTTTGCGAAGTCGCGGCGGTCTGTGGTCTTTGTGTTTGTGTTTGCGAGGCTGGGGCGGCGGGCTGATGCTGATTCGGCGGAGAAGATGGAGGGGTAGACTGGGGTAGATGGGACGGAGTGGGATTGGGATGTTGGTCGGCCGTCGCCGATGTAGGTTCCTTCTGCGTCGCGGTAGAACGAGGATTCGGAGAGGTCGCGGTTGTGGTGTGTTGCTGGGACTGGTGGGTTCATTTCCTTCTCAAACGCGCCGTAGGAACCGCCAAATTGGTCGCCACCCGTTGTTAGCACCGGTGGGATTTTACGGCCGGAGACACGTTGGAACCCTTTCTCTGAATCTGCTCCTCCTGTCGTCGATGTGGTGTTGGTTAGCATGGTCATGTCTGACGTTGGCCGCCATTTCTTCATGCCTGATGCTATCGCTGCTGGTGGGAAGAAATGGGGTCTTAAGGCATCTGACATTGGCGCAGCTGCGCCTATCAGTCCTGAACCGCCGCGACTATGCCCGGAGTTCAACTGTTCGGGAAGGCGACCTTGCTGTTTCAGGCGTTGTCTATACCATCTGAGCACATAAAGTACGATGACCAATACCAAAGCTATGCCAGCGGCACCTCCTACGACACCGCCGACCAGCTGTGTTTGTTGCGGACTGAGTACTGGACCGGACGATCCGCTGTTATCGTTACCATCGCCGCTACCGCTACCGCTACTACCACTACTTGTAGCTGCCGACCCTGCGTTCGTAGCTGTAGCTCCAACTACCGCATTACTGTAGCCTGCGTCTGTGGTTGAGGTGGAGGAAGTGTATGTGTCCGTAAAGTCCTGACCAAAGACGTATTTAGACGACGAAGATGAGGCGAATCGGGAGCTGGTAGTAGATGTGTCTTCATCGTCGGAGTTCGAACCTGTCTTGCTTGATTTCCGGGTTGAGGTTGGTGCAATGAACGTGCCGTTATCGTAAGATACATGGAACGTGCTCGTCTCTGTTACTGTGATGGTTTTCTGGGATGTGAAACTTGTAGATATTACAGTTGAGTTCGATGATGAGACGGTCAGGGATTGGACACTGCTGGAGCTCGGCTGAGAAGACGAGGAAATGCCAGGCGTTGACGTCTCGGACGAACGTGACGAGTCGGATGCCGAGGCGGAAGCCGACTTTGAAGCCGAGCTAGAATCAGAAGCAGGCTCGGACTCAGATTCAGGCTCAGATTGAGAACTGGCGCTAGTTGACACACTCATCGCTGGGACAGTCAAAGTCCCAAGACTACCCAGCGACACAGCAACGTCCACCGTCGGAAGAGCGATCTGGGTAGCAGGGCTGTCATCGTTGACAGCTACTTCGAGGACACCGGCAGTCACGGTGACATCTGGTGCTCGTGGAAGGATGACCTTGCCAGGGGCCCTCCGCTGAACGTGCGGTCGTTGCAGATTTGTCAGGTCCAGTGTACGTGTCGGTATAGGAAATACTGGGCCCTGAGATAGTCTCTGTCTCTTCGCAGGTCGTTCCATCATCTTCATCTCATACTAGGGTACTCTTTAGGTAGGATAAATGGCGAAGGTCGTCCCACTGTTGAGGTAGATGGTGTTTGCGGCACTGATTATGCTCTCTTGTTGTTGGTACGTCTCGACAGTATGCATATATCGATCGATCTGGCTTATGGGCCTCGAATACGATAGTTCCTGGTAATGGTGGGAGGGCGAAATTATGCGATTATCGAGTAAGCAATATTATCGGTAGCGAGTGTATGGGCCGTGAAAGATTGACAACAGTTGGAGCGAAGGGATGGCGACAAAGGAGCGACAGTGAGGGACGGGCGCAGATGTGAAGAGGTCGAGGACGCTGGGAACAAGGAGCAAACATTCGAAGGAGATGGCGACCCAAGTGGCAATGCAAAGGCGAAGTTGCAAAGATGGTGTGTGCCAGTCCCAAACACTAGAGTACTACGGGGAGTGCTTGCATGCATGAAAGGGCAGAAACTGCACCCTAGCCGGCGAGTAGGTGGGCCGAATGCAGGCACCGGGCTGTCACTAAAGCCATTAGACACATGCTAGCCACCTGCCACCACTATCGAGATTACCATCTTGGGACTAAGCGTGGCGCTAATATGCGGTACCTGCAGGAAATAGAGCTTGGCTAGTGTTCGGGAAATTATCGAGACCAGGGGGCATCATTTTCTGCGGTTGTGTAACATCGTGCTCGTCAAAAGCACTACATGTTGGACATCTTTCAGCCCGCATACGCAATAATGTTCTGGATGGGACGAAGAGTAACGCTGTCAATGCTGCAGGATGCCGAACTCACACTTGAGCTTCTACAACGTGGACTTGCATATGCGCTGTACTAGATGTGCTCAACTTGTTCGACATGAGAAGAGTCGCTTGTCTTTCTCTGCTGAAAAGCCGTCTCAGAGCGATTGACGACGCATAACAATCACGATCCCGCCACTCTCGCATGCATGCTCTAGCGAAGCAAAAACTGCAAATCAGTGGACAAAATCTGGAGATCAAATACGTTTTACCGTTGAGCATCGTGATGAGCTCGTGTGTGCTGGAGCAAAGCGGAGATGAGGCTCTTCGACTGCCGACTTTCGTACTTTCGACTCCATATATCTTCCAGAAGCAATTTCATGCTGCTTGCTTCGCTCTCGAATCACGATCATTGCGGCTGCAGCAATTCCGCATCGACATCAAAATCATCTAATGTTTCGACCAACCAGGCCGTTGGAGTTCTCCCCTTTGTGCTGTTTCTTACGATCGCCTGGACAATACCACTTGACTGTCCGAGGTGGCATTTCGTGTAGATCAACGCACTCCATATGGAACCATTGCCCGTATTCGCACTACAAAGACATCGTTAGCTGGGTCGTACCAAAATAAGGAGAGCATGAAGCTTACCTTCTCATCAAGCTCACAACAGATCATGTCGCCGTAACTAACGTCTCCGCAGATACAATACGTTTCTTCATCTGGGTCAATAAGCTCTAGTCTGCCATCGACATCGGTTCTAATCTCTGGTTTGGCAGTATCTACTGCGACTTTCTGGGCTGGAGTTTTATTGGTTTTGTTTGGTTTGTGTTTGCGCGTGCTGACACTAACAGTCGCGCCGCCATCCTGACTCGACTGCTTCACTGTGCCTGGCACTTTTCGTTGCGGACGTCGGCTAGCTGCAGTTGTGGCTGACTTTGGTGTAGTTTCCTGAGGTTTGCGTACAGACGCTGCTGGAGTAACGGATGTTCTTTGGCTTTGTCGTGTCGATGCGATGGTGCTTGGCTCAACAGACACTGCTGCAGACCTTCGGGATGGTGGCCGAGATGGAGGAGGGCTTGCCTCGCGCTTGGCAGGTTCTGCCATGGATCGATGCGCGCTGGCAGGACGAGTCGGAGGTGCTGGTGTCGGAGTCGCGGTTGCGGAAGGCTTCTGCTGGGCGAAAAGCTTGGCAGGGATCTTGATTATGCCTGCACTAGGCGCTGGTACGGGCGGCTGCTCCTTGGCTGGGGGCTGTTGATCCTCTTTTGGCATAAGTGATGGTAACTTTGGTTTCAGTTCTCTCGGTTTCTTCTTTGGGGGCGCCTCTGGAGCGATAGAAGGTGAAGCTGATGGCGTAGGCTCTCGTTTTCTCTTTTTCGATGCTTTACCTTCTGCCTTCACTGGCGTGGTCGTGGTGGACGAAGTAGGTGCACCGTTCTTTATAGCGGCAAGTGCAGTTGAGAAAGGACTGAACAAGTTCCTGAAAGCGGAGCCAATGTCACCTAGTCGACGCGCGGCAAGTTCAGCTTCTTGTGCAGCAACTGCAGCAGCATCTTTTGGAGTATCAGCTTTCTTCTCTTTCTTCGATTCACTTCTCTTCAAGGTCTTTGGTCTTGCTGGGACTTCCGTTTTCAGTGTAAGCTTTGGAATATCCGCCTTGTTGGAGGACGCTGGCTGTGGTTTCTCGTTCTCCTCAATGTCTATGAAGGGTGAGCCATTTGCTTGGGCGGCAGCTCTTGCTTTGTAATAGTTCTCCCAGCCACGACCCTTCTCAGCCAATTCTCTACGGATCATTATGTCGCTTGGTTCCCAAGTGTGGTTCTTCTTCATCTTCTTACGAAGTCTGTACATCTCATACTCGGATAAGTGAGTCCATGGCATGAACTTGCTGCCAACTTGAGCATTCGTAGGGGGCGGAGTAGGCTTCTTGTAGGTGGATGATTCTCGTGGTTCTCGGGATCGTCGGTCAGGGTCTGCAGTAGATCTCTGCTTCGGCAGCTTTAGACGCACGGTGTCCGGATCTGGCTTGACTGGCGAAGGAGGTTCAGATTCCCAGTCAGATACCTCCGTGCTTGCAATCGGTTCATCTGGATCGTAAGGAGGAAGTACCTCCCCAGGGACAGTCACTCGTCTGTGTCGTGGTCGAGGCAATATAGCAGCAGCAATTGGACCTTTCGGAGCCTTGAGTGTCAGACGCTGTGCTGCGACGCCATTCTTGATCTCCCTTCCGGTGCGCGAGCGTTTGATAGAGTTGGGAGCTTGTGGTTGGGGAGTGGGATCTCGAGAAGGTGGTTTGGGCAGCGCATTGAGTTTGGCAATTATGCTCTTCAGGCGATCTTGATGGCGGTCTGTAAGGTCGAACAAACGGACTGCCTCTGCGTAGGCCGATTCCCGTGCGCCGATTGCGAGGTCCAAGTGCCGTGAGATGGTAGTCCGCAGATCGAGGGCATTCGGTCGTTCACTTGAAGGGAGTGTAGGTAGAGCGCCATATGTCTGGGTCAGATCGTGGACAGAGTCGGCGTTATTGAGGTATGTCTCGTCAAGTTGTCGAATCAAGGTGAGAGATCGTATGAGGTCGGTGGGCAAGTACTCTGTGTAGTCCAAGAAATCTGTCACCGCAGCTTGGGCATCTGGGTTCACCGACACCTCTTCACTAATCTCGGCCATAGTCGCTGTCATCTTGCCCACGATGTAAAGTTCTTGTTGATCGGCGCAAAGAAGCCTACTCAGCTCTCTCGTGAAGGCATTGGTAGTAGGCTGGAAGCTGGTCCGGAATGGTATCAATCCTCAATGTAATGATGTCTAGCAAATAGATGGTGGCGACGCATGCGATCGCAGGTATGGAAGTTGCGCTCGTTGGAACCAACACCATGTGCGACTGCCTTTTTGCTTGTTCGCTAAACACGTTGCCGCAGGCAGGATGTCGCGTTCGCGGAGAACAAGAACCCCAGAGTGACGTTCATTGAATCCCGCTTATGGATGCCTCAGGCTATCATCTATCCTACTAAATCAGACAGAATTGACAGAGCTCTCCTCGTGCTGCATATGAGGCGACACACGCATTGAACAATTGTTCGAGGTCGTCAATCCTAACAATCCATGAGAAGAACGACAATGGTTACAACTAAGGTCTGCAGCGCCCTATTGGGGTTGTGTTTAGACACGGATGCGACATTGCGGGCTTTTACCATACGGGATGGACAAAGTTGAGAACTGGCCTGGAATACTGATCGCACTTGCCTAAGCATCACTTTCTCTGCGTGCCTTCCCGTTGTTCACATGGTCTTCACTTTGCTTGCATTGAAATGTGTCGCTACAGACCTTTGTCGACATGTGTGAGGTTCTTATGCGGATCTCCTCTTAATCTCCAGCACTAATCATCTTCTCTATCTTGGTCCTTCTCCCAATACAGATTCAAGGTACCTAATAAGCTCCGATCTCTTCCTTGACCTTTTCAAACAAACAATCTAGCCATGGCGACCTCCGTCCAAGATCGATTGAAGAAACTGTTACCAAACAGACCCAAGCCTACCACTTCCACCACCCATCGTCTGCCGCTTTTTGAACAAGAGCTGCTCGAATACAAGCAACGACAGCAGAAGGCTGCCGAGCCCCCGCCAGCCCAAGTCAATCAAGATGAAGGTTCATCTGCCGAGGAAGACGACTTCGTCCGAGCCCATGCGCCTCCGAAACCAAAGTCGAACCCCAACAACAACCCATCTCGAGGTAGACAAGACGTCCAAGCCTAGCAAGGACACATCCCAGGCACTGATCCAGATCAAGTCGTCTTCTTACCAAAAGGGGTTTGGCGAGGAGGTCTACCTGCCACTCAGGTAGTTGACGATGATCATGACGATCAGCGACACCGCGAACCAATCTCATCCAGTCACCAGCGCATTGGCCGCTTCTGCGTCTGGTCGTTGGTGGCCAAGTTCCCATACAAGTACATGCAAGACCCCGACAGCAAGGTTTCCAAGCGGTTCTTTGCCAGTGAGAAGGTTTTCGAACGAGGATGGCACGTGTAAGTTGATCCCCTTCCCTTCCTGATCCTGTGCACCACAACCTGCACCTTTGGACTGCGGCTCCTGGAAAGCTTTCTGCTTCGGTTTATGCACGAAGCTTGGCATCGCAGCTTCATGCCAGGCGTCATGCGCCTATGGTGGGGCTAAGCCGTGTTCCATGTGGCATGCACAGCTTCAGACCTCGTTTGTATGTTCCATATCTTCTGACATGTCTCAACAGGCACTATATGTTCGCCCCAGAGTCGTGTGGCTTCAAGCCTCTCATCCTGGTTCCCTTCGACCAACTCGAGACACTCATCCAAGATATCAGCACTGAATTCGACTTGCAAGTGAAAGTCCCGGCATATCCGTTTCAGCTCTCATTCTACGACGACGGAACCCCCCAACCACAATCGTTAGGCACTGTCAACTCAAAGGACGATATGGCAGAAGCGCAGTCGAAGATTCCGGAGCCGCCTGCTGATTACGATCAAGTACCGGTAACGGCGACCAAGTTGCAAAAGCAAGACCATGAAGCTTGGCGGGAGAAGGCTGAAAGAGCTTTCGAAGCTGAGAAGAAGAAGAAAAGTGCCATCAAGAAGAAGAAAACTCAGAAACGTGACATGACTGTCATGGAAAATGTCAACCAGCTCAAGCGGGCCCAACGATATCTAGGGATGCGCCAAAAGCTCCCAACCACAGAGGTCGTTCGGCCGGCTCAGGGTTCCGACGAGCAGGCGCAGCAAGCAAAGCAGGCTGACATCTTTCCTGAAGCATTGGATGTTGAGAGACCAGCGCCCTTTCCCTTCGAGGATCAAACCGTTGTCGTCGCTATCGACGTTGAATCTTGGGAAATGGACCATAACATCATCACCGAAATTGGCGTCAGTACATTGGACACTGCAGCTCTGGTAGATGTTGCTCCGGGTAAGCAAGGCGAAGAATGGGTTAGGAAGATTCGCTCAAGACATTTCCGGATTAAAGGTCGCGAAGCTTTGAGAAACTTCAAGTACGTTCACGGCAACCCAGATATGTTCCAGTTCGGTACCTCAGAGTTTGTTGCTATCGACGAAGCAGCGGAGGTGGTCGATAGCTGTTTCGAGTTCCCCTTCTCAGCAGGTTTCGAATGTGCTGGACCTCCGGATGTTGATGCTGAAGGTTTGCCCGTTCCAAGAAAGGCAGCTGTCCTTGACACAAGCCACAAATCCGGTGGGGACGACTCGCGCAATCTCCTTCTGATTGGCCATGACATCAATGGCGATATTACCTACCTCTCAACTCTGGGTAGTTTCATCTTCGGATCTGGCCCTGTCGCATCCTCTCCCGAGCGAACCGCAAGTCGAAGACATAAAGTGCTCAGCTCTATCCGCGAGCGTCTGGATACAGTCGTCCTTCACAAGTCACTTAGCAAAGATGACCAAGCCAAGTCACTTATGAAGCTCTGTCATGAGCTCCACATCACAGCTTGGTATGCGCACAATGCAGGTAACGATGCTCGATACACCCTTGAAGCCTTCATCAAGCTGGTCATCAAAGCTCGTGAGGAGGAGGATAGCGCAAACGCTTTAGCACGGGAGACTGGCAACTATGATGTGGAAAAGACCCTCTGGGAGCTCGAAAAAGAGCAGCGCATCAACGCCAAAATTGAAGCTGCTCGACAAGAAATCGAGACCGAGCTCGCAGCTTATGAAAAGGCCGGTGCTCCTGGTACGCGACGTCGAAGTCCTTCACCATTCTTTGCGAACAGTGAGGATCCTACAAACGCCAGTACAGAAGGCAATCCCGGCAATATCACATTCGATGAAGCAACCCGTCGGTACCTCGAGAAATCTGGCGTTTCGACCTCAGCCGATGCGGAACAGAAGCTTGACGATGCATAGGGCGCACCGTCAGCCACAGACCAGGCACCTAGCGCTAGCGGAATAGACATTCTCGATGGCGGCTCGCCAACCAAAGCCTTCGAACAAGTCGTCGACGAAGCAAACGCGGCGAAAGAGGTCAAAAAGGTGAAGAAATCAGCTGAGCAGAAGAGACGAGAAGATGAGATGGAAGTCCGAATCGACGGTGGTCAAGGAGGTCAAGAGCTTGGACCGTGTGAGTGGGCTCCTGATGGGAAGGATGGATGCGCGAAGTGAGTCCTGCTCCCAGACAGAAGCAACACCGCTCATGCTCAAAACAAGGATTGAGTCGGCCCGTAGATATAGCTCAAAAGTGCGAGCGAGCTGCAATGTAGCCCTATCACAAGAACGCATTGATGAGTGGTTGGTGCTATAACCGAGTCAATCTATAGCCGAAGCACATTGCATGCGAGACATCCGCTATATTACGAGTCCGACTGACTGTGGTCTAGGATAATGCTGCCTTCCATGCAAAGACGTCCCATGCTTCGCCGTGTTCTACAACATATCAAGCTGTCTTCTGCTCTGCCGCAGTCTCTTCTCAGATCCTCATCCGTCTCCAGTCAGGGAAGTCGTTACCGCGCCTCTGTGGTTATCCCTCCCTAATCTACCACTCGAAAGCCTTGTTCGCTTCCCTTTATTGCCATCGCCAACCATGCCTGTATTTGTGTCCTCCACGTATCGTGATGTCAGTCGAGCCTTCTCTTATAGCGACTCCTATACCATATCGGTTGCAGTCCCTGATCTAACCGTCGCGTTTTCCTCAGCTCTATCGTCAGCCAACCTTCCTTTGGTTTTAGTCGTACCTTCTCATGATGTTGGTCGTGCTGTCTACGTAACATAATATCGGCCGTGTTTTCCACACGATCAGTCGTACCTACCTTAGAGTATACCTCGTACCTCCCTTGGATCGACTATGCTTCTCTCAGATGACGTTGACAATATGGTTCCCTTTGCCTGCTTCCAGTCGCAAGTTCACCTCGGTAGCGCTCGCGCCTTCTACACCTATGCCCTGACTAGGTTCAGCCTTCTGTTTGACTTTGGTCAGACGATCCTTGTACCGTAGAGTTACTCGTGCCTTCTATCCAGTCAAGGAAGGTCATATCCGCCTTGAGATGACGATTGCGCCTGCTCTATCATGGTGGTCTTGCCCTTTTTGAGGTCTCGATCGTGAATTCCATGTAGTACGATGTCAGTCATATCTTTTCAGGGCATTGATCGCGTCTCTCTGTTGTGTCAAGGGTGGCTGCTCTTATGCGCACTAACACCACGACTTCGTCCATTCAAGGTTCAGAAATTCATTATTGGCATCAGTATCTCTCGGTCTTTGCTGACTCGTGGCACATCTCTCCGCAGTACTCATGCCTTTGACCTGCGTTGGTTGCAGAAGCGATGCTGATCGGCTTCCTCGAAAGACACCGTACCAGGTCTATACGCTCTAACAAAAGCCTTGTGGCAGGACTGGTTGAGTGAGTCCAAGTTTCAGTTAGCGCGGGCGGCAAACAAGGCAGTGACGCGTGGTGGGAGGCGCGCCGAGGCGGCCGATCGCGGTTGCCATATCAACCACGGACCAAAACATTACGAGTTTCCGCCCAGTTCGCAGCACCCTTGGGTCACTGCATTTCTCAAGCACATACAGTCCATAATCAAATCTACCAACTCATACACTGCGATCTCAATAATCTAGGATACGATCTCGAAGCTATTTCGCTGCAACCCTCACATTCCAATACCTGCGCTCATCACCCACTGGCCGAAACCTCCTTCCACACCGGCACCATGCCGGCCACCTCAGAAGCAGACGGTCCTCCCACCGTCCCCATGAGCTTCAGCAATAACTTCTGGGGAAAATCGACCATTTTAGGACAAGACCCCGGCGTCGACCCGCTCCTGACACGCATGCAAAATGGCAAAACAACCTGCGATGAACTCCGCGCCTTCTACAAAGCTCGCGCCGAACTCGAAGAGGAATATGCTAAGAAACTATTTGCTATCTCGAGGAAGGCGCTGGGAAGTGTCGAGATGGGTACACTGAGAGCTAGTCTTGATGTCGCGAGAGGAGAGACGGAGAATATGGGGAAGCAGCATGCGTTGATTGCGCAGCAGATGAGAAGTGAATGTGAAGAGCCGCTGGCGGCTTTCGCGGGTGGGATCAAGGAACGACGGAAGATCGTGCAGCATGTTGTTGAGAAGTTGTTGAAGACTAAGCAGCAGCAGACTGGGACGGTGAATAAATGTCGAGATCGGTATGAGCAGGATTGTCTGAGGATCAAGGGTTACCTGGCACAAGGACACATGGTGATGGGACAAGAGGAACGTAAGAATAAGGCCAAGCTTGAGAAGACACAAATCAATATGGCAAGCGACTCGCAAGATTATGAAGCTGCTGTCAAGGTGCTTGAGGACACGACTGGTCGATGGAACAAGGAATGGAAAGCTGCCTGCGACAAGTTCCAGGATCTTGAGGAGGAGCGATTGGACTTCACTAAGTCGTCCTTGTGGGCTTTCGCAAATATCGCCTCCACTGTCTGTGTATCAGATGACGCGTCGTGCGAAAAGGTCAGGTTAGCCTTGGAAAACTGCGAGGTTGAGAAGGATATTGCCAACTTCATCAAGGTATGCGGTACAGGGCAGGAGATTCCAGATCCTCCAAGGTATATCAACTTCGCAAAGGGTGATTGCGACAGTGCTTCCGAGGTCTCGGACGACGACAACAACTATCATGTTGCGCAATTCCCAAGGACCACAAATCCAGCTTTTAGAACAGCATCGCCTCTCCACGAATTCAAGACGTCTCAGTCCAGCAAGCATTCGACAGAGAGAGATATGTCTGAAGAACCCGAAGAGCCTGTGGATGTTCCAGCGTCAGCACCAACACGCGCGAAAGGACAATCGCAGTCACAGCCACCACTTACGTTAGACACCAATAGTGGAAGACCACAGCCTCTGACATACCGTCCAGCAGAGCCGAATGTGCCACCGAACTACTCACCAAGTCAGCATGGCGAGATTGCTCCGGTGCCTCATAATCAGTATCCCACAGAGGGCATGACGATGTACTGCAGACGCGACGATCAACCGTCAAGGTTAGCACAATCAGACTTGTCAGCAAGCACGAGACCACCGAGCCGAGACAGCAACAGCGACTACTCAAATCCATCCTCCTTCACCAGCGCCGACCCGATGTCAGGTAAGAACTCTCCAGTCAAGCAGCCTGCAGGCAGTGTCCAAATGCCAGGCATGAGTTCATCTCCGGAGAAAAACCTGACCAAGAAGAGGTCGGGCTTCTTCTCGAAGAGCCCTTTCAATGCCAATAGTCCATTCAGGCGGAAGTCGAAGAAAGAGCTCACAAACCCTGTCACATCGTCACAAGCCTCATGGTCAATGAACGCCTCGAGGAGCGATTTGAGCTCAGCTCCCTCATCACAGCAGTCGAGTCCGACTAAGCAGACGCCACATTCGAGACAGCCATCTGCGCAACCATTCAACCGTCATGCAGGCATCAGTGCTCCTGAAGGAGAAGAGGCAGCAGATCCTCGAGCTCACTTCCAGCTCAACATTGGTCAAAACGTTCTTGATGTCGCAAGTCCTGATGAGGTGTCAAGCAGTCACCAGTCAACGCCTCGAGCATCGGTGGCAAACAGTCGACGCCAATATGCGCCGCTACTCAATACAGGTAGCGATGACCCAGTAGCACAGGCCCTCGCCAACCTCAAGCAAAGCTCAGGCTCCGGTGGTTTTGACATGAGCAAACGTGCATCATTACGACAGCCAGTGGACGCATATCACCGCGTCAGGACTCCTCAACCAGATCAGAAGCCGACAGGAAGACCTGGGCTGGTGAGTGCTCAGACACATGATGTCTTCGCCGCACAAAGAGGCACACCACCACCTGCATATGAAGGCAATACGCGAGCACAGTCTGCTCTGGGCGTGCCGCAGCCCGCATTCACATCGAAAGATATGCGCTCGAGAACGGACAATTGGGGTATGGGCTCTTCAGTCAGTGCACCAGTCGGACGACCAGGAAGCTCAATGGGACGGCCAGCAAGCAGAGATGGCAGGCGAAGTCCGGGTCCAACAGCGACGGTACCACGAGCAGCAAGCCCACAGCCATCGAATGCAGTAATCAGATCAAGATCTCCAGCGCCACACAACGGAAACATGCCAATGCGTGCAAGGTCACCATTACCAGTTCAGACCGCACCGCATATGCGTTCGAGATCGCCTGCGCCGCCCGGTCCTGATCCCACAATGCGAGCACGATCACCCGCCCCAGACATGCGCATGCGTGCAGATCCAAGGACAGCGGCTAGATCTCAACCGCCGCCACAAGCGCAGGCACAGGCACAGGGTGGCAGCGGCCGAAGCAGACAAGCAATGATGAACGGCAGACCTACCTCATCATACGCCGGTCAGCCGCAATACGAACCAGCCGCACCATCAAGTTTCGATAACAGAGGAAGAGGGCACGATCCCGCGGTGAGACGTGAGCGCAGCAAGAGCGTTGCTGCGCCGGGCACACTACATGCTGGTAGCCGGCAGGGCAGCGCGAACCAGAACCAGTATCGAGCTGCTAGTCCCAATCCCTATGGCGGTAGTTCAGCGGGTGGAAGTGGAAGAGCTAGATCGGGTACCACCGGTGCACCTTACCAGAATGGTGGGCACAGCATGAGTAGTGTTCAGCTTGCGCCGGGGCCAGGTGAGATTGCCATGTATGAGCCTCCTGGGAATGCGGATGTTAGTCCGAGTGTGTGTTTTATGGGTGAGTCTTGACCTTTTCTTTGAGCCATTAGGTGTCATGGATGAACGGATGAATGAATGCTAACGTGTGCAGCTCGAGCGATGTATAGCTACTCAGCGGCTATACCGGAGGAATTAACGTTTAACAAGGGGGATATCCTTGCGGTGTTGAGGTTGCAGGATGATGGGTGGTGGGAGGCTGAGGTGCATCAGAGTGTTAAGGGTGGGGGTGGTGGGGGGGTGGGATTGGTGCCGAGTAATTATTTGCAGAGGATATGAGGTGGTTATTAGGGGTGGTGATGGGTTGTGTGTATTAGGAACGAATGAGATAATGTGGTTTGAAATGAGGTGTGATGGATTAGGAATCGGAGTGCGGATGTACGAGGAGCTGAGGTTAGCTGAGATGCAGGTGTCGCTTGCACGAGGTATATTGCCAATGTGGGTGGCATGTCAGCTACTACATCTTGAACAACGGGGAACGAGGTGTTAAGATACTACTGGAGCTTTGGATGGCTCAGATGTACATGCGAGGTGTTCGGCGTATGATAGCAGGTACTGTAGCTGGAATCAAGACAACGGTCGTGTTCGCATAAAATAGTGCTTACTGTTGCATGCATATACGTCGTGACTTAGGTCTCGTTTGGAAAGTAGGAGGTGCGAAGCGTCCTGCCGTTTTTGGGTCGTTGTACTCCAGATCACAGCTCGAGTCGTAGAGTGATTCTCAGAAATTCGCATGGGTGAACTTGGATTTGTGTTTGTGTTTGATCTGTAGTAAGGGTATGTAGGCGTGGGTGTTCATCGCCTAAACAGGCAATAATATGAAACATAAAACAGGCGGAATATCGTTGCGGTTTGCGCAACTGGTCAACGAAGTTTGTCCTGAGTTGCCGTAAGGGGAATAAGATGGATTGTATGTCCGATGCGGATCGTCAGCCTTGGGGGTTTGAGTTACACAAGCACGAGGCATTGAGATGGTGACACAGGAGTGTGAGGTGCGGTGTGGGAGATGACGAGGTATGCTTGAGGTGCGATTGGAGATTGTGATAGTGAGATTTTATACGGCAGTGTGAGTGAGTGCTTGGCGTGGTTGGGACTTAAAGAGAATGAAGAGTGGCGGATCAGGACAGAGCAATTAAGTTGGATGTGGACAGTCTCGTTGTGGTGTAGACTGTGTAGAGTAGAAAAGAGGAGAAGTGTATTCCGAAGTACACTGCAACTGTGGAATATGAGTAGGCATATATGGTGTGGATTCCAACTTATAGTACCTCCTTTTTCGTGCAACGCACTCGCTGGAAGCCATTGAGTGCCAAGTAGATCACTGAGCTATCTATGTACTGCATGGTTGACACGTTCCTGCCCTGAAAACATGATTCCTGGCCTTGCAATAGGTATATGGCAGGTGCCTTCTTGAAAGAGGTCGCTGGTCGGATCATTGTACTAATACCGCGAGAGTACAGTGCGAGCAAGTGGGATATTACGCAGGGTCACGAGGCAAGAGAGGAAGTGAGAGATCCAGAGACCTTAGTGGTGGTGTTGTGGCACTTATCTCATGGACAAGACGATGATGATTTGGTCATCGGTAGCAGTTGTCTATGATGTCCAGTCGTTCAATAGTCCAGTAGAGAGTAGCGTGGGAGCATGGCAGTATACAGATCTATTCACGTCGGCATTCGTGGTTGGGGTACTGTATCGCGTTCGTAATAGTAGTCTTTGGCCAATATCGTTGCGATCGATCTTGACTCTGGGATCATTGTTGATTTTGGTACAGACATGGTTCAGGACTGTACAAGGTTGGGCTTGTTTCCGTGTGATGCGGACGATGGATGTATGAATCTGAGTTTGGACTGAGTACTGGATCCTGGATTTCTTAGTGAGTGCAAGTTGCTCGACTGCCGCGATCTGTGACTTCGTTCTCCCTTGAGATGAAATTGTGGGTTCGTGAGTTCTCCGTGGCTTGAATATTTAGTGAGGAGTGATAGTGCTATCGCAAGAATAGTGGCGGCGCTCAGGACTGCGTTCTCTTCCGGTTTCGGTTGATCAAGGAAGCATGACGGACAGGGAGACCTTCAGACCGATATGTATGGTCGTGTTGTACAAGATACAGGGATAAATTCTTACAAGAATCGCCACCGTGGCTGGAATGACGTTACGAGCTATTACCACCTCATACCTAGAGCTTTAGGCAGGGTCTCCACCACCACAGGGGCTGATAGATCACTGCGTTGGTGTAAATGCCTAGCAGTTAGGCGTGGTGGCTGTTTCATGATGACGAGCTCGTACTTGTCTTTTGCTCATGGTAGGGGTCTCCCTGTTTGTAAGAATTTACCCCTGTCACTCGTACGTCGATCGTGTGGCTTACCAGTGATGATCTTGAATAGTTGTCTATAGTGGCCGTCTTGAGATTATGAGACTGAATTCATTGTCGCCGCAGCAGGTTGGCATGGTTCGGTCTTTGCACTGTGGTCGTAATGTGAACAGTTAAAGTCTTCGGTGGCGAGCGTTCTCACGTATGCGCTGTGAAATCTCTCCGCCACGACAAGCTAATTGATATAGGTATGGCCGGGGAGTAGGCGACGTTAGCTGTCGTGGAAGCGTTGCTTCGCCTTCTTTGCGCCAAGGTATGATGCCTGAGTGGCAAGGCGGCAAATTTGAAGGTGGCGCCGAGGTCGGCTGTCAAATGATTGCTCACGCTTTCCGTACTCAATCCTCGGTAAGACTCGATGTTACTAGGCAGCCCGATGGTCGTGTTGGATGTGCTATGTTACGTATCAAAGTCGAAGAGTCAGTGCATCCACACGAGCGCTTCGCTTCCCTAGCCACGGATGTCAAGGATAACTTGAGCGCTTAAACTCACAAGGCAACCAAGGCAACCACGAAGCGATACCGTCCTTAACTGCGCTTGCCTCGAAGTTGATTGCCTTGCTTCCGTCAGAGCCACCAGGTATACCCCAGGTTTGGCATAAATCTTGGTCCTTTCCATCGCTACATAATTGGATGAGGGACTCCAGGAAGCCGTAACATACCGGTTTTCTACGATTGACATGCATTTGGTCTCCAAACGCTTCAGATCTTGCTGACCCAATCATTACTATCCATGAATGTTGTGTTGTGACACAGGACAGCGCCGATGGAATCATCTGTGCACGAGTGCAGATGCCACCCCGCGAAAAGACCACGCTCTTGGTAGGCCAGATGACCTCCGTCTTGTTGCATGATCCATAACCTAGGGAGTAGTACATCAATCAGCACACCTGTTGCTACTTCATCCTGCATGTATCCCCGCCGTACAACTCCGTTCGTCGTTTCAGCATTGGCTGTCGTTATCACTATCACGAGATGCGGTGCATATATGCGCATGCTCGTTGCTTCATCATATGGTTTCGCTGCCAGAAGAACAGTGCGTCCACTTACAACCATTCATCTGTTCCAGACATGCCTTGCTGTTGCCTACATTGACTTTCGCCATTTGAGGCCAACACGATCGATCGCGTACTGCGGGATCAGACATCACCTTGTGATCTTTTGATGCGTGAAGCCATTGCACGATCTATCTCGATGTAAAGAAGATAAGCTGACATGCTTCGGTTGGACTTGCTCGCATGCTATGTATCTAAACAGCTGCATCCAGCACTATCCAGGCACGTGCTTCAGGCCGAGACACGAGTAAATCGGCAACGGTGCGTGTCACTTTGTACTCATCTGAAATTACACAGGTGGCTGTCGTCAAAGTCGCGTTCCGGTCGTTCACGACCCTTTTTGCGCAACACAACTGCTTGCGACACAGCCACTGACGATATTTTGGGTACTTCGTGCAGTTTCTCGGATAGACCCTGCTCGTCCTCATAAGGCAATGACCTTCGTGGCAATGAGGCATTTGAAAGGCAGTGCGGTGGCAGGGAGATTGCCAGCCACAAGTATCGACAGCAATGTTGCCTTCCATGATGTACACTTGATTGGGGAGGACAGCCCGCGTGTTACTTCCCACAAGTAGCAGCGAGCTCGTGACAGCCGGCTGTTCAGCGTTAAAGTTTCGAGATCAACACTTCCCGCACATGGCCAGCGACCGCAAGAGGGACGGCACGAATGGTATGTGAGTGGGCCCAGCTCCCAAGGACGTTCGCTTGCTTGTGCGAAGACCATCTGACGACATGGTTCACCCTCGCAGCAAAGTTTCATGAGCCCGTGGAGCGCCGAAAGCCAAAGACGGTCCAGGAACACATGCAATTGGAGTAGAGAACGTGGATAGTGCTGAGGGCTGCAGAGCACGCCTGGACAATCGCCCCAGTTAGAGTGAGCAAGGATGTCGCTGATTTGACTTCTCAACATGGTTGTTCCTGCAGCTTGCTCGACGGAGGTATAGCGCCGTTGAAAAGCGTGATGTATTCTTTTCAACTGTTGACGAGCTACCAATGCCCGTGAGCCTACCGTCAAGAGGCAAAACTTGTCTTCTCTGGGCTGTGGCTCCTGCCGAAGAGCTGCTCTGAGACGCCGGACGGGTGGTTCTTCAGGCTCGCCTCTTCGTAGAACAAATTCTGCCATTTCTTCCTTCTCTCACTTTGGCCTCAAAATCACTCATCGCGAAACGCGTTGTGTCCCATGAAGTTGTGACCTGCACTGCTGGTTCTCGAGTCCGTTCATCGTTGAGTTTCGGCCAGAGTAGTGGTACTGAATTTGCTTGGTTCTGACATAAGCTCGGAACTCGATCACTAGCCTGTACACGATAACGAGATCGCTCTGATTAATCGGGCCACTTCTCTATTACTGGCGACCATCACCCGATTCTGTTCAACAGCACCAAGCTCAACGTCACCGGCCAGCTTCTATTCTTTTCAAAACACAGTCTTGTACTACTCACGACAAACGACTTTCATTCACAGCATTCGAGATTGAAACATTAATGTCACTTTGTATCTTGTACTGCCCCACCAGTTCGGGTTGACCGAAATGGCTGCTACGACCGTCTGTTGACCGCCAGACCGCCTAATTCGAACATCATAATAACACACACCACGGCTTCTACACTTCTTCACTAAGCTCTTTTAATCTTCCAACCTGTATACTATACCCATACCAACATGTCGACCTCCCCCCTCCCACCAGATCCATACGAAGCTTTGGGCGTCAGCAAAGATGCCGACTCAGATACTGTCAAAAAAGCACATCGTAAGCTAGTATTGAAACACCACCCAGACCGGATAAAGGACCCAGCATTAGTTGAGCAAGGCAAGAACGAGTTTCAGAAAGTCCAGCAAGCATACGAGCTTCTTATCGACCCTCTGAAGAGACAAAGATACGATGATCAAGTCAAGCTTGCCCAGCTCCGCAAGGAACGTATGATGAACGATCGAATGAGCGAGCGCGAACCACCACCATCAAGGCCTACATATACCAGAACCATGTACTCTGCTCGTCCATCGCCAGCTCCGACACAACCTGTACAGCGTGAAATGAAGCCTGAACCTCGTTATGCCTACGAAGAGCGAGCACCTGAATCTTACTTTGACCGGGTGTACGAGGAGCCAATGTCGAGAGCGAATGCACGGAAAGATCCCTACGAAAAAAGACCGTCTGTTTCGAAGCCTGTTGAGAAGAGGAAGGAAGAGAAGAAATCGTCAGCGTGGGAGAAACCTGCTGCAGGCATGTCATTCAAGGCAGCATTTGGACTCAAGGAGAAGGCGCAATCAGCGAAGCAGAAGGTAAAGCAGCAGGAGACGCGCAGGGGGGATGCCAAAGCACGGGACAAGGAAGAACGCAGGGAACGAAGTGAAAAACAGACTTATGCGAGATACGCACCCAGGGTGGACGATTACCTCAGCGAAAGCAGTGATAGCGATACCGTTGTGGCTCCAGCTAGGGGAGGCCGAGACTCACGAGCTAGAAGCCCTCGGCCTAACATGTCTCGAACTTACAGCCCTGAACCTGTGGCCCGTCCACGAGCCTCCCGAGCAGCAACAGCACGACCTCGGAGTCCGGAACCCATGTCTCGTGCACGAAGTCCCCAACCCAAGCAGAAGCGATACCCAAGCGCGGAACCACCAAGAAGGCGAGAGCCATCCCCAAGCGACGATTCTTCCGACAGTGACGATGCGTGGAAGGGTCGCCATCAGTCCGCTAATGCGTACATTGCTCAATCGAGGACCGAAGCGCGTAAACCCGCAGTGCGACCACCTCTTTCTCGGCAAGGTTCTGAGAGTGTCTATTGGGCTGCAGAGATTGCTGCGAGAGATCAACGGCGAAGTGGGAGCGATAGTGACAGAACCCACCCTGCGAATCCTCACAGAAACCCGAGAAGGACCATGGCGCCCGAAACCGCCGAGCCACACCGACGTCCACCACTGCAACCACATAGTTCGGCACCAGCTGGCGTGAAAGCCGCTGCTCGAACTTTAGAACGTGAGCCACCGGTTTCAAGGTCAAGGCAGGGTAGTTACGACGCCAGGTCGCCCCACCATCGAAACCAAATGTTTGGCGAGGTCACTCCCCCGCTTCAACGAACCAGCAGTGATCCTGCGCCTCCGAGAACGGGCATCAACAGACGAGACACTGCACCCAATAAAGGTTCCACGCTGAAGGAAACGCAGACGCATCAGCACGACTCTGGATATGGAAGCAGCTCGACCCCGCATACCCCTGAGATGAGAAGTGACAGTCCTCAGCGACCTCGCGAAACTAAGACAACGTACAGAGCCCGGAAGGACGAGGGTGAGACGCATAGAGCCAGGAAAATGACCGACGATGGTGGTGATATCCGGAAATTCCTAAGCCCTGACATGGCCGAAACACAGTATCAAGCTAGTCACGCTGGTGAAGAAAAGAGAGAGCGCAGATCTTCCAGATCCAGAGATCCAGAGCCAAGGAAGAGATCACCAGACGCACGAAGACGATCGCCAGAGCCACCACGCGCACGGTCTAGCAGGCCTACCATGGCTGAGAGACGACCTTCGTTCAGCCGGGCTGAGTCATCTTCACGATATGAGGAACAGCGGCCACGCAAGGCCATGGCAGACAGGTCGCCATCTACTTCATTCTTTCATAATGTCGACCCTAAGGCAGTCAGATATGCTAGCCACACTGCGCCAAGCTACGCCACTTACGGCAACCACAACAAGGTCGGGTCTGCTTTTGGTCGGATGAGAGGAGAAGGGAGAAAGGTAACAGCAGGGTATTAATGGCCTGTCGATCATGATTGACGATTTCCATTGACTATGTGCATACGGTCCTTACAGAAGGGTGTTCTCTCGGTACTACAGCGCCGCATCAGTTTCTTGTTTGGAGGTGTATTCGGTGAGGGTGTCACATATGCTTGGTACTTGGTTGCGACCGCGGGTGGATGATGAAGCAGCCTTCAGATGGGCGGTGATCGTGATTCTCGTTCAACGTGGACGACGTAGCGTTGCTCACACTTGGATCAACGCGTTGTTTTAGCAAACATATCTTTCGAGCTCGCAGCCGAGCTCTTAGAAGAGAATGAGATGCAAATTCTCTGACCAACACAATCTTGCTGCTATCCGACCAATACTTATCTCGTAGGGTAGCTGTTCATAAGTTCTGTCAAATGTCGCTGAGCAAGAACAATCCGACGACCTGGATCTGGCAGATCGTAGTACAAATTTGATAACTTATCATCGGCCCATCTCGAATCACGAATGGGGGGTGCTCGGTAGTGAAGCCTTTCTCCCATTCGCTGTAGCTCGAGACTTAGCCTGGGGCACTTGCTCGTTCACGACGATCGGTGTGGACGAAAAGCACGCTATCGCTGGGGGCTTGGGGTTCCTGCACCTGCCTTTTGACGACCGCTCGTGCAGGAACACCTCCAGATCCAACATCTCCATACACACAATCACGCTGCTGAGACACTGTAAATAGTCTTATGTACATTGCTTTTGGTTGCTTTGTGTTCGATTCACTGTGTTACTTGCAGAAACAGCTTCTTTTTGCACGATTGAATTTTGTTACTCGCGATCATCATATTTCGTGTACCAGCCTCCTTCCCCACGATCAGCAATTAACAACCAGGAGTTCTCTCGCTTCACCTCCACTTGCACCTGCCAAAATACAGAATATTTCTACGAAGCCAAGTAGGATCTGAAGACAAGACCAAACCCGCCAGGAGTGCCTATAATCGTCTAAGCACGTTGTGAGATTGGGCTCAATACTCATTCTGATGGCGCATCCGTGAGCCAGAAGCGATAGTAACCACTGTAACGTGGTGAAGCGGCCCTCAGATGGCGCATGTGGCCAATGCGAGGAATGGATTGTCAGTGGGAGCCAGTCATGGCGCCAGATCTGCCTATGAGATGCATAGCTCGATTGCCGACGAGGTGCGTCAAAGTTGTGAAACATCAGCTTGGGATCTTTGTCTAACACAACTAGAATCAGCCAGTCGGACACAACTCTTCGGTGACATCTGATGCACGCTCTCAGCACAATGGCCGCCCTCCTCACACAGTCCCACCTACGAGAAAAGCCCACAGGACCTCAATAGAATCACATCCAACGAAAAGAGTCAATGGCAATGGTGCGGACAACAGCGATGAGGATATACCAGAGAACATGTATCGACCCGAGAATCATGATCCCGAGGGTTGGATCCACAGGGACAAGCTAGCGAAGATCGAGAGCGAGGAATTGCAGGTTGCTGGTATCAACTTGGCCAATGCTCGATCTAGAAGCCACAGCAAGATCAAGAGTACGAGGAGCGCTAGCAGTAGTGAACCCGACAGCAGACGAGGAGAGAAGCGCCAGCGCTTGCAGTCGCCAGTTGAAATCAACGATGAGGATGACCGCGCATCTTGGGACTTTCGACTTCCCGAGGAGATCCAGGCCGACAACGACGCTGCTGCATCACACATGTATACAAGTCCTTTACTTCGGAAGTCTGGTTCCAAGATCCCTGTTTTGACCAGCAGCCCTGCTCCCATTCCTGCCGAAAGATACGAGCGAGACACTCCTATTGCGAGAAAACGCACTGCTAGCGGCACCATGAGCTTTGAAGGAGAGTTGAATATTGCAAAGACGAGGAACAACGGCTGGACGAAGGACGATAGTGACACCACATCATCAGCCATAGCATCTAGCAAGCCCAGCTCTCCGCAGAAGCTTAGGTCGCAGTCTGCCACCCTCTCTCCTTCACCAGCTACTGCTCTGAAAAAGACTACATCAGCCAACCGGAAGGTGTCAGCACCAACACGGACAACCCCATCTCCGAGCCAACGGCCTGGCACAAGGTCAGGTGAACACGACCGACCCCGTACGGCTGTGAACAGGCCTGAAGGTGATCCACCCTGGCTTGCGACCATGTACAAACCAGATCCGAGATTACCACCGGATCAGCAACTCATACCTACGTTGGCGAAGAAACAAATGCAAGCTCAGTGGGCTGCAGAGGGTGCCATACCCAAGGCATATGATCGAGATTTTACGCCTATAGACGTGCATAATGATGCGCAGCTAGTACGCGAAGTGAGGAGAACCAGAACACCATCACCTGTGAAGCATGATCCTGTGCCGGACCAGAACCTGGAAGAATCCCATGCTATCAGCTTGCGACCAGTGAGCAGTATAAGAAGCAATCAAGGACGGCCTGAAACTGCAGGCAGCATCACAGGAGGCTACAGCACGATGCCGAAACTGATGACTCCGCCCATACGAGAAAGCAGTCCGAAGATAGGGACGGGCCCCATGCCAGCACCGGCATCGGCACCGCAATCCACGAAAGCACCCGCACCACAACGGATGCAGGCCCAGAACCTAGCACAAGAAGACGAGAAAGTCAAGAAAGGATGTGGCTGCTGCGTTGTGATGTGAAGGAGCAGCACAGCAAGGTCGATCACGATACGACCATTTCATTTGTGCATGTTCACAATACTAAGCCGATACTTTGCAGTCGCAGAGACGACTAGCAAAGCTCGCATGTCTGCGATTGGGGATTGCGGACTGACCTGTTTCTTATACATGTTGTTGTTATGGGATTCAGCGGGCGTTACAACCATGGTGCACATTGATTGCATAGCATGTTCATATTTTACTATACCCCTTTTCTTGAACAATTGTTTTGCGAGGATTACCAAGCCAGGAGACTAGAGGACATAGGAGGATGGGTATTGTGAGGAGACTGATTTGTGAATATTGAGAGCCGGATAGAGAGCAAGTGTGGCAGAAGGTGGAGGTACAGCCTAGCGGCGTAGCCGCGAAAGAAGTGATACCTAGATACTCAATTCGAGAACTTAGTATCTGAAGAACTGTCCGAGCCACAATTCATGGCAGCCACTGCATTGTGGGCTATTTCCGTCGCTACATAGATTCCTGCCTGCTCTTGAAGCCGAGTACTAATAGCTGAACAGTAAGAAACTTGTCGAGGCAGGCGCAAAGCGTGCCAAGGCCGCGTGCCTGTGGCGTGCTGTGTCGCTCCGGCTTCCTCTCTTTCTTTCTTATCAGTCAGAAGCAACGTTTCACCAATTCAGTACTCGTGTTGCCCAGCTTCCCGTCATACACTTGAGACATGCGAATCCTACTGAAAGATCATCCGACATCTATTCCTACGACTTGTGGGCATGTTTGGCCCGAACTTCGACGTTCCCTCGACGTCCCGGCCGCTACACCTAAGAGACAACAAACAAGGGTGCGAAGCAATTGCCTGACCAACAGTTGTTACACGAACCAGTCTCTGCAGAGATAATTTGATCGAGCTGCCTTACAGTCAGCCTCCTAGCTGAGCATGGAGGACGCGTTCCAGGCTGGGGCTGTCTTGGGCATCTATCTTGTTCTCCCAGCATGATTCGTCGTCAACATCTCGAAGATACCCAACTTCGACGACTAGGCCATTATTCGATGGCATCGTGTGGCAATCAGACTTCGACTTGAAATGGCACGATCAAGCAGCGAATAGCAAGACCAAGCCTATCACCCACGTCACAAGCTCTCGGAGACCTTCTGCTTCGACCCGGCTGCCGGAAAGATACAAAAGCACCCAGCACGTGACCGCACCACGAGATGACTTGAGTTCGCCTGCTGAGGGGGTGGCCTTCCATTCCTGGCAGGCCACTGTGGGCCGTCAATTCATCATGAACTTCGAGCACCCGCTGTGGTACGCGTTCCTTTTCGATCTATCTTTCTACACACCCGCTACGCTTCTATGCTTGCGAATCACTCTTTTCTGCCAGCCATCTACTCTAAGACCTTTTGGCACAAGCATTTCCAGGGAATACTGTGAGTAATCCATCATGTCTAGAAGATGTTGTTCAACGACAGTTCACAGGATCAAAGTTGTTCTGAAGTCTCGATACTACTGTATCAAGGACTTTCCGTCAAGGAACCCAAGAACTGTTCCTCAACCACGTCTACTAATGTCATGCAGACTGCTGCCCTGCTGTGACTTTGTCCACAGTACTGAGCCTTCGTGAAGGGATACAAGCAACGTTGTCGCCATCTCGAGTTTGTCAACAAGATAGACCCTGCAAGATTGCCTCCCAAGGCGAGCATTAGTCTACCACCTTCTTCAACCAGGTGCCTGGAATCAAGAGCCAGTCTTGCTGCCGAATTACCAGGGTCCATTCATTGTCCTTTGTACACTCCGGATCCTGGACACCCAGGACGCTGCCAACTGTTTCTCGACGCCATGGCTACTAGTCCACAGGATGAGCTTCATGAAACGGAAGCTTTGCCGACTCCGGCTACACGATCTACTTCCAGCCACAGCATAGAGTCGCCTCTGCCGAGTTCTGTGAGTTGGCAAAGCATCTCTCACGAGCTTGCAAATAATGAACAGATTGCTGCATATGAGCACTCTGCGACCAATGAGCTTGGTGCAATTGAACACAACCAGTCATTCATTCCCGATCTTGCCCATGATAGTTCAGAGATGGATTTATCGCCGTTGACTTTGCACACATCCTGGCCACTCTGTGGAGCCTACGACAAGAACGATCCGTCGGAGCCAAGCTTTCTTCCTCAGGATGCCGGACCGATCCTGGATAGGTGGTGGACAAACTCCACTACTGACATGGTACGCCCCGAAATGCCTGCGATGTCACCCAGCTCTTCTCTTGAGGTACATGCAGGTAATTCTCCGGAAACAACTTCGAGTTTTCAGCAGACCGCAGGCTCCTTCGAGATATGTAGTCTTGAGATACCGACCAATGTTTGTGCCGGAACACCTCCTGCCCTGTCTGAATTACTCGGGGGTCTTCTGGACAACAACACCGATCACTCGCTGGACTCTAAACCCTTACCCAAGCATGTGGACGGAGCTACCCAACCACTGGAATCAACCAACGCCTTGGTCTGTCATTATGAGGGATGCGGCAAAGCTTTCGACCGGCAGCACCGATACAAGTACGTGCCTCGATGCTCTTAAGCTTCCATATTTGGTCTACTGGAACCCACTCTAACATAAGCACAGCAAGCACGTACAGAGTCACTCACGAGGACATATCTGCCCGAATTCACATTGCACCTTTGCCTCATACCAGGAAAAAGACGTAAAGAGACACGTCGACACAGTCCACAGGAAGGCCAAAATCCCATGTCCGTTGAAGGATTGCCGGTATTCCAGGAACGGATCGCGCCTTGGACTATCTAGGAAAGATGCCTTGAGGAGACATTTGTCCAGCCATGGGATGACACCGGATGAGATTTCAACTTTGTTAGCAATGGTGCCTCCAACAGATCGTCAGGACCAAGATTCGCTGCCCTCGACTCCATCTGGATCTACTGATGAAATGGATACCTGTCTAGATTTCATGAGCTTCTCCTCGGTCGAAGTGTAGATATGGTGTGTTCACATGCACTTCTGAAATTTCTTGTGGCCAATTTTCAGATTACAGACTGGAAGTAATGTTTTGCAGCTTTGCTTCTCAAAGCACGTATTTTCTTTTGTTAAGTCTGGGCTGCCAGGGAAATACATGACAGCGTCTGGTGTCCGGAGTATCAGCTTTTCTTTTCACTCCCAGTGTCGCTCTAGGACAGCAGCTAAAGCAAAGGAACCTCCTTGGACTGGCGATCTAGGATACTTTCAGGAATTCACATCCATTCGGTAGTCAGCGCTCGCAGTCAGCGGCTTCTCTACAAGTTTATAACGGACGGAGCTCTACCTTCTCACCGCGTATGGCTGTGAGCGGCTGGACTTGCAAGACGCAACACCGAGGCCAGCATGGCTACTGCGTCAGTGCGACGATTGTGACAATTGATTGCAGGCTCATCATCGTGCAAGGCATAGTGATATTTTGCTTCTCGATGCGTTGGTGGCAATGCTTTTATACTTACCCGCTGTCCAGGGCACATGGAGCAGTGACATGATCCGCATATGCAGCACGGTTTGTCTGATGTGCTTCGTTGTCATCACCCATTTCACTATCTGACGATTGCAGCTCACGGCCAAACAGCCTAAAACTGGTCGTTGCTTTCCGCGACGAGGTCGACATATCTCAAACGTATTTCAACACCAGCGAAAATCTCGCACGAACCTTCCGTTGCCACCGCTTATCAACCAGTTCGGCCTTTCGATTTCGATTCGAAACTATGCCTCAGCCTCTCCCACCTGAGCTTGTCAGGCTCTTATTCAAGACACTGCTGAACGATGCGCAACAAAGCAGCCGGACCTTCACGAACGCCCTTGCGGTATGCTCACTATGGTACGATCTGGGTATCGGTATGAGGTGGAAAGATATTGTGCTCGACAACTTTAAACTGTTCAGGTTGCATGCATTCATGCCCAAGCACCCATCATCGAAGTGCTACGACAGAATCCGATCTCTCACCATATGTCTCACAGGCTTCAATACGCTTGCACTGCAGGGAGACCTCCAGAATCTCGCCCAGTGTCTCAGCAGGACGCGATACCTCACCGCATTATCTCTGGAGTTAAGGTACCCTCGCGACGAGTCCCTGCAAGAACGTTGTCAACATCTTGGCTGGGGACCATGGGACTTGATGCGTGTGCTCTCGAGCATGCCTGAAGGTATAAGAGATCTTGAGCTGGTAGTCTCTAGCCACAGGTTGCGTCACCGACCGCCAACATGTACGCACTGCTGGATGTTGGCATCAGCCGTAGCTCGCATCAAGAATCTCCGATACCATGGAGCTCTATGTCCCAGCTTCTTTGTTAGGCTAGAGCGCCTACCTCCATCCCAGATCGAAGCATTGGCCATCAACATGATATCTTCGCTCAGTTGTAACCTGACCAACTGTTGCTGCAAGTTGCAATCCTGGCGAGGTCTAGACAGTGGGGCTGCTCTGGTCGTGGCTGCGAGGTCTGCCATTGCCTCAGGAAAGCTTTCGAACATCAAATGTTTCAACATTCTGAGTATGTTGGGCGACAGCCAGCTGCAAGACGAGTCACGACAAGAGCTCGCGATTGTGTGTAGGAATATGGTCGACAACCGCACTGCCATCTATCCTTTCATCGTCGGCCGACCTTATTGCTGGATCCGATATCAAGAATCACCAAACCACATCATCTTGGAGAAAGTCGCCAAAATAAATGACCTCGCTGCTCAGCTTGAGGGTCGAAGCCGGGATGTGACAACGTTTGGATCTCGGCACCCAGCAAGCTACAGGAGATCAATCGAGGGGGCCTCCGCAGAGTACACGTGGTTACCAACGGCGGACATCAAGAAGATCGACGTCAAGTGTGTCAAATGGGAGCCAGCACCCGCACTGTGGAGGTGGGAGCAGGAAGCTGGGCGAAAGCTGCTACTGCCACGATTCAAAGACCACGTGGGCGAGATGGTACCACTTCAGCGGGACATCTGTGAGGCTGAAAGACGAGGGGAAAGATTGTCAGACTGTGTGATGGTAATTGAGTATCCTGACTTGCCTGGGGCGGACAACACGGATAATAGCGGACTGACTGGTGAATCTGTTGGCAATTCGAGTGAGTTGCAGTGATGGTGGTGGTAATCTGAGCCATCTTGACTCATAAGCGTGTTGTCGTAGATTGATCGAATGCAGTCTCAAGCGTCCGAGGGCTTACCCCGTCATGCACTTCTCCTCAGGAACGTGTCAGGGACGCTGCAGATCCCCGCCTTCCGCCCTTCCAATCAAAGGTCGGAACATTCTGCTTTCGACGTCATTCCGCAAACTCGCTTCGAGCTGTCAAGCTTCTATCGACTGCCATTACTGAGTGAGTTGTTATGGACAAGAACTGGTATACAACGTTAGGGCTTCCGCCTTAACAATATCTTGCCTATGCTCGTTGGCAACACATGATCGATAAAGCATGTATCTCCAAAGCATCAAAACCATATTCCTCCTCCTCTTCTCCCTCGCAGCATCACAGATCTATACAGGACCAGAAGACGATCGTCTAGTCACCCAACTATCCCTAGACATCGTCACAAATGGCATCAGCACCACTCCTGATGGACGGCTGTTCCTAGTAGTGTCACACGTCGACGGCTCGAACGGCCCAAGCATAGTTGAGTACAACCGTACCACCAACACCACCACAGCCTACCCGAACACAGAATGGAACTCCTACGCCGATGGCAAAGACCCAGCAACCCACTTCGTCAGCATTAACTCGCAAAGAATTGGGCCTGATGGAAAATTGTATATCGTCGATACCGGCGCACCCACATTTCTCGGTCCTGTTCTTCTCCCTTATGGTCCGAAACTCATTCAGGTCGATATTACTACCGACGCTGTGTCTCGCGTCTACTTCATGGGGAACGCCACTCAATCCGGCAGCTTCCTAGATGACGTCCGCTTTGATCCTGCAAGAGGAAAAGCATATCTGACAGACGCCGGCACCCCATCTGGACTGATCGTGCTTGATCTGGCAACGGGTGAAGTACAACGAATGCTCAACAATCATCCCTCTACACGGGTGTACAGTCCAGTATCTGGCGAGGGCACAATCCTGCGACATAACGGCGAGCCAGTCTTCATCTACGCTGATCAACTCGAGGTCTCGCCTGACGGCGAGTATCTCTACTATGAGCCTGCTTCTGGGCCTTTGAGTCGCATTACCACCGATGCCCTGAACCAAGCATTTCACAATTCGTCCATGAATGACAACGATGTTCTCGGGCAGTATGTCGAGCCATACGCTCATACACCGTCGACTGGTGGGACGGCCCTTGATGCGGCTGGCAATGTCTACAACAGTGATACTGACAGCCAACGGATCATCAGGATTGCACCCAATGGGACAATGACGACCTTGGTGCAGGATCCAAGGCTGCTTTGGGTTGATGCGATGTGGATTGACAGTCAGGGGTTGCTTTGGATGCCTGCTGCGCAGTTGAATCGTGGTGTGCCGTTTCAGAACGGGACGAGTTATATTCGGAAGCCTATGCAGGTGTTTACGATTGATGTTGGGGTTGGGCCGTCGGGGATTGATCATGCTTGAGGGTGTGGTAAGTACGGACTTTTCGGGTCAGGACAATAGCAGTCGATATGTGGAATCTTGATGCCTCGGAAAGTGGAATCGCACTTCTCATCAATAGCTTTCCTATTAGCTGGCATTGATCCAAGATATGACGCTATAAACAAATCATGTGCTCGAGGTGTATTACCAAGAATACATGATCCTTACGTTAAGCTCTTGCGGCAGCGGAGCTTGGGCTGTATGAGTTGGAAAGAGCTGCCCTCTCTGGCTGCTATCATCAGGTCGAGGTTGCCGCGGTTATTGGCGCATGATACAAGGGTCAACCACCGGCAGAAACAAGCACAACTCAATTATCCGCACTTGGGAACTGTTTTGAAGTGCTACTAGCAGTTCTCAGGCATAGACCATTCTTCACTCTGGCATCTTCTCATTGCTACAGAATGGATTCATACTGATGGCGCACGAAATGCCAAGACCTCGCTTAGAAGCTGCTGCCTGTTGGTTACATCGCTATCGCCTGTTTCATACCTTCTAGACCTATATAGCATTGATGCGAAGTCTTGCAGCAGCGTCATGAGCTTTGGCATACGACAGTATGACCGTACCAAAGGATTGCCACATCACTAGCCCAAAACTTCAGCTACCAACAGAGATCTTGCAACTGGTCCAGCAGTATTTTCTTGACAACTCCAGGCACGAATTTCTCTCAACTCTGCCCATCTCTCGGACATGGTGGACGTTTGGGAAGCAGCTACTGTGGCGCGATGTGGTCCTCACAATGAAGAACCTCGAGAGCTTCGCCGAGACAGCCAAGCAATCACCAGAACGGGCAGCATTCACTCAGAGTTTGACAATTATCAGCAGCCGTCACGATTACATCTGCCAAAAGACCGAACGCGCGCGATCATGGCGTCCACTGATAGAACTACTGCACGTTCTCCCAAATCTCAGGACGTTCTCGCTGTACCTCAAGAATCATGACAACAGGAGACTCCTCTTAATGCCTTCTCATTACTTGAACGAAATCCTCCTCGCTCTACCCTTGACAGTCAGCTCCATCGAGATTGATCTAACTTGTGCTATGACGCATTCATGGAGGAATACCCAGCATTCATGTCTCATCATACGAGATATGCTTCCACAACTGAAACATCTTCGACTAGGCCGTGGCATATGGTGTGACCAACTCTTCGATGGTCTAGACCAAGCATGTCCGAATTTACGCACGGTCTTGTTCGATGATACCAGGAGAGGTCATATGATTTTCTGCCGCCAGCGAGACGAGCCGAGCGAATGGCGAAGTGATCTGCCTGGTGAAGAGGCAGCGCTTGCTGGGAGGAGAGTGCTTGATGCTGGACTTTTGCCTGCGATTGAGCGTTTCGATGTGCTGGCGTCGGTCACTCACACGGAGCACGCAACTTCTCTGGCTAACAACGGTGGTTTGGGATCCTCGGGCACTCACACCGTGGATTCCTTCTCAAGTATACAACGGAAGGATATTCTGCACAACAACACAACCTCGTATCCCGAGATTGACGTAGGACCAGGCAAATCGCTTCTTCGATTCCCCTTGTCCACAGCCGCAGATGCTATCGGCGAATTTATGGGGTCATACAACGATCTCACGCTATTCATCGAGCATGAAGTGCAAGTTTGGTCTGCGAGCACGAGTGCTTCACGCCGTCCTGGTGTTGTACCGAAGACATTCTGGAGCGGGGCTACGGCTGGTCCGCCCAAAGACTCGGGAGATAATTCCTTGTTTCGACCGGCTGATACTGCTCTAGCTGCTGAGAGACTTCGGCCTCTTGAGAGTCTTGTGCATTGGGAGAGTGTGTGTGGTAGGAAATTGCTGTACCCAAGGATGCATGGAGGATTGGGGATAGGTCCGGTGCTTTTCAGGGATGTTTGCGAGGAGGAGTTGCATCAGGATTGAGCTTCTAAACCCTGGATCATGATTGCTCTAGGCTGTCCTGGGCGAGGTTCACAATTTGGTGATGTGACGTTTTGCGTCTAGTGTGAGTATTCAGGCCAATGCCATGCTTGCAAAGTAGCAGTGTGCCGATACGATCGATCATCATACCCGCAGGTCAGGCTGGAGTCACATTCCAATTGGCTCCCACCCAGCATCTAACATTAGTGATACCGGTGTGCTCAGACCCCGGAATCTCAACACCATGGACTGAGCATATGTAAGGTTCGAGACCTCCTGAGACGCGTAGTGAGGTCTACATTTTAGATAAGGTAGGAAGCTTTGTATTATCGAGGAGACCTCCGGTGCTAGAGAGGAGCTGCTTCTAGCTCTCCCTCTCTGTAAACTTGAAGTACGTCTGCACTTGGTAATTGTGAGGGTATTGGCGGTAGTCCCAGCGCGTACCTGCTTCAAGGCCTACTGCCTCATCAGTCAATCTTACCGTCTTCCTTATTCAGCTAGCCGAACATTAAGGCGCATTGACACGAACCTCGAAGTGTCGAAGTAAGAGGTAAGTAGTGTTTCCAACTCCCGAGTAACGAGTAGGAGTATACTCTCACTCTGTCACAGATGTGACTGCTCGAAGGCACTTTTCAGTGCAAGTTTACTGCGTTTAAAGGAAGGATTACGTGTTATAAACGGATCCATATAGTTATTACTGCGACTTTCCGTTGTCGTAATCCTGATTTTGCTCTTCGTACAGTTTTTTAATAATAATACGAAATTCACCTTTAACACCTTCTTCGAGTTGACGCCCGTGACACACTCTTACTCTAGAGTAAGGTAAGAGTAGCCTTGGCGTCCTAGAGAGGTATAGACTACTAAAAGCGGTGGTATCTATACCGAGAGGAGCCTAGTCTTAGCTAATCTTAGTAGTGGGATCCGTAGGTTACTAGGCTATTTAGGTAAGCCGGCTACTCGCAAGTAATACTCTAGAGTTTACTCGTACTCTAGAGTAAGGCCTCAGACGAGAGTAAGAGTATACTCTTACTCTAGAGTTGGAAACACTGGAGGTAAGTCGATATCGAAACAGTATGAGGTCACGAAACTGTTAGACGCTGCTCCCATCGCGCGGACGGTGGAGAAGTCTATTCAACGTGCTACCTACCACTCCTATGCCACACCCGTTCAGGTCGACTATGCTTACTTCCTCTCCGACACCCTAAACCTCAACATCGTAAACGAATGCGCCGGAAACACATACTCCCCCTGCACCACCCACCTCTTCTCACAAATCCCCACCTTCTCCTCCCCATCCATATTCGTAACATCCACACTCTCCCCATTAACCTCATAAACCTCCACCTCCGTCCCCCCATCCACCCCTCCAACCGCCGTCACAATATCCTCCCCCTCATGCGCATTAACAACACAAACAACACACCACCCCTCCCCATCAACAGACGCACAAACATCCAACCACCTCATTTCCCTCCCCTTGACACTATCCCTCAGCCACGCCGGCGATGTATCCCCCTGATAACACTCACAATTCACAACTACATCAACCTTATGTCCCCTCACAAACCGACAAAAAAGCTCATACACAAACCAACTCGTCTGCCTGATTACACCAGTCTCCGTGGTCATTAGTGGAGAGATGACATTCACACTCTGCGCCAAACACGCCATGCCCACCTTATCGCTCTGTCGCACGAACACATTAAGCCACACGGCTACAGCGAGCGCGTCAGAGAGCGTGTATTTCTCTTCTGCACCTTGACTGCCCACCGCACGTTTCGGATCCCAAACGTTCCACTCGTCGAATGCGATGGTGGGGCGGGGTTGACCTGGGGGGATGGCGTTGCTTGCGCAGGCGAGGTCGATTAGGGCTGTTGTTGTGAGGATTGCGTGTTCGGCGGAGAGGGGGGCGAAGACGTTTTTGTGGTGATTTGAGGAGGCGGTGTAGCCGTGGATACTCACGTAGTCGATCAGGGGTCCCTGGGTTACGCCGAGGTCGGATGTTGTGGCGGGGAGGATCGTGGCTTCTATGACCTCGTAGTCCCAGGGTTGCATGCCGTCGCTGCCGCAGAGGATGAGTTTTACGGATGGGTCGAGGAGTTTGATGGCTTTGGCCCATTGGAGGGCTGTTTCGGCGTATGATTTCGGATCCTTCGTCTGTGCGATTTGCCAGGGTCCCCAGACTTCGTTGCCGAGGCCCCAGTACTTCACGTTGTGAGGTCTATCGTGGCCTGTGTGTTCGCGGCGGAGTTTGGCGTAGTAGGAGTTGCCTGTGGCGTTGCAGTATTCGATCCAGGATAAGGCTTCATCTAGGGTGCCGGTGCCCATGTTGAGACAGAGGTAGGGTTCTGCGTTCATGTGGTCGCGACACCAGCCCATGAATTCGTTTGTGCCGAATTGGTTGGTCTCTGGTTGGCCGCCCCAGGCGAGGTTTAGGCGGGTTGGACGCTGGGAGTGGGGGCCTACACCGTCCTGCCAGTGGTAGGTTGCTGTGAAGTTTCCGCCTGGGTAGCGGAATATGGGGATGTCGAGGGGTTTGAGGGTGGAGATGACGTCTTTGCGGAGGGACTTGGGGGTAAGGAGGTCTTTGTTTGGGTTGTTGGGATCGTAGATTCCGCCTTCGATGCAGCGGCCCATGTGTTCGGTGAAGCCGGAGTAGATGTGGCGGTTGATTTCATTTTGGCGGTGAGAGGGGAATACGTGGATGGACGCGGTCTGAGGTGACATTGCGGTTGATGGCGATGCTGTTGTATTGAATTGCTGAGTGGTAGGACTTTGGGAGTTGCTCTCTGCCCGATGTTGTGCTCTTGATCTGAAAGATTTATTGTACTTGTAATTTTGAGGTTAGGTTTATCAGCCAGCAAGGTATCAGAACTGGTGTCTTGTTCCACCACCTTGGGACTTTCAGGAGTCGCTCACGATTCAACCTAGGGCACTTACCTTCTGGTACTCCTTCAGGTATCGAAACATGGAGGAGGCGGCATTTTGAGTTTGGCAGTAGTCCACTCACCTGAAAACACCTACGTGCCGATAGTCGGTAGCTTCGTGCTATCGGAAGCGTGTCCTGTAGAGACTATCGTCACGCGACTTGCCTAGGTACTCTCACGCACGAGGTCTGTCTGCCGAAGCTGCACGACTCAGTAGTCGAGCTGGGCATTCCGGAGGGGGAAAGTATGATCAGCTACTGGCGCCCGCGTTTTGGACTATTTGGGAAGTTCGGCGGCTGATCCCCCGGACCGAATGCGGCTAAACTGCAGCAGTATCCGGGGGTGGACAGTCTTCCTCCACAAATCGAGCTTCTGATAGGAAGGAAATATCTTGACGTCTGATGATCGTGCGCGTGGTCGTTGAAGCGAACCACGCTAGAAGAGTTACAGAGAAGCTAGAGATGATCTGCCGACTGGGGTAGGTCCTTCGGCATGAATAAGTAGGCGGCTCTTCGCCCAAGCGATACTTTGAAGCTTGACCTGTGGTGATTGCTGGTGTGTGCAGATCATCAGCTTCGGTGACACCCTTCTCTACCGCTTTGTCGTCCTTCGTGGAAGTATCTTGCCTATTCGTCGTGTCCTTTTGCGCGCTGCGCAGTCGCCAACATGGCCCTCCGTCCGAAATGGTACCAATTTTTGGTCGGCGTCTTCGCTTCTTTGGGCTCATTTTTGTACGGTTACGATTTAGGGGTTATAGCCGAAGTCGTGGCTTCAGAATCCTTCTTAGCCAAATTCGAGCCGGACGATGTACAGAGTGGTCTTGTCGTATCGATGTTCACAACTGGTGCGTTCTTTGGGGCCGCTTTTGCTGGTCCATCCGGCGACTGGCTAGGGAGAAGATTGACAATCGTGATTGGAGGTGTTATCTTCATTCTTGGTGGTGCCTTGCAAACAGGCGCAGCAAACCTTGGATTTCTGTGGTCTGGACGGTTCTTGGCTGGACTTGGTGTTGGGTTTCTCACCATGATTATTCCCCTGTGAGTATTCTCAATCATATGGTGCTCGGGTCCGCTAACCCGAGTAGTTATCAAGCTGAGCTAGCGCATCCTAGCATAAGAGGACGCATCACGGCGTTGCAGCAGTTCATGCTCGGTATTGGTGCTCTTGTCGCATCGTGGGTGTCTTGGGGTACATACAGAAATCTCAAGGGCAGCAGTGCTCAGTGGAGAATACCGCTTGGGCTGCAAATCCTTCCAGCTGTTTTTCTTGCAGCGTTGATCTTACTCTTCCCGGAGTCGCCTAGGTTTGTCGTCCGGATCAGTTGATCTGCAGGACCAATGCTGACGATGCAGATGGCTCATCGACCACGGCAAGACCGAGAAAGGACACCAAGTGCTGGCCAAGTTGCATGCGCACGGCAACCTGAACGACCCCTTTGTACTGGCTGAGTACGAGCAGATTCAGCAATCCATCACGTATGAGCACGAGCACGAAGCCAAGTCGTACTTCGAGCTTTTCCAGTCGAAAACCGCGTTCCGTCGCCTGTTTTTGTGCATCGCGCTCCAAGCCTCTGTACAAATGACAGGTGTTTCGGCGATCCAATACTATAGGTAAGCAACAACTTCAGGAGTCCTGGAAGCGTATCAATGCGTGGAACACATACTGATGGATGTCGAAACAGCGTGACCATTTACGGCCAAATCGGCATCTCCGGCGACGACACCCTCAAGTATCAGGGCATCAATAGCATCATTGCCATCATCGCTCAATTCACCACAATCTTGTTCATTGACAAAACAGGCCGCCGATGGCCATTGATCCTTGGAAACTTGGGCAATTGCATCACGTTCATCATAGCAGCCATTTTGATCGCACAGTTCCCGCCGGGTGTATCCAACAACCACAGTGCTCAGTGGGGCTTCATCATCATGACCTGGCTTTGTAAGTGCTGCTGCTGTGGCTGTCAGTATCCGGGTTGCTAACATGGCGATAGTCAATTTCTCGTTCTCGTGTACCTGTGGACCGCTCTCGTGGATCATCCCCGCCGAGGTCTTCGACACGAGGACTCGATCGAAGGGTGTATCGATTGCATGCATGGCTTCGTTTGCCTTTAACACCATGATTGTGAGTAATCTGTCTGGTTGATACTGCGTCATGCTCACAGATTCACAGGGCCAAGTCACACCGATCGCGATGACTGATATCGGATGGAAGTTCTACTTGGTGTTCGTTGTCTGCAATTTTACCAACGCCATCTTCTTCTGGTTGTTCATGCCTGAGACTGCGAAGAGACCACTCGAGGAAATGAATGCGCTCTTCCAGCATGCACCGTGGATTGTTATCGGCAAGAGCAAGGACTCATACCAGTCACATGATCTTGAGAATCTGGAGCGGGAGATTGTAGAGACAAAAAGGGACATGAGCCATGATGAGGGTGTTGTGAGATGAGGTAAAAAAAGCTCAGCTCGTGGAGTGGCTGCTATCGCACTCGGTCGGAGTGCAAGCCTGGGGCGTCGCTGGTGTCGATGCGGTAGAAGCTCGTCCAGGTGGCAGCCATGATCCGAGTCTGCGAAGACCAAAGGAGCCTTATTGGAATGGGACCACTACAGCGTACCTCTTACTCACTGTTAGCCACGTGACTGAACCTATGCTCCTCTATTGGGCTATGGCCGCAGCACGTGATGCTACGTTGTTGGGCACCATCACAAGCAAATAATGACCGGTTCGAAACCTTTACCCGCTAGACACAACTTTTGAGTATGACTGATGGGAGAGATCAGAAAGTGCCCAGTACGGACAATGTTGGTCCCGTGGGACAAGATGGCGACCATGCGGGCAGTGATTGTACTTCAGATGCTGTATGTGGTGTCTCGAAGCAGCTGACCAGTGATACAAGCCCCATGAGGCATTCCATGGAATCAGCTTGTACACCTGTGTGACTGTAAAGATGGATATTGTATGGAATGTTATTATTGTAAATGTTATTGTGGTTCACCGACCCTCTCGAGTTAAGAGAAATCGAGATGGTGATGCCTGCGGCATGAACCTGGCTCAGCTGAGAAGATGGAAACTGCGACCTGGCCTTGCAGCGGTCCGTGACCACCCACCTCCTTCCCGATCGACGAGTTGAAATGTGTGGTTGCTCATCTGGGCGTGTTTTGAGGGGAGAAGGAAAGCTAAAAGTCAACAAAACTTGTCAGACATTTTGCAGGTTCGATTGGATAGAGGGAATTGGCGCAGGTTGCGCCTCCCCCACCAAAGCATATAGAATTTTCAAGGCTTCGCGATTGTTCGGTTGGGCATCCCAGAACAGGAGAAGCAGATGATTTTTACACATGCTGAAGGATATGCGGGCCTGGACAAGTGACTCTTTGGCGATCTGAATCGCCTTCCTCAAGTCAATCTTTTGCAATTATTCATCTTACATGTACCACCGACCGTCGCTACCATTATTATTGATGTTATATTATTGATCATGTATGACAATTGCTCGAGTACCAGGATTGCACCCTTGTAGACCAACCACATACGATCGCAGTCCGGCTGGCAGTGCGTCATCCCGACAGTGGTGATCTTTTACTCTTTTACTCTTACCAGCTTCTCCAAACGAGTCACGACCATTTCCGCATTGCTCCTACCTCGACTCCTCGAATCAACAATAGCCTCTGCTACACTTGCCGACTCTCCTCCGTTGCATGAGAACCTCCACAAACACACCTTGAGCTCGATTTCAACCCCGCTGCGAAAAGAGAGGGAGGCCAACCGTCAATTGTAGCAGCCGAGCTGCCCATGCTGAGCTTGCAATACACTGGCACCAGAAAGCCGCAGCTGTGAATTTGAGCTGGCGACAAACACATAGACTAGCACATCATGGCGCAGGGAGGCGTTAACCCACATACCGCTGCAGACCTGTTGAGGCAAGCAATGGCTCAAAAGTACGTGTTTGAATACTGTTTACGCCTGTTGTTTGGCCGTGTTTCTGTACCCTTGAGAAGGACAAGGCATTGTGGTACAATGCTGGAGGACCAAACCTCGTCTCAACGCAACTACGCTTTTAGAAGAGCTTTCAGGACCCTCTAGCCTGCTTAGAACGATGCACAACCGACACTTGAGACCTCTTTTTCGAGCACAAAATACACGACTGTTGAAGATGGAGAATGCTAACTTGTCATCAGTAATGCCAGGCACACAAGCGATGAGCAGATGCGCGAGAACCTCCTCTCCGGCGCCCCAACGCCCTCAGGCGTCGAAACACCAACACCCGACTTTCAGGACAAACGGATGCCGGGTATAATGCCTAGCTATTTTGGACAACAGGTGGGTAACCAGGCCTCCTCAAAACCACAATCCACCGATGCCCCAGTCGTTACACCCCCTTCTGTTGGTCCTGGTACTGCAAGTTATCCGTCGAAACATGTGCGAGCAGAGAGTCAACCAAGCCGTCGCCCTTCTACCAGCTCAGTGGGCTCTTTGGTTGAAGTCGCTCGTGATCAAGTTGACGACACACCTCCCACTTCCGGAGACATGAGCTATTCCCCTCCTGAAAGATCCGAGAAGCAGCCTGGCTCTGACCAGCCACCTACTCCCATTTCTTCAGATCCTTACGAGGTTCAAGGTCATGGGAGAGCCGCTGAAAATGGTGGTCCACTGGCTGAAGGAGGCCTCGCATCAATAACTCAAGTTTTGAGAAATTTTGTGAGGCCGAAGCCTAAGTCCACTTTTTCCTCTCAAGCACGCCGACACCAATCCCTACCGACAGCGAGTGTGACGAGGAATTCCGTTGCTGCTGCTCATTTCTCCAACCCTACTTCATCTTCACAGTCTCCACAAAACACTACCCCTCCATCTCCTCCACTGCCTGAGAACCCTGATTCCTCTATTTCTGTCAAGGAACTGAATAAGCTGACTTTGGACGCGGCTCCGGAGTCGCGTGAAAAGAACACTCCTCCTCTTACTCCTCGAGCTTTGTCTCATAATGAACATGTCGGCGCCCCACGCTCGCCCCGATCGAACGTCAGCGCAACACCCTCGGACGACGGCGCTAGTGGTCAGACTGCCTCCTCTGCGAGAAAAAGCGAGTCCTTGTCTGCATCGACTGGTACACCGAGAGGAAAGTTAGCCGTGAAGATAGCAGAGGGTCGTGGTCTGAGACCAGCCGTTGACCCATATTGTGTCTGCGTCTTCGAATGGAACGAATACATCTCGAAAGGGCCTCGGCATGATCGCATGGACGTGGATAATGAGAAAAAGCACGCGCCGCCTAATCTATCTTCAGTACCGATCAGAAGGACAGATAGTGATATGGGCAAACCTATGGCCGTGCCGATGAGAAGTCGTCAGAGCAGTACAAATGGTCTCGATGAAAACAGAACTATGGACAAAGTGACAGATCCGCAATGGGATCACGAAGCTACATTGTGAGTGGATCTGCACTTGCATTCACATGCTAGCATGAATACTAATAGTGAATAGTGACGTTGTGGGTGAACAATCTGAGATCGACATATCAGTCTACGACAGACGGCCTGGCTCTTCAGAAGATGTCTTTCTCGGCCATGTTCGCACACGAGTCCAAACGAACGAGCAACATCCTACACTTGGGCAATGGATGACCCTCAGGCCTCGAGCGCCTGAAGAATCGAACATAACCGGAGAGATCTTCGTTAATATGCAGTTCTCCAAGGTTGACAAGAGAACATATGGACCAAACGACTTTCAAATTCTCAAACTTGTTGGCAAGGGCACATTTGGTCAAGTCTACCAGGTTCGAAAGAAGGACACTGGACGGATATATGCCATGAAGGTGTTGTCAAAGAAGGTCATCATACAAAAGAAAGAGATTGCGCATACACTGGGCGAGAGAAACATCCTTGTTAGAACAGCGATGACCGACTCGCCTTTCATCGTAGGCCTCAAGTTCTCCTTTCAGACACCAACAGATCTGTATCTGGTTACAGATTTTATGTCAGGCGGCGAGTTGTTTTGGCATTTGCAAAAAGAGGGCAGATTCAAGGAAGACCGAGCGAAGTTCTACATTGCAGAGCTCATCTTAGCTCTGAAGCACCTGCACCAGCACGATATTGTCTACCGCGACCTGAAGCCAGAGAATATTCTGCTGGATGCCAACGGTCATATTGCTCTGTGCGATTTTGGTTTGTCGAAAGCAAACCTAACGAAGAACGATACAACAAACACATTCTGCGGAACCACCGAATATCTTGCGCCAGAAGTGCTTCTTGATGAGCAGGGATACACAAAAATGGTCGACTTCTGGTCTCTCGGAGTACTTGTCTTCGAAATGTGCTGTGGATGGTCCCCATTCTATGCCGAAGACACGCAACAGATGTACAAGAACATTGCTTTCGGCAAAGTCAGGTTTCCACGAGATGCGCTCTCTACTGAAGGTCGAAATTTCGTAAAAGGACTACTAAACAGGAATCCCAAGCACAGGCTAGGCGCGAACAGGGATGCAGACGAGCTTGTTGAGCATCCTTTTTTCGCAGACGTTGACTGGCAGGCGCTCGGAAAGAAGAACCTCGTGCCTCCATTCAAGCCAAAACTTACGTCGATGGCCGATACTTCACATTTCGATCCCGAATTTACCAACGCCCTAAACACATCATCATCACTGAATGCACGAGCGCAAGCACTTGCGCAGGGAGCAGTACCTGGGTCAACGCCACTATCACCGACCATGCAGAATGCATTTAAGGGATTCACCTTCGTGGACGATAGTGCGCTTGAGCAGCAATATGCAGGCAGAGACGATATTAATGAGGATAACACACTGTCGAGGACTAGGACCAATCAAAGCACGGCCGGGAACAGGATGTCAGGAATTCAAAGGACTGGTACCCAAGATGAGACTATGTTTGGAGAGAATTGGGATATGTAAAATTATGTTGGAAGTATCAAATGTCAGAAATGCAGATGGTATGAACTGCATTACGTGAAGATCGACCTTCGCGCAGACGACCACGACTCCGACCAAAGATAACGGCAGAAGACCACGATCACGATCACGATCAAAGTACGACTCGACACGAATCATCACGAAGATACAGTCACGCAGACATGAACAAGAATGGCATCGGTCAGAGAAAGCAGCAGCATACCTGCATGACCAAATGGCGTTAGATGGAGCAGAACTGTTCAAATACAAAAGCGAACTTGGGTGGCGGGGTTGACACACATCAAAGACCTACAAATTAGTGACTACTTGTCAGGAGGAATCAGGAACTCGAGGCAGTTACCTACGAAGCACTCACGCGTTCGGCAAGACCAAGTAAATAGGAGGATCGACATAGGGAGTGGCACTCTTAGCGTACCGTAACAGATGCATCCTTAATGCCTATTATCTACCGGATTATGCTTCCTGCTGTGCCGTAGTTTGCTATGCTCAACCGAAGTAGATTGACGTACACTCACTCACAGTGACAGCCCCTGACTGTGCAGCGTCGCATTTCGACGACAAATGTTTACGAGGTTCTCTACTGTCTACCGAGGTACCTTGTCACTTAACACTGTGCCCCATGCTTTACTTCAAATGTCAAGCATCTGCTCCACAACTCATGTATGCATCGTCCTTTTCTTCCGATTCGGTTTCCGAGCGCATACTCCAAAACGAATGTGATATCCGCTCTGATTCGATCCCCTCCTTTCTTTTACCCCTCGCTGTGTCTCCTCCCTTCACTGCCGTACACGCCATACAGCCAGCGCCACATGTCGTCTTGACTATGTATACGCATACACCGCAGATCCTTGCTTCAAATGACACACGTCTTCAATACCTCCAATGGGTGGAAAGATGGTGGGTTGGCGCAATGGTAGCGCGTTGCTTTCCGGTGTTCTGGGTATCTTACCTGGAGATTGTGAACTAGATTGGCAAAGGCGTTAGACTCCCTATTTCGTGTGTGTAATGATGTGTATACTGACGGTTTATAGTGTGGGTTCGAGTCCCATGCTCATCGATGCTGTTTTCTTTTTGCCGTTGGTTCGAGGGGAGAAGGAGTGGGGGATGAGGGTAGCGACGGCGAGATGGAAGTGAGGTGGGATAAGTTTTTTGCCTAGCGATAGTGGCGGCGACGACGGTGATGGTGAGGTAAGTAGGAGGTGAAGTGAAAGGTGAAAGAGCATGGGGAGGGGGTGGCGGGAGATCGGCTGGGGCAGGCGGAAGTGATAGGGCATTGATGGGGCGGCGAAAGGGAGGCAGTAGCGGCGAGTCAACACGGTGAGCAGGCAGGAATGACTACAGGTAGATCGGAACGTAATGAACAAGGTAAAGTACGTACTTGCACCGATCCAGTGTATTTCTTCGATTCAGACCTTCTCTAGTTTCTCCTTGAATTGTACATGAACGTTACTAGCTCATCTAGCACGGGAGCATCAGCAGACTAAATTTATCTTAAGTGCTTGCTACACTCTTCCAGCCATGTTGTAACATCAGAACTGAGCGTGTTCCTCTCCTTCCCCTACAATAGGGAACACTATCTCCTGCCATAGCCATTCTGTCCCTGTCCACCCTGGTAATATCCAGGATTCTGCTGCGGAGGATAATTCTGTCTACCTCCATTCTGCTGTCCGCCACCTCGTCCGTAACCATCTTGTCGTCGGTTGTCATACTGACCTCCTTGCTGTGGAGGATACTGCGGCTGCTGATATCCACCGTACTGTGCAGGAGGGTACTGATCCTGCCGACCATACCCACCCCGATTGTCTCGAGTATCGTAGCCTCCATTTCCGTACTGCTGATACTGCCCGTGACCTTGAGGTGGTAGACCAGCCGGTGGAGGGATTCTTGCGCCCGGCATACCTGGAGCGAATTTCGGGTCGAGGAAGGCAGCAAATGGATTGCTTGGATCGAGAGTCCTCGGGTCCGGTGGCGGAGGCGGACCACCGTTCCTGCCATTACCGTAATTCTGTGGTAGTGGTGGTCGATCTGCTGCGTAGTTGACCCGTGGTTGCCTCCATTGAGCATCTGCCATGTGATCTCGCCTTGAGTTGTCGTACAGAGGTGCGCCACCGAAATCGCGGCCTGAATTTCGTGCCTTGGATTTTAGGATAGCCACATCTGACTTATCGAGGACTGGTGGTGGAAGCACGACGCCAGGGAACAGCATCGACTTGTGGACATGAGTCTTTGGTGGCATATCGTAGTGCACCGCCATCGAGCAGTCATCGTCGACCTCTGGATCAAGCTTGATATCTTCTTCTGGTCCTCGAAGATCCATGTGTGGCAGAAAGATATCGTTCTTCGATGCTTGGCCTGCAACTCGTGCCTTGCGCATGCTCAATTTGACTTCTTTCGGTCCATCACCCTTCGCTTTCTTCTTAGAGTAAAACTCCGCTGCAAGATCGTTGTAGAGGGGATGTTTGTCAGAAATCAGTAGAGCTTCTTTGCCTAGCTCATTGCGCATATGCTCGTCCTCGCTAAGCTCTGGGTACTTCGTAGCCATTGCAGCAAGTAGACGCTTCTCATCGATAAATGGCAGTAAGACAATAGCCTTCCACGATTGCTTCTTACCATTCATGTCAAGGTCAAACTCCTCTGGATAGAAGTCGACAATGTCTGAGTCGGGCTCTGTCATCAATGGGTGGAAAGGCTTTGGTATAGCATGGTTTGATGATGCAGGGAGCACACCCATCAATTGCTCGTAGGGTTTGAATGGCTTGCCTTTGTCGAACTTGATGTCCAGCTGGTCGATATCCTGGAAATCAGCTGCAAAAGGTGCGTAATGGTAAGGATAATACCAGGTCCATGACGGACATCCTTGGAAGTAGTAAAGCAGAACCCAGGACAATCCTTCGACATATGCATTTGCGACCTTACGACGAAACTCGATGTCTGTAGGACTGACGTGAAATTTCTGCTCGTAGTAACGGTCGGCATAACCCTCCTCCCACAGCTTGACAGTGTCAGGAGGCGGATTGTCTGGATCGAACTTCTTCACTGGCTGCTCGACGACAGGTGTGCTTCTGCCTGGAGTACCGACATCTGATTCTGTATCTTCGTCGCCATTTGCCATCAGCTCTGCTTTTCGTTTGCCCAAAGCAGGTGACGGAGTCTCGACTGGCGTAGCGTCGGTTGTGTCCTTGGTTGGTGTAGCATTCTGCTGAGCTAACATCTTCTCCTTCAGAACTGCTGCAGCACTTTTATTCGATGCAATGGCTTTCTCGGCAGCTCCTCGGTTCACGACCATGTTGTAGTTGATTTCCGATGCCGGCAGAGCATTGGCTCCTTGGGTGTAATCTGGCGAACCCCTTCGCTGCTTAGAATTGCGGCTCTCTCTCTGTTCGCGCTGTTCATCCTGTCTCTTTCGTCGCTCTTGGTTTCGCTCTCGGCGTTCATCGTTCTCCCGTCTTTTTCTGAAAATTGCATCTTCCTGCTTAGCCAAGCCTTGCAGAATGACCTGAGCACGAGCAAGATCTACCTCACCATCGCAGGTTAGGTAGCCGCCCATGATTGGCACATTGTCTCTCCAGATTGCAATCAGCTTGTCAATGCCGTCTTCATGAATATCAAGGGAGGGCAAATGTGGTAAGAAGTCGTTGCCGACGAAGAAACACATGAAAACCCAATCGTCAAGAGCACGTTCAAGATCAAAACGGAAGGTTTGACCTGGAACATACATCTCTGCACCAAGGTATTCGCGAAGTATGGGAACATTGAGGAAGACAAAAGGCTTGAGATCTGGGGTCTTGGAAGCTTTCTCGTCGAACTCGCCAGACTTTTCTTTGGCAGTACCGCGACAATTCTCTGCGTAGTGCCCTGGTTGACCGCACAATCTGCAGGTTTTTGCTTTTGCATCTTGAATAGAAACATCTTCTCTGAGAACACGGAAATGAGGCTCATGGGTTGCAATGCCCAGCATGATCAAATCGGCATCCAGGCCATACATGACATGTCTGGTGTTGGGGTCATAGTCGGGGTCTGAACGCTGAGAACGGATGAACTGCATGATCTTGTGCTCACCTTCACCAGGAACACTGGCGTCAGAAATGATGACCTTGAGCTCAGCCCATGCAGGGTCGGTATTGAGTTTCCATTGGCACCAGAAACGGATTGACTGAGCAAGAATGAACATGAATGGAGTGCCAGGTGTGATGACATTGCTATCCCAGGTCTTCTTGATGACTTGATCTACATCTTCGGGTTCACCTCGGGCAATGCGCTGTCGTCGTAACAAGACCTGAAGCTCGGCTTTCTTTTCATCTGCCTCTTTGGCATCCATTTGAGAACGGAATCGTCGAGCTCGTTGTTGATTCATCTTTGCACGGGGCGCAACACCATCAATAGCAATGTATAGCAATCTCCTCGGTCTGACCATGTTCACAACACGTTCGGTATACTCGAAGATTGCCATCATCATCTCACTCTCATCGGCTGGAGGAGGTTTATTCTCGGGGTGAGAGCAGGGGTGGACAATGCCATTGAAATCCAGGTAAAGGTTATGCAATTCCTCTCCATTGGGATTTGGTTTAGTAGTATCAACGGGATATTTTACACCATCGATGTCGAAAGGAGTCTCCTCAATCACAGGTGTGATGATCTAGGCAGTGTCAGTCTCTGATTCGGGGCAAGGATTGAAGATTGCGCACCTTTGGATATTTCTTGGTAAGCCATCTGAAGAGGGCTGGAACACCCATGACGGCGGTTGACTGGTGTTAGTATCGATGAAGGTTAGGGAAGGAATGTACAATGTTCCAGGGAGTTCATCAAGTGGCTGCCTGCTTGTAGACGAGATGTGCAGGTCAGTGGGTGAATCTGCGCCTGGAAAATGACCTTGCAGCGCGATCGGAATCGCAGCTGGAGTGAACAACACTTCAGGGCCGCTACGTGATGAATGATATTGGTTCAATCGGAAGGAGTGATGATGTGGTAGTAGCGAAGTCAGTACAATGCAGCGCAGAGAACTCGAGATTTGGAAGGCGCAGATAGCGACCACGCTAAAAGGATCGACATCTGAAAACGGGCGCGCCTTCTCCGCATTCATTTTATTGCTGCCTTGACGCCTGAGACCGACCAGAAAGTCGAGCACAGGTGCCAACCAGAACAAGCAGGAGCATGTAGGTGTGTATTCGCTCCTACCAAGTCTCGCAAGTGACACGTGGTAGTACCGTTGCTTGTCGGTGGCCCCCCGACGTGAGTCTTGCATTCTTCTTTTTCTTGCACTATGAGCCCACGGTAAGCACAAGATGCCCTCCGCTCAGAGTCGACCACGGTCACACTCAAAATGTTGCGCATTCTCGAGTCACAAGCACCTACGAAGCAGACGGCGACCGATACCATAAACATCCTGAGCAACCGCTTATCCAGTGCTACACTTCTTGAAGACCGAAGAGCTGCCATTCTTGGCTTGAGGAGCTTTGCAAAACAGTATCCTGCTTCTGTTGCATCAGGAGCCTTGAGGGATCTAATTGCAGGGCTGAGAAGAGATGGAGAGGATCCAGATACTCTCAAGATCGTCCTTGAGACTCTGCTCATGCTGTTCGAGCCCGATGCCACAAGTCCCGAGGCTTCAGAGGATATTGCACTATGGCTGGCCGATGAGTTCGCTATGCGTCAGGACAACATCACAGCTCTGCTAGAACTACTTGAGAAAAGCGAGTTCTACCTGCGACTATATGCTCTGCAAATATTATCTCAAGTTTGTGCTGCACGCCCACAAAGGGCTCAGGAAGCCATATCTGCCGCTCCAGATGGGCCCTCAAGGATTATAGAGGTGATGAAGGATAAGAGGGAAGCTGTGCGGAATGAGGCCCTGCTACTACTCATTGCCATAACACCTACCTCGGCAGAGTTGCAGAAGGTCGTTGCTTACGAGGAGGGGTTTGACCATGTCTTCGCCATAATCGACGCTGAAGGTGGCTTGACTCATGGCGCCACCACTGTGCAGGACTGTCTGTCCCTACTCAGCAATCTTCTCAAGCTCAACAGCTTGAACCAACTCTATTTCAGGGAGAATGGCTGTGTTGAGAAAGTGGCCAAGCTGCTTTCTCAAGTCATCCAAGAGGAGGAAAAACCAGACGGCGTTTCTGAATGGGCTCGTCCACAACGTGATCTCAATCTCTGGGGTCTTCTGACTGTGCTACAGTTGTTCTTGGTCAGAGGTTCTCAAGGAACTCCTCCGTCTCAAAATGCTTTCTGGCGGAGTGGTGTCCTACAACGAGTCCTACAGATTGCCTTCCATCAGACCTTTGGTTCCAATGTACGGGCCCGTGCTCTAGACACCTGCGCTAGTGCCATACGCGGTAACACAGCCTTGCAAGAGCAATTCGGTGACTTGGCTGTGCCTGCTGTCCGTCAGCAAACCTCCGCAATGAATGGACGGGCGACGCCGAAGGCAAGCTCAGTGAAGTCAGGTCCTAGCACACCAGCCAACGTGGAGATGTCAAATGTTATTGAGTCTCTTCTTGAGCTGACCTTAGACTCAGACGCCACTCCATTCTTTGATGTTCGTTTGGCTGCTTGCAATTGTGTCAAAGCCTTCTTCGAGGGTCACAACGGCATTCGAGGCCACGTATTGCGTCGAGCCATCGACGGCCACAAAAGTGGCGACGACGCCGTGCCTAACATCCTTACTGTTCTTCTCGAACCGCCCAATTCGCGAGCTAATGCGGATCCTTATCAGCAGTGGATGGCAGCCGTGCTCCTCCTGCACCTACTCAATGGTTATCCTGAAAGCAAAGCCTTCGCTGCGAGGGTGTCTGAGAGCGACGACGAGACAGAAGGTGAAGATGGGTATGAAGTTGTTACTTTCATTCAGAGCATTACTAGTAATGTTGTCGCCGGCGTGCAGCACCCTGAAGATGAGCGAGCGTTGATAGGCTACCTTATGCTTCTTTCAATCTGGCTGTTCGAGGAGCCTGATGCAGTGAACGATCTTCTTACAGAAGGTAGCATAGTTCAAGGCTTGCTTGGGGCGGTGAAGACAGCCTCATCCACGATGCCACTGGTTGCAGGCCTGTGCGCTTTTCTTCTTGCGATAGTCTACGAATTCTCCACGAAAGATTCGCCGATCAAAAGAGCCGAGCTGCATGGGATTATATTGGACCCTAAGAAGGGGCTGAATCGCGAAGTCTTTCTCGACAAGCTTACAAAATTACGCGAATCTTCCTTCATCAGGGATTTCGAAGTCATGCCTATCGTGTCCGAAGGTGGGCAGGCGCAGGTGTACTTTGACCAAACATTCATCCACTTTTTCAAGGATTATTATGACCGTTGTTTTAGAGCCATAGATAGGGAGCCTGGATACGAAGCGTCAATCTTGATTAACGGCGTACAAAAGGGAGTTTCGCGGGAGTTGGTGGATGACTTGCGGGCTCAAGTTGATGAGAAGAGCGCGAGTCTTGAGACAGCTCAGATAGACTTAGCTTCGCTGCGGCAGCAGCTTGAACATGAAGTGCTGGAACATAGAAGGACGAGAGAATCTGCTGATACTAAGCTTGGCCAGATCAAGCAGGTAAACCAGAGCTTGCAAAACAATCACGAAGAGGAGATGCGAACAGCACGGCAGAAAATCGAGCGTCAAAAAAACAACCATCAAGAGGAGGTACAAACACTGCGGCAGGACCTCACACGCCAGCATACCACATTGACAGCCGCTCACGAATCTGCTCTAGCACAATTACGCAAAGATCACGACGTGAAATTAGAGCAGACTACCAGGCAGTCCAAAGCCGAAAAGGAATATCTCGAGCAAAGGCGCAATGCTCTAGAGAAAGAAGTGGCGAGGCACAAAGAGAACCTGGCCAAACAACAAGCGGAAGCAGAAAAGGCTGCAAACCAAGCAAAGCATATCCAGAAAGAACAGCAAGCAGAGATCGAAGCTCTGCACAAGAATCTAAAGACATTCGAGGATCAGCTCGCCAAGACAAGGACAGAGCATGAATCACAGCTACAGGCCACGAGAAGTGAGCTTCAGCAGCGGCTCGACGAGGCAGAGAGCCAAGCTCAAGATACAGGAAAGCAGCTCGCAGTCGCAAAGTCAGCCCTGGATAGTTCTCGAAAAGATGTGGCTAGTCTCCAAGCTCGAATCACCTCAGCAGAAGATCGCGCTTCAAAAGCAGATACTTCGCTGAAGGCTGCGCAAGCCGAGCTCGAGCAGCTTCAAGCCGCAGCAACGAGGCAGAAAGACACGCAGACTGAGTTCGACGATCTTCTCGTTGTGTTTGCGGATCTCGAAGCTAAAAGGGCCGCTGACAAAAAGAGACTCAAAGACCTTGGGGAGGACGTCAGTGAGGACGAGGATGAAGGGCAGGAGGATGGCGACGGTGATGAGGAAGAAGAAGACGAATAAGTCTCAGTGATAGAGATAGATCTGGTATCGATTACTCAATCTTGGGTGGACCCCACTGTGCAATGGAAGACCATATTCCTTACTATCGTGTCTCAAGGCGCACAAGTTCAAACTTTCCCTTCTATATTATTCAGACATACTCACTGAATTTTTCCCTGCCTGCCATCAAGTCTCTACCTACACTGTTCCACGCATATACGCAACCTGTTTCTGAAACCCTCTGCCATCTGTGCCTACGTCTAACCTTCCAGTCACAGCCCTATCTGCTTCGATCTTCAGAACGCGACCTCTCGATGCTCTGTACAGTATCCATTGATCTGATACCAAATCACCCGCCCGGGCGTCCCCATCCACTGTAACGGACTAAGGTGTCCTTTCACCCTCACGAAAGAGTGCCGGAGTTGAGAGTTTCGCGCCTTAGGCTTGGCGTCAAGACAGAAAACCCGTTTTGGCATCTGGCTGATAGAGATCCATGTTTTAAACAGCTGTCAGACTCTTTCAGAAGGTCGCATCAAGAATCAGAAAAGTCTATCGTACTGAGAAACTCTTTATTCATAATCACCTCCATTATCATCATCGTTGATATATAGTTAAACATGCTAGAGTGACGCGAAGTAAAGACTGCCATATTGCTAAAGTCGAAACTAGTTTTCTGTCTTGACGCCAAGCCTAAGCCCGGACATCACCGTTCTAGAATATCTCAGCACCCAATCCAGGCTAGCACAGCGCCCGTACAAGTCCGATACGGAGTAATTCAAGTTGTCTCACACCTGATTTTGCATCAAAGTAAAGTACCCGTCCTTGCCGTCCATATACCAGATGGACATATTACTAGCTACTTCATCGTTGGCGAGATTTGTTCCACTATGTAGATGGTTCATAGTACAAGTCGAGGTGCAGAGACGAGCTCGGTATTGATGCGTGGATGCCACTTGTGTGGTGCGTTGAATTTGACCTGCGACAAATTTATTCGACGAGCTCGATCAATTGGACCGTGACCACGCTACTTCTTATAGCATACCAACATCAGTCGTAGCCAAGGCCAATATAGACTACACAGACACATTCAAGAGCAACCTCGGAAGGGATCTAATTTGCATAGCAGAGTTGCCCTATCCGCTACACAGTGGTTATCGGCGGTCGAACGATGACATGGTGAACCGCTCGACGATAACCCGATGACAACGACCGACATGAACCTCACGGAGGTGGAGAACGACTGCCTGACTCGTCGTATTCTCAATCACGAACGTGTGAGCAGGGCGTGAAGTGGAGGGAACACACCAGCATGGGTTGGGCGGTAGAGATACGAGGGCCGCCGAGCAATGATGAGCTGAGGTGGGAGGATGTGAAGCAAACAAAATGTGGGAAAGAGATGCGAGGTGGTCATCCATCCCATAGATATTTGACATCGATCCAATACATGCTGCCATTGCTGGCTCCTCCTTTACTGTAATCGAGCCCTTCAACCCTATCCTGCCCTCCTGAGCTTCACCGAATCAACGCGTTCGCTCTCTGCGCAACGAACTTCTCATGAGCCGTTTGCCTCAATGCTTCTTGCAGTAGCGTAACTGACTCTTCATATTCTGCTTCCGTGTTCGACCTTACCCACGCTGGTCATCGTCGACCTTTCAGCTAAGGAGTGTCACCACCCACGGAGATGCGGCGCGTATCGCGTTGTTTGGAGATATACTCCGTTAGTCGACCTGAAAAGACTATCCAGCCGTCCAAGCAGGCTGTTCGAAGGCTATCTGGGCTCGCAGTTGCCTCTGGTTTATCCGTGAGGTGCTGGACCGCAAGACCTGGTGTTCTTGAGGCCAGGATGGATAGCAAGAATCACTGGCGTAGTGTACGTGATAGACGCTGCCAAAAATGCCAGTTGTTAAGGGGACTGAGTCAGCGCGTCCGACTCGCATCACACGTTGGATCGATGGTATTGTGTTTACCAGCTTTCGCTGTTTGTGTGTATCAATTTGATATCTAATTGGCCGTTCGTTCATGACAAAGAGACATCAGCCTGCATTTTCGCCATGTATGATGGCAGGAGCGAGAAGGACGCGACTTCCAATTTCTTCGTCGATAACACCAGACTTATGCTGTGAGATATCCTCAATAATTCCGAGCCGAACGAACAGCTCGACGCTAATGTCCGAGGTACGACGAGGTCAACGTATGTAGTCGCTGTATATTCCTCTCCGTGCTCCTCGTCCAGGGTATAGAAGGGTGGGAAGTCAAGCTTGGTGTCCTTGGCAATCATTTGAGAAGTCTTATTCATGATCGTGTAGTCCTTGGCGAGAGCACCGGCACTGAAGCGTTGGTCTTCATGCCAGTAAGCTGAGAGAGACACGATGCTTTCCAGCCCTTTCTGCCGCAAGTGGTGGCGTAGGAGGGTAGACTTCGTCGCACCAGCGGCAGATACGAGTGTTGGTATTGTGATCGTCATGGTTACTGGAAGAGTGAATGTGAGGTTATCGCTGGTCCCACAACCCGAAAGCTGTAGTGGTGCTGTGAGCGGGATGTTGAAGCCAATATTTGTCGCTGTCGGCTGACCCGACAGGTGTCTATTATACCCGCAGTAGGCGAAGATGGAGTTCCAGTTTTCCTTGAAGCGGAGCCGTGGAGGGATTCTGGCGGCTGCACTGGAAGGAGAAACATGTATAGAGGATGGTGATAGAGATAATTCGAGGGCACGGCTGAAGCCTCGAGGCGTACTTGACGCACATTCTGCACTGGGCACCGTGGTGAATTGTGTTGTGATCCAGAACTGTACCTCGCAGCTGCCGGTGACGAGGCGCTGGTCGCTCAGAGCGGTATGCTCCGTGACATATTTCGAGCCTGTGATTGTAGTTGAGGTCGGTAACCTAACACCACTTGTGTCGAATGTGACTGTAGTGCAGAATGTGGATGTGCGCCGCCTTTCTTCCGGCTCATGGCTGTTGACACATGTTGTGAAGTCCGAAGGATTGCGTTGTTCGGTAACTTGCAGGATCTATATCATGAGGCAACAGTCAGTCATCATCTGGAGGTTGATGTGGGTGTGCCACGGATCATATGACTGGCTACCAACCTTCTGTGTAGCTTCATGCTCGCCGATATGTGTCCTGACAGCCCCATGGAGAGTGAATTCCACCTGGTCGAAGAGCGGACTGGCAACATCGTCAAATGCTCGACGATCGTGTATTCGAACATCGACCTCGATGCTCCGACTTGGATCAATTGCCGTCTTGTCGGTTTCGTAGTAAGGCGGAAGATATGTATCGTCATCAAGATGCTTCCAATGGTTACCATGCGAGCTCAGCGCAGAGAAACTGACATCGATTGTGCTCGTGTCGCCAGCAGGGTGAATTGGCATTTCCCGACATTTAGGTGATTTCGTGGACTGCCCCGTGTAGATACGAGTTGTCCTTCGCGCCAACGACGTCTGTAGGGATATTTGGTCCATGAATGTACAATATGATGTGATGCGTACGAGAAGGTCAGACCAAAGCTTCCACACAAAACGAGATATATTAGTTTCTGCAATGCACGTTGTTTATGACCACGAAGTACCTTCAATCATGAACATACCCGTAGTCGTTCAGGTACGAAGCAATTGCCTTGGCCATAGCGCCGTTGCAGGACAGGGGAAGGAGGGTAGGCGTAATGAAGCGGGGCCTGAATTGCCTAAATGCGCCTTTCAGGAGCCATCCAGTCAGATCGACGCGAGGATCATCCCGGAAGCGGTAACCATAGAGGGCCGAGGAACGCAACAAGCTTGTTTATGAGATTTGTGGATAACCTGATTTCGGGCACACGTTAGGCATCAGTTTCAATCGGGTGTCTTCCTCGAGCGGTGAGTAATGTCCTAGGAAGGGAAACCTTGCGATGAACCATGCTGCAAGGCAAGAGTTGCCCAGCGATGGTTTCCTTTCAATCACAAAAAAAAGGCATGATTGGCTGAGCGCAGCTGTGAAAAAGGAGCGTCGAAAGTGAGGCGCAAGAAGGAAGATCGTCGAGCAGTTGCTTCGGAGATCTCACGCTAAGCCCTACGGAGTTAGCTCGAAGCTCTCGCTGGAGACAGTGCCCTCGGGAGCATTCGGCTAGATGCTGATCAGGCTCCGCGCGGTATATCAATGTGGCCGCACAAGCAACAAGGTCAAGGACCGGCGTACTCTCCAGATGCGAGATTTAATACTTACAGACGTTCCGCATACTCGCAAACCGATGTCAATATACCGACGAACGTCTCTCTGGTAATCGCTCTTTGTACGGTACGGGCGTGCCCCCTAAGTAGTGACGTGAGCGGCCAGCTTGATATTCTGCGTGGAGTCAGGGGAGCTGAGTGTGCGATAAATGAAGCTGAGACCTCATCGACCATAACCGTCCGACTCGCCTAAGTTGCCAGCAATTCCTTGTACGGTCCGCCTTCTCGGCGTAGAAGCCGGTCAAGTCAATGTCATATGTTGACAAACCGTCAGTAATGAGTGGGAAGCAGAAAATGATGGATAGCAAAAGACTAGCTAGTAAACACTGTCAGATCCCATCCTGGTGGGCACCATGATCCAAATCCTCGCTTGAAGAATGCCAAGGACGTGCTCGCCATGTTCTATCTTGATATCCTCTATCGGCGGCCTCCTGGTACTGAGAATCGTGTCCCTTTTTCCAGTATTCATATACCGTCTTCTTGAGCTGGCGAGCCTCCTTGGCCGCATTGTACCTGAACCCTATACTGACGAGACCGCGGCCTTGTGCATTGAGCACTAGACCCGTCACGAGGTCGATTTGTTGTCGGGCGTCCTCCAGGGATGTCTTTAGCCTGTCGACTCGGTGATGTGCGATATCCTCAATCTTGACTAGAGCCTTGGAGCATAGGCGGAAGTAGAATGACTTTGCCATCGAACCTGTGTGGGTATATTGAATGACTATGTCTGGTTGTGCAGAATGGAGGCAGCCAACAGCGTGGACCCTTTCGATAGGGTTCCTGACATCTTTGAACATGTCTATAAGTTCGGCTGAGGACAATGTAGTATCCCATGCAAGATGATCTATGGCCAAGGTGCAGTGAGTCTCGGCAGAATCGTTCTGTAGCCTGACGCTCATGATTTTGTGGACATGTTTCTTGAATACATCGCAAGTCGTGTAATGGGGTGCTCCAAATTTGGTGAGGATCAATCTGCTTAGCCAGTCGACTTCTCGAAGATCCTGATTGTCGGGCAAAAGGTTACCACTATCTCAGTATTAGCCATAGCTACAAGTCTTCCAAACTTCAAATGACTTACTCGCGTTGCTGTAGATGAAAGTTGCAGATCCGGGGACCGGCATATTTGAATTCCCCATCGCAGGACATCTGCATTCGTGGTCGAACACAGCCCGAGCAGATTGTGAGAGCTGCACCAAGTTCACCGTCTCCCTAGAATGTGACTTGAATCGGGTATTCTTGTCTTGGATAGCCCACCAGATCAAGCTGGAAGACGCGATAGGTTCTAGGTCCTGGCAGTCCGTTGTACATGCCTGGGTGTGTCCACATTTTGATGGAATTGAGGCTATGTGGCGACAGATGGCTGAGAGCGATTGTATGTTATTGAGGGGTACGCCGATGGAAATGTGCAGAAAGTTGCTGGCGAAGCAAATGATGGCGGACAGTGCTTGATGCTGAGACACAGATATATAGTAAAATGATGAAGGGCGTCCACCGCAGCGAGGAATAGTATGCTGTAAAACGAAAGTGACTACCTCGATATTGTTTGAAAGAGAGAGGTCGGGCACTGCAAAGACTTCGACTTACTCCAATTATATTAATCGCAGTCATCTTCAGCTGTGGGAAGGAGCGTTCACGAACATAGAGATGTCAGGTGCAACCGCGCGGTCGGACGTGCTTCACAGTTGCTGCTGCCAACCTAATGAATTCTCAACAGCATCGCCCCTACTGACGGCAGGATGTCGTGCCTGACAGCGTGGTACTGCACCTAGGACCTTCATTGCAGCCATGTCGATCTGGGCTACTGGCTCGTCACAGTCTGAAAGATGGTGCACACAAAAGACGGGATCAGAGACGAGTATCATAGAGTACCTGACAAGCTTGAGAGTGATCTGGCTGTACTAATCTCAAAACCTGTCGTGGCGCAACGTAGACCCACAGCGTACTGGATCACGTTCCGATAAGGTATGGCAGTCGGTAAGTCAGATAGTGCGACTGTGGGAAGCCTTTATACTCGGGCTGCTCACACATGTATTGGGGTTCCGACTCTTGTATATATGGCAGTGGTAGAGGAGCAGACTGGACCACATCAAGAACAGAGCAATGACACGTCTTTAGGTTGGTGCCACACGATTTCACGCGGAATCATTCTAGCGCCGTCCGTTGCCCGAGCGCAATCTCTCGAGCACTCAAATTGGCTATCCTATCAAATTAAGTTCCAAGCAATCGACTCACACCGTGGACTGACTTGGACATGGGTTCTTATCATGCCTGTCGGTATGAGTCTAGTCGCTGCGAGGGTTTCCGCACGAACCGATCTGAAGAGTAGACGCGCTGTTTGAAGCATGACTAGAACTCACCTTCTCATGATGTAGCTAACAAGTAACGCCCCGAAGAATCGAGGAACAAAATCGTACAGGGCAGAACATAGTATCCATGAGTACAGTCAAGTTTGAGGCAATCGTGCCGGAGGCCGGTGCCAGCAAACGAAGATCAAGAATAGGCTCGTTATTGCACAAGCTCACAAAGCCGGCCGAAGAACCACCATATCGACCGCTTCCGGAATACCACATTCGAGTTGTCGACATCAAGCCTGTCACCACGCAACACCTCCTCGAGGTCAAACTGACAGTCGTTGATCCTCGAAAGTTCAAGTATATCGCGCTGTCTTACACATGGGATCAGGACGTTGCTGGTGAGTCCGACGCGTCTCACGGTCTAGTCGGCGCAACTCAACCCATTCTCTGCGGCGGCACAGAAGTCAAGATCAGCCAAAACCTCTACGATGCACTCTGTCAAATCCGTAATGTTTCGAGCGGCGTCCCAGTATTTGTTGATGCGTTGTGCATCAACTTCGATGATAACCATGAGCGCACCAACTATCTCGAGATTATGGGTCACATCTACAGTCGCGCTGCATCCGTTATTGTCTGGCTTGGCAAGAGCGAATCTTACACCGACGAGGTCATGCTCATCATGCGCAAACTCGTCAACGCGATCGATTGGCGGAGAATTGGCGATGGGAGCAGCTACAATTTTCGCGATCCACGATTTTTCACTATGGTAGGCATTGAACCTCTCACCCTCAAGCAATGGCGAGAGATCCAAGCTTTCTGCCACCTGAGATGGTTCACGCGATACTGGGCATTCTTCGAATTGGCTCTGGCAAAGCAAGCACTGTTTCTGTGGGGTGAGGCATGCATGGAGTACAACTTCCTGATTGATTTCGGGATGATTCTCAGTCTGAGCGGCTGGCTGGATGAGCTGCGGCAAGATACGATAGACGGGATTGAAGAGCCGATATATGGCTTGACCAAGATGCTGGGACCTGTGGCCAGGCTCAGATCCACTCCTCCATGGCACCCCAAACACAAAGAGCACGCCTCATGGATGACGGAAAATTATCAGCTAGAGACTGAGCAGCAACACGCATGGAAATTCTTCGAAATCTTGCTTCAGAGTGCCGAAGCATTTGACTGTCGAGATCCTCGCGATATAGCATATGCTCCACTGGCATTGGTCAGGCATGTCTTTGGCGGACAACCGATCAACAAGCAGTGGCCACGACCAGATTATACCAGACCGGCAGATGAGGTACTGAGAACGTTCAGCAATGCCGTACAGCAGCACACATTGCAGCCTTCGATCCTGGCGACTGCGGATGAAACTCAGCAATATCAAGCACAGCAGCCACCAGCACACGTAGAAAGGGGTCGGTCTCAGAGACGCTGAAAGCCTTTCGGACGGCACGAGCAAACAAGAACAGGACCATACAGGCGCCATGCCGCCACAGCAGTATCCGAAGCATCGGACCGTACCACAATCTTACACCAAGTGCATACAGGCCATTTGCAGGCAATACAGCAAATTGAAGCTTCTGAAACAACCAGCCCTGGTTGTAGGCATCTTTATACGTACATCGATCACTCCTCCAAAACAATCAGTCACTGGCACGCCACCCCAGTCTCACTCACTTTCACTGATCCGATGTCCTCCCAATCACAGTACACGTGATCCTGGCTTTTAACCCTACATAACATTTGCTACAAGTTTTGCTCGTCGAAAGTGTCACACAAATGGTCCAATTTGTACATCGCCAACACGCCTGGTCTATGCAATAACGTCTCGTCCAGCTTATGGGGGACGTCAGTACTTCGCAGGAGTCACCCCATGAACGACACGACTTCGACACAGCTAGATTGAGCACTTCTCGTCGCCCATGGATATTCTCAAGTACTCCTTGGAACGTCAGGAGAAGAGTTGCGATGTTCGATTGGGCCACGTGTACACTTTTTGGACTCCTGGTTGATGGGCAAAACCTCAATTTTACACAGAAATCAAGCAAACAGTTAAGAAAGATACCGTCATTCTTTATGTGAGCTAATCTCTTGCTAAGAGCGCAACATACATGCCGATTGCCGTAACTGTTACGGGTGCGAGCACAAATGCCCACGCTTTCAGCCCTTTCCATATGAGATATCTTTTCAACTCCTTCATCTCGGCAGCATCATTAGTCCTCGGAAATTCGATCACCACACCAGAGTCCTTATCCTTCGGCACCTGTATTTCCAAGAACTGGCACAACGGCCCCCAACCTTCCTTGACCTCATACTCCAAAAACGGCCGATCACAATTTCTTGCCAGATCTCGAACCCAGTCATTGTGCATCTCATATGTCCTGGTCGAAAATAGATTTTGACGCGAAATCCCAAAGCGGCGACGAAACAGGTGGGCCATGCCGGTATATATCTGGTGATGCCAATACAGATATGGATCCCAATAGCCGATGATGAAATACGTGGTCGAGGCGTAGAACTCTAGACTATCTTCTACGGACTTCAGCCAAGCTTCAGCCGAGGAGCGCTCGTTCAGAACAACACGCATAGAGGGATACCTATACGACCCTCGTGAGCAAAAATACAGGGCACGATGCTCGGCACAAACTCACATCTCAATTAAGTCATCCACGAATGCAAACCCAGGCAAATCCGTGCTAGCCGGAAAATGATCGAACCAGTTAGCCAGCCACTTGCGCCTCTTCGCCGAGTCCTCTTCGAAACAGCAACGGTGGAAGAGCTTGAGCGCGTCGATGTTGGTCACGAGGTGTGCGCCGTGTAGGCATGGTGCGAGGCCTAGATGAGCTTCTAGTGCGAGCTGCAAGGAGGATGTTCCTGTTCGCCAGAGGCCTGCGCAGAGGACGGATGGGCCGCCTGTGTAAGGGTTTGTTGTGTCGCTTTGCCTGGATGTTGTTTGGCGGATGATGGCTTGATTGGGCATCTTACACAACTGTGTATGAGCTTTTCGAGCAACGCAAGTACATACGTGAATATATCATTAGATTGACTTGTGTGCCGTTCTACAGTAGAATAGCTGGAGTGATGAGGTCAGGACTCAAGGAAAGGCCACCTCACTTATGGGCACCGCTCGAGACGAATCTTTCACAGCTACAGATAGTCCTTAGTTACGACCGTTGTATGCAACGTCTCTATAGACGAACATCCATTACGACTCGCGTTGAGTGATCAAGGAAAGGAGTGCCCCCAATGCTCACTTTTCTCCTGCTGATGACTATGCCTTATGCCTCGAAGATCAGGCATCAAGCCGGCTAAACGTCGGGTCGCTGATCGTGCTCCGACTCCTTTCTAGTCCCACTTTATATCGTGCCGATCAGTGTCTGCTTCACCCTTCTCGAAATTTTGGTTGCGAAAAGTATCTCTGTATCATCCATCAACGACTTTTGACGTCGACAGCACATTGAGTTGTGCACTTCTTGTTGTTCTTTCTTCATCATCGCGACCTTTTACTAGTCATTCTTTAATGCTTTACGCTGTACATTACTGATATATTCACGATGATACCCGCCACTCGACGAGCACCAGCTGCTCTGCGAGCATTTTACGCCGTCGCATCTCCTTCAACAAGATGTATCACTAGACCTTCAATACAACTAAGGCTCCTGCCATTGCAAAGATGGACCCCGCAGTCGACGAGGACATTCTCGTCAATATACCCTCGATTTCAGCAAGTCGCGGCCGAAGCGCAATCCGATCTACAGGATAATGGAGACAAGCCACCCGAGTTCACGAAGTTCGAGGAACTTGCTGACCATAAAATCATCTCCCCTCGAGTCATCGACACCATCACCAACCGCATGAATATTCACACTATGAGCGAAGTCCAAAAAATGACCCTGAACCACTGTCTTGACGGCAGCGACGTGATAGCACAAGCAAGAACTGGTACGGGCAAAACACTGGCCTTCCTGCTCCCCATTGTCCAACGAATCCTCCGCGATCCCAACCTCGAACGACCATCCCGATACGGTGCCTCCGTCGGCGACATCCGCGCCCTGATTATCTCCCCTACTCGTGAACTGGCTGAGCAAATTGCTGTCGAAGCCAAAAAGATAGTGAGCAACACAGCCATAAAAGTACAGACCGCAGTTGGTGGAACCCAGAAGAGCCAACATCTCCGCCGCATGCAACAAGAAGGATGTCACATCTTGGTCGGTACTCCCGGTCGTATTCTTGACATCATATCGGACCGTAGCAGTGGCGTCTCCCTGTCCAATATCGAGACCTTCGTCCTCGATGAAGCCGATCGTCTCCTCGATATCGGTTTCGCGCCTGCGATTCAAGACATTGCCTCGCACATGCCCTCCCCAAGTCAACTCAGCACCGACGGCAGACCTGCACGTCAGACCCTCATGTTCAGCGCCACTGTTCCCAAATCTGTCGTCCAACTCGTCCGAAGCACCTTGAGACCAGACTTTAAGTTTATCCGCACCGTTGACCCCGAGGAGCCGCAAACACACGAAAGAATTCCTCAACACGTTGTTTTCGGAAAAGGTCTTCAAAACCAGATACCAATAATGATGGAGATCGCAGACAAGGCAATTAAAGAGCACAAGGCAGATCCGCAGAACAAGAAGCCATTCAAGGCAATCGTGTACTTTGGCTCTACAGCAGAAGTCGCCATGACCTTTGAGGCATTCACCAAGATGCGAGACCCAGACCAACCGCGCTCGATGTTCGCTACGCACCCGCTCGATCCATGCCGCATCTTTCAGATGCACGGTAAACTGCAGCAGGCACAACGAACACGTGAGTCGCAGGGCTTCCGCAACAGCGAGTCTGCCATCCTGTTCAGTTCCGATGTAACAGCGCGAGGCATGGACTTCCCTGATGTCTCCCACGTTATACAGATTGGTCTACCTAGGTCGTCAGACGACTACGTCCATCGTATTGGTCGAACTGGTCGTGCCGGAAAGAGTGGTGAGGGTTGGCTGATTCTCAACGACGATGAACGCCGCGATATCACGCAAAAAATGAGGAACAGCGGAATCAACCTCATTGAGTCACCCCTTGTCACCTCCGATCTAGATATGACCAAGGGTGCACAAATACCCTCGCACATCGCTAGACTACTCAAGCTAGTGGAAGTCGGTGTCAAGTCTGTGCCGCACAGTGTCAAGAATGCAACGTATGCGGCACTGTTGGGTGTATTGCAACAGCAGAACCCGAGTCGGAGCAAGCAGCAACAGATAGATATGATGAACCAGCTTGCGAAGTTCGGGTGGGGAATGAATGAGCCACCTGCGCTGTCGAGGAACCTGGTCGCAAAAATCGGCATGTCGGGAGTTCAGGGCATCAGATATGAAGAGCATCGTGATCGGGACGACCGTGGTGGCTACGCTGATAGAAATAGTGGACGAGGTGGGTACGGGGATAGAGATGGTGGGAGAGGCGGCTTTGGTGGTCGAGACGGTGGGTCAAGAGGTGGTTTCGACAGAGATGGGGGTCGCCAGGATAGTGGTAAGGGCGTGTTTGGTGGTGGGTCCGGCGATGCATTCGACGCATTAGGTATGGGAGGCGGTGCAAGTGGTGGAAGAGATGGTGGAAGAGGAGGTGGTGGCAGAAGTGGTGGGTTTGGTGGTCGCGATGGAGGTTCAAGAGGAGGCAACTTTGGTGGTAGAGGCGGTGACTTCGGCGGCAGAGGTGGTGGTGGAAGAAGGGACAGATACTAAATCGGCACTACGTGAGTCGAAGATGTTCAGATCTGTCCGAAGATTCATTTATGTATAAAAAGTTGTCGGCGAGAGCAGCACAAAGCTGTCTCCTCGACAGAGGTCACGCACGCGGCCCGCAAGCAGCATGCTGGGTGAAGCAGTGCGTGGAGAAAAGAGATACCCGTCTACGTCAGGTCAGGGAACGAGGAAGCATATAGACCGGCGTTTGTGCGGACTATATCAGCAGGAGTCCTGCTGGCTGAAGGTGTACAGGCAGATGATTCTGGGCAGGCACAGTACTGTAATGTTTTGATTAGTTTAGAAATGAATGCCCAACTCTGAGAACCTCAATCTCTGTTTTGACTATGAATGTGATGAGAGTTCAGTGACTGATATGGCTAATACTAGTACTCTTGTTGCTACCCGAGCTCTCTAGGCATGTCTGGTCTCATTCATCCTCAGCCGGAGCTGCTCTCAGCAATGATGTACTGTAGCCACCTCTGACCTCGGCGATGACGATGTATAACCATGTTCTGTAAAAGATCCAGTCGTGCTCGGTCAAATATGGCATCGCTGGTCCTTTGGTGAAGATTCTTGCGTTATATTCTCTCAATCTCAAGGGTAACCAGGATAATTTGCTTCCTAAGTTGATTGATGGAAGATACCTACTACATTAAGGCCTCGGATGAGAAAATGGTCAAGAGTCCGGGGACTGTAGTGGAACCACTTCATAATATCGTAACGACGACCGCATTGTCCGGCAAGCTGCAGGTCGATTTATAACACAAGCAAATCTATCCCAGAACCTTGTCACACGTCGCGCTGTAACAAATCGTGGTCTCTGCCATCGCCGAGACTATCTGCCAGCCACGACATGGTACACATCATGTCTACCATGTATTTGCAGCTTGAACGCTGAATTTCATGCACACCACAAGCTACGGCTACCACATACTAATTACACATCCAGGCTACCTGCCAGACTTGACACTTTCAGCAGACATGCCAGTGTACCTCGCCCATGGCTTCCGCTGGCAACGAGGTGGCTTTACAGGCGCCCGCACACATGCCATCATCCACAACCTGGAGGATGCGTCGACCGAGTACATTCAGAATGAACAGACCCAGGCGACTCTCCTCAAGAGTTTCAGGGAGCTATACCCGTCACTTATGATGCAGCTAGAAGACCCCCGTACAGGCAAGAAGCTAGAATTCCTGGAACAGTATGACCCGGACGACGAGGCCCCGGAGGTCGCAGAAAGCCAGGACTTTGCATATGTTTGCGACCGAGTCATCACGATCGCGGCTAGGAATACTGCTGTACCTGCGTCTACACATTCACCCGTCGACGAGCAGCCAAAGACTACAAGCACCTCATTGCACGTTCCGAATAACCGACCGCGCACGTCTTCTTCTCCGGGCAAGCCCAAGACAGCCTCCCCACACAGTTCCTCCTCAATCCCCCGTCACGACCCCTCCGCTCTCTCCATAAACATCGAAGACGCAATGTCCAGCGGTCCAGCCGTAACACCCCAAGCCTGGGAAGCCCTAGCCGAACTCCGTGATAAACTTGCAGAAGGAGAAAAGATAGGATGGTGGGTCATTTACAACGGGGATCCGGATCGTCTGTTCGATTCTGTGAGTGACTACGACGACGATGAACCAGAAGAGGAGGAAGAGGAGGCAGAAGCAGAAGGCGCAAAAACACCCACACAATCTGAGCCGTACATGAACGGAAACGGGCATGGAATCCTAGGCCAGCCGCTCCCCAGCATGCTCCCGCCCGACCTGAAAGACCTAGTCCTCGAAGAGAACAAAGAGAATGAAAACCCACATCCGATCGGCATGGCGATTCCGCATCCGCCGCCTGCGCCGCCCTTGGAGAGGCCCGTTGTGACGGGGACTGGGGCAAGGCCAAAGAGTAGTAGGAGTTTTACGAATCCGCTGAAGAAGAGGAGTAGTAAGGCGAATTTGAGGGTGGAGAGGAGGGATGAGGAGATTCCGGAGCCGCCGAAGTTGAAGGAGTTGGGGAGGAAGGAGGGGTTTAGGAGTAAGTTTTTTGGGGGTTTGGGGGGTGGGAAGGCGGGGTGATGGTGAATCACGACGAAGATTGACTGGATTTGCACCTGCTGTCAAGCTCAGCTCCTACTGTGGCCTTTCAAAGCTTGAGGATACACCTACACGGATCGCATCTCGTGTACGAAGCTTTATCGGCTGTCGATCTGCGTACATCACGCTACCGAGAACGTATCTGTTTTGTTCAGACAAAGCGAGCAAGACGTGAGTGCCACTACGCTCTCGGGTAGAGCCCAAAGCGTGACGGAAGTCACGATCTAATCGCCGACCTGGCAGCATTTGATATGCTCAAGCGACGACTAAACGAACCAGACACTCAATGGACAAGAACCCAGTCAATGTCAAGCAGTGACGACTATGTTTCAGACCCTGGATGGACGAAGGTGCAGTCAACGATGTCGAGAAGCGACGGCCCTCCTGCGATCACCCTTTAGTGCCCACGACATTACAAACTCGTTCAATAACATGGATCATTTCGACTTCCAGCATTGCTTTCCTGCACTTACTGGGTTAGGCAAAGTATCCTAGTCGGCATCATGCTGAGAAATGGATCAAAATCAAATCACCGGGACAAGATCATGCATTGTTGTAACTCTTGTGCTGTCGTCATCGTCAACAAGACACTCGACAACATCTGCTTACGAGCAGGTGCGCAAGCGGACGCCAACACAATAAGAGCAAGACAAATGTCGTCCGTTCTTATAGTAAAATACATTCAGGCACGGTGTACAGATGATTGAGGTCTCATCCTCCTGTGTATGTTCGCCAATCATTATGGCACTCACCTACGGTATTGATTACTCCGCACGCGGCTCACTGCATACTCCTGCAGCAGAATGAGCATAAGTCCCAGCCTAAACACAGTCCGAGTTTAAGGGTGAAGAGGCTCAGCCTATCATATGCTGGGTGACTTGTCACTTTCTGAAGTGTGCCACAAGCTGGCTCGAGACTTCGAGTCGCCTGGGTGGTCCCTATTCTCCGAGCCGAGCGTGTGACAGTCATATCGAATTCTTGTTGCGCCAGACCACATTTACCAGCATTCACACCTTCCGACACCAGAAAGCCATCATGGTGAGCTATGCATGGCAGTCGAGCTGATCTTACAGATTAGTTTCGCTCTTGACTTGGTAGCGACACGACGTGATATTCACTATGCTGGTCAAATTGCGAAGTATCGAACCGTCTAGCCGTATCATGAGCGGTCTCCTTTCCAGTGACGACATCATAGCAGTCGAGGTGCGTAAACATGTTTACAGGTTCGTATAGAGAGAAAGATCATTTCCTGTTCTGACTGAGCGGTCCCACTGCAGAAGTGACGGCATCGACGGTCCAGACTCGCAGGCACTGCCCAGACATGGACCTAATTCGGGGGTTTTGCTGCGTTTGCTCTCACCAATGCCCCCCTCAGCCTTGAGCTTCAGCCAAGATAGGTCTTTGTGCCTGGTGCATCTGAGCACTGCATCTTCCGGTGACTCTACGATTTACGATTCTCCTGCAACTACAGCTGATGTTGACTGCACAACCGTGTGCAGAACGCTGCCGCTCCTATTGAAAGCTAGGAACAGCTGTTCCTCCCATCCGCTCCGCTGACGTGACTTCAAGCTTAAACGCTGGCCCCAATTTTGGACTCAACATCTGCACGAGGCAGCAATCCCTTCTCACCAGAACTCATTTAGCCATTTACTCTCGAGATCGCTCTTTTGGGCTTGTTCGGGATAGCAGGCAACTGCTATGGCCAATCATGAATTCCTGTGGCGCAAAGTATGGCGTTTCCCTAACCTTTTCTGACCAGCACCTGGCCGCGCCTGGTTATGAACTTCCCTATTGAGAAACCCACTTGCACCGACTCTTCTACGCAGAGTCTGGCCTGGCCTGCGCAGAGGACCTATTCACCAGATCGTTATGGGGCGGAGAGCATCTCAGACGTACACAGTTGAGGCTCTTAGGCAACACTCATGATATTTGGCTTCAGATCATGTCGTTCGTATCCATACTTATAGTCTGTATCAGCGTTCAACATGTTGAGTGTATTGCACGCTGCAGACACAGTCCGGCTTAGGTCGTTGTTCGCTACGGCCCCACTATTACCTTCTGTGCCAGCACTTCAAGCTACGTGTCACCAGATCGAAAGCGGTAACATGGACCGTCACACTCGACCCAGCCTACAGCGAGCGCCAACCTCAGGATCACTTCATAGCGACCATGTGAGTCGTGTTTCGCGCGAGCCAAGGAACAGAAGTACGTCGCCAATGGTATTGTCAGCTACAGATTTAGCTAACGGAAACAAGGGTCCCAACATGAGGCATCCGTCGATATCAAACGACGAACGAGCTCGTCACCCAAGTCGACTCCTACAGAAAGCCTACCATATGCATGCCCATATGCCAAGCACGATGCAGAAACCTATTCACACAAAAACGTTAGCGATCACGATTACCGCAACTGCTCCACTGGCTACTGGACGTCCATCGCTCGACTGAAACAGCACCTCTATCGTACGCATGATCGTTCACTGCGATGCTGCCAAAGATGCTGGCAGAACTTTCCAAATGACACTGCGCTCAGAGAACACGTTCAAAAGCGATTATGCGAAGTGAAGCCAGTACCGGACGAGAAGATGGACGCGGAGCAGCGCATTGCCATCCATGAACGAGTGCAAGGCAACCCATTCAGATCCTGGTACAGAATCTATGCAATTTTGTTCCCGGAAGATGAAGAACCAGCTTCCCCGTATGCAGAATGGGTCACTGGTGAGGACCTCCGGAACTGTTTCTCGCTGTTGATGAACAGTCTGCCACGACTACTGGCGCAAGCAGCTTTAACGCGGCATCCAGAGGCGAAAGGAACACGACTTGGCAGAGATGATGAATTCCCAACGACTGCAGATACTGTTCAGAAGGCACTGATGCTCTGCCAGAAAGAGTTCGCTCAAAGAGCCGACCTAAGCCATGTCTTTGCGAGCCGCTCGTCGTCACCAGAAGGCAGTCTTTCCAGCGGCAGCGAGAGACGTGTTGCGGTAGCTCCGAGCGCTCAAGGCGGCCCAGAACAGTCGCATCACAGACATGCGCGCAGCTTCTCGGTTAATACTCAAGGCAATCGTCACATGCAAGACCAGGGAATACACGAGGGATCTAGCTCAACGTCTAGCACTGGCATGAGCGTTGATGAGCAGATTGCACAACTCAGTCGGCATGGACGCTACCATCACACCACGCAGCAAGAGCTCGGAGGCGGCTCTTCCACTTCTACCGCGCCCCACACACTTGCATCCTACGCCGCAATCAGCGCAGCTACGACGGACGGGAATTCACTTCGCGCACCCAGCCTCGATGAGCTCTTCCCGCACTGCGGCATGGATGATATGTCGGAGTATGAGTATTCATAGTCAAGGATCTTTGCACCTGAATGATCGGCCGAGACAGAAGCGCAGCATGGACGACACAATGGAGGACTTCTTCGTGCTTGAGGCTGGTACTCGTGCGCCACTGTCGTTACTGTATTAGTGTATTCATAGAGTGTATTTCTATAGCGAACTATTCGTACACCTTGCGCAGGAGTGCAGTTGAGGCCTCAAGGCTGCAACAACCACGTGACATTTGTTGTGATCGCTAAAGCACGCTAAGCAAAATGCGCGTGCCTGCCTGTATCGCGTTGCAACCCTAACCCTAAGTTCTCCTTTCACGCATTCTCGACTTCATCAAGAAACATTGGTCTCGACCACAGGGGCGGCGCAAGCGGTGTCAGGCGTCTAGAGTCATTGTCGCACAGTGCGCTGTTCACTGAAACATATCCTCTCTGCAAAAATCACCTTCCCACATTGAAAATGCCACGGTCAGCAAGGAGAAGAAGCACGCCTTTGTCTCCTGCGAAGTCACGCGAGGCGCCAACTCCACAACGGCAGACTCGGCGCTCAACTCGAACTCGGAGTTGCGAGCCCGAGAATGTTCTAGCTAGGAACGCGAGGCGTCAGCAACGACAGCTTGAATCAGTGGTAGAGCAAGAAGACACAGTCGTTGTTCAAGGTTCTGGTGACGCTGGTCAACCTGATGTCGTCGTCGCGGCTAACGTTGCAGATGCGGAGGAAGATGTCGGTGTCACTCCTCGTGCAGCAGATGCAATTGACGATGCCGATGAAGCCTCAGAACCTGCAGACTCACTGGCCTCTTCAAGTGAAGAGACGCCGATTGTCCTTGACCATGAAGAAATCATTGCGAACTTAGGAGCTATCAGCCAAAATGCAGATGACGTCCTGAGTCAGTTTAAGAAGATGTCCATTGACCAGATTGGAAAAGCACTCGCAGAGCCAGAATCGACTATTTCGAAAAGGATCTTCAAGTTTGCTCAACGGCTGCGAGACTCGACTGAGCCATGCGGGAAGGCGCATATGTTACCGCTACAAACCCTTCAGCAACTTCTCGAGACTAATGATCTGCCTACTAATGGAGCGTGTCTCTTGTTCATGAAGACCAATCTTGCGCGTTTAATGCTCGCACTCTTCAATGTACAGCTGGAGGACAGAGACCTGTCAAGCTTCGATTGCCTGCAACATCTTACAATCGTCCAGCCATTTCCAGAGCCGTTTGTGACCCCAACTCTCGCACAGCAAGCTGAGCCCACTGGCTTCAGCCGAGAATGTGAACAGAAGACCCTACATCTGGGGGTATCTATTCTCACGCAGCTCTATATCAAACTTGCGACTGACAACTTTGACGAGAATGATTTTGACCCCGATCTGCTACTTCAGCAGGTCTTTACGGACGAAGACGGGAACTTGAGAAATATGTCCTTGCATCATGACCTGGCGGACGACAGGTCTAGTACAAAAAGGAGCATTGAGAAGAGGATGCAGGATATACGTAGGTACATCTCCACGGATGCAGACAAGCCACTCAACCTGGAAGGGCTCCAGAAAAGATATGCACGCAAAGCCTTTCTAGAACGCGCCGTAGCATGGACGATGGATAGAGGCGAACAGCTAGCTATGGCGGTCGATAATGAGGGCGGTGTTTCTGCTATTAGGGATGTTCTGGAAGCAGGTCCACAAGATGTCACGCCGAGACCGGCGAAACAGAAGCAGAGCTCGAGACGGTCACGTGGGGAGCAACCACAGGAGGATGGAACGTCGTTTCTTGCAGCTTTGGATGATGAGCTAGACGCAGCTGATGAGGAATCAGAAGAGGAAGAGGAAGAAAGCGAGATCGACGAGCAAGAAGAGGAGCGGCAGGAACAGGTTGAGGTTGAGGTCGAAAAGCCCGTCGTACCTGAGCGTCAACATCCTGAGACAATTCCTGAATCTCCTCAAGCGGAAGGCGATCAACCAGAAGTCCTACAGGAGCAAGCAGATGATGCAGATATGCAACCAGAAGCCGAAGTTGAAGCCGAAATCGAAGCCGAAGCTGCCGATGTCATGGGTGACGACGAGCAAGTCGAGCAAGGTCTACCAGATTCAGCAGAACCCCAACCAGACTGGATGACCCAACCCACGCAAGAAACACGAGACGTCCTCGCCGTGATCGAACGCCAAGCGAAAAAGGGCAATAAAGAGAACATCCCACCAGCCAAGCGACGCGGACTTACTGACCGCCAGCCCGATGCACGAAGATTCGACTATGAGACGGACACGTTTCGACCTGCATCTCAATCTCATTCGCAACCTCAAGAACAGCAGCGCGACCCCGGAAAAAGATCACGTGGAGACGATGAGGGTAGCGATGACGACGCCTTCGAGACAGATACACGAAACGTCAAACGAGCTCGCCCAACGAATGGCAAAGCTCCCGCGGCACGCGAAGACCGAAGTGAATCAGCCATGTTCATCAACGACAGTGTAGAGCCGGAAGAACCAGTACGTGCCCGCAGCCACGCGTCCACCCAAACCCAAACCCAAACCGTCTCAAAACGTCCCGCCATATCAAACAGTCGTGTTGCGCCCTCCTCGACCGCACCGTCACCCGCCCGCCGTGCGCCCTCAGCGACAATATCCTCTCGCGCACGGTCACAAACACCATCAGCATCAATTTCCGCCTCAGCACCACCCCCCTCATCATACGAACAATACCAAGCAACCAAACGCGAAGCCGCCGCAAACGTCCGCCTCGCCTCCCTCGTCACCTCCGCGACTCGTCCGCGTCCCCCACAGGTTCGCCGTCCCTGGAGCGAGGAAGAGGTCATTCGTCTCTGGGATCTCATGGGGAAGCATGGGACATCGTGGTCGATGATCAAGAACGCTGATAACTTAATGGATGAGCCAAAGTTGGGGGGACGCAGTCAAGTACAGTTGAAGGATAAGGCGCGGAACATGAAGTTGGATTTTCTGAAGGCGGAACGGCCGCTGCCGGTGGAGTTGGAGGGGGTGACGATTAGTAAGGGGCATAGGGAGATGTTGAGGGGTATTGGGATCGCGGTGCCGGGGGAGGAGGAGGAGGAGTAGATGACGCTGAGCTACCTGGGTCATTATGTGAGAGGAAGAGTTTTCGGATACAACTGTTCGGGCGGTGTATTTTCAGACGCATGGCCGTGTTGCGTGTCTAGCTAGGTGATCTCACCATGAACGTCGTGCAGTATCAAGAGGCTTATATCGCTTCATCGGGCTGATCCGTCGTGCTTCATCTGTATCACCATCTCCCTCGCTCGACACAGAAGGACTTCCCGGTTCCTCACGTCCATCCCTGATCCAACCGTGGCGTCGACCTGATCAATCAGTGTCTTTACACCGTCCTCCTTGTACCCAGTCATACTGACGAGCTCACTGACCATGCCATCCAGCACTTCCCTGGTCACAGGCGGCGATAAGTGACCCACATATCCGAGCTCGTCCATCGTCTTACCCTTCAGTTGATCGAAGACCTTCCAGTCCCACTCTGCTAATCGACGTGCTTCTCGCGCTCGCCGTACCGCTGTAGCATGTTCCGCCGCTGCAGTACCGTAGGACTCGAGGAGTTCCTCGAATTGACCCAACGGAACGGTAGACTTGGGAGCAGGATTTGCGCCACTGGCTCTTTCGCGTTCTTCGAGAACCGAAAGCTCCACTTTTCGAGTCACTGTCTCTCCAGCCGCGATACTCGCCTGCCAGGCATTGAAAGCCTGCGCGTCTGCTTCGGTTACCTCTCTATCCGCCATGATCGCATTGACGGCTGCGACTATCACCTTGCGACGTGATCGCGCGTAGCAGTGGTCCTCAATGCCGTACTTGCAGTATTCATGGGTTGGACTTTTGAGTTCACCGTACTCTTCCTTCCATTCGTACTCTCTGGCACGCTCCAACCATCCTGGAATCTCGTTGTTTGAGGTATCATTAGGTTCCTGAGTAGGTTCTCCGATGCCAGTAATTACCCAGCCCTTGTCTCGCGCAAGTTGGATCTTGGCTTGGTCTTTTGGCGGCCTTTCAGCTAACGGTGTCAAGTTCGTTGTTGCGTTGGCACCATCGTTACGGTTGATGACACATCCGGAGGCAGCCAAGGGGGAGCTAGACTGACCCTCCGCTCTTACCTCTCCAGTAAGGTCTGACGGTGGCTCAGAACACCCATGACCGGGATTGACCAGGGTCAGGGTTGGCGTATCGCTTTGCGGTGCATTGTCGGGCTGCCCGGAAGATAGATTTGTGGGCTCTACCTTCGGCAGATCGAGATCGCTCTGTTGACCAGCACCACCTCTAATGCCTGAAGGCTTGGCATGAGAAGACTCATCGCCAACGTCACTTTCGTCCTGCTCTACCGCCTGTGCAGCTGTTAGCTCGTCTTGTTGTAGGCTCTCGGTGTCGGGCTGAGCACTGCGAAGCATATTGCTCTGATGCTCAGCTTGTCTCAAGGATGTAAGTGACTGAGTGAACTCGAGCACGTGCCGTTGCACGTTGCGGGCAGTCTCCTGGGTCGTATCGCGTTGGTCAGTAAGAGCCACGTCAGCTATGATATGAGGAGCCTGCTCGTTAGGACGACCAGCATGACCTCGGACAACGGCCTGACTGCCATCGCGAGATGTTCCTACCCGTGCGTCATTCGCGCTCCTCTCAAGATCACTGGCTCCATGCTCACGAGCAGGTAACTCGCCCTCCCACGCCCTGACACCTCTGATACTCCCTCGGGTGAAGAAGTCTCCGGTCACTTCTGGCGGAAGGTCTGGCGAGAAGTGACCCGAGACTTTCTTACCCGAGGGAGTAGTTCTGTCATACCGCCGGTTTGGACCGGCGCCTCGCAGTATCTGACCTGGTACAGGGAATGTCTGGCGGTCTGCGCTGTGGAAATTCGGCCCTCCCCGCTCAGTGGCAAATTCTGCGTAAGTATCAATATTCCCCCTTTCGTTGACCCATTGCATACGCGCTATGTCGGGAAAACCTGGGTTCTGGACGAAGCTCTGCAGCGGAAAGACCGTGTTTGGTGTTTGAGAGTAGAAGCTGCTTTGACTGATCGGATCAAGGAAGTACTGCTGAGGACTGTGCATGGCCGGACTGGGCTGACTAAAGGTGGAGGACGAGGAGATAGGAGGTGCAATATCAGAAGAATCGACGATCAGAGGACCTGTACGCGTAGTCGTAATTGGTACGATCTCGCTGGTTGAAGGAAGCCGACCTGGTGGTCGAGTAGTGGGTAAGGGCTGGAAGGGAGCAGTAGTCGGGTTGAAGGAGAACGAAGGCGCAGCGCTAGAGGTGGACACAGACGCAAGAGGTTGCCGACTAGGTTCTTGATCCGCTAGAGGTGGCGAAGATGTGCCATCAACTTGAGGCCTGGGCTGCATGGCAATCGACCTTGCCTCCCGAGCTACATCTGTGTTTCTTCTGATAAGCTTTGTAAGGAGCTCATGCACGCCAGCCTCCCGCACTGACTCACGGAATTCCCAGGACCACAAGTGCCAGTATATCTCCGAGTCGTCGAGCGGAAACGTGCAAGCCTCCAGCTTCTCAAACCACATTTGTGCTACCCATGCTTCGTCTTCGGCCATCTTGTGTTCGTCCTTACGTATGGCAATTTCAGGTGACGATAGCTCTCCGTAGTACTCCATGTAATTGTTCTGGCCAAGCTGGAATCGCTGCAGTCGAGTTAGACCGCGTTCATCGGGCACATCAGGGTCCTGGTTTTCACTCTTCTGTCGTTCTATTGCCTCGATGGCAGACTCGATATCGGCCTGTAGCGCGGATCGTGCAACGCGTTCGACCTCCCACTTCTGCTCTGCGACCTGTCGAGCATGCTTTGTGGCAAACTCCACAAGATCACGATCTAGTCTCTCATTGTAGGCTTCGGTCTCAGTTGCTGTGATTCCTTCACTACTTGCAGGTTGCTCGGCGCCAGATACCGTGCCTTGCTCTTCGAGCACTGCCGTGCCGTTGTCGTCACCGTGCCGTGGTGGAGTGAAGGGAATGCTGTCATTGCCTACTGACCAATCGCGTGGTGGAGAGGGGACTGGCTCTTCAGGGTCATCTTCAGAGGACGCCAGCTCGTCCTGAGTGCGGAAGCCACTCAACGTTAACGTCTTGTCTATGACTTGATCCTAAAAAGCTTCATGCTGAACAAGCTCGTCATAACGAATGATGCGGTTGTGATCAGGATTTCGAGCATTTGTGTTGAGTTCGCGAACGTACACATCGGTCTGAATATGTGTAGCAAAATTATCTTCTGCCAATGTGAAAGGAAATGCATCTGGAAGTGCGGCGGATCCATCTGAATCACCCCCACCTTCTCCAGTGTTGGCTTCGAACTCGTCAGCACAGCGTTTTGCATTTCCAAAGGCGAGGACATTACCTAGCTTACTATCTATCTTCGGCTGCTGTGTTGACTCACCTTCTCCAGACGCCTCGATGTTCTGCTTGAGCAAAGGCACCTCTTTATCGATGTTTCCAGACATTGCGTACTTATGGAAGGTCGTAAAGGATGTATGAGGAAAGAAAGATCGTCTTTGCCCTTGTAAGTCCCAGAGACCTGATATACACCATAGAAGATGTTGTCGTTTGCGAAACAACAGTGGTTGCTATCTGTTTGAGAGGCATAATCGCTGATGAAGCAGTCGAGCAAGTATTGTTAGTCTTGGATAGCTCGAATTGCGCAGTGCTTATGCTGGACTCCAGTACGGCACGTGAACGGCGGTCGCGATCATATCGCATACACACGTTTTATTTTGTCCAACTGACGTCTTAACACACAAGTCTGTATGCTTTCTTCCACCATGGCCATTTTGCTTGAGTAGCTCTTTCTTCTGCTAAAATCTCCGCCAAATACATTTCTCGTCGTCCGGATGTGATATCCATGTCTCTTGCTTTCTTGAATTGCGTCTTCTTGATGAACTTGAAAGGGAAATAGAATGCCAGTATGACCGGGATGGATAAGTTGTAATTGAACCAGCTTTCGGTGCGTTCTGCCGCGGTCATGTCAGCATAACCAATCGGAGCAAAACCGGTCCAGAATGACACGACGATGACCAAGCAGTTAGATATGAGTCCCGCCCAAGAACCCCAAATGGTAGCTTGCGACTTGAAGGCGAGCTCATCAAGGGTGTGACCAGCGAGCTTCCAGGCTTTTCGGAAACGGATGTGGCACTACAATGGTCAGCAGCCATCAAGCAAGCAAGAAAGACTATGACTCTTACCAAACATATGCTGCCCCATGTGAAGATCGAAGACAGCCCAGAAAGAGCAATCATCCATGAAAATGCTTGCTCCTGAGCATCTGGACCAGCTGCCACGACGTAGGAAAGGAAGCCGAAGGCCGATGAAAAGATGATAGCAACCAATGGTCGGCCTGATCTGTCGATGTAGCCGAGAAGCTTAGGTGCTTGACCTCGGTCAGCAAGTGCTGCCAAAGTACGGCTCGACCCATAGATGGAAGAGTTCCCGACTGAGAGCACTGCGATCAGGATGACCACATTCATAATGCTAGGTACAGCGCTGATACCAGCATTGCGCACTGCAATGACAAAGGGAGATGCGTTCGCGTCAGAAGATGAAGCGCCAAGCAGCGAATCATCGTCATAGGGCACAAGTGTGCCGACAATGGTCAGAGAAACCATATAGAACTGTAGCATATCAGGATAGGTCCTTTCATGTAAAGATTGTGTGCTTACCAAGCAGATTCGCCAGAAGACTTGCTTCACAGCCTTCGGTAAAGTCTTCCGAGGATTCTCCGTCTCAGCAGCCGCCAGGCCGACCAGTTCTGTCCCTGAGAAGGAGAAAGCGGCTGTAGTGAAAACAGAGCAAAGTCCTTTGAAACCATTGTTGAAGGCTCCTGGATCGTACCAATAATGGGTACCATAATAGTGGCCGTTAGGACCGCCACCACAATTGATTATGATGCCCAGAATGATGAAGCCAATGACAGCGAGAATCTTGATGATCGAGAAAACAAATTCTGCCTCACCGTAACCCTTGACTCCGAAGAAGTTGATGGCGATGATCACAAACAGAAATATCGTGACCCAAGCAGATGGGTTTGTGTCTTGAGCTCCTTGCCAGAACTGAAGTGTAATCGAAGCAGCGACGATCTCAAGTGGCAGGGTGACCATCCATTGTAGAGCATAGCTATAGCCGGTTAGTGTAACTCCCGGAGGGCACCCAAGAATCACCTTACTTCCATCCCATAGCAAAACCCCAAGCAGGATCGATAAACCTTGACGAATATGAAGCAAAAGATCCGGCGACTGGATATGCCACAGCCAGCTCGCCGAGAGCATGAACTGTGCAATACAGCATGATTCCGATGAGACCGTAGGCAAGGATGAGAGAGGCCGGGCCACCAGTTGAGAGAGCAGAGCCGGCACCAACGAACAGACCAGTTCCAATCGAGCCGCCTATAGCAATCATTTGAAGGTGCCGATTGCGTAGCCGCATCGCTAGAGCGGGCTCAGCGGGTAATGCATCTTTGACTGGTCTTCCTTCTGCATCTACGGCCACGGGTGTGACTCGAGCGTTCGGGTTCCGCTTGAAGCTGTCGACGAAACGGCCCCATCTGGTGTCTGCGACAGGCAGCTCAACGAAGCCAGCTTCTTTGTCGATTGACATCTCCGGGCTGCTACTGCCAGCCTCGATGTCCTTCTCGGCGCCCTGTTTGGCTGGGTCGAAGGCAGCGTCGGACATGTTTGCGGCACAATATCGAGTCAATCGCGCAAAGGCTGGTACAAGAGGGTGAGTCTACCGTGAGGTCTAAATTCGCGGAGAACCTGACCACGGTTATATCAAAGCACTCCATCGCGGCAAGCGGCACAGGTGAAGGTTTAAACTCAGCATTCAGGCCGACATTAGCAGATTGAAAGTGTCCAACCAATGAAGGGATGAGTGGCTATCTTGCGGGGTGTTAAAAATGTGCTGGTAGGAAGCACCCGATCATAAGTCGCCAGTGATAAGACGCCAAACAAGGCAATGCGGATCGATGTCCGGCAGCAGTTGTCCAAGGGGAACAGGCGTATGGTAGCCGGGTGCAAGGTTTTCACGCCTGCTTACGAGTGCTGAGCACGGAATGCGCGATTATCGGTAGGGGCGAATTGCTTTGATTTATGTGGAGCAAGTAGTCGATTAACTTATTGCTGCAAGAACGATGGGCCATGGTTGGTAATGGCAGTGAAGTAGGGTGGGTTAACTTAACAGAAGTCGCAAAGGCATCCTGAAGAATGGTCTGAGGAGAGCGATCGTTTGATGTGGTTTCGGCTGCAGAGATAACGAGCCAAGTACTGCGTCCGAGAAGCTCTCGACTCTGCAAGCTCATGGTCGCTGCCCAGGTGCCCACAAGCCGAGACGAAAGTTGAACAAGCTTATTATTAGGCTTTTCATGAAGGAAGAGCCGCATGCCGCTCTATGCCTTAGCGAGGCAGCAACGTCATTCCGCAGGAAGGCTCAACAACGAGCAATGACGACACAACTCATTTAGAGTCTCCTCGTATCGGTTGAGGGTCAGGTACGACCTGAGCGACTCTGTCCTTGCCAAACGATGTTAGCTGCACGCCTCGATGCAGAAATCTGTCATGTAGGTTCGTCTTGAGACTGCAGCAAATTTGTTCAAAAATTTTGCAATCCTTGCTGTTGGTCTCAGCTGCATAAATTAGGCTTCGAAGATGACGGGGGTCAATTTGCTTAGCTGGCAGTGGAGCTCGGCTTGTCGCAGCCTTACGCAGCCTGCCCTTTCTCAATTTACTGCTCCTTGCGCAGATGCGCTCAAGCAGAGATAACGAAGAATCGTCGTTGGTTCCTCAGTCCGGATGGCTGTAAAGCATGGCAGATCAAATATGTTCAGGCGAAATCCCTGAGCTATACTCTGAACCACAATTCATCACTAGCAAGGATATATTCGTGACTAACCTGTCGAGTGCAATGAGAAAGCGCATCCGGCGCATGTGATTGCCGCATCTGCAGCTTGATCGCGTCCCCATCGCAGCTTCCCATACATAAAACCCGGAATCACCAACGGGTGCTGCAAATCTTGGTAGGAAAGCCTCGAGCTGATATCTGCATCACATGATAGATTGACTGTTCTCGCCTCTGCCGCGTCCATCGCCTACGATGGCGTGGTACTCAATCCTCCCAGCCCACCTCACTGTCTACGAGACATGGATCGTCAGGACCTTTGTATGCCATCAAAGCTCCCCTGACGATTCTTCCAGCTAACAGAACTCGCGCAGCTCTTTCTCGCCATTCTCAATATGTCTCCGTGGCTGATAGCCATCCTCTACGATTTTGTGCTTTGGATAAGTCGCTGCATTTGGTATGAGATACCGTTATATGGTGGCAGAGCTCAAGGGAATACAAGACCTAGAGCTCCCAATATCAGGGAAACAGGAAGAAGAATGAGTCTCGCGGGAATCATCTCTAGTGGTCATTCTCGCACACAATCTCAAGAAATGGTAACGCAGATGAGGAAAAGAGATCAGCAGCGGAGGGAGAGCAACAATGCGCTTGAAGAAGAATAGTATGGTCCGATTGTCGTACGGTTCCGGACTTACTCACAATCTCAGGTCAGAGCCCTAGCGCTTGATGACCGTTGGAAGTGCTAGCCATAGGGCTGGCGACACAGGTTACCAATGCGTCCTTGCCAGGCTGGCGTTAGGTTTTGTTATTGCAGGACTTGGACATTCTTGTATGTGAGTACGGCTCAAATAACCTGTTTCTATACATACACACCTTGGCATCACAACGAGGAATTTGGCAAGCCTGCAAGATTCCGCCATACAGCATGCAATAACAGCAATTTCTGCTGTCAGGTATAGGTATAACCCCTGTGCGGCCGAGGAAACCCTCAGTTGGGTTCTGCGATAAACCGCTCATCTTTCTGGTACGCGGACCGCTCGCAACAAAATCGAACTCTGCCGCAAACCACCTTCAGGCTTCTTGGCTATAAGAGCCTCAAACAAGCGTTGGTATTGGTGGGCTGACTTACTTTGCCAGTGTGGAGTAACCAAGGGGAGCGACCACTGGATTAATGCAAGACATTTCTGCGATGCCTGCGAATGCCATTGCTCGGCGAAGCATGTCAGATTGCCGCAGCTCGGTACCGGTCTGGACCTCAGATAGGTAAGAGAAGCGGGCTAGTTGAGGAAGTCTCAACCTTAATCATTAATGCTGTTTTGTCGACTCAGTCCTACACTTCTATGGCCAAGATGCTGAAACAGCCAGATTCAGTGTCAAAAACTATGCGCAATGTACTTTTTCGGGTGTTTAAGACATGTATGAGACCTTCAACCAACAGCAGCCTATATGTCTAGGCAGGCACTCGCCAGCTGGCGGAGTCTCCTTTTGCTCGCCAGAAGCCTCCTCGACACCTAGAATCTTAACCTAGGCACAATTATAGGCAACATTCAGCAGCAGCCGATAGATCCATCCTGTCAGCCTAATCAATATGCCATTTTCCAGGAGCGATACCCTCGAAGAAAGCAAAGCACAACACGACGAGCCTCCCCAACGAACGTTGTCAGCCCCTGCCATCGTCTCCCGGTACTCCTATCCTGATCTCAGCGCACCATCTGCAAGACACTACTGGGACTACGAGTACAAAACGTTTCGCAGCAGAAGTGTTTCACTTACCAGAACCACAACAATCGTTATTGACTATCCTCACGTCCTGATATCTGTCCGATCTCCGACATTCTTACAACGAATCAACGAGTTGGACTTCCTTCCACTCTCAAAGCGCTTCTGGAACTCACCCGCTCAGAACTTTTTGCCACCTGCTCAATCTCTTCCAGATACGCCGGAGGATATAGGGCCAACAAGCTGTTTTAGGCGTAGCGGTTCCACGCACGAAAGCGCCGGTGGCATTGGACATAAGAGGAAGCTAAGTGAGACATCTCGCTTGTGGCAAGGCTCTAAGTATGGTGTGGCACGGTATGAGAAGTATCCTTTCACGACGAAGCAAAGAATTAAGCGTTCATGCAGAAGGTTTGGCTGAAGGCAGGGATGCTGGGAACCTGAAGCGCGGCGGCGAGACTGCACCAGAGGTTGGAAGTGGAAAAGCAAGCCCGGAACATAGGACCACGCTCTCCTGTTGCTGGTCACAGCACTCATCACAGATCAGAAATTACGACCCGTAACCACGTCCGAACACAGCCTCATGGGAAGAGCCTAAGTACTGGATTATGTTCTAACGAGTCCATGCCTTGATCAGGCTTGGGATTGTCGAACAGATGCCAACTCGCGTTCTGTCTGTCGACTTCCTTAGGCTATTGAGTCTGGTGGAGGCATGATATCTGTGTACAATAGCAGTGTAGATCGAGTGTACTAAGCTGGATTTTACTTGTTCTACCCATGCTTGCGCATCCCACGATGCCTCGTGTTGGTCAGGGCCCCGTGGCGTCGGCAGATTCGTGTTTCCCGCGGCTAACACGTGACAGAAAGGATTATCAGCGGTCCAGGCACTAAGCTTCACCGTACAGGCGCTCGTATTGCTTTTTCTGGGGTGTGGATGCTTAGGAGAGCTTGTGTTCTTTGGCTCACAAATGCTTAGAACAGCTTGTGGTTCTTTTGATTTCACCATTCTTGCTTCTTTCAGCAATCGTATTGGGTCGCCCGGCAGTGTACGGCAACCCGGCAGTCACAGAAGCTGATGGCTATCTAGCGTTCTCTCCGACTTGCAACGCCTCTCTGAAAGAACCCGGTTCCTTCGTTAGCAGCAATGAGATTGACAAGATACGACTTGCCTGAAAGACAGGCCCAGTATCGGAGCAGTTCTATCTATATGCTGAGAATTCACTTCTGTCATTCGTGGGTATGCATATTAGACTTCTTCTTACAGCCGTGCTAGCCGAAGCTTGCGAGTCAAGCGTAGGCCGGGGTGTGGTAGCGGGGTCAAGGTTGTATCATTGACTTTCTTGCCTTTCCATCACTGCTTTACTCAAACCATCAAGCTTTTGACGAGACATTAAGCTCTTGCTTATGCGCTTTACCACTGCCGGCAGGTTTGCGCGATAACGAAGCGAAAACAGCAAGCAAGAACAGCTTTCAGTCACAACACAGAGCTCGACTTGACTACCGCACCGCGACTGAGAACATAACGTGAGCGCGTGGACGTGGCCGATTGTTCTCCACAATCCAAATTAGACGAAGTGTAAGCCTCTTTCACTCACCGTAACCACATATACGGAGCAAGCATACCTCCATCACAACCACCACCATGCCATCCGCCGCCCTCTTCGACTTCCGCGACGCCTCCATCCACGGCGACCCAAAATGGACCAAAGCAAGCCCCACATTCGCGCGTCGCGCGCCCCTGGCGGTCTTCATCCTCGGAATCCTATCAATCATCGAGATAGTCATCGGCGTCGTCTGGATCACATCCATCGACAGCTTAACATCATCATCAAGTCTGACCTTCGCCCAGATCATCCAACCACTTATCGTCCCCGCGTTGTCGTTTTTCAACGCGATTCCATCACTCCATCTGCATGTCCTCGCGCGGAGTAACAATCCGCTATTGGCGCTCTGGTTCAGCGGGATTCTTGCAGTGGTTTTCTTCGGGAGTGCGGTCGTGTTTATACCACCGTGTACGCATCTGAGGGCAGGCGATGGGTCGCCGGAGGATACGTCTACGATTGGGGATGCGGGGGTCAGTACGTACCAGAATACGGAGTGTCCGACTGGGAGTAGACGGGGCGTTTGGGCGGCTATGGTGGCGTTGCAGTTTGTGAGCGCGATTGGGTACGCGGTGCATGCGGCGATGGGGTGGAGGGTTTGGAGGGGGTTGAAGGAGCATGAGACAGGCATTAGGAGTGGTGATATTGTGGAGATGGTGGATGAGGAGGAGAAGAGGAGAAGAGAGGAGGAGGCGAGGAAGAGGTGGAGGGAGATGCAAGGAAATTTGTGAGGTTGAGGGCAAGCAGGTGGGTGAAAGGGTGGGAGTATGGCGTAGCACATCAATGAGGGGAGTTCTTCTACGGTACAACCAGCGCGTAGTGTAGGAGATGGTGGTGGTAAAGAATGGAATCATCTATCAATCGAAAGACATCGAATCCCTTTTTCCACTCACATGGCAAGACAATCAAGTCCGTAGAGGCACACTTACCTGGACCAGCACGAAACATCTTGGAATGCGCAACCGCAGGACGAGTCTCAGTCGTTTTATACTGTTATCATACGCAGATCTCATCTTACTTCCGACTCAATAGCCCCGCAAGACGAGTCAACAGACAGAACACGAGTTGGTCATTGTCCGGCAATGCCAAGCCTGGCCAGGCAGCCGATCTTGCCAAGACTTGCATTGGGAAGCTGTTGAAGCGTTCGCATGACACAACCTCGTTATCTCGGAGGTGGACGTCACTGCTCTAGAAGCTCGATAGTACCAAAGATAAAAATCGCAACAGCCCGCGCGTTAATCCTTTTCACCCTTCTCCAGCCTCGCTTTCCTCCTATTGTCGACCTCCTCATTGACCTTGGCAAACAATACGTTGTGCACAGCTTTGATGTCGAGCGTTTCTCCACTCCTCCCCACGTGTGTTCCACCTCGTACCGCACAGATGCCCCAGTTCAGCTCGAGCTTTCGCATGGTCCCATCTACTCTGAATGCCTCTCCTCTAGCGTCAGTTAGTGCACCGCCGCTTTCCGTGAGAAGCAGTTGACCACCGGCGTGATCCCAAACTGCAGCGTGATATGTGCTGTAGGGTGGTGTCCGAACCATTGCATCTGCACCTTCGGCACGAAGGGTAAGGAGAACGTACTTGAGCTGCTGAGACCAGATGTCGAGGGCTAGCGATGGTGAGCCTTCCGGGACCGCTGGTGATGATACTTGCCGTGTGTTTGACTTCGATGAACCAGAGGGCGCGAAGTGCGCGAAGATGCGATTGTGGAGGTCCTTCGAGACGTGTGGGGAAGCGCTTGAGTCTGTGAAGCCGAGTGTGACGTCCGGATGTGTTTCTGTTGTGTTAACTGGCTGCATCTGTGCTACATCGATGGTGCCAACGACATCCTCAAGCTTCTGTCTGACTACAGGCGTATTCATCTGTGACAGGTACGTGCCGTCACCTTTGACAGTGCTCAAGATCCAGCCACCATCAGGCTTCAGATCCACTATGGTCTCGGCGATCATTACTCTGCCTTTTTCACTCCGCTGATCGATATTGAGATTCGGACAGCCTAGAACTCCGATTCTCTGCTCACCCTCATCAATCAAGCAGAGACACACAGCGTACTGCTGGCCACGAATGTACGTCTTCGTGCCGTCAATCGGGTCAAGGATCCAGGTTCGCTTGTTGCTTGCGCTTGGCTTGCCATCGCCGCCTGCTTGACCAAGGTCGATGATAGAAACCATCTCCTCTTTACTGCTTGACAGCTTCACATCAACACTATCCTCGGCCCACGATGCCTCGGATGTCTTGAGCAATTCTGATGCGGTGAGGACTAACTCCCATACCCTCTCAAGCAACCCCTCATCAGTTCGGAGCATGTCGCTGCTCTCTTCTGCGATGAAACAGTCCTCCGGAAAGACATTGTGGATAATACTGATGAGGATAGCCTGAGCCGCGAAATCAGCGACCGTGACTTCCGACGCATCTGCTTTAGTAGATTCGTCGACGCGCTTGGTCGTCGACTGGTAGGTGAGCAAGTGCTGTTTCGTTAGCAATGAGGCGAGATGGACTGCTCGGAGGGCTACGTTGAGTTCGCGAGAGTACTGGGACATTGTAATGGTGGTGGTGGGGATATCGTGCGCCAAGCTATCATTTGTGCCTGCGAAGGGTTTTGTTTCTGGTGCGTGGAAAGTCCGCTTTATGTGTCCGTGAAGCCAATGCCCTATGTGCCGAATGGACCTTCTCGATGCGTTTGTAGCCTAACCCCTACGTTGGTGTTCGCACAACGTTGAGAGCCGCAGTTTGAGATTTCTTGATTGCAACGAATTCCAACTGCCAGGTTTGTGAACAATCGCACTTTCCTTCCGAAATAAGGGCAGATCTGTGTTGCGCAACGGCTTTCAAGTACGTTCTCCGCCCTTGCTCTGACGGTCAACTGTGCAGTCGATGTAGCTTCTAGGAACGAGCAGGTGTAGGCAGAGACCCGGGCAGACTTGATGGGAAAGCTGGTCGGAGCAAATCGGGAAGGTGCCGAATTTTTGCTACGGAATGCTTGGCAAAACCGTTGGTCATAAGCGGGAGGAATGAGATACATACGATAATGCCATTCGCGACATGAGATATATGTAGGTGAAGGGTGCGGGAAGCAGACAGGTGTGGAAGCTGCTTATATGCTACTCCACAACCACACTCCTCCTCTGCCATCTAGGACATCGGCCTCTCCCAGCATCTTCATAAGGTGCTCCCTGAAGCACTCGATACAGTTCTTCTCGTTCTTGCTCCATACCGCACCCTTAGCATCGATGCCGCTCCTCCTTCGCACGTCGGAAATACGGTCAGCACCACGAAGAACAGTTTGTACAAAGCATAGGCACATCTGACCTTTCCCATCATCCTTGGTCGACGACAAGAGGTCCTTGCCGTCATCGGCATGCGTTGCGTCCGAAATACCGGACACGACTCTCGTCATACTGTGGAACAACGAGAGCAGATTGAGTCGCGATGATGGTAGATTGCGGCCTTCTGAAAAATCGGCTGTGAAGCAGGCGTTAAATCTATGATCGAGCTTTAGGCAATCCTCACAACTCGAGTCAGGAGTGTCGGTGCCGACTTGACAACTCTTGGTGCGTTTGTGTTTGCTTTGCTTTGCCTTTTGCACTGGTACCCGAGATTGGGCGTGTTCTGCCTGCGAAGACTGTGTATGGGTCATGGTTGTGGGACAGCTCGAGCATAGCTCTCGGTCCAGTATTTCGGCTTCGTCACTTTGTAATACCCAACCTTCACGTTTCATCCTGATGGTATGATCGATTGTTCCGTAGTCGAACTTCGGCTGAATCTTTATTTCGTCATTCTTGCCACCAATGTTTAGTCCTGCTGACCTTGCTGCAGCATGTGCCGGGACGGACATGCACCATGTGTCTTTGTGATCTTGGTATCTCTTGCCCTTCCTGAACTTCAACCTGGCTCCGATGTACCGCAACCACGAAGCCATAAAACCAGACTGCGGCCTGATGCCAGTTGTGTACAACACAGGTGCAAACAGATCACAGACTTCCTCAAGAATCGGGATGGCGTCTAGAGCCTTCATTTGCACGAGCGCTTGATAGGTATGTAAGACTGCGGCAACATACTGACGATAGTGGAAAAGGTGCATGCCATAGTACGTGGTGACGTCCAGGATCTCGACTGCATGGTTTCCAGCGATGACTGGCGACTGAATCAAAGCATTCCAGCACTTGTGTTTCGAAAAGGCCTCCAGTTCACTTTTCATCTGCGCTACACGATAACCAAGCGTGTTGATGCATTGACATGGAAAGATGCTCTTGTCCTCAAGAAATGCCCGAAGGGGTGAAAGCGCTTCATTTGCCATCTTCAGCGACGAGATCCGAGGAAGTGCGATGCGTGAGGGTTGCGACAAGGCCACGGAATATGCACAATGACTGGTCGAGATCATGTACAGAAGTACACTGGCGGTGAGGATTGTAGTGGTGTCGCAACTTCTAGTCATGAGTTTGCCGACTTCCTCCATGGAAGAAAGGCCGTCGAAGCTCAGGGTCGGAATCTGTCCATCCTTCTGCATAACCCTGAAATCGGCTATGAGTTGCTGGATCAACGATCCTTTTGCGCTCTGCATTGCAGAGTGTGTACCGAGGGTATCCCGCTCAACAATTGGTTTGCCACTGTCTGGGCACAAAACGACCTCAATTTCCGCCAACGACTCCAGCACCTCGCTAGACGCCTGTTGAGTCTGTCCAGTATGCTGGTGATCATCGCATGAGACAAAACTAAGACGCTGCTTGACATCCAACATTGAAGGAAGATCAGGCTCGTTCTGGTGGAAAGCTCGGACGTGACCTACAGCGCGGGCAAGTAGCACATTCGTATACGCCGCCGTGGCGGCAACTGGTACCTCACCTTTGCCCGCCTTGGTCCAGCACAATTTCACAGCTTCCACCACGTGTTGGATGTTGTCCAGAAACATAAGCGACTCTACTGCGACACCAACCTGACCTTGTGTATCCAGAAAGTCTGCAGCATCGTCATCGTTCTCGCATGCACATGAGTCTTCGTCGGGAGACGTATGTGAGCACTCGGAGGTCGCATCTGTGTCTGCAATGCTCAGAGCATCGTCATCGGAAGCATCTGATACGTCGAGCGCGGAGGCTCCGGTGGACAATAAATGACTGAAAGTGTTTTCGATCTCCGAGGTTGAGCTGGCGTATGACCTGGACCTCATGGGCTGCCGCTTGGCGACCTTAACGCTGGCCCTTGAGGATGGAATGCCAGCTGTCAGCAAGATTTGATGAATCTGCTTGAGACTGGGTGCTCGTCAGTCATCACGGAGCGGCTTTGTATCAGGCAGGAAACAGACCTCTCGGTAAAATGCTCATGGTTGATAGTATCCGTCATGTCTTTCTCACACTGATCCCGATGGGTTCGGAAATGCTGACTGAGGTAGGCTCTCTCCTTGATAACATCTCCGAAGTAGTAGTCGACATCCGGCGGCAGAGTCCCGATCTCCTGTTTCTTGTCGCATAAAAGCTTGCCAAGGGCGATCAACTGCTTTATGGGCAGTGTCTTTCTCCCTTTAAACTTTTCTGGTCCATATCTGGTCATCCATGCCACAATGGCTCTATTGCCTGCAGTACTGGTCAGATTTCACTCCCCTTCATCTCCGTTGAACTTACCTTGTTTATAGCGAACATATCGCTCCTGAATGTGCTGCGGCAGTCCACAGTTCGTGATCTCGTGGGAGACGTTGAGGAGCATCTTGCTGTGAAACGTTTCGCTGTCGGCTGCTGTATTGCGAAGATGTAGGAGGGAATGGCTGTGTGTTTGAGGACCAACCGAGAGAGGTTCGTGAAGATATGATAGGAGCTTGGCAGGCTGTAAAGCATCAGTATATCGAATGCTACACATGTCAAACATTCAATCAGAATGTGGCTGTCCTCGCTGTACGCCTGAAATGTAAGGCATCAGCGACAGTCCCTGCTAAATCCAAAGGTTGTTTGTCGGTCGAGATTAAGGTACTCAATGCGGAGACCCACCAGATGTTCATCTGCGAGGGCAATGTCTCGTTGCCATTGGTTGTTGCGCCATATTGATGTTCGACCCGCACGCATGACGCGATAAATTCATGTGGAATATTGAGTACCTTAAGGAGGCTTGGCGTTTCGAGCGTGGCTCAACCTAGAAGAAACGTAGAGAGGGAGCCAGTCTCGATAGCATAGAAAGGCTTCGAATGTCGAAGGATTAGCTCTGAGCAGAATGAAGTGTGTTGCCCACCAGACCTGCTCACCAGTGACACTGTGAATGAGTCGAGTGCACACCAGAAGGCTGTGGCTGGCTCGACGCGTCTAGCTTTGACGACTGTCATGAACCGCTGCTCGTCAAAGAACCCACCCAATGCCGACTCAGTCTTACTGTTTGTTCGACGCCGCGGAGATGCACAGTCGGACGGTATGCAATGATGAAGATAAAACCGAACCTGGAGCTACTGTGCCAGAGTCACGTAGTCCTTGGTTGGCGTTGGTAGTCAAGTAACCACCGGCTTGCGACGGGCCAGCACAAGTCGAGGGCATTGCCAGGGCACATAACCCCTGACCAACATTGACGCATACCTAGCGGACATTCAAACAAGTGAGCTGGTGGGTGAAAGGGTGGTCTCGAGTCGTTGGGGATTGAGACAATTCGTCGGCGATCCGATCGACGCGTCCGCATCTTACGGCAAGGACTGATGCCCTAGGCGGGTTGCTGCATCAAGACCTCTGCGAGCCATGAACATTCTGAAAGATGCGAAGCCACCCATGTCGACGCGTAAAGTGCACGATGAATGTCAAGATGGAGGTTTGAAGTGGCAGGAAACAGTTTCGACGCGTCGGCGTCGAATTAACCGTGCTGTGATTGGTTGATAGGAAGCATTGTGATATCATAGCCAAGAGGACTCCTTCCGTATCTGGCACCGATGTCTGCTGATGCTTCGTTTCCACCACATACTTTTTTCAGCCGGGCTTCAGGGTGTTGCTACATATGCGAAATATATAGTATGTTTCAAAACTGTAGCTGACGTACGCAGACTCTAGTTGCACCTGTGAAATCAGGTAAGGATCATTGTAATTGTTCTAACTAGAAGTGAGAGACATGTAAGGCCGCTTTAAGTAAACAAACAATGCCAAGACCCACGTAATATCACACACCGACCATAATATGACCATATAACCCGCCAAATAAATCTTCCGTGGTGTCTCACGGCACAACGCACTAGTACAAGGACCAAGCTCAGCACCCTCGCTTGCTGCGGCCTCGACGAGGCTTTCCATTTGTCGTAGAATCCATATCGAACGGCAACGACCTCACCTCATCCTTGTCTGCTATTACAGTTCCAACTCCCCTGGCGTGGGTGCACATGGAATCGGAAGACGCAGCAAAGGCTAATTCAGCAACGGAAAGTGGACCTCACATTTTATGGCCAGCGCTGGAGCGATCACCGTTGGTGTTTCGTACCGTATCCTATGATTTCTGTGATTACTCCTTCCGATCATGCAGGCCACATGAGATGCAAACTGAATTTACAAGTCGAATGCTGAGGCAAAAGACCAGGGTCGAACGATTGTGGTACAGACCCTATACATGTGCATAAGCGACGAAAAAGAAGCTGTGCAAGAACATGATTGCGAATACCGCGATCGTCGGGCCCGAAGTGCGAAGCTTGGCAGTTACCGCTCTCGGAATCCTGTATCGCGTTTCAGTCCATCTGTAGCTCCGATCATAGAGCCAGCTACGGAGTGCTCCACATAGCGAGATACTCGAGCATATCTTTTCACGGCCGTTCTTCTCTCTGCCATCCAGTCATATTGTATGAACAAGGATCACCGTTAATCTCTGCAAAGGGACCGGGCAAGATAGTAGCTGCGCTGGGTACAGACTGTGCCTGATGCGAAGAGACAACCATGACAGGAGGCGGGTGATTGGGGAGTACTTTCGACTCCGTGCAGGAGACGACTTTCACAGTTAGCTCACACTCCATTGTACTGATGCGCAAACTCCAGGCATAACTCGCAAAGACCTCGCTGCGTACTCGGGCCTCCTCAGTGATCGTATAAATCTGTTATATAGCTGTTCACCGTCCGCTCTTGCAGCTGCCATCAATTGAATCAAGATGAGTCTGATGCCGATTGGTCGCGGAATAGGCCAATAGGGTCGGTTTTCCGGAACAATCGTAATTGCGTGGCCAGCTGGAAACCACGATGTGAAGGGTGCATTCCTCGCGTCTTCACAAGCATCACGAGGCAAGGATCGAATCTACCCTAGCCGTACCTTGTTCGTACTTGCCTCGTAACTTTAGCAGGGTGTCTGCAACGCCTCACACAACACTTCGAATACACTTGTGTCAATGCCGCGTACCCCAGCTATTGACCAAGCATACTGTGCATCTTCAACTTTGTGCCCACAATATGCGAGTCGGGGGTCTGACTGCGTTACTCAAAGACCCGGCGACTGTCATTCCTGTCACCTCCTTCCTCCGCCAGATGGTCAAATGGAAACAACAGTCGATTCCGGTTTTCAGGGATACGAGCCACGTTGAAGAGTATTGCTGCCATGTGCTCGCCCACAAGTCCCGACAGTTCGTTCTCTTCATCAGAACCATACATGAACCAAGCGCCTGCCGCGACATTAACAGCACCTACGCCCTCAGAGCCATGCCGAAACTGCAACATGCTCCATCCACACCGGGGTGAGGAATATTACAGCTCAACATGTGTACTGATAGGAGTGAAGACTTTTCGCGAAAGGACCGCAACATTCACTGCTTACCCAATGCCCGAAGGAATGGCTGATCATCAAGAAGTGGGCGGGCTGATCTGGACATGTTTCGATAGACATGCGGCCGAGAGCGACACAGTCCGAAAGTCGTTACAGCAAAAGCGTCGTATCTACGGATTCACCATGTCTGCGGCAAGTAGTCCTCTCCGTGACAAAGCACCAGTGGTCTGGCTATACTGGCAAGGTGCCGATGGTTCGCATGGACAGACTCGAAATGCTGAGCGATTCAGGACTAAGTGGGAAGACCTTCATTCGATCGTCGAAGACGGGCGGATAAAGCCTGTGACATGGTTAACACTTAGCTTACCAGACAAATGGCCCGTGGATGAAGTTACATTGATCCCGAAAGGGTTTCAAGAAGTGTCCAAACGCTCAGCAGGGCCACAGCAGCTACGATCTCCACCTAGCCTGATGGGAACGCAGGCAGAAAGACAGTCGTGCGTACAGCGGGGTCATCCGTTCAGCAGAATCAACCGTGGCGATAGCGTTACTGATGACCAATCTGAGGTGTCTCCCTGCTTGTCTTTGAGCGCAGGGGGCGACAAGCTTGGCACATCGTGGTGCCGACATCTACCAGTTCATGGTTGCTCCGAATCTTGTCCGACGATGTTGACCATGAATTATGTCGACAATCAGCAAGATTTCCCTACCGTTACCACAAAGGTTGCTGAGATGAAGACGGCGGAAGACCTGATCAATATGCGATTGATATGGTACCAGAGAGGGAAGTTGCTCGGAGCCTGATGTCTGAGTCTCGGCGGAATACCGAAGCCGCTCCTTGAACCGTCCGCCGCATAGCACGGCCTGGACGCTGTCCCTACATGCGCCATTTACGCAAACCAGCGTGGTTGAGAAAATCGTCGACCGTCGCACAAGATATTGAGACAAATTTCAAGTGCGGATACGAGCCCAGGGGTGGAAATACGGCACGGCCTGAGGATTGACCCTCGCTGCCGGCGTCCTGAAAATCGCGAAAGCTACCGAGGTCCCTTGGCGACAGATCTTTTACGTTACAAAAGCGTGAAAGCTATACCCATTTGGGGGTCGATACGAGCACGTGACTATGAGTGTCGCGCTACTGGCGATAACCGACGCGACTTACTCACGATTTCCGAATATCTGCACCAGGTATTTGAAAAAGCTTCCATGCTTGCGATCCCTAGGCGCGCTCCAGGCAATAAAGGGTCATCACTCTCTTGCAGCATCACCTATCGATGTCTACGTCATCGCATATGAGACAACATGCTTCAAGACGGGTGAACTTGCTCCCTGCACCAGGGCCGTGAGAATCCTCCACGAACCACGCCAGAAAGCCATGTACCGCAGCGAGCAGCAACCAGAAGCACGCGAATGGCAAACAATCGTTCCAACGCAGATGCAAGTCATGGTACATCCGAATATCAAATTCTTTCGGCATCATGATGGCTCGTCTCGCAGCAAACCCGAAGCCACAATCAACGTACTCGCGCTTTCCATGTCACAACGAGCACCCATCTCCCATTCGGTCGCATCCGAGGCAATAGGGCGATGTTTCGTCCGATCAGATGTTGTTGCTGTCTGTGATGAGGCATAGCGCCGCAGCATCGAACGGATGTCCTGAAAGAAGCTCGATGAAACCACTGAGTACTGATGCCACACCAAGCTAGTTAGTAAGTTGTGGTAGGATAGGTTGATGGTGTTGAGTTGCTATATAGCTTGAGCTCTTCCTCGTTGTTTCAACCCCTTTGTGCTTTAGTGGACATGCGTGCAACATCATACGTCCAGAAGCAAGACATCACTCTTGTTGGCAGGAAGAAAGAAAATCGATCGCGTTTGAGCATTATCACTCTTGGCTCGGCCCTTATTATAGGAATTGTTCTCCCGGCAGCATTGAATCATTAAAACCAATCCTTGGCTTTGTCCAAAAAGAGCAAAAGCTACACACCCCGCCTGCCAGCTCTAAGCTGCAGAAGGTGAAAGCCACAGCGTCCTCCATCCGACCTAGACGACTTCGAGCAAAAGGTACATACGTGGTGACGATCTGAGTACGAGTACCCTGGAACCTCCACGAATGACTTGTGTGCTGCTCAGTATCTGTCCATACACGCAAACGGGCTGACTTTTATGTGGGATTTTCGGCCCTTCATTCGTATTTCAGACCAGACAAGCAAAGCTTAGCCTTGCCAAAAACATATCCTGCTTAATGCCTCCAAAGGGGAAACGGACAGCAGTTCCCCAGGAGGCGTTTTTGTTTGTCAACGAAGACTTCAGTACTCTCTTCCGAGGCGCCAAGAACGTCCAGCTCGATCGCACGAAGCAGAGTCATGTACAACGACAGAGCTTGGCGAAGCGTTGCTACAGCAAGCAGGACGAGACAGAGCCTACGTCCAAAGCTTCTATGCTAAGTGATGGCGGCCGCTCTCCGACAGACTCAGGCGCTGGCCCATCGACCCTAAAGCCACCATGCGGGACCAGTGCGGCGAACATACACCTATCCTTCCCACCAAGCTTATGCCTACCTCGTTCAGGGGTGAGAGATGCTCACACAGAATCATCCTTATTGACGACTCAACCTGAAGTGGAAACATGGTTCTCTACTTCGAGGAGTCCATTGCAATATCCACAGGATACATCAATGGCACAGCACATGCAAATGGTGCACCATCCATTCGACACTGATCCAAGAATGTATAGTCTTGGTCCACCTAGCACCAGTGTCCCGCTGCTCGGATCGTTCGACCTCTATCAATATCATGAAATGCCTTCGAGCCCAGTCCTCGACCCTTTCATCAACTTTCAGGTTGCTTTAGAAACGTGGGCTCCACCACTTATGAGATATTTCACCACGGTAATGATCCCCGAATACTTCTACTCAGACCTGAAGGCCGTCTCATTGCACAAGATGAGGCATGTCGAAGAATTACATGCGGACATGAGGTCTTGCATGAGTCACCCAGCAGAGATGTACGCACTTCTAGCAGCAAGTGCCGGTCACTCACTGAGCATACTCGGCCGCATAGATCTTCCTGGGGTGACGCCCCAAGACTACGACCGGCTCACGCTCGTCCTTGCCTCCAAATCCTTCGAAGCGTTGCGACATAGGCTTGCCAACTGGGAATTGCCGCACAGTACAGTAATGGCAACTCAACGCATGGTTTGCGCAGCAATTCATATGTCTGCTTCATTGGCAGTCGAAGCACATCACCGAGCAACAATGTCCATGATAGAACAGATAGGTGGATTGGAGACGTTCAATGACTATGAAAAGGAGCGGTTGATCATGCACAACCTCTACTACGCGCTGAAGACTTTACGAGCACCAGATTTCAAGCTGACTTGGGATCCGGGCTTCTTTCAAAACAACACAGGATTCGGAGTCTTCTCGAACATGGCACAAAAGAGCAGCTGCATTGGTAACCAGCTCAGGAAGATAGTGGAGAGTGGAGCCATCACTTTGCATCCACTCCTGGCTCAAATCATCTTGAATCTGGTCGAGGTACAACAAGTACTCAATTGGCTTCGCACGCAACCATACCGACCAGCAGATTACAGATGGTTGATGCAACGCAGGCTAGCTATACTGCACCGAGTTCTCTCTCTACGACCAGAGACAAGAACGAATCACGGCGAACTAGTTCGCATAGCACTGATCTGCTTTATGGTGCTGTCGCGAGTAATGCCCTGGAGCGAGACCTGGTTGCACGAGCACTATATCGCTCCTGCTCTCCGGGCATGGACGACAGATACACTGGAAGAGGCTTTCGCGGCATGTCCTGAACTGCTATTATGGGTGATGGTGATGTTCGGAGTAGAGTTGATGCCTCAAGGCGCAGAGGCTTATGGGACCGAAAGCACGGGTCTAGCCAATGTCGCAAGCCTAATCACCGATGTTGGTAGAGGTGCGTGTGTCGGGTTAAAGATTGGTAGTGAGAGTCAACTGAGGGTTACGTTACAGAGAATGCTCTTCGACGAGGAAATCCTGGACGAGCGATACCTTTCCTTCTGTAAAGATAGGTTGGGGCTCGGGACGGACTGATGCTGCACACTGGGTTTGTGTGAATCTATTGCTTGTCCAGTATAGACATAGAAACATCGTAGATAGAATGAAATTTGTCCTTTACCACACTTCAACCGCTCGTGCATGCCTCAATTCAACACGGATATAAGGCCTAAGTGGCCTCAGGCATATCTGACGGCCTGATTGTCACGTGACTGACGTCGATACGGAATGGGCTCAAGTTCATTGCCATCCACCATGCGAACAGAACCACAGCATGCAGTGGCTCAAACAACAACCTGGAATATGAATCTTGAACTCATGCTACTGCTGGAGGATCTATAGACACGTGCATTTTGTGATTGACTATTGACGCACATGAATCGAAATCGCTCACTATCCCACTCTCGTACCAAAGTTGAAGTCCTTCAAAACGCGCTCATACCATCTCATCTCTTCCTTCATCTCTTCATCGTTCACTCACCTTGATAACACAGATATTGCAGCAGCTCGATCAAAAGCATCCGGATCTCCTCATCCCTTTACCATACTCGCTGGTCCTCTTCCATCAGAACGCCTGCAAAGCCTTCAGAAGTCCTGACAGTACACCGATCATCCTCTGCCCATCGAGGCACAACGCCTTCAGTCATGCCCTCCACCCCATCTTCAGCCATCCCCTCAAGACCCCCAATCTACTACGAAGACACAGACCCCCAATGGCTCTTCACCCCCACCGAATTCGACCGATACACCCCCTCCCGCTGCGAAGGCATGGACCTCCCAACCGAACACCTCAACCGCCGCAAAGGAATAAACTTCATAACCCAAGTCGGCATCTCCCTCAAACTCGACCAGATCACCCTCGCGACAGCAAGCATCTACTTCCAGCGCTTCTACATGCGGCATCCCCTGCAGATACAAGGCTCGAGTAAAGGTGCACACCACTACCAGGTTGCGGCTACGGCGGTGTATGTCGCGTACAAGAGCAAGGAGAACCCGAGGAAGATGCATGAGTTGATTGTGGCGGTTAGCCGTGTTGCGCAGAAAGATCCGAATCTGATGATTGATGAGCAGAGTAAGGAGTTTTGGAAGTGGAGGGAGACGATTCAGCATCATGAGAATTTGATGTTGGAGGTGCTGTGCTTTGATTTGGATCCGGGGTTGCCGTATCCGGTGTTGTTTGAGATATTGAAGTATTACAATGTGCAGGAGAATAAGAAATTGAGGAATGTGAGTTGGGGTGCGGTGAATGACAGCTTCAGCACGATATTGTGTTTGTTGGTGCAGCCGCAGAGTGTTGCGGGTGGATGTCTTTATTTTGCGCTGAAGCATGTGGGTGAGACGTTGCCGGATGATGAGATGGGACGGTCGTGGTGGGATACGTTGGGGTTGAATATTGAGGAGATGGAGTTGGTGGTGAAAACTATTTTGGATACGTATCAGAACCCGTCGGTTAAGGGCCAGGTTGGTGCTGAGGTGTATGCTAAGGATGGGGAGGGGCTGAGCTTTGATCTTACGAGACGGTTGGGGACACCCAGTGTGGAGGGGAATTATACGCCGAGGGATGTGGGCGGGCTGAGTACGAATCAGATTGAGAATAAGGCTATTACGAATGGTACGGAGAACGGACATGCCGAGGCTAGTGCAGGAGGCAGTGGTGAGCAAGAGCAGGATCGTGCTATGGAGGATGCCAGGAGTAATGGAAGGAGTGGAAGTGAAGAGGGAGAGCTTGGCTAGGGGTCAGATCCTCCAGAACAGCCGAGCTCACCGGGTTTGGAAGTGATTCCTGATACCACAACCTCGGGGAGCTCCAGCCAAGAAATATTCCTGCCTAGGCGTGGCAACAATGCAGTGTCCGAGAGTGCTTCAAGAGTCTATCGAAGGATTACGATGAGGTCGAGTCATGTACCTGAGCCATCATTGCCTCCATACCCTAGCGAAGCCCGAGCATTCGACCAGAAGCCAGGACATATAAGTACGAGCACTGCCACAGAAGAAGAGTCTACACAAATTATTAATGAGATAATTGAGCCAGACACAGATTCCACCGATGAGCCAGGTCACTGCAGCACAAACTGCGGCGACCATCCAGCCGATCCAGAAGATGTTGATGATGAGCCCTAGGAAGGCTTTTCAGATGATCCAGCAGATAGTCCATCAGATGACGCGAGCTCAAGCGTTTCCTATGATCGAGAAGAGCTTGGCTACATGCTTGATACGATAAGAGACCAGATCGAAGAGGAAGAGGCAGACCGACAAGCACATCTCGAGTGGGTCGGCGAAATTGCAGAAATGGCTGCGAAAGAGGCTGTCGAGAGCTTCGAACGGGATGAGCTCGAGCAGGCTGCTGAGGTGGTTCAGCCCAAGCCAAGGGAGGAGACGCCGCCTTGATGCTAGAGCGCGAGGGGGCGTGAGGTGCACTTCAGTGCCTATGTTCACATTCATGTGTACATAGTTGATTAGCTTAAATATACCTTCCTTCACTCAGGCCTGCGGTGGCAGCGACATCTCTTGCGAAACATGCGAACACGAAAACATCCAGCTGATGGTCATTTACGAAATAGGTTCTTATCGTTGATCATGGAATCAGGACTATCAGCCAACCCATGCGTACGGCCAAATCCTTGACTATCGAAGCCTCGCAAACCTCGGATGTATAAGCTCTACTCTGACCATCTTCCATATCCAACGACCAACTTGTCCCATCGTCGACCTGCTACGCCTAACCACCACGGCGCTCATTCTTCTCCAAAGCCATCCTCTCGGGACCGAGTTCAACATCATCCGACTCTTGAGTCGCAGCCATGGCTTCGCCTTCACCATCTCCTGGCTCTTCGGTCTCATCAAGATCCTCCTCTGACAGTCCTGCAGCTGCAGAAGCAGTGTCATCCTGATCAATCTGTGCGTCCAGCTCACCACCCGATCCTTCCAAATGTTCTCGCTCGCCAGCTCTGACACTCTCGTCACCCTGATTGGTCGGCTCCGTGCTTGTTGGTTGGGGGTCTATGGTGTTGCCGTCGCGCCTCTGGAGCTCACTCTGCGCTTCGAACACCTTTCGCCTTGCCTCCTGTCGTCGTCGCTGTTCTTCTTCTTCCTTGGATGGCTTAGGCGGCGGCTTCTTACCTGGTGGAAGGTTCTTCATACGAGCTATCATCTTCTTCACTTCGGCATTCGGGCTCGGACCCCTTGATTGGTCGTCTGTGGTGGCAGGATCGGCTGAGTCGGTTGAGACATCATCTAGCATATGTCAGCTTTCATCGCGGTTCGGGCTATCAAGGGATCTTACCTTCGCGAGTCTCGAACTCCTCACGACCCTTGTCACCATCTGTCGGCGGGTCTGCCACCTCGGTCTCTTGCTTGATGTTGGTCTTGACAGATTCTTCGAGGTGCAGCCGCATTATTTGCTCGTCAATCACTTCTTCTTCAGAAGGCGTTAACGATCTTCCTCGACCAATTCGTGGACCAGCGTCAACAACATCATCGTCATCTTGTGATTCGACTTGGCCATCGCTGTTTGTCTGCTCTTCAGCAATAGCAACAGCTATGGCGTGATCAGTCTCTTGAGATTGATCAGAATGCAGGTTCGACTCTTCTACACTCCTGGTCCTACCGGGCAGCGCAGCTTCGCCTTCGTGTCGTCTGATGTAATCTTCCCAAGATCTGTCATTCTCATCGTCTCGGATTTCGTCATCACCACCTTCACCATCAGCATCGTCGCCATCATCTGCATTCTCAGCGCTGATTCCGGCGGCTTCAATTGCGCTTTGTCGTCGCCGCTCGCCCTCCTCATGCTCACGCCGTTCTCGCTCCCTCTTGCGCGATAGGAAACTTGGAACCATTTCGACGGCTGCATCTATATTCCATTTTCTGAATTGCAAGAGAAATCTGAGTTCGTTCTGGGTCAAGGTGGCTGGGCCGATGCGTCTTGCGAATTCTGCGAGTTGTGTCTCTTGTTCGGTAGGCGGGAGTTGGCTTTGTGGATTGGCTGAAGCTGTGGTCGTCGGTCCGGGGGTACTCGGTCCCTCTTGGTGATTCTCGTGGGCATCTTGAGTCTCGCTCGAATTTGGGCCTTCCTCTATGTTCTGAGACACACTATCAGCATCGGACCCCTGATCTGACATGTTTCAGAACTGTTATTTGGCTGTGTTAGTCCTGGAGCGCAGTTGGAGTGGTGAGAAGAGAAGGTCAGCTAATTCTCACAGCGCCAGATTTATTGCCTACAATTGTGGAAGTTTGGGATAATGAAGAGAATACCACAAGCAAACACGTACGCATAAGCAAACTGGAGCAGGCGGTGGAAGCATCTCACGCGATGTCCAAGATCGCCAAACTGCCAACCTCCCACAAAGGTCTAGGTTGTCAACTTTCGTCCTTCAGCTGGGTCTGGATCACTCCAGCGGGTAGCTTCAAGCATGGCAAAAGACACATGACAACAAAAGGCTTTAATCAACGATCCGCACCACGCGTGCGCTTCAACAAACACGAATGTACAGCATCACTCATCACAACATGAAGGAGCACAACAATCTGCTCCTGCACTCGACGCATGACCATCAATGTTCGGGCTATGCATATCTACTGATACAAGCACCGCACGAACGTCCGACAGGCTTTTGTGAGACGAACACAGCACAACGAGCCCGACAAAAAGCGACTGGATCGTCTCATCTAGATCAGACATCATTGAGCGCTCGAGCCGATCGCGTCTCGAACCATTCCTCCCTCTCCTCTGACTCTCCACCATACCCATGCATGCAGCCTTTCTGCCCTCCTCACCCCTCGCCTCAGCTAAAGACAGGGTATGCACTTCGAACATTATCTCCGCCTCCTTTGATTCGGTGTCGGCCGGTTACCAGCTCCGCAACATCTCACCAGCAGACTGACTCGTTAGTTGGATGTCGGTATTGTGCTGATTTGATGGTCTCTATTGCCGGCTCAGGCCCCAGAAGTCCTGGCATCCTCCTCCTCAGCCTCGCTCTGCTCAACAGCTTCATCGGCGACACATTCCGCCCGTTCCGCCAAGTAAACCGTCAGATCTATCTCAGTGTTGACATCAGGCGGCGAGCCAGCAGCACGCCACTCTTGAAAGAAAGTCACAGCCCGCTCAGCGTCCCAATTGTGCGATTGCAGAACGACCACCAGCCTTTCGTATTCTATTCCCCAGGCGGCGGCATGTCCGAGACGTGTTTGTATCTCCCCGACTCGCGCAACTTGTATTTGTCCGAACCGCGTCATGTAGGCGCGAACGGCGTCATCAGTCTGCATAGTGGCGAGGTCGAATTCGCTCTCGATGATGGCGTGGGGCGTGAGGGACATTGCGGTGGGCGCTGTAGGAGGTAGAGTCGAGGTGGGCGCGGTTCCTGACGGTTCATTGGCTTGTCCAGCTTGCTCGAGACCGACTTCTTGCTCCGATGATTGTGCTTCGAGGGGGGCATCATCAGAGTCAGTCACTTCGGGATCTTTCGCATCATCAGGATAGTCGCCATCAGCATCAGAGTGACGTTTGTGCTTCGGCCGCTCCGCGTCAGGTTGTACAGATCTTGATGGCTTTTCTCCTTCGTCAGACATAGTATCGACTTGTGACACGACTGAAAGATGGAGAGAATGAAGAAAGGCAAGAACACGGAAAAAGTGCTTCAAATACCGCAGGCTTGCTAGAAGCAAGCAAGTTGGCAGCTCAAACATCTTGATCGAGACCTTCGCATTGGTTGTCTTTGTGAACTACACGATAGCTGACCCTGCAGTAAATGTGCGAACAACAATCATTGCAAAGGAAGCGCAGCTGCCTGGTCTCCTGTCCGCACGGTGTCAATCAATTTCTAGGCCGCTTCGACAATTGGAAGTTCGGCACGCGGAATACGGACGTGCACTAACAAGCGACGACCACGTGCTTCTCAAGCCATCATCGGGCGCAAGACCACAGCGAACATACTTGCAGACTCGATCCTACTACGGTCCGGGAGAACGAGTACACTCAGTTGCACATCCCGCAATCGACCCTTTGCATCTATCTAGAACAACACCTGCAAGCTCCTCCAACCAACCTAATTTCCTTCAGACCCTCAGCTACATCGACGCTCCATTCCAGCCTGCAGCAACGTCCTTCAATATTCCTACACACCAGCCCCATCGTTACCTCCTCTTCGACGGCACATCAAGCACACTAGCTGCTTTCCACGGTGGATCGATCTTGGCTTCTTGTACGCCTCTCTCTTCCTGCTCCCTCTCATTTGCACTGCTCAGAAATTCTTCATCCATGTCATTCTGCAAGTCCTTGCTCCAGACTTTCTCCTGCTCAACTTCAGCATCAACCGGAGGTGAACCTAATCTACACCACAGCTTGTAAATATCCACTGCTCGGTCGGCGTCGTATTGAGCGACTTGAATGATCTGAATCAATTTGTCGTCTTCGACGGCCGCAGTAGAGGGGCATTTGCGGAGTTCGGCAAGGACCGCGCTTGTTCGGTCAACTTGGTTCATAGTGCTGATGGCGGATCGTCTCTGAGATGCTGTCAAGGTTTCGAAATGACCCTGCTGAGGTGGCTGTGGAGTGGAAGTGGTGGTGATATTGATGGTTGCTGGCAGTTCAGTGGTCTGCTCGGCTGTTCCATGATCGTTGTCTGATGCGTCAGATTTGATCTCCCGATTGTTATCAGCATCACCACGATCTTCAGGGCGTTCATCTGGGCTATCTTCTTGCTTTGGTGGTTTTGGGATAGATTCCGTTGACGGATCGCCTTTTCCTGGAATTGGTTCTTTGTCAGGCATAACAGAACGTGTGACAGGATTGGAAAGGGGATGTGAAGAAGGACAGCAAGTACAGCAAGAACTTGGCCCAAATACTGCGTGCCTGCCGGAAGCAAGCAGGGCAAGCGCCTCAAACATCAAAGCGCACACGTCTGGAACAATTGTCTTTGTGACCAACACAGCAAGCGACCCTCTAGTCATGCTCGAATGAGAAGTTCGATCACGGCTAGCTGATTGGCGCCAGAACCTGCAACATACACAACGTGAAGTGGTCGATGTTTTCAATGTGTCAGTCCAACGTCCATCGCATTCTTCAGATTAAACCTATGTGCTCACATTTTATTCAATAGTCTGTCGGAACAGCAGCAACGAAAAGCTCGAAAACAACAGGTAGCACGAGTCTCGACTCCACTCCAACACCAGCTACTTTCGATAATCGTTGTCAAGGTTCTTGTTCGGCACTTTCGATCTATCTGCCATAATGCCTTCAAAGGACAGCCTGAACTCAAGACTTCTAGCTGGTTTCACCATCACCACGTCTCGCCAGACATCCGAATCTCACTACACTGGCATAACACATGCACAACCAGATGCCGGTCCATGCAACCACACCTCATCATGAACACCACTAGCCCTGATTCCAGCTAGGCGAGTTCCATGGCCCGGCATCCGTCTCCTCTTTGTCCTTTCTGTCCATCTCCACGGCCTCTTCCTCAGTATCAAGCGGAGGCGCACCCATTCGTGCCCACAGGTAGTAAATATCGACTGCCCGTTCAAGGTCGTTGCGCGCCATCTCAAGGACACGGATCAATTTATGGTCACTGGCGTCTGGAAATCCGAGTCGCTGGCGGAGTTGAATGATGGTAAACGCTGATGCGGCTGGAGGGTGGATTATGGCGGTGGTGGTGCTGGATTGTTGTGTTGGAGTTTGTGTTGAGGGAGAGTCAGATCCTTGGTCGAGGTGGCTATGTTGGGGTGGTTGTTCAAAGGTGGTGGATGTGGCTGTATCGATGTTAGATGGTTCATCTGAAGCTTGCAGCTACGTACTGGTATTGGCAGAGCTGGTAGCTGTTGTGCTGGCTGCATTTGGGTGTGTTGTCTTTCCTGGTTCGAGACCACTATCCTGATCGGACGAGTTTGGTACTTGCTTGGACATCGTTGCAGGCAGACTGTGTGTGAAGGGCGAGAATGCTACGAAGAAGATGGACTGGAAGATGCTGCAGGCTTGGAACATACTTATCCATGACAGCGCTGGGAGCAAGCGAATCAACACAAAACAGCCGGCTATACAGGCCAAACAACAAAAAACCGAAAGGCCTGGACAGTGCTCCGCAAGAAGCGACAATGATCTCGACAGCAAGCCGCAAAAGCAGTGGTGGAAGTGGAGCAATCACGAAAGCAAATGCTTGCCGCTGCTGGTAGCACCTGGCTGGGAGGGCTCTGACGCAGGATATGCCGTGCGACTGGGAGAACAGGGGGAAGCATATGGTTTTCTGAGGGCTAAGGTGCACAGATGTGGAAGCATGTTACGATGACGTGATCCAGGTTGACTCCATGTGCAAGGCGCGGTCCGAAGCAGCGGGCGGTCCATCAACAGCTGTCCCGAATTGCAGCAAAATATTGCAATTCTTACGGTAGCAACTTCACTCAGCACGAGCGCACCAGCTTGATTCACAACACCAAAGTCCGTTAGCACTCCATCTCGCTATCAGTCCTCTTCTCACTCATTCACTTCTTGTCCTTTTCCCGAGGCTTCAACACGACGTCATTGCCTTCGATCTCATCCAAAGCATCCTTGGAAACACTTTCCTTCTTTGAGGGCTGTATAGCATCTGGGTTGTGGACAAGATCCGGTTCCGCCTCTACTCTGGCTCTGGCTCTGGCTCTGGCTCTGGAGTGCCATAAAGAAGATCGGGGTCCTTTCCGGCTTTCACTGCGTCGATGTCGGCCCTCAGTCGGGCTTCCCACGCCTCGATTCCAGCTTCGTTGAATGATGGTGGTGTTGAGGAAGTAGCCGCGTGCTTTGAGTGGCCAGGCTGAGTAGACTGTCGTTGCGGACTTGATGCTGGGAAGCGATTGGCGGTCAGAGTGTTTGGACCGGATGTGTTACGTGGTTTCGTCTGATTATTAGGCTTCCCTGCGAGGTATTGGTCAGTTCGAGCGTGATCAAGTGTACGGATGTGGATCTTGCTTACCTCCACCAGCTGGATTTGCTCCCCCTCCTTTCGGTGGTTGGTTCTGACTCATGCTTGTCGACCTTGAAATGCTGAAGTCTGCGACACAGAAGAATGATGAGGTGCTGGAGAGGGTTACCGCGATATAAGGATCATCTGCACTGGTTGCGGCAGCAAACTCTCGATCGGCAAGCGCGCCACGACGAACAACCATAACAGGCAACACGCGGGCAGAGATAAGGTCACGAATGAAAGCAAAGCAGTCGTTGTGCAGCCAAAGCCGGTATTATGGACACTACCACCGACGGTGTTTGTCATGGCCATTAATTGATTCATTTTTCCAAATCTTTGATTACAAGCTGCCGTCTGGTGACAAGTGCTCATCGTGGACTCGCAGAGCTTACAGAAAGTGTCAGCGACGTCTCTCTTCGAGTAGCATATCAGTCCTGCCCAAACATGACCACTGCCAGATCGACTTGCACAGAACTGCGACCACCTTTGGACATAGGAGCGCCCAGTTGTCTATCGCCAACACAATGATTCCACACCTCACTTCCTCTCCTTATCCTTTCCCTCGACCACAATCTCCCTGCCTTGATCTGATCGGAATCGTCCTTCGACAGAGTTCGCTCCTTGGATGGTGACACGCTTCTTGAGCTTTGGGCAAAATTTGATTCTGGCTCTGGGCTGAGAGACCTGCGGGCATTTCGGAGGCGGGCTTCTTCTTGGGCAACGAAGGCTTCGAAGGTAAGGTCGACATCCTCAGCGGTCGACGGAATGTCGTCGGTCGTGGTACCACTGGGTTGAGTTGTTGGCGATCCGCGAGCTGGGCTTCGAGGTTGCCGTCCTTCAGAATTAGGGACCATGCCACAGCCAGCAGTATGGTCTTGTTGACTCTGCAATCCTGGTGCGCGGTGTATGAGTCAATTTCTGAGTTCTCCAAGCGAAGAACATCGATCATCCATACCTTCGGGCTTTTGAGGACTTTCGTGAGATGACTTGCGTCTGGTCATGCTGGTCAGTGCTCTGATGGGCTTTACAAATGGTATGGAAGAAGCCCCAAGCACGGACGGGAACTGAAGATGTGAAGGCCGTTCAGGAGTTGATTGCGCCAGAAAACTGATGCAAGGCAGCAATTCATAATGAATCATGCCACAGCAAAGGAGAGTATGCGGAGTCACCATCTCAGGGTCGACGCAAAGTGGTCATTGTTGTGCAGTGTCCGGCTTGTCGATTCTCACCGCTGGCACACTTTGTCGTTATCTTGAGGGGCAAAGTTGTTGAGACCAGTGACTGCACCAGTGGGATAGGACAGATGGGTGACGACTGCCGTTGGTGCTTTCAAACCATACTGGCAGTTGCTGTCGAGCATACCGCTGGCATGTTGCCGATGTCGGTAAGAGGAGATGTCAGACCAACAAACATCGCAAGCACAACGCTGCACGAACATGGGCAACAACCATCCCTAGCGCAGTGTATCGAAACTCCCTCCGCCCCTCGAGCACCCTCTTGCCTCGATGCTGCACCGAATTTCCGAATCGCAATGTCACTGGGGATCTCGAAGATGATGTACTGGGAGAAAACCACAAGGAGAACGATACTGGTGCGTGCACCAACAGTGAGATTGAGATCATCGTCTAGCCCTGGGATCTACGCGAGCTGATGTACGAAGGGTCGACGAGGCAGCTCGTGTAGAAGAGGCCGAGTCTGAGGAGGAGGCGGATGTCGACTCTGCGGAGGGTGTCGGAATCGTGTTTCGAATGCGGGTGTAGGATTTGTGGGTGCTGGTATTGGTGAGCTGTCGGCCGGACTCGAGGTCTTCTTCTTCGCTGGAGCTTGATGTAGGCATATTGAACGGCTCGTACTCTCCAGAGGGCCGTCTGATGCCTGGTCGATGCCTACTTCCCATTACATCTCGTCACATTAGGTTGATGCTGATGTGCCACTCGCCTTACTGGTAAAGCTCCTTCTACAGAAGGAAGGCTGTGCAGCAGTACTCGCCAGTGTCGCTGCATGGGCCGATATCGAGTCGTGAGGAGGTCGACTCGTTGATTTCGCGGATCCTCCTTTGGAGTCAACAATGTAATGCTAAGTGGTTATGTGTTCGAGATGATATCGTTGTCGGCTCCCACCTCGTACTTGAAAACGTCGTAAATCGGACAGCCAGGCAGTCTCAAACCATGTCGGGTCTGAACCTTCAATAAACGTCGCTTGGCCTTCTCTTCTCGCTGACGCAACAAGGAGGCCTTCGATCCTGTCCTGCGGCTGATATCGTTTCTGATGATTCGAACATTAGCTGTCGGCCGCCAATGACAATGCACACTGTCTTTCAAACATGGAGGTAATCGAGCACCATGTGTCGCTTCGAGCCAAGTCTCTGCACCTTCCACGATTTTGACCAGTTCTTCACACCTGCCCAGGTATTCGAGCTCTTCGTTCCGTACAGGGTCGAAGTGCATTAGCCATGTATTCCTTGGTTCCCGGCCAGAGTAGTCCATCGGATACACGGTTGTGGTGACGCTGCCTATATCCATTCTGTATATGCAGTCGAAGCTGTTATCTCCCCGTCTTCCGCCATTGCCTGTTTGGCCACAAAGGATGAAGGTTCTCATTACAGGAAGGAGACCTGCATCGAAGGAGCGCTTTGCCGTTGTGAGAAACAGCTCCATGCTAGACCCCTTCTGGTCGTTGCCAGTGGGTTTCGATCGCGTACAGTCGCTTCGAATCGAGTAAGAATGAGTCTGGATCACGACACTGTGCAAGAGCTCACAACTCTGCTGAAGATGATGGAACAGGGTAGGGCAGATGACCGCGCAGTCGAGTCGTAAGCCACGGAGCTGAGGGAGGATCTTAGCTATCTGCGTACACAGATGGCTGTTGCCAAGGTCTGCGGGACTAGCGTGGTTGGGAACAATGAGTTCGAGATATCGAACGGACGCTGGAAGTGCACCTAGGATCTTAGTCATAACTGCCAGACATCGTGCCCTAACATCAATAGGACCTATGTAAGAACCTCTAAAGGAGAGGGATACCAGATTGTGCATGGCGGGCACGTGTCTCGAAACCTGGACCATCGCTTCGTATGCTTGACGGAAGTCATCACCCGTTTGACAGAATGGTGCTAATGTCAATGACCGTAAGTGACCCAGCCGTGGCGTTTTAACGGTTTTGGTGAAGGCAATGGCTGATGTACGCAAAAGGAATACGTCCTTGTACAAGATTCGTGTTGCCGAACAATTCCAAGTTTTGTTGACAAACAGACTCGCAAGAAAGGTCTGATAGCCATCTCTGAAGGAGCTCGAGGATCAGTGATACGAGTTCGAGTGGTAGTCTGGCTGCGACTGAGCGTGATACCATTTTGAACCATTGACGAGGTTGCGAGACTATACCGCGGTGTGTGTTGGCGTATGGGAATGTCGGCATGCAGTCATGCCAATAGGTGAGATAATGGAGCGTGATCAAGATGGACAAAGACTGGCGAGTACGCGAAGAGCCGATGAAGTCGCCTACGCGTGCTTACTAAGCTCGAAGTCACGATACTTGTCGCATTCGTAGAGATGACGTTTTGACCTTTTCTACTTGTCAGAGACAGATCTACGTCTGGACAAGACGGGCGGTCGTCTGTTACAGCGGCCGATAGATACCGGCTCCTTGCACTATGGTCTATCTCCAAGGAACACGCTTCAGTGCGTACAGGCCGTGACACGGCCTGGTACCTGGCATTGTATCAAGGATTTCTCGCACGTGGAAATGCCGGCACAGTAAGCCCTGTCGTCGTTTGCACCTCCAGAAGTCGTTGACCGCTTTCTTTCTCCCTCATCAAAAGCCACCGAGCCTTTGTACTTGCGTCTGGTAGATTCTCCTCGCTGACTCGGTTGACCGGCTGAAGACGCCTCAAGTGATATTGCAACCCCAGGTCGCGAAGCATCAGGATCGGCAGTCTTGTACGGCGCTTTGTTGCTCGCCATGTTCGTCCCTCGATGTGGTGGTAGAGGTCGTCGCAAGTCATGATCACATCGCCTTCAGACTGGGTTTGGCAGCACGGTCCACGTAGCCACATCCATTTCATCCGATATGGCGTTGCTGTATTTCCTGAAGTGTCCAACGGATATACGGTCGTAGTCTGATCGATGATGTTGATCTTGTATAAACAGTCGAACTCGGGTAGATTGCCAGACAATCCTCCATAGCGAATTTTGCGGCTGTCGAAAGTCAAGGTGTTTATCATTGGAAATTTGCCCTTCTCAAAGCAAGATCTAGCCGCACGAACAAGCATATCGATTGGAGCCTCCGGGCTGCGCTGTGTGAGAAGACCATCGCATTCGGTCAGACAGTCGGATTTGACATGGCTCCAATGGTACTGCATCTTCATCACTTTCAGCTCCTTACACAACCGTTGTGGGTCTGTGAATAATGACGGGCATACTGTCGTATTTTCGAGGCGGAGATGCCGCAATTGAGGGAGGATATTTGCAATTATTACGCAAACATGGTCTTCCGTGCTGCAGGTATCATCGTAACGGCAGATGCTCGCGAGCTCGAGGTATTTGGCTGTCGGCGGTAGATTCTTCAGGAGATCACAGAGATCGTGAAGCTTCGCTGTGTTATGACTTGTTTTTGTCAACCAAGGGTAAGAGTACGACAGGGACTGTAAGTTCTGCATGACAGATATCTCGAGATGAATCAGAGCCAGAGATGGAGGGTCGCGCCGCCAGCTTGAAGCTTCGCTCAAGGTCAAAGATCTGATACGCTTGTAGTGATTGCGCGGTAGCATGTGGACGAAGGACTTCGTATTATCTTCGTTCAGGAAAACGTCTTTCTGCAGGATAGGGAGTGCCAACTGATGCCATGCCTTCGAAACGACCAGGCAATTCAGGAACTTCTGATAGTGATCGTTGTAGAGATGTTCGAGGACGAGGAGAAGGACTTCAGGTAGCATATTTGCGGTGGACAGATACTGATGGCGGGAGACGGTCTAATAAGCAGGTCATCTGAGTATCGAGCCAGTTGCAGAGAACAATTTTGATTGGAAGGCTCGACAGAACAAGTGCGTCATTTTGCTGTCGATGTCGTGGTGAAGTGTTGACAAGCAATGGCGCAGACACAATTGGAGTTGGACTTGCAGGCTCGCATTCAACACAATCACATCACATCTATCAATAATCACTCTCAGGGCTGAAAACGTGGATTGGCATGTGATGATCATCGGCAGACTATGCTGCTCGTGCGCTGATTGCGGGTGGTAGTGGTGGTATGGGAAGATTTTTCAGCCTCGGGTCCAACTGCGGGAGCGATACATTCATTCTTCGAAACCCCACGAGTCACTTCGTCTGTTGGTTTTCTCACAAGTTCATTCACTCGGTCCCGGTTATCTTTTGCTTTAGAAGCATCTTCTACTCCGTCAAAGCTCTGGTCCTCCTACTCTACTCGTGCTTCAAGCTCCTTTCGTCCGTAAAGTTAATCCCTCCTTCGAACATCACACCTTGCTGATTTGACACACGGCTACGAGCTGTAGTTCTGACCTTCAGCAGTCGACGATCCATCTGTCTGTCTGGCAACGCAGAGCCTCCGTGTTTCCCCAAATCCCAAGCTCGACGAATTGTCTGATTTCGCATGTCGTTCCTATTGTGTTCCTAGCGTACTAGCTCTATTTCAGAGACCCCGACAAGCAAAATCCTTGAGTTGTCAAGCTACATGTGGTTCCTAGAACCATTTGCTTTCGATAGCTTCATACTCCCTCCTGGTCTTGAGAAACTCTAGCTCCTCCGGTGGTTGCTCGCGTTCAGGAAGGTCTGGTAATTTCGCACCTGGCAATGTTTGGACACGTATCAGTGATCTTCCAGCTCGCTCTTCCCAGTACCACAATGGTATGCAGGTCTCGGCCCGATGAAGCATGTACTGCTCTCGGAGGTGTTCGAAGTCTGCACCGTCCCACCATAACTGATACTCTCGTTGTGTCTTGATCTTCCAAGGCAGTCGTACGCCGAGTTTCGACTGGCACCAGGTAAGACCTTCGATGAACAAGGGAGTGTCCTGGCTCAGGCTCTCACCCACCAGATCCCGGAGCTCTTGCGTTGCATTATTCTGATACCGGACCCACTCAATCTCTGGTTCGATCTCTGCAATGGGATATGTTGTTGTGGTGTTAGCCAGGACGTCTATCGCGTACAGGCACCCGAAAGCAAGCTCGCCATCGCCCTCTTCTTTGCGACGAGACCCGTATATCATGAATTTGGTCAATTTCGGAAAGAACCCCGCCTTGATCTTTGCCTTTGCTGTCCTTATCAATGCCTGCAAGTTTGGCACGCTATCTGGGCCACAGCGCTGCTTGTAAAGACCTTCCTCTCCATGAATGTATACCTCGTCGAGCTCGCCGCAGATCTCTTTGACATCGAACAGGCCTGCGCACAGAATGCATTGCTCAAAACGTAACTTTTGAAGCTGAGGAAGAAGACTACACATCACCGCGCATGCGTGAATTCTGTTTGATGCGAGCCCATCGTCCAAGCCTGTCCCTCCGAGCTCTAAGTATTTGACGCCTGCTGGTATCGATAGCAAGGATTGAACATATGCGTTGTATGCGTAACTGGCGCCAGGGTACGAGTGTTCGAGGATATTGAAGCTGGAGATCGATTCCAGTTGCGTCATTCTATGCAACTGAGCATACACAAGAAAAAGCTGCTGCGTTGCATCTGGGGGCATATTGGGGTTGAAGTGAGTTGAGATAGACCGAATGGCTCTGAGGTTGTATGGCTTGGCCGAAGCGAGGGCATTAACAGTGCTGACCAGATTCTTTGCGTGTATCACCAGGTCCCTCCATGGTAAGCTGCGACCTAGCTCGTACCACATTCCACAAGTTCGTAGGCAGTTGATGAATGTGCTGACGTCGTCCATGAAGCAGAACTCCATGATCTTGAGCGCAACCTCATTGGGTAAAGTCGTTGTCGAAGACATCGTGAGTCTCGTTGTGGATTAGAATGATGATTTTGAGAGCGTGGTTTCGAAGTCTAACAAGAAAATGGCACCCACACTTCGATAGGGCGAAACTTGCAAGAAGCAAAGAAAGCAGATGCTCGCGAATGTGATAATGCCGATGCGGCTCGTTCATTTCGCGTGATATGGCCGTTTCCAAACACTTCCCTGTTGTACGCAAGTGATAACACTGTGAACGCTTTGTTGTTGATGAGAATTATCGGGCGTGTTGGATGCTGCATGATACCATGAACGATGCGGATGAGTGAAAACGCATCACTGTAGGCCTGGCGCCAGAGTAGTTTTGACTTCGCTGTATATGGTATACAGTGGAGATGTTTCGATCTGGGTATGGCTCCTGTAACGGTACTGCACATTTTCACCGAATCACGGTATGTTGTATGCTCAAGGCTTGGTAGCGAGGTCATCGGATCGTTTCCTTAGCTATTTGGATTATGCGACCCTTCTATGTGTAGATTCTCAGCTGAAACAGTGATATAGCAGTACAGCAGATGATCAATAGTTTCGCCATGCTGTTACTACTCGCCAGGGGATAGCTCATGCACCGAGTAGTCAACGTCGTCACTTACTTCTGTATATGATACTCGTTTTGATGGTGATCTCCCATCGTCAGCCAAGATCGGCCATAACGAAGTGACCTTAGAAGGTGAAGGTGATGACCAAGACCCCAACGCCGGCCCAGCGACCCGACGCGTCGCTGACATACGCTGAAAGTGGAAGTCATGCTGCAGACTGTGGCCAGGCCGGACCCGTGACGGAACCGTTAGCCTGAGAAGAGGTGAAGGCGCGATGAATGCAAAGCAGAAGACCACGCTGCGATTGCTGACGCGCAGACGAGGCAGCTATGTACAAGAAGACGAACAATCACATTCAAGCTTCAAATCACGACAACCAATTGTGGTATCATGATGTCACATGACCGGACCCTTGCGAGATTTGCATTCTTGGTAGTAGCAGAGACCGTAGTCACCTACACGATTCAAAAAGGTCCGACCTGCCAGCCGTGAGCATCGACGAAGTCTACACGCTATGCGCCATGGCAGGTACGCCCTCCCCTCCTTGCTCTATCATATAATGAGTCAACAGCTTCCTCGTCGGCTGACTTCAACGAACGTTTTCTGTCCTTCGTGTTACATTACCGCATCGTGATGAGAAGGAGGTGTATCGCGTTGTGAGAACTGATCTTGTGGCGACGGCCAACCTGCCGCTTAGGTGTAGAACAGCCCTCGTGCTTTGACGCTTAACCTGGTCGACGCCTTTCACATAGTTGGAGGGTTCTTTGGCTAGAAATTCCTTGTCGAAAGCAGGCGAATAGTCTCGGCCAACCGCTCGATCTCAGCCTCTTCTTCCGGTTGCTCGCGTCTGGGGAAGTCAGGAACGACGACACCCTCGGAGGACTTGACATGGACCAGCGGCCTCCCAGCTCTCTCCTCATAGAACCACAACCTTGATGATTGGTTGCCAGCACGGTATGTCTTGTAGAGTGCCGCCATCTTGTCTAGGTTACCACAATCCTACCACTCGTAGGGACGTGTAGGTCGCATTGATGTCGATAGGCGGCATCTGCGGCTGGAATTGCGCCAGGATTGAGCGTCGATGAGATGATGTATGCCCTTCAAGGACTTCTCTTTGGCCATCACGTCCACTGCATGAGATGATGAATGTGCCTGATATCGCATCCAGCGAAAACCGTCCTCGAGCTTCACCGAAGGATATGATATGGTGTTCTTCTCTATGAGGTCGATCTTAAATGCCATACCCAGACGAGTTTTGTCGTTCGATGGAGGGGGCGACCACAGACCAGAGATGGTGAACTGCTTCAGAGTGGGAAGCACGCCTCTCCGTTGCGCTTCCTGAGCAGCTTTGACGATATTCTGTAATGCGCCCGAGCGAGCATCGCTGCAGTGCGTCTTGATCTCGTTTCCACCATTATACGTGCTGATTGATTCGAGAGTCTTGCATTGGACTACAATGTCGCTGAAGAGTGTTGTGCAGATTTTGGTAAACTTCACCCGTAGCTCGCGCAGTTGCGGTAGTAACATGGCAACATGTGCACAGATATGGTCGTTTGGGTCGTAACTTTTGTCCTTGCAATCGAAACTGTAAAGCTCAAGGTATTTGACTGTTCTTGGCAGTGCGGTGAGACACTGACATAAGATGGATGCGGCAGCGCTAGGCGACATCTGATCTGCGATGTAGACGTCATAAGAGACAGATTCGAGGTTTGGCATCCTGTGTAAGTAGGCTGCTATGCGTGTAAAACCGTCTGAGTTCGTGCTAGGATTTGTACGACTGCGAAGGTTAGTGGTCACCGACTTGACTACATCGAGACGTCCTCTAGGAAGGACAGCCAATACTTTTTTGATGTTCTTGTCGTTGACCAAGATGTCTTTCCATGGCAGATCGCGACCAAGGTGGTACCAGTGTCTTGAGACTTGTAGGCAATTGAGGAAGGTAGCGTAGTCGAGGTTGAAGGTATGTTGCAGGATGAGTGTCGCCAATTCTGGCGGTATGCGGTCGCTAGAGTGCTCCATGGTTGGAGGAGACGATCGTAGTCGAGTATGGAAATTTCCCTGCGGAGAAGGAACTGTAGATGCATAAGTCTCTAAGGTCGTGCAACCTAGTCAGCTTTCGAATAGACAGACAGTGTGTGCTCGTGATGGTGATATTACCAGTGTGGAAAAAAGTCTGCTCGTACACGCATTTTCACTGCTTTGAGGTCAAACGTGTAGGATACCCGCTCTTCGCTCACGCGTACTCCGAGATAGAGATCGTAATATACATACACAACGTGTTCGAGACTATACAGCTTCGTGAACGAACTCAGGGCTATGATTGAGTAGTAGAAGGTGTGAACATGTTCGTTGATCGCTTGGGAAGACTTCCAGGTGTAGTCCGACATCGTTGCAGCACAACCATGTCGCACTTCCGGTCAGTAGGCAGTAGTGTATGTGCTTGATGGCTGTAATAGAGCTAAAGTACATAGGGTGTCGCGAGATGGGCGGTGTACTGAAGCCGAAGGCAAGATCAGAATCGTCCATATGACGCGTCTCAATCACTATCAGAGTGCGTTGTAGGTGCGGCGGCCGGAGCACGAGAACAACCCATTGAGGAACTCAGAGGACAAGGAAAGCATGATGTATCAGGACGTCCGGCAAACAAGTAGCTGCAGCAGAGATTGTTTGGAAGCAGCAATTTACGTAGCTGAGACCGGAAGACACAGCTATTGATCAGGATCGGTCACATGACTCTATCTTACTAAGCTGCATCAAATGTTTGTTGTTTCAGCCGTAGGTACTTAGATAGCAAATGCCTGCTATGCTTTGCCTTCGAGGCAACAGCGCTCTTGCTTCTCAGTCATGTAAAGCTTTCCACAGGACGGCGTCTTCTCTTACCTCACTCTTAACCTTCCGTCAACTCCTGGTATATGTCTCCAATACGCTCTTTTGCCTGATATCGCTGTGCCCCCACCGTAGTAATGCTCTCAATGACAGCCTCTCTGACCTCTCAGAATTTGAGACCGATTAGTTGCTGTGCCAGTTCCGACGCGGGATCCAACGCCAACTCCTCATCTGGACACTCCCGTGTAGGACAAGCGGGCAAGTCAGTTCCTTGGACCGTTTGCACGTGCACGAGCTTGCGGCCAACACGTTCTTCCCAGTACCATAGTCTGCTCTTTAGCGGGTGGTGGTGGCGATACGTAGCCAAGTCTTTCGCACAATAGTCGATAATATCTGTAGTTGTCGAAGAATATTTGTGGTGTCTTGATCGTTGCCGTGGAAGCCGACGAAGACCAATATTCCATTGCCTCCAAATTGGTCCTTCGACCAAGCGTACCAGCGCTCTTCCCTGTGCAATATCAAGTACATCGATCTCTTCGTTGGTGAGTGGGTTTAGGTAGCGCATCCAGAGGCCGTCGTCTATCACGTATTTGGCTGTGACGACAAGCGCTAGCGGGTAAATTGTGGTAGTGGCCCTTAGAATGTCCATCGAGTATAGGAATTCGAGCGTGTCCACGGGCCGTAGATGATCGAATCGTTCTCCTAGGAGAGTAAGTCGGGTAATGTTGGGGAATCTGCCATCCTGCAGCTGGGCTCGAATAGCATTAATAAGTTGTGTGACCATGCTGTAATCTTCAAAAACTCGGTGTTGAGGCCCGAAAGTGACACAATCCTGGTTTATACGATCCTCAGTCCCATCGATGACGACTGTCTTCAGTAGCGGACATTCTCTTTTGACTTCTGTAAACATTCTTGGACAGAAGGGCGTACCAGAGATCTGTAGGCGCTGTAGCTGAGGAAGCAAGCGAGCAACCTCTCGACAGATGTGGTGATCCTCGTTCTCTGGTCGGTCGATAAGACAGTTGACCAGCTCAAGATCCCTGATGCTCGCCGGCAGCTTGCGGAGCAGCTGCGACATCGAAGCTAAATTTTCGTCGGACATACCATAAGACTGAAAGCTGCAAGATAGCGCCGTCAAGTTCGGCATGTTACCCATGCTCGAAGACACAAGGTCCAATGCATGTGACACAGATATCGTGTCGACACTTTCGACGGTGTGACGGTCTTCATCGTCCGATGTAGTAGAGTCGTCCGATGTAGTCGAGTCGTCCAGATCTGGATCGTGCCAACCGTTCAAATTGACCGTCATGGAGTGCACCAGGTTGCATCTTGCTGGTGGCATAGCTGTAAGGAAGGACTCGAGTTGGCGAAGTTCCAGGTAGATATCCCTCCACAGTATGTGAGTTCCGAGCTCATACCATTGCTTGCATGTCTCCAATTGTTTCGCAAATGTTTTGCTGCCTGAGCTTTCGTAAAGATTTTCGAGGACAAGGACTATTACCTCGTTGGGAACAGTCGACAGAGATGGTTGGGACATTGTCGTTGAAGTGAATGGAACGACCAGAAGGCAACTACTCTTCTTTCGTGTGTTCTGCTTTCGTGGCCAGAACTGTAGAGAGTCGTTGGGATGTAGTTGACCGACAGTCAAATATTTATACCGGTCAAAGACCCTGAGTGACAGTGTTTACAGAATCATGACAGATATGTCCACGAAGACAAACCAACTCTGGCACCAATAGCCATTGGTAGCCGAAAATGGGTGGAGTCGTGATAACGGCAGGACCTCAGGCTGCACTTCGCTGGTGCATCAAAATGTGAGGCTTTTGTATGATATAGAGAATGTTTGTGTTTGAATGTCAAATACTCTAAGCATCGCTGCAGTTTCGGACGGGTCCAGTGTGAGCAATAGTGTTGTAGTGAGTTGGAGCCAGTACTTCTGTTCAGGAAATCTGCGTCCATATGATTATAGTATGTCGCGCTTGAACTCATGCTTCAAGTGCAAAGAGTCGATGTAATCCGCGAAGCAAAATGATCCACTCAACCATTGGCATCGTGCACACCATTCTCTTTCACTTCCTCCTCCCCGTCATCCTTCGACCTGATCGTCTCTTTCATAATCCGCACGATCTCCTGTATCCTTTCCTCCCCGTCGTCGCCCGGAAACCGGTCTTCGGCCTCTTCAACGGCAACTTTGAAGAATTGTACATCCCTTGACATCTCGGCTTCCTCATCTGGCTGCTCTTCTTCTTCAGCGTCCCCATTGACTTCTTCTTGATTCTGCGTTGATGATGCATGAACTCCGATTCCCATGTTGACCAGATTCATAACCTCAGTCTTGGTCAGCTCGTACGGCTTCAATTTCTTGACTAGATCTCCTATCCAGTCTTCAACCGGCGCATGATTCGTGACATGTGGTGTTATCTCTGCTGTGTATGCGTCGAACTTCGCTGTGTGTTAGTCACGCGCATGACTCAGGACCTACGTTTCTGCTACCAGCAACTTACATCCTTTCTAATAGCATTGTAGCCTGTTAGATTTGTGGTAGAGTATGCGCCTATCTGTTTGTCTGCTTTCCGCACGGGATTTGACTGTAAGAATTGATAGACTTCTGCATTTGTGAGAAGCGCGCTTTGTGGATCGAGGACTTTCATTTTGATGGTTGAGGAACGGGTTTTGTTCTGGCTACCTCCTGGCGACACGGGATTCAAGAAGCTCTGCTCACGGACAGGGCGAACAGCTTCTGCCCGGTCAAATCAACGATTGGAAGTCACGTCGAAGGCAACAAAGTGTGTAGTGTTAGACAAGGAGTTGGAGGAGTCGAACACCAGATATCTCGACGAATTTATTTGAAATACTGGGTCGAGCTAACGCCCAATACGGAATGGTGCGATATCTCTGAACGTCAAGTCCAGAAGCGAGGAACACTGCAGCGCGTGAGCGAAAGACTAAAGTATAAGAACCGTATTCCACGGTCATGAGCCTGAGAAATTGTTGAATGCATGATGGTATCATTTACGATGAGCTGGTGTATGTTCAGCCGAAGCGTAGACTACATGAAAATTTTGGGGCCCGCGACCTCGACCCCATCATCCACCCAAACCCCGTACACGAAGGTCGTCAATCATATCCAGCCAGTTTTGTGCTCCTCGAACGCCATAATGATGCTGCCTGTACCAGATACTCAGATACAAGATGAGTTTGCGACTCACGCCTTAGACTTCTTCTTCTTTTTGTCCTTGGGTGTGCCTTCATCATCGACGTGCTTGCGCTTCTTTGAGCCTGCGACTTCTCCGTTCGTTGCTACTTCTGCCTTTTCAGCTTGTTTCTTGGCTTTCTTGATGTCTTTCTTCGAGATTGCGACCGGCGTGCCGTCAGAAGTGAACGAGATCTCACCCCGCTCCAGTTTCCTCGAGTAGCGCTCCACGCTCAGGCCACAAGCTGCAGCTAACCTCTCAGTCTTGGCGTCCTCTGTCTCTCCGTCTGCCTTCTTGCTCTTTTTCTCCTTCTTAGCCTTCTTCTCTTCCTTGGACGACTTCTTGTCTGTACCGTTAGGCACAATCGCAGCAACCTCATCACTATCTATCGGCTCTTCAGGTTGAGATTCAGCATCCTCGTCATCAAGCATTGATACATCTTTGTCTTCCTTGATTTCCTCAATAAGCTTCTTCTCCTTCTTTGACTTTTTGTCCTTCTTCGTGGGTTTCTCCTCTGCTTGAGGCGCCTCATCTCCAGCTAAACCATCAGCATCAGGATTGTACTTCCTCGCCTCCTTGATCTCCCACTTCTTCGGCTGTTCTGCAGCAACACCGTTCGGTGCAATGGCGACACCTCTCGGCTTGATCGGCTTGCCTTCCATAGCAGCAAGCTTTCTCTCCATGTTCGTGCGGGCTTCGATACCCAGCGCAGCCTTCTCTTCCTCGGGAATATTTGCCTCGTCGTCACCCCAATCTTGCAAGGAATCGACTCTGATACCAAGCGCAGCCTTCGCAGCGAGTACTCTTGCCATCTTTCCCTTATTCTTGCCGGTTGCTTGACCAATGAGTGACGCGTGGTAGATGAGACCATATTTGGGGGTGTCATGCTTTGTCTTGAGTGCTCTGAAGAGTGCCTTCTCTGCACCGAGGATTTGTATCGTCGACGCAGGGCTCTTGGAGAGGTTGGAAAGACTTCCTGCATGTGCAATCAGCCGGGCGCCGACGAGCTCACCAACCAAGGCCGTCAAATTGGGTGCGATAGCTGACATTCGTGCTGATAGATAGCTCGAGAGCTGCTGTCGGTATTCTGTGAACTGTACAACCTGCTCGGCCAAGTTTTGTATGTTCTCCAGATCTTCGTCTGTGATTTCTGTACCCATCGATCTGTCTGCCGCACTCTTCACAGCTGCCTCAATCTCTTCTGGGAGGATCTCTGCCAGATTCGTCTCTTCAAAATTTGTGCGCATGCCCATTTTCAGCACGACTTTCGCATATGCAAGGTTGTCGTTCAGGATCTTTGCCATTTCTGGGAAATGCCATCCATACCATTCCTTCACTCTCATGGCATAGGTGTTCAGCTCTTTGTCGAGATCGTCCAGCAGGCCAATTGCTTGCACAATCATAACATCGATCTTGTCTGGCGAGAACTTCAGCTTGTGTCGAGCGAGCGAATGTGATAGACCGAGGGACATTGTCTTGACATCGTCGGGCATAAGACCAGGTATTAGGGAGGGTAAATGTTCTCGAATGGCTCGGTACAGGTCGGCAGTGGTCGAATCTGCAACGGCCTTGATCTCGAGGCCTGGAATTTTGCCAATCGCATTTCCCAGCTTCGGATCTGCCACTGCCAACGAAATCTTCTTCTCATCTTTGAGCTCATTCAGCATGGACGAGAGCTTTGGTGTAACTTTGCCCTCAACAATGGCGGCGGCCTCTTCGAGAGCGGCAGCAGCACTGTCGAACTTCTGAAACTGCTTGAGCTTGAGTTCGGAACATATCTTCTCGACATCGCTGAGTTCTGTTCCAAGATCGTCGCGCTTCAACAGTTTCTTGTCCTTGGCCTTGAGGAGAGCGTAACCCGCAGAGGTTTCGGTAAGGATGAGCAGGGTCATGTTGGATATGTGCGCCCGATGCGCCTAGTTATGTTATGTACAAATGATACTGCTCAAATGATGTTGAACTTTTGGCTGTTCAAATGCTGGCCATGCGGGAAACTTTTTCTGCTCCAAAATTTGCTTGGCCGGTTGAAGCTCGATTGACACCTGAGGCAGCATCCAATAGCTCTTGAGGCATTCAGGCAGTTATTGCGACGATCATGATTCAATACGCAGCTTCCGAATTGGCGTTCGCCTTGAGGCTCCTTCCAGCGCAACAACCAACTCCAACGTTCCTGCCATCAGTCTTCGTGAGCCACCGAGCTAAACGAAACTCGACTCTCTTCACCCTATCGACTCATCCACATCCCTTCCGCTGCCAGAGCAGCGCATCCGCTATCATGGAAGGCCTGTATTTCAACGTTAATGGTGGCTACCTCGAAGGCATAGTTCGAGGTTACAGAAATACCCTGCTCACAGGCACAAGCTACAGCAACTTGACACAATGCGAATCAATCGACGACATGAAGATGCAATTAGGCCCAGCATACGGCGATGCGCTCTCATCCCTGCCACCTAATCCTTCCACATCAGCCCTTTCAGACAAGACAACAGAGAAGCTCGTGCAGGATTTCAGATACCTGCAAGGTCAAGCCACAGGAGCCATCGCACGGTTCATGGAATACCTGACCTACTCCTACATGATTGACAACGTCGCCCTGCTCATCACAGGCACGCTCCACGAACGAGACACAAAGGAACTACTCGAACGCTGTCATCCGCTCGGTTGGTTCGAGACCATGCCTGTGCTTTGCGTCGCTACCAACATTGAAGAGCTATACAACTCTGTGCTGATAGAGACACCCCTGGCACCATACTTCAAAGGTTCTTTGTCACATCAAGATCTAGACGAGTTGAACATTGAAATTGTGCGGAACACGCTGTACAAGAACTACCTGGAGGACTTCTACCATTTCGTGAACAACGATCCCGAGATGTCTATGACCGCAACAGGCGAGATCATGTCTGACATCTTGGAATTCGAGGCAGACAGACGGGCCATCAACATCACCCTCAACTCCTTCGGCACAGAACTTTCGAAAGAGCAGAGAAGAAAGCTATATCCAGAGTTCGGCAAGCTGTACCCAGAAGGCTCTCTCATGCTTTCGCGCGCAGAAGATATTGAGGGCGTTAGTCTCGCCGTCAGTGGTGTTGGTGACTACAAGCGTTTCTTCGATGAAGTTGGCCTAAACCAGGGTGGTGGAAGCGTGGGCAACATGGCTGGTGGCAGTGGCAACGAAAGCAAGAGTTTAGAAGACATGTTCTATCAGAAGGAGATGGAATTGTCCAAGTTGGTTTTTACACAACAGTTTACCCATGCTGTGATTTATGCTTGGGTCAAGCTTAGGGAGCAGGAGATAAGGAATATCACATGGATCGCCGAATGCATTGCTCAGGTAAATCCCTCTTATCATTGCCAACACCATAAGCTAACATTTCGCCAGAACCAAAAAGACAGGATAGGAAGCTACATTAGCGTCTTCTAGTCCAGCCATGCCATTATTGAGGCAAGCAACAGCGTACTGATCTGCTGGTACCACTACATTTGTACAACTCGGTGCACCTGGCGCGGCGTTTCGTGGTAGCTTTCTATAGAACCTCAAGGCATTATTCGATTGTTCGCTTTGCAGAAGGTTATCTTAAGGTCAAAATTGTGTCAGCATGCCTATGTATCGCATGTTTTCACGAAACTCTGGTCCACACCCATTGTCCATGACCCATCCTCGCATTCCATCATTTTGCGACGCAGCACTAACAGTCGCAACGCACAGCGCACCATTGAACTGTTCATATACTGAGTATGAATTCAACATGAAGCTATCAGCGAAGGCCTGGAGAGATGGGGTGCTTAGTCAATCTGCTGGAATGATGCTGTATCGGCAATGGGCAAGTCGGATTGGCAGTGACGCTGTTGTTTTGATACTGGTCAATCGTTCCGTGTAGCTGAGGGTGAAGCAAGAGCGTTCGTGTCTAAGCCAGCGTAACTCCTTTGGATTAAATAGCTTCTCTAGCCAAACCATAGCTGCAATTTCCGTCTGTTTCTGTCCAGATCACAAACCGCAAGAGCGATACCATTTCGATGCTGCAAGGTCAGCAAGCTAAGTTCAATATCATCTCGTTTGATTATCGACACACCCCCATCTCTACAAGTCCAACCTGTGCGGACCGGAGGCTCACTCTCTTGCCACTAGGGGCATGCTATTGAATCATGAAAACGATGTGACCGAAGACCGACTGAGCCAGCTAATCTGGTTGTTACTAACAAGGAGCAAGACAGAACTGAACGATGTTCACGAGGCAAGACTGAGTGGTCGACAGCTAAGTTGCAACAACAGCTTTGTGAAGAAGTTGAGAGATGTCTCATCTCCTCGTTCACCGGAAAGAGGCGCGTTCTCGACGCGTAGAAGGTTTCGGATTTCCCACTTCGGTTGCCGGTTAGCGTGACATGGCTTGGCGCGACTGCGGATTGTGATCGCCGCTAAAGTGTACAGCATGGGGTTGACACGGGACTATGGAGAGTTCCATGAAGACTTGCTTACAAAAACTGAGAACATGGCAAAATCATCGTCCCCGTCTTCCGGGAACCTCGCACAAATCCCTGTGCTTCATGCAAGCCTGCTTCAAGCGAACAGCATCCTATGGTCTTGCACTTATCGGCTGTATTCCTCTTCCCCTCATCCTCGCACAGCACCAACAACTGGCATCGGACCAATCGCAAGCTTCAGAATTATGACCTCTTGACAGCAAGGCGCTGACGTTAAAGTAACGCAAACATCTAGTGCACGACCTCTGCATTGCTGACTGTTCTAGCCACTGCTGATGTTTAGCTAAGCTCAGCACGTGTGGCACACGCGCAACTAGCTTCCGCCGCAACAGATCGTCCGACCACTTTAGAGCTCCTCAAGCAGATCCGAAACAACGGTGTTCGTCAAAAATCGTCTACTCCGTATTGGTCTGAAGAATTATCGTCAGCCTTTGCTGGTTACATCGAGCTTTTGATCTAATTATCAGTGTATTGACGGAAATCGTCCGGACGAATCCTTCCGGAAGCCTCGCCACATGGCGTGCAGCTTCTTGATCGCCAACCACGTCTGACGCTACTGATCACATAACAAGTTTGGGGAGCCGGTAGTGCGATCGCCTCATATGATCGTATAGCAACGTCCAAACACCTGGCAGGCGTTAAACCATGGATGAAGGGTCGCCCATAGCTCTTGACTCGTCGTATGACTTGAACGACGGTCCACTTGAGAGTCACAAAGGTTCAAGCGATACAAAACTGATCGGCGGTTTCTCTATCAGCTACTCGCGAGCCGACCTGGGACGCACTTATGGCTTCGACGAGTCTCGTGGTATCGGTCAAGCGCATCACCAGCACAGTGCAAGTTTGGCCAGTATAATTTCTGCCAAGGACCAGAACACCAACACAGCGGCTGCTACGCAACAACAACCCGGTGACCACGCGCACGACAATCATAGTGGCAATGACAGGCCCGACGAAGGAGATCTGGACACGCCTACATGGAGCGAGCTCAAGACGAAAGCCGGCAAAGAACGAAAACGGCTACCTCTGGCTTGTATTGCATGTAGGCGGAAGAAGATCAAATGCTCTGGCGAGAAGCCAGCTTGCAAGCACTGTCTGAAAGCCCGCATACCGTGCGTCTACAAGGTCACAACGCGGAAGGCAGCGCCAAGAACAGACTACATGGCGATGCTAGACAAGCGGTTGAAGCGCATGGAGGATCGTGTCATCCGAATCATCCCGAAGGAAGATTTGCCAGACACAACACAGAGATCATCGGTTCGACCGCCATTGCCCGGCACGACTGCAAAGGAGGACAAGCCGAACGACAAGATGAAAAGATCTGCCGAGGAGGCATTTACTAACGAGCTGCAAGATTGGTCAAAAGGTAGAACAGGAAGTACTCAGCTTGACAACGCTGCGCGCATCAAAACCCAGCGAGATTCCGATAACAAGCTCTTTACAGAGGGCGCCGAGGCACTGCCGCCGCAGCACATCCAAGAACATCTAGCTGAGGTATTCTTCGACTGTGTATATGGCCAGTCATATCTACTACTGCATAAACCTAGTTTCATGCGGAAGCTGAAAGCTGGATCAGTACCACCCGTCCTCATCTTGGCTGTTTGTGCAATATCGGCACGGTTCTCAACACATCCGCAAGTTAGCTCAGAACCAGCTTTCCTTCGAGGAGAGCAATGGGCAACACCCGCGCGGGCGATAGTCGAGAAACGGCACTTCGAACCGAACATCACAGTATTGACCTGTATGGTCATACTTGGTCTACACTACTTTGGCACATGCGAAGGAGGGCTATCCTGGTCCTTTGGTGGCCAAGCTATGCGGATGGGATATGCGCTTCAGCTACACAAGGAGCTTGACCATGACCCACTAGGTCTAGCACAAGCAGAAAGAGCAGCAGCATCTGGAAAGCCTGTACCGCAGATGAATGAGCTATCCTTCACTGATCGAGAAATCCGGCGGCGGACAATGTGGGCATGTTTTCTGATGGACACTTTCAACTCTTCTGGCACCGAACGGCCTTCATTTCTGAACGAGGACTACATGTTTATTCAGCTACCGATCAAGGAGTCCCATTTCCAGATGGAAGTCCCTAGCCATACTGAGAACCTTGAAGGAGATGTCCCTCTCAACTCATCACGGTCGTCGTTAGAAGATCGCGAAGCAGAAGTGAAGGCCAACATGGGTGTAGCAGCATACGTCGTCCGAGCCGTGGTTTTGTGGAAGCGGGTAGTGAAGTACCTCAACCTAGGAGGCAAGGAGAAGGATGCGCACCCAATCTGGGATCCTTTGTCACAATTTGCCGGCCTTCAGCGGCAGATCGCACAGCTGAAAACCTCCCTGCCATCCACACTGGAATACAATCAGGACAATCTGCAGGCACATGTCACTGAGCGCCTGGCCAACCAATTCATCTTCCTACATATAGTCATTGCGCAAAATAGCCTCTTCCTGCATCGGTTCGCCATACCCACAGCACCGAATACACATCGGCCGTATCCTCCCAATACACCGAAATTGTTCTTAGCGACAGCAGCAACCACAGTCCTTGATGCAGCTGCAACGATATCTTTGCTCTTGGCAGACAGTACCGGTCACACTCTCACTGTGCCCTTTGCCGGTTACTGTGCTTATGCTAGTGCCACAGTGCATGTTTGGGGTATCTTTAGCAAGAATGTCATGCTTGAGAAGACCTCTAGAGAGCAGTTACGACACAACTACAAATACCTCAACCGTATGAAGCGCTATTGGGGCATGTTTCACTATATGACGGAAAGCATCAAGGACACATATCGCAATTTTGCGGACGCTGCATCACGGAATCAACAAAGACAGCGAACTATGCTGCAGCGCACGCCCAGTGGGCGAGTTGAAGCGCTCGAAAGTGGAGCTGTATCTGCCGAGCAGCATTCGAGAGCTGCAAGCCCAAGTGCAGGCAACGATCTTGGAGAGGATAGCGCCAAGCCAAGGCAAGATAACAAAGCTAAGGTCTTCCAATATGGAGATTGGTTCAATAAATATCCACATGGCGTATCAGAACAAGAGTGGGAACAGAGTCATCTACCGCACCGGAACGAGACACAGAAGGGTATGGAAGCTGTTATGTCACAACAAGCTGAATTGCAATCAGTAGAAGAGTTCTTTGCAAGCCTTTCGCCTCCGAGCAAAGCTGACGATGGTCCGATGAGAAAGAAGCCAGCACGCAGGAGAGGCAAGAGCATCGTGGAAGAAAAAGCTAAGAAAGATGCAAATCAAGCAGACACGAACAGGAAGCAGTCAGGAAAGACCAGGACGCAGTCACAATCTGGAGGCGATATACCAACGCATCGGCATAGTCTGCCTTCGAACAGTCTATATCCACCCGCAGACCACGCATTCCCACAACTAGACATGTCAACATCCGAACTCGACGTACCCATGTCCGGCGTCTCAGCAGGCCTACAATCAGGCCAAGGAAACTCCGCTTTCGACCTCGCCTCTCCAACGACCGTCCTCCCCGCCGCAACCCTAGACTCATCCTATCAATTTCCTCCAATGTCAGGCCCAACCTCAAATCCCAAACAACAACACCAAAAGCCCCAATCCCAATCAGGCCTCTCCCCCTTCGAATACACCTCACCCAGCTCCTCAAACACCGGCAGCAACCCCAACAACCCCGCCTCCATGAACTTCAACTTCAACTACACCTCCGCCGTTCCCCAACTCGACCGCCAGATGGTCTATGGCGGCTACGCAGGCATCGATCCCAGCACATCCGGCTCGACCAACGCCCTAAACAACATCAATAACCTCGATTTCTGGAGTAACCCCTGGGACGCCGGCGGCGCTCAAATCGACATCGACGGCTTCAGCGGCTTCAACGACCCCACGTTCGGTCTTAACTCCGGCACGAGAGTAATGGGCACTGAACGCACAACTGAAGACGAGGAGCAGAGACGACATGCGGCGCAACGGCGGCAGATGAATCAGGGTCAGCATCAGGGTGGTGGTGGTGTGAATCATTCAGCGCATAATAACAGTCAGAATCAAAATATGAGTTCGACGGCGTGGTTCATGCCATTTAATATTGAGCCGCCGCAGACAAGCACATTTAATAATGCTGGTACTACGCCGGGCGGGTTTGATGATTTTGCGGAGTGGGCGCCTATGGTTGATATTGAGGGATTTTCGTTTAGTCCGGGAAACTTGGAGGACAGAGGAGATGGCGGGTGATGATATTGTGGTGGGAAGAAAAGTGCACATGCATATCTGGACGGATCAAAGTACATATATGATTGCACATGAATATGATCAGTCTACCAGGACGAGGATCTGTAAGGATTCGTCGTTGCCTGAGGTTCAACGAGAAATATGCGCATCTGGCCGCAGGGTAGACCGTACGTACCCAGCAAGCGCTACAGCTAAACAACCAGCACACTGCCGCTCTTTTCCATGACGCTCTTCAACCCTCACCACTAGTACTACACAGCTCGTCACACCCCCTACATCGGACCCTCCGTCTTCACCCCACTCTTATCACACACCATCTCATGCCTCCAGCTCGCCACCTCCCGACCCATGCAGAACTGACCACATTCCTCCAAACACATCTACCCCCTCAACTCCCCGTTACAATAACAACCACTAAAAAAGACGGCACCATCCACACAACAACAAAAGCCGACGTCCCCTTCCTCTACCACACCCCCCGTCACCAGTCTTACACACCCACACGCCATATCGCTTCTCGCATTATACTCAGCATCACGCCCACAAGCGGCGTCTACTCCGCTCTCCATGCTCCCCATCCACGCTCCTCGGTATCCAGTCCAGTCGTCTTCCTCCACCGCCCCTGGAGTCTCAATCGCTCCTCCGTCCCACACGATGCACTCGTCCTAGCAAGTCACAGCTCATTCGATACACATCTCACCGTGGGATGGAACGTTGCGCTCGCACGCCGGCTAGACATTGATGTTGACGGCGCGATATGTATCAAGGGCTACAAGGGAGAGCCTGAGCGGAAGATCGGGCTTGTGGGGAGGTTACGAACGCCTACGGCTCTAAGTGTTATTGTTGATACAGTACGACGCGAGTTCAACGGCCAGGGAGAGCTCCATGAGCATGTCCCCGTGGGGCCAGAGGGAGAAGACCCAAGCTCAAGCTCAAGCAAAATCGAAGTCATCGCGATCATGAACGCTTTCCACGCGGAAGAGGTCGATCGTGTTATGGACGTTGCGAGCGATGCAAAGTGGGTTGGCGATGTGGGCGATGGCAGTCAAGTACTGTACCTCACTGGCGCGGCGAGAGAACCTGGTCTTGAAGCAGCTGCGAGGGTAAATATGCCTGCGGTTTGTGTTGGGCATCGAGCCTGTGAGGAATGGGGGATTAGCTATTTGGCTGAGGTGATGCGGCGGAGATGGCCTGAGTTGGATATTGTGACTGTTCTGGAGGATGAGGCGGAGGTGGCATCGGCGAAAGTCAAGCATGGCGAGGCGGTGCATTGAGGGGCACCTCGCGTTGTTGTTGAAAACTCTCATCGTGAGCAACCGTTCTCAACATTCTCCACTGCTACGGAGTTCGCAGGCTTCCCACGACACGCTTGAGGCCTTGGAAAAAGCGCCGTGCATCAAAACGAGGGATCGTTTCGAAGCTCTCTATAGACATGGCTACATTGTCTACAGGATGATGAACCTCCCGACTGGCGTCGATCACAGCCGCCACTCCGGCATCAACGTTGGCTGTGCCTGACCAAAGTCTAGGGCAACCTTTTCCAGAAATCATGCCACCAGTCCACTTCTTGTCTCATCAGCTCCGGCTCGCCTCTCAAGCACGCTCTGTACACCTGACTCTTATCCCTTTCGAATCGAGTCTCGGACTTGGCAGAAAGAAATCATGTGCAAGCGCCACGTCGGACTGGTCAGTCTCGTAAAGCTCAAATTTGAACTTTCGAAATACCGACGCCAACGTTAGATACAACTCAGCGTACGCAAGGCTGATGGAAGACGATTAGCAAAATTGGCTTATAATACGAGTCTAGGCAGAGTTGGCGAGATGGCACTTACTTGGTACCAACGCACGATCGGGTACCCTTCTGAAAGCACACAAAGTATCGGTCTAGTGGCGACCCATCTCGCGCCTTAGGATAACCGATCCATCTTTCTGGCTTGAACTTGTCGTGTTCGGTGAAGATTTCCTCGTCATCGGAGATGTCGGCTATGGTCATCGATACGGGCGTTCGAGGCGGAATAACCCAGTCCTTGTACACCAATGGTTTTGAGAGAAGCCGAGGATTGCGTGAGGCTACGGGGTAAGACAAACGTATCGCTTCTTTGATGCAGCCAGTCAAGTACGGCAGCTTTTCAAGGTCGGACCAGGAAAGTTCTTGATCAGGGTCAGGTATGGCGCTCTCGAGCTCCCGGCGAAGGCGGCCATAGATCTCCGGCTGGTTGATTATGTGAAATGCGCCCACAGAGAGCGCCCAGCCGACTGTGGTGATGCCTGCCGCGACTACAACTTGAGCTTCATCTTGGAGACGGCGCAGCTTTATCTCGCTGGGTGGAAGCTCGGGGTCATTGATCAGCTCACTGAAGACGGATGGGTTCTTTGACTCCTCGGCGCTGGCGCTTGAGCTCCCCTTTGGCGATTCCAGCAATTTACTGATCTGCTTCCTCATATCGCTCTGAAGCCGGAAAAGCAGGGCATATGCTGGCTCCATCTTCTCTATCAAGGACTCTGGAAGCGATAAGAGGATCTTTGGGATGATTGGAAACTGCAAGGACAAAAGACCGGCAGCGCTTATCGCCACGAACGGCTCGTGGAAGGTCGTTTCGAAATCTTTCGAATTCAGGTGGTTATAGTTGAGGGAGAAGCAGTACTGCATTATCACGTCTCCTCCTAGGGCCATGAAACCTCGGCTGAGGGTGAACGGCTGAGCCGTCTTGCGGTACTGATCGATGTGTTCGATGAGGATATCGACTTTCTCGCGGACGACATGTTCGAACTCGAGGATACGTTGTCTGGAAAAGAACGGGTTTAGAGCTTTCCGCCGGATCATGTGCACATGCGCTGATGGTGTTGTGAAGGCGGCAAGGTCGCTGCTGAATCTGTTCGCCATCCAGTCATATTTGTCGACTCGGCCTGCTTTGGGGAAGAGCGTGTCGTAGAAAGATGAGTCTTGGATGTGGAGCTCGTCTGGGACAATGCGGACGATTGGCCCTGAAGGACGTCAGACATGGCTTCGGGATTCCTGCTCATGGATGTCATTCGACTTCCGACATGACCCTACCATACTTCCGGTGATACTCTTGGATCACGAAGGTGAATTGACCTTTTCTGACGACGTCGTGGTAATATTCATGCCATCTGCTAAGGGCGGCATATTTGGGCCCAGGGAATCCGGCGAGCGGATGGAAGTACAAGCGGTAAATGGCCAAACCAAGAAGATATGTCAACCAAGCCACAGACAAGGCAGCCGCTGCATGGCTGAGATAGGCAGAAAGAGACATCCTCGTATGAATGAGGTTGATGAGAACTTTTGAAGTGACCACAATCTCATCAGTGCTCAACAGGGTCAGGCCGCCAGGTCATGCAGGCCATACACACAGGACTCATCGTAGAGTCGGCGGGATATCGAGGACCGAGAAGCTCTACTTGGAAACACCTTGGTTCGCAACCTGTGCATGCCAGTGAAGATCAACTTGGAAGCGATGGCCTTCTTGCGACACGTACAGTAGGTTATGCAGCCAGTGAGTCCACGTTGTCGCGGAAGTCACTGGCCGTTCCGTTAGCCGTCTCCACTTGTGGATCGCCCGGCAGTTTTCAGATTCTTCATCTAGACCACATTGGGTTTTCTGCTCGCGGTGCCGAGTCAAAAGGAACGTCACACCATCCATGCTACTGAGAGGACGTCCGATACACTTGCTATCTCGATTCGACACATGGCGAACCTCTATCTGGCCCTCACGATAATGCTCCTCATGCCGCTGCCCTGCGTCCTCTAACAAAATGCCATCTCAGATACATATGCAGCTTCTTGTCCATGAATTCGACTTTGACACCCTCGACCATGATTTGTGCCTGTTCAAGAGAATACCCTAGCACACGCGTATAGAACGCAATAGAGAACGTTGGAATCGCCTCAATCATCTGGATCCTCTGCACTTTTCCAATCCCTTTCAGTCTCTTGCCCTTCGGCCACCCCCCAATCGGAATCTTGTGCACCTGTTCCTCAACCTCAACAAACCCAGCATCAATCATCCACTGCCGATGAAGATGTGCAACGTTGAGTCGCTTCCCAGTTTTGGAACTGGCAAAGTCCATTTTCTCAAGCCAGTCTTTGCTCAAAGGCGCCTGATCAAGGGTATCGTCGTCAGAATGAAGGCAGCACTCGTACTCTTGCATCTCCAACCATCCGCCCGGCTTCAGGTTGCGGTGGGCTTGCGCGTCGAATTCAGGCCAATCTGCTATTGCGCCGCACAGGGCTCGACCATGGATGAAATCAAAAGGCTCCTCGAAGGTCCATCTAGTCTCTGCATCGTCGATGTAGAAGGAGCAATTAGGTGGCACCCATGAGGGCTGTATTGGTGAGATATCCGTACGTATGACAACGGCCGCTGGGAACTGGTCTGCCATCTCAATCGCCCAGATGCCGGTACCCGTGCCGACATCGAGGATCCTCCCAAGACTCGACGGTTCGAGAGGAGTTGTGTACAGCTCGCCTCCTAGTACCATTTTGTACATATGGTGGACTAGATCAAGGCGATTTTGTTCATCCTCGTCGTTGGGGATAAGATATTCGCTTTTCCCGTAGGCATGGTACCTACGGCCGTTCTCGTAGTGGAAGTCGTAGATCGACGAGCGAACACTGTGCGTCAGAGTTGACAGGTCATCGCCTACTGCGGAACCGTTGTCTTCATTGTCGGGTTGTAGGCCTTGCTGAGGTTCAAGAGGCGTCGATGAAGCGGGGTCGGACATCTTGTGTTGTGGCACCTAACACGGCGACTGCGCACAATGTTGGACTGACACTGGGGCCACGAGCAGACAGATATAGAGGTGCGCGGCTGCTGGACCACATGCGCCCGACCCCAGCCGTGATCGATACCGGATTCCATGACGGGGAGCGCAAGGCATGAGTGGTGTGATGAAACTGGCTAATAGGACATGACTGCCTTCTGCTGGCGGCAAGCGAACCGGGACGTCTGCCTGTATCACATCACAGAAGCGACCTTGTGACTCCACAACGTCGAAGGTGGGATTCAAGGGTCCTGCAGTCTGATCAAGGTAACCCAGGTGAGGCCGCCCAGGCGCGTATGCGAGCATGCAGCTATCTTCACGGCTAAGTTACTGTCGAACCCTAAGTTAGTCAGTGACCTCGGCACCAATTTATCCGCCCGAGCTCGCCAAGCTTCACGTGATTTAGACTTACAGTAATCCTTAGCAGTTATGCCAAGTCCTGAGTAAAGAGCATGGTCTTCCGCTGTCTGAATTTGATTGTACCCTCGTTCTACCATTCACACCTCTGTCGTTCGCCTGCGAGTTCAGTCGAAACAAGCACAGCTCGTGAGACAGTATGGTGTTGCGGTTATCCTGTCTCGTGGATTGTGCAGGTTATTTCAGGTTCAGTCAAGGTCACTTTGCGTGCCTGCGATCTAGGCGCCCCGAGAAGCGAGTCAAGGTTTGTGCCGTCTGCTCAGTGGTTAGCCCAGTCTTGAATGTACCTCGAACGGTCTGGTGGTTGATGGAGGCATATGCAAGCACACAGCAGGGGTCCGCCAGCAAGCTACTCTTGACCATGACATGCAGTAGTGAAGACATTGCTCATTCAAATCGAGTTTCGGAGGAGTTCGCTCTTTCCTAGGATTCGAATCGAAAATCAACGTCTCGTTACTGATCATGGCGCTTTGGCCTGCTCTTCCACGCGCACTTGATATTCATGCTTGACCATGATACTGTTTTGTCCAACAAGATCGAACTCAGAACCGTGTAATGATCCGTCGTGGACCGTTCGCTAGTCTCGTCTCCATCGCCGGTGTGTGCTGTACAGGATACATTATGGTGCACGCCAGACATGTGTTGGGAGTGCTTGCTCAGCTCGAAGGTATTCCTGCTCTTGGATCGGGTATTGCTGGTGCCCCTGCCATAAGTATCATCGGCATGCTGGTTGATGAAAGTGCGGACGAATAGCCTGAAGACAGGTGCAGTCGCTGCGATTAAGATGCAGTAATTCTCGATCCTATATGGTATTAGCTGCGTGTCCTGACTAGATCATTTCAGCCACTCACTTACCCCAAAGCATGAATGACACGATGTTCACGTGAAGTCTTGTCTGCTGCCCAAAGCTGAAAGAAGCTAGGTTGACGTTAGCACAGCCGGTTGCTTGCATATGCCACCCACATAGGTCTTCACGATTGATGCCACTCCGGACAGCAACAACGGACCGCATAGCAAAAACGTCTGCCACAGCCGCTGGTTCCGCGAGCGTTGGTCGAGCGCCTTGAATTTGGTAAGGAAGGAAGACTGTCGACCCCGACTTGAAGTTCGCAGCAGGAATTGCCAGATTTCGAGGCCTGCCAGATATGTCAAAGCCAAATCGATTGTGGTATTGAAACCTGACGGTCGTGTTAGTGGCTGTGTCATGCGCAACATAAGACACTCACCACCCTGCACATAACCAACAAGTGCTTGGACCTTAGGATCCTGGCAGATAGCGGAAACATCTTCAGGGAGGGGATCCCACATATAGTGGAAATATGAGGCCCGGTCGACAAGACGATATGGGTTGGGTCCGCACTGTAGAAAGATTTGTAGAATCGTGAATAGGTTCACCACGATCTGAACGACGAGGCAAGTGAGGACGATATTCCTGAGGCACCTCCTGTGCCACCCAATGCAGGCGTACAAGAATACGATAACTCCAGTACGGGATATCATAGCAGCGCTGACTGCTAGAGGCTGAGAAATGAAATCCCATTTCATGGCGGCAACTCTTTCGACTGGTGTTAGATAGTACATATGCCGGCCTAGTCCCCAAGTATGACTGTGCTCTGTCAGTGCTGGCATCATTGAGATTCTCGTGAGCAAGTGGCTACCTCTTCCATATCATGGTCATATGACCAACGTCAAACACGAACCCCAAGGCAAAGAAGACGTCTTCGTAACCCCAGATTCGATGCGGCCTTGAGATCTTGGGTATCATCCATGCCACCCGGGCTTTTGCTCCGAAGCGAAACAGGAGAATGAGGAAGACGATCGCCGTCAAGACCCAGCACCCGATGAAGATGCTTCTACCTGGATCTGATCAGAGTCTGCAATGGAGACCGTACCGCGAAGCGAACACACCTTTGTTCATGTCAGGTCCGTCTGGCGGTGGGACATTCATCGTGCTCGGTCGGAGGCGGCTTGATTGCCACAGAGAATTCTGGAGGATCTCACGCCTGAAGAATATGCGAAGCTTCTTGCATCACCCAAAGAGAGTACTTATCCCAAGTCGTGCTTCATCAGTGCTTCATCCAAAACGAGCAACCGCAAACGGATATTGCACGATCGGTAGCTTGCAGGAGAAACTCGCATTTGTTCTTCTCTCACCACTGGAATCGTATACTGCAGGATCCGTACCTTGCAGGAGCACTTCACATTCGTTCTGCTCCCACTAAGCCCCTTCGAGCTAGGCGATGTAACCATCCGATCTGAGTCGTCACATGCAAGCGAGGATGGATTTGAGAAGATACGGCACGCTTGTGGTCCGACTGTAGTCTGTGGTCGAGTGGTTGAGATGAGGAAAATCTGAAAGAGTTGCTAGAAAAGCCACGGGATGCCACAGGCTTGTTCGCGTCTCGGCAAATGTAGTCGACGACTGCTCGGATGCTGCGCTTCTGGCGGTAGCCGTACGTCAAATCCCTGCCCTGGGTTTCAAGCACCTTGTATCAGCTCTGGGAGACGCAACACCTGGATGGAATTGCTTTTCTGAGAGCCAAGCTCTCACGGCTATGGCTCGCTCTGTGTCGACAAGCGACGTTACCAAGCTTTGACCGGGGTTCAGGCGGTCGTCCAGACAGAAGGAATCCCGACTCGATATCGAAAGCTCGTAGAGTACGGATTGTACTACATCCTGGATCTCCATGAAGTCAGTGTTTCCTTCCTGTAACCAAGCGCTGCTTGCTGATCCTGGTTCAAGCCCTATTGTACTGTATTGCAGACTGCGGTACGTCCGTTGGTAGACCTCAGTGTTGATGTGGAGGATGCTTGAGTCGCGGCTCAATTGCAAACGCTAGTCGTGATTGCGGCGTGTATCATCATACTTGGTACTATCCGACCCTGGAATCATTATTACCTGTGGAAATTATGTCGACTCATTCAGGTACACCGACGCTATACCTATTTTATCATACTGTTCTTGCATGCCCCGGTGTATCAAACCAATCAAGTTACTGGCATCTAGATGTGCCGCCAAGACTATCCTCGGTTAGGCCTCGCTCGTTTAGTTTCGGCAAATCTGGCATTAAGGTCTCCGGAGATAACAATTCCGGGGTCGGATAGTACATGCACCTAGATATTCCTTCGAGCAGATCGGCCATGGGCTCTTGTGGGTCTCGCCTTGCTCACGAGCGCTCTCGTGCGACACAAACGTACTTTCGTCCGAGAACCATGTTAAGGTTAGTACAGCCGACGGCAGAGAAGTAGTGACCTCTAGCCATGTGAAGGACGACAGGTACACTGATAGCGATCATGACTAATGACGTGCTGCGGTCAAATCAAAACTTTTGTCTTCCTATCAGCATGCTGTACAGTCACGCCATCAGTCTCGAGACATCGTGCAGGCTCATGAGTTCCTTGGTGTAAGGTTCATTCCTTCTGTTATCGTAAACGTTGTGGGATTCGAAAGCTAAAGCTTCCTCATTTCGACTAGCCCTTCTCCAGCTGGCGGATAGGCCTCAAATGTCACTTGAAGTCCCACAAGCGCTGCCATCTGCCTCCACTCGCGCGAGCTCCGAATCCTTCCAGCATACAATTCAATCATCGTCGCATGCATCTTTCCATACACCACGTTCTTTGGAAATTCGTGTATCAGCATCGTTGAATAAGGAGCCATCGCGTCCGAGATCTTCTTCATCAAACGTATGGCCTCGAGATCTGGCAGATTGTGATAGATGTGCGTCAAACTGTATATCGCAGCACCTAGAACTGGTTGCGGCGAGTCGTCCTTGAAATCCCAATGAGTGATTGTTAGCGCTTCCTGATTCATGATATCCGGCTTGTACTCTTGTAAAACCAGATTTCGCTTCTTCAGATGAGGATAAGCTGCCTGGACTTCCATCAGCATCTCCCCACGCCCTCCACCTATGTCAACAACCGCAACATCACTTTTCCCGCTCTGTAAAGCAGTGTCCAGGTCGTATCCAAAGCTTCTCACACGTTCCGGCATGGCACCGAATTTGCCAAACTTGCCTTCCATGAACATGTTAAAACTAGGCATCCGGCCTTGCATGTGCATAATAGCGTAAGTGTGTCCATCCACAAAGCGATCCTGTCCTATCAGCTTGTATCCGTACTGTGTTGGTGTCCTCTTGTCTCGAAAAGGGTACTCGAAGTTGGTATCCTGTAACTGCCTCATCAGAAAAGCAGCAGCCCACAATGGCTCCGTTGTGCTGGACATGTTCAGTATGACGCCTGGCCGAAGCATCAAGGCATACTCACAAGTGTAACATACCATCAAGACTCGAGGGTACGCTGATCATGTGACGAGTGAGGGCATTCACGCCATACGTATCATCGTCGACCAGGTCGACAAGGCCAAGTCCCGCCATCGCAAACATAGTATCGGCTATACATTTTAGTATGGGTTCGTGTCACAAGCAAGTCACGAACCAATCAGCTGTAGGCCTTCAAAATGTAAGTACGGATGGCAGCCTATAAGTAATGATTGCTTACATGACGGTGAAGTCTGCTTCTGATCTTCACTCCTTCCTTCATCAGATGCCTTTTTCAGAGCTTCGGCTGTCGCTGTTGGCCCGATGTGGCAGAGCAGAGGGAACAGTCTGAAGTGTATGGCAACTGGTACGAAGCCTAGCGCGGCAGCCTATACCGATGTGTTAGGGCCGAAGGACAGAGTCCGAGCATGGTGCTTACTGCCGTAACCGTCGAGGCCAGTATTGCCCCGGCGTTATCCATGATACTCAGCGGTCGAATTTGAAACAGAAACAGCTTTCTCCTTGCTCTTCGCGAATCGAGTCATCAATGGAACTCGCGCTACTGTGCACATCTTGATGTATGAACTAGAAATATACCAACTAAATGAAGTCTGGATGAAGGAAGTCAACGCGCCAAGCCTCGAAGGAAGTGGCGCTTGTCGTTGCTCGACTCCATACGGGGATGTTCGTAGCGCCATCTGCGGTTGTCGCCAAGATTATCCCTGTCCGCTCAACTTGAAGCATCAATCCTCAAGCCACCAGCGTTGTAATATGCAGCTTGTGAGGCGGCGAGGTATTGCTTTTTCCTTCCATTATGCTGCTCGCCTGCATATCCTCATACTAACCAATGTTGCGCTACACTCGCTTATCGCAGAAAATTGCTAACCAGCGCTCCTTGTGCGTCGCGTACATTACTGGTATCCCCTTGGATGCTAGTCCCAGAGCCCGCACGAGTCTAATATGTGCTATGAGGTACCAGGCCCTCATGATAGCCCGCAATACGATGGTGCACTCCAGTCCTTACCCTTACTGGTGTCCGGTTCGCTTGGAGCTGATGTACAATCGCGCTTTTCTGGTCAAGGCGAACAAAAAATATTCCCCTACACATCGCCTTGTTCGTCCTTGACCGCCTTCATCTGGAGACCAGCGACTTGTGGTGCCAACGCCCAGTTGACGTTGGATTTCCCTCCTTTGTGCTGCCGTCCTTACGAGCTATAGTGCAAACCACTACTGGGCGTTCATTTGCCTCGTTAAAGCATACAATTTTTCAGCAGAGAAAAGCACTCCTCTTCAGCCGACTGGTGTTTTGGCTTTAGCTATGGCCGCTCAAACATCATCTTCGTCCCAAAGAGCATTTGTGGCAGACGACAAAATAGACCCAGAGTCAACAATTATTGCCCTGAGCAACGGCAGCAGCGAACCCAGTATTCTCGAAGGACCAGGCCATAATGATGCGCGTAACCCACAGAACTGGAGTCCCTGGAGAAAGAGAATGATATTTCTTGCTTTGATGTCTAGCTCAATTCTCGCCGACGGGTAAGTGCCAGACTTCAGGCAGGCGGTACCTACGACACTTACGCAAGGATAGTGGCATGACATGGGGTGCGACTTTGATCGTACCGCAAGCAATTGAGTGGCAGACGACAATCACACATTCTGCGACTTCGCTCAACTACGGCATCCTCTTGCAAGGCTTCGGTGGCATCTTCGCCGTTCCACTCATCAATGCCTACGGCAGGTGAGCACTCTCATTACAGTGCTTGTTGAAACCTCCGCTGACGCATCTCTAGGCTGCCTATCTGGCTTTATCCTCAGCTCATTACGCTTTTCGTCGTCCTCGGCTGTGTGTATGCACAGTCGTGGTCCGTCTTCACTGCTCTGCGCGCTCTGCAGGGTCTCTTCGGCACAGTCCCACAGGTGATCGGCCTACCCATCATCCACGATATGTATGCTCCGCGCGATTGGCCACGTTACGTCAACATCTGGGGCACAACGTTCTTGGTCGGACCATTCTTGTTTCCAGCCCTTGCCGGCTACATTCTGGAGGGCACCGGGTCATGGCGAGCTTCATTCAAGGTCCTTACCGGCTTCTATGGCTTCTCCACACTTCTCATACTCGAATTCGGCCGCGAAACATACTACAATAGATCTACTGGCGCGCAGCAGACCAATCGCGTCAAAGCACTTCTTGGTGTAGGCAATACAGATCTGCCAAAGACACGCACACTGTCCGAATCCACCACAAGCATCATTAAGCTCATCTTTACGACACCCCTCCTGCTTGTTGCAATTTCGACTATGATCAATTTTACTTGGCCCATCGGCATAACGGCTACGATCGATAGCTTTGTTCGTGCTCCACCATATCTATTTGGCAACATTGCTGATGCCTCGATACGTTTCGCTGGTGTAATCGGGGCTCTTCTAGGCTTCTGCTTTGGTTACTTCTTCAATGAATGGATCTACAACGGTCCAGGTGGGATGCGCAAGGCACACTGGCGTAGCGAGTACAGGTTGCACAGCGTGTGGTTCCCGATCGGCAGCATGGTCTGCGGCTTGCTGACGTACGGACTGACATTGCATTATGGTAAGAGCTGGGTTGGCTTGGCCTTCGGATGGGTCATGGTCAATATCGGTATGGTCGGAACTACTGTGTAAGTTTCTTCGTTTGCGAATCTTGTGCATGCCTTGCTGACACGTGTCCAGAGCAATTACAGCCTTCGCGCTCGAGAAGTACCCAACTCACTCGGCAGTCGTGAGTGCAATCATCAATATGTGGAGGACTTGCGGCGGCTTCGCTGTTGGCTATTTCCAGCCCAGTTGGATCGCCAGAGATGGAGTTGCAGCAGTCTTTGGTACACAGGCTGCTGTTGTGGGGGTATGCGCGGTGTTACTGATCGGCTCGGTAATCTGGCTTGGAAGGCGAGCTGCAAGCGGGAGGACGGCCACGGAAGTGCGCGGACATGCGTAGAGAGATTAGCAGACTAACTTAGCTCATCGCGTAGCAGTAGTAGTGGTTCATTGTCGTCTACTATGGTGTACATAGGTCGAAGAAGCGACATGTTAGCACTAAAAAGACCCGAGCCTTGGCAGCTGTCCGAGCTTGCCGAGGACGGTACGGTAGTTTGCAAGAACCACAAGGGAGTCGATACACAACCGTAGTACGCACCAGTCATCCTGAGTACGGTTGAGCTAGAGCCTGCACAATGTCACTTCCACCTCACTAATCAGGCAATAATGAGGACTTTGTCTTCAAATTCGAAGCAACAATGTGTCTGTTCTGAGCCCCCATCGAGACGACTTCAGTAGCCTCAGAGTTTTCGTGTTGGTTCCTCACGCACCATGGCCGACGATCGAGCCATCGCCGATAGCTTCTAGCATTCTAAGCCCGCGACTGGTTCAATGGCGAAGATGATGCTTCCCTGTGTACGATGTTACGCAGCGGCTGTAACGAGCCGGCACGAATATGCCCTTCGAGATCCCAGCATGCAATGTCATATCTCTGCCACAGCACTAAACATAGAATGGCCTTTCATGTAACGCTGGTGCGGCTAGTCCGGAGGACGGAATAGGGCTGCGGCCCGACCTCGAGCACAAGCAGCAGCAGGCCCGAGTCGACACGTTGACTCGTCTATGTGCCCGCTCATGCGCCAGGTCCAGCGGCACTGTGGCTGCGAACCGGAGAATATGGGACAACAAGAGCGAGGAGCTGATTGCTGCAGATAGTTTCCCACGGGCCATTCGGTGCGGTGACCTCACGCCAGGAACCTATGGTCGAGAACATTGTTCAGAGAACGCGAGCGATCAATCATGCGGGACGTTCCTTAGAAGAGTCAGGCATATGCTGTGGACCTGGTTTTGTTACCAAGGAAGTAATGGACAAGCCAATTGAGCATACTTCGGCCGAAGATAAGTTGCCTGAGAAGGGAGAAGTTGAAGCGTGCAGTCCGTACAAGGGAGGGAAGTAGTCTGCTCTTCTGTCTCCAACAGCTGATCAAGCACTCGTCACAGCGGGCCCACTTGTCTGCAGGCATGCAACAATTTGGAGGATGGACGCAGGGACACTGCAAACTCTGATGCGGCTATGTACGGCGAGATTCTCGAAGGCGAGCTGCTGTTCCTGCACGTTATTGCTTAGCAGGTCTATTCAGCCGCTTCAAGACATCTGCTATCAGTCAGCGCATACCTATAGATACGACCATTCGGCCAAATCATGCTCAGGGGCAAGCACATGATTCCTAGCGTTTCGTCTCGCTGCAATGGGCCAGTGGTGAGCAACTGAATAATAACAGCCAAGCACCAAGCGACAGGGACATTGAATCGTAAGTGACAGCAGTCGCAGGATCCACCTCATGGGCTAGTGCGCTTTTTACTTTCTCCCGCCCGAGGACCTGCACACCTGCACACCTCCCCCAGCCAATACTTGGCCCCACCCCACAACCAAGTCCCGCCACATAACTACATAATCATATAGCTCACAAATAGTATTCACAATCGGTCGTACAGCTGTCAGGGCAGTACTGGTCTCCTCGACAGAGCAGTCTGTGACAAACTTGTGCCACCGGCGGATGCACATGCAGGCGTCAGCTGTACGGCCGACGACATCCGTCCTCCTCTCCCCCATCGACGACATCAACGTCAACATCCTGTGGCTGGTCAGGTCAAACTTGCACCGGGCAAGAAGGCGCCAGCTCCACGAGTGGTTCGAACAAAATTCCTGCGCTTCCTGCTTCGGCAGTACAGTTGGGATTTACTCCAGATACACCTGCGATTCCGGTGGTTTGAGGTTTTGCAATTTTTGCCAGCCAGGAAGGTCGCGAGTTCGATCCGCAACTGTCAGTTGTTTCTTCTCTTTTGCGCACGTGCATCTCACGAAAGTAAAGCGAGTTATAGTTCGACAACTAGTGGCTACCATCTCACGACATTCGCCACTATGCTGAGTCATGCGATCCTCGGCTAAGTTCCACTCTAGCCGCTGTCGAGGTTCGTGCTGGTGTTACAAGGAAGAATCGCTGCATGCTCTAAGCCCCATTCTGTTTTTACATACACGAGTTGTTCGCGGTCATGCGTACAATTTCAATCACCATCCGTGTGCCATGTTCTGAGACGATTGTTGTGACTCGTCGAACTGCTAGAGCATGGTGTAAAGACGGCACGAGCTACGAGCAGTTTGGAGCACTTTGAGGACGACATGACCAGCGAATGAGACGGACCATCAAACTCGGCATGGAACAGTGCGGTGGCGCTTGGCTTGCTGCTCAACGGTGAGATCAAAGATCAGCTTAGCTTCATCTGAATTTCACTTGTGTGCTTTGTCAACTATACCTGAACTTTTCTCGAAAGTTAAACGCCTACCACACTTCTCTCGTCTGTCAAGAACTACCTTTCACGCTTCACCTTTCACGCTTCCTGACAGCCTGCCATCAAGACTCTTGTGTGTACCTCCTGTATCAACCTCTACGTAAGAATCTACCGCTCTTGTTAGACTACGACGACCTTCGATGAGCTAACCAACTACTGACAACCTTCCAGGACTGAGGAACGTCGACCAAATCTCAACCATGCCGAACAACGACAAGCTACCACCCGAAATCCTACGCAAGATCCTCGAAGAGCTCAATACCCTCGACGATCGTGGCACAACTCTGACCCAAATCATCGAGGATTATGCCGAGCCCGACAATAGTACAGTCTACATCGTTTGTAATACCGCGCAACGCATCGACATCTTAAGCGCAATGCGAGTCTGCCGGTTCTGGCGAAATATGGTCTTTGATATCTTGTACAAGGAGGACACCAGTAACTGGAAGTGGACTGCTGACGACTGGACGGTGTGTCAGAGGATGTTCGAACTCAAGGAGATGGAGAATCGAATCTTGCAGGGACCGACAAGTTGGGATGTGCCTGCGATTGGCAGGAGGGGTGCGAGGAAGCCTGGTTGGGGAATGTGGGAGCAGGGCGATCAGTGGTAGGGTAGTTGGCGGTCGGCAATTGGTTAATCAGGAAGGTGGTTGAATCTGGATTGAGAACGGGCGAGAGGCGGTAGTTGTGCCATCAAAGCTTGCATTCGACCGTGGGTGAAGAATGAAGTGGAGCTATTGCTGGGGCCTGCATGCTGTTTCACAGAGGTCGCAGCTGACGCATACCTTGACTGCCTCTCCAGAGTCGTGTGCCGATCAACCTTGTCAGAGATCTTGTCTACGCACTTTCACTTTTTCCTTCAACACTTGCACACTCTTTCTTCTTCCCTCAACATGTTCCTGTTCTTTAAGCACACCACAGAGCCCGCACTATGACCTCTGCGATGTGTGTCTCATCGTGGCAAGCTTTCGCTAAGAGACATGAGGTATGTTCAGCTGTTCACGCCAATTCTTACCATCTGCGATCTTTGCTGACTCTTGTTGCAGGTCAGGCAAGATCCAGACCCACAGCCACGACCAGCCAATGCTGTCAGTATCAATGACTTGCCCGTCGAAATTCTCCGCAATATCTTCAAACACCTCAACATTATCAACAAGAAAGGCACTACCTTCACTATGATAGTCGAAGCCCATACATGGCGTTTAGGATACCACAATTTCCACGATGATTGCGTCTTGGAGAACGCTTCGATTCTCAAAGCGATGAGAACCTGTCGACTATGGCGAGACCTTGTACGAGAGCTTATCGTGCAAGAAACGACATCTTTGGAGTGGAACGAGGACGGCTGGTAGACACGCGAAATTTTGCAATCCATAAGAGATGTCGAACGAATGTGCCATCTCGGCTCGTGGACCAGATTCCGGAGTCAACACCTAAATTTTCATGAAGGCAATTACGAACGGGCGGAAGTTCGATGGCCAGGCGCCGGGTTGTGGAAACGATTGTGGTACGACAATCATGAGGAGTCGGAAGAGGAATATAGCAGAGACTGGCATATTGCTTTCGCCGTGGCGCGGTACATGCGAGCACTTGATGGATCGTTCTGCTCGTGCTCGGATCCATGCTTCTGTCAGCCGGCTAATGAGTCTTTCGAAGGATAAAGGATGATCAGTATGAACGATGAGCCGTTGCTTGTTCAAAATGACATGAGCACCTAGTGCCTGCCGTGCTTCGCTGCAGATACGCATTCTTCGCGGCTGCTGATTATCACCTTCTTCTTCCTGCTACCTTGATCTTATAGACACCAGCCTTGTAATCTCAGGGTCGAGGCAGGTATACTCACAAAGGACAAACATTGGTGGCTGCACCTGATTCTGTACTGTTTTCGTGGCGTATTAGTAGTCGATGCTTTGGAAATCCTCCAGTAATTTGCTGTGACAACCAACGAACTTCAGCAATGAAGAAATGCAATTGATTGGGGATACCAACATGTTCCAATAAATGTTGCAGAGATCCGCACCAGCCCGCCCGCCATCTGCAAGAACATCCAAATAAATTTCACGTTGGCGTTGCATTTCGTTCAACAGCAGGATCTACGTCAGTCGCTCGAAACAATAACAAGGCAGGAGCAAAGACGACGCTGTCTAACTGTCAATTCTTTGGAACGGTTCACGGACTACTCGTTCAATATGTCAGCACCAAGGATACCAAACTTGAATACTCTACGAAAAGGCGCACGAGGAGGTGCACGAGGAGGGTTTGGTCGAGCAAGCCAAGACAGAGATGCCATCATTCGAAGCACAGATACTGACGCAGCCTCATCGCGGATAAGTGCAGTCGAAGCCGGCTACCTTGATGATCCTTTTGCCAAGCATCTGACAGGTGAGACCTGGCAGAAACGACTACCTTTGATGAACAGAGGTGAGACATGACATTCCTCGAACCAATGTGATGACTGACCAAGGGAGGCACCTACGTTAGAACTACGGGACTTGATCGCATCGTCGACACCTTTCTCTCATCCACCAATGGACCCAGACAAATCATTTCCCTCGGAGCAGGCAGTGACACAAGATACTTCAGGCTAAAACGGGAGAAGAAGCACACCAACTTCAAATACCATGAACTAGACTTCGAGGAGAACAACAAGACCAAGATCAACCGCCTCCGATCACCTCAATGTCTCGATATCATCAAAACACGGTGCCATGTCGACCTCGACGCAGCTGAGACCCACGAAAGCGAGCTGCAAACCGACGAGTACTCCATCCACTCGATTGACCTGCGGAAACTGCCTGAAAAGCTGGACTGGCTTGACAAAAACACACCAACTCTGCTGATCTCCGAATGCTGTCTGATCTACCTGTCTCCAGATGAGGCCGATAGCGTGCTTTCCTACTTCTCTAGCATGCTTGCTTCCGTGCCCACAGCGATAGCGATCTACGAACCCTTCAGACCTCACGACCCGTTCGGCAAGACTATGATAACAAACCTAACCACACGAGGGATCGTCCTTCAGACCATTCAAAAGTATGCAGATCCTTCCTTGCAACAACAAAGACTGATCGACTGTGGTTATACGGCGAAAGCGGGAGATACCGAATTCATCTGGTCCAACTGGATTGCTGAGCCTGAGAAAGAGAGGATAGACCAACTCGAGTGGATGGACGAGGTCGAGGAATTTGTTCTTCTTGCGAAACACTACTGCATCGCTTGGGGTTGGAGAAATTATCAGGACGATAAGACCTGGCAGGCTTTACCGAGTCCTGCATGAGAGCTCGAGCATTTGTTCGCTTTCTCTACCAATTTACCCTCAAATCACCGCTATCTTGCGCAAAGAGAGCCGGGTCTTCATGATAACCACAGCACTGGCCATAGTTCACGATGGCCAAAGCGCCGACTCAATTGTTGTGACCCCGGCATTCTTTGGGACACAACGCTGATCAAACTCAATCTGAGTCCACAGCAACAGCAGCACGCGATTGTCCGATGCATCTTCTGATTGGCCAGCCTATCTGATTACTCACTCAAGTTCGAGCTCAGGGCAATCGTTCATTGGAGCAAAAGACCAGCCCAACTTTTCAATCTCGACTGTCGCGCTAGAACGTGCACCGGTACCTGACTAGCAGCTTAGAGTTGGCGATCGCCCTCGCAGGCGCTCGCCGGTCAAAACTCCATCACAGAGCAATTTCTCCCTCTGTGCTGGCTAGGCCTTGGCCGTCTCCTTTCGGTTACCAGCGATAGTCTCAACATGTTACCTTGAGTCGTCGCAGGTGTCGCAGCTCTTCTTCTTTCACCGTCGTCGTTCTTTACAGTCCCAGCTCTGTGAGCACCACGTTCCTTACCTTAGCGCGAAACTCACCCAAGTCATTCATTCGAATACCATATACGATAAGCGATGCGACGAGGAACAATCGGTGGCGCGAGCGCGCTGTTGCTGCTCGCGACACTAGCGCACGCCCATAAAGGCTCACACGAGCACCTTGAAGCTCTACACAGGCGGCACCGTGAAGGTCGTCTCGCGAAGAAGACGAACGAGTCAGATGAGCCGGCATTCGAGCTTGCGAAACGGGGTGGACAATGCGCTTTTCCAACAGACGCCGGTCTTGTTGCTATTACACCTGGAGAGGCAAATGCAGGATGGGCTATGAGTCCTGATCAGCCTTGCGAACCAGGAAACTACTGCCCTTACGCCTGCCCTCCGGGTCAAGTATCAATGCAATGGGACCCCAAAGCAACAACATACGCGTACCCGGCGTCGATGGTAAGTTCAGACAACAGCGGCCATGAAGCAGGCTAATCAGTTGTAGAACGGCGGATTGTACTGCGACTCAGACGGTCAGATATCGAAACCATTTCCCGATAAACCCTACTGCCAGCCGACTGCTTCGAACATTGGCGTTGTGAACAAATGCGGCGGGGCAGTCTCCTTCTGTCAGACAGTCCTCCCTGGCAACGAAGCCATGTTAATTCCAACCGAAGTTGGGAGCTTCGCATCATTGGCAGTTCCCGGAACGGATTATTGGGCAGGCACAGCCGCTCACTACTACATCAATCCTCCTGGAACTGATGCTGGTACTGCTTGTGTCTGGGGATCAAACAGCAATCCATGGGGAAACTGGTCACCGTACGTCGCAGGAACCAACCAAGATGACTCGGGTGAGACCTTCATCAAGCTCGGCTGGAACCCCATCTACCTTGAGCATACCACGCCGTTTCGAGACACTATGCCCGACTGGGGCGTCAAGATCGATTGTCCAGATGGTGGCTGCAATGGTCTGCCATGCGCCATCGACCCAAGCACAAACAAGGTCAATGGCATGCAAGGAGGTGCAAGTAGTGGTGCTGGTGGTGGCAACTTCTGTGTCGTGACGGTCTCGAAGGGCTCGACAGCCAATTTCGTCGTGTACAGTTCTGGTGATAGCGGCTCCAAGGGAGGCCAGTTCTACCAGTCAAGTTCTGTTGCCTCATCATCGTCATCATCAGCAACCAGCTCGGCAGCGCCAAGCAGTAGCAGTAGCAGCAGCAGCAGCACCACTGTTGCCAGTTCATCTCAGCCGGCCACCACAACTGCCACTACTACAACTGAGGAATCATCGTCTGAAGAAACTACTTCTTCCCACAACTCCACCATAACACACCAATCATCAAGTACAATCATGTCCTGGTCCTCGGCCAACACGACGACCAAACAGACAAAACCAACAGGTCAACCGTACTATCAGCTCTTCAATACTACCGTCCCATCCGCAACCGGCGATGCGGAGACCGGCGCTACAGCGACTGGCCCAGCAGAAGCAGCCTCCACGAACACCGACCAAATCGCATCCCACACTGGCGGTGCCTCAACACTCTCAATGAGCATCTTGGCACTCCTGCCCTTCGCTCTCTGGTCTCTCATCTAAACTGAGACACCACCCACAACATCTCAGCAAGGACCTGAGACACTGACGCTGGCACGACGTTTTTCTTCACCTTTGATACCCCCTTTACCCGAACATACCTTTTCACACTCTTAACACACAACACACAACCTCATTCTGGAAATGACAAGTCCGCAAGCTTGGACAGCGCAGCGGCATTGTTGAACAATCTTCTTCAGTTTGGTGGACATACTTTATTTGAGCATCTTGGCTCGAAGCCATCTGGCTTAATCCAACGATAGAGAGAAGCGACCCAGCCAAAGCGATTTCACGATGTAATGTTTTGAAGATAGCAAGGAGCACAGAAGGAGAAGAAGTTTCTTTTTGTAGTTGAATAGCGTTGTAGATATTTGATAATGTTGATATCACCTACACTGCGCGTGCACTTGCTCCGGAAAGGATCCATGACTGATTCCCAAGCTGATAGTAAAAAAGTGTTGTCAGGCACATAGACTGCTCGATGCGATTCGACTTAGGGACTTATCAATAGTCTTTGGTATATCTGGTACTCTTGTACTGTAAGGGGTGCATATAATCCCGCTCCTGCCAAGAAACGTCATTCGTGGTTTCGACGTCGCGGCTCGACTTACTCGGGACCAGTAGGGAAAGTGTACCAGCATGGAACATAGCAATATGACTACTGTTACCTGAAACTGCGCACGGCATCTATACAAAAACAACCGTCATGCCGCTAACTTCCCTCAAAACGGCATTCCAGACAAGTGTAGTAGACCTCGACTGCAGCATGCGCGATGTCGGCAGACAACTCTCCCTCCACACCTCGACCAGCGACGCCGACCCTCGGCAGCAGTGATGTAGCGGCACATGGTGATGTAGCGTCACCGCTGTCCCCTACGAGTCCAAACCGGCCTTTACCATCGGACCTCCCAACCTCGCTCGACGATCGCCGGACGTTCGACAACTACTTCCCGGGACAGGAGGAGTTCTACGATGATTGGACTGGCTCGTCGGCACCGATCGCATACCCTACAGCGAAAAGCAATCACACCAAGACACGGTCTCTGACAGGCCAATCTGACCTCAAACTTGACAGCACACTTGGTCTGCAATACAATGGAGATGAGGAGAACGACATACAAGCCCGGCTGGCAGACAACGAGAGGGGGTTCATGAACAGCTATATCAGCTCTGTACGGAACCAAAAGCCAGGAGCTACAGATGGAGCGGACGATGGAGATAGTAACGACGATGCTGTCGCACGGGACGAGAAACTCAGCGCGGACGAGAAGAAGAAGATCCTACAGAAGGCACTTAACATGGCTGCTTCGAATGGTGACACTGAACGTGTGCGGAAGCTAGTGGGATCGCGACCAAAAGAGTTTGTGGATGTCAATAAGCCGGACGATGAGGGGACTGTGCCATTGATCTACGCGAGTTGTTTTGGACATGAGGGTGTGGTCTCAGTCTTGCTTGATGCTGGTGCGAACGTCGATGAGCAGGATCGCAATGGTTGGTCTGCACTGATGTGGAGCGTCATGAACAGGCACAAGATTATTGCGCGGGCACTGCTGGATCATGGAGCTAATGGCGAGCTGCGGAGCAGTAGTGGTGGTAGTGCTTGGGACTTCGTACAGCCTGGATCCGACCTGGCGCAGTATCTCAGGGAAGGAGGATACTCTGGTGGAATGGCTGCTGGTGCTGGATTTGCTGCAATGGGTGGCTTTGAAGGTGACGACTTCTATTCCGCTAGTGGTGGTTTCGGAGACGACAGGTTCGAGGAAGAAGCTGCCGAAAGCATGATGAAGAGGCGGATGTTGATGGAAGAATCTGCTGCAAATCTCGAGGTTGACCTGTCTACACTGGGCTTTGACGAAGCCCCTGATTTTCAGGGTGAAGACCTTGACCAGGATGACGAAGAAGAGTTCATCTGGGAAAGGTGTGTCGGCGACCAGATGTTTGTGTTTCAAGACGATAAGATGGATTTGATACTCGATACGATTATCACGAATATGACGCCTCAACGGACGCCGGCTCAGAAACCTGTTCCGGCGAACCTCATCTTCCTCATGGCACGATACGCCCACTACCACATGACTGGCTCATTACTGGAGGACTTGCTGACACGAGCGATGGATTTGATCAACGACGTTGTGGAACGACATCAATGGGACATGACTATGCTTGCATTCTGGATTTCGAACGCCACATTATTATTACATTACCTGAAAAAGGATGCTGGGCTTGTACAAGCAACCTCGAAATATCAGCTCGAATTAGCAGAACTGGTCAACGAAACATTCATCCTGATCATCCGCGATGCAGAAAGGCGGATGAACAAAGTCCTCGACAATGCTATGCTGGACCACGAAACAATTCCTGGCCTGAGTGACGTCGAATTTCAAGGAGAGTGGAATGTGTTCAAAAGCAAGCCGAAGGTGGTTGAAGAAGACCCATCAAAAAGGTTCAGACCGCCTTCACCGAAGAGGCGAGCACAGATATCACCACGGAATATTACTTCTTTACTATCATCAACACTGTTCGTTCTAGATCTGTACGACGTCCATTCAGTCATTACAGCACAGATCCTAGCACAATTGCTATACTGGATCGGCGCCGAACTCTTCAACCGAATAATGACGACGCGGAAGTACCTTTCAAGAACAAAAGCGATGCAAATCCGCATGAACGTCTCGGCCGTGGAAGACTGGGCCAGGGCGAACAACAGGACGCCAGAACACTACGAGCATGGCAGCACCACCACATCAGGACAAATGACGGTCGATGCTGCAAGGCGTCATCTGGCGCCCATCGTCCAGCTATTACAATGGCTGCAATGCTTCAGCTCCACAGGCGAAGACCACGAGGTGCTACTCGACACACTTATGCAACTGCAGCGACTCTCACCAATGCAACTCGTTCACGCAGTCAAAAACTACAGATACGAAGTAGGCGAAAAAGGCCTCCCAAAAGCCCACATGAAGTTCCTCCAACAACTGCAGAAGGGCAGCGAGACGCTGATACGGCGGCCTGTGACGCCGTTGCCAGATACAGATACCCCGGGTACACCCTCATCCTCAACACCGCAGCCCGACACCAACACTAAAGCCGAACGAGAAAACAACGACAAACAAGCACAGCACGAACCCTCCTCCGCCCCCTCAAAACTCAACATCGAGCCAACAACCGACCCACCCGACCGCAACAGACTCCTCCTCGACCAATCGCTCATGCTCCCTTTCAGCCTCCCCACCTCAACAGACATGCTAATCACCTACGGCGCTGGCATCGGCGGTGTGAACAGGGAAAGAGCGAGGAAATACATCCCTACTGTGCCGACTGAGGTGTTGAGTAAGTTGAATTTAGATGGGGATGCGGGAGTGGGATCGACGGTGCGAGGGAGGGAGGGGAGTGTGGGTACTGTTGCGAGGGGGTGGAGGGGAACTGGGAATGGTGAAGGGGCGTTTTAGGAGGGGTATCGCTATTATCAATGGTGTCATTGAGTGGTAGGAATTGAATATTCTTATCGTGTTTTAATGGGCCTGACTTCGTGATTGGGACTGAGTTGGAGCTCGGCTCGTCTACAGCGACCGCGCTCGCTGTCGATGTGAATGCCATTCGATCCACAGGCATGATTTAATGCACACATGTCGTCAGGTCCGTCAAACACGATGACTTGCGAACCACTTCTTGATCAGCCGCTATAGCGCTCGTTCTGAGTGAAGATATTGAAGGAAGTGTGAAGTGCTTGGTGAAGAAACACGATCAAGCATGATCTACCTGTCTTTTGCTTCACTGGCTCCTTGACCATTGTCAAGACTCTTCGCTTGCATTCGTCTTGATCCTTTCGTACCACCAGGAGTCCACCAGCTGATCCAACCGACAGATCGAAGACAACCCTCGATCTAAACATCGTGACTACACCATACCATCACGCACAGGCAAACATCTGACGTGTCTGCAGGTATAAGCCAACATGTCCGTTGATGGCGAGGAGCCCCCTAGCAAGCGAATCAAGTACGATGATAGGACCGACAAGATCGTGCTCGATATGTGCCGGGTCCCACGAGTGCTTGCTTGCGATGCATATGACTATCACGATTTCGTCTCTGGCGAAGCTGAACATCCAGATCTCAGAGACCTTATCGCTACAGTCACCTTCCTCTCTAAAGGAGAAGACGCCTATCGCCGCTTGATCGTTCCAAAGGATGAATATTATGAATACGACGGTAGCTCCTCGACGACAATCTGTGAGCTCAAGGCCGACAGCAGAAGCGATCGTTCTGGAGGAGGCTTCGGAATATGCAGGATGCCTGGGTATGCAATGGTATGACGCTCGATGACCTCTGTTCGTCCAAGATGCAACCTGCTGATCCACTGATAGTTATCAATCGGCTTTCAAGAACATGATGCGAGAGAGGTGGCACGAGAGAAGCTGTCACGCGGAAGGTCGTTGTCTACGCATGCTGAACGGGACCTGGTCATGATGTTCGATATCCAGCCCAACAATGCCTGGAAAGATGGCTCGTGTGCGTTCCGATCGTTGACCGATGGTTGGTCGAAAAGGCCCGTGGACTGGAGGCTCGTCAGTGACGTTGCTGCTCAGATTCTGATGAAGACGATTCAAGAGAAGCTGCGCGAGCGGTAAGTCGTGCACCGGCAGCGCCATGGATGGAGGTGGCGTCGACACGACAATCTTGATATCAGTGGTCAACCCATCAGCAAGAGTGCGATCAAGATCCAAGAGTCTGACTTTCGAGTTGAAGAGACAGCGTTAACGGCGAGGAGACGCAATTCAAACATAAAGTTCATGTGCTCCATTATTTTCTTGTCATCAAGCAAGACTCTCGCCAGAGCAGGCACGATGCATCATTCTTCGCCCATGCCAATGATCAATGCATGCTAACACCCAAACACCAACGCTAAACGCTCAAAAATCCTCAAAAAGCCAACATACCCTCCCTGTCCTCCTCATTACACCCACCCACCTCACAATCCCACTTCCTAATCGCATGTCCATGCCACGCCCATTCCCACCCTCACAATGCTACCCCACCGTCCCCCTCTGCTCAAGTGCCCGACTCAACCCATCAATCCTCTCATCCGTCAACGCACTCATCCACAAACACCTCTCCACGACCCCATGCACAGCCTCGAACTCATACCTCAAACTCGCATCAATAAGCCTCAACAACCCCTTGATAATCACCGCCGCAGTCCTGAACCGTTCAAAATTCACCAGGGGCTCACCACCCTCACCTCCATCCACCCCGCCGTCCGCCTTAATCTCAGCCGGTTTCTGCGCATTCCAATTCAAATCATGCACATACAACCCCAAAAACGGAATACACCCCGCACTCAAATCCGTCCCCTCCATCTCAACCCTCAAATCATGAAAATTCCTCATCGGCTGCGCAATATCCTCCATATGCTTCAGCAACGACCGATCCGGCGCACTGACTAACTCCCACGTCCGCTTCAACCTCGTGATAGACGTCGACATAAGCGCAATCGTAATCTGCAGCATAGTCGCATAGTTATGCAGGCGTCTCGCATGAGCCGCGACATGGATGAACTTCGAGAGTACACGGGCGCGCTCCTCGATGTCGTGGGTTAACACGATCTCGGATTGCACCCATTTATGCACGAGGTTGAAGCGGGCGGTGACGACGTCGATGCCTCTAGCGTCGTCGTGGTGCGCCATGTACTCGGCCCAGTCGAGGGTGTTGTTTGATTTGTCGTTGTTCCAGCGGAGTTCGACTAGGTCGGTCCATTCGATTTCTGTTAGGGCGGATTGTTCGACGATGGTCATTTGTTGGGCGAGGACTTGGGAGTCGCAGGCGAGGATGAAGGGGACGTGGGCGGGGCCGCCCATTACTTGGGTGCCGGCGATGAGGGCGCCTTTCTTGGCTGTGGGAGTCGCTGTGGTGCCGCCGTTTGGACTTTGTGTTAGGAGGGGTGACTGCTGTGGTGTGGGTGGCTGGTTAGGGAAAGGTGAGCCTGCCAGCGCTGGACTTGTGACGGGCAGATTGACCAGGGAAGCATGAGTTAGTGGATGGCTCGGTATTTCAAGCCCAGAGATGGCGGTGCCTGGTGCAGCAAGCATTGGCGAGATTGGCTTCCCCTTTGCTGGTGCGATGATTTCCATGGACATTTCTGAGGAGAGGTCTGATATGTTTTCGTCATCGTCAAGCAGGAAAGAGGTTGCGCCTTCGGTACGTGCGGTGGTAGGCCGAGGTATTCCATGGCCAGATAAACGTCTGGTATCCAATATTTCAGAACTTGATCTCGCTGCACCGCCATCACGCACGCCATCGCCGTTGGACGTCGCTGCAGCCTCATCAACGGTCGTGTTTCTCTTCAGGATGGGCAAGGAAATGTCGGATTCTTCAGAGTCGGATCCGGCATGTGACTCGGTAGGTAGACCAAAGACCTTTGACCTATGCACCAAGCGTTGTCCCCGCTCTCCATCCGGATCCGCGTTCTCATCATGCAAGAAGGATCTGTTTGCCAACGATTCAACCTTTGCATGCTTGTACCCACGGTATGCCACAGTTTCAGGATCGGTTGGGTCAGTCGATGCAGTGCGTGGCTTCTCCGAAGCGTCAAAGGACTGATTCGTTGGACTCATAGAGGAATCGCTAAGATTTGGCGACTTCGTCTCATATTTACCTTCAAGTTTCAATAATGTCGCCTCGAGCCCTCCATCGTCTTCGTCCGGGATAGCAGAGAAGTTGGCAACTACAGCTTCGAAGGATGGCCGTAAATGCTGCGAGGAGTGTGTGTTGATCATAGATACCTTCCTGGACTTCTTCTGTTGTTCCGGTGTGCTGTTTGCCGTCTTTGGACTGGCCATGATAAGCACAGACCCTGCTTGTGAGCTAGTTTGAAGCATCGAGTCCATGGAATCATGATGTAAATTCGTCTCCAGATCTTGCACATTCTGGTTGTTTCGCAGATCGCCTCCAGGTCTCCGGCGTAAGCCATGTGCCGGCGCTCTAGACACGGGACTCTCGCTGGTAGATGTTGCTTCGGTCATCGATGGAGGCGAGGTACTTCGCAAGGACTCAGGGCTCGTACTAGAGCGTTTTCCTTCTCCTAGGCTAGGAACAGATCGCAAGTTCCTGATTGTCACAGCACTCCCAGTCTTGGACTTGCCACTTGTTGAAGGCAAATCCAGACCCGTCGTCTTCGCCAGGCCAATCTGCTCTTGTTCGATAGTGGAATGAGACGAGTCTTCAAATCCATCGTCCTCGAAAGCAATCTGTGTCTCGAAGGATGTGTGTTGAACATTGCCAATAGGGTTGATACCTAGAGCGTTTGAAGAGCGACTTGCCTGGCGGTGATAGGAGCTTAGCAGGGCGCCTGACATGACAGGCATAGCAGCCGTATCGTCGACGATCAATATGGATCCACTTCGGGCAGTATCATGACTAGGTAGACGTGCTCGAAGGTTCGAAGGTTTTGGATCGTCCGGCGAGCTCAGCGGTGGTGAGAATGGTGCTTGCTGCACTGGCCTGGGTTGTTGGGGGACGGTGGCCGTGCTCGGCGTGCCAGGAACAACCTGCTGAAAACTTTGCACAGCTGCGGCACACAACAAGTCGATCCGCATCTGCGTTTTCACAGGCAGTCCGGTTGCTTTTCTTCGCAGATCGTCATTCGATTTTGCGAGGTTGAGCGGCACAGGCGCACGACGCACAGTCTGTGAAGTACTGGGTCGAGGTGAAGAGACCGTGATCATGGTGACTTCGTTTGGCCCTTGCTTTCCACTTAAAGCCCTTCGTATAGACCCAAAGATGTTTTTTACAGCGGGACTCTGTGCGCTGGGACAATGTGCTTGAGGACTCGACGGAACACGTTGTGACTTGCGGCTCTCTTGCTCTGTACTGAATCTCAGCGAAGGACTCAGTGGTGGGTTGATAGGCATCTGAATGAAAGGCTCCACAGGTCCATACACAAAACCACGGATCATGCTGCCTGCACGAGGATCATTGTAGTTTCCTGAATTCACTAATGCCTCGACAGGTGTCTGATCACGAGAACCGTCCGTGGAGCCACGGCGACTGTCAGCGGGAGCATGGATATGCACTTTGAGGTCTGCCGGCGCGTTCTGCCGCCGTGCTAGCACTGTCACAGGCGGTGGTGACCTGTTGTTGACCTCTGCTTCCTTTTCGGGCGAGTGCGACTGACGCCGAGGTAGCAAGTGCGACGTCGATTGCAAGCTCTGAGCATCTGCAATAGACGCGGGCTTCTTAGCGTACTCTGAAGAAGGCAATCGCTTGTGCTGGGTTCTCCGAGGCGTCCTGGAAGAGGAAATTGGCCATGATGAACTCATAGACACCCCATCCAGCCCCAGCCCCAGTGCTGCTGTAGCCTCGCTAATGTCGGAAAAAGCTGGGTTGCGACTACCAAGAACACCTCCGGGTAAGAGTGGCTCTTCTTGGTCTGAATCCATGTTGAACTCTTCAGCATCCCAGTATAGGGCACACCTGCCGTTCCAGCAGCGCTTGAGATCTTGCAGAATCTTCAGATCGCTAACGCCACCCACTCCCCTTGGCCTTTGACGGACACCATCGTACATATCATTGACTTCATCGCAGAATCTGACGCGCAGATGGCGGTTGACAACAAAGTCGTCATCGAAGTAGTTCAGTATCCAATGCCTAAGTGCGGCAAAAGTCCTGATTCGTATGATCCTGCCATCATCCGATAGCCGACCGATCGACCACCTCAGTCGTGCTAGCAGATAGTCTAGCACCTCGAAAGTTGTCATGTAGGACCTGAAAGTAAGAAAAAAGTCGGAGACAAGCTCGTAATCCATGAATGACTCGGAGGAGATCTGAGCAATGATACGGATCTTTGTAGCAGCAGCGATGTCCCGTTCGCTCGAGTACCGTACCACAGAAGGATCATCGTACACTTCGAGAAGTCTGTCGTAGAGGTCTGCCGTAATCGGAGATACATAGCTTAGGGTAGATGCAGATCTAACTTTGTCACTAACCTTCACAACCCGTAAAGGATCAGGCATTGGCATTACACTCTCGTCCGATGGCGCAGAGTATTGTAATCTGGATAGAGCCTTGACACTTGCGGGAGGCGGTCCAGCGAAGCCGTCTGCCATGCTCGAATGGTTGGTGGAGGTGATGCCGGATGCTCGGGTGTAGCTCGAACCACGAATGAAAGGTGTCCCGTGAGCACTGAAGCGTGGCGTCCCCAGTTTGTAGTGCGGTATAGGTATTTCCAAGGTGGGCGCAATTTCCTCCTCTTCACTGCTATGCACAGACTCGGGTCTGTTGATCACAATCTTCAAAGTTTTAGGCTCAATGGTCGCTGCAACCGATCTTCTAGTCTCGTCAATGGTGGAGAAAGAGGCACTCCTGTTGTGAGCGCGTTGGGGGTCCCTCGACGTTTTGGTCTGAGCTGCGCGATTCAACAACCTTTTCGGAGAGACAGATCTTGTACGTGGTTGAGGAGGTTGCGAGGGTACAGTAGTCTCTGTTACAGCATGATGCGTCGAAGGCGCAGTCGGTGGTAGCCATGGATATGGAGATGGTGAGGCGACGGCAGTAGAGAATGGCTGTTGATGTGGCGATGGGCTCAAGTGAAGTAAACCACCTGTGCCAACATTTGAGACAGTGAAATTGCGCCCTCTCTTCACTATTGATGAGTCCGTCTCTTTTGCGCCTTTTTCCGCATTGATCGACCGCTGTTTCAGTAACTCTGTACTATTCTTGGCCCGTCGCAGGGAGTTGGATCTTTTCTTGATATCGCGATGCGGCGCGGAATTTGTCCTGCCATGGCCTCTAGACACAGCAGCCAAGGGCTTGCTGGTGGCCCGTGCTGGCGTTGATTCGGTCCTCGCATGACCTAACGACGACGCGCCTTTGCTTGCAGTGATTTGGCTTGCAACAGCAGGGTCGACCGAGACTATGGTCGTCCTACTGCTGTGTCGCGATGTGCCAGCCGCCATGACTTGCTGCTTGTCTCGTTTCCCGGTCATGGTCCCGAGGTGCTCTGCTGCTCAAGTCCGTGAAGAGACTCCAGAGCTCGACCCTGAGATCAACCACGTGCGCATCATGTGGGCGAAACCATGGGTCCGCAATGAGGTAGGCGAGACCGTCCTGTCTGACGCGTCGTGGGCAGAGAAATGCTAATGTTGGCGCGGCTTGATCGTCTCCCAGTCGAGAGAAGCTGACGAAACAGACGGTAGTACGTTCTCGAGCGAGCGACGAGATTTTGGATATGAAGGAATGGCAAGAAGGAATGTGTTGTGGTTCCTCGACGGTGGATGCAGACTTGACACTGAAGAGGACTCAAAGAAGAAATGCATTCAGGTCAGCGGCGAATCAGCTTGTCTTCGAGGAGGAAGCGAGCCAGCTGGTTGCCCCAACTCAACTGTTCCGGCTGCCTAAAAGCAGGAAGAGTGGGCTCCGGGAAGCCTTCTAAAGCCTAGAGGATGCCACTTGGTGCCTGCAACACAACGAATGACGATGCTTCCGTGCCTTCTGAGTCCTGCCACGCGAGATCAGTCACCACAAATGCAGCTAATTTTTGCTTCTGCCACCACTCAAGCTGAATCCCGAGACTCCTGCAGCACATGCGAGGTTCCGAATATTTGGTTCGCCTCGATCGGCAACAAAAGATTCGACTTCTGACTCGTCAGCGATGCTGTATACACGAGCAGGGAACAGTCATCATTGGGTGTGACTAGGGAACACGAAGCATGACATGCAGGATGCCGATTTGCTATGATACGTCAACCGAGTGTACCTTCGACCTGCCGTTGAAGACGAAGCTGAGGCAGAACTGATGCATGATTTGACTTCTGAAATCCGGGCGTGTTACAGATGCTTCTACGGAAAGTATGGTGGCTGCATACACAGTACATCGACTCATTGCATTGCTCCTGTCCGGAACCTTTCCTCGGAGTAGAATCAATATAAAGTGAATATGCTGTAAACGATATTTGTTTACTGCACTTACAACGGCTCTATTCTTGGATCATGTTTGAGACGGCAGAGGAGGCGATGGAAGTGGCTGACCGGCTAATCAAGGTGATTCTCGTCGAGCGTCGTCTTCAAAGCAGGAGTAAGGCATCCTCGTGCCTACTCAAATGTACACTTCCCGTCGAGGGTTGATGCATGGGTACTTGTCAGCTGAGGAGACACGAACTGAAATAGCGAGCTTCCTTCCCAAATACAAATCACATTACCGCTTATAGATCAATATGAAGTCGTGATGCGACTCTGAACTATCTATGCACATTGCAAATAATTGCCGATGGAGATGGATGAGCAGCTCGGAATAAAATGGATTGAAAATCGTTGTCACGTTTTTGGCACGAAAAGCAATAGTAACAACAGGCACGTGACTGGATACAATGTTGCGCTATATGCTCCCACCACTCTTGTGCTTCAATCAGAAGACCCGAGCGATGTACAAGTGGCCGCACATCGAACGACGTCGATGACAATGTCGTCGCTATCGTGATGAAACTGATTCGATCAGGGCTGAGAAAAGTAGCAAGCAATGCTTGGCACTTCCGGAGGAAGGCGCTCGGCGAAAAGGCAAGCCACACCGACCGCACGCCAAAATCCCTGCGAACGGCAAGCCGTAGAAAGAGCTGAATTTGTTTTCCCCACTTATGATTGGCAGGTGCGATCAGATGGCGTTCAACCGAGGTCCCGCTCGAAGCATTTCTGATGACGAAAATAACAGATTCGGAGCTCATCTTCGGAACTGCTAACTGAAGTCTCGACGCGGTTCAGGGTGTTGCAATATTGCCGCTGGTCAATAGCCCACACAGCATTGCTTGTACATCGTCAACACCATGTCGTCCAAACAGCTGTACAGACCTCTAGGCCGATTGTGCCAGTATCAGCAGAAGCTGGGAGCTAGCTCGAGACTCACACACGCACGATATCTTTCTACCAGCATATCTACTTCAACACAGCCCACGCGAAGACCATTCCGACCTCAGAGGCCTGTATTCATTGCTGGTCAGAGGAGGTCGATATCCGCCACCGCTCGCCGCCGATATGCTGATGTGGAGGAGTCGTTCGACCCTGCAGATGTTGAAAGGGAAGCCGATGAGGTCGATGTCTGTATCGTGGGAGGTGGTCCGGCCGGTCTCAGTGCAGCTATCAAATTGAAACAAATAGCTAACGAGGATGGCAATGAGGACTTCAGGGTCATTGTGCTAGAGAAAGGAGCGGAGATTGGAGCGCACATACTCTCAGGCAATGTCCTTGAACCCAGAGCTATCGAAGAGCTCATTCCGAACTGGCTGGAAGACATCAACGAGTCACGGTTCGAATACGCCACACCTGCTGGGAAAGACAAGATGCGATTCCTTACCAAGTCGAGCTCGATACCCCTACCCGCACCTCCACAAATGCACAACAAGGGCAACTACATAATATCGCTGTCTCAGTTCACCAAGTGGTTGGGTGAACGTGCAGAAGAGATTGGAGTCGAAATATACCCTGGCTTCTCAGCAGCCGAACTCCTTTACAGTCCGGATGGCTCAGTGAAGGGCATAGCAACGGGCGACCAAGGTCTGGGAAAGGACGGCAAGCCCACTGCAAAATTCGAACGTGGCATGGAATTCCATGCACGCGTAACATTGCTTGCAGAGGGTTGTCATGGCAGTCTTTCCAAGCAGGTTTCCAAAAAGTTCGATCTTCGACGCGATTGTCAGCCACAGACGTACGGTCTAGGCCTGAAAGAAGTGTGGGAGGTAAAGCCCGAGAATTTCAAGAAAGGAGAAATCTCACATTCGATGGGATACCCACTTTCCAGGAATACCTATGGTGGTGGCTGGATGTATCATTATGGCGAGAACCTCGTCTCGATTGGTCTGGTCGTTGGCCTTGATTACTCCAATCCGTGGATCGCACCATACGGCGAATTTCAGAAAATGAAGCTTCATCCCATGTACAAGTCGGTACTTGAGGGTGGCAAGTGTCTAGCTTATGGCGCAAGAGCTCTCAACGAAGGTGGTTTCCAGTCAATACCGAAGTGCTCCTTCCCAGGTGGTGCTCTGATTGGTGACACAGCTGGCTTCCTCAATGTACCCAAAATCAAAGGCACCCATACGAGCATGAAATCCGGAATGCTCGCTGCTGAAGCGGCATACGGCGCCATACAAAACAACAAAGAGGCGAGCAGTGTCTTCCTGTACGAATATGAGGACAAACTGCGTGAAAGCTGGATCTGGCCTGAGCTGAAGCAAGTACGCAACATGCGGCCTTCCTTTTCAACACCTCTGGGAATATACGGCGGTATCATGTATAGTGGTCTAGAAGCATTCCTCTTCCGTGGCAAGTTGCCTTTTACTCTCCCACATCATGGTGAGGATTACGCCGTCACCAAGCCTGCAGATCAATTCAAGAAGATTGAGTACCCGAAGCCAGACAATGAAATCACCTTCGACATCCTTACCAGCGTATCACGGACGGGCACCTACCATCAAGAGGACGAGCCATCTCATCTAGTGCCAGCTAAAGGCCTCGACCATCATGCAGAGATTGACTACCCTACATACAAGGGCATTGAGAACCGCTTCTGCCCGGCCGGTGTGTACGAATATGTTGAAGATGATACGAAGGATCTTGGTGTCCGCTTCCAAATTAATTCTCAGAATTGTATTCATTGCAAGACCTGTTCTATCAAGGATCCTAAGCAGGACATTACATGGAAGACGCCAGAGGGCGCCTCAGGTAACTTCACCTCCTCGACAGTAAGTGGAATTAGCTAACTTTTGCAGGTCCAAAGTATTCTATGACTTAAAACCTGGACAAGACATAGCTTTTTTCAAGCGATGACAACCTTGAATCAGGGGATGAAGCTTCGTTGGCTTTGCCACAAACGCACGGCGAACATTATCGCAGCAGTGTACCTCCACAAGGCCTTACAATCGACCGGATAAGCGACCAAGAGCAAGCTCAGAAGTCATCTGAGTCAAGTCTTCGATCAACGTCACTGCTCGATCGTTCAGTATGTCGAAGGCGAAAGACTCAGATGTGCAGTGTTCCTGCGCTTTTCTGTCTTGGCCAGCTATCTCGCATTGGGAACCCGACTCAAAGTCGTCCGCGACGACCATCAGCAGACTGAGAGATCTGGATCACAGCAACTACGACAGCCTTCCTGATAACAAGACTCGTCTTCACGACAAGCGACTTGTCATCTCTGGTCTATGTACGATGCCTGCAGGTCTTGCATTTCGTCAGGTCTAGAGACGTGTTGGCTTGCATATCCCCATTTGCGTGGACTCGCCGGCACAGAAAAAAGCACTTCCAGCGAAACCGTCTTCTGTCCAGCGGAGCTGTGCATCGCTAGAGCTAGGCAGCATTGCTCCTCCTGCATCACACGTAGCTCATGTAGAGGGGAAAGAGCGGATTGTAATCCGCTCGAATCGGATAAGAACGCCTAGCGCTCTATCCCAGGTTACAACCCCTGCATAGCATGACTCAATCTCTGTACAATAACACAATATAGGCATCCAGCCGAGCCAGCTCCTCTTTCCCTTCACTGTACTTCTCACTTCCTGCTACGAAGAAATCGTACTCGGGATTCCGACATTCTTGTTTCGGCAATGTCTACGACAGCGACGATCACGCAGCTTGGCGATTCGAACGAGCTTGGTGCCCTGAGCCAAGACAGACAGAGCACGACCAGCGGTATACACGTGCTTCGTACACAATCGACCGGCGACACCCTCGAAAATGACCAGCCTCCAGCAGATGCCGTCGAGGCTATTCCAGATGGGGGTAGGGAGGCCTGGGCGGTCGTCTCTGCGTCCGGGTTCTTGATCTTCTGGACGAACGGATACACAACGACTTGGGGTGTACTTCAGACCGCGATCCTTCAGTCGTCCTACGTCAAGGTGGATGTACAGACTTTGTCGTTCGTTGGCAGCCTGGCGTTGGCCTGCATCGTGGCTTTTGGCATGCTATCGGTCCGACTTATGAGGATATTTGGGGCAAAATATACCTGCGTGGCAGCTGTGACACTACTCAGCCTCGGTCCGATACTCACCAGTTTTACCCTTAACAATATTGGGGGCCTCTTCTGTACCGCGGGTGTCCTTGTTGGTCTGGGATCATCGACACTCTACACAGCTGGTAATAGCTTGCCTGTACAGTGGTTCAGCAGCAAACTCGGCACTGCCAATGGCTTAGTCAAGGTTGGCGGTGGAATTGGAGCGACCGTGCTTCCAATCGGAGCCCAAGGACTTATTGATGCCATTGGCCTGCCTTGGACATTTCGTGTGTTCGGCTTTCTGATGCTAGCAACTGGTATCCCATCAGCCCTATTGCTCAAAGAGCGAGCACCTACTGGTACGGCACGTCTGGACTGGTCATTGCTCAAGAACGTTCCCTTTTTGTCACTGTGCTTAGCAGGCGCTGTCAGCACGTTCGCACTATTCGTGCCACCCTTCTTCATACCTTTGTTTGCCAACTCCATCGGGCTGTCTTCGAGTACCGGAGCAGGCCTGGTAGCAGGCTTTGGTCTTTCCACCACAATTGGCAGAATGTTGTCCGGAATCTCATGCGACAAGATCGGTGCTCTCAACACATTAGCAATCACGATGCTTATCAATGCTATCAGTATGCTGGCAATATGGCCTGTCAGCAGCTCCCTGGCACCTCTGGTACTCTTTGCAGCCATCAATGGTGCTGGGAATGGATCCTTCTTCGTTGCAATGCCCACTGCGATTGCTGCTCTTTCTGGGCCGGGACTTGCTAGTGGCGCTATGAGCATTGGCACGTCATTCTGGACCCCAGGATATCTACTTGGGTCGCCGATTGCTGGTATCCTGATAACTTCGACTGGTGCTGCTAGTTCATCATCGATCGAGCCCTATCGTGCGGCAATATTTTATGCTGGTGGTGTCAGTCTTGCTGGACTTGCGTTCGTATTCATTTCTCGTTTCAAGGTTGACATGAAGGTGCTCAAAAAGCTGTGATGGGGTCGAGGGCTTCCATGTCTTCTGACTGAAAGCAGATCACTAGATATCACATGTTGAGCTCCCACATGAGGCTCGACATTTGAGCTTGACGGTGCTGTCGTCGTTCCGCAACAATGCATGTGCTCCACCTGATGCATGTCACTATCCAGGCTGCGGTGGTGCGAAAGCTTACCTGATCCATTTCCGAACGTCAATCAAGTACTTGGGCTAGACGCCAAGGCAACACTCAATAACACTCTAGCTGCGCTGCTCTCATTCGCAAAGATGCTAGAAGAGCGTGGAATCATCGTTGATGCGGAAAGATACCTACCGATTGTTCAAGCACAGCTCGAAAATCTCTTCCTCAGAAGGAGGCTGCAGTCGAAATATTCTTCACTATGACACGTTCATCTGGGACAATCGGTATCCACATATGGAATTTGATCCCTCGAGTCTATCACGAGGCAGCATCCGCATAAACAGCACGAACCCATTTCATCAGCCTGTCATCGATCCGAGCTCCTTCCTTCACGCCCCTTGACTTGCGACTGCAAACTCATGGCACCATTCAGTCCCAGCAGCCGTATGCTACAGAACCACTTGCTGGTCTGATCGATTGCGAAATTGAGCGGGGCCTTGATCGGACCCCGGAGGACGCCAGCTTCCAGAACTGGGAAGGATACGTGAGGGATAGTTTTACGAGCGTAATGGCATGTTGTCGCTACGCTTGCAGTGATGAAGGAAGAGTATGGACGAGTGGTGGATATCAGGCTGAAGATTTATGGCATTAAAAATGTCAGAGTTGTGGATGCTAGTGTTGTGCCTATTCAGCTGAGTGCAGTGGGAAACCATTAGCAACAAGTGCTCGGAATAGCTTTCTCGTCTTGTACCTGAGGAACGAGCTGACCGCTGCAATAGGCGGCGCAATGTGCTGAATTGAATAATGAACCATATTGGTAGCGCTCCATTGACCAAATTGCCATAAGCACCAAATGTTTAGAGGCAGGAATAGGCGAGTTGATCGCCAAGTCTCTCCTAGACTTGCCTATGGCTCTACCGAGGCGACTTTCAACTGCGCTTCTTGATCCTTATGGCCATTCAATTCCTCTCTCCATTCCAGCAATATGTCCAAAATCAGAGCCCGGCTACCATGCTGGGGCCATGCGCCTCGAGTGCGGTCAAAACCCCTCCAAAGACGAACCTTCGCCTCGATAGCCGACTCTGCTAGACCTTACGATGTCGTCGTTATTGGCGGTGGCCACGCAGGCACAGAAGCATGCGCCGCCGCAGCACGATCCGGCGCACGAACGGCGCTGGTCACACCATCTCTATCAGATCTGGGCGTATGCTCTTGTAACCCGTCTTTCGGTGGGATAGGTAAGGGCACAATGCTAAGAGAGATTGATGCGTTGGATGGGCTGGCAGGCAGAATCATCGACAAGGCTGGGATACAGTTTCGGATTCTGAATAAGAAGAAGGGACCGGCGGTGTGGGGACCAAGAGCGCAGATTGACAGGGATTTGTACAAGAAATATATGCGAGAGGAGATTCTGACGACGAAAGGATTGAGCGTGGTTGAGGGGAAGGTCGCGGATATTATTGTGTCGCGAGATGGCATTGCGGAGGACGATAGGGTCAGTCAGGGCAAGATCACAGGTATTCGTCTTGAAGGTGGCCAGGTCATACCGGCGTCGAACGTCGTTATCACAACGGGCACGTTCCTAGGCGGAGAAATACACATCGGCCTCGAAGCCTTCCCTTCGGGGCGCATGGGTGAAGCTGCAACATTCGGCCTCAGCCAGTCTCTGCGTGATGCTGGTTTCAAACTCGGACGGTTGAAGACCGGTACACCTCCGCGCCTTGATGTCGACACGATTGATTTCTCTACCCTCGAGCGACAACCGGGCGATGAGGATCCTGCGCCCTTCTCCTACCTCAACGATACGGTCGAGATCGGCGCTGAGGGCCAGATGTCATGTTGGGCAACATATACGAATCCAGAATCGCATGCGATCGTCCGAGCGAACCTCGACAAATCGATACATATAAGAGAGACGGTCCGAGGACCACGGTACTGCCCCTCACTTGAGTCGAAGATCATAAGATTTGGACACAAAGATCAACATATGATATGGTTGGAACCTGAGGGTTTGAATTCAAAGGTTATTTATCCGAATGGCGTGAGCATGACTATACCTGCTGATGCGCAGTATGACTTGATGAGGACCGTGAAGGGTCTCGAAAATGTCAAGATGTTGCAGCCTGGGTATGGTGTTGAGTACGACTATATCGATCCGAGAAACCTCTTCCCAACGCTCGAGACGAAGTTGATCAAGGGCCTTTTCCTGGCTGGTCAGATCAATGGGACGACCGGGTATGAGGAGGCTGCGGCGCAGGGTATTGTTGCGGGTATCAATGCTGGTCTTGCGGCGCAGGGGAAAGAGCCGTTTACGTTGTCGAGAGCTGAGGCGTTTATTGGGACTTTGATTGATGATTTGATTACGAAGGGGGTTACTGAGCCGTATCGGATGTTTACGACGAGGAGTGAGTATAGGATGAGTTGTCGGTCTGATAATGCGGATTTGAGGTTGACTGAGAAGGGGAGGAATGCGGGTGTGGTGGGTGATAAGAGGTGGGCTGCGTTCACGAATGATCGGAACAGCATGATGGAGTTGCAAAGCCGGCTGGGGGAGCCGAAGCTGGCAACGCAGAAGTGGTTGAATATGGGGTTTAATGTTAGGGTTGACTCGACGCATCGAAGTGGCTACGATATGCTACGCCTTGTGGGCGTGGATATAGATCAAGTCTCTGAAAGGATGGGCAGGTCAGAGCTATCCGCGAATTACGACGAGAAGACGAAGAAGAGAGTGCAGATTGAGTCGATCTATGCACCGTACATTGCACAGCAACTGAAGAGTGCACGAGCATTTGAGAAAGATGAGTCTTTGGCTTTACCGAAAGATTTAGACTACGATAATCTGTTTGGATTGAGTATGGGCGAGAAGGAGGTGCTCAAGTTAGTCAGACCGACTAGTATCGGGATGGCAAGAAGGATCGAGGGGGTCACGCCTGCTGGTGCGTTGAGGCTGCTCAAGCATGTCAGACGGCCAAAGGCTTCGATGGAGCAAGAGCAGTTGTTTGCTTCTACGGAGGTCCTGAGAGCGCAGCGTGCTGAGGCGGAAGGCGCGATTGCGGCGGCAAGTTGAGGCGGCAATGATGTATAATATGTGTAATGATGCCACATAGACCGGCTCTGTTGTTCCTCTCACGAAGCGATGTTCTCATAGCTACTATTCGTATGACCAGGATCAAACCATTTTTGCTCACCACCAAGTCTTCTTTCCTATCCTCGGCATAACGTTACACCGAGCTTGACCCCTGACGTGTCAGACGCGAGCTTCTCTTTTTCAAGCTTTTGTCTGCTCGTGCCTGATCTTCACAACCTTCCGTAAAGCTGTCTTTACAACCAAGCTCGTCTCTCGTGCGCTCAACGGCATTGCCCTTCTATCGCGCAAACATTCGACGTAGCGGGGAGCCACAATGTCATGGCACAATCTTTCCGGCTCGTGACACGCTATTCGCGGAATCTGGATCATCACATGAGACCTCAGTCAGCATGGACATCGCGCTCAGCGTTCGGCCAAACAGGCGGAGCTAAGCTTAGAAGTACCTTCTCACTGGTCCAGGCGTATGAGACGCGTCGAAGTGCGCGATCATGGATGAGCCTTGAATATTGTTGCGCTTCTACAAGGTCACGTGCCATCAATGGGCAGCGGACAACTCTGCAACCTGAGACCAGTAGATGGCATGAAATACCACGAAGGGACTTTTCGACGTCCTTTGTGAAGTATGCCAAGCCTGATGAGGACTTGAAGAAGAATGTGGCAGAGTGAGCCTTCTCATTTCGTTTGTGAGCCTAGCTGACACTATTTGCAGCCATTCTGAAAAGCCTGCAGAAGCATCGCCAGGACCACCAAAGACCACGATCGCAGCATCAGCAAAAGCTGTCACACCGCGCCTCAAGAGTCTCACTCCTCCCGCTCTGAAGGAGAACATATACACCCTCCCAAATCTCCTCACGACGACCCGCATCATCACAGCACCAGTCATCTCCTGGGCACTACTCCACTCTCAACCAGGCTTGGCGTTCGGCCTCTTCGCCTACTCCTCGATCACAGATCTGGTAGACGGCTACCTCGCCCGCCGCTACAAGTCCGGCACGGTACTCGGCTCAATCCTCGATCCATTTGCAGATAAACTCCTCATGACCCTCACCACGGTAACACTGTACTCGATCGGCACCTTTCCATGGTGGCTCACCCTCATCATCCTTGGACGCGATGGAGGACTGGCACTATCAGCACTCTACTTCCGATGGATCAGCTTACCACCACCACGAACCATGACACGATACTGGGACTTTAGCCTGCCCAGTGCTGAGGTGCGACCGACGGAGATCAGTAAGATCAATACTCTGTTGCAATTCTTGCTCGTGGCTGATGCGGTGTTGCTGCCTGTGCTGCCTGTATCGTTGGTGGAGGCGTGGAATCTGTGGGGAGTGTTTGAGGGGTGGATGATGTTGGTTGCTGGTACGACTGTTTGGAGTGGGTTGAGTTATGTGTTTACGAGGGATGCAATTAGGTTTATTGGGCAGAATGAGGGTGAAAATAATCGGAAGGATGAGCAGTAGACGAGGGTGTTGTCACATATCACTGATGACGCGCCAAGACACGCGAATCTAATTGCTCTTGACGTGCGCCTGCTGCTCGAAATGCAGGTGCAACCCGAAGTCAAATACTCTAGAGACTTCGCACTTCTCACCATCTCTCGATCTCTTCAACACAAACAAGAAAGCACAATGGCAACTCCTCAAGATCTATTCTATCCCCCAGAACTGGTTCGTCTCCTGTTTCAATATCTTCAAGATCAAGCACCTGCGAAGCCGTACCTCGAGTCAAGTCCTGCAGCAACTCCTCAAGTGAGACCAGAAAACACGCCAGACATAAATTGGACAACAACTCCATTCACGAGGCCCGATACAAGCCATGGATTAGGACCAGCAGAGGAGTTCAAATCGAGAGACAGTACATTCACGAACTGTCTGCGTGTTTCAAGAGCTTGGTATGGCATCGGCAAGACCATCCTTTGGCAGGATGTTGTGCTGGTAGTTCAGAACGTTGGTGCCTTCCTCAAGGCTCTATCGCCATCGAACGTTGCTCTCATACAATCGATCACAACGCAAGGATGCAATGATCACACAGTAGGCTATCAGACAGCGATTACCCACATCAAAGATTCGATGTTCAAGATGTGCAAGCTCCGTGCACTATCGGTAGATGAGGAGGAAATACTCATTGACACTTACCAAGGAGTGGTGGAGTCTCCAGATGGTGCCTATAGCTGGTTAGAGAAGATTCCACCTTCAGTCGAGAATTTCGAGCTGAGAGGAATTGGCGTCATCTCTGATTCTTTGAATGCTACCGACAAAAGCTGCACATTTCTGGCCAAGGTTCTGCCTCAGCTTCGTCGGCTGCGACTGGGGGGTATCAGGATCTGCCCAAACATCTTCCACCTTCTGGAAGCATGCAAAATCCTGCAGGAAATAATAATCGACTTGGGGCTTCGTGGCTCGGAGGAAAATTGCACCGGACGTCCATATCACGGTCATCAGTACCATGAACACGAGGTGCCGGCTTTCGTTGAGGCGGCTCGCTCCGCCAGTGAGCGAGGCTGTTTTCCCCGGATCGAGCATTCCGTCATTTGCGGTGAACGTGCAGCCGATGATGAAAGCGAAGCAGCTACTGCGATAACCGATTGTCGATACACGATTGATATGCTTAGAAACACGACCACGGTGTACCCTAAAGGGACCTTCATGGAGCTGGATTCAGCTGGTCGATTTGTACCTGTCTATAACAAGAGCTGGATGCTATACCAAGATCCTAGCTCACAAGAGGAATTCGATATCATGGATGAGGCGTTCGGTGTACACAACTCACAGTTGTCTGAAGGCAGAACGTGGAATGAGTCACTCAACCTTGTGCGACTGCCATCTGCACTAACACAAAGTCGCCACTACACATGGGCAGAGCCAGAGAACGTCACGTGTCTGAAGAGAAGAGCGGAGCGTTCTCGAGTGGCTGCAGGATTGCGATCTAGGTTATGGTACTGGGAGAACCGGGTTGGTCGAAAGCTCTTACATGTCAAGACGATTCCGGGTACTATTTTGCCTGACTTCCCACAACGAGAGCGGCTCAGAGAAGAGCTCGAGATGGATCCGGAAAGTCCTCTGGCCAAAGAGCTGGCTGAACTGCCGTTCTGAGAAGAGGGAGAAGTGGTTCATGGTTGTTTTGTGTCAGGGTTTACATGCTGAAGAAGGCTTAGAAGGTGATCATGGTTGGCGCCAAGACTGCTCGAGAAGAGGGTGTACATTAGGATCCGCGTGCACGTACTGCACTAGTATACAGTTACCGTGTGTTATGGGGCAGCAAAACCTTCAGCTGGGCTAGCACAGATTATTCGTCAGCTGTCCTCGCACGCAGGCTATGACCCTGCTTCCCCTGGAGACGTTCTTTGCAGACATTATTCTGCACTGCCTGCAGACATCCATAGGCTACGGCATCATGCCATTGATGTGGCGAACCAAGATATGGGTGGACGACTTGATAGCATGCTCCTTCCCAATGTAAATGCTTGACTTACGTACCGCAGTAAGGTGACGTCTTGAGCTGAAGGCAGTTGCGTCCGTCTACGGTAGGCCAAGACTATTATTAGCGCTGTTGCTCTTTCATCAGGCTATCTCAATCCAACTGCTTGTTCTTTCCTTCACAAACACGAGTGATGCGTGCTTTTTGCTGCAAATGATGTACGATCGGTGATATGTTCCTCGTCTTGTCCAACTTTGATCTTGGACGAAGCGCTTCGGCCCGCGATCGAGACCGTAACACCTTCGCGATCTGACCGTTGTTCATACCATCAGCAACGGCGCCATGAAGCTCTATCAGGTCTTCGTCGTTACCTCAAACTGATTTACATTGACTGTTTTCATCTGAGCGACGAGGCTTTTTGGCACTGTCTTCACTCCTGCGACATTCGAGCCGGCAGCTGTCACTGATTGTATGGAGCTAGGAGTCGACACGATGACGGCTCTGAGCCTGACTCAACATGTTGATATACACCTCGACAGGTGGGAACAAATGTCCTCCTAGCATACGTCATTGCTCTCACTATGGGGTGTTCTCATGTCACGATGAAGCTGCGTTCACTACTATACATGCACTCTCGTAAACGCCAAGCCACAGTCACTATCACAAACGAAGAGAATAGATAATTAGGCCATCGACCATTCCTGCAAAGTTCGCATTCCAATATTCCGCCTACAACTCTGAGTTCACGTACCACGACCCATCCAACTTCATCAACGATACTCGAACCATGACGACCTCCAAGATAACACAATTCCCGACCGAGGTCGTAACCATCATCATGAACCACATGTTGAGCATACAGCCCAAGAACCTCGCAGGCTTAGGCGTCTGCCGACGGTGGTATGAGATCGGTAGACCACTTCTATGGAAGGACATCGTCCTTGACAACCGAAATATTGAAGCATTCCTCGATGCGCTACCACTGGCCGATGTTACCCTCATATCTTCGATCAAGATCTCTACGGGATCTCCTGGTGACCTATTCGGTAACGACAAAAAGAAACATGGTGTCAATCAAACCACACTTGCCGAGCTCGCAGAATGGATGGCTGCGATGGAAAACCTTCAAACCCTGTCCTGCTGCAACCCACAATGCGTCAGCTCCAGTGCTTGTGGCCTCAGCTTGTATGATACGCTACCCGATGAAAGCCCTTGTACAAGCTTCTTGGAGACATTACCATCGACCATCAAGAAGCTGGAGTTCTTGTCCTGTTCTGCCGACAGCCACGACATTGAACCAAGCATGAGAACCTGCCGCATAGTAGTGAAAGTAATGCCACGACTGCGGAGGTTACTAATCTTCGATACAGTTGTATGTCCTAACCTCTTTAATCATGTGGATACCTGCGAGGATCTCGAAGAGGTCATCATCAACTACGGCTCCGCGGCGCTCGGGCGAAGCCAGCGAGCTCCGGCCTGTCATTTTCACAACATTTTCGCGGACGTGGACGCGAGCACGGCTGCGCCTGCTTTCATCGAAGCTGCAAAATCAGCCCTTAGACGTGGCTGCTTTCCTAATATCAAACACTTCGTGTTGAGCGGGCTGCGGTTGCTCCCCCCCCAGCGGCATTTCCCCTTCACCCCGCCCACAAGAAGCACACGATATGAGATTCAATTGCCAGTACAAGGTTGACATCTTGAACGATATGACCATCGCATATCCGATGTGCACTCCAGCCTGGAATCACAATTCGCCCGCCTTGAAGGGCAAAGGGACAGGTTGGGAGGGGTGGCTGCTATACCATGACGAAACAACTGGGAAGGAATCAGTGTCATGGACCAAAGAATGAACCATTATACCATGCTTCTGGCGGAGGGACCCACATGGGCAGAGTCATCTCATGGTGTACGCCTGCCTCAAGCACTGCAACAAACTCGAGAATACGAATGGAAGTCACCTCATAACCTTAGAGATGGCAGAGCTAGCAGAACGCTATCGATCAAACCACCAAGACTTCACGCGCCTGTGGTACTGGGAGGATCGTCTTGGAAGGACTCTGCTACGAACGGTGAGGACGCAGAGCGCCATGCTACCCGACTTTCCGAGGCGAGAGCGGCCGATGGAGGAGCAGCAGTTAGATTACAACGGAGACTCTGAGATTGCTCGGCAGCTGAAGGACTTGGCATTCTGAAAGGCACGAAGTTCAATCATGTTGCAGTACACGTCGGAGGATATGACGCAGTTGAAAGAGGGCTGTACGAGCTGCTAGGAGATGCCTAAGGTGGAACAGATCATCGGGTCGAGAGTAGCTGAATACATAGCACATCACAGTGATCATGACTGGCTGACTGAACTCAACGCATTGAATAGACCATTCGCTATCGTGAAGAGACCGTACCAATTTTAACTACTTCACTCTGCATGATCTACCACTACTTCGCTTCAACTCACCTCCTTCATAACCCCCTTCTCGTCCCGCCTCATCTCACTATCCCCACCAACCCCCACCCCCTCCACCTCAACAACCACCTCCCTCTCATCCTCAAAATACCCATCCGTCCCCGCCATGAACTCATGCGTCGTAGGCGCCCCCTTATACCTCTCCGGATAAACCGGCACCGGCCAAACCGCACAAATCCCCACATAGACCACCCCCGCCACCACGAACGTTAACAGCCACCCCATCCTATACATGTTCTTCGCCGCCAAATTAACGGCGTCAGGCTGAAAGATCCCGATCATCCCGGGTAAGCCGAGGAGCATGCCGGATGTCCAGGCGGCGATTGCGCGCCAGTTTGTGGAGAATGTGTACCAGTAGATGCTGTGGCGGCCGGTGTAGAGGGAGGGGATGTGGATGTTGCCACCGCGGGCGAATTGGTAGTCTATTATCATTATCTGGGGTGTGTTAGCTCTGTTCATGATATGCCATGGTTCGTGAGTGTGAGTGTGAGTGTGAGATGGAATGGGTAGTTACTTACCGCAGCCAACGGCCCGAAGAAGATCGGCACCGCGCCCAAGAACGCGACGAAGTTTGAGGCGGACGCGAGGATTTTCCAGGGGGCGAGGCAGACGCCCAGGACACCGCAGAGGACCTGGCCGCGTCGGATGGTCATGTACCGTGGGATTATACCCGTAAGGTCAGCGCCGAAGGCAATGGTGTTTGTGCCGATGTTGGTTGCGATCACGGAGACGTAGAATGCAAAGGAGACGAGGAAGACGGCGGTTCGGGACGCGGGCGTCCAATAATGGTCTAGGATTGCGTCGAGTAAATCCCAGATATTCCAGTATGCTTTTCCCCATGCGCCTTGGATTGATGCTGTTGAGGCGAGACCCAGGAAGAACACCAGTGTTTTGGATATGAAGACTGCGAGGCCTTGGGGCCAGCCTGCGTAGGATGTCTTGCGGACGTATCGTGAAATGTCGGGTTGGGTTACGGCGAGGGAGGCGAGTGTGCCCATTATTGTGTTTATGCCTGCCATTATGGCCCAGCCTAGGGGGACGCCTTGGGCTTGCTTTGCGACGAGGTTGGCGTCTAGGGTGGCGATTCCGCGGCCTTCGGCGATGCACCAGCCGAATAGGCCGAAGCAGGCGATGGGCATGATGAAGCCTTTGAGGGTGAAGAACCATTGGATTTTGGAGGGGTGGACGAAGAACTGGAGATGATGTTAGAGAGGTCTTGGGGATATATGGTTGGTCTTACGAATGGCATTTGGATCATCCATGCGATGAAGAAGCATAGAAGCTGTTTTGAGGTGATGTCCGCAGATGCCGGTAAGGTGTTGTCGAAGTTCTTCCATGATTTACCGAACATGCACATTAGACAGGTGGAGATTAGGTTGCCGCCTGAGTAGGTTCCGATGCCGTACCTGTAGCAGTATTAGTGATGGTGGTGGGCAAAGGCCAGTGCATCTTACCAGAACAGTCCTGTCATCAATCGAAGGCAGATGAAGAAGAATGAGCCATAAAATCCGAATACAGATCGAAGAAAGACTGGGCTGGAGACATACATTGTAAGCATGGGCAGAACAGCTTGAGGATGTACTTACTATCCAATGTGATAGACTGCACCAGGTCGCGCAAGGTACGTGACTGCGACCGCGGCGATAGTGCTGCCGAGTATGCAAGAACATAATGCGTATTGCCATGTCTGCAAATACAGTCAGATTCTGGAGTCTTCGACAAAGCGTATTCGGAAGCTGTCATACAAGACCAACAGCAATCAACGATGATGCCACGTTCCACCCCGTAGTCCCGAAGGCAATGCCACCCCAGAAAAGTGGTAGATGGTACCAAAGCCACGTTCGTTGCTCTGTGATCACAAAATCAGTACTGAGTCCTCTGGGGTCTTGTGTATGGGAGACTAACCAAGCTTTGTAGGCTTGAGATCCTTATTGACCCATCGTGAGGGTTGCTCTTGTTCGGCGCCTGGAGTGACGCGGAAGACATCAAGAAATGCTTCCTTTGAGGTGAACGGCTCGACCAATTTCTCCTTGATTGACATGGCCGTCTTTAGGTACTGCGCAACACTGTGTGGGATCGAAGAAGGGACGGTCGACTCAAGCCAAAGGACTCATGGGATTGAGATGCCTTTGGTACTTCATATAACGCTTCCACTTGGGTCTGGTTCCTCCATGTGGTCGTGGGTATCCGCAAGAATGGGTCTTCGAGGATTGATGGAGCACCAAGATAGGGCTACCATGGCGGTGGGTAACGGGTCAGAGAGGCCTTCGGTGAACTCGTACAAGATGGAGGCAGGCGAGGCAGGTAGTATCGTTGTACACTTTCGGACGCCCCCGGTTCTCAGTCGTTGGGGTGGATATCGGGTAAGCCTTATCTGCCATATAGTGAATGGACCAGAACTCGTCTGTTGCGAAATGGCAGCACCAGACCGTCGACCACAGGCTTTTGCCCAGTTTGGTTTGTCCGTCTGTGCCTTATCTCTACTATGGGGCTGCCATATGCTTGTATCCTTGGCTAGTGCGGGCCGGTGTGTTGGGACTCGGGACTACTGTAAGTCGTCTTAATGAGAGTGGGTCCTGGATTGGCCATCCGGACCAGAGAAGCCCACGTCGATTGTATAGCTTGTCCAAGCTTGGTCCAGTATATTCCTTTCCTCGATACGACTAGGGATACATTAGTCTCATCCTTGACGCATATCTCCGTCTCTGGCCTTGACCAGTCAAACATCCATTGTCCTGTATCATTGGGCTATTATTGATTGCCATCACTCAAAATTGGAGTCTTGAGCCAAGGTACATTGAGCATACGCATCCTTCGAGCGACAGCTGGTGTTGATCATGTACCACAGTGACCGGCATTGACCATTACCTATCTGTGGTATATTTCAGGTGCAACAGCGCGAAGTGCTCCTTGAATTGCGGGTGCTCCGAGTCATTAGCGTTTGGAGTCGATCAAATTCCACTTTTCCCACGTGGGACATTATCTTGGGCCCACTGCATGTATGTATCCACGTGGTTCTTATCTGTGTCGGCCACACCTACTTGATGGACCGCCCCTTGACAAACACTCTTGCAATGTTTCTATCATCGCCACTCATAACAAATTTCTCGAAGATGTCTTCCGTAGTGTCGTAGTCCTCGACGTAGGTAATGATCCCACTATGCTCTCCCATAGTCTTGATCTCCAACGCATCAAAGTCCTTGCCAACCGCAAAAGTCCCGATCTTGTCATCCAAGCAGCAGACGCGAGCACCGCCCAGAGTTGCCAGGTAGAACATTTCGTTGATGGAAAGGGGTTTGTCTTCGCCATTGGTGTTGAGCTCTCGGGCCTTAGACACGACAAAGGCTTGTCGCATGGCATCAATGATGGAGGATGAGTAACCACCACCACTGTCTGTTCCGAGTCCGACTTTCATATCCCGGCGCAAATACTCACGTATTGGTGCAACCCCAAAATTCCCGCTCGTAGTGTTCGAGACGGGGCAGTGTGCAACGCCGCATTCCAATGTCTCCAATCGGCCAGTGTCATACTCGTCCATGTAGATGCAGTGGGCAAGTACTGATCTGGAATTTAGCAGACCAAAGTGCTCGTAAAGATCAGACTCGTTGTCAAACTCGGGAAAGAGACTCTTGGTGATTTCCATTTCCTGGATCGTTTCGTTGAAATGGGTCTGAATGGGTATATCTGGGTTCTTACTGGCGATTTTCCCAAGACCACCCAGGACGTCTCGATCGCATGCAACAGCGAATCGAGGTGTGAGAATGGCTGTGACAAGCTCCGATGTAGGATCCAATTTGCGCACGTACGCGATGAAGTCTTCGGTGACACTCAAGGATTCCTCGGCACTGGCGTCTTTGTAGTAATCAGGTGAACTCTGGTTCATGTTGCATTTGCCAACAAACGCTCGCTGACCTTTTTCCATGCAGACTTTGGCAAGAATTTTGGTGGCCTCCCCGTGGAGAGATCCATAATACGATGCCGTTGTGACACCTTGTTTGATGAAACCGCCAACGCACAGGCCATACGTCTTCTGAGCGTACTCTGGATCGGCGAACCTTGCTTCGTGCGGGAATGTGGTCTTGTTGAGCCATTCCATGATGACCTTACCTCTCCCTAGACCGCGCTGAGTCCATTGAGGGGCATGATTGTGGGTGTCGATGAAACCGGGTATCAAAAACTCGCCTCTTGGCAGCGAAGTGAAGGAGGGAGAGTCTGCCGTCAGTCCATACTCGGACAGCTGATCATTAACGTCGCCTTGAGCAATGCCCTTCTCAAGCTTGACGATCTTGCCATTGGGAGCAATGACCAAGAGACCGTTTTCAATGATATCGATCTCTGCCGAAGTGACTGAATGGATCAATGTTCCGTGGAATGCTCGAAAGTCGGTCGTGCTGGCATTTGGTGAGGTTGCCATGATGGTCAAGGTAGAACAATCCGGAGTTGACTGATGTTGATATGCTTTACAGGATTTCTAGTGAACATGCTGTCCTGTATATATTGTTCCATCATCTGAGGTTGAATCGTGTTTCATGCCGGCCGGCGAATATACGGTACGAATTAGTCAATCCATCGTACGTTCCACTGAAGGAGTGAGGTCCAAAGACACCAGCGGCCTGACAGTTCCCATTATTCGGTCACGTCCGAGTTTCAATGTTGCTCTGTAGTGAGGCATGTTACGTACAGATGTACAACATATTCACCTAGTTACCTTGTAGCGTGTCCCGGTGGAACATTCAAAGTTGGGATGGGCCATGAAGCTACCATGATAAGATAATCTCGGTATCCAGTTACTTTTTGTAGTGGATCGCAGAAGTGCTCTAAACTACATAACACGGGTTTTGAGGGAGAGGATTGGTGGGATACTGCTCAGGTGTCGCATTAGCTTATGCCACTGTGTCGGTCAGGGTTTTGTAGGTGATGTCCTATCGTGACCCATGCTCGGAGGACGGGTAGCCTTCTTGCATCGTCGGGCATTGCATGCGCCTACATTTTCCGATCTCAAAATTTGTGGAAAATACAATCATGAGCACCAGATTTTAACCACGCTAACAGGTTGTGTTGGTCTGGTAATTATTTTTGAGGAATCAAAGCATCTCACGGTGCCCCTAGCATATTTGATGGCACGAGTCTTGTCAGATCGGTGCAATGTGCTATGCTGCGCTCCTATGGTCAAACGTAGTGACGTCAATCGTCGACGCGCTTTCGCGAGTTTCGTGCCTGCTGCTGCCTCACGCGTGCCTTCCACTCCGGGCGTGAAGCTCCTTGAGAATCCGTGAGCTTTCCAGACTGTCTTTGTGCTATTCGCATACTGCTCTGCAGTATTCAGATCCGTCCGCGACCCTTCTTAGCCATCAATCACTTGCGCCCGCAATTACAGCTTCAGAAGCACCCACCTGAGCATCATGGCATCAGCTACATATCGATTCGGTAAGTTCCGTCTGAGCTGATTTGGTCAAAGCCAACGCGCTGGATGCTATGCATACGGATTGGTGGTTTCCTGCTGGCCAACCGTGGAGACGAGAATTGAAGATAAGCTAACATCCATCAGAATGTGCCAAGCAAGGCAGAGCTGGCTGTCAGAATAAAGCTTGCAAAGACGCAAATGTGAAGATCGGCAAAGGCGAGCTCAGGTTCGGCACACTTGTCACCATCAAAGAGTACACTTCGTGGAAGTGGAAACACTGGTCGGTCCATCTTCTGAAGCACAACCTTGCTTATCTAACAGATCTCATAGGGGATGTGTAACGCCAAAGCAGATTGAGAACATCCTTGAGCAGCTCGGTGGCCTGGACGGTTTAGACCTTGATAAGGACTTGGACATTCTGGATGGCTATGACGAGTTACCTACGGAACACCAAAACAAGATCAAGTATGCTCTTGAGAACGGTCACGTTAACGACGAAGACTGGAAAGGAGTATGTTGATGCTGTCCAAGCTTAGACTTCTCACTGATTGCTATAGGACCCGGAACTCAACAGACCTGGAATGAAAGGAATCAACAAACGCACGCCCAAGAAGAAGGCAGACGGGGAGGAGACGGGCGATAGTGCCGCCGAGCAGACTCCATCTAAGCCAAAGAAAGGCGTCAGAAAGAAGAAAGCTGACCCTGACACTGAAGACGAGGAGCCAGCCCCGAAGAAGAAAGCGTCCAAGAAGCGGAAGGCTGCCGATGATGACGACGAGATTGATGCAGCTCCAGCCAAGAAGAGGGCTCCGAGAGCCAAGAGCAAGAAAGCTGTCGTTAAGGACGAAGATCTGGATGCTGATGAGCCGGAATTCGTGGAGCCACCGAAAAAGAGAGGACGTGCCAAGAAGGTCAAGGCTGAATCTGAAGACGAGGAGGCTGCCATACCACAGAGCGATGGTGCAGCGGAGCTCGACACTGGCAAGGCCGCCAAGAAGGTCCAAGCTAAGAAAAGAGGCCGCAAACCTACTGTCAAGGAAGAGGAATCAGATGTCGAGGAGGAATCCGCACGACAACCAGCAGCCAGAGCCAGCCGAAGCAAGAAAGTCAAAGCAGAGGCTGTCGACGATGGAGACATCCTCGATGATGTCGACAAGAAGAAACAAGTCAGGAAAGGTCGAGGCAAGAAGGCAGCACCTGTTGCAGTTCCGGAAGACGAAGAGACTGATGATCCACAACCCGAAGAACCAGAAGTCGCTACCAAGGAGGATAACAGTGCTGACGAAGACACCAAGACGGCTCCGACCAAATCGGGTAAGAGAAGTGGTCGATCCAGTCGAGGCTCACGTACGAGCAGGAGCAAGGTCTGATCGAATACGCTCATCATCCGCATCGCGACGAGAGCGGAATCGCACGGGTCAACAATCAGTCTACGCGCGAGACGAACCAGTCGACGAATGATGGCATCGATGTTCTTTTCACGGACCTTCTCAAAGACAGCGCCTTTCTCGAATTTGTGAGCAGCACTTTATTTCCACACCGGTGGGAGGCAATATTACGCGACTTCCCGAACAATGTGAAGGACGAAAAATGAGCTTGTATGCCACGATATTCAGGTGCGCAAAGAACAGTGTAATATCGCGACGAACACAATAGGGAAGCAGTTACCACGTGTACAAATAGTCGGAAAACACTGAGGGGCGGTATTGTGTGCTCATGGAAGGTGTATTGAACAAGTCGGAAAATGTCGAGGTGCTTCATCATGTACTCATTGAAGATGTATTCTATTCATGGTCTTGTGGTATCATAATGCAAATTTTCATGCTTGCTTTTGTTCTCATGCCTCGTTGCAACCTTTGTGCAATGCTCATCATCCATCAAGCCCAATCATCTTTGCTCTCGTGCCTAACAATGGTCCATTTGGCTTCAGAACCATGCTGCTGTGTCAACCCACTGTATTTGAGCACATTATTCTTCGGAGCAGAGATGAGCCGATCAGCAAGCACCATGCTCGTCCCGCCATGCCCGCATAGAGACGCCAGAAATGACCTGTTGCATCTCCACATCAAGAAGATCCTCTTAAACCATCCCCCTCTCGTCCATCTAATCATCGCCACCACCACCCATCCCACCCCCACCCCCCTGCTTCGCACTCTTAGCCCCACAGATATCATCCACCCTCAACAACAAACACGCACTCTCCACCGCCGTCTTAACACTCTGCATCTTCACCGCCTGCGGCTCCCAAACGCCCAACTCCCTCATATCGATCACAGCCCCACTATCCCCATCGACACCGTAATTCGACTTGCCCTCCGCCTGTTTAGCTCGAAGTTGTGTGAGGATTCTGATGGGGCTGGCACCGGCGTTTTGGATGAGTGTTCGGGGGATAACTTCCATTGCCTCTGCGACGGCACGATACGGCCACTGTGCGACGCCGTCGATGTTTTTGGAGCGCTGGGCGAGGCGGACACTCACTGCCATTTCTGTTGCGCCGCCGCCGGGGGATAAGCGGGGGTGGAACATGACGTTTCGCGCGACGGACATCGCATCTTGCAGGTTCCGCTCGATTTCGTTGAGGATATCTTTTGATGGCCCACGGAGGAGGATAGTGCATGCCTTCGGGTTCTTGCACTTGGTGATGAAAGTGAAGTATTCATCTCCTATCTTCTCGATTTCGAAGAGGCCGGCGCCGGTACCGACGTCACTTTCCGCGATATCCTCGACTCTGTTGACTATTGTTGCGCCGGTCGCCCGTGCGATTCTGTTGTTGTCTGATTTTCGGACGCGGCGGAGGGCGGTGACGTTATTCTTGACGAAAAAGTGCTGCGCTAGATCACTCACGCCCTTCTCTGTGATGACTAGATCCGGCTTGAATTGGAGGATCGCGTCGCACATCTTCTTGACTTGTTCCTCTTCGATCTGCAGGATTCGGTTCCAGCTGCTTTCGTCTGTGATCTCGACGTTTGTTTGGGACTCGCCCTTTTTGTACTCGAGCGTGCAATCCAACAGGATAATCCTCGGGTTCTCGATCTTCCTCCGCATGGAGGCGTGGGTTATGTCCTTGTTGAGCATCACCCCGTCCAACACCCTTGAACTCTCAATACTATCTCCGGGAATCTTCTCAATCCGTGCATACCGCTTAATATCAATCTCATGTGGTTTCAACGTCGGCGTCGTCGTTTGACTCGGCGCATTCTTGCCAGATGTTGTAACAGCCCCATTCGCACTCGCATTCGAAATCGCCTGCGCATCCTGCGTCACAACCCGTACAGCGCCCAGCGCAAGCCCACACATCAACTCGCTGTACCTACTTATCGTCTTCGTCCCAATCGCCGCCTCAAGCAACTGAATCATAGCCTTATCATTACTCGTATCCACAGGCACACTAATCTCCTCAATAATCTCCAACGCATCAGCTAACGCCTTCTTAAACGCCTGAATAATAACAACAGGGTGGATGTTCCGCTCCAACTGCGGCAGCGCCATAGCAAGCATCTCACCAGCCAGGATAATAACGCTCGTTGTCCCATCACCTACCTCCTCATCCTGTGTCCGCGATAACTCGATCATGGATTTCGCGGCGGGATGAGCAACTTCGATTTCTCTGAGGATTGCATGTCCGTCGTTTGTGAGGACGATGCCGCCCATGGGGTCGAGGAGCATCTTGAGCATTGCTTTTGGACCGAGACATGAGCGGATGATATCTGCGACTGTTTTTGCGGCTGTTATGTTGCTGATTTGGGCGCGTCGACCGGTTTGGCGTTCGCCGTTTTGGGTGTTGACCATTACCACTGGGGCTTGCATGATGGCGGTGGTTTGGTGGTATTGGGGAGGTATAAGGGTAGTGGTGTAGGTACAGTCTGCCCGCTGAAATGTTTCTGGAAATTCAGAGTAGTGGCAGCCTGAAGAACTTCTCCGCAGATTGTTGCCTGAGGCGGCTATCTACACGTGACCTGCTGCTAGCATACACCAATCGGAGTGCTTCTTACGGAAGGGCATGGGGTGCGCAGACACGCACGGAGCAACTTCGACATGAATATTGGGAGGACAGCAGAAAGCCAAAAGTGTTGCTTGATTGTGCAGTCGAAGCCTCACACAGGGGGCCGACTACATGATGTCTTCATAGCCACGCTTGCTAAGTTATAAGACAACAGTTCAAGTTGTTCTGGGTGTCCTCCCTTTCAGACTTGCCTGTAATGAACCACCCACCAGTCCGGGGCACTGATCGCTGCAAAAGCACTTTTACCCTTGTCAACCATCCTATTACACCTCCCAGCTACCGAGACACCCCAACGCCACTGCTATTCTATATCACTTCTGCATCTTCTGCAAGAACGAATCCAAATTGAACTCCTCCTCATACTGCTTCTCGTCCCACAGCTCTCCGATATCATCCAAGAACCCTTTCTCACCTTTCTTCTTCACATTACCCTGCTCATCGACCATGTCTTCTTCTCTGCCGTTCACATCCGTTCCATTCGTGTTCGGAGCATCAGAGTCAAGGCCGGGTACACCACCTCCTTCGACGCCCTCACCAAGACTGAAAAGATCGAGGATTTGATCTGTCTCCATGGTGCCCAGTCCTGCATTCTGCTGGTTGACGACTGTGCTGGCCACGTCAATCTTGAAGCGTTGAAGACCCATGATTTTCTCCTCAAGGGTACCACGAGTGATGAGGCGGTAAACATTGACAGTCTTCTTTTGACCCAATCTGTGAGCTCGATCCATGGCTTGGATGTCCTTTTGTGGATTCCAGTCGTGTTCGACGAAGATGACAGTATCGGCGCCTGTCAGATTGAGGCCCAGACCACCCACTGATGTAGTGAGTAGTAAGCAATCGTATGAAGGATCGTTGTTGAACTTGTTGACTATATCCTGTCGCTTCGTGGCTTCAACGCTGCCGTCAAGTCGAAGGTACTGTACGCCATTCAATAGCTTTCCAAGAACTTCGTTCTGCACCATGTCGAGCATTTCTTTCATCTGGCAGAAAATCAGAACTCGGTGCTGAGAAACAGTACCTGCCTCTGGAATGTCGTTGCTGTCTGTCTTCTTATCTGCTTTGGGATCTGCTTTCACGCCAATGCCACAATCCAGCAAAAGATCGCGAAGAGCACCGAGCTTAGGCGCGTGAGCTACATCTCGCAGGGATGAGCCGCTGGCTGCAAATTGTTTTCGATAGGTTTCGTACTGGGCGTGACCCTCCTTCATGACCAGTGCTGGTGAATTGCAGAGCTTCCGCATATACTGAAGAGCTTGGAAAATGTGCTGTTTCGAGTCTTTGTCGCCTGCTCCTAAGCTGGACTCGACTGTCTTTTTCTCCTTCTTGAAGAAGTCATCGAAGAGTTTTCTTTGCAGGTCTGAGAGGTCGCAGTAGTAGTTTTGCAGAATCTTGGGTGGTAAGTCGTTGAGAACCTCCTCCTTGAGTCGACGAAGCAAGAACGGCAAGACTTGTTTGTGAAGAGCTTCGACAGCCAAAGCGCCAGCTTCCTGTTCTTTCGATGATGATTTTGCGTTTCGACTCTGAGCGATTGGCTTGGCGAATCGATCTTGAAAGACCTTCTCAGTACCTAGGAAGCCTGGCATAAGGAAGTCAAACAGTGACCACAATTCCAGCACGTTGTTTTGAATAGGCGTGCCTGACAGGATGAGTCGGTGGTTACTCATCAACTTCTTGACACAAACTGTTATCTTGGCCTTCGGATTCTTGATGAGATGTCCTTCGTCGAGCACACAGTAGTTCCAATTCATTGAAGCCAAGATGTCGGTGTCATTTCTACATACATCGTACGATGTGATGACGATGTCTGCAGTGCTGAGTTGCGGTCTTCGAGCAGCCCTCTCGGTCGGAGGACCGACGTAGGCGACACAGCTCAAGAACGGCGCATACTGCTTGATCTCTTGCTGCCAATGACCGGATAATGTCGGCGGACACACAATCAGTGATGGCAGCCGTGCCTTGTCTGGAGCACCAGTCTTGGCATACTCTTCTGATCTCAGATGATGATCGCTCGCCACAATGCATAGTGTCTGTAAGGTCTTGCCTAGCCCCATATCGTCGCAAAGCACACCGTGGAGATTGTAACGATTCAAGAATGCGAGCCAGTTGACTCCGTCTTGTTGATATGACCGAAGCTCAGCTTTGATAGCAACAGGTATTTGGAACGAATCGGCTTTCTTCGGGTCAAGCATTTGAGACATGAACTTGCGTTCTCTTTCTCTGCCTTGAAGCAATTTCTCTGACATGCCTGGCGGATCTGGTATGCCAGCCTCGAGCGGCACCAGCTTGACAAGTGTTGCAAAAGATGTTGTTGCCAGAAGGCGAACCTCGTCGTTTGAGTCACTCATCCGGCCAAGGACTGGTACAATAAGGAAGATGACATATGGCAACACCTGGTCGCCCATAGCATGTATCATGTGATAGACAGTTTCTGTAATACCTTGACGGTCTCGCAGGTCGAGTGCGTTACCCATGTTGGGTAAGATATGCTCGACAAGCATCGTCATGCCCTTGCCAGGTATGACACTGCAGACAGTTGCGAAACATTTGGCAGCAGCGTATCGAATGACCGATAGCTGATGTCTGATACCCTTTTCCATTAGTGGCATCAGCGTTTCGACCCAGTCGTGTAGACCAGGATGAAGGTATGGTGCAATTGTCCGAAGTGTAGAGAACGCATCGACGAGATTTTGACCAACCTCACCCTCAGCAAGCGTCGCTATTGTGGTTTGGCTGTCTTCTAGCATCCGCATTGGTTCTTCAATGATCGACAGCAGAATGGGGAGCTTGACGAGAAGCTGGTCGCCATACATGTCTGCCAGGACGTGAAGGGCATGCCTAGCACCCCGCCGCATCTTTCGTGCCTTTTTTGCTTCTTGCTCGAATTTTGCTGCATCGGAATGGTCTTTTCGATCTTCCTCCTTACGCAGAGATAACACGACATCCTCGAAGCTTGAATTAGGCTCGAATTCTGGAGTTTCGGAAGTGTCGACGCAGGTGAATTTTGCCAGATTTGAGACTAGCTTGCCACTAGGACCACGCTTCGGACTGTTGATGTAGTAGTCGATGAGGGATGCTATAGTCGTTCCGGATCGTTGCTGCAACTCGATATTCTCTTCTTCCTTGATACTGTCCATGATACATTTGATGAGCTGACCAGGTTTCTTTGGGACCTCTTGCATGGCTACCAGCACAGCTGCTAATGCGGCTTTGACGTAGCGGTCGGCATCTGTCTTGATTTTACGAGCTTCTGCAACAATCGTGGTCGCGATGTTTTTCGCATCAGTCAGAGATTTCGTCCCAGTCACTTTTTGAGCAGGCGTTAGCAGATTCATGATACGTTCAAACTCTGATGTGACGATCTTCTCAGCGTCTGCTAGGCCAAATGCGTTCGGGCCAGCACTATCTTCCCCTTGGCAAACAACAGCCACCGATGGTAGCTTGTTGCGAGGTATATGTGCATGTGTCGCAAAAGCGGCGATCACTGTCTGGCACTGGCCTCTCGCAGCTTGGAGTGATCTCACAATGTCAGCATACCATAGATCGTCGCTTTCATCCATCAAGACCTGTAGCTGAGTAACAAGGGGCGAAAAGTCGATACTGTTTTCCTTGAGGTTCTTGGCTATTTCCTCCAGAATCATTGCAGCAAACAGCCTCATGCTCGCATACTTGGTCGAAGCAAATGAGATGATCATACCAAGATGCTTGTTAACGGTAGCCGCATCTTGCAAAGCCAGTAGCTCGCCGAGCGCTCTTGCACCATATATTCTGGTCCGAACCATTGTGTCCATACCAACAAGGTCTACATCACCGGACATGATGTGGCCGTCGGTGTTGTGAGTTGTTGTACTTGGCTGTTCTTGCGACTCCTCCCGCTTTCTCTTCTTATTCGGTGGCTCTGAGTTTTGCCGGCCCCTCACAGACGCAGTAGCAGCCATGGGTTCACCGGACGGTTTAATGAAGAGCGCCGCGTCCATTGGCAGAGGGCTTCTTAATTGACCGATTGGCTGACAGCTTGCTCTGATCATGTACTCTATGGCTCGAGTAATGGTAATGGCATGATTGGTAGCGTTGTGTGTTTTCAGAAATTCAATCAAACCGTGAAAGGCGACAAATGACTGCTTGAGAACTCCTTCGTTGCGCTCTAGCAAAATGTTCTGGAAGAGCAGTCGCACAAGACGACCATCAATCCAGCCTGTCTCCCCTTGGCTAGCCACATCCAGAAACCTCGTCAACGCTTTCAACACGGAAAGTCGTACGGAGGTGATGGTATGTCTCAAGAAAGAATACAGTCTGGGCACAAGAACCGTAAAGGACTGGTCGGGATCTTTGGCAGCGTTGTCTCTCATGGCTTGCAACACTTCAGGGTAAGAACAAAGGTTCGCCAGCAAGTCCATGATAGCTCCAGTACTCGCGCTCAAGTCATCCTGCATGTCCATCAGGGAGTCCCAAACCACGCTGATCAGACCACCAAGCGCATGTATACGAGTCTGTGTGAGCTCTTGAGCGATGGGAACCAGAGTGGCAGCGCTGACAGACTTTACATCGTCGTCATGATGGCCGAGACCTCTGACGACAGCGCTAATAACGCCATCCATGAGATCACCGTGTTTCAGAAGAAGGTCTTTTCGAACTGCCACGAAGTAGCGTAGACCGAGCATGCCGCCATGACATACCTGCCACACTGGCTCTTTCAGACCTGTGTCCATCTGGTAGATCATCTTCTGCAAGATGCCGTAGACTGATAAGGCTGTCTGGTCTGGTAGCTGTGTAATCAGAGCTCCAAGTGTTTGACCAATCGACTCTCGGATGGGTGCAACAACAGTATCAGACACGTAATCGCCGAATCGGTCAAGCATCATAACACATAAAAGTCTGCATGCCAGATCATCAAGCCACTTGCGATTTGCGCTGTCGTTTTCTGTTTTTGTTCGACCATATTTTCGGCCAGCTCCTCGACCATGGCTAAGCAAGACTTCACGAAGTCCCATAGCCGCACCATGTCGTATCTCCCAGCTTGGATCGAAAATGTCGACGGACAAGTAATCGCACATGAGCTCAAAAGGCCATTCGTTTGAGTCCTCGACCTCTGGCGCAATCCAGGGCTTCTCTTCAATGGGCTCACCTTTGAACTCTTTGACCAGTTGGGTATCGTCGTCGCCACCCCCTTGCTTGATTGAGAAATAATCTGGTTGTGATGGAGTCCCATTCTGAGAATCTTCGTGACCATTCAACTTGACAGGATGTGGAGAGGAAGTGATTACAGGTGATTCTGCTTCGGAGGGCTTCCGTCCACCAAGATCAACGACTCTCATCTTGTTGGACCCAGCTTTACCCAGATTTTTGTTCTTTCGCTTGAGCTGATTGAGCTGTCGCTTGCTGAGCCCGGACTCATCTATAGGTGTGTCTGGTACGGCTGTGTTGGCAGTCTGGGGAGAAGCAGTGCTCTCCTGTCGACCTTTGAGCTGGGTATTGACCCGCGACAGGCCGGGTGTGCGCGCATTGTGCTGAGAGTTGGCAGGCAGGTCGTTTTCTGAGAGAATGTCCTCCTCGACGTATTCGCCGCCAAGACCAAGCCGCGCATGTAGGCTCTTTTTCTGGCGGACGAGTCTTTCGGCTGCTGACAATCCAGCAAGAGAATATTCATACTCCTTTCCAGCGCTACCGAGCAACTTCTTGCCATACTGCAAGATCAGTCCTATGTCAAGGGTATCCAGACGTAGAAGGTCGGTATTTGTCGAAGAAGGTTCATCCTTGACGCTATCCTCATCCTTGATCTCTGATTTGGTGTCAGCATCTTCCTCGTTAGGATCGAATGTTGGTGCATTTGCGACAATGCCTCCGATGGCTTTTGCTGCAGCAGTCCGAGTATCCCAAGATTTGCTTTGTAGATACGGTAAGACTCTAGTTAGAAGTGGGAAGAGACTGTCTGGATTCTGCTTCTGAGTATCGGCAAGTTGTGTTGCGGCAGTGTTCCTTATCAGCTGTGTGCTGCCTTTGTCAAGTAAGCTGTAGGTATGTTAGTGATACAGAAGACATGATGGTGATGGTGGGCACTTACGTGACCAATCGGTCAAGTCTGGAAGATGTTAGCGAATGCCCAATGCATGGATTTGAGTTTCAAGGGACTTACCTGGACGCAGCAGACGTCATTTGAACAGAAATCCTTACCCAAACGCCTCAAGAATGATTTACGAGGCAGGTCGAACGCTACCAAAACTTGCCATGGAAGAAAGAGCTGCAAACTTATATGAGGCAGTAACGACGCATTAATGCACCTGTCACATATGAGCAAGCAGAATCTCAAACACAAGTAGGCGACAATGATTCAAGGTTGGCTGCACCTGCACCTGCACTGTCGTGAATGCAAGGTCGTAATGAAAAGACGTAATGACCGTATAATGCGGCAGAAAGATACCGCGTCGCGAATGGAGAAGTGGACGGACGAGCCAAAGGGCGGCCGCGGTACTTGTATGAAGCGCCTGTATTTATCTCCTTCAAAGTTGCGCCTCCCTGCACATTTTGGAGCTATACCTTGCCTGAATCAATGGCGCGTTGTCATTGGTTGGGTTCGCGAGTTAAGCTTTTCTGAGCGCCCACTTGGCAAGATGGCCATCGCTCAATTCTTCCTTGAAAGAACTGGCATATGGTCGTCGTCGTCAGTGGACTTTTGTGTCATCTGGGTACGTTGGAGCGCCATCGCTTCTAGCTAGAGTGGACATCAAATGCAGCTAAAAGGGTGTTTGGTATGCTCGTGGCAGCCTTGTGCAAAAGGCGTGTCAGCAGGCATTAGCAGCGGCAGTCCTTCGTCGCAGCCTTGGCAGATCATCTCACAATTATGGTGCAGACGGAAGACCGTCGCATGGACTAGACACGAAGCTCTGAATCAATAACGTGGCTGAGGACGAAGATGGTGAGCGTGGTAACCTTCGATATCAGGCAATGTACTCTGCTTCGGCCGCACTGATGCTACCTCTCCACTATGCATATGCTTCCCGTGTTCATGTATCTAGAGTACACCTTGTTACCGAGCTAGACAAGGGAGTACATTCATGATGTTCTCTCATCCTCTGCAGTGGTTGTTGCTTGGCCGAAGGCGTCGAATTGGGCGTCCGCGTCGAGGTTCTGGAACAGCTGCACAGGTGAACACGAGCAGACAAAATCTGTTTGGAGATGTATTACACCAGAATGGCTTGAAGTCCCATACTCGACAAGTACGATCTGAGTACCGAAGGTGAGATGTTGGGAAGCGCTGGCTTACTAACGTATCTCGTTTCTTCACATTCCAGTCCCGAGTGCTCTCCGGTTAGTATATACAGCTTGAGAGCAGTCGCCATGCTCAAGAACAAGCCCATCCATCGTGATCCATATTGAACGCCTCCCACCTCTTCATTGTGCTATTGTTTGGCTCCCATCATGGCTTTCGACTCGTCCTCGTGACCCAGTAAGCCTAAACTCCTTATCTGACCTAGCTTGGGCGCATTTTCTCTTGGATGTGCTCTCTCGGCTTTCCGTAGTGCTTCTTGCATGGCTCGGGCTCGGGCATACTGAGAAGAACGAGTCAGCTCCGATCCCACCGTCAGCGCCAGGCATAATGGCCTACCTCTTTCTTGTGGTGTAAGCATTCGTAGTAGTCCTCAAGGCGCGGTAGACATGGTCCCTTCTCTCGTGCAACTGGGTCGTCCTTGGTCATCACGTAGCATGCCATGTATTCTTGCCAGTATGGAAAGCATCTCGAGGTACCTGGCCATCAAGTCGTTAGCACCTGTTGATCCTGTATCCTGCCAGTGAAAAGTGCGTGTATTACCTCCATGAATACCATAACCCGATGCCATTTTGGCGAAGAAGAGTCGTTCCTCGGATCAAGGTTAACACAGTATGCGACTAGACAGGAAGAAGTGCGGTCGACTTAATTACTCCGTATGCCAGTGCGGGAGAGGTTGCAAATGGCAGGAGCTAATTGGTGGTGGAGCGGAACAGCTGCGGTCGCAACTGCCGCTTCCTGGCGCGGCGCAGATCATTGTTCGATTCAGAACACGATGTCATCCCTCCCCCAAAATGGGATTCCAGGCCAGTTCATGAAATCGCCAGCGTATTACATATACAAGTCGACTGCTCAATAATGCATACATCCAACGTTTACAGCAACGTCCATGGAAGAACTTAGTGATGCGCAGGTGCTAGTGCTCGCAGCACAGTTGGCTGCGACGCCAGACCTGCCCACCTTTCGATTGCTAGCAGCAACTCAACGAGATGTCCTCACCTCCGCGATAGTCTACAGAACACTTCTGACCTATCTTCCATTGGATGCTGACCTCGAAGTTGAACAACAGCTCGAGCTGCTTCTCCGAGACCTCGATCAAGATTTTGCCAACTTCAATACCCTAGATGCACCAGCTAATGTACATGACCTCCAAGTGCCCAATCCCTCGGATGCAGAGCGGTCCCTACCTGAATTGCGGCTGGAGAAAGTCCCTGTTCACGATGAGAATGAAGGACAAGACCTACTAGCCGACTTCGTGATAGCATGGATACACAAATTGGAAGGCTTCAGTGGCATTTCTGCCTCCGTCCTCGCCCTGGTAGATCAATTTGCAGTCCAGCACACTATGCTGAGAATATGGGCAGACGCTTTCCTACGGCCTTTACACCGCTTGCAGAACGATTTATACCCTGACCAAGCAAGTTCTCTGTCCTTGCATGATCTGGAAGCCCAACGAGGGCAAACCGGTGTGAACGCACTTTTGACCTTCGCAGCGCATTCGGGCACATCTGCAGCCATCGGTCGGGATCTTGAAGAGGTGGTGGCACCGTGGGTCAGAGGCTCGAACAAGCTAAAGAGAAGGAAGGTCTCTGCGGGGGTTCCCGAACAAACAAGGACAAGCGCTACCGCGTGGGACGACGTGAACGAGTGGCTTCTCGGGACATCTCACAGGAATTATGCTCTTGCTGCAGATGCTGTGCAGCAGTGGAACGGCCCTACACAATTGAATGCCGCTGAAGAAGACGTGGATCAGAATGGACCAGACGTCGAGGATATGGTGTCATATGTGCGGACGGTGCTCGCATTGGTCTACGTTTCTAAAGGAAGTGACGATGATTCGAGGATCAACACGAAGAAGTTGTTGCTGAAGAGAGCTGCCCATCTCGCACAACTAATGCCTCCTGATTTCAATCAGCCATTGCCAGAAACATCCCAAGCAGGAAACCTAACAGGAGCCACAAGAGCTGATCTGCTGGAGGATGCCTTTCTTTCCGTACAGAATTCGCTCACGCGACCGTCAACCGATGTCATAGAACTACTTTATGGCGTGTTGTCAACACAGACACAGCTGAGCGAGCTGAAGATTCAATCCACCACAAAATCAGTGACGTCTACCGTACTCTTCGAACCTGAGGAGAAGCAGAAGCAAGAGCTGCGAACTATTCTCAATCAGGTTCCGCGCATGACGAGATCGAATCTCTCCTGGACCGACATCAGAAGAAGACTTCTATGGCTGCAGACATGGTCAAGTCGCCGTTCGGGCAGCGATGTTACAGGAACCGCATATTTGAGTCGCATTTCGGACGAATACTTGGAAGCGCAAATAGTCGATGCGATGCTTGTAGCGAATGAGTATCAGTCGGTGAAAGACACATATTTAGGTTCTGATGAGCTAGCACTGCCGAGAGAGAAGATCAAGCAACTTGTCCTCGACGCAATACACAGCGCCTACGACAATGCAAGTAACGGTAATCGCACACGAGGCGGCGTCAAGAAAGCCTCAGATCTAATCCAAGCATTTCGGTCCTCCTTCGAGAGCGCTTCAGAGTTTACGCGCCTCGAGCACCTCATCAAAGCCACCCACAGCCTGTCCTTCTACCATCTCACACTGCGAAATGGTGTCCCTTTTCAGCCTGTCAGCATAAGAGTCAGCTCCGATCCTCTTTCGCTGATCGAAAAAGTCCTCGACCAGAACAATCAAGCATACGCAAAATTAGACGACCTTCTCGGCATAGCACGGAATCTCGTGCTAGCAGGTCTACCAACACCACCACCATCAGACTACGCACCAGGCGAAGAAGTCCCAGTCGAGCGACGACTCTTCGATTCAGAACACAGGATCACATACTCAGCCATCATAGCCGCACTATCAGACCACGACTTCGACACTGCATACTCCCTCATCACGACACGTTTCGACATCACAAGCGACAGATCAAGTTATCCCAGCTTCCAAGACGACACCTCCTGGCGCGCGGCCTACGCCGCGGGCCGCCACCGACCTTCCTCACCACCAAAAGACATACACAAACGCATTGCATCCCTCCAGAAACGAATGGAGCTCCTCTCGAAAGCACTTACGTGGGCGCCAACCCCTGATACCCTCCCCGAGATTTTGGAAACATGGCGTCGCTGCGAGGATGAACTTGACGGATTGAAGAGCCAGGCACTACAAGAAGAACGCGACTTTGATGCGCAGGGCGACGATCTCGTTCCTGGAGGCTTTGGCCCTTCTGATCGGGATATCGACGCAAATGAGACACGACGAATGCTTGATTCTCGACGGGGTTATAATACGTTTGCGCCGAGCTACGAGGAGGAAGCCCCGGTTTCTCTATTCGATGTTGCACGGGGTGCTGCTGGTGCGCTTAGGAAGAATGCATTCCCTCTTAGAGGGGCAGGTGGTGGGCAGGGTGGGTGGGGTGGACAGACGAGTGGAATCAAGGTGCACGATCAGCCGAGGACGAGTATGGAGGGTATGAGCAGTAGTGGTGAGCTTGAGAGGCCCGGGAGTGCGGATGGCCAGAGGGTACGGAAAAGGGATATGCTTAGTAACGCTGTTACTGGGGGGTTGGTGTCGGGCCTTAGTTGGGCGCTTGGGGCGCCGCCGGCGAGACAGCAAGGGTAGAGTAGATGACTGGATCATGTCGTCGATCTACAGTATGTTTCATTGTGGAAGTTCTTTTGTCGGCATCGGCGTATTGCCAGATGTTGTTGCTGTGGTGGGTGCTCCAACACCGAGGCGCATCCGGTTCGATCTTCGCCATCCCTCTGTTCAGTTTGTCGCCCAAAGGTGCGTTCGCGCTCCCAGGTAGTGGATCGCATATCCAAGGTTTGTTGTATACTGTATGGTGCACCAGCTCCTTTCCACATATGCATCCCTGCTTCAAACGAGGCGAAGGGTGAAAGGCAGAAGTTCGTGTCTGCTTTGCCATACAAACTTCGGCAGCAGTGCTCACCCGGGCTATCAGCAGATTGTAGTGGCGCGGAGTACCGGTCGGTGAGTAGCTGGCTGGCTGGCGGGTGATATGGTCAGGTCACGGCAGGAGCAGTTGTGCCAACGATCACATCGAGGTTGGGGATGTGAGAGATGGCAGAAGAGGACTTTAGGCACGTGTAGAATACGAGTGTGTCTAGGTGTCAGTGTCTGGGATGTCAGTGTCTTGACGGTAATTCATGAAGGAGGCTGTTAGGTATCCACGTAACTGAATAATGGTGATTGCGTGTCTCGATTTCTAAGGAGAGATTGCATCTGAGGGCGCAGATCTGGATGTGATGGCGGATGACATGTTTATGCTTAGTAGAATTCGTTGACCACGTAGGTTGGAGTGTTGAGGATCCACGACTCGTACTCGTACTCGGAAGTAGCGACCGACCTTCGTGACAAATATCGCGAGTAGCCTTGCCTTGGCATTAGCGCGGTGGTATGTGATGGCATTGCGGGCGTGTAGTGGAGTTGATATTGAGTCAAGGTAGGCACGTACGACGACAAGCAAGGCTGCACCAAGAACGGGAGGAGGACGACAACGCGTGGTAGCGCGGGTATGGATGAGGATCTTGGCTGGTGGAAGGTCTGAACCGAAGAGTGCTGCTCACCAATAATTTGGCTTGTTCGACTGGTCTGGTAAGTCTGTAAAAGTGCTCGTTTCGCACGACGGTTATACCGGCTCCGCATAAAGAGGCTCTGGATGCTGCCACGCCGGCTCGGACGACAACATCGGGATGTCATAAACCTTGTGTAGGACTTGCGGCTGCTGTGTCGGTCCGTAATCCACCTGATACATGTTCTTGAAGGAAGGATGTGCAGCGTCGATGATTCCACCTTCGAGAGACATGACGATTGCATGCAGCTGTGCGTTGGGGCTCGCTTTTGTATGACCTAGCATTGCTAGCGCCTTCGTTCTGAGTTGGACGTTCGGCGCAAATACAGCGACAAGGTAGGCGAGTGGTCGGATGGTCATATCTCGGAAGAAGGTAGTCGATACTGCGTGTGGATATAGGGTATTTGCATCTGATTCGATCCTTCTTGTATGCTGGAGTATGAGACTCAAGAAATCCACAGAGTTGTTACAGGCGGATTCTGATATGTTCGTCAGGAAATCAACCCAGCTTAGGCCAATACTGCAATAGTCGTGCAGCGCCCGAGCTGCTGAATGAGGACTTTCCGCTTTGATTTCCATTATCCCGCTGAGGCAGTCTTTCAGTGATTGTAGGGTATATTTCGTCTGCGCCTGTTTCATGTGCAGCCTATCGATCTGATCGTGCAGATTTGATCTTCGCGCCAGGTAAACGTCCTTTAGACCTGCATAGACTGTGCGCAGGCCACGAAAGACGGCTGCTTGGAGATCTTCAATCGAAGTCGTCGATGGCAGTCCTGTGCAGACATCCTCCCAGGATGTGAATATCACGCACGAGCTTCTCATCAGCACGGGTAACAGCGTACAGACGATCTCGTCTGACAGCGATGCCTGCATTCCCGAACATCCTGCTGTGAGGTAAGGAGCAAGCATAGCAAAGGCGGTGCGGATGAGACGTAGTCCGGCTCGGAAGTTATTCTGTTGGAACTCAAGGCTTGCGAACAAAACGCATTTCAGAAGCACATCTGAGGTGTCGGCTTGACCAGTCTGAGCGAGGTCTGTTGATAGAGCTTTCGATTGCCAAGTCAATGCTGCAAGGTGCTTCTGTGAGAGAGGACATATATCAATCTGGCCGTCTTCGATTCGTCGAACCGGATGCTCCCAGAAATGAGCAATGGCGAAGATAGTATAGCGCACGACTGCACTAGATGCTGCTATCCGTGGTACCAGCACACTCCAGAGACCGGAATCGAGTGCGCCTGACAGGGCAGGTACAACTCGCTGAAGAAAGAAGCTGAAAGCTCGTCGTTCGCTCGAAAAATTCAACCATGCTTGCGGGGTGATGGAATTATTTGGTGAGGGCGACTTCGATTTCGTCCGATGTGGTTGCTCATGTTGGAATATAATAGCCTGCACTGGACGAGGCCCGTCGCATATTCTGCCAGTGCTCATGCAACGCCGACATTCAGGCTTAGTCTCGTCGCATTTAATGCGCCGCTTCCTGGTGTCAGTCAGTAAACTTGTCTCGGCCGGAGCGCCGCCTCTATGACCGACTTGCAGGTGTTACATCCTCCTATTGACCTCGAATACTGAGCACGGGTTCGCTTGCCAGCCATGTGGTCGATAGTCGATTTGATTGGCCTGCTCGTGTTGCATGTCGAAAAGAGAAAGGTGAAAATTGAAGAGTGGCATGCAAACGATGTTTCTAAGTATGAGTCCAAGCGGCAACCCCTGCGGATAGACTCCACTCGCGACAGGCCTGAACGGATAGTGGACTCCCTCTCAGGTCAGCTCATTGGTTCGTTCGTCTTGATAGCCATTTTGGGGATAGTCCTCATCAAATAGATGGGTGAGAATACCAGCTGCATCTGAAGATGTTGATTGCGGCGGTCCTTCCCACTGTCTCCGGCGCATGGATTCCGAGACACGGATTTACCTTGATTCGAGTGTGGGACTTCTGACATGACAAGGCAGAAGCGTGCCCGGACGATCAACCGCATTGGCTCAATAGATAAAGGTGTAAGGACCGCAATGTATCTACCATGTTACTGCGTGGCTTGTGATTGTTGTTCGTTGCTTTCCACGTTTCTCGAATTTTCTTTTCAATTCGAAATATCATTCTCTCCTTCTAAAAACCATGTCGGGAGAGCTCTCCGACCAAGTCATTATCCTAATTGTTGTCCTGGGGAGCGCCGCAGTGGTAGCTTGTGGCTATGGTATGCACAGAGCGCTGGCAACTCGACAGAAGAACAACGGTTTCGAGCGCGGGTTCAACGAGAGAAATGTCGAGCAGGACCAGTACATGGTAGATCTGAGGATGGCTTACCGGCAAGGCGTCATGGCAGAGGCAAGATCCCATAAACCAGGGCGCGCGCCGGTGATGGCATCGAGATACTCGCAAGAAAGTTCGGAGTACGGGGTGGGCCATGTGCAGGATAATCAAAAAGGACAACATGCGTATCAAGGATGAGTCCATCGATCTCTGGCATATTCAGGCATGGAGCTAAGCCCATCACATGGCGGACTGTGCATTGTGGTGTAGCACTGGTTCATGGTTTCTGTGCCAAGGACGACACGGCATCAGGTGTTTGAGATGGATATGGTACCCTTCACCAGCGAGCAAAAGTCACACACGATACAACAGACAACGACAGTGCGTGTGGCATGAAGAGGCAAGAAGATGGTGGTATCAAAGTATAAAAACATCGGATGCCAAAGCTTTATTCGGCGAACCTGCCGCAATCGACCGAGGACTGTTATTTTGATTCTTGAGGAAGGGGCCTCGATGTGCCACTGCCGCATACGAGAAGCCGGTCGAAGACCGAAGCAATGAGATAGGGAACATAATCAAGGTGGAAAGAGTTCAAGTTGTTAAGCGCTACCAGCAATATACACTTGCCACCCTTCTCAGGGTCAATGTACAGTATCACACCTGCCATGTCCTTATCCAGGCCTCATGCATCATCAGAACATCATCGCAAACATCAAACATCAGACATGCCTCACTCTATCTATGCTATTATCCCTTGTTGAAGAACCAGCTCGTCCGCTTATTGCTTGGACTTGTACCATCACCTCCCGACGCCAGCGAAGACAAGTAGGGTATCGTAGGTCCTGTAATAGCACCGATCGCAGCATCGTGAGCATTGGTTGTGCCGCCTCCGCCTCTCAATGGTTTTGCTATACGTGCACCAAAGCTCAATCCTCCATAACCTGCACCGTTGCTAACGGGTTGCGACAAGCCTCTGTTTGCTTGTGACGCTTTAGCGGACTCAAGCCGCTCCTTTACCGCTTGTAGTTGTGCCTCAAAGCGGTGATTGGCTTGCGTCAGCTTTTCTTGACTTTCGCTGAGCAGCTGCTCAAGACTCATGATTCGATCATTTCTTGCCAGCAATTTTCTCTCTGCAATGGCGACCTCCTTCTTTAGAGCAGTATTTTGATCGACTAGCTGTCTTTGTACAACAGTGAGCTGTTCGAGGTTGCGCTCTAGGAACGCCATCTTCTTCTGTTGCTGCTTGTTGTTGCTGGAACGTAATACATTATTGTACTGTTCTCTAGTCTCATCGAGCGAGATCTCGAGCTCGACCACTCTTTCGCAACGATTTTGTAGATCACGCATCAAGTTCTTCTTCATCATATCGAAATCAGCCATTTGTTGTTGTAGCGTTCTTGATGCAGCGCCATTGGTAGCTCCATTCGCCGCACCATGTGTCTGAGCATCGGCCAAAGACTTCTGGAGCTTGGCAAGTTCTTGCTCTTTTGCCATCACCTCGTTTCGGAGGTCGGTGATCATCTCAGTCTGAGTTTCACCCCTGTCTGCATACAGCTTCGATAGCCTGTTCTTGATATCTTCGATGTCTGCTTCACCCAAGTTGCTGGTCAGCAGCTCTTCATGCTCTTTCTCAAGGGACAAAAGCCTTTCCTCGAGCTCGACTCTCTTGCTGTCTTGCTCCAGTGAAAGTTCTCCCCTGTCGCTCAGCGAGCTTTCTGCTTGTCGTGAAAGTGCTTGCGACTCCATGATCTTCGCTTTGAGACTAGCAAGCACATCCGACGAAAGCGGTTGACCATTCGATTGAGCCTGCTCCAAGTCATCTACTTGATCTAGCATGTCTTGCATCCTTCGTTCATTCTCACTGAAAGCATCATTTCCAAGGTCGAAACCAGCCAGCATCTTGGCCATCCGTTCCTGTTTCTTCTTATCCTTCTCTTCTAGCACAGCTGTGGTCTCTTTCGAGCTCATTTTGATACTCAGCAGCTCTTGCTGGAGATTATGCAAATCCCGATCTAGCTCGTCGTTGTCGTTGCGGAGCCGTTCCATTTCGATTTTCTCGTCGCCTCTCTCAAAGGAGAGTTTCTGCAGCTCCATTTGAGCTTTGTTCAGTCTATCTGTAGCTGTCTCGGTCTCTTTGCTAATTCGTGCTTGGTTCTCCCGGTAACTTCGCAATTCATCCTTCAACTCCTGCAGCGCACGCTCAGCGTTCGCAGCTTGATTTTCTTTCTCGGTAAGCTGATCCTGCAGCTCATTTTCTCTCCGCATGAATTCCTCCCTTTCGTCCTTCTCGAGGATGAGGCTTGGGGTACTTGCTCGGTCACCGGTCCTCGAATCTGGCCTTGAGGGTGTGTCGGAGCGGAGATGATCTGAAAGTAATCGTGAAGGTGTTCCTGGACGGTCGACTCGTGGCTTCTGTTCCGTCCTGGCTGTTGCCTTCTCATTGATAGGCTTCACCCACAGCTCTTGAGGTACGGCCTCTCCTCTTCGCCATTGGGCGACTTCTGCATCTAATGAAGAGACATACTTCTCAAAGCTCATTACCTGGTGATGTGCGGCCTTCAACTGTTTCTTCAGCTCTGCCGGACTCAATTCTGCATTGACCTTGGCCTTGTTCTTGATGGTCTTCGCTCGCATACCAAAGCGCAGGGTGCTCACAGTCTCGGCGTCGTTGTAGCTGCTGGGCGAGCAGTTGATAATGAGAGTTGTTCTCGAGTTACCACCCAGCGATTCTTGTAATATTCTTGTTAACTTGGAGTCTCTGTAGGGGATATGTGTCGACTTTCCGTCGGTCAAAGCATTGATGACCATGCCCAGTGCACTCAAACTCTTGTTGATTTTCTTTGCCTCTTCCAGAGTCTGGCCTGTTGCACCAGTCTTGCCAACCTTTTCAGAACCAGCCAGATCGACCAAATACAGCATACCACTCTTCTGCGACTGCGTATTCACATCTTTCTGGTTGACGGTAAGAGAGAAAATAGAGTGCGATCTTGAGGATTCCTGGTTCATGTTCGTAGACGCGACAGCTCTTGATCGCTGGCCCAGCTCCATGGCAGCCAGCACATCCTGCACACTATCGACATAGACTTCCCGCAGATCTTTCACATACGGGCCCTTAGGCCCTTCATGGATGTTGAGATTGTCTTTCTGGGGATTTAACAGATCTCTTATTTTCTCCATGTAGATCTCCATGTAGGCTATTTGTACGGTGTATTCGATACTTTCGGAGCCATAGACGAGGATCGCATCAAAGATTTGTTCAACGATTCTGGGTATTATGCCCTTCTTTTCCGGATCTGTCATGTCGCCCATCATTGTATATGATTTTCCAGCTCCAGTCTGGCCATAAGCGAAGACTGTGCCATTGTAGCCATTCATCACATCTTCAACGGTTGACCGTATAGAGAAATCGAAGATATCGGCTTGCTGCGAGTCCATGCCAAAGACTCGATCGAAGGTGAAGGGCGCATTTGCTTCGCTCGAACTGACTGAACATGTGTCGTCGCCCTCGAATTGTACGATTGGTGAACCGCCATTGCCTACTTCGACTCTGTTCTGCGGCCTGAAACGAGCAACGACTTTGATGTTGTTACCGCCCCCACCGCCATATCCTGCCGCAGAAGCCATGTCGGCGACCTGCCGCAAGCAGGCAGCTCTGGGCCGTTGTCAACGCTGCTATTGTGGAGCAGAGACGTTGTCCAGATTGTTTATTGCAGGATCGAGCATGCAGGAGTCCGCCGAAATGTTCTCGTCGGCGACTTGCAGTGCGGCTGTGCTTGAGTGAGGAATGTGGCTGGTATTGGAGGATGTGGAATAGTCAAAGGTCGATACAGCACTTCTATGTGAAAATGTGTGCAACTTTGGGCGCCGACAATGTTCAATGTTGACAGTTTCGTTGCAATCTGCGATAGTGCCGCGAGTGACGCGAATTGGCTTCCTTCCTCTGAAACGTCGCCCAAACATCCCTGGCAGCCCCGACAACCCCAAACCTGCGGCTGCCCATAAACCTGCAGCTGCACTTTCAGGGGCGCATTCTAGCACGTGACACAGCAGAAACCTTACCTAATTCTAGTTTAGTAAGCACTACCTTTGTAATTTTGATCTTCGTGTTACGTTGTAGAAGCTTTTCTTCGTCCGAAGCATTTTAGTTGGAGATCCAAAGTCGCGTCACAGACCATGGTTTCTCTGGGGTTCGAGCTTCCAGTACGGGATGCCTCGTCAGCACATCTGGACACGCGAACTTCGTAGGCTTCAGAGGATCGAATAGCAAATTGAGCACTGTGCTATTAATCATCATTGAGGAACAGCTCACACGAACAACAGGCTTTTTTACATCGTACCTAACTACATCGTCTGCCGGTAAAGACGAGCTACCGTTTCTCACATCACCTTCCATCGTTATTGCTGACGATTTGAACTCCCTTACATCATGTCTCAATCTGTAGAAACACGACACTTTTACCCAGAGCTTCGGCGGAACGAAACCCAGACAGCATCAGGCTCAAAAGTTGTCAGCTATATTGTGGATCGTGGTGAAGGCCCGATCATGATGCTGATACATGGTTACCCTCAATCAGCTTTCGAATGGCGACATGTTAGCCTACCTTGAAGGATTACCAACACTTGCTAACTCTAACAGGTCATGCCATCTTTGAGGGACCACGTATCCCTGTTCATCCCAGAACTGCCAGGCTACGGCATAAGCTCGCCTTCGAAAGACAATACTCGAATCGGCATTGCAGGAGCTCTGGTCGAAGCCATGACAAAGGTCTTCAATAGCAGCAAAGAGTCCCCAAGAAAGGTCATTGCTGTTGGACACGACAGAGGAGCCCGCATCGTCCATCGACTAGCTGTGGCACGAACTGACTTTCCATCTATCGCTCTAACCGGCGTAGCAATGTTCGACATTGTGCCTACCAAGCATCAATGGGACGCCTTTCAAGATCCTGTCATCGCCGCTGGTTATTTTCACTGGCCACTTCTGGCCAATGTTGACTATGCCACCCAGATGATCTCTAAATATGGAGGTGGCCAATGGGCAAAAGATATGCACAAGCGCATTACTGGCGGCGATGCCGACCTGGAAAGAGCTGCCTCTGATGGTGCCATCGACGTCTACGCTGCTTGCTTTGACAAGGAAGAAACCTTGAGGTATAGTTGCGAAGATTATGCTTATGGCGCAGGACCCGAATATAAGCACCAATCTGAAGACCAAACAGCAGGCAGGAAAATCGATGTGCCCACTCTGGTCATGTGGTCGAAAGCAAAACTTGGAGCTCGCATGGATGTTGCAAAGATCTGGGAGGACTGGATTGCTCCAGGTACAGATTTGCAAGCCATTGGTGTTGGTGATGGGCACGGTCATTTCCTTCCTGAAGAAGCACCAAAGGAAATCACTGAAGCCATCATTGCCTTTTCAAAGAAGCTAGCATGATCAGCTGTTTTGGACACATAATCGAGGACCAGCAGCTACAGCGTACAGCAAGCTCCATTTGTATGTCAATGTTCCATCCATACTCTCGGCTAGGCTTCGAGTTGACCCGAGAACCGGTCCCGGCCTTCACCTTATCGGTAGCCGAGGCTCCACTGTCTTGTCATATCGCGGATTAGCCCGGCGATCCTCCCAAAATGCTTCTCTTGAATACTCTTGCGTGCTGATCAACATCTCATCCTTGCCGTGACTGCATAAGGAGAGCTGAAGCACTTTGTTTCCTAAGGACAGACTAGACACGTTGTTGACCGTACTGACAAGCGAGTTAACAACCTAGGCAACAACAAACAGCGCGGTCACAGGCTTGTCCCGCCTCTACCACCATGGCGACGACTACGAACGGCACAGACCAACCTCAGGGCACTCCCGACACAGACACACCACATTGGCGCCAACTTGCCCTCAAACACAGGCAACACCAGCTATCCCTGATACCACCAGAATGGCAGCTCAAAGACATCCCATCTGAAGCAGAAGCCAGAAACGCTATTCCAATAGTAGAGCAGCATCTCTCAAAGGAAGAACTCGAGATTACTGCTCTATCACAGTCGTTACTTTCTCTGCAGCGCGCAATCCGTGCCAAGCAATACACCGCAGTCCAAATCACAAAAGCCTTCTGCCACCGCGCCGCCCTCCTTCAACAAACCAGCCTCTGCCTTACCGAGATCTTCTTCGATTCTGCACTCACCACAGCCAAGCGTCAGGATGAACATTACGCCTCGACCGGCCAACTCCTTGGGCCCCTCCACGGGATCCCCATCTCAATCAAAGACAACCAGGATATCAAGGATGTGGATTCCACTCTAGGCTGGGTTGGGCTCATCAGCAAGCCGGCCAAATCTGATAGTCCAGCCGTGGAAGTGATACGGCAGGCTGGCGGTATCTTGTACTGCAAGACTAACATTCCGCAAAGCATGATGATGTCTGATTCCTACAATCACGTCTACGGGCAAAGCGTCAACTCACTGAACCGCAATCTGATCAGTGGCGGTAGTTCTGGTGGCGAAGCAGCACTTGTCCGCGGTGGCGGCTCCGTTGTAGGAATCGGCACAGATATCGGTGGGTCAGTACGCATACCTGCAACGTTGCAGGGTTTGTATGGACTCTCACCTAGTACCGGGCGGGTTGGGAACAGAGAAAGCACGAGGCGGGATAAATACGTTGTACCGCCTGTTGCGGGGCCGCTGGCACGGGATATCGACACGTTGGATGCGTTCGTGGATGTTTATCTTGGCCAACAACCGTGGCTGTCGGATCCAGGTGTTTTGCCGATACCGTGGCGGAAGGACATTGTCGAGTCGTACTCGACCGCCGGCCGGAAGCTGAAAATCGGCTACATGACAGACGACGGCGTAGTCCGCTGCCAACCACCCTGTGTGCGGGCCGTGGACAATACGATCTCGCTCCTCCAATCCGGCGGCCACGAAGTCGTGGACTGGAACCCAATCGCGCAGAAACACCACGGGCGGGCATACGAATTGTGGCTCAAGGCTGTCCTAGCCGACGGTGGCTCGCGCTTTCAAGCCCTCTGCGATCTCGTGCCCGGTGGTGAACCACTTATCCCAGGCATGCTGGTCGGCAAACCGAAGGATAAACTGGACACTGATGGGCGCATGGCGCTCTACGATGAGATATACGAGTTTACGCGGATGTACATGGGTCTCTGGAAAGACGCTGGGTTAGATGCATTGATCATGCCGGTGACTCAATATACGGGACTCAGACCGAAGATGTGGGTGGAAGCTGATATGTATGTTGGATATACATCGCTGTGCAACCTACTTAATTGGACTGGGCTTACGGTACCTGCTATCACGGTGGACAGGGAGCTTGATAAGCCGAGTGAGGAGTGGATGGCGTACCAGGGAAGGAGTTTTAGTGATAGGTACAACCACAAGGGCTATGCTGAGAATTTTGAGGAATTCGTGGGTATGCCTGTTGGTGTGCAGATTGTTACTGGACGGCTGGAGGAGGAGAGGGCTGTTGGTATTGCGAGGGTGCTTGAGAGGTTACGGACACATTGAATGCTGTTTTCTGATAGAAAGGGCGCGCAATCAGATCACGTTATGAGACGCGATGACCTTTACTGAGATATTGTTGTGCTGAGGCAATGCAGAAGCAGCTCAATTCAAGACTACAGGAATGGCTTGAACAGACAAATTCTTTTTATTCCAAGATACATCATACCGACTCAATGCGCTGTACAATCATAGCAGTTGCCGCGCCACCACCGTTGCAAATAGCAGCACAGCCATACTCGCCCGGCTTAAGCTGATGCAAAAGCGTCGTCAATATCCTCGAACCCGATGAACCCAAAGCATGACCCAGTGAGATGGCACCACCCAGCAGATTCATCTGCGCATTCTCCAGACCAAGAATCTGCTCATTCGCCTTGATGACAGCGGCGAACGCCTCGTTAAACTCCCAGATGGCGACATCGCTAGCCTTCAGACCTGCCCTTTCGAGCGCAATGGGCACTGCCTTCGCTGGTGCAACCGGGAAGTCCACTGGGTCAATGGCTGCGTCAGATTGTGAGATGATCTTCGCGAGCACGCGGCTGCCACTGCCATATTGCTGCGCGATCTCTTTCGAACCGAGGACCAACGCGCTCGCACCATCATTGAAAGTCGAGGAGTTGGCAGCAGTGACCGTACCAGTCCCATCAGTCACAAACGCCGGCTTCAACGTCGCAACCTTATCTTCCCTCAAATTCTCAAATCCCTCATCCTTACTTATCACAGTCTCCCCCTTCTTACTCTTGACAGTAACAGGCACAACCTCCTCATCGAACTTGCCCTCCTTCCACGCCGCCTGCGCCCTCTTGAAACTCCTGATTGCGTACTCATCCTGCTTCTCCCTTGAGATGTCGTACTTCTTCGCCGTCTTCTCCGCACATACACCCATATGGAACTGGTTGTAGACGTCCCACAACCCGTCCTTAATCAAGCCATCCTCCATCTTCATGTGGCCGAACGGCGGTTGCTGAGCCGCCCGGTTGAGGTAATACGGTACGCGGGACATACTCTCCATCCCACCCGCTATCTGCGCCTCCGCGACACCCAATTGTATATTCTGGGCTGCGATTGCCACAGCCTTGAGACCAGATGCGCAGACCTTATTTATCGTCACGCATTCTACACTCGGCGGGAGACCAGCGAATATAGAGGCTTGTCGGGCGGGTGCTTGACCCACGCCTCCTTGCAGGACATTGCCCATGTATACATCTGTGATCTTCTCGATGGGGACTTTCGACTTCTCCAGAGCGGATTTAATGGCGACTGCGCCTAGTTGGGGTGCGGACATGGACATGAGTGAGCCGTTGAACCTCGCGGTGGGGGTGCGGGAGGCGCTGATGATGTAGGCATCTTGGATTTCTTTGCGGGCTGTTGGAGTGGTGGTGAAGTGCCGTTGGACTTGGGATAGGCGGGCTGGGGCGGTGGGTTGGGACATTCTGGTGGCGACTCGGAGGGAGCGTGGTGCCAGAGGCATAATGGGTGGCGCCGCAGTCGCTTAACCGGTGGTATTGTAGGAGGACGTATTTGTGACGTTCTGTTGGTGGTCGTCTACACTTAGGCTCGGGTACGTTGTCGACGAAAGCAAGTTGCGTGTGTGAGATTGAATGATTTCAAACTTCTTGAACACCTTTGAAGCATGCTCTCTGGGGCAACGGCTAGTCGCGGAATGGTCTCCGATGCGCGTCGCCGAGGTTCAACGAAATTTAGTTCTGGTGTCGCCTGGGGTCGCCTTAGTTGCTTCTTTTGTGGCGCACGTGATTTTATCTCTGGAGTCTGCGTGCCACGCGTGCCTTCCTGGTCACTCATCAGTATCCTTCAGCCGCAGTCATGGTATGGACCTAGGGTCCTTGGGTGTACCATAGGAGTCATGCGACCGGGATACATGTCTCCTACCACTCAGCCATACAGAAACCTTGTTAAGCGAGACCCGTTCTTACTTAGTCCTCCACGACCATTAACAAGCCTTCACAGCTGGCGAAGCTGGGCGCGTGCATCGAGCCTTGACACGCAGAAACATGGCAGTACCTGTTACAAGCCACATCTCAGATTATACGAGTAATGAAGCGAGATCAATTCGCGGGCAAGGGGACCCTCGAATATATCGATTGCCGAATCAGCACAATAGTGAGGCGAGTTTGCTCTTACGATCTTATTTGCCAGTTGTTAGCTTCTCTCCCTTCATGCAGGTTCTCTCGGCAGGAGCTGCCAGCACAATCATGCAAGATCCAGGCTGCAAGCGCAGCCTTTCCTTTGCATCTGGTTTTCTTGCTTCGACCAGCTCATAGTGCTGCATATTTAGTCTGCGTCTTCTTCGTCCTATTCTGGCGGCAACACCGCTTTCTCAGCAGTGGTATGCGTTCAGCCTCCGTCTAAGTAACAGTCTTATGCCAATGCTTCCACTGATGTACTAGAAATATCGAGGGCAATGGACGATCCGACCTCGGAATGTGCTGAAAGCTAGCTTACGCCGATGCTTACGAACGAGCATTTTCTGAAAGCCGCCATGGAAAAACACTATCGGGACAGTGGGTTTCTGAGCGCTGGTCAGCAGGGCAACATACATGTCTCCGGACAGGAATTTGGGGCAGTCTGACATGTGCAAAACGCTCTCGCGTGAGGCTGCAGCATGCAAGCTAAGCAAGGTAAACATCCACAATCGCTGTTTAGTCACAGAGGACACAATGTTCAACTCAAGACATGGCGCCCATGGTGTTGGTGCGGCATTCTAGTCCTTGGTGCTCCTTCCCTACCTGCAAAGCACATTTCAAGACTTACTTTCAGCGGAGGAAACATCACGGCTTCCTATCTGAGACGCCCGTTCCCACCTCTTGGAATTATAGTGACCAAACTCTCTAACGCTTTAGGGAATACCATCAGAACAACAACCACAGGTTGGTGGCGACGATTCTGAACGCCGACGAATGTGCTGCTGCTCGCTCTGTCAACCACGACAACTTTATGGGTAGAGCATATCTCCGTGATGGTGGGTGTGCTGCACGGCAAGGCACTTCTTGCAGTCCAAAATACAAGAAAGTCTAGGCTATCTGCAGGTAAGTTGCGGTCTAGAGGCACAATCATCACAAAGTCAAATTTGCTTCTGGTAGGTTGCCTGCCACATGATCAAGGATTTCGAAGAATGGAAGCTCGGATTCGTTCAGAGACGGAAAGGCTACGGAAAGACCACGCTAAGGAATGCATGCTCTGCCATTTTTGACATGGAGTGCGCTTTACGGCTTCATTCGAGGCCTCGACTGGCAGGCAATTCGAGACGAGGCACGCTACTACATGAGCCACGGCGCAGCGCACTACAATCGTCGACGTGGCAGAGCCATGCATCTGATCAGGTGCCAAGATCAGCATGTCAGGAGCGTTTACGTGCCTATAAAGACCGGCATAGAGGACCAAGACGTTCTACAATCTTTCCCCTCGTTCTACCCGTCAAGTCATCCATCGAGTACAAGTTTCTTCCTCCACACCTTATCTCAAACCAGCAGCGTACCGGCCACGTTGAGGCCTTGATACATACACACAAACCACTACATAAAACGATTGCGTTCGTCACAAACCGTTTACAGCAATCCATCATGGGTCAGGGCTCCCCCACTCCCAAGAACAAGAAACAAAATGTGCAGTCATCTGACGCTCGCACTGTCTACGAAATCAAGGATACCAAAAGATACGGAGCAGCCGGCCAAGCAGCCGGGGGTGCACTCGGTGGACAATACGAAAGGGAAGTTGTCTGGAAATTCAAAGGTCGCGATGGTGCAGCAACGGCTGGTGGGGCATTTGCTACACTCACTCGAGAGACAAAAAAGCGCTGAGGCATAAAGTGGTTTCGTCTGTCTTCAATTGGACACCGAACATTGTGGGATGGCAGAGAAGCTATGGGCTGAGCTAGAACTCAGTGACAGGAACGGTGTACAGCTGCGGGAGCCACTTTGTCGTAGACGAATACAGTAATATGTACCGCTTGGCCAGAAGCTGTAATGCACCAATAACACTTTTGTTCCGTCAAGTCCTGCTGTCCGCAAGTACGTCCTTCGACATTGGTGTCCCAATGGAATCGTGCTCTTGTTGGCTGAAAAGCGTGGAAACTGAGTTTAGTGTCTTTGCCTTGCATGCGCCCGACAGCGACGATCGATCGAGTCTGCACGCGACAGCCTACCACGAAATCAGATTCAATCACGGTGTCGATGTGCATGGGAAGCATGGAACTTCGCTGGCACAGCCAATGTTGCCACTCCGATGCTCAGGCCGATGCCCAATGTCAATCAAACTTCTGCAGCTGCCGCACGATTTGACATGCCAACCTTTTCTCTTTGGGGCTTCGTAGCGAGGGATTGACTTGTCGAACCAAGTACGGCTATGACTCTGGGCTCAGAATGCAAGCATGTGAAGCGCAAGGCGAGTTTATTCGGAAAACCCCCAGTCCAAATCATTGAAGGCGTACCAAGTCGGCCTATGGCAAGGCGCCTTGTCTGTTCACGTCAGCATGTCACCAGACACTTCGATGAGCCGATGACCTAACTATACCCAACCTAACTATGCCCTAGCCAACAGCTCAGGCTGCTATATCGTGCCGGCTGGCTTCTGATGGACTCGATTCCACGGTTCTGAACGGCTCCCCCTGGTTTCCGCCAACCATGCTCTCTTTCTGGCGTCGTCCTAGGAAGGAGCATTCGCCATGGCTGCATGATAGCGACAATGACCATCCCAGCTTTCGATCAGAGCTAGAGGCTCCCGATCGCGTCACATATGCCAGCAAATCCGACAATGTCATGTTCACCTGCAATCTGCCTGCCAACTCTCCGCACCTAGCAGAGGCACAAAATTTGTCCCTGTCCATCTTCACTGGCCGGGAAGCACACACAAAGGGGACCAAAGATGATCAAGCCAGAAGAGCAAGCTCGAGACTATTATCAGACGCCATGTCACGATATCGAGGTGATAGAAGAGAGAGCTCCCGAAGCAAAGATCATGTTGCCAGGGTGCAGGGCATTGCCAGAGCTGAGACAATGGAGACGTCAGTACCATCCAAGCAAAGTTCATCCACTCGAAGGCTGCCTCGAAGAGACAGAAATTCGTCGGCGGCTACATCTCATGCGAACAAGACTGCGGTCGAGAAACGTAGCCCCACAGTTGTCTTGGGTCACAATGTTGAGTACCATAAAACACCTTCCGTGCCCGGCCATAAACATACATCTGCTACCCATGAGACGTACGTCCTGAAGAATGGACGAGGAAGATTGCTATATGCATCCGCCCCAAGAGGTAGTCAGATTGCAAGCACACATGACAAGATCGCTGCACAGGGAATGATGCCGAATGAGGTGCGTACCGTTCCATTGTCGTGAATACTGACTGACGGTTTAGCCGAGGACCATCAGGGGCGCAGAAAGCAGTAATCGAGCAGTCATTCAGACAGCATAACATTTCGTACGCTCTCCAGCTGAGGATCGTGAATAACGCGATGAAATTGAAACTGCCAGTGCTGGTGGTGAATGCTTGAGTGAAGGCCCGAGCGAAGTCGGGTCGATATCGTATTTCGAAGTCCGCGCTGAGTAGCTAACAAGTTGGTCAAGCCATTGGTAGTCAAGATGCTAAGGAGAAGCACCGTGATGTGTCTGTAGGATGCCCTCGTCTCTACGACAGCATGTAATGGATCGGCACGTATTTTGAAACAGGCCGATGCTCGCGCGGAATGGGTTGGAGCCAGCTTGTCGGGGCTGTGGGGTCTGATCACAGCCGAACACATCACGTGATTTTCTCATACGGTATGTGCGTTAAACCTCGGCTGATCCCAAACTTCCGTCCGCAACCTATCTCTCTCCTCTTCTAGATACGACAAAAGTCCTCAACGAATGCGCGACGATATATCGCCCTGTTCATGCATCGAGCTGTCTACCACGGGACGATGTCTCTGCCAAGTATGCAACATTGAACTGTTCCGCCGCCACTAGATGCCTGATAGGCTCTTGTCGAACGGGTCTGTGCCCATTATGGAGCTGGTACGCGTCATGACAGGGATGCCACGACGGGAATCTTGCCTCAATTTCCAAGTCAACGATGCGCACCAGACCACAAGAATGGTGAGAAGTACAGAGTTGTCCTTACCTCCATTGACTTGATTTCGGATCCTTCATTCTTGTAGCGTTTTGCAACATGTGTTATTATGGAAGTTTGTTTCTTGCTGGTTCTGCTTCTCGATCTCCTCACTTTCAGCCTTGCTGACATTCCTCCCTTTCACAACAACCGAGCATATCAGGAAGGCGAGCTAGGACCATATCCGAGACAAACCTTCTTCTCCGACCTTGAGATCTTAGCACCGGTCGCCAATGTCATCGTCGAAGAGCAATATGGATCCTCTTCAGCAAGCTACGTCACATGGGCAGCTCACGCCGAGAACATAACAACAGTACCTCAGTTGCTCGATGCCAAGACACTTTCCGTCGTCTATCAAGGGCCTCACTACAACGAGGACACCTTTGGCTTCACCGTTCAAACGTGCAACAGCACAGACTATCTAGTATGGTGGGCAGGTGACAACATCGACGGTCGAGCGGCTGGCAATATATACATTCTCAATTCAACCTACCACATGGTGTGGAATGTTTCTTCTGTCGATCTGGAATATATCGACGCTCACGACGTTTACCTTACCGATGACTGCCATGTTGTCTTCACCGCCTACCAGTCTCGACCTTTCGACCTACAGGAGTATGGAAGTGACGATTTTCCGTTGACGGAAAATTCGTGGCTGATGGACTCGTACTTTCAGGAAATCGATTTAGCGACTAATGAGCTTGTTTTCCAGTGGCGTGCGACCGATCACATCGACTTGCACGATTCGTACTGGTTGGCTGAGATTGAAAGTCAAGGAAACGAAAGCTGGCACGGCTGGGATTTCTTCCACATTAACAGCGTACAAAAGGATTTCAGTGGCAATTTTCTGATATCCGCGCGACACACTAGCGCTCTTTACTACATCGACGGCGTTACAGGGAACATCATCTGGACTCTTGGTGGACCACGCAACGAATTTATTGACCTCGATGGCGGGCGTGCGTTAGACTTCTCATGGCAACATGATGCTCGATGGATCGATGGTTCGCTAACCGCGATCTCTCTCTTCGATGACAGAAGTTGCGGCTATTTCCAACCAGAAGACCCAGTCTCACGCGGTATTATCATCAGCCTCGACTACGACAATATGACAGCATGGCTCGCTCGCGAGTACAGGGCTCCAGACTACATTACAGCTGTCCGCAAAGGTGGAATGCACTATCTCGACAACGGCAATGTTGTTCTTGGTTATGGAAGCGAGCCAGGCTTTACCGAGTTCGCACCCAATGGCACTATTCTCTGGGATGTGCGGCTCGGTCCGGTTATGAAAGACATTGATCGCGAAACTGCGGACAACTATCGTGCTTACAAGCTCGATTGGGTTGGAGAGCCTTATTGGAGTCCGAACATTGCTCCGGGGCCATCGTATAATGGCACTCCTTTGTCGCTTTTCAACGCGGACTACGAAGACCTCTATGCAGATCTCGCCAATGATACTGTCTACTTCAGCTGGAATGGTGCGACAAGGCTGGCGAAGTGGTTAGTATTGGCTGCGCATGAACCGACGAAGGTGATCAGCACGAAAAGTGTGCTGCGAGCGATGGACAAGACTGGTTTTGAGGATGGCGCTTTCATCGGTGATGCAGGACCTTACGTATGCGCTATTGCTCTTGACAAGCATGACAGAATTCTGGGGGTTACACCTTTGCTGAATGTGGAAACCGGCACGTCGACCGCTATCGAGGATACTGCAGGCTCTTTGCTTCACCAATATACGACCTTCAAGAAAGAGTGGAGGCGATCTCTCAAGAACGACAGAACAGTCATCAAAGCTATTGGCCTCGTGGCTGTCTCGCTCATCATAGCACTGGCCATCTTTGCCTGGTGTCGCTGTAACGAATTCGGGCGTCTGCTCTCACGTGTACTGAACCGCAGAGGTTACCAGGCTGTTTCGCCTGCGGACGAGGTTGAGAAGCAGATACGACCGAGACGTCGCGACTTCTCTGCTAGCTCTGCCGTTGACCCTGCTACTGCGTTGATGGCGCATGAGCTTACCTCGAACGAGCAAGACGTGGAGCAAGAAATAGGTGAACGGCGGACACATGTGGCCCGTGGATCATTATGACGAGAGAACAACTGATAGATGGCAGCTTGAGCGTTTAGCTATTGCATCTCGGGCGTTTCTGTGGTACAATTGTCTCCTCCACCCACTGAAATTTCGAGTCCAGCGTTGTGTCTGGAATTGGCGCCTTGGTCGGATCATGCACATTAGGATTCTCCAACTTTTCGAGCTTCTGCCGCACAAACTCATATGAAGAATTCTTTTTCCTCATCCTGGACTCTGCCTGACATAGTTGGGTCGTCATTGACTTGATTGTCTCTTCGAGGTTTCTGATTTTCTTGTCCTACAGAATCAGTCAGGCTTTCCTTACCCAGGGTATGCTAGCAGCGATTCGGTATCTTACCTTCGCGTCCAATTTCTTCTCGAGGAATCGACACAGGCTGATAAGACTGCCACACATGCCTAGCAATGCCGTTTGCTGTGTCTTTGTTTCCAGCTCACCATCACACTCATAGTCATCCCTGTGTTGCTGTAGCTCTTGTTCACAACGTTCCAGATCATCGATTGCTGGATAGACTGTTTCTGTGAACGGTGAATGAGGCATGTTGTCGAAGAATGACCCCAATTTGCCACTTACTGTTGCTCAGATTTGCGGGACACATCGCTATAATGCATTGCAAGAGCCTGCCGTAGGTAAGGTCATCAGTCCTTCCCTCCTTGCTTATGCAAGGGTTAAAATGGATAGGCTTCGAAACGTGCCGGGCTCCACTCTACCCGTACAGCGTTAACGTCGGTATCGCGTCGATATCACGTCAGCACGTGATCAATGCTAAGGTGCCGAGGTCCAACACCTCCGCTTGTGTGTCCAGCATTCAATCGTGCATATCCGAGCTCTATTACTCAAGGTCTTCATAGTCCGTTTCCATAGTGTTTGTTCCGCTTCACAACAGAACAGACATCTTCGGTCTTACCTCAAACCTCCAGAACCCAACAGCGACGATTCTCAGCTGTATTCCGAGCCCTACTATCCTCAAGCATACTGGAGCCCGACCATCAAACCAAGTGTTGACCAACGTCTTGAGCAAGCAACAGCATAGATCCTCTCGGAACGAACTATATCCAACCCTTCTTCATCATCAAGCATGGCTCTCACCCCAGACTCGACAGATCTCTCCGTCTCCTCCCTCTTCTCATTCAACGACTATGTCTGCCTCGTAACCGGAGGTGCCACAGGCCTCGGTAAGCATATCCTCCTCTCTTCCCAGCCTTCATACATTGTTCTCCTGCTAACCCTTCCTAGGCGAGATGGCCGCCCAAGCCTTCATCCAGAACGGCGCTCGCGTCATCATCGCATCCCGCAAGGAATCAGAGCTAAAGAAGACATCTGACCGTCTCAACAAGCTCGGTCCTGGCAAGTGCGAGTATGTCATCGCCGACCTAGGAAGCAAGAAGGGCTGTGACGGGCTCGTAGCAGAGGTGAAGAAGAAGACTGACCGGTTGGATGTGTTGATCAACAATTCGGGCGCGACTTGGTGAGTAGTTCATCTTCCTCACCCTCCCAAGCTCTGAGACGTGTTCCGCCGGGCTGGCTGGCTGGCTTGTATCGCGTACTAACATTTCATACAGGGGCGCCCCCTACGACGACTTCCCCGAATCCGGCTGGGACAAACTCATGGCCCTCAACGTAAAATCCATCTTCTACACCACCGTCGGCCTCGAACCTCTCCTCCTCAAGCGCGCATCAACAGACCACCCCAGCCGCGTCATCAACATTGCCTCCATGGCCGCAATCTCAACTTACGACGTTACAACGACTGACGCTGGTGGGCTGAGTGCCGTAGGAAACGGCACGTTCAGTTATGGCCCCTCAAAGGCCGCCTGCGTTCACCTGTCACGTATACAAGCTGCGAAGCTTGCGCCGAAACACATTAATGTCAATGTTGTCTGTCCTGGTGTTTTCCCAAGCCGAATGACGGCATTCGGAATGAGGGAGGCCATGGACACGCTTGTGCGGGGGCAACCGAGTGGACGGATTGGGACGCCGCAGGATTTTGCGGGGTTGATCCTTTTCCTGTCAGGGAGGGGCGGAGCCCATATGGTTGGGACGGTGCAAGAGATTGATGGTGGTAGCACGAGGACTGGGTTTAGACAGGCGGCGAAGCAGGAGAAGGCGAAGCTGTAGGTTTGTAGCAGAATGGATAGGAGTTTTGGCGTCCACTTCTTGATCAAAGAATGAATATCGGATCGAGCGGAGAGATCACTCAGCTGGGCATGACATGAGCTGCGACTCAATTTTGCTACAGGAAACACATATTCGTCTTTATGGAGCAACGTATCCGCCAGCCAAGGCGTGCCCGTGCACTATGCACTCCGTTAAGGCAGTATCGTGAGATGGTATAGTCGTGTTGATCATTTATTCGTCTGAGCTCAATACCAAGTATGTCCTTTTTCACCCAACCTTTCCCCGCCCGGGTTGAGACTGAGTAGTCGTTGCGGCGGAACCTGCTCCGGATTGAACCAGCTCTCGAACGTCCCGCTGATTGCCCGCCTACCTAACTCCTTGAACGAATCATATCTTTCCTCCTTCTCAAGGTGATCCAGATCCCCTTGTATTGCCGCCCACTCAGCACTCCACGGTGCACTTCCATCACCCAGATCCGACCACCTCGTCACAATCAGTGACTGCTTGAAGAACTTCGTAAGATCTTTCTCAGTCTTATCCTCTTGAAGACGCACTTCAATAAGATACTCAGTCGGGCACTCCGGGCATCGTCTCAGCGCCTTACATCTCTCGCACTGCGTCACAATCTGACTTCTTGGCTTCACGAGTTTAGATTGTGCCTCCATCGCGACCCTCTGCAGACCAGATCCCTCGAGAGGTGCAGGAATGTGACCTAGCGCACATTTACAAGCCGGCATCAGCTCGCCGTCTCGCCAGTGCGCACAGACGCTGAAGAAAGGCGTGAAGTCCTCGCGTGAGTATAGCAGGTGTCGCATCCCGCTCGGAGGAAGGTTCGGCTGTGCGAATGCTGTTGACACGACGCGCATGTACAGGTGATCATCGATCATTGCGTAGCGGGTTTGATGCGACCACGTTCCGATTTCTTCTTTGTCTTTGTAGCGCTTGCTGAGGGTATCAGGAGGGATGCCGAAGGACGGACCGAAGTGGTGGTGACGCGTGACGAGTTGGACGAAGGGATAGGGGAGGGAGCGGCCGAATGTGATTCGATGGCGGGAGACTTTTTCTGCGGGGTCGATGGAGTTTGCGTAGGGACAGTTGAAGAGGGGGTTGGCAATGTTGGTTGGTCGGAGGGTTTCTTTGCCGGGTTGGATTCGGATGTGGTAGCGGCCACATATGTAACATAGGAGGTGGTTTGGAAGAGCGTAATTCAGACGGGCGAGAAAATTGCATCTTGCACGAAATAGTGATGGGTCGTTCAGATACCGAAATATTTGAGGATCACTGAGGTCGCGAAAAGGCTTTGCTGAGAGAGATAGTGATGTTTCATCTTCGAGCTCTAACGACGAGATGGCTTGCCTCCAGATTCTTGCTGGAAGTATCGAGACAAAATCTAATGCTGGTCGTGCTGGCTCTTCCGTTTCCAGAATCGGTTGCTTGCCATGCTGTGGTCCATCAAAGTCGTGGGCAAGACTGTGAAGCATGTTTGTCGGATCCTTTTTCTCGCCAGTCACTCGATCTCGATCCCATTCATCGGTCTTCGTAACTTGTGGCGAGACAGTCGACTGTTTGCGAAGCTTGTTAGGGACACTGCTAGCTGAGCTCAATGAGCTCCTAGTCGTCACAGCAGAGACGTTGCTGCTATTGGGTGCTTTGCTGAGCCGCCTCTGCTTTGAGTCTTGTGAGTAGTCAACATCCACACTTGACCTCGGGCTGCCATTAAGCGACGACGCTGGACTGGCTTTCTTCGAGGATCTGAAAGGCATCACGAATCGAGAGAGCGAGCCTCTCTTCTTCGGCACTTCGTTCGGTAGGAAGACATCCTTCGGACGTTCGGAGGTCATCATCCTGTAGGCTATCGCCAATTTCAGTCAAGGAGTCAATGGTTTGACCACAATTGATCACAAGACGAGACTCGAGATGGATAGCAGTCAAAGTTCAGATGCAAGAATGAATTTATTCACGGCGCGCAAACTCGCCGTAGAAAGTCGCCGGACTTGTTTCAAGCTTTGAAGAGAGTGTACAGCAGACTATAACAAGATCTACAAAACAGAAAAGACAATGAAGGACGTCCGCGACACGTTCGCAGCACACTGGCATTAGGATGCTGCCGGATGAAGCATGATTTCATAAGGGTGTAGAGGATGTGTAAGTCTGCATTTGACCAATCGGAGTACAGGTACGGAAAGCCATGTGCTTACTCATCAAACATCAAACCCACGTTTGGTTCGGCAGATCTTAGCGAGCGGAAAAGTGAGGTATACGAGGCATTCTATGTATAAGGTATCCATAGTAATTTTCACAAAAGCGTTAACCCACCGCATGCCAAAGAATCGGATCGAGGATAGTCCTAGTTATCAAGGCTGACCAGGACCAGTACAAGCAAAAAACGGTCATCTCCGGGCTGTACACGATGTCCGGAGTACATACTTCAGCGCGGGGAACCCTCAACAAGCCTGCCTAAGTTACACCCACGGTGCGAAGTTTATGACGAGCCACTGGAGACACTGTTATGATAGTTAATTACATTGGATACCTTTTAGGCTCTCCAGGTACTGAGAGCCACTCCCGTTAGGAGGGCTAGGCGCTAAAACATATCACTCTGTATGCAGCCTCTAGGGCCCGGAGAAGACCGCTAGTTACCATACTATCGTACTCAACCTTGCTGACTTTCATAATAACTACCTAGTACTCGGTCAGTTTTTTCGGTATCCTGTGAGGTCGACGCTATTGTGAAAATGACACCCTGTAGGAAGCTACGCACTTATTCGGACAAACCACTCTCCGTACAGTTTTGCCTTGACCTTGTCACTAAAATTCTACGGAGAACAAAAGACCCGAGGGAGTATCTTTAACACTTTGGCAACATATCGTGGGCCGAACAATGCGCGGAACCGAGCTTACATTACGACTCGAACGTATCATCGACATTCCGAGGCTCAACAAGAACGATCTCGAGACCACGGTCGGCTGATGCGATTCCACCAAACCTAACGTCTCGCAGCTGACTTGGATGGCGGTAAGGAAAGGCTAGACTTGAACGAGCTGCACACTCGAGAATTGAGACATTCCTTAGGTTCCGCTGTCTACAGTGCCCGAGAAGATGGGGGAACCGAGTTGACAAGGGCTCGGCGGCACATCGCAGCGGGATTTGGTCCTTTGGAGTCTCCCTCTACACACATCCGAGCAACGTGAAAAGTAAGTTTGACGAAGGCGCACGAACTCGTCGAGAATTCATGATGAAATGTCTTCCTCTGGTGATGTACATACCATTATCTATCTGACATCCTCATATGCCTGCATAATTCGAGAACATCCTAATCATCCCACTCTTCGTTCAAATCGTCAATTAACCTGTTTTCATCGTCGCTCGATCTGCCTCTGCCACCACCTCCCCTACGATCCTCGTTCGAGACTCGTATGTACCCTCCTCTTTTCGAGTTGAACAGTCGGCCTGTAGATGGTAACCTGCTGAGGCACGATCCGAAGATGATTTGAAACATGTCCTGTCACATTGTTAGCACATATTCTGCATCGGCATAGCTCCTCTGCACTCACTGAAACAAAGCTGAACATTCCAGCCCACAGGCTGTAGTTTGGCAATTGCCTCCAACCTCGCTGATGCATGACATTCCGCTGATAGACCACACCGCCGAGCAAGTATACAAGAACACCGATTCCCAGTATCATAACAAACACTCCTGCAGGACCAAGTGTGCCCTTCTCATGACTTGGTGTTGCGCCAGCGCAGGCATACCGAGAGCGTACTTCGAAAACGTAAGAACAGTGATCTGGTGAAGCGAGGAACGAGATTCGAGGAGTCGTAGAAAGCGCGGGGGAAGTATCGCAGATGAAGGAAAGAAGGGTGGATTTTCTGCGGTTGTTCTTCGAAGGCTTGCCTTTCTTTGGTCTATCGTCTTCGTCTTCGTCGTCGTCATCATCATCATCGTTATCATCGTCCTCATCTTTACCCTTGCCTCTTCCACCATCTAGAAGCTTGCGCACATCCAGAGTCGATTCTGAGTAAGGGACCGGGTCACCGTACTCGTCAAGATCCGGGCAAGGCGAGCCATTGGTGTAATTGAGCAGCAGTTTCCTCCCTCTCACGGTCAAGTTGTGATTTGTTTGACCCATACTGTACGTAGTGTTGTCGACAGGATCTGTGTAAAAAGCTGCTATATGTTGGCAGCCCTTCTTGGGTATGCCATAGACATCGTCCAGCTCCTCCACCACAGATCCACAGATGTTGATGGTGAAGTTTGCGCCATAGTCGTAGCCTCGACTGTGGTAAGACTCATTCGTGGCAGCCTGTGTCTTTGTTCCAGATTCCTTTAGTGTCAGAGGCCGAACATCGTAGAAGTTGCCTGATAGTGAGGAGTGGATTGTGCATGGGTCGCCGCTGATTTCCTTGGGATCTGACGTGGCTGCAACCGAAGTGGAAAGAGAGGCGATCGCTGTGAGAATTGTAAAGGCGCTCCGTTGTCTCGTCGCCGAGAGGCGCATGTTAGCGGGTGGCCGTGCTCGAGATGGTTGAAGTTCAAATGCGAGGCTCGACGGGGGCTGTGGAGGTTGAGAGACTGGTGTAGTTGTTGACCACGATATGTCACCGAGAATGTTGTAGAGTTCCTGTTCAGACCTGTCGCAAAAGCCAGCAGTTTGGGTCGTGCTTCAGTGACGTACAATTGTCGTGACTGCCTTGATAGGAGGTGAAACTGCACATGCCTCAGTCCGAATCAACGTGCCTCGCTCTTGCCGCACCGAGTCGCAGCAAGCAGACTTTCAGGCATCTCAGGCACTCACAGATCGTGCATCCCGCCCCTGGCACCACTGGCTCCTGCACGATCTGAGCGCCAACAGCGGGTCGAGAACCAACCGGCGCCTGCGCAATTGGTTGCCCTTGCATTTGGAATGTTGACTATGAGCTCATCCGGCCATCGACTCTCCGGGCTCAAAAAAATGTTCTGATGCGACGCGTTTCGAGCTGCTGGTGCCGAACATATATCGATTTTTATCTGGTGTCAGTAGTTCCAACGTCTTCTTGTTGTCAAAGTCGTTGCTTTCACCCTCTCCTTGACCTTATACAGCTATGTCCACTCACAAGCGGAAACTGTCGAAACCAGCCGTACCGGAAGCACCTCATGGCTACGAGTTCGGTGGCCCTCTAGGAGCATTCGGAATCACCTTCGGTCTCCCTCTCTTCATCTACGCAACAGTCTTCCTCTGCAACGATGTCTCCGGCTGTCCAGCACCGGGTCTCCTCCACCCCAGCACCCTCACCTGGTCCAAGCTGAAGACCCAGATACCATGGCCAGCGAACGGCATCAGGGGCATCTACTCAACAGATGCAACCCTATGGGTCTCAGCCTACTACTTCTTCTCTCTGTTCCTCCAGCTCGTCCTCCCGGGTGAACATGTTGAAGGTCTGCAACTTAGCTGCGGCGGCAGACATACCTACAAGTTCAACGCGTTTAACAGCGCCCTTGTTACACTCACTGGCCTCGGCTTCGGCACACTGTTATATGGCAGCAAGTGGATAGTGTGGACATATATTTGGGACAACCTCCTCCAGATCGTCACAGCAAATATGCTTGTCGCAACCTCCACCGCCGTGTTCGTCTACCTCCGCAGTTTCACCGTTCCACATCCAGGCCAACCAAATCCCGAGCACAGAGAACTAGCAAAAGGTGGACACACGGGCAACATGCTCTACGACTTCTTCATCGGCCGCGAGCTCAATCCACGCTTGACATTCCCGAGATGGATCCCTATTGCAGGCGGACAGGTCCTTGACATCAAAGTCTTCAATGAGATGCGCCCAGGCTTGCTGGGCTGGATGATACTGGATCTTGCTTTCATAGCGAAACAGCATAGGACTCATGGCTTTGTCAGCGATAGTATTGTTCTCATCACAGCATTCCAATCTCTCTACGCAATCGACGCGCTATACATGGAATATGCAATAACATCCACCATGGACATAACAACCGACGGTTTTGGCTACATGCTCAGCTTCGGCGATCTGCTTTGGGTTCCCTTCTTTTATTCTTTACAGGCTCGTTACCTGGCCCTCTACCCGCTCACGCTTGGCTGGCTTGGTGTGGCCGGGGTGCTAGCAGTCCAAGCAGCGGGGTACTACCTCTTCCGCGGTGCGAACAACGAGAAGAACAGGTTCAGACAGGATCCGAATGATCCGAGAGTTAGCCATCTGGAGTACATGGAGACTGAGAGTGGTTCGAAACTGTTGACCAGCGGGTGGTGGGGAACAGCAAGGCATATTAACTACCTGGGTGACTGGATCATGTCGTTCAGCTACTGTCTCCCGACAGGTATTGCGGGATATGTTGTTCATCATTATATCAACCCAGTGACGGGCACAGTGCACACTGAGGTTGAGCAGGGCGAGGTTAGAGGATGGGGTATGATCTTCACCTACTTCTATATTGTCTACTTTGGTGTGTTGCTGGTGCATAGGGAGATGAGAGATGAGGAGAAGTGTAGGAGGAAGTATGGAAAGGATTGGGATCGGTATTGCGAGAAGGTGAGATGGAGAATCATCCCTGGAATATATTAGAGCGGAATGACAGTTGTGGCAGGCAGGTAGGCATGTTAGAATTGAGCGACAGGTTTTTGCTGGAGTATCAGCGTCAAGTAACAGACTTCCACGTGTGGTTCATGAAGTATATCCTCCAAGAGGTAGCTATGCCGATACTGTCTGAAGTAGTTCCTCACTTTCGTCGCCAGCGACTTGAATGGTACCCATCACTCCATTGCCATCCTCAAAACACTGCTAAAGCCACTGCCACTGCCACTCGTTATAGGGATGCCAATCAGCTCTTTCCCTCTATTCTTCCATTTATCCATATATATCAATTAGCATGGCATACCACAAAAGAGCCCCCGAAAACACAAGTCCATCTAGCAGAATCCCTTCGATGTTGAAGCCAATTACATGGCTGAGGGACAGGAAAAGACATATTGACGCCGCTGTCCAACGAGGGAAACATGTGCCTATGATGGTGAGGATGATGAAGACCCAAAGAGACATTTTTTCAAATGGCAACTGAACTAGGTATGCAATAGGTCGTATGTTTCCTGACGTGAGGAGTGGAGGATCCGGGTGAGTGTCGGTGTATGTTTGGAATGTATACTGTGTTGCTTGGTGTGAGCTGGCCTAAGGCCGAAGAGTGGCCTAGCTTCGCGCTGTGCTTCGGTATGAACAGATTGCTGTCCGTCTTGTTTAGGGGCAAGTGAGGATTCAGTTGCGTTTGAGCTGAAAGGTTGACTGTTTTGTATAAAGTGATGATGCTACTGGTTGCGAGATGGATGTAAGAGGGACGATTCACCTTGCGTATATACGCTTGCTTTCCATGATATAACTGGTCTGCTTACCCATTATCGTACCTTGTCGCAGGGTCTCAGTGCCGCCTACGCAAGAGTGGCTGTCGTCAATAGGACATACAATGAATCTGGATCAAGTTTCGGGGCCATGCAAGACATGAAGGGACATGCCGAGCCTGGATGTCCTGATGTTTCTTTGTCGTACACTCTGAAGAACGACTCTGCGCCAACTTGGCCTGGCGATGGAACAGGTCATTGTCCAGGCTCAAACACGAAAGACTGATTCTCGTCCCCGAAACAGATCTGTTCTTGGGGCGTATGTGGCGGCACAATAAGGCGCGTATATCTCTTGCGCTCTCAAGCTTCATGCGAACTGCCCGGCCAGGACTATACAACACAGCTTTGATGACGAGATACCCGAACATTGAATACCACTTTTCACCAAGCAAGAAAGCTCCATCATGCCGTAATACGAGCAACATGCACGACTTCGATTCACGCGATACCGTCAACAACCGCGGCCAATCCAGCAGGACGGCTACCTCAAGCGGAATCCTTTCTGCCACTATCGATAGCGCCTCTCGTACCAGGTGTGTGAACACATGTAGCACCACCAATATCAGCACTCCAACAGAATCTCATGAGGGCGAAGACAGATCTTCCACGATGCACTCGAATACCTATCTCTGCCATTGGAAGTCGTAACCTAGTGTGGTGAACCTCAAGACCCGTGTGACAATAGCAACATCTCTGTGGAAATCATATTCCTCAACATGGCTCTTTACAACCAAGGTAAGGAGATCGTGGCTTTCCGCGAAGAGCTAGCAGATGTGCTGCACCAACGCGCCGAAGCTCATGCGGAATTCAGTAGGCTGGAGAACGTGTTGTTCGAGGTTCTAGAGAAGTGTGGTATCGATGACTGTAGGGAGTGTATTGTGGCCGCAGGAGGTAGGGACAACGATGATGCGATGTTGCTCGGGAGGACCCCGTTTGTGGTCACAGCTGTTGGACTTGTTGATAGGCACTGGACTAATCATCATATATCTTCCCTACAGTGTCAGTGTCTGTCAAGAGTCTCAATCTGTAATGCTTCACATGCCTGGTCAGTCAGACGGTGGACCGTTAGCTCCGCAGACGCGACGATCTGATGTTCCCAGCTCTTTTCGTCAACTCTCTCGTCGATCCTTCATCATATTCCGTCTGAAATAGGCCGGTTAGTCGGACACAACCCAGTATGCCGTACCGCGGTGTCTGGAATGCTGTAAGAGGTATGGTCCTGGCAAGGTTGGCGCGGTAGTCATTCGATGCAGGTGGCTCAATTCATATATTGGCACGTATCAGCTGCGAGTCGTGACTGCCACAACAGCAACAATGGCAGCTCCTGGTCCTGCTGCTGCATTCCAAGCAAACACGAAAGCTTGCTTCTTATTTCCTGAGGATAGTTGGCAGCTTACAGCATTGTGCTAATATACTTGTGCTTGACCTGGGCGTTAGTATGGACATTGCAATCAGCTTTCACCCGCAACCATCGTCCACATTGGAGAAGGTCATAGCATCGCATTGACTATACCCGTTGGCGATGTAAGAGCAAGACTGGTTCTACAGCCTTCGCGTCAACGGTCTCAGGCTTTCATTGGGTCTCAGTCAGTAACACTCGGTGCTGCCGGAAAGCCCAAGCATTGATCTTGCGTAGCTTCGCAAAACTGAAGGCTCGGGCCATCAACACTTTCCCAACCATGAGCATCTGAGACGTGCAAACCTGCGATGTTTGTCATTCAACGGCCCGAACTGTCTCAGCCATGAGTTAAGCTCTCTCAACAAGCATCAAAACAAGCTTTGCTAAGCTCGGAGTAGGGCACTCCTCCACTACAGGGCCTACGTAATCGTTCTCCAAGCTCGTGTCTCGATAGGGCACCGTCCAATGCTACACACCACATGACAACTATGCTGTGGTTTAAACCGAGGTGCTGGCCACTGTACGCCAGCCTAGTCAAGATGGGGGCACCTGATAGTGGCGCGAGCGTCGCAGTTCCGATGCTGCTCTCTGTCGCATCACTTTCATACAGCGACAGAGATGGACAAGAACACGAAAGCTGATGCACATGCAGTAGACATTGACTCCAAACACGATGACGGCCGGTACACTTGCGCGAGATGTTCCGAGTCCATCAGCTGGAATGAGAAGGAGACGCACGATGACTGGCATCTAGCACAAGATGTACAAGCAGGGGAAGATGGTGCACGCCCGAGTGGTGGAATATCTCCACACAAAAGTGATACGAAAGGACGGCCGCCACCCTATGCAGCCTCTTCCGGGATGCCGTCGACGACTGGTCAAGCAAGAGCACGTCCTCACGCCAATCAAGTAACCAAAGCTGCTGAGATTCGCGCCAGGGATGAACAGCGAATGCAGAATATGCTCCAGACAGTACAATTCCAGTACCGCATATACAATAGCGAAATCGAGCCAGAGCACGAGACGGACTACCCATGTGCTTGTGCGATCCATCAGTACAAGCGAATGAAATGGAATCGCTATTCCGTGCAAAACATGTGGTCGAATGCAGTCATGTATCCTGGTATGCGCGTGTTGCATATCTGATTCGCCGGGACTGACACTACATAGGAGAGAAATCATATACCGACAACTACATGAACAGTCCCCTCTTCAGCAGTAATCCATATCGATGGGTCATTTCGCCCTATGGTCGCTTCCAGAACCAATGGGGACCGCAGACACCACAGCCAGGTTTCCACGCTCAGTCGATACACGACACTATTGCATTGAACAATAAATTGAATAGGGAGGCGCAATCCATAATCGACCAGAAAGAGCCTAAGATCAGCATATGGCACGACGATCCTCTGGAGGCTATATCTCGACTCAGCATATCTGACGACAAGCGGAAGAGCCTCACGACGACTAACGGTGAGAAACCAAGCAAGTTCTCCAGCTTCAGAAAGTCCATTGGCATCAAGTCTCGGGAAGAAAAAGCAGTCGCGAAAGTGCACAAATCGGTAGCAAGGATTCACGAGCTGCGAGATGCGATACTGGCCGAAGAATCCGGCAGGTGGCCAGACGAGCATTGGCGAACTATTGTCGCGACATATCAAGAGAAGGTCGGCATGACTGGAAAGATTGCGCATCTGCGAGAGACACAGCCCATACAGTACTTGCACCTTCTCCGTGCTGGCTATTTCGAGCCTCTACCGGTGGCGTGGGCTACGCAGCTGTCAAATCCGCTGAAGTTCAGCATCGAATCGTCAGCTGGTTGGAGAGGGCTGACGCCCGCCTGGCGAGGCTACGAAGATACTGCAGAGGAACGTCTGTACTGGGTACTCAACCACCGAGCTGGAACGACCGGCACGAGAATGAAACCCGATTTCATCTCAGCAATGGACATGGCAAGGGCAAGAATGGCCACAGCAGTAGAGCCACCTCCCGAGTATTACTCAGCCAACGATACATGTCACACACAGCACAAGACCGACGGATACTCAAAGCAGGTCATGCCTCCACCATTCATCGCCGTCGATGGACCCGAGCAACCCACAGACGACACGATGATCCTGCTCGATGTCTCTGATTCCATGAATTTCGACCCAGTACGACCTGTCTATCAGCAATACCTCATCACGCGCTACACAGCCTCGACTCAACCGAAGAACAAGGACGTCGCGAAAGCCATAATACGTCGCTTTACAGACGCCATGGCAAACCACGATCACCAATTCAAAGGCTACGACCTGACCACATTCTCTGACAAGGCTACATATATCGGTACAGTCAACCACCAGAATCTCGAAAGCATGTGGCGGAAGGTCCAGCTCGGAGGCGGCACGAGAGTCATGACCGGCTGGCAGAAAGTCAAAGAGCTGCATTTCCAGAAACACTCTGAGTCGGCGACGTATCACCCCATATGGGGATGGCAAGCAGGCCCGGACACACCAATGCTGAGATTGCTTCTACTGCTTGATGGGGAAGCGACAGACATGGATGAGTTCGAGCTCGATCTGTTGGGATTGTCGTGGGCGCAGGTTACGATCTTCCTGATTGGAGTAGATGAGTGTCCGCATCACCATCGACATGCGAATGAGCTGCAGAAAATTAGTGATGTTAATCACCATGTGAGTTTTGTGGATGCGCAGGGCAATACGCCGGAGAGATTCGTGACGCATGAGTTGTTGAAGAGGCATTTGGGGTATGAGATGAGTTTGAGGGAGTTTCAGCAGATTGAAGAGCTGCCGTCTTATTCGGAGACTTGAGGCACCAGATACGTTTGCATCGTCTAGACTGTCTAGCACCAAGACGACGTTGTAAACCTTGCATTGGGCGAGTATGTCGAAGCTTCAAGAGAATCGCGTGCGAAAGAGTGAAATGGCAGTGACAGGAGTCCAGAGTGCAGGTATCGTTTCACTTACGCACCGATGTTAACCTTCCGCATCAATTCCACCCGTCGGCTTTCCTCACTACACACTTATCCGCAGCAAACATCCTTGGTTCGTCCCGTCTAGCCATTGTATCTTGACCACGTGAATCAACCAACCACAAAAGCATATGCACGGATTCCACGTCGCAGGCAACACCTGACTGACTAACAGCAGCAAAGAGAGCATCTTCCTGCCACCATGGCATCGATCAACGACCTCCCCACCGAGATCCTCCGAATGATCTTCCAACACCTCCAAGTCATCCAGCCAGCCGTGATAGACAGGTATCAAGTCGTCTATACCGAGGGATGGGTTCGAACCAAGAATTCGCTGGTCATAGATCGAGCGATCCTCGTTAAACCAGCCAAAACAGTCCGAGACTTCCTCGACGAAAACCACAGTGAGCACTATCTCCGATCCATCAACCGGGCCGAGGACGATATCACGATATTTGAATGTATGAGGGTGTGTACGATCTGGCGGACGATTCTGTGGGATATGGTTGTGTTGGAGGATGAGCGAGCGAAGAAGCTAGGGTGGCGGTGGAAGAGGGATGCGGATTTGAAGAGGTGTTTGCGGTGGCTGGGGAGGCCGAAGAGGCAGAGTGAGGGACCGATCGTGGGACCTTTTAGTCGGTTTGTTGTGGTTGATGAGGATTCTGATGAGGAGTTGTGAGAAGTCGGAGATGGATGAGGTGCAGATGGTTACAGGGCTGGGGCGATGGCTAGCGCTGGGTAGAGTGCTCGGTGAGGTCGATGAGGAGGACATGGAGAGATTGAAGCCATTGCTTGCATTGGATGCATCTGGAGACATGTATTTGAATGTAATGTGAGAATAGTTGGGTACTCGAACGACAATCATGCGTCGCTTGTGACTGGAGCACCCCTCGACCGAGCCGCCCTTCTGCTACTGAATTCTTGCTTGCTGTCTCGCACAACGCAATCATTCGTGCTCGCGTTGTCTGCCTGAATTCTATGCGCATTCTCACTGTTCGCACTTGTCCCTGATGTTGTTTGACGACCTCAGGCTGGGGAGCACTTCCGCCAGCTCCAGGTATTGCTTTCTGATTTCAGCTCTTCTGGTGTTCTCCGGGGATGCACCTAGAGAAGGTGGCCTCATACACCATGCTTCTCGAACCAGGATCTGACTAACGCAGAGTCTTCGCTGGAGCCGTAACACATTTTCACCCTCTGCATGTAAAATACCCTCTCTTCGGTGTTCCAGCTTGAAGTGTCTTCGCCGCACACCACGTCTACCATGACCTTCCGCCATGTCGTGCACACCTTCATGGCGTTGAAGAGAGTGGGTTCGGGTAAGCCATGCTGGTACTCACTGTAGGTCCAAGGTAGATAGAAGTCTGAAACCTTGATGAGTTTCCCGAGGGTGGATGTGACTCCATAGTACCTGTAGTGGTCCGTCGCAGGCTTGTCGAGATGTTTGAAGATGATGCGCAAAACTTCAAGGGGAAGGTCGTGGACTGTAGCCATGATAGGTAGTGAGTGCTCTGCTGTATGCTATTGTCAGTGGGGTGTGCTAGCAGAACAGGATGGATGTACGGTACCTTTGATGATGGCTGAGCAGATGAAATGGACACAATTGCTTGGAGACTGCAATCAAAGAAATTCTGAGTTGCAGTTGCTTCACAGCAGTATGTAAAAGAAGAGATGCGAGGTTCAGGTGCAGGAAGAAGATTATTGATTACTGTGAACTGTTACCTGCTCTCTGAGTCTTGGTGTCACTTTTTCTTCACTCTCCGGTCATCATATCTCTAAGAAGTTCGGGACCCTCGGTGACCACATTCTCTGCAAAGCTGTCCGAGTACTTTTGAATCTGATACTCCTGGTGGTTGCTGGCTGTTTCCCTCCGACTGTCATCCTTGCTGCGTTATCTGCGTGTCTCTCATAAGTATTATGCTACTCTCGCCATCCTCAGTCTCATTGCTTATGTGTCAGTAACAGAGCGAGACTCCACTGGCCAGCCGCTGGAAGTTCTTTCTGATCTCAGCCCTCCTTGCTTCTTCTTTCCCTTGTGCTGGTGGTTTGACAGGTCCTCCCTTCGGGATAGGTCTATAACCGGCTCTGTTCACTACTCCATAAAGATCGTGGGCATGGTCTCGAGAAGTCGGTCGCTGGATGGCCGTAATGTCAGTTCGTTGTTCTTGTGATTGCGGTGCAGCAGAATGTAGTCAGACTCACGAGCGTGCGTTGATGGCCTCAAGGGAACGAACATTCGATGAATCACATTTGGTTTATCGAAAAGGTCGAAGATATGATAGAAGATAACAATCAGCAGGAGATCACTGGTAGCGAAGACAAATAGTAGCGGTCGTAATGATCGAAAAGACTTCACATGTGAACAAGTGACAGACATGTGATCTGAATCGCCACCATTGCTCTTGCCCGTCACTCAACGGATACGCTTCGCTCTTGCCGCTCGTGCGTCAGCCGCCATAACTTCCGCCTTGGCTCCTCCTACTTCGTGCTCGTCGCCGACTCATCTCCACCAGTCCCAGAGCACTCAACAAAACCGTGATCTCCCATTGATCGCCCCAGCCTCTTTCACGACCATCGACCTTCATGCTGAACTTCCCTAATTTGTTCCAGCTCTTGTATCGATTGCTTGCAAAGACTGCCAGCGTCGCCCTGCCGGGGTCCTCGTAGTCAATCAGCTTGAAGTTCTTGTTACTTGCGCTGTTCGCCGACTTGTCTTCAGCCTTGACATCGGAGCCGTGGATGCGCAGCCAGGCGAAGCTATGACGTGCACCAGAGGGAAGAGTGAGCGACCACTTGTACTCAGGGTGAATCATCGATTCCGTCCTGACTTCCTCCCAGATTGTGCCCTTTTCGTTAGTCGAAGGATCGCCAATGCCGACATTGAAGTGCTTGCTGTACATATTGGACCAGCGGCAGACGCCCAGAACCTGCCCGTTCTTCTCACTTCCAGCGAGGAGCGTCACGTCAGGTTTGCCGATGCTGAAGGTGGAATTGTCGACGTAGTAGATGCAGTTTCCAGCCTGATCGTGAATACGCATATTGGTGTGGGACTTTGTGTGGTAGACATCGAGCGCTTTGGCTTGACTGGATGAGGTTGTCAACATGCCTTTGAGTTCGGCATCGTAGTCGGACCCAGCTGCGGAGGATTCGTTGGAACGACGGCGAGGCGTTGCTGGTGGAAGTGGTGATGTCCAGCCATCGACGTAGTTGCCAGCTGCAAGATACTCTTGCTTCTCAGGATAAGTTGCTTGTGCTTGCCAGCTCATGTTTGCTGCGTTCTAGATGTCTGGGAATGTGAGAAGTTCTAGAGGCTTTGAAGGAAAGTCATGATGCTTTTGTAGCCTTTGAAGCTTGGAGGTCCTGGATCAACGATCAAAGCTGAACCGCGTTGCCATGGCGTCTTCAGCCAGTCAAAGGTCGAAGCTGAATTCAGAATGTGCACTGCCATGCTGTCATGGCGACTCGTATTTACATGATAGGAATACGAGAACCGGTGGAAAGGTTGTTTGAAAGTTGTGGCTTGAGGAGAAATGGGATCAAAGAACATCCTGCCAATCAGAAGTGGTCGATAGCTGGTGGAAGCATGGTTTGATAGGTGCCAAGAACGAAGCTGCACTTGCTTGCTGTGTCTGCCAAGGTTGAAGAGAAGCTCGAACATCATGATTGCAAGGCCGATGAAGAGGGCCGCAGGAAGTGTGTCAAGCTAGTATCCGAGATAAGATGCAGAGCCGCAGATGCTATGGTAGTCGTCAGTCGTCAAACATCAAACCACACGAGCAATCACTATCCTTCACACCGGAATCACAACATCGAAGCTCCCTGTTCCAACCAAACTCCTCCTTCCAGCTACTATTCTTGCACTTGGCCCCAGCAGATCATCACCCTCACCAAACATAACAGCCTCCTTCAGAAAGCCCATGACCGTCTCGAAGGACATCTTTGACAACACACTGCCACTCTCCTTGACCAAGCCGTGTCTGCTGAATGCCTTGTAGGACCCAGATTGTGTCATCGCATCTGCAATGAGGTTGATGTGTCGGTTGTCAACGCTGATGCCATGGCCCTTGAAAACACCGTCAATCTCCTTGATGATTGTCATTCGTGCTGCTTCAACACCATAAAGGTTGAGCATGTCGTGGACAGAGTTCGTGTAGATGGTGTGCGGATTGATCACATCCTGGTACTCGCGCATGGCTAGGAGGTTGACACCTTGAGTCGTGATCACTGCTTCCTTCTCTTGTGTACCTGGCTTTTCTTCCATGTACAGCGTGCAAATGTCAAGACCAGGGATGGATTGGACGACCGCTGTGTGTGCCGCTTTCTCAAGGATTGGCAACAGGAGTAGCTTGGGGTCCGAAACACTGTATGTGAGCACAATCTTGCATTTTCGTCCTTTGCGCCTCGAGAAATCGTAACGCTTGAGGTTCTTGACCATCCCTCGAACAAGCTCTTGACGAGTGCGCCGTGACATCTCTTCCTCTGTATCTTCGTCTTCGGTGTCCATTTCCGAGTTTTCATCCTCTGGATTCTGTTCACGGAGTGTCTGTGGAATGTTCTTGCGCTTCTTTGCCTTCTGAGCATCGGTCAGTCCTTCGTCGTCTTCTTCGTCAGAGGATTGCTCAAGTCGTGCCTCGTCATCGTCCGGTGCGTCGTGGTCGTCTTCGCGTCTGGCTCGCGCAGCCATGTCCTTCGCATCATCTTCGTCGGCATCTGAGTCAATGTCTTCCTCGCCTCCTTCACGTTCTCTTGTCCGTTGTCCATGAGGTCGTTCTTGCTCAACGACACCAACAGAGGCCCCAATCTCGGGTACGGCCGCTGTGGTTGTGGCACCAGATGCCTCTTTCTCTTTCTTCTTCAGCTCATCTTTGATCTTCTTGTTGAGAAGTGGCAAGAACCTCGTTTCGATAGCCAAAGACACATCTTCAATCTTGATAGCGTATTCTTCCGTGTACTCTTTCGGGTCGTATAGCTCAATCCTGATCTCGTATTCACGGTCCTTCGCTGTCGAATGTTCCGTGACAGACATTTTGTTGATGACATGAGCTAGCGGCAGTTTGCTGATAGACTTCGCAAACTTTCTGCCATCTTCTTCTGACAGTTCCGCAATCGGCTTGATGGACATGGTCGGGGTCATTAGCTTTGGCGAGGCCGTCATGATGATTTCTCGCAGACGGGGAATGCCAAGGGTGACGTTCTTTGCCGAATGGCCAGCCAGATGGAAAGTGTTGAGTGTCATCTGTGTTGAGGGTTCTCCGACAGATTGAGCTGCCACAACTCCGATAGCTTCGCCTGCGTCGATGACCGACCGCATATACTTGAGGTCCATGATAGATCTGAATGATTTAGTGCCCATAACACTAGTATTTGCACCCTTTTCTTTCTTTTCCCTCAGTAATTTGTCTGGATTGTCCTTTGCGTACTTGTTGACAGCGTTGGCGAACTTCTCAGAAGTACTGCCGAAGTAGTTTGCAGGAGAACACAACGCCGTAATGGGATCCAGGTTCGTGTCCTTCTTTGCCTGTTTCAGAGTAGACTTCTGCACATCTTGCACGTCTCTATCACCTGCAAAACGGTTGATGGTGTCTACGGCATCGTTCGCTGCCATCAGCGTCTTGTGGTTCTCGACCAAGAATGTGAACTCCTTGAGATGTCTTTGCTTGGTAACTTCCAGCCCGTCCTCACCGTACAGGAATTGCACGACTGAACCGTTCGAAGATTCTCGTACGGAAGTGTCATATTCTGTTCGCAAGCCCTCCAAGCCCTTAATGATACAACGCTGCAAGTAACCTGATTTGGCGGTCTTGACAGCTGTATCAATCAGACCTTCTCGGCCAGACATGGCGTGGAAGAAGTACTCTGCAGGCTTGATACCAGTCAAGAACCGACCAGTGACATATCCACCAGCAGTAGGATGAGTCTCAAATGCTCGATACAATGGCAAACTCTTGCCACTGACCATGATAGGCACACGTCGACCTTCAAGAACTTGCTGTCCCAAGTTACATGAGATCAGATTAGCATTGACGCCAGAACCTTTTGCACCAGATGTTGTCATGGCTTGCATCTGGTTGCGTGGGAAAGGTTTTCTCAGACCATTCGGTAAGACCTTGGCTACACCATCTGTGATGATTTTGGTACTGGCATTGTAAAGTTGGTCGAGGGTGTTAAGTTGATCATCGTTTCGAAGGACATCCTCAAGTCGATTGACAAGCTCCTTGCTGCCTTGTTGGGTTTTCTCCTTGTTCAGCTGTACATATCCTACAGATACTTCATGACCAACTCGAGGTGCCGCACTCAGCTCCTGCCTTCTCTTGTTGTCGCCTTCAGGTGTCAGGTAAAGATCGTCCATGCCGCAACTCCAGGCTCTTTCGTTCAGATACCGTGTCAAAAGGCGGCCGATGATGCTGAGAAGCTTACCAGCCATGGTCGGACCGTATAACTCGTAGCATGAGTGAACCAGACCGCCTGCAGCAGGACCTAGTTGACCTTTATCGAGAATACCGCACATGTGCTCGCCATCCTTGAAGATGACTACCTGTTCTGTGTCGCGATGAGCAACCATGTCTGGTGTGACTTTCCAGTTCTTCTGATCGGCTGGCTGTAGCGTCTTCTCTCCCCATCTGCTGTCAGCGGTCTGGGATTTGCCAGTCAGGTTGATGCCTTCGAGATCCTTGGGCGTGGTGTTCTTGAGGACGGTTGAGATAACTTGTTTGCCCGTCCAGAGTGGTTTCGGCTTGAGTATGGCAGGTGGCAACATCTGTATTCTGTCAAATTCGATGTGACCTTGCTCCGGGCGGATACAATTGTACAGCAACTCCTGGTATTGCTCACGGTCGAAGAAGACATCTCTGCTTGTAAATTGCACGCCCATTGAGATGTGATCCTGGATGAGACCTCGTAACGGCTTGCCAGCAGTTGCGGAGAGATACTGATTATCAGTATTGGCGATGTTGAAAGCTTCGGCTCTTGCTAATTCGTTCTGAGGAAAGTGCATATTCATTTCGTCACCATCGAAGTCGGCGTTGTATGTGTTGCAGTTGGCGTAATGCATGCGGAGTGTCTTCTCATTTTGCAAGACTCGTGCTTTGTGGGCCATCATTGAAGGTTTGTGTAAGGTAGGCTGCCGGTTCATGATTACTATGTCGCCCGAGACCAGATTGCGGTAGACCTTCTTGCTGGACTCTCCTTTAGCACCATTGCTTGGTGTCATGAGTTGCTTTGCTAGTGCTTGCCGCTGCTCTTTGGTCTTGCGCTTCAGACTCATGACTTGCCCATTCTCATTCTCGATCGCAGTCGCGCCGGGGTATTTCTCCATACCATTGATGACCATTCTGCTCAGGTACTCGAAATTGGTGTTGTTGACAGGCTCAGAATATGTAAGTTTCCTTGCGAAAACCAGTGGCACACCGATCTCACTTGTCTCAATATTTGGATCAGGCGAAATGACAGACCTCGCAGCAAAGTTGACACGCTTGCCCATCATGTTCATTCGGAAAAGACCTTCCTTTTTCTCCAACACCTGTTTGATACCTTGATCTCGTTGAGGACCAGACGCAGCTGGCGGGTTGTCTATCAGCTCGTTCACTGTTTCTTGCAAAGCGATACCCGACTGCATCAGTTGAGCATGTGTAGGCTTCTTCGCATCTGTGTCATCTTTCCTCGAGGCTCTCATCATACTTTTCAGTGTATTGGCAGCGTTGACAACACGGTTCAGTGGACCGTTCATTTGAGCTTCCATGATTTGGTTGGCGCCTTGTCTTGCGAGGGGCCTAAATTTGTTGGGTGTGACAAGCACGTTGGTCATGAAGAACATGTCTGCCGAAACAGCCACATGCTTTCGACCAGGTGACGGCGCAAATAGCAGGCTCACAACCTTCTGTTCACGTTCGACGAGCAAAGTCAAGGCAGCATGGACCTCGGCGGGAGTCATGTAGGCTTGCGTGTCGAACCCACCTTCCATTTCGATCTCTTTCGCCGAAGCAGCTGTATCAAGGGCATTTCGCAGAGCAATCTCTTCTTCGGCACCATGTGTTGCATCCGTCATTTCAACATCCTTGTCTCCGTTGACTGTTGGCTTCTGGGCCAGCTCTTTCTGTTTTCTCGTATTCATGAGGAAGATCAAAGGATTTGGGGCTTTACGGTCAAGGACTCGCATTTCTTCTCTCGCGCGCTGTGGCAGAGGCAGTCGAAAGATTTTAGTGGCTCGATCCTTGCGGTATGATGGAGAGATACCTCCGCAGTTCGAGCATTTCTTTACCAGTGCGACTTCCTGCAAGAAGGCTAGAATGACGTTCTTTCTTTCCTGAAGGGCGATCGGGTTTCGTGCGAGAGGAGTAAAGCTGCCAGGGTCCTTTCGAGCATTCTTGATGCTCTTCCTCACAAACCGTTCTCTTCTGTCCATGAGGTCTTCAACATCCTCCTCGGACTCTCCCGCTTCTTCGTCGTCCTTCGACCTCTTTCGTTTCGAGCCCAGCTTGTACCTTTGGAGATCTGTATACTGGTCCACCAGACCGTGTTGCAGCAGACGTAGCTGACATATGACCATGTTAATCTTGTTCTCGGGGATTCGGAAGCGGTGGCAGTAAACACATTTTGATCGTAGCAGTCGTAATGTCGTGTCGATGTATTGTGGGTGGTAACATTGGGTCGGTAATTCGATGTGGCCGCAATGCCCTGGGCAATGAGCAGCATTCATCCGGCATGTCGTACAGCTGGCATCGAGTACGTTGATAGCACCCAGAGCCAGATCGTGAACTCCTCCAGGCATAGGCCCGAACATAGAGTCGAGTGTAGGCGTGACATGAATGCGCTTGACACTCAATTTCTTGATGTCTTCGCTGGTGAGACGGCCGAACTCGATACCGCTCGTCGCGGACGATATGGGCGCTGGGAATGCCATTGCAAAGCGAGGTTCGTGCTACAGCCACCTCGTAGCGCTTGTCGGAAAAGTCGCAGCTTCTGCAAGAGCTTGATCTCTCAATCGCAACTTCCTCTACTTCAAGAAAAAAGTTTGGAAAGAGCGGGCTAACTTCGGCATAGACAGATTAGCCGCGGTCAGGTGTGTTCTGCGTTCTAGGAGTTGATGATAGACCGTACCGATTCCTGCCTCTTCTGCCTTTTCTTTATTAGCGCGGCCGGTTAGTGCCAATTTTTGACAATGACCGTGACCGTCACCCGCGCCTTTGGCCCTCATACTGACAACGCAGTCAACTCATTAATATTGATTACTCTTCAAATTAGACCTCGCCATCGTGTTCGCCGTGCTCTAAATACCTATTCCCCCATCCTGATCGCTTGTTATCATCAAAACTTGAGGATAGCAGCATACAGAACCAATTCAGCTAAAGGGTCGAGGAGCGCATCGGGATTTTCGAAGCGCTAGACCTACGAGTAACATCGATCTTTAGCTGGTACTTTTTATAACCCACAACACTAACATTAATTTTTATCCGTTCGCGACGGCGATTCGTACGTTAGAACGAGCGCGTCGAGTTACGTATATGCATGCACGCGCAGTAAGATCACGTTGTGGTCGCTGTGGACAAGGGGTTGCAGTTTACAGTGCTAAAAGGTTGGTGTCGGTCACGGTCATTGTCAAAAGTTGGCATTAACCGGCTGCCGTACTTTATCCTCCATTCGAGTTATCTCACCAGGTGACGAAAATATTGACGAGTCACTAAGCACGAATTAGGAAAGGCGGCTAGATGCCCGACGAGCAAGCCTGAGCTCCATAGACTTAGGCGGTCCGGGCGCCCATCTTACCCTAAGATGCATACTCAGCTGTGCTTCTACCCCCTAAGTTCCAGGCGGTTTCTCAGGTCGACCTAAGCCCGATTAGTGCTTAGTGACTCGTCAATATTTTCACCACCTGGTGATCTAGCATGCAGATCTCTACTCGTTGATGAACATCGCCTCATCGAGCTACCCCAATCCGGCTTCGCATCAGCTCTGAAATCGAGCATTTGATGAGGTCCTGGTGTAGCCCTCCCGCTGCTACTGTTGAAGTATACTTTGCAAAACTGCCTGTGCGCCAAAACATGCCGAAAGAGCCAAGTGCGTATGCACCTTGTTGCTTCTGCTGCTGTGCAATAGGCCTGTCGCCGCGCCCAGTACCGTGGCGTCCTCAGCCTCTTGAAGGCTAATATGGATAATGCTCTTGCTGTTCCTTCCATCAATTCATTGTCTTGTATGCTCTTCATCCCACGTTTCGCCATGGATCCTGTCGGCGTGGTAGCTTCGATCGCTTCGCTAGTCGTGAGCTCGACAAGACTGATTCAGCTCGCTAACGATATGACACAAAAGCACAAAGGTGCTCCGCTGATCATGAGCAGTATTGCGACCGAATGGAATAATCTCAACAATTCACTGGTTCAAGTGCAAGGCATGCTGCTCAACAACAGCCTGCCCTCCTTTACCGATGCCGGTCAAGCCGAGAATGTACGCCGTGACATTGACGATATCACCATGAGCTGTGCCAGGATCGTGTCGAAGCTCGAAGTACATGTCATTCAGGCCATGAAACAGAATGGCATCAGCCCGCTTGAGGCTACCGACTCTGTGAACTTCTCTGCTAAAACGAAGTTTGTCTGGAACGAAACCGAGGTGAATCAGCTGATGGAAGCGCTCCGGGGTCAGAAATCCAGCCTCACGCTACTTTTTCAGACCTTGGCTTGGTACGTACGCGTTTGATGCTTGACATGCGGAAGCTCATTGAGTTTTGCAGGCAGGCGAGGGAAGAAGACGCCAGAGTGTTGCGGGAACAGAACACATTCATCATCAATGCATTCAACAGGTTCGGAAGAAGGCGTTGGTCGGCCCTGAGCGGCTCGACAGCTCGCAGCAGTATTTCCGACCCGCCAAAGCAAATGAAACTCAAATACTATGGTGACCTGAAAGACGATATCGATCCATCTCGATACCAGCCGTTGTCGTCCACCAGTATTCCGACCGAAGCCCTCCATGTGCCAGATGACAGAGTCGAGGCCGAAAACTTTCCGCATCAGCCGCCAGACGTCGTTCCAGATCAGGTCGTCCGCCAAACGGAAGAGTCGAGCTCGACTCAAACTATGAGCAACCCTGCAGAATCTACACCTACCTCCTTAGGACGTCCTACAGACCAGCCCAGACATGTACTACCTACCGAAAGCGGGAAGCTCGAAGGAACAACCACAAAAGCGGCCTTGAATACGGTTGGAGCGCGTCTGAAGTAAGTATACCCCCTTGACTTCGCTTGCGTTACTAAGACGCGTAGATGTGTTATTGTAGGCGACCGCGAGTGTGGAAAGACGGAGACCCTCATAACAATCGCCACAGGAGCGCTACCAACTGAATACATTCCTACAGTGTTTGACAACTATAGTGCAGAGTTCCAGTAAGTTACTCTTGGTTGGCGCCCACTTGCGCATTCTCTAACATCCGCTAACCAAGCTCAGGATCGATGGGAAAGAGTACAACCTTGGACTACATGACACCAGTTGCCAAGAAGATTATGACAGATTGCGTCCTCTCTCTTACCCGCAAACCGACGTCTTCATCCTCATTTTCTCAGTTATCTCACCACCCTCGTTCGAAAACGTCAGGTCTAAATGGTATCCCGAGATTCAGTATCACACTCCAGGCGTGCCATTTATTTTGGTCGGCAACTTCAAGAATAAGCGTGATGATGCTGAGATTGCGCGGTTACTTGCCGACAAGGATATGGCACCAGTTGAAGCACATGAGGGACTGCAGCTGGCGATAGATATCCGAGCGGACCAATACCTGGAATGTGATTCCGAAGTAGGGCCCATCGAAAACTTCTCAACTATAGCAAAGGCAGCGATTGGTGCAGCACTAAATTCTGCTCCCAATTCGAAGAACGTCAAGAATAAGAAGAAGAGGAGCAGGCGTTTTGGGATGCCTTTGAGATGATAAGAAACAAGTTGCACGAACAAAACCACGTCGTCCCATCACCGTCTCAAGCATCTGCCAGCATGCATCGCATACCGATCCTATGCCACTTCTTTCTCGACTTTGATCATAGGAGGCCACAAGGGGCATAACCAGCCAGATGTTCGGTCTCCATTCCACAACTGGCATTCTAGCGATAAACTGAGCGACCAGCACGAAAGAGCTGAGGATGATCAGTGGTTCGACAGCTGCGCCCGTCTTCTGCGCCTCACCGCGGACGAGCACATGGCGACGGGAAACTATCGATGAGTGGATGAGGTGATGCTCTACGGTACTTGCTATGGTGGACGCCCTGTCTGGTGGCCTGATTTGGAGGAAGACGCAAAAAGCTCCCAGCAAAAGCTTCAGGTGGAAGCAGACAATTCGTACTGTCCCATTTCGACACGCGTATTCCTGATTCTGGAGCTGCACTGGAAGTGCTGTTACCATCTCGCCTACCACAATGACGACAAGAAGCGAGCAGTCCATGCATGGCCTTTCATTTTACGGGAGCTGCCTGCCTGCTTCGACCATGAAACCTTCACAAAGCAAAAAAGTTAGCCATAAGTCTTGCGATACTAGATGCTCCCTCTCTACATCATCGACGTCTCCCGCTCAAGATCGACTGCCACCAGTACTACAAGTGCCTGAGCCCAAGGACGATATGCTGAAGCAGTAGAAGAGACCTTGATTCTCCTTGACGAATATCACTCTACAACCACTGAAGCTGATAGCTGGCGAATCTCCACCAGTTCCAGATACCGAAATGTGGATTGTGCTGATGATGGTTAAGGTGCTCTCGATCTGGTCATGTCTTTCACTACCATGCTCCTCGACACCATTCACCTGGCTGTCTCGGAAGACCCGACTCGGCTTGTATTACTTACTCTTCTGGCATCCACCGCCAGAAATATATGACTGCTGGGCCGTTACCGAAGAGGCTGCAGAATGCTCAGTGCTCCTCGAGAACGTCGCTTGGAACCGGCTGCCATTCTCTCCAGAGCATGAGCCATAAGGAGGCTAAGTGCGGGATCAGGTCGATGCCGAGACGAGTCACAAGGTGGACTGAGGAACACGGCCTACGCATGACAATAAAGCTCGGTCGTAAACCAAGCACCATGCGAGTACGGGACAGCCTCGCAAGACAGAGATGAACAGTTTAAACCACGGCCGAAGATGGGCGGCCAAAGGGAAACAACCAATTTATTGTCACAAGAAGAGAAGTGTAACGACACACCAGCCACATCAACCATCATGCCCGTCCACTTAACTATACCAGAAGTTCGGTGCCCACTTGAAATGCTTCATACTCACATCATGGATATCCTGCAACCCCAAATGCGCCGCATCATTCATAACCTCGAACTTCAACCTCTCAATTGCATGTCTCACACCCTCAGTCCCATAGATGTTCGCATACATGAAAGGCCGACCTAATCCAACGGCCTTTACGCCCAACGCCATCAACTTGAGGACATCGGAGCCATATCGCACGCCTCCGTCTGCGAGGACCTCGGTCTGGTTGAAGACTTGTGGGGCTTGCTCGTGGATCTCGTATGCGATCTCAAGAGATGAAGGGCTGGTATCGAGGTTTCGGCCGCCGTGGTTCGAAAGTACGATGGCCGGTGCACCGTGCTCAACTGCTAGTAGGGCGTCCTCCACGGTCTGGATACCCTTCAGCACGATTGGCAATTTTGTCATCGTCTTCAGCTTCTCGTAGTACTCCCATGTGAAGCCGTCAAATGCAGTGTTCACGCTCCCAGCCCCAAACCGATCGGCGCGATGGCGGACACCAGCTGCGGCAGAGTCGATGGTGAAGACAATAGCGCTGAAACCACCGGCTGCAATCTCGTCGAAATATATCTGGGTCTCTGTGTCGTTGCTGGTGAGGTACGTCTGCGGCCACATGGTCTGCTCGTAGCTCCCGTTCGCAACCCTGGCGGCCGCCAGCTCGCCAAGTGGTGTAGAGCTGTATCCAGAGGGAATGTACAGGATATCACCGTCGGCGGCCCCCTGGACGAGTCCCAGTTCACCATTCACATTTCCGACCTCGCCTCGCGCACAAGGACAGATGAAGAATGGAGCGCTGAAGTTCTGGCCTAAGATCGTGGTACCGAGGGTGGTTGAGACCTGAGAGACATTGACGAGAACTCGTGGCCTGGATGTCACCCGTTGGAAAACTTCGAGGTTGTTTCGGTAGGACCATTCGCCTGCTGCGCCGTTGCGGTAGTAGGTGTAGTTTTCGGGCGCGAGGTGTTGGCGGGCGATGAAGTCGAAGTCGGGGAGGCCGACGACGTTGGAGAGAGGTGGGAGAGTGGTGAGGTTGTCGGTGCCGAGGATGAGTTCGATGCTGGGGTGAGTTAGTATGTCATGTTCTGCGTTTCGGAGAGACAACTGACCCTGTGTCCGGCTCATTGAGGAATGGCCGAGCAGCAAGAGCCACGCTGCAAAGGGCTGTTAGTGTGGTGAATTTGTACATGGTCACGAGGAGATTCAAAGGAACGTGGGCACTCGACCAGCGATAGCAATGTGTTGCAGCAAGAAGGGAATCAGCGACTCGAGAGCATGAAGTCGGGCAGTTGTATCATTTCAAAATTGGATCTGAGGCAGGAGCGATGTTAGCTCGTCCGTCATTTGCATGTCAAATCTGAAGCAATTGGCACCGCCCGCCAATGTTACTCGCCGATGCCGGTGCTCTGGACAGGCACAGGAGGATTCGAGACTTGGCAGGCGGGTCCGCCATGCAGCTGCAAACAGATGGAGGTCGAATGTGATGGCGGACACGTTGAGTGTCCACAAACGCGGAACGTGGTTTGTGAGATTGACACAGCAACGATAGTGAAGCTGGGCAGAGCTTTCAACGCAAGCGTGAATTTGAGAGAAGGAGGGAAGGCAATCATTTGCGCGACTTGATTCTTGGCAGGTACCTGCCGAGACTGGATGCAATTTCCGAGACAGCCCGAATCCCGGCACATCTAGCACGTGCACGTTAGCGGCACGGATCGGTTGCCACCAGGAGCCACCCACGTACTATCCTGCAATGTCCTACCATTTTCGGAAGTATCGCGCTCATCGGTCCCTTCATGAAGCGCCGTGAAGGCGTGCTCGCTATCGGTGTTTCTTGGATTGCTTTCCGATATTTAGACGTTGAAGCTCAATCAGCTCACGACAGTCAACACATTCTTCGGGACTTGTGCACCTCCAGTATGGGGCTTCGCTTGTCATTTCTTCGGCATTAGCAGCTATGACTTGGCGACAATGAGCTGTCGCCATCTGTATGTTGGAAGCACCATGGTCTGATTTTGCTCTCGTAGGCTGCCACGAACGAGCGACTTCCTATCCTCATGCTCTTGGCGAACCCATTTCCTTTCCGCAAATGAACTCATCAGCATAATTCCGATACCTTGCCAGCAGATCAGTTGTCTTCAAATCGCCGATATGGATTGAGAAGCTGAAATGAACCGCCATCCCACTCCCATCCAGCACAGCAGGCCGACTGATGTTCTTGGGCATCACTTTGGTCAGGTAGATCTCATCATCAGCGCCCTCCGGAACTGGATTATCGAGCAAGGTGGAACCGTCGAAAGCGATGAAGTTGATGGACAACCGATCGAAGTGGTAGTACCACAAGTCGAATTTGTAGCGCCAGAGTTGTTTTCGTTCGACATTCTCGAGGAAAGAGTAGTGTTGCTGCGCTGCTATTGCCCACGAGCTCCAGCCTATGCTGGCTTCATTGTATTCTCTGCCATCACCTCCCATAGCGCCGGCGGGTGTCTCTTCGACCAGATGGGTGTCAGGCAGGCGTAGCCATCGATGGCCTTCAAAGGGAGGGCCAGCGGTTCGATTGAAGGTGTAGTTTTCCGGTCCATGCCATGCTGGTGTGGACGACAATCGCCAGTCATGCTCCTCCGCCCTATTTTCGACGAAGTCGTCTGGCTTTTCGAGTTCGGGTAGGTAGGGATGGATCGCACCGAGGTGATAGTGCACCCAGGAGAGGGCTGGTTGATTCATAACGTTTGCGCTGACAATAGAATATTGCGGGTTGTCGTCAAGTCGTTTTACAATGGCTGGAATTGTATGGTCCTCCATGAACACGACATCATCGTCGATCTTGACGTAGATAGTGTCTCTCTCAAGAATGCTGTATGCGTCGTGGTAGGATCTTGCGATATGCTGGGTGTACTCCGGCACTTCATTTATGATCTCTTCGAGGAAGTTGATGTCGGTCTGATCTTGGGTATGGATGATCCACACAACCTCGTCAAGCCAGCCGCCGTTTCGAACGAGGTTGCGACGGATATAGCATTCGAGGATTGAGACATACTGCTTTCGACCAGCGAAGAGCAGCGCCACGACTTTCTTTTCCGGCTTCTCCCTCAGCGGATACCTGGTCTTGAAGTTGTAGATGTCATCCTGCTCCGAATGACAGATCTTGTCGACAGTGACTCCGATTGCTGCATTTTTGATCGTGGCTATGTGCTTCTTGGGCTGTCCGAAGGTTAGGTAGGATATGAGGATGATTGAGAGAGTGATGCCAATGGCGAGATAGAGACGATTGAGCGGGTTCCTACTTCCTGCTACGACCATGATGGGATTTGGCAAGCACGATGATGAAAAGAGGAACAACGACGGAGGGGTACCTTGGATGAGTATGCTACCATGGGAGGATATCGCTCACCGAAGCAAGGGATGAGAAATGTGAACGCCCCTGAACTGATTGGCGTTCTAGATCGGGTCGTGGCTGACTTAGACAGAGCCACAGCTCAACAGGAATACGAATCTCAACACAGCGAACTCAGCAAGTCTCGTGTCCAGATATTCGACCTAGGCGCCCTCCTATGGTTGAATTAGGATTGCTGCTGCACCGTGAGCAACAGGGTGGTCGGCCCGTCTCCATGGACGAAGGCAGGATCTGGCATATCTGCACCGTGTATCGAAGGGTGCATTCCCATCAGGAACGCAGTTTCAATGGCTCCCAAAGCAGAGGAAATACAGAGTCGTAGTTTTGGCAGTTCAGAAGGAGATTCGGGTCTTCAAGTCAATAATATGAAACCTGTGAGCTGATGGTGGAAATGAAGGAATAAATTTGGCGAAACTTGGACACGACCGTGCCTGCCAAGCAAACGCCTCGGCGGCATGTTGACAGTTTTGGGGTTCACATGCCCCGCAGGCAGCGTCATTTCAGGTGCAACTGACCTGCAGCATCGCTTACTGAGCGCTTCACCATGTTAGAAATCGACATTCAACTGCCAGAACTGTTCGAACAGATCCTCGACGAACATTACTACGAGGTCGTCGCTTCGCTAATCCTGTTCCTCACCATCGTCGTTCTCCGTCTGTTCTCCAACTCACTGCCGATCCGAAAGACAGTCAAAATGCCAGCCGCATCTCCCGCAACAGTACGTCCACCTTCGAAAACCACACACTACTTGCTAATTCATGGTCCCAGGTGAAACTTAAATCGACACTGCGGCTCCTGATCCCACGTCTACGAAATGCCCAGACCAAAGATACGGCACTTTCGATGTCATCCCGCAGAGAAATGGCCGACTTGCTGCGTCAAAACAGGGAAGCATCAGCTCGGATAAGGACAGAGAACATCATAGCCACGGACGTGACGGTGGAATTACTCGAGCTGCTTGAGCTCTATGCCGAACTCCTGCTGGCTCGTGCGGGACTGCTCGATATTCGCGACAAGAACATCAAGGAGGGCATGACCGATGCTGAGGGCACGGGACTGGAAGAAGCGGCAGCCTCAATTATCTATGCTGCTCCCAGAATACCCAGAGATGTCAGAGAGTTAGGCCTGGTGAGGTCGCTGTTGATCGACAGATTTGGCAAAGAATTCGCCCAGGATGCGCAGGACAACAAAAGTGGTCTTGTACCGAAGCGAATAACAGATAAACTATCCGTGGAACCACCCAAGCCTGAATTGGTGCAGGCATATCTAGAAGAAATCGCCAAAACATACGCCGTCGACTGGCCACCTCACCGAGAGGAACTTCAGCAAGCACAAAACGAGGTTGACGACGAAGACATGGATGACGATGATGAAGGTGGAGCCAAGGAACAGCCGATACCAGCGAACGGAGCTGCGCCATCCACACCGAGAGCGAACGCCAGAGACCTGAACCTCGGACCTCTACCGCCCGCGAAACAGCCGAATGTGGAAGGAAGCAAAAGTCCGGTGTCTGTTGCGCCTCCGAAAGGAACGAGTGAGAATCCAAGTCCACGAGTGAGGTTACCAGGAGGAGGACAGGTGAAGCCGCAAGAAGCAAAGAAGAAAGAGGGTGCTGGGGGTCTGGGTGCGCCGCCGACGGTGGATGATTTGGCCAAGCGGTTTTCGGCGTTGAAGAGATGATCAACTTATTGTCTAGTATAACACTTCTCTAACCCACACCTATCTGGCCACCTTAGCTCCCTGCCACACTCTCGATCCATCAAGCATCCTCACAGCAGCGCCAGATTCATTGCCAAATTATCCTCTATTCGCATGGATCACGATACTCCGAATAGTTTGATGTCCTCGAACATGCGGCTTGTGTCAACCATTTAGCTCAGATAACAGCAGTCGTTGGCATTCATGTCGGATCACGTCGAAGGTCGAAGGACCATATTGGGAGTCCCGGGCTGAAGTCCGTAGGCGTGCCATAATATATCGAACAGATGCTCGAAATGTTTTCAGCAACGGCCGCAGAAGGGATAGCCGATCGAAGCATCCCTGCTCCGGAAAAATCGTATGGCGTTGCACGTACGACATCCACTGAGACGAGGGTCAAGATCAGGCTGTGTGACGAGATGGTAACGCTCCTTGTCATGGAACCACGGATTGCAGGAAGCAATGAACAAGCCAGCAACTGGCGGCACCGGGAGTGCTCTCATTGCTTTTACAGTCGACGTGTACAGTGTGTCCAATCACTGTTTACAGTCACGTCCAGGTGCCTACGTGGTACACTAAAGGCAACAACAGGCGTCCTCCCCAGATGACAGGACACTCACACGATTAGAAACCTGCTGGGACCAGGAAGCTGCAATGATCCTCACACTAGACCAGCCGCAGGCTTTCCTGTACTCGGCAGGTCGTCACCCATCGCTGTTACCTCAGCAGCCCCTGAGAAACGCAGTGAACAGCTTGACTCTTCCACATGAATTCTCAAAGGACGAAAACCGCCTTGTTGGCCCTCACTTACCTGGCGCCGCCCACGAGATTCTTTGTCCGAGACCATCAAGCAAGGTCCAGGCATGCAGCTGCTGCCCTTCTGGTAAGTCTACCTCAAGGCCCTCTACAGCAGGTTGATGCTCCCAGAGCTGGCTTGAAGTGGCGACCAGATTGCATTTGGTTCTGATGGTACACGACGTAACCTACGCAGCTTTCTTACTTCATGCAAGCCTGTTCAGGCTGCCTCTGAAAGGCAGCTAATACACATTCCCGGTTCGGACTATCACTGGTCCTTCTCCGCCTCTTGAATGATTTCCTTCATACTACTGGCGCTTCCTTCCAGATTCTTTCTCTCCTCGTCATTCAACTTCATCGGAATCGTCCTCACAATACCTTCCCGTCCAATCACAGCCGGCATACTCAAGCAGACCCCAAGATCCTCCTGCCAGTGACTCACCGGCCTGATGTTCCTCTGATCAAACAGGATACTCTTGCAAAGACTAGCAGCAACACCACCAATCCCATACGCCGTGGCACCCTTCGCTTGCGAAATAGCGGCTGCCTTCTTCTTCGTCTCCTCCGCAATACCATTCTTGTCAATCTGTTCACCACTAACAACCTGATCAATCGGCACTCCACCAATACTAGCATGTGACCACGCCACAAGCTGGCTATCACCATGCTCACCCAGCACATACGCATCAATACTGCTAGCCGCAACACCACTTCTCTCCGCTAGAATCCCTCTCAATCTCGCCGAGTCAAGGAACGTCCCACTCCCAAATACCTGCGTCTTCGGCAACCCCGACATCTTCTGCGCAAAATACGTCAACGGATCCACCGGGTTCGCAACAAGCAGCAGGATCGCATCCTCCCGAAACGGCTTCATCGGCTCAATCGCACTGCTCAGGATCTTCAGATTCCGTCCGATCAAATCAGTCCGACTTTCACCCTCCTTCTGTGCCGCACCCGCCGTGATAACGATGATGTCGGCCTGACCTGCTTCCTTCGGCTCGGCGGTACGAACATGCGTCGATGTGTTACCGTGGTATGTTGCGTCGCTGAGATCCATGGCTTGTGCGTCGCGAACGTCGGTTTTGGGGTCCACGAGGAGGATGTCCCCGGCTACGGGGTTGAGGATTAGACTGTAGGCTATTGTTGAGCCGACTTCGCCGGTGCCGATGACGGCGATTTTGGAGGTTAGAGCTGCGTTGGATTGCATGGTTGATGAGGTTTGGAAGGAGCGTGTTGAGGCTGGGAATCTGAGTGGACTGAATTGTTTGTAGGTGCGGCTTGGTCGTTGTGAGTATGAGAATGAGCCTATTTGCGAGTTCCGTAGATGTTTCTGCGTAGAAGTTGCGTTGCTGGTGCTGCTGTGATATGATGCTGACTGACGAGTGCGCACGTCATCATGATGTAGTTTTGTAGGCGGAGTTGGAAGCTTGCAATAAGGTAATGGTAGGGACGTCTGGAGGGCAGGAACATTTTTGTAATGAGCTTGTCGCCAGCTGCCGGCTGCATAGCTCAGTGATGCTGCTTTGGTGTGCAGCTTCGAAGGAATGGTTCTGCCAAGAGACATGATTTAGTGTGGTACTGCCGGACGAGTTCAGCACCGGATTCAGCTTAAAGAGAGTGCGGAGCAAGAAATGATGGATATTCGAAACTGCTTGCAATATCGGGTCTGCTATGGGTAATACCTAGCATGCAACATGCAACAGAATGTAATATGTACAACAGCCTGAGCTTGAAAGAAGAGGTACGTACTACCCCGGAAAAGGTCCCCGGATCCTCTTCCCATGCGCTAGATGATGTCACCTCCGATTGTCCTATGTCCTCCCGCTCCTCCATTGACCTCAAGCATAGTTGAAGTTGTTTCTGCACAACGGACAACTACTCGAATTCGAGCTCTTGAACCACCTGAACAAACACACGCCGTGGAACATGTTCTTGCATGTCCCGCATTTCTTGTTTGGAGTCTGCATGTCCGTTCCAATAATGCTGTAGCAAATCGCACATTCGCTTTGTCCTTTCAGTGCGCCCTGCACGTTCCGTCTAAATGCAATAAGACCTTCTATGATGCTGCCGCTGCTGAAAATGATGATCTGGAAAGTCCGAAGCCAGGATTGCCAGTTTTTCTCGGAGACGCCGACACGGTTGCGAGAGGTAACGACGGGGGATTCAAGTGGATAGGCCGAAGGGAGAGATATAGACAAAGAGATTGGCGGTGATTCAGGATCGACTTGTATTGACGCGACGACTTCCGAGCCACGAGGCGACGCCTTGATCTCGACAGGCCGATCGTCTTTGTCCTGGGAAGAAGACCAATCGGTCACTGTAGCAAGGGAGGTTGACACGATCAGAGGCGTCATGTGCTTCTGCGTCCAGCTCTCAAGCGGTGTTTTGATTCTGTTCTTCTGTTGTAAAAACCAGTCTTTCACCAAGCCTGGTACATAGGAGAGGCAGAGAAAGTACAGATGCACACTAAGCCATTGGACATCGTGATCATAGGAATCTGACATGTCGAGGTCATAATCTGTGATATCGAACCTAGAGGCATCGACAGGTCTTCCAGAAGTGATACGGAGCTTTTCCATGAGAAAGTCCAACAAACCATCGGCACAGCCATTTGCCTTAAGATTGGCAGTGTATGCTTCTCGTAGTTTGTAGGATGCCTTTGGGTAGTGGTCGAAAACAATTTTCCAGCTGAGCAGGTAACGTTGAGGATCTGCTGTGTCTGCGATGAGTTGCAGGAGCTCGTCAGGTAGCTGAGCAACCTTTTGATCAAGTGCCAAATCAACCGACAACTGCTCTTGCTTCTGAGGAATGGTACGGTGCTGGATGTCATATGCGGCTCGCCTGACCGCGGGTAGACCTGATCCTAGCAGTGCAAAGAGATCAATGCTGTCCGGTACAACGACTCCCGTAAGTTGTCGGCGCAGCAGTTCGGCTGTGATCGATCGAGGTTGGTCAACTTCTGCCGACATGGTGCTGAGCGCCTGCAGACAGTGAGACAGACCAGCGTCGATGTTGGACTTGTTGGTAGACAACGCTTCTTGAAGATCATCGTTGACCTCTTCTGCTTTCAATGCTCGTCGTAGCCGGGCGTATGCGAGGAGAGACGAATGGAGTATTGCCACGTCGTCACTAGCCAGGAACTCCCAGATGTCGACCAGTGATGAGACCAGCGTCTCCCAATGTTCTCCGTAAATGTCTTGAACGAAAGGTATGACCTGTGATGCAAGAACAAAACATTCGGACAACGTCTTTGGCCCATCTGCTTCGTCCTTGAGGTACTTGGCAATGTTCTTGAACAGAAAAACGAGCCGCTGCTGTTGCACCTTTTCGAGCACAGTCGGGTCAATTCGAAGAAGGATGTTGAGCTGCACGATGCGTGTGAAATGCGAAGGTCTCTGCGTGATGTCAGAGATCAGCTCATTCACAACTCTGACTCCTGCTTGAGTCGCCAAAAGAGATTCGGCGTCTGCAGCCAGAAGCGCCGAGCTCTGCAGGATGTTCTCCGACTTGTAGATCTTCTGTAGCTCTTCTTCGTATTCTTGCGAGACTACTTTTGGCTGGCGGTTAACGACATTGCCGACGACGTTGAGGAAAGCGAGAGCGCCAAGATAATCTTCTCTACTGGTGCCGTCGATTTGATGTCCTTTTGCTAGCCAGTACTGCATGAACCCTTCGTCGTCTCGTAATGCTTCGAGCAGTTGGGAGCCTTCGGAGAGCACGTCTGCAGCAGCACTCAGTACTTCATCTGTAGAGCCGAGCCAGATATCGTTGGCCGAGTCCAACGTGACCTTCTCGTTGACAAGCTGTAGCGCAATTGGCAAGTACTGATAGAGCGCTTCGTTTCGTGGTCCGACTGAAGGAGCCAGTTTGTCCTTGTTGGCAATGAGGACTTTCGTTACGAAGAAGACAATTCTGAACAGTAGCGAGAAGTCTTCAGCATCTCGCACGACGCTCGTATTTGGGTTCCGGTTTGGTTCAACGTCCCAGATAGCTCCACGGAGAGGACTCGTAATGGCCAAGCTGGATTGTGTAGGTGAGCTGAAATGTGGTTTTAGTGCTGCTAACCAATCTTGCTCATCGGGTAGGAGCTCTTGTGTCTCGACAGTATTCGCGCTTTTGAGACCAAGATCGGTCAGGGTCAAGATGGAGAGTGCATCGCCTGTTCCGCTCAGCTGTTGCCTGATTATAGGTATCGAGCTCGTGGTCACGTCTCCTCGTGCATTGAGTGCCGTGGTCAGGGCGTTCGCTCTATCGGACAAGGAAGCATCGGGCGAGTCAGCGAGCATGAGAAGCTTAGAGGATAACTGTGGTGCGAAGTCTGAGCTGGACAGATCTCTTGCCAGTGCATGCTGCGAAAGAATGGTCTCCAGCATACTAAGAGCATTCAGCTGGCTGTCTTCCGCGCTAACGAGCGCAGTCAGTCGTGATAAAACCTCTCGCTTCACTTCATGATCTTGGAGGCTCGGGTTCGCAAGCACTGAAACAACATAGGCGCGACTTGTCTCGGATTCAAAACTGCCAATCTTGTCGAGGATGGAACTTTGGACACGTTCGCTTTCGAGCTGTGACTGTGAGACATTGCGCAGAAAGCACTCGGTGCCGCGAACAATATTTGGTGACTGCGATGGTGATTGCAGCAAGGCAAGACCAACAGGCTTTTCGAGATGCAGAGAGAGTGATACCAGCTGCTCACAAGATGGCCCATCGAGTAGCTTTGGGAGGTCGTTCACCACAAATTGCAGGAGTGCATCGTCGTCGGTGTACCCTTTCACAGCAATATCGTCGACAATGCTCGCAGCACCATAAGGCTTCCCATTTCTTGACTTCAATAAATCCAGTGCTGCGTGCAGCAAGGCAATGCTGAATTTTTGTGTTTCTGGTTCTGTACCAGCGGCTCTTTGCAAACCTAGAAGCCGCCTGCCCTGAGCTGCCACAGCATCTTGGGATGTCCTGAAGTCTTTCGATGATTCTGGCAACGATAGCCTCATCTTCTCGATCGTGCTATCAGTGGCTGAGGACCACGCCTTTTCGTAGATGCCGTTGCTTTCACTCAAAATCGCCTCCGCAGCAGCAACGGCAGTCTTCTCAGCCCGGCCACCTATCCTCCATTTGTCATCAGCAGACCTGTTGACGTAGCTCAGAATGATTGGGATCATATTTTGCTCAATGAAGGAATCGCGCTTGTCCTCGGAAGTCATTTGATCACACAACCATGAGCACACTTCAATGTAGCTGTGCCAGGCGGCATCAACGTGTATTCTTTCGTTGAGGACACCGGATCGGAATGCCTCAGCCAAGTCGTGAGCATCCCGGATATTATCCACGTGTGCTCGCGACGGGATGATTTGAACGAGCCGAGCAAGCAAACTCCAGACATCCTGCGGCCCGTTCTGCGAGCCCTGCCGTAAGTATTGTAACAATCTCTTGGATGCAGCAGTCTTTGCAGTATAATCGGTTGTCCATACCGTGGGGCGCATTTCGGTCAGTTTGCACAAAGCTTGTGCATATGCTCGCGAGGATCCCATCTGGCTCTTACTGAGGGCTTTGTAGAGGAAGCTTGTGCTCAGGACGGTCCAATCTAGGGTTTCTGTGTTTCTGGAGAGTGCCGTGAGCAGCAAGTTGCAGACTGCATTTCTCAGATATGAATCTTCGTGATGTGCAAAGTCCCATAGCTTCTTCTCTTGCAGGATCTCCACCTTGGCCAGTCCATCTGTGATCAGCTGGCTGAGAAGTCGTATGCCTGTTCCAACAATCCGGACATATTTGTGCTCGGCTTCGTCAGGACTCGTGGTTCGCTCGTCGCTGAGGGTGTTCGCTGTCTGATACAACAGAGCATCTTCTATACGTTCGTAGATAGCGTCCTTGTAAAGCTTCCATAACGCCCCTCTCTTCTCTGGCGTTGTGAAGGACCTGTCGAGAGCATCCGAGGCTGCTTTCGCTACAGACTTGTCGCTGTCAAATGTACCGGCGAGCCATGATGGTACAAGCTTTGGCAGCAACGGTGCTATCTTCTTGCCAGCATTGACGGTCAGCTGTCCTTGCAAGGCGTGAGCATTTCTTCGGACGATCTGTGAGTTATCGATTGATGTTCTCGGGTAGAGGTCACTCCACGCTGTCAGCACTGCGATATCTGTGTTCTCTTTCAAGCTGTCCAAAAGCTCATCAAGTGCCTTTGCTTTTGTAGTGCTATCTTTCTTTCCTAAATTCTTCAATGCAACCACTACATTTGGTTCAGAGATCTGATTGAGATCCGGTTGCTCGGCGACGTAGGATAAGGGCGATGCAGAGGTCTGGAAGGTGCCGAAGCCCCCCAGATTCGAAGCCACCCGCGCACTGGACGCTTGTGACTTGAATTTTCTGCTCATCGCGACTGAGGTTGAGATTATTGCACACAGCGCAGGAGTGACTTCCTCCCCAAAATTACATGGGATCGCACCAGAAATATACTACTACTATGACGCACAGGCTGCAGCCCCACTAGAGATCTGGCGGCGGCGGGAACCACAGATCCCCGAGGAGGTTTGCATACGGCATCTGCCATGACTTCTCACAGTACTTCAATAAGTTAGAGCGTGAAGAAGCAGGTAGAGTTGGAGAGGGGCAGACAACAGTGAATCATGTCGAATTAGTGGCTGGCGAGGGTTGAGCGGTTTCAAAGTATGTCTCCCGTCGATGGAGGAAGATGTAGCTGTTTCAATACACCTAGTAAGCTGGGCTCCGGTCTCAAAGAGGGTCAGTAATGTCCAATTTCAGGCACGACGACGCTTACGAAAAGAAGGTTACTCTTCCCTCGCACTGCGAATTATTTGGAAGTGTCGTTAACTCCTGTTGCTCCGACCGAGCCATGCAGAGCGTGTGACTGGCTAATGAGGCGCTCTAACCCATTCGATTTCCAAATAAATCAACGAGGCAAGGAGTACTCGCTCAGGTCCGAAGTCTTGACCCAATCTTGCATCAGCTTCGTGTCACGCCTGATGTGACAACATCGCGGATTGCTTCGGCGGACGATTTCACGTGAAGCGAATTGCGAGTCAAAGCTCAAGGCAGCCAAATGTACAGACGACGAAGACAGCTACAAAAGGCCCTGGGTAGCCGAGACACTTGACAGATCACATTCGTCTCGAATTATATACGTCCAAGCAATCCTCGACCCAGTACAGAAGCCGCATACTCTTGGTGCTATCACACAATCAACCTGCAAACATGGTTGCTCAGAAACCTACCATAGTCCTTATACCAGGAGCTTGGCATTACCCGCAATGCTTTGACCTACTCGTCGACCGTCTTCACGAGCTTAACTATGAAACAAGACAAATAAAGCTCAAATCTGTCGTCACACCAGACGAATCTAGGACTAGAAGTCACCAAGAGGATGTCGTTGTCACACGAGAGGCGATTGACCCATTGATTGAACAAGGCAAGGAGGTCATTGTACTGGGCCACTCCTATGGCGGCAGGGTTGTCTCGGAAGCGGCGTTAGGACTTGGAAAGCAGGGCAGCAAACAAGGTGGCGTTGTGCATCTAATTTATTGTTGTGCTTTTGTGATTGAGAACGGTGAATCAATCTTCAGCCTCATGCAAAACCCAACACTCGCTGCAGGCTTGCCATCACACTTCGCCGCCGTCGAGGAAGACGGGGTCACTCTTCGGGTATTGGAAGAGCATGCCATTGACACTTTTTACCACGATCTCGAACCAGTTTTGGCGCAGAAGATGGTCGACAACCTCGGGCTTCATTCTTTTCTGGCATTCAAGAGCTCACAGGAACACTGCGCTCATCGGGAGATCCCGACCACGTACATTCTGTGCGAACAGGACAGGGCAATCTTTCCTTTTGTGCAACAGCATATGATTGAAGCTGGTGACATAAAAGATGTGGTCAAGCTGAATGCTTCACATAGCCCTTTCCTGTCTATGCCTGACGAGGTCGTTGGAATCATAAACAGGATTGCAGAACAGAAGGAGAATGCACAAAGCTAGGAGTACCCAAGTCTAGCCTCTTCCGGGCTACAATAGCCCAGCACACATCTTGCGCATTCAAGGTCTCTACAACCTGATCTCCTCTTCCGAAGGTAAAAACTTTGCCTTCCTGATATGTGGCCCATCCCTTAACGCATCCCTTCGTACTAGCGAAATCGAGAATATAATCTTCTATCGCCTTACTAACCGTAAACTCCCTTAAAGTATAGTAGCTATTAGACGCTATACTCGGCTAGCGTGAGTTAGCGCTGGCTAAGCTTTCGGGTAATCTTTACCTTAACACCTCATCCGCGAGGACCTGCAAACGCAGCAGAGGATCTCACTTTATTTGTGCACGCGCCGACCGCCACGTCTACTCCTAAGGACCTGCCATCACTAACCTTCGCCCCGCCTACCATCTTGTCGGTCAATACACTATCATCACAAGACGAGGACGACCGTCAAGATGAGGTTCATGATTGATGATCTGGAAGTGCTCTTCCCGTACCCTCGAATCTACCCCGAGCAACATGCATACATGTCAGATCTCAAGAGGACTCTTGACAGCGGTGGGCACTGCGTCTTGGAAATGCCCTCAGGGACCGGCAAGACAGTCTCACTGCTCTCATTGATCGTCGCATACCAGATGCACATGCCAGAGAAACGCAAGCTGATCTACTGCTCACGTACCATGTCCGAGATCGAGAAAGCCCTCGCAGAACTCAAGGCCTTGATGAAGTATCGAACAAAAGAGCTTGGCTACACTGAAGAGTTCCGAGGTCTTGGTCTGACATCTCGAAAGAACTTGTGTCTACACCCTTCAGTGAAGCGGGAAAAGAGTGGTTCAGTCGTCGATGCTCGATGTCGAAGCTTGACCGCCGGCTTCGTCAAGGAGAAGAAAGAACGCGGCGAAGATGTAGACGTGTGTATCTATCATGAAAATCTCGATTTACTTGATCCTTCGAATCTCATTCCTCCTGGCGTCTTCACCTTGGACAATCTACTCCAATACGGCGAAGCTCACAAACAATGTCCCTACTTTTCTGCAAGAAGAATGATGCCTTGGTGCAATGTCATTATTTACTCATATCACTACCTCCTCGACCCTAAGATTGCAGACCGTGTGTCCAAGGAACTGTCGAAAGACTGCATAGTTGTCTTTGACGAAGCTCACAACATAGACAACGTCTGCATTGAATCGTTATCCATCGACCTTACCGAGGACTCTCTGCGAAAGGCGACGAGAGGAGCGGCAAATCTCGAGCGGAAGATTGAGGACATGAAGGTTAACGACGAACAGAAGTTGCAGGATGAATACCAGAAACTCGTACAAGGCTTGCAAGACGCGGATACAGCACGGGCGGAAGAGCAATTCATGTCAAATCCAGTTCTGCCGGATGATCTACTGAAAGAGGCGGTGCCTGGCAACATCAGGAGGGCAGAACACTTTGTCGCCTTCTTGAAGCGCTTTATCGAATACCTCAAAACACGAATGAAAGTGCTACATGTCATCCAGGAGACGCCTCCCTCCTTCCTCGGCCATCTCAAAGAATACACCTTCATCGAGCGCAAACCCCTCCGCTTCTGCGCAGAAAGACTGACCTCCCTCGTCCGCACCCTCGAACTCACAAACATCGAAGACTACCAGCCTCTTCAAGAAGTAGCAACCTTTGCGACACTATTAGCAACCTATGATACCGGATTCCTCCTCATCCTCGAACCTTACGAAACAGAAACAGCGCAAGTACCCAATCCGATCCTTCACTTGACGTGTCTCGACGCAGCAATAGCCATCAAGCCTGTCTTCGAGCGCTTCTCCTCCGTTGTCATCACATCTGGTACCATATCACCGCTGGATATGTACCCCAAAATGCTGGCCTTCGATGCCGTGGTGCAAGAGTCATACTCCATGTCTCTGAGCCGCAAGTCGTTCTTACCGCTTATCGTGACGAAAGGCAGCGACCAGACAACCATAACCTCTGGCTTCCAAGTCCGATCCGACCCAAATGTGGTTCGCAATTACGGCAACCTCCTCTACGAATTCGCGAAATTGACGCCGGACGGACTGGTCGTGTTCTTCCCATCTTATCTCTACATGGAGATGATCATCAGTATGTGGCAGGCCATGGGCGTGCTAGACCGGATATGGCAGTACAAGCTGCTCCTCGTGGAGACGCCAGACGCTCAAGAGACAAGTCTTGCGCTCGAGACATACCGAACGGCATGTGAGAACGGCAAAGGTGCCTGCTTACTATGTGTCGCGAGAGGAAAGGTCTCCGAGGGTATCGATTTCGATCACCACTTCGGTCGGACGGTGTTGTGTATGGGTGCGCCATTCCAATATACCGAGTCGAGGATATTGAAGGCGAGACTGGAGTTTCTGAGGGAGAACTACCACATCAAAGAGCAGGACTTTTTGTCTTTCGATGCGATGAGACACGCAGCGCAGTGTCTAGGCCGCGTACTTCGAGGGAAAGACGACTACGGAATCATGGTCCTCGCCGACCGACGATTCCAGAAGAAGAGGGGACAACTACCGAAATGGATTGGAAACATGATTCCGGACTCGCAGACCGCGCTGTCGACTGATGCGGCCGTGGGCATGGCGAAGAAGTTCTTGCGGGATGTAGCGCAGCCGTTGAATACAGTCTGGAACGAGCGGGAGGCAAAAACGGAGAAGGACTTGCTGGCGAAGGATAGTTGGAGTCCCAAGGATCTGGAGATGCATCAGAAGTTCATGAGGATGAAGAAGGCGGAAGGTGGAGGGGATGAGGGGAGGGAGATGGCGGGTGCGATGGACTATTTGCCTACGGAGAGGTATGTGGAGGTTCAAGGCATCAGCGGTGGGCCGGTGAGGCATATTGAGGCGAATGGACATGTGCAGGAGGGGACTGTTGGGGATGATTTTGATGAGGAGGGTTTTGACGATGCTGCGCTTTTGGAGGCGGCGGAACAGGGAATGGACACGAGTTGAGCAGGCATTGCGTCTGAGGCTGGCGTTAGGCAGGCAAAGGCGCTGTAGGCAAGCAGTTTACTCAGATACCACGACAATGCGCCATCTAGTATGAATTTTCATTTCTTTTGACCGTGAATTCCTGCCGGATCTGTACGCTTGGTCATTCATTGGTATTGCTGTTCGCTCTTCTCTCATATCGCTGGCTAGTAGACTGACGCAGGGGTTCCCCAGAAACTCCTCACAAATGGCACGACCGAATATGTCCTCGGTCTTTGTGCCCAGGAGGTCCCAAACAGCTGCTTGCCGCACTTCCAGACCGTTGCCAGGCGATCGTCTCGGGGGCTAAACTCTAGGATTGGTGGATCGATCAGATGTGGCGGAATATGGAGGCTAAAGCTTTTCTCTTGCTGTGATGTGGAGGACGTACGCGGCGTGGTCGAGGTATCCTGCTTGCGTGCCAGATTCTACTGCTGTTTGCTTTTCATCTGGCATGATGTCGCCTATTGCTGCGGTTTCAGATACCCCTCTTGGTACTTCGTGCGTCGACCGCAAAGCTTCCTCGTTCACCTTCGAGAGTGGTGTGGCTTGGGAGTTGATATTTTCGACTTGTTCCCACCGTGCTGCTCATTCCAGCTTGTCCAAATGCTCCAACCTCGTCAACACAACCTGCTTGCTCGTCTCTTCAATCTCTCCAGCAAGGAACACCTCATCTAATATCGCATAAACCTTGTAAAAGTTGAAAACCAGATCCAGCTCGCATACATTCCCAAAGAACTGATCCAGCACCTCCACGAAGAAGTGGATTGCTTCGAGGTAGGCTAGCTCATTATCGTTCGCGTCGACGCAGACACAGAAGAAGAGACCTGCATAGCGGCGGTAGACGATCTTTGTGGAGGAGAGGTTCTGGCGGACGAGGTCGCGGGAGCCGTGGGAGGAGTTGCCGGAGGGTGCGGAGCGGAACTCGACGAAGTTGGATTGGTATTTCTGGTCGCGGGGGGCTATGAGGCGGTGGACCTGGGGGGTTGTGTTAGACGGGTTTTGGGTGGGAGGAGGAGGTTGCTTGCTTCGCCTTTCAGCTTTACTTTTTCTATAGTGTTGTTAGCAGGAGACTCGGTGCATGGGAGGGGATATGATAGGACCTTCATCAGTGTAAGGCGCGTACCACTTCGCCAGTCGTGTCTTGCCTTGTCGGTTCTGAATCAGAATGAATGAGAGGACCATCTTGAGTTGAGCGGTGTTCAGCGGGACTTCAGCCGCATATTCGGGACTCTCGAGATTGTTTCACACGTCCAACGATTTGACCGATTTGTGTAGAGTCGGCCGAAGAGAAAACTCGACTGGCCGAGAGACTGTGACAATGCGCGGTCAGTGGAGGAGCAGGGGGGTTCGGGGGTGAGTGCGGATGCGGGCTTATCGATAAGGGAGGAACCACCGGAACACGGTTGAGCAACCACAACCACTGCACAAACAAAGCTCTTTCCTGGTAATCCATTGCAAAAAGCACCATTCTCGATTACCCCTTAACCTACTTCAGTGCCATGTCCCTTTGTAGGCTTAACCACAGCGAACACCTGAAGTCGTTCGTGGTCTCAGCTGGTCCGGTGTGATCTCGCGACAAGGCGCGCGAGCTTAACGACAGTCTACAAACGTCCGCCGCTACATAGCTGCGATGCTACTACTGGTTACTGGTCGATTCTCATGTCGACAGGGACAAGCCACATGCACTGCCGACCGAATCACCATGTTACTTGGAAGATCCCAGACACAAGGCTCGAGGGCATCCTTGCTTGCGTGTTGTTGCGTTTGACCACATACACTCCGGGAGCGACTTCTCGGTGACCGTGCTGACTGTATAGCTTCTGGTTTCTCGTATTGCTTTCTTGCACTTGTCCCTCAGCCGCAGCCGGGTGTGCGCCTCGGCTTCACTTTAGCAGTCACCGCTTGATGCACTTGGATCGACGGCTTTGCTCGATCCGGAGATCACGATTCCCAGCCTCCGTCTAACTCATGAACTTAGCTTGAACTTCGGCTTCATGATTCTAGTGCCACTGCACGGGCTGGTCTAAATATTGAGTCGTTTGAACTTCCGTCTTTGAAGGCATTCATTCTAGCTCGGCGATGCTCGACCGAAGCTGACCGGTGCCCTCCTCGGTGCCCCCCTCGGTACCCCAATTGCTTCCTTTCAGAGTCTCAACCTGGTGCATCGGCTGGCGATGCTGCTCTAGGAGCTGTTTGACATGCCTCAAGCTCCGGCATCTTTAAGAAAGCTTGATATTCAGTCAGACAAATGGCAAGAAGACTATCAAGGGCCCAACAGCCAGACACAGCTTATGTGTCGGTTGACGGGCGCCGTTCGTCGCGAAGCCTGGGTCTCGCTTCCATCGTGTCAGTACGTATCGCTCGCCACAATGCTGGCTTCACAAGAGGGGCAAATGGAAGCAGGGTAAGTACCTAGCTTCGATGAAACACCCGGAAGCACATCTTCGCGGTCTCTGCACCCACAAAGCTATCAGGTGGATACTCAAGCGGAATGGGAGATTTGAGGGCGACGAGACTGTCAACCCGAGGTATATTTGCTACGTGTGGGAGGCTCGACCAACCGGATGGTTTTTCACGGCCACAAAAAGAAGAAAGGTCTGATGTTCTCCTACAACCTTCTTGCTTTGTCAGAAGAGAACGCACCGCCATACCCGACGGGGAACAAAAGAGATCCGCCGCGGTAGCATTCGCATGGAACGTAGTACGCCCTCCCTAGACACTTTTCAAGCTGAAGCAAAGCCGACTGGGGCCATTTCAGGGACGTAAAATTCGAATCGCATTTGCAACATTCTATGGCGGGGCTGAGGTTTAGCTACAGTATTAATGATGTGTGAGTGACTGCGATGTATAGCGCTGAATACGACTTTGCCTGATGAAATCGAGACTCGAGAGTGAAGTTATGGATATAGGAGCCTCAAATTATTAGTGGTCTGCAAGAGCATCGTTGAACTTTATTCAACCAAGAATTTGCCGTTGCAGTCTTACACTTTTTCTGAATTTGAACCTCTGCCTTCGCCTATATGACGGAGGAAATATATAGAAGAACGTTCTTCGTGAGATGCAAGAGATATGAGAACATTCGACAAACGACCACCAAGTTTCGAGGCATCTGTCGCTGCTGCAACAATGCGGCTGCAGGTGCGGCGGTTGCCTGATTCTCTTCAAGCCCGGCGTGTCGTGAATTAATTGCCGGTCGTGTCCACCATGAAATAGGGGTGACACGGACATCACCGAAGCTGAACTCCAGGCCCTGCGCGCGCCTAAGATGCCTAAAGCTTAGGCGCTCCTGAACCTTTCAGTCGGCACGGCTAGTTTCTTGCCGTGTCGGCTCGTAGAAATAGCGTCGGGAAGGCGCCATGCTCCGTCTGCGGATCTGATACTGAAATCGATGCATCAGTGAATACTCCTACAAATGATGATTCCCAACGGCGGGAGCCACGCGACCCGATTTCTTCTCACAAATTCTGTCTACAAACCACAGCGAATGTACCTCCCGTGTCGCGCTGCAGAAGTCGCACAACCTTCCACCGTTGCAGCCACATCAGCCTCTCAACTCTCGAGACCATTGCGCATGACGCCCTAGCGATCTCGAGCACAGCTTCTCAAGATGCCATGAAGCACAATAGAATCAACGTCGCTAGCAACAGCTTCATATCCCGAACGCGATTCATACTGCTACGCGCGTTAGCCTGGGACACTACAATGTATTTCTGGTACCCATCATCGATCAGGGCTTAGAACTTAGTCATATTGACGCTGAAATATACCATCACCGCTCGACCGGTCGGCAGCAGTGCGGGTCGAAGAGAATGCCTCCAGGGCATCAGAAAGTCCTCTGCGTACAATACTAGAGAATTGGGATAATGCCAGCTGTACTTCCTGTCTCGATACAGAACACGTAGCTGTGAAAAGACTATCAAGATGCTTGGGGTAGCTCATAATCATATTCTGCGAACTGGTCTCTGGGTCCCATCCATTGGCGACGACCCTGTTGCGTCGAACATCTCCTTTCTGCGAACGCGCGGCAATTTGGCTATCGAGAAACATGCTACGATGACGACGAAAAAGGCTGTGCTGTGGACTTGACCTGGCACACCCCGGAGAAGCAAGACGAGCACCTCTTTCTGTTCGTTTTAGGCAAGTCAAGTGTGACGGGGTGCTCACCTTGCTTGTCCGGGACGTGCCTGGCTATACATGCAGCTCAAGGTATGTGCTTGGCGAAAGTTATTCTGTTGCCTACTTCAGGCGTCCCCCTTTTGCCACAAAGCCACGCTTCCCATGCTATGTTCCCCATACTCAGGCCGCCAGTGTTAGAGTACGAGCTAGATTTTGAATACGGCATCGAAACTCAACGACAAATTGTCATGGCCTGACAGCTGCACCGCTTCGCCAAGGCTGCGGCTGATGAAGCATGCAGCAATGACGTTGATTCGTTTCGCAAGCTCGTAGGGCTGAAGGAACTCGGCACCGATAGCCATGTTCCATGACTCTTCATGGCACCCTTCAGAGGCTCAAACACGCAATGCACCACGGCAGACGCATGTAATCACAAATCTCTGCGTACTTTTGTTTGACAATTTAAGGGAGCAGTCCGTATTTCAGCCCGACTGACTGATCGACAGTTAAGGCATCCTCGAATCGCTCATCACGAATCTCCATCATCCAATCGTGGCGTGCAGAACCCTGTCACTTTCTTCGCAATATCGACCGTGCCCTTCATGACTCTAGTCGTGACAGATACGGGAGCTGCTGGGGCTCTGGCAACGACACCAATACCGTCATTGACCTGAAAGAGTATTCGGTCTTGCTGCTCGCAGCCAAGCGGTCACTTTACCAGTGTTGCTTCAGACTGCCTGGCAAGGTGGCTATGCAGAAGTTAGCTTCACTTGGAAACACACTAGGATGATTGTGGAAAGCCATCACTGGTGCTTCATTCGGAGACTCGCAGAGCAGCATCATTGCTCCGGCTCCGAGTCCTCATATACTCGGAGGTCCTAGTAATGCCATACTTGCTCATGGACGAAATCACAAGATACAAAGATGGCGAAGTTGGCCCTTCACTATGGCCCGAAACATATCAACACAAATTACCACGAAATGGAAACACCGGCAGACACACCAATACCACCAGCCCCAGCTATCCCTCGGGCTGCAAAGGTCGGTCACAAAAAGTCGAGATCAGGTTGTCAAAGGTGTAAGACAAGGAGGGTCAAAGTAAGCACACTGGATAGCATCTGAAGGGTCGTGTTGAGACTGGTAGTGCGATGAACAGAAACCGATATGTGGAAGCTGTCAAAGACATGGAGCGGAATGTGTGTACCCTGAGGCTCGGACACATCTATCACCGACAGACAGTCCAGAAGGACCATATCCGCGCCGTCGACGTTCCTATCGCAGCCAGTCACGAAAGAGTCCTTCTCCGACGGCAGAGTTATTCCCACGAGACCTCAGTGAACATGACGACTTGGACATACCGGAGTCGAAGGCTCGAAGACTGATGGAATTGCGATTGATGCAGAACAATCTGCTCAACATTGTCTTTGGGCCCTCAAATTCCACTCGAGTTGGTGATGAATGGCTGCAGCTATCGCGAAACATGGTCCCGAAGATGTCACTGAAGCATGACAATGTCCTGTATGCGTCTTTCGCGCTCTCTGCCACACATCTTCTCAGATCTGACCCTGATGATGATGCGGTGTATAGTGCCAGACAAAATTACTTTGTACTGGCTCTCAGACAGCAACGTGAGGAGTGCGCCCGGATTGACGGTCAGAACGCCGAACCTGTTTGCCTCGCCTCATTTCTCATCCTCCGGACCTCCTTCGCCATGATGCAAGAACGGCCGCTGGACGTCTATGCGCCACCTATGGAATGGTTGAAGATGGGTCGAGGCGCAGGAGCGGTTATGTGGAAGGCAAATGCTGCTGTCACACCTGAGCTTTCGCCAAGCTTTAAATTCTTTCTCGACTCCTATCAGCATATCTTAGCAGAGCAGGCACTAGATCGAGATCTCGACAGACCCTTCTCGGCTGTTTTCGAGACAATTACCGAACAGCGATCAAGCTTTGAAGATCAGCAGGCATACCGTAAGACTCTGGCTTATATTAATCTCATGCAGAAACAGATCGACTCTGGCGAGGCAATATTTCCTACTGGAAGGATGCTACAGGCTTTTCCTATGATTATACCAGGACATTTTATAGATCTGGTTGAAGCACGAGACCTGTATGCTTTGGTAGTGCTGGCTCATTTCTTCGGTATCGCGGCTCAGATCGACAAAGACGTATGGTGGTTGCAGGGAACTGGCAGTCGACCGGAGAGGACAGCGGTGAGGGAGATCAAGGCCATCAGGACACAGCTGGATGAGAGCTATCAAAACATGATGTTATGGCCGTTGATGAAAGCTCGGCTCGAAAGTCGATAATGAGGGAGATGATCCGTCCTGTTTTGGGTGGGAAGTTGATGTATTCTGCTGCGATTGAGCGTGGTGTTGGATGGAAAGGAGTCCTGGGTGCGTGGTGGCTGCTTTTGGAGTAGCGATCTATCGCTCAAGCAATGAGCCCCGATATGGCCATACAGCCTGAAATCAGTTTCAATTTAGAGACTAGCTGTGCTCCTGCTATGTCACTGTGAGCACTCAAGATCTTTTGGTCGCAGCGGACGCCTTCTGATTAGCGGCAGGCGCATTCGCCCTACTCACCTCAGGAATTAGGAAGAAATGAGCAGATCAAGCTGGTGTACAGCTGCGAATGCCGGCTTCTATCAGAATGAAAGGAGCACCACCACGGATATATCTATTAACCACGATCACTAAGATCACATGGAAGATGCGAATACTGCCTGCGAGACATCACTCTGCTCATGTGCCAAGGCTGTCACGTGAACGAGCCAAGATGCTCGCATTGCTTTCCCAATTGAGTATGGGGTGGCAGGGTCCGAGCATGTGGCTATTCTTGTCAATCCAAAGCACCTCGTTGATCAAGGCTACAGCCATGGGGTCGAAATTACATGATCTGCTCCGGTACCAATTCCCCAGATATGTGGCTTACCAGCTCGGATTCACTACCTCGTCAAGACAAGTCCCTAGCTGTGATGTTGCTAGCAATGACAGCTCAGTCCTGCAATATCACCAATATTGTGGCTGCACTCGAAGCTTGCAGACCAAGCTAGATTGTGAAAAGGTCAAGATGCGAGGGACACAGCTCGAATAATGTATATAACAGCTTAACCACTTCGCAGGAACGATGCAGTACAACCAGCGAACCACTTTTCCTCCACCATGAAGTTTACTCGTGCCATCTATCTCCTTGCCGTTGTGCTTACCGGCAATGCTGGTGCTGCTTCACTCAGCAGCGGACCATGCCCACCCGCAGGGCCTGACTTTCCAGCCCCGAAAAGTCCATCCGACACTGCAGCCCTGAAAAAAGCCATCACAGCTTTTCAGCAGACCGTCGAATCTTCTCTGAAGAACGGCTCGATCTCGATACCACTTGACGCCGAGGGTACCACCTTCTCCTTCGAAGCTTGGTCGATCCACGAAGACTCACCAATTCATACCTACCACTACGATGCCACTGGTCTGTCCGATCCTGCAGAAGGAGTGAAGAATGTTGCCTCAGACACGACGTATCGGATTGGCAGTCTGTCAAAACTTCTCACGGTGTATACCTGGCTAGCGACAGCTGGTGACAAGCACTGGAACCAGCCTATTACCAACTTCATCCCTGAGCTGGAAGCTTATGATGCGCGAGAGGAACCTGATACGAATGACATCGACCACTTTCGATGGTCCACTATCACCGTTGGAGCGCTCGCCAGTCAGCTGTCCGGAATACAAAAAGATCCAGCACTGCCAAACGCCGTTTCAAGCCTTTACACACCGATTCCAGGTTTACCTCCATCTGAGGACCTTCCACAGAACGCTCAAGGTCTGCAATGTGATACCTATGCAAAGCTGCCATGTACCCGGGAGAGCTACCTCAATTCTATCCTCGTCAGTCATCCGGTGTACGCCACTTACACTGAGCCCGTGTATAGTGACATGGCATATTCACTCCTCGCCTTGGCTCTCGAGAACATCACTGGCACACCCTTTCCGACGCTCTTCCAGGACAATGTCGTTCAAGCCCTGAACTTGACCTCAACAAGTTATGAGGCGCCCGCCAACCATTCGACTTCGATCATTCCGCTCAACGACACCTTCGCCGAGTTTACCCCAACTCTCGGCTATCTACAACCTGGAGGTGGTTACTACTCCTCTCTCAATGATCTCAGCGCCATCGGTCGCTCAATCTTGTCCAGCACCCTCCTGACACCACAATTGCGACGCCAATGGATGAAGCCAGCACAATTTTTGGCCGATGGAGTGAGTGCAGTAGGTGCGCCATGGGAGATCTATCAAGCTCTTTGGACAAACAAGACAACGTGGATGTATACTAAGTCAGGCGACTTGGGCAAATACTCGGGCTTCCTCATCCTGTTGCCAGACTACGATGCCGGTATTACCATTCTCGCGGCTGGGGCCCAAGCGAGTGCGGTGTCGAGAGTGTTGGCTGACGTGGGCGCTACTGCGTTTGTGCCGGCGTTCGAGGTCGCGGCTAAGACGGAGGCATCTCAGAAACTGGCTGGGGAGTACATCGGGACTTTCGCAAACGAGACCGGAACTGGTAATGATACATTCGAGATTGTGCTTGAGGTTGATGACGGACCGGGAGTGAGCATGGTGAACTATACTGTTAATGGTGTGGATATGCGGGAGGCATTTGCGCAGCTACAGAAGGTCGAGAGGAATGACCTACGTATGAGACTATTCCCGACTGGGCTGACGAGCTTCACGACCCGGGGAACACAGCAGCAGGGGTTCAGGATGGTCAGGTACAGGCCGGTGACGACTGATGAGGCTCCGGAGGGTGCGGTGTTCAGCTCGATGAGATGTCAGGAGTGGTTCACATTTGGTGGGTATACAAGCCGGACTTCGTTCGGCGTGAATGGAGGATTGGATGAGTTCGACTTTGTGGTCGGTGAGGGAGGGAAGGGGAAAGTGGACGGATTGGTTGTTAAGACCTGGAATAGGGTGCTTGAGAAGGTGAAGTAGATGGAGCTCGTATGAGGATTGACGAATTCGTGTTGGCTCTTGTACGGGTCAGATTGAACTCGAAGTTAAGCCATAGCCATGAAATTGTAATATGTTGTACGTTATTCACTCATTGCTTCTTCCGAGGTACTCTTGCTCCTCTACCTATCTTCTGTGGTTGCCACGCCTTGCTATTATTTGTGCTCTGTCTTCTCTGCTGATTCAAACCGTCTCTTCTGATCTGATTCTCCTCGTGTCAATCTCGCTTTTCTCCCATCTGTTGCCAGAACACTCAAATCTTACTCTTCGGGGGCCGGCTGCATGCTCGAATAGCCGAGTAGGTTCTAGTCTCTCGTGATGGTAGGCTAGTTGCCCATGTATGGAATACTGCTTGACTGCTCAGATCATCTTGAGCGCAATGAACACTGTGAATCGTGGGAAGTAGTGACTTCCTAGTCCAGCAGGTGATGTGCAGCAGCAACTTTCCTCCAGAAAAGAAAGCGCAGTTTGGCGGGTGTAGCTGCCTGCTAAGTTGATTCAGGAATAGCGCTGGCAGGAGCTGCCGGAGTACCCCTGGAAATGATTTCCGCTGCCGCTGTTCGGGTAAGCTGCCGCTCCTGTGCTCCGAGATCCTCAACTGCCATCAACTGCTCGCATTCCACGACATTTCATCAGCTTCATAGATCAAGTTTATGAACACACCGGTAGCATCTCTCGTGTTTTTGAGCTCGGCTTCCTTCGCTTGTCGTTCGCTTTGGTGGATGTCCTACTAGCTTCACACCCATACAGCAAGTATGCCGGTTTCAACAATCACGTCAAGCTTCGGCTGGTCGCCATAAATCCAGGAAACCGGGGCACGACTTGGATCATGGCGCAACAAGTGGATTATCTCGTGGCACATTCACCCTTCATTGGCCGAGCTTCTTTCAGAGATTTCTCAACACTTCGAGCTTACCCGTAACGGTATCACGACCATTGCTATCAAGGAAGGGCACCTTTGAGAGAACAGACACAATAATTAATAATTCACAGTCCATGAACATTACAGCCGACCAAAAAGTGTGGAGCAAGCGGTGGTTCAGCAGACTATCGCGCTGGATTTGAGAATTATCCAGCCACACCTTCGCTTCTGCGACATCACCAAAAATGCCTGTGCTTGATACAAGCAAGGACCTCTCAGCACTCTTCTCGAAGCAGGTTGAAGCAACGCCGGATGCGGTTGCATTGGAAGACGACACGACACAATTGAGCTATGCTGAGCTAGATCAGAAGGTCGAGGATCTCACTCAGTCCCTCCGACACCATGGCGTTGGACGAGATAGCCTAGTCGGGGTGCTACTTCCTCGAAGCGCTGATTACGTTATCGCATGTCTGGCAGCTCTTCGAGCTGGCGGTGCCTTTCTTGTGCTTGAGCTTGCATATCCTCCTGAGCTTTTGGCTGATGTGATCGATGATGCCAACCCGGCGGTCGTTGTTACCTATAGGGCTGAGGTGGGCAAGGTAAAAGAAGGAATCCCACTCATTGTCTTCGACGAGCCGGCAGCAGAGACCAACGGAAATACCAAGGAGCCATCACCACTGCCGGACGAGCATGACCTTGAAAGGCTGTCGTTCGTTGCTTACTCGTCAGGCACAACGGGCAAGCCCAAGGGCATTGCCAACCCTCACAGCGCACCAGTACTCTCCTACGACTTGAGGTTTGGCTTTTCCGACCTTCAGCCAGACGATCGTGTTGCTTGCAATGTGTTCTTCATCTGGGAAATCATCCGACCACTTTTGCGGGGAGCAACGGTTGTCACTGTGCCAGATGAGACAAGTTATGATCCTGTTGCGCTTGTGGATATGCTTGCCTCGAAGGCAATCACTGAGACCTTGATGACACCAACGTTGTTAGCTGCTGTCTTGTCACGCCACCCTCAGATAGGATCACGTTTACCGAACCTGCGCACTTTGTGGCTCAATGGTGAGGTCGTCACCACAGATCTTGCTCGGCGAGCTTTGGCAGCTTTGCCCAACACACGACTGCTCAACGTTTACAGTGCGTGCGAGACGCATGAAGTTGCTTGCGGAGACATCAAAGAGATGTTTGATGAAGAAGCGACCTACTGCCCTGTCGGGCTACCATTGGATCCAAAGCACATCTACATCCTCGACGAAAGCGGAAACAAGGTGGAAGCTGGAACAAGCGGAGAGCTATTTGTCGGCGGACGTTTACTGGCTCGTGGGTACATCAACCGACCAGAGACTACAGCAAAGGCTTTCTTGTGGGACCCGTACGACTCAGCTTCAGGGGCACGAATGTACAGGACTGGAGATTTGGCACGACTGTTGCCGAATGGGATGCTCGAGATAACTGGCCGTGTTGGTGCTATGATCAAGCTTCGCGGCTACTCCGTTGTGCCTGGGAAGGTAGAGAACGCCATTATTGGGAATTTGGCAGTCAAAAACTGTGCAGTGATTGCTCATGGCGAAGGCCTTGATCGTCAATTAGTAGCCTACATTGTGGCCGACAAAGAGAATGACGAAGACAAGCCTATCGTTGAGATTGACGAGTCCGGATACAGCCCAGGAGCTCGAAAAGCGATTTCGCAATATCTGGCACACTATATGATTCCAGCTTTATGGGTCGAACTCGACAGTTTGCCTACTCACGAGGTTTCTGGCAAGGTTGACCTCAAAAATTTACCCGACCCACCCACTGCGAATGGCCTCAATGGCACAAAGGCTGCGCAGGATCCGATTGGCATCGACGCCGTGGCCGCCGTCTGGGCCGCTACTCTCAAAACATCTCCGAGCAACATCACACCTGAACATAGCTTCTTCGATCTTGGCGGCCATTCACTGTCGCTGGCAGATCTTGCTTCCAGGTTCTCTAGATCCTTCGGCTTTCGTGTCCCAGTTGCTCGTCTGGCCGATCCTGCAACTCTGAATGGCCACCTGCACACGATACGGGCAGTCCGTGATGGTCAGATTGCCGAGGTACAAGCAGATTTGCCTGCAGTACTACGAACAGATTCGGTGCTCGACAAGGACATTCAGCCACCAAAGACGAAGATGTGTGCTCTCAAAGATGCAAAGACAGTCCTTTTGACTGGAGCGACAGGCTTTTTGGGCGCTTTCCTGCTCAATGATCTCCTCGAAAGCACTTCAGCTCACATTGTCTGCCTGATTCGATTCGCAGAACCATCGGAGGACGATGCGCCAGCTGGCATCGCGAGATTGCGACGAAACCTCATCGACATGGGCCTGTGGCGAGATGGGATCATGGAGCGAGTGGAGATCATGCCTGGTAACCTCTCTCGAAAACGACTTGGTCTTTCGCCGGATGCTTTCAAATCGATGGCCGAACGCGTTCAGGTCATCGTTCATTGTGCTGCTACTGTCAACTTAGTCTATCCGTATGCTGCACTGCGGGGCGCGAATGTTGGTGGTACAAGGGAAATTCTTCGCATGGCATGTCTTGGTGGCGCCACGGTGCAGTACATTTCTACAAACGGTGTACTGCCTCCTTCTCCTTCTGGTTTCGGCTGGCCAGAAGACGCCATGATCTATGTCGATTCTGTGCCTGACAAAATTCCAGACGGATACGGGCAGACGAAATGGGTTGCTGAGCAGCTTGTCTACGAGGCTGGACGTCGTGGGTTGCCGGTGAGAATACTACGAGCGGGCACGATCAGTGGTCACAGCGCAACCGGTGCTGCCAATGCCTGGGATCTTCTCAATGCGCTTTTCGTGGAATCGATCAGACTTGGTTACGCTCCAGATGTGGAAGGTTGGCGTGCTGAGATGACACCGGTCGACTTCGTCAGTAAGGCTATTGTCCACCTAGGTGACCAGACCCATGCCAAGCAGCTCGTCTTTCACCTTGGCGATCCAGATCCAATTGACACGAGCAAAGTGTTTGAGGTGCTGGCGGAGATCGGCTACCCTACACAGCCGATTGGATGGGATGATTGGGTGGCAATGTGGACTGAGAAGAGAGGATCTGCCAAGGGTGGTGATGGTGGTTTCACTGTCGACATTCTTCGAAGTGGCATGCCGAGCGTCGACTTCCTGCAGGGTATCGTCGTGCTGAACAATGCTCAAACACGGCCATATCGGGCAATTGTCGAGCGGCCCAAAGTCGACCACGTCCTTCTTGAAACATATGCTCGGCATTGGTATGCGAGAGGCTGGCTTCCTCGGCCACCTACGCAGCAGCTTGCTCGCGGCGGAGCAGCGTTCTCAACACGAAAGAGCATTCTGACTGGCAAAGTAGCCGTCATCACTGGCGCATCTTCCGGCATTGGAGCTGCTGTTGCTATTGCTCTTGCCAGGGAAGGCTGTCACATCGTGCTTGCAGCTCGGCGACTGGACGCGCTGGAGTCATTGAAGCGGAGGATGGTGGTTCGCGAGGGCAGAGTCATCACACACCAGACGGACGTGACAGATGCAGCACAGGTGAAAGCACTCATGGAAGGAGCTGAGAATGAGCTCGGTCCTGTCGACATACTTGTGTCTTGCGCTGGTGTGATGTACTTTACCATGATGGCAAATGCGCAAGTGGCAGAGTGGGATCGCACTGTCGATGTCAACTGCAAGGGACTGCTTCATTGCCTATCGTCCACGGTACCAGGTATGTTAGAGCGAGGTGCTGGTCACATTGTCGCCATATCGTCGGATGCAGCTCGAAAGGTGTTTCCTGGCTTGGGCGTCTATTCAGCAAGCAAGTTCTTCGTCGAAGCAACGCTCCAAGCTCTACGAGTCGAGACAGCAGGGAAGGGTCTGCGCGTTACGGCAGTGCAGCCGGGCAATACTCAGACCGATTTGCTGGGTATGTCAACGGATCAGGAGGCGATCAAGAAGTATGGTGAGCCAAGTGGTGCGAAGATTTTGGATCCGGAAGATGTGGCGAACAGTATTGTGTATGCACTGAAGCAGCCTGAGCATGTTGCTGTCAACGAGATATTGATCGAGCCGAGGGATGAGCCGATATGATAGGACGATGTCGAAGCAGGATTGGACGACGATACGACTTAGCCCAATGAACACATAGTTCGATTGGTCGTTTTGGTCTTTGTTGCTGTGTTCCTTCTTCTCGTTCGCTAACATTGCCCTAGATAAGCTGCATTGGTCCTCAGCCAAGATCACCTTTGCGCCGCTCCACGCATGCACTAGAAGCATTCGAGATATCGGCGATTGCCTCGACTCTGCTCCCACGGCCGATTATTCTTCGGCGTCCTCCTCAACGCGGTCTCGTGCCACTGTCCTCTGTCCGGCAATAACCCAGATGCAGGAGCCACTAGTCGCGACAATGCGCTATTCTCATAACTGTGGATGAGGGGAAGGAACCCGCCAGCAATGGGCACATACGATCTCCTACCAGATACATCTCCAGAATATGTCCGAAAACACGGTGACCGCAAAGAGTGTGTGTGGCTTTTTTGAAGAACCAGACTCCCAGGCCAGCAGCTTCGGCCACCCACCATTGACAATGACCGCAAGAGGGGATGGTTACGTTGGCTGCCACACTGCTCATCAAGATGCTCGTGCCATAATCATACAACATGTTCGCCATGGCCTGCAGCAGGCGCTGGGGTATGTACAATCACCCATACTACGAAGCCAAGGCCGACGAAGCTCTTACCGACACTCATGTACCAACACCCAACGTCACTACCGCAGCCTACCCTCTGGACTGTGTCACTGCCACGTATGATTGCGAGTTCAAGAACTACGCCAGCCTGAGGGAGGATCTCGTGGGCCAGTCGTGCCGGGGGATGCGCTTCACCTTACCTGGCCAGGTGCTGCGCTGCTACCGGTGCTATCGAACCTGCAAAACTGAGGATCAATGGAGGTTGAATTGATGGATGTTAGAGGTACTGATGAAGAATGCTGGAACGAAACAGGAACAAGGCACGAACAATTCGATATTGATTTGGAAGCAGAAAGTTAACTCAACCATGCAGCGACGCGACTGCTGCTTCTTGTTTTTAGTGGAATATGACTAGTGACTTCACTGGCCACTGAAGCATCATCATCATCATCATCATTATCATCATCATCATCATCCATAGCACTTTGGTTGTCGTCTGACTCTGCCACAAGAGCTTGATCCTTGAGCTTGCGTTCTCTTCTTCTGTTCTGAGAGGCACCTTCCAGCTTTCAGCGTCGAAGTTGTGCTGTAACATAATTTTGCGACCTTCGATGATGCTTGCTTCACCATTGTGGTACATGGAATTGCAGTCGAAGAGGCAGGGTGCTGGAGCTGACCAAGCCATTCCCATCCGAAGCTATGAGCTTCTCAGTTGGCTGCGAGACGTTCAAGGCCCCAAGCGCAATGTCAGTCCGTCGAAATGGCTGTTTCTTGCTTCAGGCTCGTTCTGCCACGACTTTTCATCTCTCGTCATGTCTTTGCACCATCAACCTTGTCAAGATGTTCGATCTTTTGCCATTGCTTCCTCCTCCGCTGCCTTCGCATTTTCTTCCTTCTCCGCCAGCTCCTGCAGCTTCTCCTTGACCCATGCAGCAGCGCCTTTCACCGCATCTCTGGGACTGGACTTGTGCTGCATGAGATATACTTGGATCTTGACAGGAGTGAACACATGCTCCGGCACTTGGTCTGCAAATTGCTGTGCTAGCTCTGGTACCTCCTTCAGATCGAAGCTCGGCTTGCTGCTTGAAGTGATAGGTCGATAAATGCTTTTGAAAAGATCGACGACCTGCTCCCGAACGGCGAAGTCGAAGAGGACTTTCATGTGGCAGCGCCCTTCACGGGTAAGTGCATCGTCGAGAGCCTCTTTGTGATTTGTGGTCATGAAGAGTAGGTGGCCTGTCGGAGCACAGACGCCATCTATTGCGTTCAGAAGGCCCGACAGGGTGACTTGTGACTTTGGTGTGGGCTCTTCTTGCTCTTTCGAAGCCTTTCTCTTCTTCTCCTTCCCCTCTCTCTTCTCCTTCTTACTTTTCTTGTGTGACTTTTGCTTCGACTTTTTGGACTTCTTCGAGGATTTCCTCCTCCGTGGTGAGCTTTCATCACTCGACGAGCTTTCGGTATCGGTATCGGCAGTGTCGGTAGTGGAGTCAGTAGCTGTGTCTTTGTGAGATTGTTCTGCCTTTTTCTCATCCTCGGATACACTTGGCTTGTCGTTGAGTTTGTTCTGAACCTTGCCTCCGATCTCTCGACCGAGTCCAGCACAATCGATGTCCTCAAGCAAGACCAGACAACCTCTCTGTATCGATTGCATCAGATCCATCAGGACGTTGTCTGTCATGCCAGGATCCAATAGGGAAACTATGTAAACCTTTAGCTTCCATCTCGATGCCACGGCCATCACGAAGGATGTCTTGCCGGTTCCCGGCGGGCCATATAGGAGATACCCTCGCCGCATCGTGGAGCCAACATCGGCATACCAGCCAGGTGCCTCGTCTGAGCAGTAGTCTTCAAGGTCGTTGATGAGCTGGTCCTTGATAGCAGCAGGCAGACACACGCTCTCCATAGTTCGTGGGTCGGCCGCACGTAACTCGACCCATTCGAAGGCTGGAGTATATCCGTGGCTATAGTCTTGAGTTTGGTTGTTGTATTCGTCCCAGCCGTTCTGGTTGTCGTAGTCTTGAGCTTCATTGGTATCTCTGGCCCCGAACACTGTAATCTTCTCGGTCTGTTTCTTCTTCTCGGCTGCTTTGTGAATGTCATCGAGAAAGGCGCATATCTTTGCTGGTGACCAGCCAAACCGCCAGATGGTGATGTCGTTGGCTTGTCGTGTGAATATGAATGAATCGCCATTGTGTTTGAAGAACTGCATGTTCGCCCCACCTTGGTAGATGACACTCTGATCATCAGCTATGATAGCGCCGGTGTTTCTTGCCTCGACAGCCGACAGAGCGGTGAGGGCTCTGCGGTTCTTGAGAGCGGCTTTCTGTAGCATGTATGTCATGACATTGTGGTATAAGGACTTCGAGGAATTCGGTATCGTGACTGAAGCCAGAAGATGCGATCTTAGCCACTGCCATATCTTGGGGAGATAGTCGGGAATGTATCTTGCCAGAACGCCGAGAAGCACAGCAACATAGATGGCTCGCATGGTTCGGGGATATTTGTCGTTGATGGTATAATACAATGGTGCGACTAGTTTGACGAAGCCAGTAGCCATACTGTCGCTCGCGACGCCCATGACCGCGCCAGCGAATCCATGGTTGTTGTAATTCTCAATGAGCTTCGCAATTTTTCGGTCGATAGCTTCGTTCTCTCTGTCAGTGTTGTTCGCAGCCAATGGGAGGGTTCTGCTGGAGTCGTTGGGAGGCGTCGTTCGGAATTCTTCTGCCCAGTTCGGTCTCGCTGGCATCTCGCTGGCCGCCGAAGCATTTAACAGTTGAGTTCAGTTGATTGGAAAGAGCACAGTCGGAGCAAAGTCGCAGGCGATGGCGCGCTGTGTAATGTCAGTTGTGAGACAGATTGGTATCGTGATCAAGTTGTAAGAACTTGCATGTGAGGAAAAGCTCAAGGCCCAAGAAGCACTGTCAGAGAGACAACAGGACCGATACGGTGACGAACAAACGCCATGTGAAAGCACAGCGCTTGCACTATATGCAGAGAGTGAATGTCGTGGGTAATCATCATGATGGTCCAGGAGTGCCAAATGGAGTGACAAGATGACCCGGCGCTGAAGGCCTTGTGCCAGTGATATCGATGATATACGTCGCTGTGCAAGACGATATGGGTTTGCAATCAATTCCTTGCAAGATCGATGAGTTGAAGGATTAGGTTGTGAAAGCTAGTGCTTCTAGACCAATGTATGTTTGTGGTATGATCATTTCCATTTGCGAATTGTGTTTGTCGATGGACTGTGTGCTTGCTGGTGGGTGGTGGGCTTGTCTGGGAGATGGGCGCTTGTCGAGCAGCTGCGTATCTCTCTGCTTCCCAGAAACCAAGCTGGTGTATCCACACTGAGGGAAAGTACGTCTAAGACTGCCTGGCAGGTGCCAAGGACTTCTATACTCCTGCGTACGTGCCGGACGAGGGTTTACTCTGCACCCCTGTGCTGCGTCTCTCTTTCGTAATAAGGCACTAGTACGTGAGCAAATCTGACCATAGGCTGATATCGCAGATAGGTGAAAGTCAATTTCGAAACGTCGTGCTCGTAACGTCGCCCTGAGAGGACGATCACTGAAATCTGAATCCCAGTAAAACTCCTCAATAGCCCTCGACACTCTGTTTCTGCTGAAAACCACCATTTCATTGAACGCGGGATACCAGTAGAGCTTGCTTGCGAACTCATCAATTGGAGCCGAGCTTCAGTAATACTGCTGTCCTGGCAAGGGCACGTCCGCAGGCGGCACGGCATCCTCCTTCTCATTCATCCTCACCTCCAAAGCGGTCCCAGGTATCAACACTTTCTCCTGCTCAGCCGCGACACCTCTTGCCGGCACCAGCATCTTGGCAAACAGTTTCTGTATGGGCGAAGGCACGGTCCGTAGTCCAAACTCTGCTTCATCCAACTTTCGCTTGACCTCAGCCAGCTCCTGCTGCAAACCTCGTTGCCTCTGTTCCTGTATGAGATTGATCTGCTTTAGCCTCTGGTTCTCCTGCATCGTATCCAGCATGTCCACGACTTCCTTCCGCAGCCGACCATTCTCCTTCTTCTGGTCCAGACTCTCCTGTATCGCCTGCTCTTTCTCGGCATTCACTCTTGCTATCTCATCCCGCATCCATTCGAGCCGGAGTTTCGTGTCGTCCGCGGTCATAGAGCGCATATTTGCTTCCTGCCGAGCGAGGCAGTATTGGAATTCGAGGCTGACGAGGTCTTTCTTGGTACGATCGTTTGTCAGGTTCAGCTTCTCGATATTTTCTGCGCAGTCTTGGAGGGCGTCGTTTTGTTCTTGGATGTGGGTTTCGAGAGAGTCTGCGATCGTGTTGAGTGGGATGTCGGTGATCTGGACTTTGTGAGGTAGCGGGGGAGATGCTGGAGAATTCCTGGATTTCGTCAGAAGTCTGAACGCAAACAGTAATTTGACTGCTTACTGCTCATAGAGCCTGTAGAGTTTCTGAAATCCTTGCTCTAGTGGCATAGCCAGAGGCTGAGAAAGATCCGTGACACTGCCCACAAAGCTGAGCCTGACTGTGGCTGGGTCAATGATTGACCTCCTCTTTTCAGTCGTTTGGTGAGGGCGTCGCAGATGGTGCATGGTGTCTTGCGACATTGGTGAGACAGGCCACGGGTCTGGGAGGTCCGGCGATGGTAGTCTGTGCGCCTCAAGCAACTCTGCCGCAGACCGTGAGGCAATCGCTGATCCTGCAATATCCTTTACGACTGGCTTGTGTGGTGAAAGAGGGCGCATTTCTGCAGTACCGATCGAGATGGCGCTGCTCAAGCTGGGGCTACTGATGTCCATCGTGGAAGTAGGCGGTCATGTCCTTCATGCGTGGTCAGGTCGTGGATCGAGAGGAATGACCAGATGTGTAGGTGTCTCCGCTGGCGACTGGTGACGGGTGGTCGGTGACATGTGAAGAACGAAGGGTGCAATCATCATAACGTTTCTGCTGTGAAAGTCAGTCATTTTCACTCGGTCAGTTTTCTTGCACTCGAATATTCGCATGCCAGCTCGAGCAACATTTTTCAAACGAGGATCGACCATCATTGGACTTCGATACAATCATGCTTCTGCCTGAATGGATGGGTACAACATGATCAAGCAAGTTTCGAGTAGCGGCTCGAGGCAGGGGAAAAAACCATGCTGTGTTGATGAGACCACCTGGCATCGTCGCCTGCAGAGCTATTCAATGAGAGGGCAGAAGCTCGAAGCGTTGCATGTCGACCACTGACACTGAGTGAAGTGAGAGCTGAGCATACGAGTACAAGGAGTCGTGGGAGCTGCCATGAGGTCGTGCGGGCCGAGCGGCCGCCGTGACCTCGGCAGACCTTCTCCGAGAGCTCCTGCAGGATACTTGGAGGATTCAAGTTCAAGTTGGAAGCCATAACGACCTCGAACCCATCGGGAGATTGCCATCACAATGAGATGCATGTACAGCCGCCTGCCTTTATGACCACATCGTCAGCTCGCCGCCGTTCAGGATCTTGACGATCCGCGTGAAGCACATGCCGTGTATTGATTGACCACCTGCAAGCTGCTTTCGTGGGCAGATGCAGGTACCTGTGAAATGCGCTGTCCTCCTCAAGAAGGCTTCTCCTTGGACCACCTTCTCTGTACTACTAACTGATTTGTTTTGCTGACAACAGCTTTAGGCATGGAAGTCTACATCTCAAATTTGCAGTCGAAAACGACTACGGAGCAGCTGCAAGAACACCTGAATCCTCTACTCAAGCAATGCAGCATTGTTGTCTACGACCTTCACAAACCAAACAGCAAGACCTTTGCATTCCTCACGATACCGGACTACGCCAGCGCCCTCCGTCTTCTCAAAAACGTTCAACAGAATCAATGTCTCTCATCGCTGTCCACTCCTGGAAGACAAGTAGCATTCCGGCAGAGCAACAAGCCACCCAATACGAAACTCCTTCGAACCTTACAGAAAGAACAGAACGACCTCAAGTCTCGCAAAGCCGCTCAAAGATTGGGAAGGTCAAGCCAAAGTATCCTGAAGATCCAGAAAACAAAGAGGATGGCCTTCTGTTTGGAAAGATTGAGTGCGGACGTTGGGAGACCGATGGTGAAGCAAAAGAGTTCAGACCGTATCTCATGCTCAACACGAACGGGGTCATGGTACAAGGACCACGGGAGCTGACGATCAAGACCGACCGCCCGAAGACCGAGCTCGTTATGACAATTGACAGCATTCGGTCGCTAGCAATGTCGCCAGGTGTCGATGACAAATTCATGGTTGTCATAGCATTGGCTCTTGCTCCTAGGATCTATGAACGACGAGATCTGGGCGAAGAAGAGGCAGCGTTGCTCGACCTGCTCAGGGCCAAAAGAGTCACATGTTTCAGAGACACGAATGTCCCAGGCTGCGACCAGAAGACGACTGGAAGCTGTCTAGTCTACCGACTGACAGCGAGAAGATACTACACGCACATCAGATACTTCAAAGAACACTTGCAAGATCTGACTTCTTACAGGATCAACATAGTCCAGCGGCGTTCACCGAAGTTGCTTCAGTCCAAAGACTTTGCCTCTGGCATCGCATACCTTCAGTCCACCCTGAAGCTGTGGGAGTGGTCATTCTCCTTGAGGTACCAAGTTGAAAAACTTTGGGCCAATGCACTACTGTCACCAGACGAGATACAGGCATTGTTGCCCGATATGGCCATATTGCAGGCTCGTGTCGGATCCTCAGGCCTGATCTCGGTGCTGCGGCGGCTTGACCTGCAGCTACAAGTTGCAGATGTCTACGCAAGTGGTGTGAAGGAGGCCCGGCTGATTATGCAGCAACAGGAAGCCTTCCTACAACACGAAGATCAAATCACGTCACAACGTCAACTTCGGGACGAAGTATATGTGCATAGCGTTACGGTCACTCCTACCGGCGTTTATCTTTATGGTCCAGACGAGATTGCAGCAAATCGAGTACTGCGCGAACATCGAGCCCACCAAGAATGCTTTCTTCGAGTGTCGTTTACTGACGAGAACGAAGACCGACTCGAGTTCGATCGAGATATCTCCAACGAGAAGATTCTGCGAGGTCGTTTTCTTTCTGTCCTGCAGCAGGGACTGGACATTGCTGGTGAACATTTTGACTTTCTGGGTTTCTCCCACTCCTCACTGAGATCGCAGTCGTGCTGGTTCATGCGTCCATTCTCGCATGACGGCCGCTTGGTGGACGCCAGGTCACTTATCAAATCACTTGGCGACTTCAGCAGCATCCGCTGTCCTGCCAAATGTGCAGCCCGGATTGGTCAAGCGTTTTCAGAAACAACGAGTGCTATTCAAATCGACCCCTCCGTTGTTCGGGAGACGCCTGATATTCGAGCCGGCCAACACATTTTCACAGACGGCTGTGGGACGATCTCGAAGCAGACTTGGAAACTGCTGAGGGGCGACCATTCGGCGAAGGATCAACCCACGCTGTACCAGATACGATACAAAGGTAAATATTGGCTCCATGCTACTAGTTTACAGCTAACATTCAGCTCCAGGCGCCAAAGGAATGATATCCCTTGACACCAGGCTTGTGGGAAAGCAGCTGCGTTTGCGCGAATCCATGATCAAATTTACTGGCAGTCCATCGAACGAGATCGAGATCTGTGGCACCAATGCCCGTCCTTTGCCTTTCAAGCTCAATCGTCAATTGATCAAAATTCTGGAAGATCTCCATATTCCTGCCGCAGCATTCGAGCGCCTCCAGGAAGACGCTGTCCGCAAGCTTCGAAGTAGCGCTACCTCCACGTCCTCCGCCATCGATTTCATCCGCCTCAATCTCAACGACACTGCCACTGGTCTTCCTGCTTTGCTCAAGGCCGTTGCTCAGGTGGACATTGATGTGACCGAGGACAGCTTCCTTCGAGACATTCTCGGTGCTCTGCTGCAAATTCAACTTCGAGAAATCAAGTATCGCAGCCGCATACTCGTCCCTGATGCTCTTACTCTGTACGGGATTTGTGATGAGACTGGCTTGCTGAAAGAAGGCGAGATTTTTGTTACATTCAACGACCCCGAGTCACACAGACAATCTTGCGTGAACGGCAAGGTTGTGGTGACGAGATCCCCGGCGTTGCATCCCGGAGATGTTCAAGTTGCTACCGCAGTCAGTCCACCAGGTTCTTCGAGCTTGTGGGACCTTCGCAACTGTGTGGTGTTCAGTCAGAAAGGTCAGCGTGATCTCCCAAGTATGCTGAGTGGGGGAGATCTCGACGGCGATCTCTACAACATCATCTACGACGATAGTCTCATACCCAGGAGGACAGAACAGCCCGCATCATATTTGCCCGCCCAACCTGTGGACATTGGCCGAGCGGTGACAGTCGATGACATGACTGGTTTCTTCATTGACTTCATGCAAAACGATCAGCTCGGCAGAATCGCAACTCTTCATTTGGTCATGGCAGACGACGAGGAGGGCACCCGCTCTCAGGCTTGCCTAAGCTTGGCAGAGTTGCACTCGACCGCAGTCGACTTCTCGAAGACAGGAATACCGGCAAGTGAAGTTCATCCTGCAAATGGAAGGTGCTGACTATCGCAGGTGAATCCTCGCAATATTCCTAAGGCTCCACCTTTCAGACCCGACTTTATGGCACCGAGCGCAAGCACGAGAGTTGAGAAAGGTATCAAGCGTCCGACAGACTCAACGCTCGATAACGAACGACCTCAACGATACCGCTACTACGAGTCGGACCGAGTATTAGGCAAATTGTACCGCGCCATCGACGAAGACATCTTCTTCGAGGACCTCGAGGATGATACTTCTTCTCTCTTTAGCAAGGACGCCAGTGACAATGTCATGCGTGAGATATGGCGATGGGTTCGTGGTGCCATGCGTGGACGAGACGTCAAGCAATATCTGACTGTCGCACAAGAAGTCAGGGACTAGTAAGTGTTACGGGCAAGTCTTGGCCATTGCTGACTTGCACAGTTACGAGTCGAATCTGCTCGACATTATGACCCAATATGCCGTTGCCCGGACCGGTTATGTCACTGAAAAGGAAATCTTCATTCGCAGCATCATCGGCAGATCAGGAGCTGGCAGCAAGTTGCAGCGTGAGCAGTCCGACTACATGAAAGCACGATTCAATCGAGATCTTCGAGATATCAAGTCTTGGATGGAGAACCATGCGCTAGTCGAGGGTACGCCAGGTGGGTTCTTGCGCTTGGCTGCCGCTTGTCTCCGCCTTGCTGCAAAAGTGCCGTCGAATGTGTCTACTGGAAGGCTTGGGACGAGTTTGAAGAGTTTTGGATGGTTCGCTGCGGGGCTTTGTGTACCGGAGCTGGTGAAAGAACGATCAGACAGCGGATCGGTTTCGTCAAGGTTTACTGCTCCTCTGCCGTATCGGGCTTGAGTACAAAATTGAGAGGAACCGTTTCACGTCATTGTGGGTGCGATGGTTGCTGGCTGACTGCTGGTATTTCGATGAAAGGGCTTGTGCTCGGGTATAGGTCGATTGATTGTGCCTCGTCTAGACATGGCGGTGTTGTCGTGTGGTTTGCTGTCGAAACGCTTTCGGACAATAAATTTGAAATGATACACGAAACCTCACCCTCAGACAACTGATACATTGTGCCACTGGCTGCCCCTAGAGGCTGACGTTCGGGTTCTCCTTCGATCCACAGCGTCCGTTGATTTAGATATCATGCCAGCGTGATCGTCATTGTCTGCGTAGCAGCAAGGGCATCAAATCGGACGAAGCCGGGGACGCCAAGGACTCACCAGCCCGAGGTGGGCGGAGAACGAACTGTTGCCTGGATGCCTGAAAGCGACCTGCGCCAGAACTTGATCATCTCTGCTCATCTGTCAAGGTACGAATCAGCCGCGGCAGCATTCACATTCGAGGCTACACCGCAGAGACCTCTGACTGATACGCTACCACTGATCCGTATCTCGATGACCGTCCGCGTTCTCGACCCATTCGAAATTCCGGGCACCAATGAACGCAGGCACCCACCTGAGACCAGGAACGAGGCATACCGGCTATTGATGTTGCGGAATGGCTCAAGAGCAGGTGGGGGATGATACAACTGACGTGCATCTCGAGAGGTCAAATCTGTGTCAGTCCCACTTCTGTACCAGTGTCCCATTCGTGATGGAAAATGAATAGCGGTCACAGCAAGTCGGCGCATTCGCATGCTCGGACACAATCAGAGTGGAATATGCTTCGCTGAATTATTCCATTCAGCCGTCACATATTGGCACGGCTATGCCCAGCGCTGCCCAGTTGCGCAACCACGCAGCTGTTGCGCAACTCCCAATATCTGGGTTGCGCAACTGCAACTCGCTGCGCAACTGGCTGCGCAACTAGTCTTGGCATGCCATCAGTACCTATTCAGCCATTCTAGTATCCACCATCGATATCCAAAATAGGAACAGTAGCGACCCAGCTGCCTGATAAGTATATAGTCGATAGTTGCGCAACCAGTTGCGCAGCTAACATTTTCCAAAATCAATCGCAACTGCAACAGTTGCGACGCAACAGTTGCGCAACCCGGTTGCGCAGCTGGGCAGCGCTGGCTATGCCCTTCGCTACCGGCATGAAACCAGCATGAGACTGAAGAGCTCGAGGCAAATCTTGCCTACCTGCATCTCCACGTGGCCGAGATGATACGAGCTCTAGTTACGACTCGGCCACTTGCGCAATTCATCCTTGTCAGCGATCTGAGGCATACTATATCTTAGCAAGCTTCTCTTCACCGGATGCTGAGTCTCTTGCCATCATTCAATGTCAATCCTGCAGCGCCTACGTTAGTCCGTCTAGTGAACCCATCAGGACGGCTACCATTGCCAGACCCAAACTTGGCATCATTTGCTGTTATAGCAGCCTCTCTATCGCAGCCGTAGGCGCTTCGACGGACGCTTGAAGGTGGTGCGTGGTCTGCGCGGCTCCTCCTCTGAGACTGAACTTTGGTTGTCGCCTTCGTCAGCCGTCAGACTGTCCGAGCCTCCCTGACTCACTTGCTGTCGCAGAGCACCGGAATCGGCCGACTGTGTTAATGGCCAATTTTCTGGATCAGCAATCAACTCTACCAGGTCTAGACCGCGTTTCAAGACAAACTCTCGGGCAGCAGAACTGGAGAGCGTGCTGAGGTTCCAGAGCATAACCCTCAATGGATCATTACCAGGGAGGCTGCCAGAGCCCAAATCGATCGTGAGGTTCATCGACGTCATGGTGTAGCTCTGCGCAGTCTGCAAGGTTAGCTGCAATACTCCAACCAGCAGAATGGGACAACATACCAATCTGATACCCACTGGTCCAGCCCCGTGCTGATCGTGGCCCAAGCCACTCGTCTTGCTCGCTAGGTCGGTATCCTGGTGAAGCTCGCCAGAACTCTCAGAACCATACAGGTAAGAACCAGACTCCTGGATACTTGTCTCTTTGTCGGATTCAGATGCTGGAGCAGAGTCCATGGTCTCATCATCATCTGCACTCTCGCAATCGGACTCTTGAGATGTGCTTTCTGTTTCGTGGGAACTCTCACGGCTACCACTGCGGCCTTCGGCGACTTCGGCAGTGCTTGATTGAGCGGGGGCCATTGGTGTCTTGCGAAAGATAGCGAAGTGTGAGAGCAGTCCCTGAACAATGTCGTTGCTACGCACCAAGCTGATCCACTCCAGGATGCCCCTTATGTCGCTGCGCGCACCGCCACGGACCCAGAAGCCTTGAGCTCTTGCTTGCAGGATCTCGGCGTTCCACATCGATGTTGTGTTTGTTAGGCAGGTCTTGAGGGTCGATGCATTGAGGCAAGCCATCTTCTGCGCGACGTCTGGTAGCATGCGTGGGTCGCTCCTCTTCAACTCATCGAGCCTGGTGGCATCAACCACGAAGTCCTCCTTGTTGTTGAACCACGCGGTGATGATAGCTTCTAGCACTCGATCTACCTTTCGAATGTCCTCTGGTGGGCGCTTCTCTGAGTTCAGCGCTTGGATCAGCGATGGAACACCGCAGGCTTCCGGCTCAGGAACAGGTGGGTTCATGATGGAGGCTATGGGGATATTTGGAATTTTGCGTAAACCTGTAAGAGGCGGATGATTTGGAAGGAGTGGAGGGTTTCGACCTTCAAATGGCTTTCTTGGGCTGTGTGAGCAGTTCCGATGTCAAGGCTTCGTACTTCCAGGGTGGAGAGTGTTTTAAACCAGGTCTCGCCTAGGCGCCTTGCAGCACGAACATGGTGATCTTGCAGGAGGTAACAAGCTTGGCAGAAGTGACACCTCCCCTCGGGACGTGGAAGAGGGAGGAATCAGAACGCGAAAGGGGCCTCTACAGCTCCCTGTAGCTGAACCCATCCCAGCTATCAGCCTATTCCCAAATGCTGCGAACATTCTGCCTGAACCCATCTATCGATTCAGCACCTTCAGGAAAACCGCCGAAACCAATGCCTGAACTCGTTCATCATCTATTAGCTGGTCTCGGAAGACTACGAACACCATTGCCTCACCTCATCTACCAGCCATCAGCCATCCTACGAGATTGCAGAGACCCTTACAGTTCATGCCCGTCTTGCTGATCGTATATGCCAGGAACAAACTTCCACCATGGGTTCATCCGTCTTTATTGTTTTGAGGCCCCACTCATGTCGCAAGTATGACGGCTACAGATTACTGGAACCACAGGTGCGATAGCGTTGCATGTATATCATCGTCGATGCTAGGCGACTGCTAGGGGTCCCATCGGTGTACACGTTACAAGCCATGCGGGCAATGGCTTCATAACGGCTTTGTGAATGGGGGTCCCGTTATGTCGACAGCCATCCATCAGTCTGACCAGCGGAAGAGACGTCCGCTCCGGAGGTTTCTGCAAAAAAACCTGGTTGTTATTCAGAGTCAGCTTATGCACGCGATTGTAGACATTGGTTGTCCTGACTATGAGCTTGCCTTGACGGCATATTCGATCAGCTCAAGTACATGGACGGTGAAGGGGATATAACCAGTATTCTACTCGCTGAGCATCTTACACCGCCTCACATACCTGAGTTTGAGGGAAAGCAGCAGTACACTGTTCAGGAACATCCAAACCTCCATATCTTCCATATCTTCCAGATTCTCGATATTCACTAGCTCGACCAGGGCAGGCAGTCCCTCACAATGAACCCACAGATATCGAACCTCGCTCAGCTAGTGCTTAATGGACAGTCTTGGGCTACAACGATAGAACTCCACAAATCCGATATCATCGTCCGGGACAACATACTCAAGCACAAGATGTTCAGGCACCTCCCTGCAGACAGTGGGATGCGGCTTGCACTACAACAAGTCTATCCAGACATGCTTTATGAGGTCTCAGACATCTTAGCCCAGGTACCGGACGATGAACTTCTGCAAAAGTGCCTTCAGTCAGTAACCTCAACCTCCGAGCACTGTCTCCGTGATAAGCAACAGGAGGTGCGACGGCAGTACCCAACATTGCCAGACCCGATGGTCTACTGGCTCAGCCTGATCCGTGATGATGGAATGAGAGCAGGGGTAGCATATAGGCTGGGATATCCAGCTGCCAAGCAAGCTCTGAATCCCCGGAACGCTCTGGATACAACGGCACTGTTCCGAAGTTCTTCTAGGGACCCCATGAATGACAGTCTTGATGTAGCACAGCATGACGAAGAGCAGGACAATGACTCCAGGAACCCCAACGATGCTACAGGCGCAGAAGACGACGAAGATGAAGGAGCTCTGCCTGTCCAGATGTCTGAGGGACCTCGACCAAACAAGTGGGCACATGATGCGGTACCAGAGAAGGAGTACAATGGGTCCGCTTTCGAGGACGATAATGCTGTGCCATTCGTGACTAGCTTGGTACGTCGAGACATGTATCCTGCGGCTCCAAGCTGACACCCCTTGCAGGCTACCAGCCCTCAATCCTCTCGCGAGATGGGTTCTGAGGACGGACCCAGTACACCACCACTTCAGGGCGATTACGAAGAGACGTCTCCAACGAGCAACCCATCGTGTGGCCTCAACAGCATAGCTTTCTCTCCTATTCGCACGCTCAAGGTATGTGTCGATCGAGCACATCGGGTAATTCACTAAATTATTTAGCACAAACAGTCAAGGAAACCTCTTACTTATCCCACAGATTCAGACGATGGGGCTTCGATCGAGGGGTCGCTTGGAGAGGACCCCAGTGATAACAGCGACGATTCTTCCGAGCCTGATGATGAACCACGAAGGAACAACCCAGAGTCTATGGAAGAGCAAGTTGGCCCCTTCTCTTACTGATTCGGTCATCCTTGGAGCTTGCTACATCTTGGGTGCTGTGGTTTGCGGGATATGATGCTGGTACCAGACTTTGGCGTGATGATCAACGATGAGTGCTGACAGGTTTCGAAGGCGGATGGGATACACCCTGCGGAACAAAATGGAGTTCATGAATTGCTCGCACCTTGGAGTTGGGCTGCCGCAAACTTGCTTGCTGGTTGTATCAACGCATTGACATCAGCTTAGGTTGCTCATTGGGGTCGCAAGTTTTTGGACCTTTCATGACTAGCTGCAGCCATCTTGACTTGAAGGAGGTACAGAAGCCCGGCCGTCATCGAACACTTGATCCATCTTCTCAAGTGGACACAATTGTGTCTCTCCGCGTTTTCCACCCCGCTCTCAACTCCGTGACCGTGTCGTCTGATGAACCAGGTCCGCCATGGAGCATCCGATTCATCGTAACCAATAGGCGTCGCTTATCTTTTCACTGCCGGCCCTGCCAAGTCGGATCCGGAGCTGCCAGTCCCCGGATCTCAAGAATTGTGTCTCCGCGTCTATGAAGGTCTCTCAACCTGTTCCGAGTTCAGCAACATCATAATGGAGACAATGCTTAAAACCGATAAATACGACATTCAAGCAATGGAATTATGCTATGTCCGTACTTCCTGGCGGAGAGGGAAGCAACATATGATCTTTCATGCTGCCCGTGGGAGCTCTGTCCCTCCGCAAGCCAGACGAACGATACAACAGAATGGATATGTCTCAAGCCAAGGAGCAAAAGGCCATGAAGGGCAACAAAGACCTCTTGACTAAGAAGTTTGGGAAGCATGGGCCTGAAGTCCCTGGATTGGGCTTCGGCTGTATGGGTCTTTCCGGCGCGTTTGCGAAGCAAAAGCCAGATGACGAGCGATACGCTGTCCTCGATCACGCCTACCAGAGCGGTGTGTACTTATGGGACACTGCGGACGCGTACGCAGACAGCGAGGATCTGCTTGGCCGGTACGTCTTCCTAAGCTGATTCGATAACCGAGCTGACCAGGCGAAAGATGGTTCCAGCGCAATCCTGGCGCCCGCCAGAATGTCTTTCTTTGCACGAAGTTCGGCAACACCCGTGATCCGAAGACTGGGATGCCGGCGGTGCGGAATGATGTCGAATACATGCATCAGCAATTGACGAAGTCGCTTGCGCGCTTGCAGACAGATCAAATTGACCTTTATTATGCTCATCGTGTTGATAAGGCCCAACCAATCGAGATCACAGTCAGTGCCATGAAGGAGCTGCGTGATAGCGGCAAGGTAAAGTATCTCGGGTTGTCTGAGGTCTCAGCGGACACCCTTCGTCGGGCATGCAAAGTCGCATACATCGATGCTGTGCAGATGGAGATGTCTCCGTTCTGCATGGAGGTTGAGCAGAGGGGACTGATGTCAGCGTGTCGGCAGTTGGGCGTTGCAATCGTTGCATATGCGCCACTCGGCAAAGGGTTTTTGACAGGCAGCATCCGCTCTCTTTCGGATCTTGAAGAGGGCGATCGTCGGAGGATATTTCCTCGATTCTCTGAGGAGAATTTCCACAAGAATCTTGAGCTGGTCGATAAGCTGAATGCTATCGCTGATCGGAAGGGGTGTACGAACGGCCAACTCATTCTTGCCTGGCTGATGAAGAATCCGTTGGTTTTCCCGATTCCGGGAACAACACAGATTCGGAACCTTGATGAGAACATTGGAGCTTTCCAGGTTGAAATTACAGAGCAGGATGACCAAGAGATTCGCGACGCCATATCGTCGGTGGAGGTAGCTGGGGGCCGATACCCTGAGATGTTCGGCAATGACTTGTTTGCTGATACTGTGCCGTTGGAGGAGTATGACGGGAGTCAGAAGATTTGAGAAAATCAGAACGTTCGAAGTCAACGAGTCCCTAACCTAGAGGACCCGGCCAATTTCACTGTAATTTTCCCAGAAGTAGTTTAGCGTTGAGGTTACGCTAAGCCTAAAAGGAAAAACTACAGTGTAATTGGACAGTCAAATTGAATGGTACTTTTAGGGGCTTAATTTAGGGTTATAGCCAGTATTACGCTATATATACGTCTCAGTATCTAACCATTACTTAGTATTATATAGAGAAAAGAATAGGGACACAGTAACTGGTGCCTTAGGGTTAAGAGGTTAGGGTTATACCTTACGTCAGCCTAGGGTTATTCTGTGTCTCAATACTTTCCGCCCTCTATTAAAGTATTTAGATAACCCGTATATATGAGTAGTACAAAGAATCAATTAAAGTATAATATAACCCGGCTAACCCGAGTAGGGTTAGGGTTAGGGTTAGGGTTAGGGTTAGGGTTAGGGTTAGGGTTAGGGTTAGGGTTAGGGTTAAAGGTACTAGGTTAGGGTTAGGGCATTTATTGTACTCACACAACGGGTCAGGACCAGAAGCCCGCTGGGCCGATATCAGCGTTGATGATGAGGACGATTGGGCACCCGAGACTATTACATGGGCCGACGGAAGCACATTGGCTATCGATCCGGTTGTCGCGACTCCTTCCCAAAGAAAAAACATTACTCTGATGGATCGCAACGCACCAGTTACAGCCCACTCCCGGACAAAAGGTCCTCCAGCTCAAGATCACAGGCTTTATCATTGCACACAGTGCATCAAACCAGCACGGTTCAGCACGTTTTACGCCTGGACGAGGCATGAGCAGACTGCGCACTTCCCGGAAACGATCTGGACGTGTAGGGCATTCAAGGAGGCGTTCGACTCTCATGATCTTTGCCTCATCTGCACAAAACCTACAAACGACACTATCTGTACACACGGGTTCGACAAATGTTGGGCACGCCCAATCGACGATCGCGTCTTTACAAGACGTGAGTGCTTTACTCAGCATATGAAAGGTTACCACCATATCGATGGTCCTGCTGCTCTGAGTTTATCAAGAAATCGAGAGCATATGGAAAGTCTAGCGCCCGAAATTGTGCAAGCATATGACTTGACATGCTACTTCTGCAGAACACCATTCTCCGACATCAAAGAGAGGTGGTATCACATCGAGCGTCACTTCCAGCAAGGCTATACAATGGGGAGACGGCAATATACATTTCCCTAGTAGATATGATGAGTCAAGGCGCTACACAACATA